>NC_140781.1:161793312-163043312 GCF_044657685.1 Stegodyphus dumicola | reverse complement strand
TATTTTTGATTTAAATAATACTACAGAGATGCCAGCTGTTACAGATTCCTATGCTGTGTTATGGAATTACAGTTGTGAAAAAAAAATGCTTTGGAAATTGCCAAGTTGTGGTTACACAACTGCTCTGCAAAGCAAAAGCGGATGATGAAAGTGTATGATAGTGCTAATGTCACAACTAATATACTATATCAACTCCAACAGTCCTGGATCTTGAGTGGTTACCAGGTCCATCATCAGATGGTGGATAGCTGAATGTCCTGTGTTATCTGACGGGTTATCTTCAAGTAATAAATAAGAAGCCACAAAACCCCTCCCAATACTCTGGAGTTAGTTTTCTATAGAGGCAACCCATTCTTACGGTGAATGACACTGCGGTTATAGTGTCTTAACAGAGCCTCTAGAATGCCTGGCAACTTTTAGAGTATTTTGCCTAACCCAGCAACAGGCAATACTGGGTAGACCTTTTACCCTGTATTTTCTTTTCTAATTTATATATGGCTGAAAATAACAATACAACCAGAAATTCTGCTTTTGCAGGCAAAACGTTTGAGGTAGACCTTCTCAAAACAAGAAACCCAGAGGAAATCAGTTGAAAGAACAAAAACGAATCCTTTATCTAGTGAGGTAGAAATGACTTCTACTCAAATTAATCAATCAATATTTGGACAAAGGCAGGTAGCTATGAAAACATGATTTTCTCTCTAGATAAAATCAAAAGAATGTCTGGAGCACAAAAAAGAAACATGCCTGAGAACTGAAAATTGCCATAAAGGTACTTACTTGGATTGATAAATCCCCAATGGGAAACGTGAAAAAAAGGCAATCTCAAAGGATGGAGCAGAATACAGTCCCAAAGATTGCCAGGAGACAGACCTGAAGGTTCTCCAGGGCCTATGATGGTCAAGATGATTATACTCATTGAGGGACAACCTGAAAAACGTTTATTGGAGGAACAAGCTACTGACATTGAACTTCTAATAACATTGATTACTTTAGGTATTCTAAGTACTAAAGAGTTACACCTGAGCTCTATTAAAGGGCTGTTAGACTTTATAAATAAAGTGGGTGACCCAAGCAAATGGAGTTAGGAACTTTGGGTTTGGTGTATTGGACAAAAAATGCTGTTTAGCAGAGGTGCCTGATACCTAACAAACTCAACCTGAAGAACACCACCAACAGTTTTAGCAATCAAATGTCATGCCAACTCAAACCATTGTGTGTATATTTTGTGAGCTATGTAAGGTATTAGTACATCACCTGCTGAAGTTTTAAACAGATGTATATTATTTTTATGCATTCATTGATTAAAACTTATTGGGTAAATATATTTATCATGTTGTTTTCAAACAGACTAAAAGTTCCTCAAGTATAAAAAAATTATTATAAACACTAGCCTTTAAGATTTTCACAAAGTTGTCTTCTCTGTGTAATTATGACGTTTCAGTCACTCGTGGCCGACATGCTGATTGCAGGTGGGACATGTAATATAATAAACACTAGAAGTAACTAAAATAAAATTTGCTTCATGGGGAATATCATTACTTTTTGTTAAAATTTATGATAATCCTGCTGTAATAAAAACTCTTACTCGTGTCATTTTCAGTTAAATGTTAGGTAGGGCTGACAGTTGGCAATGCTAGTGCAATGTTGCGGACATGAAGGTTTGCTTTTTATATCAGTTACATGATTTTCTTTTTGGAGTAGATCTGGTTTATTTAAACTGAGGCATGTATGTGGCTATGCAACTTTTGCAGTAGAGACCTTCCCTTCAACTTCTATATACCTGGACATCGATTCTGAGCACAGCAACCCTGCAGAAAGCAATAAAAGAAAAATCTGATTTAACCTGCCACTCTAGCTTCAGCTGATGAAGCAGACATGTGCTGCAAAAGTTCCTCTTTTTACATTTATTTATGTTTAAACATGATTTCAATGTGTCAATTTAAATTTTTTTTTTTCCTTGTATGAATTTCCCATTCACAACATATCTCATATTTATACAAAATTCTGTTGTTTTCAAAGATTTAATTTTAAACAAAATTAAAAAAAAACATTCTCAATATTGATATTTGTTGTTCAGAAGTTCCACTATTTCTGTGCTGTCTGGACTTTATCATGATACTCTGCAGTAAGAAGTATTATATAGTTCTGTAATAGTTATAATCACTTTAAAAGTTCAATGTTCTGCATTAAACTACAACATTTACAGATTTACCTGGAATAAACTTACTGAATTATCTTTATAACCTTTTAAAAGAGTATCTTTTCAGATATTTTGTAAATCCCTTCCTGTGCCTGATTTAACACCTGTTGCAGAACGACTGTATATGCTGCAGCGTAATGTGTATAAATCATTTCCTCGTAATGTATGGGGTTCCCAGGACAGTTCATTTTGCTATGTTCGTGTTCGAACTCATTTGGAATCTTTCAAAGTATGTATGATCAGTTTTAGATTTATACAAAAATGAAATTGCTTAGTATGTGTTAAACAAATTTCACTGTTGGTTGCTGTATATTTATTTTATTTTAAAATATAGCTTAGTTTTGGTTAAATACTTTTTACATTTTGCTCATGTTTCATTTGGTTCTACATGAAGTGATACAGAAAAAATTGATTCAGTTAGAAAATTTCATAATTCAAATCATGTTTATAGTTGTGCTGTTAAAAGTAGCTTTAAGTGCATAAGTAATGTAATTACTTGAAAATGATATAAATTTTAGCATGAAGAATTAAAATTAACAATAATTTTCAACATACTGTATGTGTATCCATAATTTATTTGCAAAATTAAAAAATAATAATAAATTAGAGAATAGCACTCGTAAAAGATATTAACCGCACATTGCTTCTTAAAAAGGTTTTTGTTGTACTGCACATTTCGCTTCCTTTCGAAAAGATGAGTTACAAGCTCTTGCTGTCAGTCCCACCAGTAGCTGAATGGTTAAGACTTCTGAATAATGTGAATTCAATTCCAGGTAAATGGGCTGACTGCATGATTGGTTTTCCTCATATGTAGCATGAATACAAACAAGTTTCCCTTAGAAAGTCTTCCACACTGGCATTTCTTCCCTTAGGCAGGTAGCCGTCATGTGCATTGCTATTGTCAAATAACCTTACTCGCAAAATATTAAGTCTGTTGGTTTTTATTCTAGTGTTTCATCTGGCTTCTTGGAACTTATTCAATAACCATTTAATCGATTTTTCATTAAGAAGTTCTTTGTTGAATTTAGGTTTAATATAAATATTTAAGTGACTAGTTTCACATATCCATACATACATTGTTTTTCTATTACTATTGTCATTTCTTTATCTGTACTCTAAACATTGAGGATACTTGTGACAGTGATGTAAAGTATAAGAAGAAAGATTTTTAGTGAACATGTATAGTATACGTAGATGGATTAAAAAAGAGGTTACAGGCATCAGCATTTGAAAAGTAATAATTGTGAAGGGAATACTTTAACCCCTGAGTGTACGCAAATAACAGTAGTTGTTTAGCAGCGGTTGTGCAGGTAGGTAAAGCAAGTTCACAGATGCATCAGAGCGATTGAAAAATGGTAAGACATTTTCAAACGTGGTCTCGTTTGGAGGTGTGATCTATGATTCATTGTCCTGATCGAGTATCTGGAACGTGGCCATACCGTTACTGTGCCACTTAGACAAGGTTACATGAACCCATTCCACACAAGCACCCTGACATGTTACGAGATAGTGTCATCCTCCTGCATGGCAATGGCTGGCCCCATACTGCTAGCCAAACTCCAGAATTGTAACATTTTAAGTGGGAGTCACCCCCCATCACTAGCCCAGTTTTATCACCCAACAACTATTTTCATTTTCTGAAACTGAAGGAACATTTATCTGGAACAGGGTTCGTAGTGGTCCTTACAAGTGCTTATAAGTCCTTATATTTGAAGATAAAAAGCTCTTGTAGGTGCATACTTTTTCTCTGAAGCACTTATTTTTTTGTTTTTAGTGCTTTTTTTGGCTATTAGTGCTTTTTTTTTAACAAACGCACATTTTTTCCTCGTACCAAAGCCGAAACTAAATAAACAACTTTTTTTCCTTATAATGGATTGTCAGATGGCGAATCAGACTCCCAGAAATCCCTTTTTGCCCCTTTCTCTGCATTAATATAACCTTTGGTGTGCGTGAGTACAGACAGGTGCGCGTTGTTCTATTGGTCAAAGAATTGGGAAAGCGTTAGAAATTCCAGTAGATTCCGTATTCTTTGCTCCCACCCAGTACTATACTCAGGGTTGCCACGCTACCAGGAAAACCGGAAAAAGTCAGGGAATTCGGAAATTGACCAAAAAATTCAGGGAAAAGTCAGGGAATTTAAGTGTTTTGGTCAAAATCTGGAAAAGTCAGGGAATTTCATACAACGATCTCGCCAAAAAAGGTGAGTTTTGCGCCGGCGTCGGAAGAGATCACTTTTTTGGCGAATTGTGTATCACGTGAGTGTCATTCGGGTAGCTGGCATAGAGCCAATTTTCGCAGCTCCAATTTGTTTGTCTTTTTAGAAAGGCAAGCAAGTTTCCCGCAACTTTTGGTTTCCAGTAACCTCGAGAAACGCATGTGCAGTGCATGAACTAAAGAAAGTACCTGTTCTCGTATAAAACAAAATGGGTTTAATCCTAGTATACGGTACCATGAAGGTTAGAATTAAAAAAATATGTATTATAAAGAAGGAAAACCTCTCTGCAACAGACGTGGCTCTGTTCCATCATAGAGGGTAACAGCTGTGCATGCACGATATATCTGTCGCCAAAGCTCGAAACCGGTGTCGAAGTTCGAAGGTCACGTTATCAAGAATTCATAAAATGAATATCATTTAAAATTTCTTTAAACTCTAAAGGAAAAGAAAATATTTTTGGTGCAAGTAAATTAATTCACGGATTAGTTATTTTGAGGATAAAAAAAAAAAAAAAAACTACGAAAATCCATTTTTAAAATTATTGCAAAAAATCCAAGAAAAAACGTTCTTTGATAAAACGCTTCTTCTTGAATTTTTTCGCAATAATTTAAAAACGGATTTTCGTTGTTTTGTTTTTTCTCAAAGAACGTTTCTTCTTAACACGTGTTTCTCAATTTCCTGTACACATCGCGGAGAGAGAAATTCTGACCGTTCCGTCGCCAAATCCCTTGGCAAATTTTTCCTCCGCTTTTTACATAGATGTTCTTTGGTCAGAATAATCTCCATGTATGGTACAGCGGGATTTGGCGACATGATGATGAGCAGTAAACGGGTCATTTTGTTCTTGGCGACAATTTTCAAAATCATGCGAAGGCCGTATCGTATACTAAGATTTTACCGCAAAATCTTTTTTTTCTTTTCTGTTCTTTTTAATAAATACCTTGTCATTTTGCAGTAAAATAAAAAAATAGTAATCAATCATCTAGGATAACCATATGTAACTATATTCGCTAAAATATCGTTGATGGTACTAATTAAATTTTTAAGTATATATCTTTATTTTTATTTTATTCATATCATTTAATGTTACTTCTTCCCTCTAAATTTATTTATCATTAGTAAATAATATTTCCAAATTTCAGGAAATTTTCTCTGGCATAATCCTGAAATTAATTCTAGCAGTATGATGACATCACGAAATTTAATGCACATATTTTTTCCTTATGTATGCTGCGAAATAAATATAAAATACCTCAATTTAGTAAAAAAATATCATTAAATAGATTTCTTTCTTTCGTTTAGCTGCAGAATGTCTGCAAAAAAAGCCTTATTTTATTCCAGATTGGGCAGATTCAAATTTCAATCTTCAGTGGAGAAAACAACTCCTATTATAATTATATTTGTGTTTTCAAGTGTTAAGGCGCCTTTTAAGAATACACCTCACACAAATTAAATTTACCTAAAATCTAACCTAACTTTTAGCATTGCATTGTGATTTATAAGAACCGGATTAGCCTTGTGTTGAACTGGGGATGATCATGAGTAATGATTAAATAAAACGTACAGTTGGTTATCCAATGTATATATCTTAAATTTTATTAAGTTTTTTAAGCAGAAAAGTAAACAAAATTATCAAACAAAGTGTACCAAGAATAATTAAGAATAAATGTCCTGTGGGATTTATTGAAAAATTAAGTGAATTTGCTACACAGTACAAGTAATACCATAATTAATTTACCTCTTAGCACAGCCAACGTACATTATGCGGATAGACTGAAATTTTCTCGAAACATACCTGAAAAACCTGGAAAAGTCAGGGAATTTCATTCTCCTCTTTGAGTGGCAACCCTGTATACTTTACACGTTTGAATTTCTATCAAGATTTTAATAATTTACATTCTTGTTTCATGTGGTCAGTTCATATTCACATTTATTATGATCGGTATGCTTATATTATAAGCATATGTATGAATATTTATAATATATTTGCAGTAATTGCTGAAGTATAGATAAACTTCAAAAATGGGTTTGTTTTTAACACAGATTAGTTTTCTAAGGAATAATATTCAGACTGGCATAAATGTAGGTTTTACTTTCATAGAGCATGAATATTGCATTGTTAAATGCTTTTATTTTACTAATAAGAAATAGATAAAAGTAATAAAATGGAAGTAAATATTAATGTTGCAGGATTCAGGTAATGATGAACAGTTCACTATTAGTTCCTCCGGCGTTGATAGAATACATTATTATCTTAATATCCACAGCTAGCTTTAAATAATATGATCAGCTTGGTTAAACCAAAAGGCACTCAAACACCAAAGAAGACCGACCGTTTGTCTTCTTCAACTCTTGAAGACAAGCAAGCCATCTGCTCGCATCTGCTACGCTCCACTCTCGTCCACGTCTGGACACTATCTGACGCTGTCTGGAATGCTCCGCTGGGATGACGTCACCACGCTGGTAATTCGCTAAGTCAGCATCGGTCGTCGATGATCTCCACATTAGTTAGTTCCTCCGGCTATTAGTTCACTATTAGTTCCTCCGGCGTTGATAGAATACATTATTCTCTTAATATCCACAGCTAGCTTTAAATATGATCAGCTTGGTTAAACCAAAAGGCACTCAAACACCAAAGAAGACCGACCATCTGTCTTCTTCAACTCTTGAAGACAAGCAAGCCATCCGCTCGCATCTGCTACGCTCCACTCTCGTCCACGTCTGGACACTATCTGACGCTGTCTGGAATGCTCCGCTGGGATGACGTCACCACGCTGGTAATTCGCTAAGTCAGCATCGGTCGTCGATGATCTCCACATTAGTTAGTTCCTCCGGCTATTAGTTCACTATTAGTTCCTCCGGCGTTGATAGAATACATTATTCTCTTAATATCCACAGCTAGCTTTAAATAATATGATCAGCTTGGTTAAACCAAAAGGCACTCAAACACCAAAGAAGACCAACCATCTGTCTTCTTCAACTCTTGAAGACAAGCAAGCCATCCTCTCGCATCTGCTACGCTCCACTCTCGTCCATGTCTGGACACTATCTGACGCTGTCTGGAATGCTCCGCACTGTGCTACACTGGGATGACGTCACCACGCTGGTAGTTCGCTAACTCAGCATCGGTCGTCGATCTCCACATCTTCGGCCATCCTGAGAGGGCATCGTCCTCAATGTTTGTTGAGTTGATGTCACTATCATCTACCTGCAAAGAGAATAAAAAAAAAAAAAGAAAAAAGAAAAGAGTATCAGGTCCTTAAGCTTTGAGCTGATACAAACATCAATCAATTTGACCATGGCTTCATATGGTCAGCCACAGTAGATGTCAAATTCGGTCCTTCGTGGCATCCTACTTTTTCGACTTCATATCTGTCATTTGATCTAACAGCTATGATTTTATACGTTACATGAAATTTAGGTTGTAGTTTCAAACCAGTCCCATACTGAGTTCTCTGAATGGCTACCAAGCCGCCAATCTTGTACAGGTTCGGTTTCTTACGTCTTTTGTTAAACTGTGTACGATTCTCTTCTTGTATCTTCAAAATGTTGTTTTTCGCATCTTCTCTCATTTCATCACGTTCTTGCATCAATTGCTTTAGATATTCTTCATTCAATATCTCACTAATTCTCAGATCTTCCTTATTCTTCATTTTCGTGCCTTTGAGAAGCTCAAACTGTGAATATTTTGTACTTCTCGTAGTGGTACTGTTGATTATTCTCTGGACATCAGGAACTTACTTAAACCATTTTGTTGAATCCTCATGTGATAATTTTGACAAAACAGGAATCAAAATTGTATGGATTCGCTCAATCTGTCCGTTACCTCTTGGAATACCGGTAGTAATTTTAACATGTTCTATGCCTTCTTCTGTACAATAAGCTGAAAATTCTTTCGATGTAAAAGCACTACCTCGATCTGAAATGATTTTGGCTGGATTCCCAAATACAGTCTGTTGTTGCTTCAAGTTTGAAATGACTTCTTGCGTAGTTGGTAATTTCACTGGATAGAACCAAGTGAATTTCGTAAAGGTGTCGACCACAGTTAGAATGTGTTGGTATCTCTTGTTCGTCGATGGAAGATGTCCAATAAAGTCGACATGGTATGTACTCAAGGGAACATTTTCTTTCAGTACAGGATGAAGAAATCCTGCTTTTCTTTGCTTCTTGTTGTACAGTATACATTCTATACAGTTAGCAATTACTTTTTCAACTTTGCATTTCAGTCTGGGAATATAGAATTCTTGCTCTACGGCATTCACAGTTTTATCTACAGCAAAGTGACCTTTTTTATGTACCTTCTGTATGACTTTGTTCTGTAAGGATTCTGGCACTACTAGCAGATCTTTACCATTTTCAAACTTGTACAGAATATCATTTCTCAGGAAGAATCCATTTTCTTCTCCTTTCTCAACTAAATTCTTTATCAATTTCACATGTTCATCTTCATTCTGTTGTTGTGCTAACCGAATCTTCTCAGTTACATCGAATGTGTATGATGTTAAAATTAGGGCTAGAGTATCAGCATGTTTCATTTGGCTTCCTGAACGATGTACAATTTCGTAATTGAATTCTTCAATAAACGTTGCCCATCTCGCAATCTTAGGAGTTGAATCTTTCTTATCTAAAGTTTTCTGAAAAGCACTACAATCAGTTACAATTTTGAATTTAGACCCTAACAAATAGTTTCTAAACTTCTTCAGAGCTTCTATAACTGCAAGGGCTTCTAATTCGTAACTACAGAGTTTCTTTTGCTGCGGTGAAGTCTTCTTACTTATATACTGGATTGGGTGATAATTACCATCATCAGACAATTGGAGGAGTACCGCACCAAAGCCTTGACTACTAGCATCAGTATGCAGTTCTAATGGATATCCTTGCCTAAATATGCATAGAACAGGTTTTTGAGAGAGAATTTCTTTTAATCTGCAAAAAGCTTCCTGTTGTTCGGAATCGAACATAAATCCAATACTCTTTCTAAGTAAGTCGCTAAGAGGTTTAGCTATTTTAGCATAATGAGGAATGAATTTACGGAAATAACCTGTTAGTCCGAAAAAGCTTTGAAGTTGTTTACAGTTACGCGGTTGTGGAAAGTTTCGAACAGCAACAGTTTTGGAAGGTGATGGTCGAATAGTTCCGTTTTCAATCACATGTCCCAAGAATTCAATTTTACGTTTTAAGAATTGGCAGTTTGTAATCCATATTCCGAAGCAGTTTTGAATACTCTTTCTAATTTGTCTAAACATTCAGCTTCATCGTTAGCCGGTATGACTATATCATCCATATAAATAATTAGTACACCCTCATTTAGCAAGTCACGAAATACTGAATAAATATACCTTTGAAAAACATTTGAACTAATACATAAACCAAAAGGAGCATTAAGAAATTCATAAATATCATTATGTGTTACGAACGCAGTGTATTTTGTGCACTTTTCATCTATGTCTACATGGAAAAAGCCATTTTTCAAATCTAGTGTCGTGAAGACCTTTGATTGCTCTAAACGATCAAGTATTTCCGGAATTAAAGGCAGTGGAAATTTGTCTTTAATAATCTTCTTATTTAATTTCTGATAGTCAACGCACAATCTTTTAGAATTATGTTGCTTGTTACATAAAACAATAGGCGCCGCATAGTTAGAGTTGCTAGGTTTTATTATTTTTTCTTTCAGCCATTCATTAATTTGATTGTTAACAATTTTTTGTTCAGCGAAAGACATGTATCTTCTATTTTGATAGACAGGAATTTCATCGCATAAATTTATTTGCATCTTTAAGTCAGATTGTCTATTTTTCCAAGGCTGGTACGAATTAATTAATTTACAGTTTTTCTTTATGTTCCACATTTGAAATATGCGATAACTCAATCTTGTTGACAGAAATAGCATTCACCAGATGTGAAAGGTAATTAATTTTCAAGCCACTTCCGCTTTCGGGGTTTTTGTTTAGATTAACAGAGACGCCAGATGATTGAGAAAGATCATAAACATTCTTCAATGACACAGCAATATTCAAATTTTACATAACGCAATGAACGTTAGAATTTCGAGAGGACTCAGCAGTTATCAAGTTTACATTACTTTTATTCCGATGAGAAATTATTTGAAGGCCATTCTCGGTAAAAGAGAAGTTAAACTGATTCTTTACATCCAAAACTATTACAGTTTGATTACATAACGACTTGACCACATAAATTTTCGTACGAAGTGAAAAACTATCAATTAAAATAAAAATATCAGAAATAAAAAAGGCCGATGGGATACTTTTGCTTTGATTCAATTCCGTTTAATGTGATATCGCTACAATTTAAACTTGGAGAACCAATCTGCTTGTGTAACTCCACGCTGCATATTGTGACATCTGAACCAGTGTCAACTAGGATATCAACTAAATGATTATTTATTTCTGCAGTCTTCATAATTCTATCCTTATCAAAAATTCGTTGTATTAAAGCTGCTTGTTTCTTGGGATTCTGGTCTTGACAGTCAGTTGATTTATGCCCAAACTTTTTACATTTAAAACATTTTATCCCCTTGGATTTGTTTACACAATAAGATGACTTATGCCCAATTTGACCTTATTAACGTTAGATTGATTTTGGTTTGATGATGCAAGCTTACTTCTATCTTTAACTTGGGTGTCTACTTTCGGTTTCGGATTTTTAAACTTATTGTCTGATCTCATTTTATCATAAATTTTTTTAGCCTTTGTTTAAATTCAGATACTGCTTTGCAACCATATAGTATAGTTTTCCTCACCACAGAATTGGGGATACCATCAATGACATATTTAATTAATGAAGCATCTTCAATGTTACCTCGCGAACACATTTCTTTCATTTTCAAAAAATACTCATCTAAAGAATCATTAGGCATTAATTTACGCTTACATAACATTTCATGCAATTCAGCAGAATTAAAAGCTTTACCAAATTCAGATTTCAGAAGCTTTTTTAACTTACACCAGTCGTTAACTTTAGGTTCACTCTGAATAAATAGTTTCGCTTTACCTTTTAATGATCTTTTAGCAAAAACTAATTGATGCAAATCACTCAATTTCAAAGAATTTATAACATCTTCAAATTCATCAATCCATTTATCAACATTTTCATATGCATTACGAGAAAAAGGATTAACAATACTTTCAATATCTGCAAAACTAAGATGAGGTTTAAAATGATCTTGAATTGGAAGCTGCATACTGTTATTTACTTGAGACGCGTTAAAACCGGGATTGTCTCTTTGTTTATCATCAAGCATTACTTCAGAAATTTTATTAATAGTTTCATCTTCAATATCACTATTTTCGTTATGCAAAATATTTTCAAATAATACAGATAAATCACATAGGAAAGAGACAATTCGGGTTACTACTTCTGATTTTAAACTTTCTGAATTTATGCACAGTACATTGCAAACTTTAATTAACTCATTCAAAGAAAAACTATTCTGCACTGTATCTATTTTCTTATTAAATTCTACAGAATTTGGTTTAAATGTAAAGCCAGAAAATTCACGTAATCTTTTCTGGTTATTTCGGTTTCCATCACTATTAAAAATAAGTTTATGCAAACTTTTGATTTCAGAACTTTTACTGTTCTTTAAAGCTGCTTCCAATTTTGGAATTTCTACTAACTTCATATTGAAAAGAAAGTTTTGTACTCACCTGACAGATGATCGTCTTTAATTGGGGTAATCCACACACTTAAACAGTAATCTGATAAATTGTAAGAACAGTTTACTCAGTCAGTTCAGTACACAGTTCAGACTACTACTGGCACACTTTCAAGTTCGTTGGTGAGCTTGTTGATGAGTTTTTTGCTGCACGGTTAGTCGCCAAAGTTTGTAGGTTTTACTTTCATAGAGCACGAATATTGCATTGTTAAATGCTTTTATTTTACTAATAAGAAATAGATAAAAGTAATAAAATGTAAGTAAAAATTAATGTTGCAGGATTCACGTAATGATGAGCAGTTCACTATTAGTTCCTCCGGCGTTGATAGAATACGTTATTCTCTTAATATCCACAGCTAGCTTTAAATAATATGATCAGCTTGGTTAAACCAAAAGGCACTCAAACACCAAAGAAGACTGTCTGCCTTCTTCAACTCTTGAAGACAAGCAAGCCATCCGCTCGCATCTGCTACGCTCCACTCTCATCCACGTCTGGACGCTATCTGGAATGCTTCGCACTGTGCTATGCTGGGATGACATCATCACGCTGGTAATTTGCTAAGTCAGCATCGGTCGTCGATGATCTCCACATAAATAAAGTGAAAGTAATCAAATTGTCAAAATAGTTTCCCCCCAATGCATTAAACAGTACGCAAGTTGGGTGTTCTTCCCTTTCTCCGCAAAATCTCGAATATTGAACAGTTCTCAGCAAAGCAGGCAACAGACTTTTTTTGGGTCACTTTCCAATCTTGATTGAATAGGACTAAAATTTCTGCAGTGTACCATTCCAAGCAAAGAATGATTCTATTCGGGAAATTTAATGCAGTCTGTTCAAAATTAGAATGAAAAACACCTCATATTAGTAAATCTCTTTATTGATCAATATGATTGTTGTATGCATATCGTGTGGAGCACGACATGTCCTGCTCAATGATAAATATGCCCACATGGGTGCATGACGGTCCGAATACCAGCGGCTGTTGATTCAGATTGCGCAATATCACGTGCGGAGGAATTAAGGCTCACGTATTGTGCAATAATGTTTGCCATATTTCGCAGAGATAAAAGAGTTTTACTGTGCTTGCTAAGCGGATTATTTTTCAGTTCCGTTGGACTATTTTTTATATAATTCACATTATCGAAATGTCAAAAGCATTTAGCTGAAAAATCTAAAAAAAACGGCTACAATCTACCCCCCTTTCCTCTTTTACCAGTTGCGCTTTACTATCCAGAATTTTCAGATATTCGGCAATTTCCGAGTATGCCGGTTAGTTAAGCTTTTACTTTTAAAGAATGACTGCATGAAGCAATTTCCCACCTTCTGATTTCAGAATTTCAGAAAAGTTTCTTTTTTTTTTTTTCATTTTTACTTAAATTAATTTGCTTGCAATATCTGTAAAGGGAAAACTGTTATATAATGAAAATTTAGAAAATGTTCAGAATTTTGATTTAAGTTAAATTATTTAAATATTAATAGGAGTGGAAAAATATGTTGTATTTATTTTTGGGTGCCAAGCTAATATAATAAGTACGGCTTATTATTATTTATTTTCTCTATTTTGAACTGAAATCCCATCATTAAATCTTGTAATGTAATTTCATTCTGCATAGTTCCCCCCTCTCATTGTAAACTAGTTCTGTAAATTGAACTATTTTTAAAAATAAAAAAAAAATAATGTTATTGTTTTCCATGGTTGAGTAATTCTCTCTCTCGTAATAAATACTGAATTTCTCATATTTTAAATTACAAGTCTTAATTTTTCTTTTAAGGTTATGCAGTTGTGTATAATGCAATTAGACAGGTGCTTATTTTTTTTCTTAAAATATGCTTGAAAAGTGCTTATAGGTGCTTATTTTATTAACTAAAATGTCGCTTTGAACCCTGTGGAATGAGGTTCTCTTCAGTCAGTGATATGAAACCAGCCACTGATAACTGGCTTAATGGATAGGGACAGGATTTCTACAAAGCCAGGTTAAACAAATTGGCCCCGTGTTAAGATAAATGCCTAAACAGAAAATTTGATGATTATGTTGAAGATGATAGGCAAGTATTCCCCTTAAGTCCCTTTTGTATTTTCTATCTGTTGGTAATATATAATTTTTTATTATCCTTGTAACCGTTTTTTTTTTTGGATCCACACTCTTAGTTATTCCTTATACAAGGTTTGTATAGTCCTTAAAAGGAATTGCAAGTTCATAGGTTTTTTGGAAAAAACAAATTGTCCTTGAAAGTCCTTCACATTGGCTGAAATTGGCAAAAGATCCTTAATTTTACTTATTGGCCATTGATAAAATATTACACCAAAAACATCCTTTCCCTTTTTTAGATATGATTTCTTTTATTGTGCAGTACCAAATTTGGCAATTTCAAGATCAAGTTGCATACAAAATTATTTATCCATGTATTTGCAAATTTTTCAAGGTTTTTTTTATACAAACATAAAATTGATAAATATCATTAAAATGTTGATGATATATTAAAATCCTAATTAAGGAAAAATATGTGTACACCACATGATTTCCCTGTGCAGAATATTAAATTATACCCATTTTTTGTTGCATTTCATTTAAACTCATTTCTTCAAATTTAATTAGAAATATATTTCTCATTCAATTAATTTAGCTCTCACTCACCTAATACTATGTTCAGTTAAAAATTAATGGGTGCAGTATGCCATCTAGTGGTCTTTAAAAAATGGCTGAGCTTAAAATACACATATGCATCACCCGTTCCATGAGCTCATTCTCCAGTGATGCAACGGTGGGATGCCCGGGTGGGGGAGTCGTTTGCAAGGAATGCATATATGCAAACCCATTCAGAAAGGGTTAAATCTGTTTTTGGTTATACTGGCCTCTTGTTATAATGTTCTTTTTATGCAGGACATGAGGAATTACTTATACAAGTCTATTCTGTATATTTCTTTTTAAAATTTTGTTCAAATGGCATCTTTTTGAATGCACATTTTATTATTTTACATTTGAAAAGTAAATGCAGAGATAATTGCTGGAGCTTTTAAAACTGGAATTCATTTCTTGTTCTGATTTTAGATTACCAGTTCCCTCTATCCTCTGGAAAAGCAATAAGCTGTTTTGCTTTATTGTTTTGTATAATGTTAAAACTAGAAAATAGCAATCTGAATTTTTTTTATTATTTGTATGTTTAAAATAAAAATTTACCTAGTTTCTACTTTTTCTTTTATAACTAGAAAATGCTTATCCAACTGGTGGGTTTTTTTCCCCATAATTTAAATCTAGCATTTAATGATTCATATTAGAATAGTTCAAATTTAAGCCAAAATAATAAATGTTTTGATGCATCTTTTACTTAAAATTTTCCTTTTACTTTCCTTTTTTTTAGAGAGAGTGCTTAGAATTATGCCATCAGTTTATGGATAGTCAACATTGGCCTACTGTCTTTGAATATATTTTATTAGCATTGAAACTTACCATGGGGTTGCCCAACTGGACCAGTGTAGCTCATAATAAAATAAAAAGCTCATGCATTAAGCAGTTGATTGCTCATTGTGCAACAGCATTAAAGAAATCAAAAGTGGATGAACATGCTGTATCTGAGATAATTGAAAGGTATATTGTTTTCTACTTTTCTTTCTTTTTGTTTTTGTTTTGCCACAGAGACTAAATGAGTATTTTGATATTTTATGTATGTTATTGTAAAATTGTTGCATTTTGGATTAAATAATGTATTTGGGGAATTTATATTAATTTGAATATAAATGTTATATATGCCCTGATCTAAGTTATATTATGAGTGTTGAATTTGTCAGTTCTATGCTATTTAATTTACATCATTTAGATTTAGAGTTTAGGAGTCTAGAAAGCATTTGAAAAATTATGAAAAAATTCTTACACCATTGGAGAACAAATGTTATATTTCATGAACTTAAAAACATGATTTTGGATTCACCTTTGCTTTTTGGATAGCTATTCTGTATAATTAGAGAGGTTATGAGGAGCCTAGTATCAGCTTAAAAGTAATGTGAATAAAATATTCTAAGATCTTTCCAGTTTGGTATTACCATGAGTCAAACTCATGATCTCATTTATAGGCGAAGAGTGACTCATGGTATGAATTTAGAGAACAACTCTCATTTTCAGACAAATCTCATTAGTACTATATATTTATATATATATAGTATGCATATATGTGCACGGATGCACATAAAAGGCTACAAGATGAATAAAAAATTCCCTTTGTCGCTAAATTGGTGAACAAAGCCAATTATACTAAAGGGAGCCAACCCTGTAAAATGAAACCATTTACAGTGTACAGGCGAAATTCAAAACTCAGTGATTCTGTCTAAGTATTGTTAAGGTACAGAAAAATGTCAAAATTATAGAGCATCACTGATTTAGTATGAAAAATCATACTGTGATACACATATATGTTAAATCTCATATATAGCCCGTACCCAGTGGTGGAGCGAGCATAACTGGCGCCCGGGGAAAAATACCTTCCCCCCTCCCCGCGCTGAAAAAACACCATGATACGAGGGCTATCCAGAAAGTAGATTACGTTTTGGAATAAAAAAATAAACAAAGTATAGGAAACAAATTTTATTATATACAGATGAAAGCCACACTCAAATACTACTTTTCTGCATAGTCACCATACAAATTAAGGCATTTATCGTAGCGATGTACGAGCTTGGAAATTCCTTCGTCGAAAAATTCGGCCGCCTGCGCCTTCAACCACTTCGTTACCTCTTCTTGCCTTCCATCTTGCACAAAACTTGTGGTAACCAAGCTTTTCGCTGATGATTTCGTGCAACAAACTTCGCGAAATTTGTGGAAAACTCAAAGAAAGTTCCGTTATTGTGAAATTTCGATTTTCACGGACTTTAGCATCGACTTTTTCGAGAAGTTCGGCGGTCACTATGCTGGGTCTCCCACTTCGATCTTCGTCGTGAACATTGGTTCGGCCATTTTGAAATCTTATGACCCACTGACGCACTCCACCTTCAGTGATAATGTTGTCCCCATACACTTCACGAAGCTGCCGATAGATTTCTATCGGTTTACAGTTTTTTGCAGTCAGAAACCTTATTACTGAGCGCACCTCGCAGCTCGCGGGATTTTCAATTAATGCAGACATTTCAAACCGTCACAGTATCTGAACGGAGCACAGCACGAACCTCTCACTAGCATGGCTAGATGCAGACTGAGCTGCGCAACGCTCTGACCCCAAGATGGCCGCGCTAGCCCCGCCCCTAGCGGACACAGACGGAAACATAATCTACTTCCTGGATGGCCCTCGTATGATGAAAATCTTGTTTGGAGACCATTTGGCGCCCCTTTGCGAGTGCCGCCCAGGGCATCATACACCCCCTTGGCCCGGACCTAGTTGATTTTAAATATATCTCTAGAAGACTAAATCAAGGTGAGATCACAAAGCCTATTCAGAACAGTGCCACTGTAGCTAAGGGCCTGTTTAACAAATATGTCTGTTTTGATACGAGATCATTGTATTTTCATGAGCTTAAAAAATTCCTGTTTTATGGAAAGAAAACTGATCATCTGTTTCAGATATTTTCAGCTTCAAAGGCAATTAAAAGATGTGCCCATATGAAAATACCTTAGCTGTAGCAGTGTTGTATGAAATCCCAGTGAGTTAATGTACCAGCCGATAAATGGCATGGTGGTATTCCTAGTTGCACATGCATAGTTAATGGATTTGCATTAGTATCCTCATTTCTGGAGAGTTTTGTCTGCAGTTTGTTGCATGTTGGATTCCTCCAGATAAGTACAAAGAATATTTATCCATGCAGAAGGGAAGCATGCTTCACAAATTTATAGCAGGATGAAAGATGTGTAGAGAGCCATGCCACGATTTCTCGGCTGTGGAGGAGCTCATGGGACAGAATTGTCGGATCACCGTACATGAAATTGCTGTTGAATATTGATAAACCCCAGTCACCCTTTAAAAGGGGGAGTATATAAGGTATTTCTCCCGCCTTCTTAGCATGCCTTCATGGTGTAGTGGTCAGCACGCTCAATGCATATTCAAGAGGTCTATGGTTTGAGTCCCGGTGAGGGCATTGCTCATTTTTCATCTCTCTTGCTTCGAAATAACCTAATGTCTCTACAACCTGGTTTTAAATTTTACATGACTTTACTTTTTGTGCTGCTTTCACCTCTCTGAGTTAAACATATTGTGTACAAGTTGGTTGTAATTAAAATTTTGTTATTCAAAAGTGTGTAGCTGTATTTAATGAGTAAAATAATGTAATTTGTTTATACAGAAAGAACAAGAAGGATACCATGCAAAATACAGTCAGTTCGGAAATCTTCTATTTAAAATAAGACCGTTTACAAATAGACATTTCCGAAAATTGCAAAACATGAATCGGAATTGTAAGTTGTAGTTTTTATTTCTGTAACTACAAGAAATAAACAACTCTGCAATTTCAGTTTTATTCAGTTTATTACTCACAATGTTTGGAAGATAGCCCTGATAGTCAAATTGAGTTTAAGCTTAATTGCTTTTGTTTTATTCTATTTTTTTCAGTGCATATTTTTCAGATTATATTCTACTGAAGAAGGATTCACTTCTGTATAAATGTTCTGTGTATGCTGAATTATGTTGGCCTTTACAGCAGCTAGGTAATAGATTCTTCTTTAAAAAGATATTAGATATTAGTGAGTTTGAAGTCAGACATTTAGGAAGCAATTAATTGCTCATAAACCAATAAAATGATGACAATAAACACTGTTATGCATATATTTTAATGAGTCCCATTTTGCAAGAAACTGCCATTCCGGTATCCTTACTGCTGTACTTATCAAGCATCATAATTATCGTGTAATATCTTTTCAAGGTAAGATAGCGAATTAGTGCACCTCTTGACAGTAATTTATTAAAAGAGCATTTCCATAGCTAGAATTTAATATAAAATGTGCAAGATTGTGATTTGCAAATAATGTAGAATTTACGGAGCAATATGTGATCTCATATTCACCAAAGTATATTCTCTTTGAAGCAAACTACTAGTCGATGATTTTTTCATCATTTTTCTCAGATTTTTTATATGAAATGATTAGAAATTTTTGTCCTTTTCTCTTGTAAATGCCATCATAGTGTGAATGGTTGTAAATCTGACTAGCAATCAGATTTGTGGTACAAATCCCAGTGAGGGAATAGCTGACTTTTTGACATTTCCTGCAACTGAACTTTTAACAGCTCTTAGAGAAGTATTATTTGGTTTGCTTTGCCACATGTGATTTCATTCATCAAATGGTTTCATTTCTCTTATGTACAGTTTCATTTCTCTTTATGTATGTAATGAATAAATATTTTTAACTTTTGATCCTTGTTCAAGATGTTGTTTAATTTTGGGTGCAACATCTAGTGTTTATGGATATTGCTTCTAATTGTAAATTTACGTAAAGTGTTATTGCTACTGAATTGATTAATGGAAGATAATTTAGCATTTAAAATATGACCAGGAAGAACAGTATGAATTTTTGCAGTAAATTAAATGGGTAGAATGTAGTTTTGTGATACTCCTGTTACTGTACAATTGAGAAAATGTCATCAAAAGTAATAAGCATAAAATAAAAGGTTAAAAATGTATCCCCTTTTTTTCAAGTTGACAGTTTTTCAGTTTGGTTGTGTAATATTTCTTATTTCTTTATTTTGAAGATCCGTTAAATTATTTTGCGTTCTTTGTTAGTCTACATTGTAAAATTTTTGTTCATTTGTCTTTTTTCCTCTTAGATTAAAAGATTTGGATGATGACCCTGCAGTTAAAGCATGCATCAATTTAGCTAAAGATCTTGTAAAGCATATTCCTGAGAAGGAAGCTAACATATCTTGAAATGTCTGCATTTTGAATAATCTATTATGTCACCAGTGGATTCTTTTTTCTTTGTATTGTTAACAATTTTTAAAATATTCGCTCCTTAAATTTTCTAAAGCTTATTTCATTTTTTATTTTGATCTGTCAGATTTTGTAATACCAGTGGTCCGAAACTGGCAGTCTGTGTGCTCCATGCAACCCCTGAATGAATTTTATGTGGTCCACAAAGACACTTCAGTTATGTATTTGTTGCAAATATGCTGTTACAGAGATTTCAATATTTAAATAATGTGAAATCCGAGTACATTATTTTTGCTTTAAATTACGTTAAAAATTAATAGAAACAATGCACCAAAAAATCTAGAGATGGAACTTTTATTCTTACTTGTTAAACTATATATATCCTCAGTTACAAGTTTTTTTACAATAAGAATGATCACTTTGTTTGGGTGGAAATTTGTATGTAAATAGTTTTTTTCACGATTGAAAATTAATAAGTCTAAAAATGAGATCGAATAGACTGATAAGCATTTAAAATCCACAATGAAGATAGTTTCTAGTAATTTTTTTCCAAGGCTACAAACTTGAGTCAAAATAAAAGTGCCATCAAATTGTCAAGTTATAGCAAGAAATACAGAAGTCTGTAAATGCAAACATATGTAATTTTTCTGCGTGTGCTGAAGTATTTTTATTTTTAGTTTAACTAAAATAGCACTAAATGTAATCTTTTGGTCTCTGAGTATCATTAACAAAATCTTTTTTTAGCATATGGAAAGAAATGTTTTTTTAAATGCTACCTTCTCTAACAGCACCACACGTCGCTGCAACATTGCAAACGTGTCACATTGTGACAACTTCAATGTCGCAGTAATGTTGTAGGAATGGCTTAATGTCCGCTTTTTGCGACGTTGATGTGAAGTCGCATTGTGACACTGCTGTGAAGTAAAGTTGTGACTTTGTTGTAAAGTTCTACTAAAATGTTGTTGTGAAGTCGCACTGCGACATTCATGTAACAACTCATTTTGACTTAATAAAAAGCCAAAAAGTGACATGAATACAGCATAATAAAGTGCCATGAATATAATGTCAGTAAAGATGTAAATGGATGTCACGCAACACTGGATTACTTTCTAAATGATTAGAGTGATGAACTCCTATTTTAGAGAACAGGTAACTACAGCATTGTTTTAATGATTCAGTAAGGTATTATACTTTTCAAGGTATTAAAATACTTCTGTAATATTCGAAATTTTTAAATAATTGAAAATATCCAATATAATCATTTGAAATTTCCTCATCTTACTGAGGTTGTATCTCACCCTATCAAGGTTATATAACTGTAATCCATTTATGTTTGTTACGTATCTGTGTAAACTAGAGTGCACAGAAAATCCAGAACGTGTTACAATATATATGATGCAAAAGTTATCTATGGTCATTTTCTAACCTTATTAAATTGCTAATACTTTTGGGTATAAGTTGTTCAGAAGCTTTATAATTTTGCTTTCATTCTTTAGAATTTAATATTAGACAGTTCATATTTTTCCAAAATTTCTAAATTGTATTAAAAATCTGAGTTCTTATAACTTATTAAAAATTTAATTTTGTTTCTTAATTTAACACCTTCTTTCTCCCTCTTTTAAAATAGAACTTATTCAAAAAAACATTCTTTGGCTTGCAATTTTTATAATAACTATATTTCTTAATACCTTTTTCCCCCTCATTCTAAACAGAAATACTGTAAAAAAATTCTATTTGGCTTGGAATATTTTTTAACAGTTTAGATTTTAATACTGTTTTCTGTTCTCCATTACTTTTTTCCTTAATTGCTTTCCTTCCAGAAAAAGAGCTAAATTATTTTGATAACTGGATGAAAGAAAAACCGTTTTAGTACTATATTAAAATATAGGACATTTACCTATTTTATCATCTTGTTATATGACAAAATGTTTCGTTTTGAATTAAGCTTTTATAAATCAACAATCATAGACTCCAAATTAGTTAACTACAATCTTCGTTTCCAAATTAGCAATTTGTTGCTTAATCTATACTACTGAAGAAATAGTTATGGGTACAAAAGTCAGTAGCTGGGAAATGTGGTTATAGAAACTAAATTACAGGAAATAAATATTTATACTAAGTTATGTTAGTTATACAAAATGGGCATTCTCTTTCACCATTATTACTCCATTGACAAATTACAATTTTATGAGATTTTTACTCTATAAATTTAAAATAAGTCTTACAATGCACAACTTCAATATATTTAAATAATTGTATTATGGTAAAAGTATTGCATAATTTGTTTCATTTGATGATTAATGTGAATCATTTGTTTTAAATATATCGGCATTTCCTAAACGCATTTTTCTGTTCTTTCAACAAATAGAGTAGTACGCAAAAGCATAACAAATTTATTATTCCAGTTCATAAAACAATTCTATGGCACATTGTCATCCATAAAAATCCCATCGTTGTTTGAATACGTGAAGTCCATAAATGGCTGTAAGTGATCTCCAAGTAGCTGAAGGTATCCATTTCCAGTCAATGATCGGTTCAGTTTCACCAGAGGACCGAGTCCATGCCATGTAAAGACAGCCCAGACCGTTATGGAACCACCACCAGCTTGAACAGTGCCTTGTTGACAACTTGGGTCCATGGCTTTGTGGGGTCTGTGCAACACTCAAACCCTACCATCAGCTGTTAGCAACTGAAATCATGACTCATCTTACCAAGCCACAGTTTTCCATTCGTTTAAGGACCAACCCATATGCTCACGAGAGTCGCTGCAGGTGATGTCGTGCTGTCAGTAAAAACACTCGAGTCAGTCTGCTGGCATAGCCCAAGAAAGACAAATTTCGCCGCACTGTCCTGTCGGACACGTCCCTCCTATGTCCCACATTGATTTCTGTGGTTATTTGACGCAGTGTTGCTGGTCTGTGAACATTGACAACTCTAGGCAGACATCGCTGGTCTCGGTCATTAAGTGCAAGAGGTCGGCCACTGCGCTGTCCATGGTGGGATGTTATGCCTGAAATTAGATACTCTCGGCTCACTCTTGACACTGTGGATCTCGGAATGTTGAATTCCCTAACGATATTCGAAATGGAATAACCCATGCTTCTAGCTCCAACTGTC
Organism: Stegodyphus dumicola; assembly: GCF_044657685.1. Lineage (NCBI taxonomy): Eukaryota > Metazoa > Arthropoda > Arachnida > Araneae > Eresidae > Stegodyphus > Stegodyphus dumicola. Next base: position 163,020,264 of record NC_140781.1, on the reverse strand, counting down.
ACTCCGCGTTCAAAGTCTGTTAATTCTCGTTGTGCGGCCATAATCACATCAAAGCCTCTTCAAAGCAGTTTCCATTTACTTAATTCACGCAGCATTATGAGTAAACAGTAGTCGAAAGTGGCAGCTGTTTCCCCCCACCGTTCTTCCGAAAATGTCACCTTTCTCTGGCAATGCCGTAGATAGCTTGCCTCGCGCGTTTTACGGACTTACGTGTTTACGTAACAGTTTTTACGTACTTTAAAATAATTATTAAACAGTAAATTATAAATGATTATAACCAATTATATAAATAATAATAGTTAATTATAAATATAAGACATATTAAATTGAAAGGACTAAATAAATACAACTAATGTAAAACTTTATGAAGCACAGTATAAATACAGTAACTACCTAAAAATCTTTTTGTGTGTGATATACTTTAAAACATGGAATTGCACATAATGGGGCATTACAGTCTTTGCAATATGTACGTGTTTCACGGCGAATTCTTTTTCCATTAGCATCATTTTTGCTGCAACATACTACACATCGTCTAGTAGGTTCTTTCTAATAGAGAATTTCAGAAATACTTGTCACGCAAGCTTTCATGCCTACATCACCAGTAAAACTAAATCGGCTAGGAGCGTGAGAACTTGAATCAATTATGCACCACTGGCGAACACTCCAAAAATCTTCCTCATCGCTTGAATTGTCTTCTGAGCTTGAAATACTGTGAACAAAGTCTTCATCAGATTCAAAACTTGATAAGCTTTCTGTATCACAATCATAATCATCATCATACCTATATAACTTTCGCTTTTGAGCCATTTTACTGTACAAACACCATAAAAACCGCGCCAAAATACGTATAAAATGAATAAGGTCCAAAAAAAAAAAAAAAAAATCCACCTTCATTATGCAAAGAAATTCATGGAACTCGTACTGCCATCTGTAGACAGTAAAACTAACTAAATTTCGCGAGTAGCATTCCTTTGAAACACAATCAGTGCAGAATAATAATGGCGAACGAAGTCAGCTCGTCAGCACGCTTTGGGGAAAAATGGTTAGTAACGAGTTGTGCTCGTTACTAACCATTTCGGTCAAAATCTTGCTCCCGAGCGGAACTCGTTTGCGCGCATTATGAAGCACGATTCGATTGCGAGCTGAACTCGTTCATAACCATCAAAGGGTTAATAAATTTATTTGTTAGCCCAAAATTAGTAAAACTTTTATATTCTGATGTGTCTTTTTTTTCCTCCCTCTGATAAGTGGGTACCTTTCCTTGAGTCAGTCAGTAATTGTTTGAAAATTAACAAGTCTAATAGAAATGCCCCATTGACCGATGAGCATGTGCAATCTATAATGAAGCTACTTTTCAGTAATTTCTCCAATGCTACAAACATTATAAAAATAGAAAAGTCATCAAATATCAAGCTGTAATAAAAATAGATGGATGTATAATTATTTACATATAAACATGTGAATGTTTTCTGCATGTCGTGATAAAAAATTTAATAGAAAAAATTAAGGTTGTAATTATTTAATCTCAAATTTTATTCCACAAGGGACATTTTTTCTAAAAATTATGTAAGATTTTATAATTTGTTTCATGGTTATGTTACTAGTAAGTTATCCAATGCTTAATTCAACATATAATTATATGAAATGTCAGTCTGAAAATTTAATATTTAACTGTGAGTATATTTGAATTATGAAATGTAAGCAACATCAGTTCTTTACTGATAAAAAATAAACACTATAAATTTGAATTTTTATTGTTTATGTATATTTTGATAAATTCTTAGCATGTGAAATTAGAATTTAAATTTTGTTATTTGAAACTGTGTTAAAAAAATATGGCCTGCCAGCTGCTTTCAGGTCATGTATATGATGCACATGCATTTTGAGACCACTGGTTTATATCAGCCTGAAATTTTTTAGACTTTAAACCTTAAAATATTCTGCTTGCTCATGTTTTCATAATGGTTTTTAATAGCTGTGTTTGAAATTCAGATGAATCTTCAAATTATTATTATTATAGTACCAATGAATTCTTAAAATTTTTTACAGCAATGATAGATTTCTTTTAAATATAATATTGCTTGAAGATTTTCTACTAAAAGCAGTATGTAAAGCTGTTTGTTCTTGTGAATGAATGGCAGTTAAAGCAGTTTAATTATCTAAGAGCAATTTGGTTATTTTCTCAAGTTGTGTTTCTTGGTGTGGTGCACTAATTGTTGGCTAGTTTACTACACGAAGCTGTTGACAGATTTATTTACAACACTGAGTTTTTAAGTTAGATGTTTAAACCTTGTATCCTTAACCCTCTGAGTGCCATAGCTGGCTTTATCCAGTCCTGAGATTTTTTTATCACATGGTATATATTAGCTTATAATTTAAGATATTTTGCTTTCTTACTTTCATGAATAATGTAAATGCTATCTTGATGAATGTAAGTTTATGAAAATAGAGACTAAAATAGGTAAGTATAAAAATTTAGCTAACAAAGGCTCTTAGATACAAGTTTTCATGACAGATACGAAATCCCAGGCTGCTCAGAGGGTTAATGAATTTTGCATTTTTAGAAGTGTGGTGTTAAATTGCCATACCTTTAATTCAGTTGATTTTTCTAATTGCTATTAAAATAATATAGAGATGTTTTAAAACTTCTGAAGATTCTGAAACCTTCTGAAGATTTAGAACCTTGATCTACATCTAAAGTTGTTTCTGAATTGACAGCAGTTAAATTAGATCTGTTTTCTGAAAGTAACTTGGCAAATATGCAATCTGAATAGTTTGCAGCTTATTGCGAATTGATTCGCTGAAATACTGCAATTTATATTACAGGTTCTAGGGATTAAGAGCATTGTTGAAACAAATGCAATTAAATGTAGTTTAAACTCATAAAATAATCTAAAATCATGTGTTTTTGTGAAAATTTTAAAAGCAGTTTTAAGTTTTTTATAAAAATACAAATTAGAAATTAATATTTTATAGCATTATATATTATATCTTGATATTCTTATCATATTTGTGAATTTGTTGACATTTTAATAGATAAGTGAATTTTTAAAATTAGTATTTAATACAAGACATTAATGTTTTGTTATGTAATTTTTTACATTTGTTCTTATAAGAGTGATTTTTCAGCTGCTCTATTTGTATTTCATACAACTTTTCAAATACTTATTAATGAACTATGTCTTTTAAAAACATTTTGTAACACTCATGAATTTTTTAAATTATTATTTTATAGTGCTTTATTGTTTTATTTGCTTTACTGCTTTATTGTTACATTGGATTTTACTTGCTGACATTTTATAACAATTGATGTTTTTATCATTTTTTATGCATGTACTTTTGCTGCTGAGATTTTAATAGCTCAATGAATTTTGAAAACTGATATTTGATTTCACAGATTTATATCTTAAGCATTTTTTTCATATATCTATGTTTATTTTCTTGACCATGATTCTTGAAATAAATAAAAGATGAAGAATAAAAGCTGCGAGTAACAGTAAATAAAATTAAATGAATAAAATAATAGATAAAAGAGTAAAGTAATGAATAATTAAAACTAAACAAAATATGAAATGATAAAAATGTTAATGAATTAACATATATTAATGATAAGTAAATAAATATTAAAATATAAAAAATTAGGTGAAATAATTAAAAAAAATGAGTAAATTAAGAAAAGCAACATGATACAGAGGAGGAAAAGGAGATAAGCAATTTTATCAACATTCTTTGCATTAAGATCAAACTGCATCTTTATATTTTCTTCTTATCTTAATGCCAGTTTGACCAGATGAGTATAGTTCATAAAAATTCCGTTTCCTGATAGGACCATAATTGGACATAGAGGATTATTTTCTCAGTTGCTCAATTTTTTTCAAAATCTAGCTCAATATCAGTTAATGCTAGATAAAATTTTATATTAATAATGGACTTTTATTAGTGCAGGGATTCAATTTTGTACAATAAAATACTGGATACTAGTAATAATGCACAATAAAACAAATACTACAGTAGAAGTCCAGAAATCCGCAAAGCTTGGGACCAGAGGTTGTGCGGATTTCAGGACAGAAAAGATAAAGCATAATATTCGGACTAAAAGTGCAAAATGAATAAGACGTATTAGATACATTTAATTAAATTATTATTACATATATAAATTGATTATATTCATTGTATTCTATGTACACAGCATCGAGGTTTGCCGATTTCGCATCATGCAAAGATTTCGCATTCCGGTGTTAGAATCACTGTTGCTGTAAAATTTTAACAGCTTTTCTTTAATTTTCCGTATATAATACACAATCGTGTGGTAATTCGGCTAATCTTTGGAATATGGTAACAGGTAGTTTGGCGACATTTTGGTAAGGCGATAAAGGTTACTAGCTAGGACTTTAGCAGTGTACATGGATAAAGTCGAGTGTGCGCAATGCCATTTTTGTGCAATTCTGGAATGTTTTTTTTAAGTGAAAATAGGTCGACGTGTACATGGATACCGTGTACGTGCAATTCTTAAAAACGCGGCAAGCAGTTTACGATTCTGCACTTTCTCCCAATTTCCCACCTAATCTTCGTCATGATTAAGCACTTTTGTTCCATAAAAGTTCTAGCATAAGCGTAATTCGGCTAGCAGATTGTTGGAAAAAAAATGCCTTTACTTCGTGACATCCAAACACATATCCAAACAAAAACTAGCAGGGTGCTGTAGCAGGGTTGGTCGCCAAATTTTCGCCAAAAATCGCCAAGTTACCATAATTCAAAGATTAACCAGCAATTCCATACCATTCTGCTATAAATCGAGGAGTAGCACCTGCCTCCATCTTTTGCAAAATTTGCACTTTTTGCGTTAACATCAATGTAACGTGTTTACGTTTTTCAGTGTTGCAAGCAGTAAAATCATGAGTGCATTTCATATCTGTCGTATTAAAAAGGGCTGAAATTTGAAATATCCTTAATTTATCCACAAAATATCAGAATAAAAAAAAAAAGGCAGCACTAAACAATCTCGTGAAATAACAAAGCTCAGAAAATACAACAACGTGAATCGTGAATTTGAACGAAGAGTTGAGTGAATCGTTTGCTTTTTTACCTTGATGCAGAGATTAAAGGGGAAAAAAGAAAAACATTTATCTTATTTTTTATGTCAATAATTTGGTATTTCCGTTATGACTCATTATTATTCGGTAATTTTGACGTCATTATTCGGTAAGTATTTTTTCTTCGATATTTCGTACTCAATGTTGCAGTTTCCAGAACCTATGAACTGAATGTTTATATTTTGAGAGGCAACGCGAATTTCAGGAGTTGGCGGATTTCAGGTCGGCAGATTTTCGGTATTTGACTGTAGTAGTAATGCACTGAAATTGCTGAATCCATCCTCTTATTTATTCTTGAAATGTCAAAAAATTGACCAGGCCATACCGAAACCTTTCTTCGACATCAGAAACTATTAACTAACTTTCTTGCACTACATAATTTGAAAATGTATCGTGCTTTTTTATGTTTACTGCCCACGCCTTTTAAATTTATCATTTTTAAGAAATTTTCTTTTTCAGGGAAGAGCGAATACATAAAAACTAATCATCTGTTGATTGAACACCTCTATTTCAGTTTAATGCCTGTTTAAGGTTTCTAGAAACAAAATCTCTTTTCCAGCTTAAAGCAAGGTTCACCAGCGGTTGAGCGGTAAAGTCGTTGAACGCTGGTAATTCAGTTCGGGCTTTGAATCTCGAAAAACGAGCTGGCTTCATAGGCGTTTTCATGATTTTCCTCATATTTATTAATCCTACAGGGCTGAGTAGGATGGTCAATGTGTGACATTGTACTGAAAAAGTGATAAAGAGATAACTGCTTAGGTCTAATTGAAGATACGGTTCCAAGCAATGGGCATAGAGAGAGTGTAAACATGTTCTGAAGGCTTCAGAACAAATGTGCAAAGCCTGATGATGAACAAGAACTACTTTCCGTAAAACAGAATAACATGCCGACCCATAAAAGGCTGAGCCCATAGTCCAGTCTAGAGGAGATGAGGGTCTTGTGAAGCAATGAGTACGCTGTTCACCTAAAGGTGATGTTCGCGAATACTTTCAGTAGATTTAAATTTCTGAAGCTTTCTTTCTGACCCTCAAGTACATGCCGAAGGAAAGTCAGCTTTCGGTCGAAAGTCACCCCTAAAAACTTTACTTGATGCAAGTGAAATCAGTGACTCTTGAAGGTGAAACTCAGGTAAACAGTCTTCTATCTTCAAACACAAAATCCATGTTTGTTTGACCATTTCTGGATCCTGTTGAGAAAGGTATGCAATTGTTTCTCCACATATTTCATATTCATCTTGGCAACTTTTTTGAAGGTCATCAATGTATAATTATTCTAAGACGGCTGAAGGAAGTTTCTTTAGAACAGAATTTATTTTTAAATTGAGCAGTTTAACCCTGAGAAAAAAACTCATGTGAAAGTTACTTTGAAGAAATATAGCTATTAAATATATCTAACTATTAAATATATTATAAATATTTTCTGAATATATATAGACCTTAACATTTAATTATAAACATAAATTGAAATTTTCTTGACAAGTACGTTTATAAAACTATTTAAGCAAGAATTGTTCGTACTGGAAAACAATCTATTAATTGTAAAGCAAATTCTATGAGATGCGTACTTAAAGAAGTAGTAGAGAAGAGTTTTTAGAATATGTATGGTTGAAATTAAAAATAAAAAAAAAAAAAAAAAAAAAAATCTGATAAGTATTAAATGAATTATTTCCTTACATTTTGTAATTGACTGATTAAAGAGGTCGTCTTTAAAATAAACGTATCTTTTATCAGTCAAATTAATTTTTATTGTAAAAGAGATTCATTTGAACAGCCCAATATAGTATGCCAGCTAATTCCATTTTAAATATGACCAATCGAGCATCTGTCAGATAAAATTTGATAACTTATTGTTATAAATCCTAAAGCACTAGTTTAAAGTTATTCAGATTTAACGTCAACATAATTTTGAGGCAAACCTATTTATTCAAAGACATTTGACAAAACAGAGCCAATTCTTACTTAGAAAGTCCTTTAAAAATACTGTATGAAAACTGGCAGGTTTTCGCTTATGCCACTAGAGTGAAGAGTTAGCATAAAGTGTCATATCTCAATGCCTTAACGTTTGCATTTTTTCTACGTTGAGAAAAACAGAGATGAAGGTAGTCAGAAATGGACGAATGGTTTCTTTTGACAGAGACTTTACGGATGAAGGTTTCCAAAAAAAAAAAAAAAAATTGCATATTAAACAATAATTGTCTTACTTTTACGGAAAGCACTTTGATATGGCGAGATTAAGCTTTTCTTTTCCAAATGATATACTTTTTCAAATAATTTGCAAACGCAAGTCTTAAGTGCAATAGACCGATAACAGGAGGGATTCTTCAGGTTTTCCATTGCTTTTAGCTATGAGAAAGATAAAAGCTTTCTTCCAAGCATAAGGAAAGGCTTCTATACTGTAAATCTGGACCCGGGCTAGACTTAAGTGTCAGTAACAAAGTTCTCCTAAATAGGGTGGCGACTTTCGAGGTACTAAACTCGTAGAAACATGCACTGAAAAAATAATACGAAGAGGACTTTCTCAAGTTAAATTTTAGACTGAATTCAAAATGCGCACTAACAATACTCTCAACTGTACTGACCTCCCCCATTAATTTTTCCGTAAGTACGAGGGCCATCCAGGAAGTAGATTACGTTTCCGTCTGTGTCCGTTAGGGGCGGGGCTAGCGCGGCCATCTTGGGGTCAGAGCGTTGCGCAGCTCAGTCTGCATCTAGCCGTGCTAGTGAGAGGTTCGTGCTGTGCTCCGTTCAGATACTGTGACGGTTTGAAATGTCTGCGTTAATTGAAAATCCCGCGAGCTGCGAGGTGCGCTCAGTAATAAGGTTTCTGACTGCAAAAAACTGTAAACCGATAGAAATCTATCGGCAGCTTCGTGAAGTGTATGGGGACAACATTATCACTGAAGGTGGAGTGCGTCAGTGGGTCATAAGATTTCAAAATGGCCGAACCAATGTTCACGACGAAGATCGAAGTGGGAGACCCAGCATAGTGACCGCCGAACTTCTCGAAAAAGTCGATGCTAAAGTCCGTGAAAATCGAAATTTCACAATAACGGAACTTTCTTTGAGTTTTCCACAAATTTCGCGAAGTTTGTTGCACGAAATCATCAGCGAAAAGCTTGGTTACCACAAGTTTTGTGCAAGATGGATTCCAAAAATCTTGACAGAGGACCACAAAAATCAGCGAATGGCTGCAGCGTTGAACTTTTTGGACGCTTACCATAAGGATGGTGACTCTTTACTCGATCGCATCGTTACTGGTGACGAAACATGGGTGAAACATGTGAACTGTGAAACGAAATTGCAATCAATGCAGTGGGGGCACACAAGTTCTCCCCAAAAACCCAAGAAATGCATGCAAACAATGTCGGCAAGGAAGATGATGGCGACTGTTTTTTGGGACAGAAAAGGTGTAATTTTGGTGGACTTCCTGGAAAGAGGCACTACAATAAACTCTCAAAGGTATTGCCAAACTCTCCAAAAACTCAGAAGAGCAATTCAAAACAAGCGCAGAGGAATGTTGAGCTCTAAGATCTTGTTGATTCACGACAACGCCCGGCCCCACACGGCAAATGTCACTCGTAAAGTTCTTGAATCTTTTAAGTGGGAGTTGTTTCCTCATCCGCCGTACAGTCCCGACCTGGCACCGAGCGACTTCCACCTATTCCCAGCAATGAAGAAGTGGCTGGCTATGCAGCGTTTTGATGACGACGCACAGCTGCAAGAAGAGGTAACGAAGTGGTTGAAGGCGCAGGCGGCCGAATTTTTCGACGAAGGAATTTCCAAGCTCGTACATCGCTACGATAAATGCCTTAATTTGTATGGTGACTATGTAGAAAAGTAGTATTTGAGTGTGGCTTTCATCTGTATATAATAAAATTTGTTTCCTATACTTTGTTTATTTTTTTATTCCAAAACGTAATCTACTTTCTGGATAGCCCTCGTATTTTAATACTAGATATATGATTACAAAAGGGAAAACTTTACAAAATATAAAAGATAATTGGGGATGATCTGCTTTAAACTGGAGGAGGGAAGAAAACTTTTGCAAAGCTTGTTACACAGAAAATTTTTAATTTCTTTATGCTTTCTTCTATCTTGCTTTTAGGGGATATTTTTAACTGCAAAAACATAAATTGATATCTAATTAAACATTTATATAGATCTAATGAACAAATTAAATGTTGTTATGTACACATTTTACAGGGAAACATAAAGCACGTAAATTCTGATGCAGCAGCTGGTTTGCTGGGGTTTAAACCCTGTTCAGTCTACACATGTACTACTACACACTACACTACTACAATTTTCCCACTTGGCTGTTGATGAGTCTACATTTTACAAAAGTATCTTTGAATAAAAAGAAATGTAGAAAACAAAATCTCCATGCAAATTTATGTAATTTTAATAACATCTTTAACAAACATCACGTTATCATATACTTACATGTAGATAGAATCGATAACTCGTTACATTGTAACTCTAATAGAATCATAGCAAACATTGTATTATACTTCATAAATGTTTTCTGAAAGAAAATAATAAAAAATATCAAGGATGGAATGTCTACAATTCAATGCAACATTGTAAAGAATTTATAGTCACATAATATTATGAAAGTATAGTTTGTATGATACATGACACCCATATGCAAGTCCAATAACTTTCCTTCCAAGTCGAATAAATACGACACAAAAATATTGCGTATATACTAAAAGAATTTATGCATTCACAAGCCAAATATTGGGTCATATAAAAAGTTTCCGCGTTTCTTTTGCCACTAAATGGTGTTGATGCCTATATATCCGGGAACACTCACCCGATTATCTCAAACAAGCGTGTGCTTAAAAGGTGACATTCAGCTTCCACTGTTTGTGAAAATAGTTTTCTAATTCGTTGCTTGTTTAAAAAGTTATATTGATTTCAAAATGTCTGAAATATCTGAAGAATACGTTACGTGATGCGTTTTTACTATAAAAAATGTAAAAATGCTGCAAAATCATGCCAAAAAATTTGTGAAGTGTATGGTGAGAATGCTGAGATTGAACGAAGGACCCAGGGGAGTGGCTTGCTCTATTCCGTTCCGGAAATTTCGATATCAAAGATGCACCTCGCTTTGGTCGGCCAGCCACTGAAAAAGTCATTGAAATTTTGCAACTGGTGGAGCAAGACCGGCACGTAAGCTGTCAGAAAATAGCAGAGGCACTAAACATCAACCACATGACAGTTTGGAATCATTTGAAAAGAGCAGGTTACAAAATGAAGCTCAATGTTTGGGTGCCACATAAATTGCAACCTGTCGAAACCATCAATTCGGCCCTGTACTGTGCACAACTCGACCGTTTGAACGAAGCAATGCAGAAAGAGCGACCAGAATTGGCCAAAAGAAAGGGAGTTGTGTTCCATCATGACAATGCGCGGGCACACACATCTTTGATGACTTAGAAGAAATTGTCGGAACTTGGTTGAGAAGTTTTGATGCATCCACCATATAGCCCGAACCTTGCATCGTCTGATTACCATTTTCTTCGGTCTCTCCCAGAGTCGTAGCTAGGGTTTTCAGCGCCCAGGGACAACTGAAGTTTTCGCGCCCCCTACTGCTTGCCAAGGATGCAAAACATTTAATTCTATAATGTCCTAACATCAGTTTGGCGCCCCTTGGATTCTGCGCCCGGGGACAGATGCCCCCCTTGCCCCCTCTAGCTACGCCCCTGGTCTCTCTAAAACTCTCTTGATGGTAAATAACTGGCCGACCGAAGAGCCGCTGAAAATCACTCGCCCTTTTTCGACGATAAACCACAGAAGTTCTACACCGATGGAATTATGAAGCTACCCAAAATATGGCATAAGATAATAGATAATAATCGTCAATATGTACTTGATTAAAATTGATTTTCAATAAAGAAAAATTTTTGTTAAAAAATGTACCAAAAAGAGCGGAGACTTTTTATATTACACAATATATTCGAAAAATCACGTAATATTCGCGAAATGAATCAAGCAGAACGTGTTGCAAGACATTCGGTATCCTACAGAGAATTTAGCCGAAACATAACACCTGATAACCCTATATTTTCCTTTCATCCTTGATTATAGTTTGTTTATCACGGAAATTAATAATTATAGGTACCCTGAAAAGGAAGAAAGTATACGTTACAAAAGAAATAGTACCTTGAAATTCTGTCAACACTATTTGCGCTATTTGGAATTCATGATATCGTTACTACATATTCATTCGTATGGAAGAAGACAAAAAGGTGTATTACTAATTTTTGTTGTACAAAAAATAAAAATATTATTAGACTGCTGGATAAGCAAGAAGATGATGTTTAGCGTCGAAGTTATGAATAAATTATTTGGACGATACGCAATCAATTAATCGAATAGATGATCAGCTATCCTTATGTTCAGAATCTTGGATGTAAAGGCTATCTAAGACGCTGCTTATATCAAATAAATGGCTAATAATGAATGATATACTGAGCCTTCAAAGGAGAAATAACCATTTACTTTTAAGAGCTGAGCTTTTCAACAAATGATGATCTATCTGTAATTATTCAAGCTATGAGACTTTTCCTACCAGGTAAGATGCTTATAGCATTCTGCTTACATCATTAGAATTTGAGCTATCCTCACATTCTAGCACTTCTTGATTACCGGAAGCTAACGAATTGTTGGGGCTTACCAGATTTTACGGCTGTTCCTCAGTTTATTTAATCGATTATCACAAAGTACGCAAGAGTTATTTGTTTAATGGAAGGTATTACTTCATGAAGGATTTTCTAAATGAAATTGGCTTGTATTCACGTTGCGAAGGGGAAAGCCAAGTTTACTCCATCGAAACGACGCGGGAAGACAAGGAAATATGACCAAAATTGTAAAAAGCCAGATTTTATTGATAAGAATCTATGAACTATACGTTGTTACAAAATCTGTTCCAGCGAAATGTGTTGGAAAATATAAGATTTCACATTTTTCTTTTAAATTGATTTATTTTGCAAAGATGTTTGCTTGAGTAACCCATCATTTCTACGTATATGAAGAGAAAAACATGGGTACACGGGTACCCGGTTCTTGATGAATGGTGTAAAAATTAGCGCAAAAAATTAGAATAACATTTTTGCAACAATTTGAAATTTCATCTAATCAATAATAATTTTTTCAAATAATAGGAGTTTAAAGTGCTTTTGACCTATTTTCAGTAGAACCTGCAAAAATTACGATAAAATTTGCAAAACGTTATCCGGTACCTGGTCATTGACATACGGAATATGCAACTCCTTACATGTCTTCCAAGATAAAATTCCAGTTGATGAGTGTTCTGTTTCTTTTGGTTAGTTCGAAGTAATTAAAACAGTGAAAAATCTAATGCCGTTCTAGATTTGATTCCCACTGCGAACAGAATATGGTTATCTGAATGGGTTTTAATCGCATGTAACTTAAATATGATAGTTATTGCAGAAAATATTAGCATTAGTTAACAAGCTATTTGACAGTAAAGTCATGTTATGTTAAAAATAATTAATAAGTAAGTTATTTGACTTCCTATTTACATATTATCTTTCAACAACAAATTTAGAATTTCTTTTTGTAAATCAGCTCTCTTTAAAAGACATTAGTAGTTCTGTATTTATGTTTGAAATTCAGCTTCAAATGAAGTATCCAGTGTTCAGTATTTTCATATGTATCTCAATCCTTATGAAAATTACTTATGCTAGGTTTGCTTCTGACTTAATAAATGCGAATAGCCATATACTTTTAATTTCATTTGTATTTCAAATGAGAACGTTTTCCTCATATGAGTATAGCTTCATCTTCTTTAAACATTAGCCAACAGTGCAGTTTGAAAAGTAGCCAGCCCAATTATTGCCATTAGTTTAATAGCGTCGCGTAAAGTTCCTTTCATCTTAATCCAGCGTATTCATTCATATTATACGTGAGAAAAATTATCATGAAGCATCTTAATTATTTAAGCTACTTTTCATGCCTTTCAAAGTGACAAATCTCGAATCTAGTGCTGCCATCTACTAGAAATATTAAGATCTAAAATTAAGAATAACGTTAAAATTTAGCAAATATTCCCCCCCCCCATTTTTTTAGAAGAAAATTCTTGTAAATAACATGCAATTTTTTTATGTTAAATACCTTAATTGTATAAAAGTGTTTAAATAAATAAAAAAAAAATTAAAAAAAAAAAAAAGCCATATTTATCAATTGCCAGGCTACTCAGTTGTGTTGCTCGTTATCATCATTATTATTTCTTTATTTTACTCACGTTAAATTTATATATATATATGCAGTTAATATATTTAACTGTTACATTTTGTGTTCACATTTACATGTATGTATCACCTTGTATTTGCATCGCCAAATGAAGTTCATTTACAGTGTCAGCCATTTGTTGTTTAGATGTTTCACAGATTTCAACAATCGAAAACTGACTGATTATATAGTGATTAATGTGAGTAAAGTATCTCATTTACGCAGGTTAATGTTTTCAGTTTTCAATTGCTACAGTATTTAAACTATACAAGTTTCTTGTTTTTTTTTTTTTTTTTTTTTTTTTTTTTTTTTTTTTTTAAATATGTCTTTCTTACCAGCTAAAATTTGTTGAAAGTAGCATTTTATCATTTTCTAGAAGGAGGTGGGAATTCACAGTCAGTGTCAAAAGTATTTGTTTAGGGGTAATGAACAAACACACAGATTTTCTCGCTATGCTTTGTATATTGCACTGCTGACTGTTTTCTCTTGAAAATATGAGATAAAATATTCTTAATTATACCTTCTTTTTCAGATTTTTTTTTTTTTTTTTCTGTGTGTTTCTTTCATGCTGTTTATTGCTTATTTCACTGTTTTTAAGATATTGAAAATTTTGCATGATTTTTTTCTTTAGGAAACAAAGTTCTTGAATTCTTAAGATTTTGCAACGAGAAGCTGGTTAATTTATTTATTAGGATTTAAAGGATATTGCTTATTTCATTGTAATTTTTTATCTTATGTTTTAATTATATATAATTTTAATTATCTAAAATGTTTTGCATGATTTTTTTTAGGAAACAAATTTTTAAACTTCTTTTATAACATTTGAATGCTTAAGATCTTGTAACGGGAAGTTGGTTAATTTATTTATTAGGATAATTAATATTTGTATTAAGGGATATTGCTTATTTCATTGTAATTGTTTTTTATGTAAAATACATTTTTTATTGAAATTTATGTGTTCTTTTTTTGGGGGGGGGGGTTAAAGTTGTTTTGCAGAGTAAAACTGTGAAGTTTTTAAATTTAATGTTTAGTGTTTCCTTTAGGCATTTTTCCGGTACATTTAAAAGCCGGACGAAAGCTGGCCATGTAGCGGCTAGTAAAAAGTGTATTAAGTATGCAGAACTCTTGCAATTAAATCTCGTAGTCAACGTCCTTAAAAACTAATGCTGAGATGTAAACGATTTATTTTGAAAGAAATGAAACAAAATTCTCACATTTCAGCCCCAAACCTGAGAGCTGAGTTAGAACAAAAATCTGGCATTTTAGTTTCTAGATCACCAATCAGAAAAAAACATTAAATGAACAAGGTTTTTCATTGGCTTTCTGCTCGGATAAAGGTCTACTTGTCTGCTTTCATTGGAAAGAAAAGACTTTCTTTTGCAAACAAATATAAAAATCAACCTCCAGTATTTTGGAATACGGTTATAATCCAGTGAAGAATCGAAATTTAATATTTCTGCAACTGATGGAAATTTTAAAATGTGGCATAAACCAGGAACAGTACTTCAACGAAAAAATCTTACGGACCATAGTAAACTACGTTGGTGGCAGTATGCTTGTTTGGGGTGTATATCTGGTAATGGAGGTCCGCAAACTAGCATTTATCGAAGGAAAAATGGGTAGATTTCAATACATAGACACACTTAAAAGACAAATTAAACTGAGTTCTCAAAAAGTGAGATTTGGAAATGATTTTCTACCTCACGTTATCTCTCCGAAGCATACTCTTTTGGACACGAGGCTGTGGGTTTTGTATCATGAGCGCAGCTAATTAAATACATCTCCTCAGTCATAAGATATAAAACATGTATGGGCATATTTGCAAGAAAAAATAAGAATTAATCGAATTTCTAATAAGATGTAATTGAAAAAAAGCTTTGCAAGAGGAATGGGAAAAAACTGCACCAGAATTTTGCAAACACTTCGTTAATTCGATGCCTAGAAGGTTAACAGCAGTCATGCCTTTTTAGAGAATTTTCTGACGGAAACTGCCTCGTATTCATGTTACACAAGGGACCAAGGAAACAAACCATGCAGCGAAACTTACTATACTTGTCAATTGTTGATATTCTAGAGTATCCTAACTCACTGAAAAATGGTTTACTTTCTCGCAGTTAACGTGAACAGTTACAGATTTCATATATTCTTAGATGTGGACGAATTATTCTAGGCTCTTTCGTCAGTTTGTTTCTCCTATCAAAGTTAGCTAATATCTCTTGCAATGGTTTCGCGAAGATGATTCGCTGATAGATGGGTGGTTGAAGGCGTGAATACTGGTATTTCATTCTGGCTTTTTTTATTTATAATTGAACTTACTTGGCTGTATGAGGTTATCATGGTTTTCCTCATGTGTAATCTATATACCAACCAATTACTTTTATGACCTCCACGAAGGCTTGCTTGTATACAGGCAGATAATCCTAATGTGCTTTGCCATAGCTGAATAATCCATTTCCATTTTCCCGATATTTCGTCTCGTCTTACCTCGAGAATTTCTGAATGTACTGTATCAAAGTCTCTTGAGTCTTTCAACGAGCGACACTCCTGTGGATTATTTTAAGCGATCCAGCTATTGCATCCATAATATTACTTGATAGTATTTTTTCTTAATAAACATTTTTCTTTTACTAGTTAAAAGAAAAAAAAAAAAAAAAAAAGAAATTTTTGATTAGTTTAGATGAATATAAACATTTAAATAACTTGGCTTTATAATGTTGCTTGACAATAAATGGCACAATACTGTTCCGCATTAAAAGAGGCTTCCCTTCCATTTAGCTTTCTTCTTAATGAACGTGCAAATATGCAAAAACGATTTATATTCGGTATGATTAATTTGTTCTTTTTATGTAATTATGGAAGAAAAAATGTGGAATTTAATGGCATTAAAAGAACCAACGCAGTGTGTTGATATGAGAAATTCTTCCGTGCTGCAACAAGAGACTGGAATTGACGTCGTCCAGTTTGAACATATATCATCAAATGTGTCATCTGCAATGTGACCTTGAGAAGAAATGTGACCTCATCTTTCTAGAGTTTCTTTCTGATCAATGTAGTATTCATTGTGAATACTTGGAAGCTATTATATCAAGCATGAAGAAGTTCCGATCAGCCCGAAAATGAAGCCACTCATCTCTCTTTCTACTGCACGAAAATTTAAATTTATACCTTACTAATATTTTTATTGAGAACTCTCCTCACTCTCCTCTGCTCGAAAAGATGAATCCATGCAAGAATTAATGCCTGTTACTGATGTCATGAATCATCTACACGTTCTCATTTTAGAATCTCAGACAGATAATACCATTATTTTTAGATAATTTTCTTTTCTAAGAGAGTTTAGTTTTAGAGTATAAAGTATTCCCGAAGGAGATTTAAATGCATTATCTGTGATGTTAAATAAGCAGATCCTCGATACTGAAACTCAGGTTACAAATGGAAAGAATACATAGGTAAGTTATAAACAGCTTGACATATTTCTGTAAAGATCATAAGACTCGAGTAAGTCCTGCTTACCTTTCTAGTAAACTCTTTCATGACTGATATTATCATTGACTGTTACTCAGTTCTCGAATCTTTGATTAAGGAATTAGATCCGTGGAAAAAGAATAAGAAAAAGTACAGCAGAATCCTGAATTTAATCCTAGTTATGGAATCATTATATATTATTCTTGAAAAAACTAATTTGTGCAACATTCATCAAATATCATATAGTTATTTACGATTCAACCGTTCCTGCCTGAGCAAGAAATGCCTAACATGATAATTGCAGCAATGCCTGTTTTAGTTATAAACATTTTATGATAAGGTTAGAAGTTTGTAAGGTTAGTTTTGATAAATATTATCCCTAGTTTAATTAATTATTAATATTTTCCCGTATTTTATGCTGATATATATTCAAAGATAAGGACAGTTAAAAGCGCTATTTTTACACTCTTATTTATTTATTATCATTTTTTATGTAATGCAAAATCGCATTAAATGCATTCACAGTTCGTTGTTGCATGTGCAGATTCGATGAAATTATTAGGTATTTCTCCCACATTCTTAGCATGCCTGCGAGGTGCGGTGGTCAGTACGCTCGGCGCGTATTCGAGACGTCCTTGGTTAGAGTCCCAGCGAGGACATTGCTCATTTTCCATGATTTCTGCCTTCAAAATAACCTAATGTCTCTACAGTGACGCCCGAATAAAAAATGGTGATGAGGGATAATTCTCCACCACCAGGATTTGGCGATTGGGTCCCCTAATCTCCAGTCGCCCTCTAAAAGGGAGAGTATATAAGTTATTTCTCCCGCCATCTTAGTATGCCTTCGGGGTGTAGTGGTCAGCACGCTAGGCGCATATTCGAGAGGTCCGTGGTTCGAGTTCCGGCGAGGTCATTGTTCATTTTCCATGACTTCGGCTTTCAAAATAACCTAATGTCTCTACAAAGTTAAAATACCTATTTGTCTGGATTTTGAAAACACTTGGTGTAAATCACTATTTCTTACAAACAATATATCGTATATTTATTGTTCCAATAATTTGGTAAATTAAAAATGATAAAAAGTAATTCACGTTTCGATACAAAAAAACACCAAAATTTGATGTATAATTGTTAATAAAGGATGAAGTAGTTTTTTTGCAATCAATAAGTCCCGCATCGTCTTCTTAAGCATTTTATAAGGAGTTCTGAGATGAACTATCCTACTTTTAGAGATGAGTAACTCACAGCTGCTCAGATATATTGCGCGTCTGGGATCATTTGATGAAGGTCAAAACACTTCAGAGACTGGTTTATATTTATGTACTAATATGAGGGCAGGATTAACCACTAAGCAAAATAAGGCACATGCTTAGGAAATCAAGGAAAGTGGGCAAAACAAAAAGGTACTTAGAGACTCAAGAAAATGAGTACCACGAAAATTTCCCATTTCCGGTTTTTTTTTATACTGCAGCTAAATAAGACTAAGAGTGAAGGAATGGGGAAAACACTAATGTAAATTTATGTGCGGGCAAAACTAAAGCCTTTTAAGTATTTAGGGCCTCTAAAAGTCTTGATCTGACCCTTACTAATATCCCAAAACAATTCTGGACGGTTATTCTACGCTGCGAGAGTCGACAGCAAGTTGTGGGCCGCCAGATGTCGCTGCTAGTAAAAAACAGGTCTGCCCGACATCCTATATTCTCTGAGTACGGAAGTTGTCGAAAGCGCGTGAAAAAGTGTTGCCGCGTCGTCAATCAGGGTTGTGCAGTTGACGTACCAAGTAGACATTGGCTTTGTATGTGTTTTCGCCGCTGATTTTTTTCATACTTAAACGAAGAATACGGTCGTAGATCTCTGAATCGGTGGCGAATTTATAGAAAATATATTGATGCTTTTGCTCTGCCAAAAGATGTTTTTATTGCGTATGTCAGATTGCCAAAAATACTGGCTCGTATACACGGTACACATGGGCCTCGAAAACGCCGGCCAGCTCGTTCGCGGGATTCGAACCTCGGACCAAACTACCTGCGTTCAGCGACTCTACCGCTCAGCAGCTGGTGGACTTGTTAGCAGAATTATACTGCATTATTATTGTATTATGCTATAAAGTAACAATGCTATAAGACTGAGGGTTTGTTCATAGAATAGTACTTTTGTAACCTACTCTAATATTAAAAAAAATCATAGTTTCTTTGCAAATTTAAATTTAAAAAAAAATTACTGTTCACAGCATTCTCATTTTTATATTGTAAAAGAGATATTGATTATTATTAGTTTTCTATTTAAAATGTGTCGAAACGCTGGTTTGACAAGGACTTCAACTGCAGGAGACCTACACTGATTATTTTTACTTTAGTACTTGCATTGTGAAAATATCTTTTAATTATTTTCACAGAATAAAATCTTTTGAGAAGGAAGAATATTTAAACTGAGCAGTTCTTATATATATATATATATAATTAAAATAACAGCAATGTAATATTAAAAAAAGGTATTAGTAATTTTGTGACAAAAATTGCAAAACGAATTAATCACACATACAGGATAGATTAGTTTAATTTTGGTTAAATATTTTATATTGAAAAAATATTTTCTATCATGTTAATTATAGAATAAATTATTTAAAATATAGCATTTTGATGCGTGTGTGATAGTGGAATGCAGCAGCAATCGGCCATAGCGAATGAATTTTTCTATGAAAATTATTTCTTTCGGAAAAGAAATAATTTTCATAGAAAAAGAAAATAAAAAAAGGGAAGAAATATTTTCTTTCTAATTTCTTATTTAAAGAAATATTTTTCCAATAGTAACTGTAAATTGCGGGGAAACAGTTTTAATGTAAGCATGGAATTTATATAAAAAAAAAAAAAAAAAAAAAAAAAAAAAAAATTGCTATTAGATTGTAATGCAAATTAATCATATTATAAATTTAAATGATTAAAATTGTTTATTTCTAAAAGGATTTGAAGTAAGCTTAATTCATCTACTCTTATCTATTTACCATTGCTTTCGTGGTATCCCATATCACTCTTTATTTCTTAGCTCTAAATTCCTGCATTAACTTTCACCTTATAAAACGGGATTTTCCTTCACATAACACAGCAGCATGTTCCGCTGCGTGGTGGTCATAATACTGTTTTGTGCAATTTTTTTCGAATTACAAATGCAGCGTGTGAGTTAGTGAAATAATGGGAGAATATTGATAGAACTTCAGTCAGCGCGCGCTATAAATTTCGTCACTCGTCTGTACTGCGATTGGTCTAAAGCTCCTTGAAGCCTTGTCCCCTTTCAGTAAAGTCAAATGGACCCACCCCCCCACCAACTGAGGACCACAGAATGGCTTTCTCCGATAAGTTGTGATGGGTGTCCATACCGGTTTTTTTGAGTCAATATTGTTCGCTCAAGTTGTAGACAGATCCAGTGATCATAGAATAGGCATCCTGCTGATGTGTTGATTTCAATCTTTTGCTTTGCATATTTTAAATACTAGGCTTATTTTTTCGGATTTGCTGGTAGGAAATTATTTATGGCAATAAGCTGTGGATAATAGAATGTTTAACAGTGTGCGATAAGAGGACTGATTTAATTGACTTTTCAAGAAACTCTTTAAATTATGCAAAAAAATTACATTTATTGCTTACTGTTGACATAAATTTGTAAAGGAACTAAGTGTAACCACATGATAATAATCTGCAAAAAGTGTTCACCAACTGCCAACACAAAAATATATTTGAATGTGCTTCAGTTTGTCTGCTTATTTTTTCTTAATTTCAGTGGAAGATTAACATAGTGGAATTACCATTTCTTAATTTCAGTGGATGATTTATCATACAAAAGCAGGCTGTTGAGAATATTCTTCCTCTTGCATTAAACTTCATTATCTTTCAAATTTAATTTTGTAATCTCATATGACAATTTAAGCAGCTATGTGAATTTACTTTAATTCCAGCTGTAATCGTTACTGCGTATAATATAAAACTTTGACTTCTTGAATTCTTTTTTTCTTCAATAAATTTTTACAGATTATTTAAAGTCAAGAAACCTTTTCTTTGCAAGCACGACTATAGGTAATTTCTAAACAATCTGTCAACGTTGAATAAATAAATGAATATTTTGACAATGTTAAAATGCATACAATTCGAATCTCTCTTCATTCAACTATCGCTAAACTTTTAAAAATTTGAAATTCTTTGTTAACACATATTATTGTGGCTAGTATCTGTTGCCATGACATTTTAGAAATTATAATAAAGTTAGGATTTAAAAGTTTTTTCAGCAAGGTCAGAATCACGCAGTTAATATGTACATTTATTAACGGAAAAACTGCTTAGGAATGTTTTTGGTAATTTAGTTGAAAATGCACATAAAAGCATTCTAACTTAAGAGATTGACTTCCGCCGTTAGGCACTACACGGAAAGGGAGGGATGCACCGAGGAGGAAATTTTAAGGCATAGTCAGGAAAGTGCCTATGCAGCCAGCCTGCCGGGAGTCGAGCCTCAGATTGATCTACCACATTTCAGCAGCTTTTATAACTCGGCCTCTGGTGGTTTCTTATCTGAGATTGATCTTGTTTTACTCCTTGCTTAATCTAATGCACTGTTTTTATGCAAGTTGTTAAGTTTAATGCTAATTGGATTGACAAATTGGTCATACGGTTCAGTAATTTAGCTCAAGTTTACTAAAATTTAACTTATGTAACTTAGTTTTGTACCGTTACATGTTCCTGACGATTCATTATGTGCTGAAGTATTCTGTTAAACTATGGATAATTTTCAAATGTGAAAACGATTTTGGGCAAGTATTGTGCTGCCATCTAGATTCTTTATAAGAAGTTAGAGTTCCTAAGTTAAATACAAAAAATTTACTATTCTGAGTGCTAACATTTGTTACTGTGGCTAATTTCAGAATGTAAAAGTTATAGCGCTGTTGTTAAAAATGAACAATAAATGAAAAATCGATATGTTGAATTGCAATACTACCTAATCTTCCAGATGCATATTACAGACGCCCTGTCTTAGTGGTACACTTCTTTTTAATGTTTTAAATTTGTTTTGATGTTTCGAATTTCTGTCCTTTCATTTATCAGTTTCTTTCAGTTCTGAGAAATATTTAAAAGGCTTCAAGATTTTTAGATATCTAGAATAATTTAAAGAAATTTGGTGGAATACTTTAAGAATCTCGAATAGAGATAATAAAAGAAACTTCTGAAGTTATCGAAATTTTTGAAAACTGAAGTTTACTAAAACAGTTTTTATCTTTTTTGCTCCCGAAAAATACGAACATAGTAACATAAATGTCGACAAGTTAATAGTATAAATATATCATGCGATTTCTCAGCAAATGATTTCGTTAAAACGCCTAAAACATTTACGTTTTTATGGAAGCATCCTGTTACCCCAGCGAAACCCTTTTCAGATTCTAACATGAAAAGGTGGAACACAGCAGATATTTGATATAAGAAGGAAAGAGAATTTTTTACGTGCCAATTTTTGTCGAGAAATACTCAGAACATTCCTGTATGACTAGAAGCTTGACCTTCAGCAAAGGCAAAGATTTTAAAATAAATACTTTACTTTATTATAAGGAAAGTACTTTTTTAAAAATAATTTTAATGAATATTAAAAGAGTGAGCTTATTTAATAATCTAACTATAGCGGCGTTATTTTCAAGTTCTTGTCTAATTGTCTTCTGAGTTAGATATAAGATTAAAAATTGTTATTTAACTGTTAAAGCAAAACTTAAATTTTGAAAACAACCTTCTCTTTTTTACTCTAGAGCACGGATTCTCAACATTATTCATGTTACTCACCCCTATATTCTCGCACCTTTCTCTTTCTTAAAAAAAAGCTTTCAGATTTTACATTACGCCTAAGGGGGCGTTTTTTTAACGTTTTCTCTGTACCTTTATTTATTAAATATCATTTTCCTGGCAATTAAACCATAAAATTCAATTCAACCGCAATATCGCAAATTAATTTTAAAATGAGCAGAATTTCCGATATACAGTCTCGCGCGCTGGAGATAAAAATGTTTTTTTTTTTTTTTCCTTTCGTACAGTGTTGCCATTGCTCGCTTTGAAATCGTTGAGTTTGTTAATCCAAAATTCGTTAAAGGTGTTACATAATATGAAATCGATAATAAAACAAATTCCAAATTAGGTATTCCAGACGCCCATATTTTGTGGAAAATTACGTTATTCAAAATTTGATGGCTCTAGGTACCGTTATTTTATCACAATGACAGAAACATACATACATTTATGCAGAATCTTCATTATTTAATTTCTTCAACTAAAATGCAGGTCTCTAACATTTGGTGTCAACAATTTGAAAAGTGATACGCCGTTTATAGTGATTCGACGCAAAAATGCAAAACGAAAACAGTAGTTCTGTAGGGGCAAAGCCCCTTTTGACTAATAATCGATAATACTACAACAACAACAACAACACACACACACACACACACAAAAAAAAAAAAAAAAAAAAAAAAAAAAAAATTGAAAGGTTTCAGATTTTAAATTACTTCCAAAGAGGCGTTTTCTTAACGTTCTGTGTGTTACCTTTATTTATTAAATATCATGTTCTTTGCACGCACCTAAACCATACAATTCAGTTCAACAGCAACGTCGCAAAATAATTTTAACATGAGCATATCTTTAGAATTTCCAAATACCTAGTTCTGGTATTTGGAAGGTTAAAAGCTACGCTGGAGATAAAAAGGTTTTTTTCTCCCCCCGTAGAGTGTTGCATTGCTCGCTTTCAAATCGTTGAGTTTGTTAATCAAAAATTCGTTAAAGTTTTACAAAATATGAAATATGTAATAAAACAAATTCCAAATTCCTAATTTGGGCTTCCAGATGCCCATATTACGTACGTTTTTCAAAATTTGATGGCTCAGGGTACCGTTATTTTATCACAATGCGAGAAACGTACATTTATGCAGATTCTTCATTATTCAATTTCTTTAAATATGACACAGGGCTCTAATATTTGGTGGCAATATTTGAAAAGTGAACTGACATTTATAGTGAACCAACGCAAAATGCCAAAACGAAGTTTATAACTCTTCTGGGCTAACGCCCCTTGGGCTAAAAAAAGAAAACGAAAACAAAGTTGTATATTCAAATTTTAATAATAAACAAAAATGAAGCATGAAAATAAGAAAATATTACAAAAATTAACATTTCCATAAATCTTTCAAAACGAATGACTTTTTTTTTTTTTTTTTTCCGTTCCTGTTTACTGGATAAGAGTTTTTCAAACCGTGGCAATTTGTTGCTAATATCATTCCGCATACTGCCTTTGCATCCAAGCGATTTCTGGATCTTGTTTTAAGTGACAAAAGGGCCCTAAATCCAGACTTGCATAAGTATGTCGTCGCAAATGGAATGAGCGCAGTTAGTGCCTTTTCATTAAATTTTGGGAACATATTCATTGCCGGATACCAATATCATTCCGAAGTACTGCTTTTCAAACTGCATTTCAAGAACACGTTTGGCCGCAGTTTTAAAATATCTTCCTTCAGTTCTTCATTATCCAACATGTTGTCCAAGCTGAAAGTGTATGGGTTTATGTTTCTGAAGTTTTCAGTTTTTTAAAATAACCACCAAATGATAATAATAATATTTGATAATGATCTACTATTTCTTCACATACATGTCACACGCTGATGCAGTTATATGCGCGGCAAGCGCAGGATATACGTTTTTCCACACACACCAATATCGTACGTATAATTTTTAAACAGGAAACGAAAATATTGTCTCGTCCTTCGTAGAATGCTACCTCGCACCCTTGGTTGGGAACATTTTCTCTAAAGGGATCTTTTAAATGCACTTTTTTGTCTTCACGGAATTCTATGCAACAATTATTTTAGCTGCAGCTGTGATATTTTAGCACGACTATCTAAATTTTAGATTAAGTAAGTGAAATATTTTTGAGTGTAGAGAATAGTATTTATTTGCGTATTTGTCATTTTACCTTTTTTTCTCCCCCCTTCAGGTTAGAGAGACAGTTTTCATGAAAGGCTCCTCCACTTCACAGTATGATATTAACTCTCTTGTAATCCAGAAGTGCATGTAAGAAGTATTTCAGTTTACTTTTTAGAAATTTCTTTTATGAGATTTTTCATTTTATCCAAATATGCTTAGAAATCTCATCATGATTTTGTTCGATGTTAGTAAACACAGAAATTTACAGGCGTAAGTTCGTTTCTATTTGAAACAAAATATGCCATTTTGGTTAACCTTGTATAATTAAAAAATTAATTTAATTTTCTAAATATTTTAAAATAAATTAAAAATTTAATTTAATTAATTAATTAGTACTAATTCAGAAGTCAAACAACAAAAATCAGCGTTATACCTACAAAATTTTCACAGGACTAGTTTCGATGGTTTTACCGAACCATCATTTTCAGCTGCAAAACCGCAAATGAACAAGATAGGAAATAATGATTAGATAAGATAAGAAAGCCTGAACAAGAATAAGCAAGTGGCGCCATCTGTTGGCGAAGCCAGAACTAAAACATAATTTCTCTAAAAGCCGAAGGCAAATTTGGATTGGAATTAGGATCGTTAACTAGAACAGAAAGATTTTTATGAATGTGAAATGCCTCTAGAAAATCCAGTTCTCCAATGGAAGATGTTTTTTGAATAATTTTGGCAGCAGAAAAATTGAAAGTGTGATTTTCGGACCAGCAATGTTGAGCAACAGAAGGAATAACAATCCTATAAATTGATGGAAAGAAGGGAATGACAACAGAATTTTTATAATCTCCTAAAATAAGAGTGTGGCTTTTAGTGTGTTCAGATGAGAATTTTTTAACTGCTTGATTAATAATGTTGGGTGAAAAGCCCCTGTCAATAGTTATTGCTTTTAAATAATTTAGTTCTTCATCAAGGGCTAGTTTGGAGGAGCAAACTTGAAGAGCACGGAAAACATAGGAATAAAATGAAGCTAACTTTTGTTTAGTCGGATGACATGATTTAAAGTGTGGTGGAAGGCAAACCGATGAAGGTTTACGGTAAACTGTAGTACTGAAGTTGGATGTGTTACGTGTGACCAGAATGTCGAGAAACGGAAGAGAATTGCAAGTCTCAAGTTCAAAAGTGAACTGAATAGCAGGATCAATAGAATTCATTGTTGAAAGAACTTTATTTAAATCATCTTTATTACCTACAAACAGGGTAAAAGTATCGTCTACGTAGCGGAACCATGCCGGGAAGTTTAACGTTTCAAACAATTTTGATTCGTAATAATGCATGTAGATATCAGCCAGGATGGGACTGAGGGGGCTTCCCATGGCTAATCCCTCAGTTTGCTTGTAATATTTATTTTGGAAAACAAAATGTGTTTCTTTCAAACAGAGTTGAGTGAGAGAAATTAGCTCCTCAATTTCGATGCAAGAGAAATGAAATTCGCGAAGTCTGGTTTCTAGACATCTTAATGCACCCTCCACTGGGACATTGGTGAATAATGATTTTACATCAAAAGAAACCATTAGTAAATTACTAGGAGAAATGTTTTTAACCTTTTTTACAAACTCTATTGAATTTTTTATGGTGTAAATGTTATTGTCTAATAGAGTGGAAAATCTAGAAACTAAATATTTAGCTAAAGGATACGAGGCAGTACCTAAATTTGATAGAATAGGGCGGAAAGGAATACCACTTTTATGAATTTTGGGAAGAGCATATAATCTGGCACAATTCGCAACAGATGGGATAAGCGAATGTTTTAAGTTGCTTGAAATGATTTGCGAAGATTTGATCGCAGTTTTTATTTTCGATAAGTCCTAAGGTCAAGGATCTTTAGGGATCGGATTATATGGTCCTTCGTTTAAGAGTTTAGTGACACCATCGATGTAAGTGTTCTGATCCATGACGACTATCTGGCCACCTTTGATGATGATCTGATGATCCTTTGATGATGACCATGACGATTATCCGGCCATCTACTTAAATGTAAATGTAAAAAATTGATCCCCAATTTTATTCAAATCAAATCTAATCAAAAACCTTCGAGTCGCGTTTCAAGAATTCTGTTAAATTGCAAGCTTGCCTTACTTCGGTCCGTGATAAGGGATACACGTCAACAATTGTCCAAAATTGAACATGAACTCTATAAGCTTCATCTGGAACTCGCTAAATCATATCTAAAATTCACTACCCTTGAACAAAAGTCTTGGTCTAGAACGGAGAATGCAGTTAACCGTCATAAAAACACCCTTGCAGTTGAATTCGAAAAACTTCTTTTACAGTCTTCCAGTTCAAGTAGTTCAAAAAATCTTCCCATTGAAAACATCAAGCCAATAGTTAATATTTCTAATGTTAGTCTTTCAGAAGAACAAGAGAGAATTCTAAAATATAATTTTAACTTCTCACAAACCTGTAAACCCTCGATTCCAAAGATTTTGGCTCCTATCGAAAAAGCTTTCAAGTTCAGTAAAGTTTCAGATTCACAGAAAGAAATGATTAGGCATCTTATCGCTCATAATGTGAAATTCAATAATAAACCTTTGAAACCAAATCTAACTGCGAGAGAAAGAGCTACAATGCACGAAATTCATTCTAACCCGGATATTATCATTTCAAAGGCCGACAAAGGTGGCCAGATAGTCGTCATGGATAAGAACACTTACATCGATGGTGTCACTAAACTCTTAAACGAAGGACCATATAATCCGATCCCTAAAGATCCTTCACCTTCGGACTTATCCAAAATAAAAACTGCGATCAAATCTTCGCAAATCATTTCAAGCAACTTAAAACATTCGCTTATCCCATCTGTTGCGAATTGTGCCAGATTATATGCTTTTCCCAAAATTCATAAAAGTGGTATTCCTTTCCGCCCTATTCTATCAAATTTAGGTACTGCCTCGTATCCTTTAGCTAAATATTTAGTTTCTAGATTTTCCACTCTATTAGACAATAACATTTACACCATAAAAAATTCAATAGAGTTTGTAAAAAAGGTTAAAAACATTTCTCCTAGTAATTTACTAATGGTTTCTTTTGATGTAAAATCATTATTCACCAATGTCCCAGTGGAGGGTGCATTAAGATGTCTAGAAACCAGACTTCGCGAATTTCATTTCTCTTGCATCGAAATTGAGGAGCTAATTTCTCTCACTCAACTCTGTTTGAAAGAAACACATTTTGTTTTCCAAAATAAATATTACAAGCAAACTGAGGGATTAGCCATGGGAAGCCCCCTCAGTCCCATCCTAGCTGATATCTACATGCATTATTATGAATCAAAATTGTTTGAAACGTTAAACTTCCCGGCATGGTTCCGCTACGTAGACGATACTTTTACCCTGTTTGAAGGTAATAAAGATGATTTAAATAAAGTTCTTTCAACAATGAATTCTATTGATCCTGCTATTCAGTTCACTTTTGAACTTGAGACTTGCAATTCTCTTCCGTTTCTCGACATTCTGGTCACAGGTAACACATCCAACTTCAGTACTACAGTTTACCGTAAACCTTCATCGGTTTGCCTTCCACCACACTTTAAATCATGTCATCCGACTAAACAAAAGTTAGCTTCATTTTATTCCTATGTTTTCCGTGCTCTTCAAGTTTGCTCCTCCAAACTAGCCCTTGATGAAGAACTAAATTATTTAAAAGCAATAGCTATCGACAGGGGCTTTTCACCCAACATTATTAATCAAGCAGTTAAAAAATTCTCATCTGAACACACTAAAAGCCACACTCTTATTTTAGGAGATTATAAAAATTCTGTTGTCATTCCCTTCTTTCCATCAATTAGCTATAAAGTTGCACATATTTTGCAGAAATTTAACTTTCGGGTTGTTTATTCTCCCATCAATAAAATTCCAACTTCTGTACTCAAGGACCCCATTCCGGATATGAATTCCTGGGGTAATTATAGGATTCCTTGCCAGTGCGGTTTAATTTACATTGGCCAAACTAAGAGAGCCTTAAAATTTCGCGTCAAAGAACATGAGGCATATGTTAGAAAAAAGGAAACACAGAAGTCTTCTGTTGCTCAACATTGCTGGTCCGAAAATCACACTTTCAATTTTTCTGCTGCCAAAATTATTCAAAAAACATCTTCCATTGGAGAACTGGATTTTATAGAGGCATTTCACATTCATAAAAATCTTTCTGTTCTAGTTAACGATCCTAATTCCAATCCAAATTTGCCTTCGGCTTTTAGAGAAATTATGTTTTAGTTCTGGTTTCGCCAACAGATGGCGCCACTTGCTTATTCTTGTTCAGGCTTTCTTATCTTATCTAATCATTATTTCCTATCTTGTTCATTTGCGGTTTTGCAGCTGAAGATGATGGTTCGGTAAAACCATCGAAACTAGTCCTGTGAAAATTTTGTAGGTATAACGCTGATTTTTGTTGTTTGACTTCTGAATTAGTATTTATTCGGCGTGTTATTGTGTCTTAATTAATTAGATTTTCTACATACAATCTCTTTATTTCATAAATTAAAAAATGCATGTATACACTAGATCTAACACGTTTCTAATTCAAAATGAAATTTTATTTCTGTACTGATTAGAGTAGTAGCTCCAAGTTCGAGTGTTTACAGGTTTCCTACAGGACTAGAGAGTTTCTACAGGTTTCTATTGTTTTCTTAGTTGTACTAGTCTCACAGAGACCTTATCGACTATTTACGAAATCCTATGTTTCTGTGCATTCCGGTTAAGAAACGAATATGCTTTTACAACAGTTATTTGCAAAAAGGTACTGTAAGATAACAAGGGCTTGATTCACTGCAAGTAAATCGCGTTTCAGCGTTTAGCTCTTATTCAGTTTATTCCAGTCACTGTATGCGTATCAAAGATTTGTGAATATTAATGTGGTTTCTTTTATTTAATTTTGGCAAAGCACTCGGGCTATCTGCCTAAGGGAAGGAATGCCTTCGTGGAGGATTTTCTTAGGAGAATTCGCTCGTACACACGTTTACACATGGGAAGAAATACAAAAATGCCCATGCAGCCAGCCCGTTTGTCTGGAATCGAACTCAGATCTGAACTTCCAGTGTTCAGCGACTTCACCTCTCAGTCGCTGGTGGTCCTGTGAATGTTAAAAATCCTTCAGATATTTTGGAATCACTTGTCTTACAGCACTCGTAAAAACTGAGGGTTAAAGTGTGTTAGCTTTTGGTGTCCCTAAGGCAGAGTAAAAATTCTGAATTCCAAGTGATTCTAACATCTTCATTGCTTGCTTCTTGATATGAATTTCTTACTTTTTCCAATTCAGTTCACTTTCTAGGTGATTTTTCAATATTTTATACTTTAAAAATTATGTTTAGTAAAACTGGTATTTTCTAAGCTTTATATGAAGTAACTATTATTACGTTTCGTTCTCTTTTCTAAGCTTTATATGAAATAACTATCATTACGTTTCGTTCTGCTGTTTATAAATTCTCAATATTAGTGATCTAGCGCTAATGATCTAGCGCTCTCGTAGCTTCTTGAAAGCCTTTTGTCCCGACGAATTTAGAGCGGCTTCACTCCACAAAAATACTACAGTACAGTCCATATCCCAATCGGGGTTCGAAATCAGGCCCTTCGAAATAGGAACAGTAAATCGATCGTATGCAGATCGGACGACCAGAGTGGCCAGTGGCTCAGACGATCCAGTGGCCTCCGTTAAAAACTATCCAAGCTAAGCTGCCATAAGATTGCAAAACAGTAATAATTGTAATAATTCATGTCTTTTTTTCCAAAGGAATCAAGTTTTAAAAGGCATTTATTTTAGAATAATGTTTATTCAGATTTATGGTTTAGCTTGATATCGTTGGTTTACTTATATTTTAGGCAAATGCTTGATGCTTATGAGACAGCAAATTTCAGTATATGCTATACGGAGCAACCTTTGTTTGCTTCTCTAAGGTTATCATCTACCATGAGTTTACGTTTCCAAGAGATAAAGATAGAGCAGAATAAGTTTATTGATAATTGTGTTATATGTGTTGCTATATATATTTTTGTCAAAAATAATCGCAGTTAGAGATACAGAACAAATATTTCTCTGGTTTCAGGAAAGTAGCATACTCTGTAAATGCTATTTATATGAATAGAAATTCCACCAGACATTTTGATCCATGGCCACTGTTTGTCATTGGCTAAGTTCCAGGACTGGGCTATTGTTATAGTGAATGCACAAACAGAATGGCTGCAGAATAAAAACAACTTTTCTTATCTCTTATAACTCATCTCTTTCAAAAAATGGGAAATTTTCACATCCATGTATATGGATGCAAAATTTAGTAGTTTTCGAAAAATGCGACATAAATCAATAAACATTAATGAAATGAAATATTCTTTTAAAATTACATGTAGAACAAATAATGCATTTTAAAAAAAACGTGTGGGGGGGGAACTTACCATGTGGTTTGCATGGGTATTTATCGTAGTTTCCTTTCCTTGTGAAAACGAGCATGGTTTACTTAGGATGTCCTGCATGATTCCACCTAGCCCTCGTGTGCTTTGCCATATTCAAGTAATCTAAACTAATATTAAGGCTCGCTAATGACAGCTCAGCACTCGTAGTTTAACATGGGTAACAATCCCGACAAACAAGCCCTTTTATGCTTTTCCCTCATGTGTAACCCTTCCATTGAGGCAGCTAGCAATCGTGCGTTTAAACAAACGTGTTTAAGCAAACAAAAACGACCCCCTTAAAAAAAAAAAAAAAAAAAAAAAAAAAAAAAAAAAAAAAAAAAACCTCCCTTTTTTTCTACTGTATACAAAGTACAAAAAAGCTTTCGATATTTAGTCAGATATGTACGCCAATTTTGAAAATCTTAGATAGGATATATTGAGATATCTCCCGCAGCACAGTAAAGCATTAGTTTACTATCCGTGCCTCCTAATCAACCATTACTAGTATGCTTTCGATATATTCGAACACGTTTTATACAATTTACAGTGCACTTTAAGTATTTTAATACTTATTAATATTTGCAGCAACGAACTATTTAGAGCAAATTTCTATAGGATTTACCATTGAAAATGAAGGCTATGCAGAAACTATAATTTATAGACATTTAAATTACTGTACTAAACGTTTATCATTAACAAACTTAAATTAGTAATGGATTATTGAAATATTTATAAATTTTTAAAATCCCATTTGATGTAAGCGCCATCATTGGCTGAATAGTTCAGAACGCTAAATTCTGGTGGATCGACCCGGCGTATGGGTCATCTGTATGATTGGTTTTTAATTACTTCATGTGTAACGCGATTACGTGTCAGTAGAGGGTTGTCTTTTGAAACTGCATCGTGAAAAATGAAAGAATTTGTTTTGTTGGGGTTGTTAATGCGATAGCACATCAGGTTTTTAATTGTTACACATAAGAAAATTTAGGTGGATAAATTAAAACTGGGAAAGTGGCCGCATGCCTTGTATGAAAGAAATAAAAGCTTCATTTTCTGTACAGGTGAGTCGAACATCGCCGTAGAATATGAGTAAGCGTGGTCAATTTCCTTCAGTGTTTGGAGTAAAACAGTCTTCATTATTGTTCTTAGGCAGATCAGATTTCCTTTCGCGGGAGTTCTTGCAATTTATTGCTATACTTGCATTGGTTCAGGGAATTAATTAATAGGGAATCGGCTTGAGTTGCATTTTCATATTCTAATTGGATAAACAGTAAAATTTGAGGCGGTTTCAGTTGACAAATCCACGTGACTTCATAGTTTACACACAAAGAGAGCCCCAGATCGTGCTACGACCGATAAAGCCTCAGATGTAGGACAAGGATAGAGACGTACGCTTGCGTTGTTAGAAGTAAAACAAATGCTCCTAAAAAAAGTAGAAATCGTCCACTTCAATCTGAAAATCAAGGTCTTGATGACGTACTTAAGTTTATTAAGGATGCTCAAGGGCTGATAAAAGAGTTTGTTAAGATATTCAATGGAACTTCGCTGCACTACATCCTTAAACAATTTTCCGAACTACTTCCGAATTGCAAGCCGCTAACAACTATTTAAACTAAATTATTTATTGTCTTCTCAATTGTTGAGGGTATCATAAAATAAGCTATTAATCGTTTTTGAAAATTTTATTATATTACAAATCTAGCTTATGTATAGTGTTTACTTGTTAGTTTGGAATGTTTTTGCACACTGCGGGGGAGGAAAATGGTTCTGTATCTCCCGTTCTACTGGGCCGATTGACGAAATTCAACTTGCATTTTTCATGTCTCGAAAGAGCGACTTAGGATATGTATTAGATTTATATATAGCATTGTTCTAATATAGGTATTTTGACGCAAAATCGGCCTTTTTCTGAAATAACATACCAAATTTTTTCCATATTTCAATTCTACGACTCAAATTACGCCAGACTACTAAGTTTTGTAAAAATCGCACGAGTAGTATTTAAAAAATTAGCTCTCAAAGTTTTAGCTCCTCAATTTTAATTGAATTTGGTATATATTTATTGATCTCTCTTTTTTATTAAACTTAATTGATTCTTCCTTTCACATTTCAAAATTTAGGTTCATTCAAAATAAAATTTACCCATTTTTTATGATTTATTTTTAAAATTTGTATTTAAAAATTTTTTAAAAAATTTTTAAAAAAAGGTCCAAGTAAATGATTTGTTGTCCAAGTAAATGATGCTCCGCCAACTTTACTTAATGAATGAATAATGAAGCAGAATAATGAAGCAAATGAAACGGTGCCTAAACCTCAACATGCTACAAAACGATCTACTAAACGTGATAAAAGTGCGATAAAGTTTTACAAAGTATCGACTGAAAACATTTACTTTTGCGCAGGAGAAACCTATGGATAAAGATACAAGTTCCGGCGATGAATCATTCTCTAAATTACGAAAAGGTGATCAAACTGTAAGTAAGCGATTTTCAAAACTGGATTTGGCTATCAAAAATAATAATGAGCTACCGAAAACGTCTAATAACGACAATAAACCAGAAAACGATTTCAGAATTAAATGAAACTCAAGATCTAACCAAATGGACACTACAAATGCTGATGAACCGAAACATAGTGTTAACACTTCAATAATTCATAATAATGATATGAAAAAGAAACATGACAAAATACCACCTATCGTCATTGAAAATGGAACCTACACATGGAGGCAAATTAACAGATTCCTACAAATTAACAGATCATTAGAAATCTATCTATTGACACTCTTATTGATGATATAATTCAAGATTTCAAAAGTAAAAATTATGAAGTCCGAAATGTTCAAGAAATGTTCCGCAGAAAAGAAGGGAATAAAATCGTGCTTTCGCTTTTGCTCGTTACTTAACGAAGACTGAACACTCCAAGTAGATATTCCATGAAAGATTTATCTGGAAATTTACAATTAACGTTGAAGACTACAAAGGGCGGTGGGACCCTTACAATGTTATCGCTGTCAAGGGTTTCACCATACCCAGGCTGGATGTCATCATGACTTTAAGTGCGTCCAATGTGGTCAAAATTCATGTTTCTATTGTCTGTCCAGAAACTAAAAATAAGGAGAAACATTCTTTTTGTGCAAATTGGAATCAACCTCACACATCTAACATTCGGGGTTGTGAAATGTTCCAAAACTCAAGAAGGACGAAATAAAAACCTATCCTGAAAGAGCAATAACCAATAAAACTTATGCGCAAGCGATCAGCACTGGCATAAACTTTAACATTATTACTGAAGCACGTAAAGCGTACACTGAACTTGCTGAGCTAGTAAAAGCCATCAAAGAAACAAATCTACAACTTTTTATCCAACAACATTCAAAGAGTACTGAAACTAAACGCGCACTTCCCATTACTTCCAGTAATGGTAAAGTTACCAAAAAAGGGCCGATCACCTTAGCTGTGAACGTTTTGAACAGTATTACCAGCTGCGACAAATTAGTTATTGAAAGCCTATTAACTGTCAGTTCGCTTAGAAATAGAGGATTGATATCCGCTTTGCTTATGCGCGTGCTCATCACGGTTTCTATGGAAATGAAAGAGCTGATTTCTTAGCTAAAGATGCCTTGCATTTACCCATTAATATCAACATTAGCATTACAAAGAGCTATTGGAAGTCCTTTCATTATAAGAAGCTTTTAGCTAAGGGGAATGAGGAATTTATTTCATCCTGTAATGCTGAGGTCACCAAAAAGTTCTTTCCTTCTATTTACCATAGACTGTATTCAGAGTCTTTCCTCTCTATTAATTTTAAAATTTCTCAGCTTTTATCCGGTCACGGTAAATTTACAAGTTACCCGTTTTGTTTTAATCTAAGATCAAACAATTTATGTGAATGTTCAAAAAGAGTATATCAGGATGTGGAATATTTGATTTTCTGATGGCTTACATTTAATGGCCCTAGATTATGCTTGCAGAACGATGATTTGAAAATGTTCGGAGTGACTTCGCTAGTAAACTTATCAGTTTTCGTGAAGTCCAGACTGACGTCCTCTGCTTTTGTTCGTTTTATTTATGCATGCAACTTTTAATGTTTTACTGTTAACTTACTTCTGTAAGCCCAGCGTTGTACATCTGTGGTGCATGGGGAGTCTGTATGTTATCAAATATAAAAGTACATGTACCTATTGAATATACATCTCGACACAGCTGTCTGCAAAAAGGGAGATATCTTGGATTTAATTCTTTCAACTACTAACATTTCTATGATCCTGGATGTTAAATATGAGCGTTCGTCGGATTATATTCTTATACTTGCTACCTTAGAGTCTGCTAAACCTTCTCCTGATAAATAGAAAACCTCAACCTACTATAGACTTTTCAACTACCTTTTATCTACTAATCCTCTTGATCTTGGCGCTCTTCAAACTAAAAAAGATATTTATATTACCATCGAAAAACTTACTAGTGATATCAAAACAGCTATGCACAATGACTCAGAAATATTCCAAAAAATAATATTGATCGACTTCCTTCACATATTAGAGATCTTATTAAAGAAAGGAACAGAAAAAGAAAGAAATGGCATCTTACCTGTAGACCTAACCTGAAGAAAGAAATTAATAAGCTTAATAGAAAAATAAAAAAATACATCAAAGCATTAAATTTGGAACGTTGGGAAAATATATCTTAATCTTGATGTCAATGGTGGCAAATTTTGAGCTTATATTAACCGAACGAGGAAAAGGTACTTTTGTAAACGACCTCTCTAAACCAATAATGAAATGGCTCTGTCTAATGATGCCAAAGCTAGAGTCTTTGCTGATCATTTAGAGAGACAGTTTATCCAAATGCTGAATTTAGAGACATAAACTTCTCTGTGAAGTCTGGTATACAATCAGAGACTGGCTAAATGCCCCCCCCCTGTTAAAATTTTAACAAAATTCGCTACTCCATAAAAAGTCCAACATATTATTAAGAAGCTTAAAATCATAACTGCACCGGGACAGAATGATATTCCAAATATTGCTCTCAGAAACTTATCCTTAAACTCGATCACAAAACTTACAAGTGTAATCAACGCATTGTCTTACCCATTCTTACTTTCCGGATTTGTGGAGATGTGCAAAAATTAAATTAATAACTAAACCTGGAAAAGATACAACTAAGCCGGATGGGTACTGCCCTATAAGTTTACTTAGTGGAATCAGTGAAATCTTTGAAAATATTATTTATCACAGATTGCAGCCTTATTTGTCTTTATTACCAAACGAATAGTTCAGTTTTCGAAAATCTTTGTTTACCACGAAGCAATTAGTAAGAATATCAGAATTTGCAAGTGCAGCCCTTCATAACAGAGAAACTGTTACCTTGCTCATGCTGAACGTGGCGAAAGCGTTCACGTCTGGCACGAGGGGCCCATATATAAGCATATTCAAATGAATATTGACAGAGAAACTATCATCCTATTGATGTCTTTCATATCACACGGGAAATTCATCATTACTCAAGGAAATGACTGTTCAGACATTAGACCCATTAGAGTCGGGGATCCCCCACGGATCTATCCTTGGCCCAACATTTTACTTGTTCTTTGTCGCCGATTTCCCCAAGGATAACCTCGACCATCACTACTTCCTTGGATGTTATGCAGATGACACAGCGCTTGCTGAAAGATCTACAAATGCTAAACATTACAAGATCAAGTACCTTATACTGAGAAACGGTGCACCTTATGGAGA
Organism: Stegodyphus dumicola; assembly: GCF_044657685.1. NCBI lineage: Eukaryota > Metazoa > Arthropoda > Arachnida > Araneae > Eresidae > Stegodyphus > Stegodyphus dumicola. The sequence continues at coordinate 162,983,336 of NC_140781.1, read as the reverse complement.
ATGGCTATCAATGTTACGAAGTCTCAATTACTTATCATTAGAAAGAAAAAGGCCCAGACTGTACCAACTCGCCAGCTTACTCTTTTCAAAGAAACTGTTCCTTTAGTCAAGGCTGCCAAATATTTGGGTGTTACTTTTAATTCTAAATTAAAATGAAATGATCATATTCTCAAAATTAGAAATAAAGCAAACAAGGTTATCAATAGTCTAATTCCCGTTGTTGGAAAGCAATCAAGTATGGATATTACCAAAAAAAAAAAAAAAGTACTGTTTACACCGCCATTATCAGACCAATTTTAGTTTACGGTTAAAAAAAAAAAACCCTGAAATTACAAAAAATTTCAAATTCGTTTCCCACGCATTATCATCAATGCACATTACTACTCGTACATTAGAAATGTCACACATCATGAAAATCTCAGATATGACACTATTGAAACATTTCTTAACAAGACAAACACAAAATTCTTTGACAAAACACTTAGATGTGAATACTTAAATTCATTTAATCTCTTCAACTATAAGATTCTTGAAGAAGACTATGATCTTTGGCCATTCGTTTCCCACCACAAAAACATTTTCCTTCCATTACTGTTTTTGCATTTGTTTTGTCTTTCATTGTATTTATTATGCATTGTATTCTTTTCACTATGCGGACATTTTCTCACTTTTTAAGCCACTGCCAGTTAAATTTTAACTACACTTCCGACTTGTTTACTTCACACATATTCCAGCTCTTCTTTTCTCTCTGCAGCTCTGGTCCGATGTCTCTCAAGGGTCCATGGAAGATGATTCGTAAAATCGAAGAGACCGATTCATTTGACGAGATTTGGTAGAGGAAGGAAACCAGTTGCTTCGGCGTGAGTGGAAGATGTGGCTATAGCATTGCAAGAAGAGATAAGAAATAGTGTGGGAATGCGCAATGCAAAGGGAACTGTCCGATCTTTAGACATGCCTCTCAGCACGGTTCGTAAAATTTTACGAAACATCTTGCAGTGCTATCTATTCAAAATTATGCATACTTACACCCTCTAATGTACGCGCAATAATAGGCTTCTTATATCCATTAATGTCTGCAATTTCTTCAGGATAGTTGATGCACAGCTACCGTTCTTGTAAAAAAGCTTCACAAGCAGAGCCCGACCCTTCAGTGACAAAGTCATGACGAGCTTCTCAGACGTCTCAAACGGGAACTGCACGATGCTCATACTCCGTGTTTTTTATTAAGACTATTATGTAGTGCGAATGTCACCTATTTTAATTCGTAACAAATACAGCGCCATTTTTGATAAAATTTTGAATTATTTCTTTTCTTCCGCAAACATATTCACATTGCTTCATGAATATTGAGGTCAAATTTCAGGTCATTCTGATGAGTGATTCATCTCATCAGTGGTTCATTTTTTACTGCCTTTTGACAATGGAACTTAATGACTTTTGTGGACACGATATGTGTATATATATGTGTGTATCATAGAAAGAAACTTAAGTACTTTATCCTTTTTATGTTATTAAATTTTCACTTTCCCTTTATCCTAAAAAAGTTTACGAAATTTCACCGCGTAACATATTTTTATTAAAAAGCAGATTTTCCGCTCTCTTACTTTTCAATTTACTTTACTCTAAATTATACATTTCTTCCGCATTTGAAAAGTAATAACAATTTCAAGTTCAATTTTTTTACAGATTAAGATATGAGAAAAATACCTTTTCTAATGCTAGAATATCCAGTTTTCGATAACTATATATTTTAAATGTAAGTAACAGTCCTTTAGAAATGTTCTTTAACTTTCGTTTTGGTGTTTCTTACTCTTAAATCTGAATTCATTCGTTTTACAATATTTTTAAGAATAAGTTTTGTTTTCGTCAAAATAGTCAGAAATTAAAAAAATTTCAACCGAATAAATAAAGTTTGCTTAAACGTTCATATGTATTTGATCTGCAAAAATACTTCGAAGAAAGGTATTATTTTGTAAATATCCAGGAATGAAGAAATGACAGCTAATCAGAGCTATCATGCTTTCAAGAGTCAGAAATGAGAAAATCAACCTTGCCTTCGCCGAGAAACGAGCAAAAGATCTTCCAGCTGCTAATTAGATGTACCAACCACTTATAGTACTGAAGCATCCATGGGAAAATACGATAATTGCTTACGTTCCTTCCCCATTCAATGGGCAAGTGAGGAAAAGCATGATACTCAATAAAACTCATCAGGAGTTATCGTCAAATACATTTTTAATTCAGGTGCCACTGTCGAGTCGGTTAAGAGTGATAAACATGAAAACTCAGATATGCATTCGCCGGGTTCCGAATTCTGGATTTTCCAGTTGCTAGATGGATATGTTGACCATTTACACTACCAGAACCCGCCATTGGAATGCCGTAAATCCTCACAAGATTATAAATTATTATTAAAATGCTTCAACTTTCCATTTATCCATTCTTAAGTGAAAAGAATGAGAAATTTCTGATAAATAAATCTTACATTTTATGTTTCAAAATATTTACAATATTTTTAATGATAAATTTTATCTGCCTAATCAAATTTCTTACTGAAAATAATGCAATTTCATATAAGTACTAGTTTTGTAAGGATAAATGATTTTGACAAACATAACTCAGCCCTTTTATATTTTCATAAATATTTCATTTTGTCAGAGGAAAAGGGCTTATCACTCTTTTTTTATTGAAAATTATATAAACTGAATGCGTTACTTTTCTGGGACATGAAAATAAAATTGAGAATGCATTAAGGAAATTGAAAAATTAAATGCATTTTTTTGTTTCAAATTCGACAACTACAAATTTGTTTTGAAACTGTAACACTTCCGAAAGCAGAAATAAAAATCATCCGTGATATTACAATAAACGTTTCCGAATATTAACACATTAAAGGCGGGAGATCTTGACGAAAGTATGCTAGGTAACGCGGCGACCGCCCCGCCTCGTTTTTCGTCCTAGAGCGGGCGATATTTTGTGTAATCATAAAAAAAGTTTATTTAAACTCTTAAAACTACAAGAAATATTAAAAAAAGAACTAAACACTACTAATTCAGAAGTCAGACAACAAAAAATAGTCTGCGTCAAACGTCTGCCCTTGAACAAACGTCTTGGTTCATCTTGACTTTTTACTTAAATGTAAATGTAAAAAATTGATCCCCAATTTTATTCAAATCAAATCTAATCAAAAACCTTCCATTCGCGTTTCAAGAATTCTGTTAAATTGCAAGCTTGCCTTACTTCGGTCCATCATAAGGGATACACGTCAGCAATTGTCCAAAACTGAACAAACTCTATAAGCTTCACCCGGAACTCGCTAATTCATATCCAAAATTCACTGCCCTTGAACAAACGTCTTGGTCTAGAACGGAGAATGCAGTTAACCGTTATAAAAACACCCTTGTAGTTAAATTCGAAAAACTTCTTTTACAGTCTTCCAGTTCAAGTAGTTCAAAAAATCTTCCCATTGTAAAAATCAAGCCAATAGTTAATATTTCTAATATTAGTCTTTCAGAAGAACAAGAGAGAATTCTAAAATATAATTTTAACTTCTCACAAACCTGTAAACCCTCGATTCCAAAGATTTTGGCTCCAATCGAAAAAGCTTTCAAGTTCAGTAAAGTTTCAGATTCACAGAAAGAAATGATTAGGCATCTTATCGCTCATAATGTGAAATTCAATAATAAACCTTTGAAACCAAATCTAACTGCGAGAGAAAGAGCTACAATGGGCGAAATTCATTCTAACCCGGATATTATCATTTCAAAGGCCGACAAAGGTGGCCAGATAGTCGTCATGGATCAGAACACTTACATCGATGGTGTCACTAAACTCTTAAACGAAGGACCGTATAATCCGATCCCTAAAGATCCTTCACCTTCGGACTTATCCAAAATAAAAACTGCGATCAAATCTTCGCAAACCATTTCAAGCAACTTAAAATATTCGCTTATCCCATCTGTTGCGAATTGTGCCAGATTATATGCTTTTCCCAAAATTCATAAAAGTGGTATTCCTTTCCGCCCTATTCTATCAAATTTAGGTACTGCCTCGTATCCATTAGCTAAATATTTAGTTTCTAGATTTTCAACTCTGTTAGACAATAACATTTACACCATAAAAAATACAATAGAGTTTGTAAAAAAGGTTAAAAACATTTCTCCTAGTAATTTACTCATGGTTTCTTTTGATAGAAAATCATTATTCACCAATGTCCCAGTGGAGGGTGCATTAAAATGTCTAGAAACCAGACTTCGCGAATTTCATTTCTCTTGCATCGAAATTGATGAGCTAATTTCTCTCACTCAACTTTGTTTGAAACAAACACATTTTGTTTTCCAAAATAAATATTACAAGCAAACTGAAGGATTAGCCATGGGAAGCCCCCTCAGTCCCATCCTGGCTGATATCTACATGCATTATTATGAATCAAAATTGTTTGAAACTTTAAACTTCCCGACATGGTTCCGCTACGTAGACTATACTTTTACCCTGTTTGAAGGTAATAAAGATGATTTTAATAAAGTTCTTTCAACAATGAATTCTATTGATCCTGCTATTCAGTTCACTTTTGAACTTGAGACTTGCAATTCTCTTCCATTTCTCGACATTCTGGTCACACATAACACATCCAACTTCAATACTACGGTTTACCGTAAACCTTCATCGGTTTGCCTTCCACCACACTTTAAATCATGTTATCCGACTAAACAAAAGTTAGCTTCATTTTATTCCTATGTTTTCCGTGCTCTTTAAGTTTGCTCCTCCAAACTAGCTCTTGATGAAGAACTAAATTATTTAAAAGCAATAGCTATTGACAGGGGCTTTTCACCCAGCATTATTAATCAAGCAGTTAAAAAATTCTCATCTCAACACACTAAAAGGCACACTCTTGTTTTAGGAGATTATAAAAATTCTGTTGTCATTCCCTTCTTTCCATCAATTAGCTATAAAGTTGCACATATTTTTCAGAAATTTAACTTTCGGGTTGTTTATTCTCCCATCAATAAAATTCCGAGTTCCGTACTCAAGGACCCCATTCCGGATATGAATTCTTGGGGTATTTATAGGATTCCTTGCCAGTGTGGTTTGATTTACATTGGCCAAACTAGGAGAACCTTAAATTTCGCGTCAAGGAACGTGAAGTATATGTTAGAAAAAAGGAAACACAGAAATCTTCTGTTGCTGAATATTGTTGGTCCGAAAATCACACTTTGAATTTTTCTGCTGCCAAAATTATTCAAAAAACATCTTCCATTGAAGAACTGGATTTTCTAGAGGCATTTCACATTCAAAAAAATCTTTCTGTTCTAGTTAACGGTCCTAATTCCAATCCATCTTTGCCTTCGGCCTTTAAAGAAATTATGTTTTAGCTCTGGTTTCACCAACAGATGGCGCCACTTGCTTATTCTTGTCCAGGCTTTCTTATCTTATCTAATCATTATTTCCTATCTTGTTCATTTGCGGTTTTGCAGTTGAGGATGGTGGTTCGGTAAAACCATCGAAACTAGTCCTGCGAAAATTTTGAAAATATAACGCTGAGTTTTGTTGTTTGACTTCTGAATTAGTATTTATTCGGCGTGTTATTGTGTCTTAACTAAACACTAATTACAAAATTGTTTTAAAGTACATATTTATGAGAAGAATCTAGTATTTTTTATGAGTGTGATAATGTTGATAACACTCGCCACGGTGAAAAGGTGCATTGCAAAACTCGTATTTGAAGCAAGTCAACTTTCTTTTTTTATGTGCCGTACAAACTACGAAATTTCATTAGGCATATAGCTTTTTGCCTTTATTTTCTATCCGAATTAATTTGTGCTTTTTGATGTCTAGCGAAAGACGTCCAGGCGGATCAATTTTATATCGTGGAGTCCGTGGTGCCGAGTTCGATGTACCAGGTTGTGGCTCTTCAATGTCCATCAAATTGTCTGCATATATATCTTTATTTTCACGTGAAACCATATTGAAGGATTTCAAAATTTACTGTAAGTAGAATTTGAACAACCGAACAGCTTCAAACCACAAAACATTCTAAATAAAATGTAAAGTGACGCATGGATTGCGCAATGGGGTTGCAAACCATATTGCGGAATGCGCGATCCATGCGCTTGCTAGAGTCGAGATAAATGCGCAAGTTACAGTCGCGCAAGCTGCAGTCGAGATGCGCAAGCTACAGTCGAGATAAATCGTAGTACTACGACTCCCGCTATTATGCTACAGTCGAAATAAATCGTAGTACTACGACTCCTGCCTTTAAGCTACAGTCGAGATAATCGTAGTACTACGACTCCCGTCTTTAATGTGTTAATATCCTAATGCAGTTTAGGCCCACCAGCGGCAGAGCGGTAACGTCGCTGAACACTGGTAGTTCGGTCCGAGGTTCGAATACCGCGAACGGGCTGACTGCATGGGCGTTTTCGTGGTTTTCCCCATGTGTAACGTGTATACGAGCCAGTTGCCCTTAGAAAGTCCTCCACGAAGGCATCCCTCCCTTCAGGCAGATAGCCCTCGAGTGCTTTGCCGTAATCTAATAAAACCAAACCAAAACCTAATGCATTTTAAACGTGAAAATAAATACGCAAATACTGTGAGCAAAGCTTAGTCTTTAAAATTATAAGTGCAAAGCCCTGTGAAATAAACAGGTTACGAGTAGTGAATAAAGTCAATAAATAAAATTATAACAATTAACGATAAACTAAAACATAAAATAAAATGCAAAATCAAATAATAAATAAGAACATATTCAATTTATTGATAAATAACATAATAATGAAAACTGAAATAAACAATGCATATACCGTGAAAATTTAATGAAATATTTAAACAAATGGAAGGGGAGGCAACTGATGATAAAATTATGCATGTAATATAAATACAAAAGACTAATATTCCTTCCTAACATTCCAGTGTACGATTCCACACGAAGCTGGCCTTCTATGAAGATAGAGGTTCGCCTTTAAGAGGTAATTTTAGTACTGATTTTAATATGTTTTGAGAAATAATGTTCATTTTCAGAGGTGATTGTCTAGGATTTCAGAGGTGATAGATCATTATTACAGATTCTATTAATTGCATTTTAAACAGCATTTCAGTTTCTGTACGAATATGGGGCATAAGTTTTATCCAAAGACTTACAGCAGAATATTTGCCTATAAATGAAAGCAAAAGTTTATAGTTTCTTCTATCGCATTTTCCCTGATGTGCTCTTGTGGTGTGAGCGATATCACTAGCAGCAGCAAGCTCCATGGTTCGAATCCCAGTGAAGGCTGAAGACAATCTTGAGTTTTCAGGTTTCTTGCTTTTATTTGGAGGGGGGGGGGACCTAATCTCTCTAAAGTGGAGCATGAACTAAAATATGGAAGACAATGATTTGTCACTACTTGGAATTGGTCGATTTGGTCTCACGCCTCTCCCCATCCGCTCTTTAACTGGGGCAAGTTATGAAGAAATATTGCATTTCCCATGCGTGCTCTCGTGGTATAAATTGTAGCACATCCACCTAGCGACTGGAATATACGTGGTTTAAGTTTCCGCAAAGGCATAGCTAATTTTTCAAGTTTCTTATTCAGGGAAAAAAAAAAAAAAGAAATCTTATGACCTTTTTCGGCTTAATATTAGTTCTAATAAATAAGTTAAGTTAAAATAAGTTAAGTTAAAATATTTAAGTTAAAATAAGTTCCAATAGTCCGATATTGTTTGTATGTACCCTGAGTTTCGCACGGTTCGATACAGTTCTCACGAGGAACCGTTTTAGATGACTGTAGTCGCTTCTTCTGTGTAGGAGAGGAACCCTTTTCTTTTGCCTTCACTTCAAAGTCTGTATCCACATCACTTAATCATCACAACTGTAAATAGAACTCTTTACATCAAAGCACAGCAGCAATCTTTCTTGCTTCGACGTTTGAAGACATCTTCGCTAAGATACGTCCTTCTCTATCATACCGTGAACACACCTTTCTGCCAGTGATCTCTTGCTAGTCGTAAGTTATAGAAATCATTTCTTGAAATCTAGAAACTGGAACACTTCACCTTCATCTAAAACTGCAGTCTGAGTAGAATGGTGCATCACCGGAGTACCTAGGCGCAATGACCTTACCTCCATCTAAAAATAAATTATTTCGAATGTATAAACATAAATACAAAATTAAAAGTTCTAAGGTTTATGAAAATGTCCATAAAAGTAGAGAAAATTTCATAAAAATCACAAGTTCATAAGGTAATCATGTATATTGAACAACAGGTAAAAATATCGAGTTGGCGACACGTGATGAACATGAGAAAAATACGAGCACAGGCCGTTACGAAAATATAGGACACGTAATATATAATTTTAACATAATAACACAAAACAACATCATAAAGTGATAGCCCAAAATTTAAATTATATACATAACGAAAGCTGGTTCAAAATCAAAAATGCAAAAAGTCTAGTTTCCATTTATAACAGATAAATTTCCACTAAAATTCTCTTGTAATATGTTAAAGAAGCCAAAAATTTTGTCTATGGGAGTAGATGCAGCACGAATTTCATCCAATCGATTCGTGATTATTTTAATTAATCAAAAATAAAAAATTCATTAAAGATTTTGCTTACTTCACTAACAACCTGCAGAACGTCTTTAAAAGTAGAGGAGATATTATTTGTAGAGATTTTATTCGACTTCTAGTGTTGGATTTAGCTGCTCTAGAGAGTGGTGTAAATTCTGTGTGGTCGTTTGTATTGACATCAGTTTGAATTTTCCTGTCATTACTAAGTGATATGGTAGGATTGTTTTACTAAGAATGACACTTTGAGTCCTGGGGGATATTTTCATCACGTGGTTCTGAAGGAGTGTTAATATTTTGTTTCTGAACATTTGGGTTCGTCGAATTACTTGGGGTTTTGGGACAAAAATGAAATTTGGCTGCATGGTAACTACCACAGTTACAACATGTCGATTTTCCAATGAATTTTGCTTCACCAGTCCGCAGTTTTATGCGGCAGTGAACATTTAACACATCTCGGAGAAGTCTGCACTCCTCCGATGAATGATAGAAATGTTGACAATTACGGCATTGAGTAATACCACCTTTGTATTTGTATGGTTATATTTTAACATCAAAACATAGTAAATTACTGATGTCATACATTTTATCAGTGCCCTCAACATTAACAAATTGCACTTGAAATAGAAGTAGGGGAACACGAGTTTTAAATCTGAAAATTTGGTTCACTTTAATAATATTAATACCTTCTGCAATTAATACGTCATTAATTTCCTCCTTAGGGCAGTCAAAGGGTAACCCTCGAATAATAAAGAATAATAACCTTCCCAGGTTTAACACGTTTAGCATGTAGTTTGTAATACTGTATACCGTTGGTATCTAGGTATCTCGTAATCTCACGGTGATGATCCACAGTAAGTGGTAATAATTTTAAGAAATCACCAGAAATTCAGGCTGTGAAGACAATATTTAGTTCATTATTAAGTTTCTTGACAAAGTAATTAAATTTAATTAGCGGAATGACCATAATGTGAATTATACGTGGTTGTGATACTTTATCCTTATCTCCAGCATTAGCACTATCAACATTTGTATTTATATTATCAACAATATCATTAGTCTTTTCAGCATTATTTTCACTACAATTAAGGGTAGCAAATTTATTCGAGATAGCAATATCAACAATTTACGTGGCCTGGCGGTCTTCCTAGGGAAAGTAAATCCGTCCGAGCACGTGGTTTTATGTTATCCACTTTTTTTTTTTTTAAGAATTACGTTTAAGTTTACCCTTTTTAACAACATCAGAGAACAGTAATGCATTAGAAGTGCTGGGTTTAGTAGCACATTTATATACATTATTAGTATTCTTATCATTAGACATTTTACCTAAAACACAACTTTCCTTAACATCAGAATTTACAGCAACAGAATCAGCAATAGAACTATTACGTGCCCAAAATTTTCGCACTTACATAAAAAGCTCTTGTGGTTGGCTTCCATTTCCTTAATTTGAGTTGTGAAGAGTCTTTGAGTCATAGCATTCACAGCATGATATTCCTCAATAGCTAACTTAAAAATTCTACGAAACTTTTCACTGAAGTCCATGGTGCGTTTTAGAAATCCAGTAGCATTAATAAAATCTACAGCCTCGAATTTCTTTTTAGCGAGCAAGTCCTTAAGTATTTCATCCATGTCTGAAGGTTCCATTTCTAGATCATTAAAATGATCGTCACTATCTGCGACTAACTCATACACATATTGTGCTTATATAATTTATTTCACAGAACACCAGAATACACCAGAGTCTAAAGCAAATCCAAAGGTATTCAGCATGAAACAAAATAAGAGTAGAATATAGAAAACACGTGCTCACAACGGAACTCCTGTAAAACATGTCCTACTCACACTGTGTCCAGCAGTCGAATCCAAATTGCAGTCTCTACTCAAAACAAGTAGCAGAAGGCAACTCTCCGAGTCCTCCATTTTCAACAAAATCTACTTTCCCCTCCTCCTTCTTCCTTTTTGCTAACTCCGAATCAAACTCAAAACTAGTAGCTGACCAAAATCTCTGAGCCGCACTTTCGATAAAAATCTACCTCCTTATGTTTTCTTCTTTCATTTTTGCCAACTCCGCACCCAACTCAAAACTAGTAGCTAACTCTCGCCATCCAACTCAAAACAAGCAGCTCAAGGAAACTTGACCCCCATTTTAACCAAATTTCTGTCTTTTTCTTTTTTCCTTTTCTTCTTTTTCATTTTTGCTAACCCGCATCCAACTCTAAACCAGTAGTCGAAGAAAAAACTCTGAGCCTCCAATTCTAAACAAGTGGCTGAAAAAAAAAAAAAAAAAAAACTCTGACCATCCAACTGAAAACAGATAACTGAAGGAAACTCTCCTGACTTCCCACTTTCAACATATCTTCCTCTTTTAACTTCTCCGTTAATTAGTTAATTATTAATTAAACAAGTGGCTGAAAAAAAAAAAAAACTCTGACCATCCAACTGAAAACAGATAACTGAAGGAAACTCCTGACTTCCCACTTTCAACATATCTTCCTCTTTTAACTTCTCCGTTAATTAGTTAATTATTAATTATACATCAACAACCGACGCAACCACGCCTCATTTGAAATTAAGTGGTGAATCACAGTCTGCCACGACCTTAACCCAGCCAATAATAACTCTGTAAAAATTTGAGTAGGCGCCGCACATCCTTTATCAACGGTATGCGAAAACCTCAGAGTACTTTCATCTTCCTGGGAAACAAATTCAAAAAACATCACGCCCGACAAAACGTCTCTTATGATGAACAATACTTTTGTCTACATATTCTGTTTGCATCACAGATCAAGCAACCCAGCACAAAGAATGGCGCCTAACTTCATTCAAGACTCATTTTAAAAAGGTTGCCGCCTTCATTATAAACAATCTAAACTTTCTCTTCAAGTCATTATCCAAACGCCGCTTCCTGCAGACCGCCCAGTGGCCAAACTCTCATTAAGGAAAGAAGAAAAGTAATTTTAGTGTCTGTACAACCCGAAAGCGAAACATTGGAACTTTATTCTTTCCTCTTATCTAGTATCACCGACCCCTGCTTCGCAGCCAAACCTCTATTATCCAATTTCCTGTGAAAGAATCTACAGTCAGAAAAAAACCCTGAGATCAGAATTACTACATGACAGAATTTACCAAAGAAAAACAGGGCTTAAATTACCATAGTCAGTACTTGGTTAATGTAAGCAGCTTGTTAGGAATTTTCTCTTGTGCCCAAGATCTTGTTATGGATTATTTAAATCCTGGTGCAAATTATGTGCTATGTGCTGCTCGCTTTTTCAATCTTGTTGGATACTGAGCAACCTCGAGATGCAATGAGACAGTAAACTTCTTTAGTTTGTTACAAGATATGTATGATTATTCTGCTTCCTATAACTGTCGATGAAAAAAGTTAGAATTATTAGTTAATAGGAATTTAAATTTGAAAATTTTATGAGGTATTTCTCCCGCCTTCTTGGCATGTCTTCGTGGTTGGTGGTCTGCACGCTGGGTGCGTATTACAGAGGTCCGTGGTTCGATTCCCGGCGAAGGCATTGCTCATTTTTCACGTCTTCTGCTTCCTAAAAAATACCTAATGTCTATTACAATGGCGCCCGAAATAAAAGGGTGGTGGATGATTATTCTCCACACCCAGGATATGGCGATTGAGTCCCCTAAAAACCATAGTCGCCCTTTAAAAGGAGGAGCATATAAAGTATGTCTCCCTCCTTATTGTCATGTCTTCGTGGTTGGTGGTCTGCGCGCTGGGCGCGTATTCCAGAAGTCCGTGGTTCGATTACCGGAGAAGGCGTTACTCATTTTTCCCGTCTCCTGCTTCCAAAAAATACCTAATATCTCTACAGTTTTATCAATAACTCCCTGGTCTTCCGCAGATGATACTTGCCAGAGCTTAGAGCTGTCATGGAAAGATTAATTAGTACTTTACAGACATCAAAAACGACGACAGGGAAAAACGCAGAACAGGGTACAAAACAAAAGGATTGCAGAAATCGTTTAGAACATTTGGCAATAGCAATAATGGCAGTTTCTCGATGTTTGTTGTAAATATGATTAATATGACCAGTTAAAAAATATTAGTATTGGCGTTGATGATTTAACGATTAAGAAATTATATAAATATCTCTTTGGATTGCTTAAAATGCATAAGAAATACTTCAGACGACTTCAAAGGAAAAAAGAAGATATTGAGTGAAGCAGATTACAAAGTGAGTTCTTAAGCGCAAACAAAAATTTCCGTACGATATGGATCAAGGAAGAGGGTATTTTGAATAATAAGGATAATTATCGAGTTGAGATTTTCTTTAAAATACTTGATTGATTACTTGGTATATCATAAATCTGACAAACAAAATTTAAAATTTTATGGTAAATAAAAATGTACCTATCTGTACTCCAAAGTTCATATAATATAATGAATATGCAAAGGTATTACCGTTACAACTATGCACCTGAATAATAGCTTTTCTAGCTTCCACAAATCAAAAGGTAAACAATGTATAAAGGAAGATTAAACGATATAATAATTTTAACGATTGAAGGCGACATACTCATTAATTCTTTGACGTGCCGCTCAACTGGTATAGTGGTTAGCGTCGCGGACTGCCGTGTCGAACGGATCGGGTTCAAATGCCAGAAAAGGCATGGATGTTTGTAAATGTATAGTGTATGTGGGGCATGGGGGCACTCTAAATATGCGGTGAGCCGAAAGTCCTCTCGAGAGGTTGATGATAGGGAAAAAGGGGTAGAAGATTCTCGGACCCTACCCTCCCGCGTTGCTCTCCATTAAAATTGGGGCAGGAACTGAGCAAAATCGCATTGTCACCGGTAAGGTGCACAACCCTGTTGCCAACGACAGGAGTAATCTTGCGCTCCTTGCCACGATTAATTTCGAGGGCTTGAGCTGACTTGTTAAACAAGTGAGCATCAGCAACAACAACAGCAACATTTTTTTTGATTCATAACGAGTGAAAGTAGTATTAGAAGCTGAGATTTGATACTTTTACATTTTAATGTACTCTCTCCTAGATGTCTTTTTATACAATGCAATGCCCTTTCATCATTTCTGTTTATCGTATTTATGGTTCAATTTTCTGTTTTAGTATAATTATTAATAATACTTAAAATGGCTTGGTGATCTAGGTTTCGTTCAAGAGTTTATTGAATTTAGAGCATACGAATAAAGAACCTGTCGTTTAGAAGTTCTAGGTTATTTGATATATCGTAGAGAAAAACAGATTTTTAAATTTTGATTGTTATGCACAAAATCAAAATTTTAGTTGTAATTTGCAGCATGTTCTAAAAGCCGTTTGGTAGTTAAACAATTAATTTTTAACTTTAGTTAATTGATCGTTAATTAAATTTTTTACCTTACTCAGATTATCGTTGTACATTATTTTAAACTTGCTGTTTTTCTTAAGACTCTGAATTTTTTGTTTTAGTTAGATACTTAACTATTATTACACCCTTATAGCTCATAGTGTAACTTCTGCACCGACTACGTAAGATGCAGCGATTTTAACTCAAAGGAGAGGAAATGAGAATGGAAATAGAATTTAATGTATCCGAATGCACTCTGCAGCGCACGGTTAACTACTTCAAAATATTACGAATACATATTCTACTCTTCAAATCGATTTCCTGCGCATTCTAAATTATAAATGTTACGTTTACCTAGATTCAAAATTAACCAAATACTTTCATATTAAGTCTTCTGGCATTGAGATATATTCCGGCATTAATTAGTCGACATGCTCCATCTGCTGCAGAGGCAGACTGCATAATTCACAGAAATGTTTCTAAGTTCGAAACTTTTCGTCCCAGAATTGGATAAAGTTTACAAAGTTCGTGAATGTCAAAGATCGAACTAATCTATATATACTGAGCATTGAACGGAGCAGAACGGACAGCATTGAGTTTTGTTCTTTAATATTTTAAAGCTAGAATTTGTTAATAAGTTCATTCTATCAGATCATCATTTTATACTTTAAGTATAGTACGTTACAAACTTACAAACTTGTGTGCTGAGTAATTTTACTTGAATATACTATTACATCATTATCAGACTTCTGGAATACAATTGAAATATAAATGTGTGTGTGTGTGTGTGTGTGATTATGGCAAAGCCTCAAGGGCTATCTGCCTAAGGGGAGGGATGCCTTCGTGGAGGACTTTCTAAGGGAAACTGGCTCGTATACACGTTACACATGGGGAAAACCACGAAAACGCCCATGCAGCCAGCCCGTTCGCGGGATTCGAACCTCAGACCGAACTACCAGTGTTCAGCGACTTTACCGCTCGGCCGCTGGTGGGCTGAAATATAAATGAGCCTGCAAAATGTTACAAAGAATTCCTAAACGAATATTATGTATTTGTAGATTATTGCTTATTACGTACCGTCATAGAAAAACATTTAATAGTATAAGGGCACCTTTGCACAGTAAATCTTTCAACGTTCTCAAAACGAGTACTTAAAATTACTCTTCAGCTACTGATTGCATTAACTTGCTTTATAGAAGTAGCTGAAATCCCTTTTCAACTAGCTGACCCATATCAAAAGGTAAATTTGAAAAATATTTCGTCTTCCAAATTAGTCCCGACAGTTGTGAAGAAGAACTGCGATTATAAAATAGGTATCTCCAAAAAGTATCTCTTTTGTAAATTTCCAACAGAAATATTTTTTTGGCCTACAAAGATCTTCTTCATAGATTTAGAAAGAAGGAATTGTCAACGGCTTAACAGAATATTTTATGGGAAAACCTATTTATTAAAAATTTAGTTGAGAAAACAGCAATTTTCTAAACGGAATTCTAAACTTTATTCGAATTTTAGATCAGATCGTCTGCAGAGACTTACATGATAAAACTGCAAAAATATTAATACCTTTCACAGTATGCTACTTGTATTGAACAGAATTATCAACAGCTGGCGTAATTAATAAATGTAACGGAATAAAAATAATACAATGAGAAATGCGAGTGGCAATATTGAACATAAAAACCCATAAAACCAAAGTTTGATAAAGTAATCGGTTGTCAAACAAGCGCATCCTTCAAACAGAAAATAAAGATTTTTTCTATTAACCGGGGGCATTTGTTAGCTTTTTATACATTACTTTGCATTTTGTGAAATTCGATTGGATTTTGATAAAATATTTTACAGCCTTTACTTAACGCATTGCAGGATAATTTTGAATGGTAATTGATGCAGCTCCAGTTTATTGCTCTTTATAATTTCATGTTTTAGCCTAGTTACATTATTAAAAATAAAATAACTTTGCAATGATTTAATCAAGATGGTATATATTTCGGAGGAAAATTGAGTCGTTTGAACGAAAGTGTTTCGCTAATGTTAAAATTAATTTACATTTACTATACAGTAATAAATTATTTAAAAATTTGTGAAACTAATGCTTAAATGAAATAGCTGACTACTAAATATTTTAGATTTGAAAATTAAAGAGTTTTATTTTTTAGAAAGCTACGGTGTATATAGTTTTCTACTTATAGAAGTCAATAGTTTTCTACTTAGAATTTTCTGCTAAGAGTTAAAGAATTAAATGTAATATTATTTATGCAATTTTTAT
Organism: Stegodyphus dumicola; assembly: GCF_044657685.1. Taxonomy (NCBI): domain Eukaryota; kingdom Metazoa; phylum Arthropoda; class Arachnida; order Araneae; family Eresidae; genus Stegodyphus; species Stegodyphus dumicola. Next base: position 162,967,213 of record NC_140781.1, on the reverse strand, counting down.
ATAACTTATAATAAGTTTATATAGCTTCTATTGAAATACAAAACTTAATGATGTATGATTTAGCAGTAAGGTTATGTTAAATATGTTTTGATACATTTATTAAATCTATTATTGTTTGAAATTTATTATACGTCATTTGAAAACCACTTAAATATCTTAAGAAATGATAACTCGAAATTCATTACTATTAAAACGCAATTTGTTATGCGAAAATCCCATATAATCAATGGGACAAATTATTATTATTTTTTTAAATTGTAATTAATTTAATGTACAGCATAAATATAGAAATTTGCGTAAATGCTGTCCCTTAGGAATGTAAGGTTAAAAAATTTGTACTTGATTATCAAAAACAGACAGTTACATGTTAAAAATTTCTGTTTGTCTTCATTGGGTTGAATAAAGATTTCCATAATTACATAGTCAACACTTTTAGATAATCAATATTATCCTAACAAGTTGTTCTAAAAGAGTTCAGAGAAAAAAAGGCCAGTATTGAATACTACTATTATTAAATACATTATCATTAAATGCTAGAAATTTTGTTTCTAAATTTAAGGCATTTCTAGTAACAGTGTGGGAGTTTTCGTATTCGGTCGTTATGTAATTACTTCAGCGCATAACGTTTCTTTAAATTATAAAATAATTTCCTGTCTCAAATTCTAAAGAATTTTCAATAGTGTATTTTTAAAGAGCACTTTTTTTTAAAATGTATGAAAGTAGTCAGATATGTTAAGCGGTCAGAAGTTACTATAACCTCAAATTTTGTGTCTACATTCTGAATAGTCTTCAAACACAATTATTATTTTTTATTAGCATAAAATTGCTGTTTTTGGATCATCATGCATATTTTTGTCGGTAAAATGTCAGAGATCCACATATATATTCTAGAGCCTATAACGAATTTCAAAGCTGGAAGCGTAAAAAAAATCAGCTTCCTCGAAATCAATTTTGACTTTAGACCCCCCGATTGCTAGCCGAACGTGTTTCCAATAACAGCACGAAGGCAGGTAGTATGGAAGGAGAAAAATTCCTATCTTCTTCCCTACTCAAAGAGTGACTGGGGAGGAGGGTATTAGCGAAACCTAGATGTTGACGAATTATTGGCCACCACATTTTAGTTCGGGCGCCACTTGTAGACATCTGAATTTTTTGGAGCAGGTAGATGACAAATCAGCTATGCCTTCGACAGGATTAAAACTCCAGATCGAGAAAGATAATCAGACTTGCTTTTATTTACATCTAGAAGGCAGACAATAAGGGAGAAGAAAATTTTTTAGAATTTAAATATTTTCAGTTTTTAAAGCCGTAAACAGAACTGTAAATCCTGATATGTTCAAATGACCAATGGACGTCAGATTATGCAACATTAAGCAACATAAGTCTAATTTAATAAATTTAGAGATTTTGAAATTTTTAATGTCGGAGATTAATGTTCTCGTGCATTTATATTTAAAGGACTCAATTAACGAGACTTATAACTAATCTATAATATTTTGTTTGTTTCTCAGCAAAGGAGAAACATCCGTAACAACGGATTAAAAGCAAAGTGCTAGAAATATGATAAAAAATAAATTCAATGAGTGGAACAAATGAATTAAAAAAATGTAATTTATTTAATGTATTTTCATTCATTTCAATACTTTTTGTTGAAAATAAGAAACAATGCAGAAGGCAGGCATGACATTTCTGTGATAGAGTATGCTATACTGACAAAATTGTCATTAAGAGAACTCAAAAATATTGCATTGGGATGATTCTAGAAATTAACATAAATAAACAGTAATTTATTTTTATTATACAATTACAAAAGCATTACACTGGTGCAACACGGTGTTTTCGGTCTTTATCCTAAACCTAAATTATTTATTCTTTTGCTGAAGTTGTGCGCAGGTATTGTAAGAATAAAGTTATTCGGAGGCCTTTTTAACATTAATTTAGTAGAAACTTAATGCTAAGTGAATGCTTGGATTTTAATTTAGATCTAGAAAGAAAATTTGATTTTAAGTTACCTTCTACTTTGGTATTGAGAAAAAGGAGATATATAGATTATTATTATAATATAAACACTGATAAGATGAACAATGGTAACTGTTTTTGCAGGCTAAAACTCACAGTTTTGAATATTGTTAAATAATATAAAGATAAAAAAGTATATTTAATTCTAAGATTATATTATTAGGAATGATACGGATTTACAAGGTTCATAAAATAAGTTCATAAAATGTAAACTATACAAACACTTCTTTAGTTTGGTCTCGAGTATTTATGTAAAACTGCCCTTACCTAAAATGTCCATCTTTATTTGAAAAATAAATCCTTTACTTTTACCTTATCTGTCTTTATTAAACACTCTCCAGGCGAACCTACTCCTTCCCAAGTATAATGTGAATAGCCAGTTTCCCTCAGAAAACTCTCCACGAAGACAACAATCCACTTGACAGATAGCCCTTATGTGTTTTTCGATAAAAAAATAATCCAATACTATTATCTTTAGTTAGAACTTTTCCTGAGTTCATAATTATTTATTTTTTCTTTGCGTAATGAGGAACTTAATTATTTAAATTACTTGAAATGCCCTGGATTTTAATGTTTGAACTTAATGTCTGCAAATAATAAATTTTAATAATGAATAAATAAGCAAAAATGGCTATTGAAATGGATACATGACGTCTGAAATAATTATCCACTAGACCACTTGCTTTTATTCAGCAGAAATTTTTAAAATAGATGAAATTAAGTTCATTTGTTTAAAAAAATCATCAAAAGAATTGGTTTTTATATCGAGTAAATTCTTTTCGCATTTACTATAAGCTTGTCAGCCCTTCATTACGTCAGACCCCAATTAGCTAAATCTTGATAATTTGTGCTTATCATCCTGATTGCAACGAATTTATGTTATATGTAATTAGTTAATGCTCTTAGAGATATTTCCGATTTAATTATTATTCAACGAATTCCATTGAATCTCAAATTAACCACGCTCGCAAGATTAATTAATTTTTGTCAGTATAATAAGCTTAATGAAGAGGCAGAATCTTTATGAAAGATGTCTATTCTCGTATATTTCTAGATTAAAAGCGTTATTTTCCATGACTATTGAAAAAGAAGAGCTAATATAAAAGGGAATGCCATTACATTGCTCTGAAGGTATTATTTTCTTTTACAGGCTTTGATTAGGCATTTCTTGAATTTAATTAAACATTCACTTATTAACAAATTCTTAGCTCAGTTTTTGACATGGCTTTATGTAGTTTAGACTAACAATATTTTATTATTTAATGGATAATGAATAGAAAAGTACGAGAAGGCCATGTACCTATGTACCTAAAAGGAAAGGTGCTTCATTGGACAACTTACATATGAATCTAGTTTACATTCACATTGTACATGAGGAACACCAATCGAAGCTATTAATGCTTAGTTTAATTAATTGATGCGACAGCTTAGTTTATCCTGAATAGTTCACATATGATTTGAAGTCACGGAACACAAAAAGTGCTTTCTTTATTAACATTCTTTCCGAAGGTGTACATGCTACCAGTAAAACTGCCTAAAATATGTCAATATCCTGCTTTTTACACAAATTTACTTGATATAAACCTTCCATTACATAGGCTACTTAAAACTTGTAAGGGACTTTTCTACCTCTTTACCGCGTGCCTTCTTGTGCAATCAGAGGGAACTTCGGAGTGTGAATCCCGGCTGCGCCTTTGCTCATTTTCCACTTCTCCTGCTCTGAAAAACACAATAACTCTATAAACTGTGGTGAAGAAGCGGTCATTATTGTCAGACAGCGTGCTTTTCTGTTAATAATATCATTAACATTTTTTGTAAAAATTATTTTACTACATGAAAGCAGAAGCTTTCCACGATAAAGAGCGTATTCTGATGTTTGACTGTAAATCGGTAATACTGGCGAAAGAAGGATATATACAAGATGTAACATAACTGATGATCAGGTCTATAATGAGTTACTGAAAATGGCAAAAGCATTGCTTTTCATAACACATTATGAATGGAATGTGAAATGTGAACCCCGAAACACAGTAAACACAAAGTACATTGAGAAGGAAAAGTCGTTTTAGTAACGGATATTTACAAGAAATAAAGTTTGATGTTCATAAGAGTTGCTCAAATAAACGCTGCAATGCGTGCGTTATAAGAACACGGATCTCGTTCCGAGACGTAGATTCATCTTCTGAAAAAAGTGTCGCCAGAATAGTGTTGCTATTGAAGAAGCACGTGACTTTCTGGATATGATTCAAAGTATAAGCATTTGTTATCGTTCAATGCATATATTTCAACTGCCCCTGGTTGTTCAATTCTTGTAAATATCAACGATTATTTTTTGTAACACCCGTGATTAAAAAGACATTGTTTTCTCATTCATTTTCATACTTGCTATGTTTCTGCGTTCTCATTTGGCATTCCACAGCATAATGTATTATGGTGGTGGTGTAGTGTGGTGTATTTAATTATGGCAAAGCACACGAGGGCTATCTGCCTAAAGGGAGGGATGCCTTTCGTGGAGGACTTTCTAAGGGAAACTGGCTCGTATACACGTTACACATGGGGAAAACCACGAAAACGCCCATGCAGCCAGCCCGTTCGTGGGATTCGAACCTCAGACCGAACTACCGGTGTTCAGCGTCTTTACCGCTCGGCCGCTGGTGGGCCCGCATAATGTATTATGAAAAGTGTTAATTTTGCTATGTTCTATCACTTCCTGAAGTTGTGACCATCAGTTCTGTTACATATATATGTAAAGAACTAAATTTTAAATGTCAGATTGAAATGAAATTCGGTTGGCACAAAGATTCAATCACAGACATTGCAAAGAAATTTTATATATGTGAAACTGTATGCACTCATGACGCATAGTAAGGATTTTTTTCAGTAATTTTATTTTCAAGATAGTAACAAAGTTTAGTGCATGTTTTATATTAAACAAAGAGAAAAGAGATGTAGTAACTACAAGTTATTCAAAAAAAAAGGCTTACTGCACTGTATATTAGACAGATTTTTTTCAAACAGTGATTGATAAGCACGATGGATTACCTCTTGTTACTGTTAAATCTAAAAGCAAAGAATGTTCAAAAACTGCTGGATAGACACAGAGGAATAGATTGTGGCTAAAATTGATTAGCACGTTGAGGTGAAAAGACTATCTTTATTGGCGCAGATTCTGCAAGTTATCTATTTCCTACGAAAGTAATAGATATATTTACCGGCAATTACTTCTAAAATATTCAGTGTAGTTTTCATTAATATACTCTTGCGTTTTCAGTTTAAGAACTTTTTAATAAAGCAAATCTGCATTTTTGCATTTGTATCACGGAACATTGCATCGATATAATTAAAATATTAGATGTTGTAAAATGGTTATTTCAGCATCGATATAGGAATTTTTAAAACTATATCTTTGTTTAGTTAAATGCTCCTATTCAGAGCGCATGCAAATACTCTGAATTCAAAATTTTACTATTCTTCGGATTTGGTATTGCAGTTGAACCCCTCTTTAACGAACTTCTTAGTGGCCGAAAGTTTGGTTAGCTGTAAGGGGTGGTTGACTATATCTAATCCGATAAAAATAAATCTGACAAAAAAGACTAAGAATTGAACGACAACTAAAAAAATATTAACATTGTCACATATCTTTACACGATAAATTATTTAACATAAATATTACAATTGTCTGATTCTTTCTTCAAATCACTCATTTATAAATGTGAATAATTGTTTTATTAATAATAATACAAAAACACTAAAAGTGAACAAAAAAAAAATATTTACTAATTTACCTTCACTTAACTTCTGAGTACAAAAGTAATTTGTAATTTTCTTTTGGCGTGGTGCAGACTACAGGGAAGTTTTATCCATGGTTGACGAACAAAGGTTCAATAACGTATATAAAATATACCATATGTCTTGCAAGAAATACAAAGACTGCCAAACCCTTATTCGAGAGACATAACTTGGGGAGCATTTATACTCAAGCAAAACAAACTGGTAAGGAACGAAATTTCATTCCCTAAAAGATGAATCAACCGTATACCCCAAAGCTCATACGATTCATTACTTACTCTTTCGCTGAATAGCAAACAAATCAAAATTTCCACCATAACATTAGACTTGCGTACAACTTTCTCTGACAACTCGGTCAAAGAATTTGAAGGGAATCAGAGAGCCATTCATGTTCTTTAGTTCAATGGTCACTGACACCATATGTCAGTAAGCTAAGATTTGCTTATTTTTTCCGCGTTTTCTTAGAACTGAATTCATACTTGTCTTACAGAACCTTTGTTCAGAACACAAAGAAAAGTAGCCGTGAAGATAAAAATGTTTTCTTTACTAATGGAATGTAGATCTTAACATCCTAAACGTGGATAATTTTAAGGGTTAGTAAATGTTTCGTTTAAATTTTAAGAAATTCTGCAAAATAACATCCTAAACGTGAATAATTTTAAGGGTTAGTAAGTGTTTTGTTTAAATTTTAAGAAATTCTGAAAATAACATCCTAAACATGATTTTAAGTGTTAGTAAGTGTTTCGTTAGAAGGTTATAAGAAATTATGGAAAAAGTATGAAACACACAAACAAGTTTCAGTGAAGATATTGTACATTTCGTCATATGCGATTTTCTTATTTTTAGAAGTTTGCTGTAGCAGTATAATATAACGTTAAGTGTATAAGAAGTTGGACTGGATAGGATGGTTCATTCATTATACTTGGGGGTTCGTTATAGCGGAGTTTGACTGTACTAAACTACTATACTAAACATGCAGAATTCGTAGCATAATAATCCTTTAATGGAAAGCACATATGACAAATGCTTTTCGTAAAAAGAACATAAAAAATATATGAAATGCATCTGTTCATATCGATCACAGGGCAATGTGCAATGAATGCAGCAATAGGGATGATAAATGCAGAATCCTTTTCGTGCTTTACCATCTGCAGTATCAAAAATAATAAAGGTAACAAACACACATGCAATCAAAAACTCTGATGTATGAAGTAACAAATCAATATAAAGAGCATGATGAAATATAAATGTATAAAGAGCAAAATAAAGGTACAATCAAAAACTGCAATGCATGTTTGAAAGTGTAAACATACATATTAAAAAATTAAAGGAGGATATCTAATTATTGGTTTAAATTTCTTAGTCCAAAATAATTTACATATCTTGATTAAAAAAGTTTTTTAAAACTATAAAAAAGTTATGTGTTTGATTGCATATACAATCCCAATAAGAATAAAAAGATTTTCTCTTCTTAAAAAGTAAAATTAAGACTATTGTTCTCTCTTAAATATGTGTATCATTTTCTTCTCTGGTTATAAACAAGTTTTCTTTTCATAAATTCCAAAAGCTTGTTGTTTTGGTAATATGGGATTACCAATAACAAAGGCAATAATTAAGTTTCCAGACTGCTTGTGATCAAAAATTTCTTTTATAATGATTGAACAATCGATATTTATCCCTTTTTTAAAAATGAGAGATAAAAAACTTTGAATTTTATTCTTTTACCACTTTGCAGTACTTCGAAGATAATGAGAACAATTATCATTTATAATCTTTATGTATTGCTTTTTTTTAAAAAAATAAATAAAACGGTGAGTGATATTAGATTGCAGGAGAGACGTAAGTTTTTATTCTTAGATTTGGCCATCGAGTATCGATAATAGTGAAACTCATCGATTTGTTTTAATTTCATTTATAAGATTGTCGGGAATTCTTTAATGAATAAAGAAATTAACGGCATAATAAAAAATATTTTCTTTATTTAATTAACAATCTCCAGCTTAATTTCGCGCTTCACAAGGTCAGATAGTAGTTTTATTGATGATGATGAACTTCTTAGAAATAAATACATCTGATAAGTAAAGCATATTTATTTTTATAAAGCTGGATCCCATTTAAGTTTCTGGACTAGTTAATGAAATGGAGTTTTTTTAGCATTTATTTCATTTCGTTTTTATGGCTATAATTCCTGATATTTCGAGTAAGATAATATTATGAACAAAGAATTGAAAAGCCGTCACAACTTTCATTTTCTTTCAAATGCAAAACTCATTCAAACTTACTTTTTTCAAATGAAAAACTTTTATTTCGTAATATAGGCTCTGCATAAAATATTTAAGTAGATATTAAAATTTACCTTTAAATACACTGTAGGGTTTATATTTATTTTAACTAACATTTATTTTAAGTTTAAACTATCTTTCCTGTCAAGCCTTACTTTCCCCTGGAACTGCCAATGCCAGAATATGTAAATTTGAGTAGAACGCGCAAGCATTCAAATTATCAGCGGAAGTAGTATGATTTAAATAGAAGGAAACAAGTTCGGTGAGAGAGAGTTATTCTTACTTCGCGAGCGCGGAGGTAGAAATCGAGAATTAAAGAACCCCGCGTTGCGGCCTATGTGCTTGGCGGGAAGTAGTTGCAATTGTTCCAGTGAGCTTCAAGTCTGCTGAATTAGCTGCGGTATTTGTAAAACGCGGTGAGTTAGTTATTTTAGAGAGCCTCGTAGTTAGAATATTGTCTTTACTTTCTTTTCAGGTTTTTATTTTTATTTGACTGCCTAGTTGGCACAGTTTGTAAGCGTCAAGAGGACGCAATTGTAATTTAGTACGTTGAATAAAAAGGGACTTAAACCCTTTATAAGACTCTGTGGTTTATACAAGCTTTCACAGTCACCTCTTGGTTGCGTGCTAGTTAGAGGCGCGCAACGTAATATTGGCGCCGAACACTTATCGAACTGAAATGGCCGAAAATTGGATGGAAGCCGCTGGACAACACCAAGAAATGACAACGCAGTTAGAAGGATTTGGATACCTGGTCCAGACTTTGAGAGCATCAATCAAGCCAAACGTCTATTTCGACGGAAAAAATTCGGTGGCGGTATTTCTCGAAGGTATAGAAAATCACTTTCAGCTCTACACTGTGCCTGAAAGACAAAAAGTTGCCATCGCCACATCAGCACTAAGAGGACAGGCCGCGCTATGGTGGAAAAATATAGGCAAATTTCTTCTAGGTGAATTTGGAAGCCCGACGTATACATTTGAAAATTTCAAAAAATCGTTAGTAAAGGCCTTCCCCACAGTGAAAGATCGCGCACGGCTGGAAGCCAAGCTATATAGTTTCTATCAACGGGATACAGCACAATTGACGGACTTTATTTTACGAAAAATCAAGCTAACGGATATGCTGCATGGCAAGAAACCCGATGCGGAGATTATTGAAATAATATTACCAAGATTGTTACCCGCTGTCCAAGACTACTTTGAAATTAGAAACCCAACCACATTGCAGGAACTTTTCGAATTGGCGGTGAAGTTTCAAAATCGCAGAATCGCGGAAAGAGCGAGAGGGGAAACATATTCTCAAAGTACCACAAGGAAGGAGGAAACAAGAAATGGAAATCGCTCATATGGGGGAAAGAACTATCAAGCTAACGCATCGAAACTTGAAGGGCAAGGCCCAAAAAGAAAATTTGAAAATAAGCATCCGCGTACCCAGAAGACACAGATTGAAAGGAAAGCTTTAAACGACTAGAGGGGCCTGTGAAAGGGAGGGTCCAGACCCCGGAAGTTTTAGAAAAACCCTCAAATAGACATCTAAATACAGTCATCGTAAAAAACTCACGGCTACCAATTATACAAGTCCTGGTTGGCAATGTACCAGTAGAAGCCCTCATCGATACAGGGGCAGAAGGAAATTTCATGAATGAAAAGTTCTTCAAAAAGAATTTTTATAGGATACGACTATTCAAAACCAGAAATACGGAAATTATAGCGGCGCAAGGAAAAACATGTCACTGCATCGTGAAAGTATCATTGAACTTACAGATAAACGAGGAAAATCTCAAAGTATTAATTTTTGTGGTGAAACACCTCCAACACTCTCTTATTTTAGGTATGGACTTTTTAAGGGCCGCGAGGGCCAAATTAAATTTTCAAGATAGTTCCGTGGTGCTGGAGATGGACCAGAGGATGGTGGAACCTGCAGAGACACCTGAATTGGACCTTAACCATTTGAATGACCAGGAAAGTAAAGCAATACAGCAAGTGGTGAGTAATTTTTCTCATTTGTTTTCAGAAAAACCGGGAAACTGTCAGATCGTGACTCACAAGATTCAACTAAATGCCGAAAAACCTTGTAGGACTAAACCTTACCGCTATGACAAACAAAAAGACGTAATCATCGAAGAACATATTCAGGAGATGTTAAAGAATAAAATAATAACGCCCATAAATAGTGAATACGCGAGTCCAGTCGTATTATGTAGGAAAAAGAACGAGTTTCCTCCTTCGGATAAAAGGGCTTGGAGGTTTGCTATCGATTATAGAAAACTAAATAGCATAACTAAATTCCCAGTTTACCCTTTGCCGGTTATAGACGAGATCATTAGACAGATCAAATCGACAAGATATATGTCTACTTTGGACTTAACGTCTGGCTACTATCAAATAGCTATGAGACCCGAAGATATACATAAAACCGCGTTTATAACAAAATCGGGCACTTATGCATTTTTACGCATGCCTTTTGGGTTGTGTGGGGCCCCATCAACATTCCAGAGAGCTATGGACATTGTTCTAAAGCCTGTCCTAGGAAAATCAACTTTAATTTATCTAGATGATATAATTATAACGAGTAGTACGTTGGAACAACACGTTAGTGACCTCGAACAAGTTTTTAAATTATTAAAAGAGGCCGGTCTTACAATTAACGCCTCAAAATGCAAGTTCGCAACTAAAGAACTTAAATATCTCGGTTATAAAATTTCGCAAAAGGGTATAGAAAAGCAAGATTCAAAAATAAAAGCTATTAAGAATTTCCCACCGCCCAACACCGCCAAGAAACTTTCGTCTTTCCTTGGACTATGTTCTTACTATCGATCTTTCATAAAAGATTTCGCTAATATTATTGAACCACTCTTAGTAATCAAAAGAAAAAAGAGTAAATTTACGTGGACAGCTGAAGCTAACACAGCTTTTGAAAGATTAAAAGAAGCGCTTATTAATGCCCCTGTTTTAAAATTCCCTGAGGGGGACGAAAACCTGGAAATTGCGGCAGATGCATCAGACTATGCGGTGGGTGCGGTTCTTATGCAAAATAACAATCCGCTGGCATTTTTTAGTAAAACATTGAATCAGACACAAAGGAATTATACAGCTACAGAAAGAGAAACATTAGCCGTATTAATGGCTGTACACAAATTTCGAGTTTATTTCGGCAAATCGCCAGTAACAGTCTTTTCGGATCATGCGGCTGTTGGTAGACTTTACTCGGGGAAAAACCTAACGCCCAGGTTAATAAAATGGGCTTTAAAACTCCAAGAATATAATATCACAATAAAATATAAACCGGGTAAGGAAAACAATGTAGCTGACGCACTTTCTCGTATAAAACTGGACGATGAAGGTAATGAACTTAAATGCGCTGTGTTGACTTCAAAAATTTTAGATTCTAGAGATACGGTGATTACTGAACTGAAAGCTGATCCTGAATTTGGAAATATCTATGCTTATTTGAAAGACCCCGAAAGCTTTGAGCACACAGATATCGATGCGATAAGAAATAGAGCAAAAAACTATGAAATAATAGATAATTTATTATTCTATACGAAAACAACAAACGAAAATCTTGAGTATAAACCAGTCATCCCAGCCTCGCTTCGATTAAGCATTTTGAAGGAGTTGCACGAAAAAAAAACAGCGGGCCACCTCGGGGTCAGAAAGACTTTAAAAAGGGTACGCGAGGCGGTATATTTCCCGCAATTATACAAAATAGTAACGGCGTATGTGAGGTCCTGCAATCAATGTCAGTTAATAAATGATATTAATTACAGCCCGGCCGGGTACTTAAATAGCATTCGCGCTACATTTCCGAATGAAATTTTAGGCATAGATCTCCTTGGTCCCTTCCCCCAGAGCGAGTTACATAAAAATCGTTTTCTTTTAGTAATAGTAGATCATTTTTCAAAATGGATAGAAATTGTTCCACTTAAACGCGCGTCAGCCAAAACAGTCGCAGATGCATTCTTACACAGATACATTTTAAAATACGGTGCACCGATAAAAGTCATTAGCGATAACGGAAAACAATTCATTAGTCAAATATTTGAAAACATATGCAATGGACTTGATATACGCCATATGAAAATGGTTCCGTATAGACCACAGGCTAACATAGCAGAAAGAGTTAATAAAAACATTGTAAAAATAATTCGCAGTTACGTTAGCACACATCACAAGCGCTGGGATGGCTACATAAATGAATTAGCTTATGCTTTAAGAACGGCACATCATGATACTACGGGAAAAACTCCAGCAGAATTATTTTTAGGCAGAAAGTTAATTACGCCTTTAGATAAATTATTCTTTGTGCAACAAAGAGAGCAGGAATTTAGACAAAAGGACGTGCAAAAACTAATTGATCAGGCGCTTAAAACCTCGGATACGGCAAGAAATAGGCAGAAACTATATTACGATAGAAAACGCCGTGAAGCAGATTTTAAAGTTGGGGATAAAGTATTGAAGCGGAAATTTTCTTTATCAAGTGCCCCAGACAATTTTATGGCAAAGCTAGCTCCAAAGTTTGAAGGTCCCTATGTAATTCAGGAAATCAAAGGAGTAGTCTTATATCTTAAGAACGAGAGAGGAGAAATCTGTAAAGTAAGTCCCGACCAGGTGAAAAAATACTATAATCCAAATGATTTTGAAATCCTTAAAAGTTTCTTGCAGGACTCAAGTCTAAACGAAATAGAAGGGCCAGAGACTGCAACAACTATTCCACCACCCAAGAAACGGAGAACTGAAGAGAGACCTAGCACTTCTACAACCCGGACGTCGGCATCAAAAAGAAAAAAGGATTTTCAAACTCCAGCGTTTAAGAAAAACAAAAATACAGATGAACCGGGTAAAGAAACCGTAGTAAAGACGAAAACACCACCTACAAAAGATGGCAGGAGAAATTACACATCAAGGAGAACGCGCACACGGCCACAGAGTCAGGTGCCAGCAAGGCCGCCGTTCCGGAAACTGAAACGCCAACAGGAGGCACAAAAATACGACGAACAGAAGAAATTCAAGAAGGACTCCAGACCGGAGGACGTCAAGACCAGCCGTCTCAGGCAGAAACGCAAAGGACAACAACCAGACGATTACTCCGTCAAGAGGCCAGCATGTAGAGGACGCAAAAGAAAGATCAACGGGGACGACACGCGGAGATCAACAAGGAGAAGATTGACATCCATGACACCTCTAACTTGGGATCAATTTTATCAAAAACGGATGACGGAGTTTCAAGCATCTGTAAGTCAGTATTAAACTGTAAAGTCATGCTTTAGAGCGAAAGCCTGCATGTTTAAAGATGAATGAGGGGGAAGCTAGAATGAATGTGTTTTGTAGGGTTCTCCACCTACATTTGAATTTTTAAGACTATTAAAGTAGCTCATTGAGTTGTAGAATGTCGAGTAAGGTGTGTCTATTTGGTTGTTGAATTCTAACAAATCATGGTGGTTAGGGGAAGTGTTGTAAGACTAAAACACGAATATTCCCGTTTGACACCACACATGGTGGAGAGCCAGGGTAAAGTTAAATTAATGCTTGAAAAATTGAATGAATGTGAAGTAAGCAATAACTAAGAAAAACGAAACGTTAAAAACAAAAATTTATTGTGTCAAGAAAGTGTAAGTTATAATGTATGTAGAAAGATACTGATACTTATTCCTTCCAGATGCTGGAAGGAAAGACCATGATTGATTGATGAAGTCCAGGAAAAGTTGCTGTAAGAAGAAAGCTTTGTAACGACTAACAGAATTTTAATTGTTACATAAGATTTTTTTTTTTGTGTAAACGAGGCTTTCGCCAGTTAGTTCAGAATTAGATAAACTTACAACAGGTCGTTTGTAGGACCTGCTTCCAAGTTTTCCAAATTCTGGCAGCGGCAAATGTAGGGTTTATATTTATTTTAACTAACATTTATTTTAAGTTTAAACTATCTTTCCTGTCAAGCCTTACTTTCCCCTGGAACTGCCAATGCCAGAATATGTAAATTTGAGTAGAACGCGCAAGCATTCAAATTATCAGCGGAAGTAGTATGATTTAAATAGAAGGAAACAAGTTCGGTGAGAGAGAGTTATTCTTACTTCGCGAGCGCGGAGGTAGAAATCGAGAATTAAAGAACCCCGCGTTGCGGCCTATGTGCTTGGCGGGAAGTAGTTGCAATTGTTCCAGTGAGCTTCAAGTCTGCTGAATTAGCTGCGGTATTTGTAAAACGCGGTGAGTTAGTTATTTTAGAGAGCCTCGTAGTTAGAATATTGTCTTTACTTTCTTTTCAGGTTTTTACTTTTATTTGACTGCCTAGTTGGCACAGTTTGTAAGCGTCAAGAGGACGCAATTGTAATTTAGTACGTTGAATAAAAAGGGACTTAAACCCTTTATAAGACTCTGTGGTTTATACAAGCTTTCACAGTCACCTCTTGGTTGCGTGCTAGTTAGAGGCGCGCAACGTTATAACACTTAAAAATTCTTGGAGTATGGTAAAAGTAGTTAAAGGATCTAGCAAAAAAGCCTAAAGAATTCTGAATGTAAAAAAGTAAAAAACAGTAACAGACCTAAAAGTAGTTGCATTTTTAACACAGGACTTATGTAAAAATAAAGGAAAAAGAAATGTTTTGATAGCAAAACACGTTAGATCTGCCTTTTTTACGAAGAATGTCTCCTAGTAAGTCCCCAGTGAAAGATCCCAGTACACTTTAATAGCCTTATCAGGCATATAGAATATTTGATAAAATTTTTCAAGAATTTTTACTGTCTACAAGAGATAAATGTAGCTATAATATCTTAGTCTATCAGCGGCAAAAGTGAACTTTTATTAGTGGGCATGTAGAAGCTATTAGTTTTATCTCGAAGCATGATATTATACGAAGAATCAGATATGCGCTGGGTAGGATTTGAACTTCGAGTTTTCCGAATACTAGTAGGATGGGCCAATAAATACACCACGAAGCCACGCACAAGAGAAGTGTAAAATTCCTTATATTCTCCCCCACTTTAAAGGCGACTAGAGAGGTAGGAGATTCAGTCGTTAAAATCCAGGTGGTGACGAATTATGGTTTACCACTCTTTCAGCTGGCGTCTTTTTTGGAATTTTCTGGAGGCCAAGAAACACAAAGAAATCAGCTATGCTCTCATTACTATTCGAATTCAGGAACTTTCGATTGCTAGCTGGAGATCTAAATACAATACAAAGGCAAGCAGTGAGAAAGCAAAAATTCATTGTGGGCATTGGAAGGCTGTGGCTTTGGAAGATGACCAAACGCATTATCTAAACAAAAATGATTAGCTGAAAACTCGTAATTAACATTGTAGAAACGGCTGAGTGTACCAGTCGAAAAAAAGGTTTTTGAGCTCTAAATGAGTTTCTCTGTAGTTTTCAATTTATAGCCAGTTGTTACTTAAGTTCCTGATACTGTTTATGAAAACTGGCGGTGAATGTTTCTAACAAAATATAGGTAAAGATTTTATTGCTCCAATTCCTGGAAAGGGTACATGTTTGTCGTTTAAATATTAGCCTATAACACTAAATTGAAAATGGAAGTATTGAATTATTATAGATTCCTTTTTTAATGGTACTAAAAAGGTTTTAATGGAACTAAATAGGAAATGCATTGTATGAATTCAAAATCCAAAATAAAATATAATTAAGAACAAACAAAAATGCAGCCATCTTACCAGATGGACTATGGATTCGAACTAACAGCTGTACAAGAAGCTCAGCGAAAGAATTTCCTAATAAACAAGTTATTTTTGCATAGTTTCATTGTAAATAAATCTTTTTAACTAGTTTATTGTTTGAATTAGATATTCATATATTCTTTATGTCCTTTAATTTATTTGCAGTTTGCATTCAGGATAAAGGTTATTTCGTAATATATCAAATGTTGCATGTAATTAGCCATGCCTTTCTTCACAGCAATGTAAGTCTTATTACGAGGAATATCCATTACCCAGGTGCCATCCATTAAAAAAATATTTGTATAGCATTTTTATTCAAGGGAATTTCTCTGCTGGAATGAAATACCCAGATTATTGATCGCAGATCTATACACGGAGACTTTTTTTGCTATTGAAAACGGATGAAGTACAATTTTTTCGCTCTTTGTGAATCGAAAAAGTACAGAAGATTTCAGTATAGATCTGGGATCGATAATTTGGACTAGACAATTGGATAATGTATTACCAATGAAACGATGAGAGCTTGTTTCTATCATTTAGTTTCTTTATGCATTTTAAATTTCTTTCTTTTCTTATGTCACTCCTTCAAGGTATAGTATTTTAACTTTCCGATTAATTTCAGATGAACTGATCTTTATTCTATTTTAAAATTAACATACTATTTTCATTTTTTGCATCTCGCAATCGACCGCTGAAGTAGCTTTTTTGTTCAAAGAATATTTTGCTTAAAATCTCTAAACCTTTCTTAAGTTGTTTTTAAAGTAAGAAATTTTTCGTTTTTCTTTTCAACTTACTCATTGGTGAAATTGCAAAATAATTGGATTAAAGTTCAGGCACAGAAATGCTTGAAAGTTTTTTAATGGTTTTGTTAATGCTTTCAAAATTACTGCATAAAAGATTTTTTTTATTGTTTTGTTAATTTTTCTAAATTTAAGCGTCTAGGTTTAAGATTTAATGCCCAGGCTTGCAGCGCTAATTAATTTACCAGACTATGATTAATTTGCGATTCTCCTCATAGAAAAGATTACCATACACACACACATAACTGCTTTTTGTGTCTAATATGGTATTATTTCTGGGCAAATAGACTTTTCCAAACTTTGAATGTTTTGCAAAAGAGAGAAAGATTTCCCATTTTTCTTCAGTCTGTGATCTTGACCAATGCTACAATAGAATATCTCGAAAGTCACCATTGGCTTTTAAATTAATATGCTAATATTTTTGCCTCTTTATTTGAAGATTGATAGTAAACTCTTTATAAATTATGAATAGCAAAATTTATATTAAAATGATGAGTGTATTATAAAATACGATATTACACTGCAAAGATCGATTACTATAGCATGCAAAGAGAGTACTGACTAGACCGTTCTTGGGTTCGGTATTATCCCATCCTCGGATGAACCAAAAAGTTGGACAATAGTAAGATAATTAGGCTATAGTTGATAGTCTTCATCGAGAAATTAAAATTTCTGAAAGTTAGGCATCACTTTCAGAAGTGGTAATTTTTTATCAATGTCACTAGTCAGCAATACCTTCTTATTAAAACTTTTACGATTAGTGGGGCGTTTTCCCATGATAATTTGGGTGGTTGCTGTACTAGCAGACTTAATAATGCTAATAAACAATAAAAAGACTATCATTAACGCAGAGAAACAATATTGTGTTTTAACTTTGTCACATTAACATAAATATGTGAATCTCTTAGTATTTCTGAGTGCTAATTCAAATATATAATCGAAATTTTTCTATTACACGAGGATGTTTTGCTATACACAATTAAACTTTATGAATATTTTTATGTGTATGAGAATTCTATTATTTGACTACATTAAATTACACTAGAGCTATCTGCTATCTGTCTGTGTGTGTGTGGGGAGGGAGGTAGCCTTTGTTGGGATCTTCTATAGGAAACGTTGGTCGTACACAGCATGTTGTAGTTACAGTACACAGAAAGAAAATCTGTTATAGCTTTCAACCATCTGGGAATATAACTAGTAACGAACTTCTAGATTTTTGTCACTTTAACTACTCATTCACTGATAGGCTATAGTTGAAGAATGAAAATCATTTAAAAACTAGAATTAAGCAAGTTTTCTGCTGTATCTGACACGAAGAATAACATATCTTTTTTATGGGTTTGGCAGAAATCATCAAGCATATCTTGAATTCAGTAGCTTTGACAATCTTTATCAGCACACGAAATATAAATATAAAAATGCTAATTATCCTGATTAGTAACGTTCCCAGATTAGCATGTAAGAAACCTAGATGGGAAGGTAAAAGGTTAAATTTTAAACTTCTTGAAATTTTGCAGAGATTCTTGGAAACTTCTCTTGCAAGACATCTAATCGCATTCGGCTGTGATAAAATTTCTAATCCTAACTTGCTGTCCATCTTTTTACTTATATCGGAAAATTTATTTTTAAGTAATATAAATGTTATCTAATTTGTATCCACTGCATTTTCTATCCAGTTCTCTGTCCAATTCTTCTTCATAAGCTCTACCTTAATGAGTTGAGGAGGGAAGTATAGTCTTTTTTAGAAACATTAAAATTTCTTTGGGCACTGATGAGTTTTTGACAGTATTTTCTGCTAAAATGTTATTTTTCGTTTCTGCTGCCTTATTCTCAAAAGAAACATCATGTTTTTATCTGACCAAAATGAAGCCTAAATGAAATAGCAATTATTTTAATCAGCAGATTTAGTATGGAATCCCTTTGTAGGATTTTCATATTTATGGATTCCTTTCGCAATAAGAGTATTTCCGATTTATAAATATTAACTGAAGGTAAATGAATCGTAAACAATCAACTAGATTGAAATTACATAGACATTATGCTTGTTTCTTCAAAGAAACAGGAATATATTAAAATTAAAATTATTCACATTTTGTTCTGCTTTATTATGCAAGCGATGGTTTAGGTTGCAGTTAATTAAAATCCTGATGTGGAGTATAAAAATAACGATTATAGTATTTGAAAGACTTCAAAAGTAGAAATTAAAATATTCCTTTTAATTTACTAAATAAGGATTCTGATTTTGAAAATGCGATGGTGATTTTGAAGACAACGAATCTGGTTATGAAACATAGGATGAGTTAATTACAATTTTTACAATCGATGTAGAAGAGCGCTTGTGATAAAAATATTGGTTGAGGTGTAGTATTGCAACTAGATTTAGTTTTAGTTGATTAAAACATTTGCGTAATATAAAATAATGCAAGTAAAAATTAGATTAGGAAATTTCCAAAATTTATGGAACAACTTAAGCTTCCCATTTAATCACAAAGGTATACGATGTTGCAAATACCTGACATTTGTTTCTTCAGGAAACATTTGCATTTAGGTATGAAATGCAAATAATGGCGCATTAGATTTGAGTGCACAGGCAAATTCTTTGATTTCGGAACTAGTGAAAACACCTACTCAAAAGTTTTTTTTTCTTTTTTCTTTTTGATATAATTCTTTCTGTTTTAAAAATTAAAAATTTCACATCAGCATAATATTTAACAAAAGCTCCCGGAGCAAAAATTATAGGAAAGAACATTAAAGAAAATACAGTATTCTTTCATAAGTTGGTAACATAGCTAAATAATGACGTAACATGAACGAACTACCTGAATTTCACAGGAAGATGCAGAGCAATAGGCTAACTACCTAAGAGGTGAGACGTGTTCGTGGATTAATATCTAATAAGTGAAATTGGTTTGTATTCGCATTACAGACGGAGCAAACCATCAGAAGAGTAAGCATGGACTATGGTGGTCATATATGATCTTTCACGATAAGAGATGACTACTTTCATGTGTATATTACAAAAGTAACAAACTGAAGACTTCCCAAAATTGTTTTTCATGAATTTATTTAACATATTAAAGAAATCAGAAGAGGGAGTGACAGGAAAAGAAATTTAAGCTTGAGAAAGTAACAACAGTATTCATGGAATATATTTTACAAATTTCGAATACAAATACAATCAAAATACAATTATTTCTATTAGTGCTTTTGTTACTCTGGCGGTTAAGTCAGCATCCTCAGCGTTTCATATGTATCATTTATCTAAAGAACAGTAATTATTGTGATACAACAAAAGTGTGAAGTTAGAGTTGTACAAGGATTAAAACAGTTAAACATTAAAAAATGGACCCATTTTCATTGATATGATAAACATACTTAAAAAATTATTTTCTCAATTTTTGACTAAATACAAACAGTTACATAAGCTATGAAATAGTACGAATGTGTACAATGGAAGAATATACACTAGTTTAAGGGAAATAGCACTATGGCTAGTGCAAAAAGATAGGTATACGATTACACAACCTAGTAATTATCGGTTTTGTAAAATGTGATATTACCAATTATGCTATTACCAACAAGGGACGTGCAGATGTGGCATACGCAAATGAAATAATTATGCTGTTATAACAGTTTCCCTCTACACTCAAAAATAATTCTTCGAAATCAAGTTAAAAATTTCTGGATTTGGATCTTATTGGGTTGCCTTGAAGAGACATCGCAAATAAATAATCCTAGTTTTATTATTAATCTAAAGCACAATCTTAAAGAAGCAATTAGAAAATCACCATTGTAATATGCCACGAACTGTCGAAAAATCTCCCCAGATAAGTTATTATTGCTTCTTCGCTTTGCGGCATTAAGCTAATGAAAAGTTTCATAAGGATGTTACATTTTCGGATAGCAGAGGAAACCCTTTAATGTATTCTTTTGAGATTATTAAATTACATCTAATGATTTAAAAGAAATAACTTATTTCGAAGTATTTAACTAAGAAAATATACCAGAATAAATGATTTGAACTCTGAAAGTTAGCTTATTTAAACGTTACAAAGCTCAAAGGGAAGGGGTGACTTCGTGGAGGTCTTTCTAAGGGAAACTGCCTCGTATTCACGTTATACATGGGAAAAAACCAAGAAAAACAACCTTGCAGCCAGTTTGCTTGTCAGTGTTCGAACCCAGAACGTTAAGCTAATGATAAGCCACTGGTCAACCGCTCGGCCACTGGCAGCGCGAATTCTAAAGGAAGCATCGGATACTACTGATGACTAATTACAAATATTTTCTGGAAAAATCGGAGGTGAATATAGTTTTTCGCGAAACTGGAGAATGTGCAAAATTGTTTTAACATTGTTGCTTTTCCTGATATTTACCATATTTTGTACGTAAAAGGAAGGAAAACATTTCATTGTTTGTAAGACGAAAGAAAAGAAATCGCAATTCACTGTTTGGAGAAAGTACTATTGCATAGCTGGAAGTGTATTTTTATTGCCATTATATTAACAAACGAATAGAATGAATGAATTAAATGGATGTTTTTATTTAGGAGGCATACATACAATCTATTATTGTCAACAATAAAACAAATTCACCCGATTCACCTTCTTTCAGTACTTCATGCAAAGAAAATGAAAGCGCCCGTTATGAATAGAGGGATTATCTTTATTCTTTGGAAGTTAATGAAACATAATAAATTTTTTTTTTATTTAAAACAGCTCTTACTTCTAAAGTAGGCACTACTAAAGATGAAAGGAGATAGCAGTTTATGCTGTAAACTAAATCTCTACTCGCAGAATTAAGCGGTATCAATTTTTTTTAAACTTAGTTTCTCCTTTTTTATTATGCAAACATTAAACGGTTGTTCTTGCAACATAATTTTGTATTTTTGAAATTTTTTCAGCGAATCACTTTTGCTAAAGTAAAAGATGTTTAATGCATTCGCAACAGTATCGATATTGGCAGTAGAGAGTCACTCGCAGGTACTAATTCATTGCATTGAATACTTAGCGCTAATAATTGCTATAATTATTAATATAATAAAAAAGGAAGTGTTGAAAGTATTGACAGAGATAAATGTTAAGAGCCAGGTGCTGTATAAGAAAAGGACACATATTCAAGCTTAGATTTACCACAGATCACTTTCAAATGGTTTAATAAGTTGGTTTACAGTTTCAACTGTCGCAATCCCTTGGAGATTGTTAAAATAACTTTTGTACAGAAAAGAAATCTGAAATTAAATTTCAGCTAGGTTTTCCAAAAATTTCTTTACAAGGATGTAAGCAGTTTTCTTGCATTTTAAATAATACTAATTACTTTGCTATTATTAAACTATAAGAAACGATGCATTTTATGAATGCTTCAGAGATTATGCTACGGCTTACAGAACTGATGGCTAGCAGACTGAATCAGGTGAATCTCGGTTTGGTAGAAGAGCGCAATGCATTTAGTTTGGTGGTCACTACGAAATGCGCCTAGTGATTGAATTATAGGGCAGCATTAGGTGACAGGAATGAGATAGTAGTATTAGAACAAGGTAATAAGTACTTCGTTCTAGGCTTTTATGATTCTCAGGTAATTAAATACTGAGAAAATCACTAATTTGCAGCGATAGATGAGAAGCTGGACAATTTCGCTTTGCTTTAGAAACTTACCGTATCCACAAAAAAATATAATTCAGTTGAAAGGGTAATTTTCAGAAACGAATGGATGAATATCAACAACAGATCAACAGGAAACACTGTAAGTAGTTTGAATCGATTGATCTTAATATACAAATTGAAAAACGAGTTCGGAGGTGTTGCTAAAGCGAATTCCTATTGACTTTAGCAATGATCTCTTCGCCAAAGTTATAGAACAGTGCCTGATTTTCCATTAGTTATTATCGTAAGAAGATACTCGAACGTCATTTATTCACGAAATGCATGTTCCTATGAGTTCGAGATTCCTTTTTAGTACACTCACAACTTCACATAACTTTCATATATAATTGAAGATTTAAATTATGTATTGAACGTGAGGACTGGACTACAAACTAAACATATTTAGCATTTTAAAAGATTAACTTCCATACTGCCTTCCTTTATCAGAAATTAGGCCCACCAGCGGCCGAGCGGTAAAGTCGCTGAACACTGGTAGTTCGGTCCGAGGTTCGAATCCCGCGAACGGGCTGGCTGCATGGGCGTTTTCGTGGTTTTCCCCATGTGTAACGTGTATACGAGCCAGTTTCCCTTAGAAAGTCCTCCACGAAAGGCATCCCTCCCCTTAGGCAGATAGCCCTCGAGTGCTTTGCCATAATTAAATACACCACACCTTTATCAGAAATTCACATTTTCCTGAATAATTTATAATTTAAGAACTTTTTCATCCTCCAAGTTCTAGACATATTTCATTTGACAATAATGAGTTTTTGTAATTTAAGGAGCAAGTTTATTTAATATGATCATGTATGGGAATATTTATTAGTAAACATTGTCATATTTTTAAACTAAGAGACAAAGAGACAGAATTTTACATAAAATGATTATAATTTAGTTATTAAATATATTGTGTATTGTATTTGTCAGTACATTTTTCAATTTAACTAAGGTCTAAAAGATGATTTTGCAGTTTAACTAATCTAAAAGTTTACGATTTTACTCAAATATATCTTAATTGCTAGATTATTCTTGTGGGATTTCTTAATGACCCCTTCTATTATTGTTATTTAGTATGAATAAAGAATCCAAAGTTACTAGAATGCAAATCGTACATTAACTGGAGTAAAAACTTTTAACTTTTACAAGTAAAAACTGTAAATTCTGTTAAATGTATTGACTGTGTCATTCTCAGATTTACAGAGCATAAGGAAAATAATGTAACATTGCACATTTACCACACATTTATAATTGATTTATTATTCTAGGTTCAGGATTAGATATGTGTTAGGAACAAAAGGAACTGAGATTAGTTAATGAAGCAATGCTAGTCTGCAAGTTAGATCGAAAAGAAAAATCAGGAATCACTTTTTGACAGCGCCAAAGTTTGCAATGAGAATTTTCTGCTACAATGAAAAAGAAAAGATTTGTTTAAAGGAATTCAATAAATGCGAAACGAAAAAAAGTGGGAGTTTCCTTTAAAGAAATGACTTTCTTTATTAAAGGATGTGAATGATGCACATTTTTAAAGCGATCCAACTCTAAGGTATTCGACATTACGTAGCATTTTCTGAAGTTTCCGAATTTTGAAAAAGAATGAAATACTAAAGTCAACCAACTATTACTGTGTAAGTTGAAAAGGCCATTGAAGTCATGATAAATGACGTTGCACAATGCATCACCGAACTGCAAATGGGGCAGGGAGCTGATAAAGAAGAGGGGAGGGTTTCGAAGTAAGAAAAGGAAAATAAAGTATTTTAGATAAATGTAGAGGCCCTTAATTTGATCTTTAACTCTAAATCACATTTAGGTGAATGCAGTAAATTTTTATTGCGGTTCTTTCCGAAGGTTTGTGGGTTACTAAAAACCTTATTTTGATAAACAACTTTTATGTAAAGAACGTGTGACGAATATAATCCCACAGAATTGAGAATTTGAATGCATGTGTTACCTAAATTGAAGTTGAAGGGAACCAAATTGAAGAATGGTCTGTGAGACTAATGTTTTGACTTTGCCCCTGGAGTAGTTTGGGCAAGATGTACCCTGAAGTATGAAAGAATTTCTAGCTCTTTTTTAGGTCTTGCTATAATGAACAGTAAAACATTTTATTTCACGTTTAGTTAATTACTTCTCGTGTATTTTGTGAAAAAGATACACAAATTAAAAAATCATTTAGAGACTTTTGTTTAATATATGATATTTTTAATGTAAAAGTTTTATAGTTATAAAATAAATTTTTAATTTATAACCCAAATGAATGAAACAGAAAAGAGCTAGGAAATGTAAGGAACAGTCAGTTTCATGCTTTACTTACATATCAGAGAAATAATGACCCCAGTTGTCAGTTGTCAACAGATGGCTTAATTTATGCGACATCTAATCATGACTCACATCTAATTCGAACTGTACTAGCAAACGCTAGAACACTGTAGTTTAT
This sequence comes from Stegodyphus dumicola, assembly GCF_044657685.1. Taxonomy (NCBI): domain Eukaryota; kingdom Metazoa; phylum Arthropoda; class Arachnida; order Araneae; family Eresidae; genus Stegodyphus; species Stegodyphus dumicola. The sequence goes on along the minus strand of NC_140781.1, from coordinate 162,942,591 downwards.
AAAGTGGATAATTGCCTTATTGTTATACCTTAATATTGTATTTTTTTCGTATATTTCTTAATTGCTTCCTATGTATCGTTTATGTTACGGATTGCTTCTGAAAAATATTTAACAGTTTTATAGAAGAATGTTTTGATCGATTTAAGAATTAAAAACTAACTTCTGTGATGTAGGGTTTTCTTGACAATTTATTTTAATAAATTTAAATCTGTCGAAAATATTTGGTTTCCTGTTTTAACTTACAGTTTAGAAGAAAACGCTAGTACTTGATGCAGTTCTACGTGGAAACTAAATTTTGTTTCTGAATTTAATATCTCTTTCTTTTTCTAAGAATGAAGAAAGTTGGTTGATTTTTTTAAAGATAATAAAGCAGGATCAGTTTAATTCGCATAACAAAACCCATAACAAAAATTATACTTTATATCCTCTGACTCAATATGCTCATTTTATTGTCTGAGAAAATTAAGAGAATAACATTAATTAGGTACAGAGAATGGTTTGCTAGAAAATTGATAGTGATGAATTCAAAAAGAAGCTATGTGTAGTCATCACAATTTCATTACGATTACATTAAATGATGCATCATACAACATCATCATATCTTTTCCTGTCCTGAACATTTATTACTAGAAAAGGAGTTGATCTATTTTCATAGACTGGGGATTCATCTGGTACAGACCACTGTATCCAAGTTTTTGAAAATTACATTCTGCTTTCTTAAGAAGACTGAACAAAAGCTGAAATTATTCTGATTTGGATATTTAAGGAAGTTTTTCTTAATTTTTCATTATTCTTTTGATTAACATGAGAACATTTCAGAAAATCTTTTATATTTATTACATTTTGAATGAAAATTACATTTTATATTAATCACTAATGCTTTGCTAATACTTACTTTTATATTAATTGCATTTTATGGTAATTAATATTTTGTTACTTGGTTAAAAAGGTAAATATGTAAATATTACAATCACCTGTGATTGAAAGAAAAGGACAATATTGTAAATGTAATTAATACATGTTGAAAATGTTATGCTAAAAAAAAGCTGCAATGATGTCACATTTATACCATTAAATTACCATGTAAGGAAATATATATCATATATTAAGGGAATTCTTGTCTTACAGTAATTATGAAAGCTAAAAGCAATAAAAAATTTGGAGAAGTATGTTGAAATATTTCTTACAGCCAGTCCCATACTTAGAGACTTATTTACAATAATTTATAGGATTAAAGTCGAATAAATGATTCAATGTAATTCAGAAAATCATCCTTTTAAAGCTGCAATGAATGACAGCTGGAAGATAATATTAATCAATAGGAAGATGACAAAAAGAAAAGATAAAAATAGACTTTGAATGCAATCACATACATGTACTGAAGAAATATATATAATTCAGAAATTTTATTACACACAACTATTCATTACTTTTATTCACAGAACTGAAGCAACTTTGTAGAATGCGTAACACGAAGCGTGAACCTTTAAATATATATTAGCTTTTAAGCAATAGTCAAATTTTGGAAATTTATCTGACTGACTGTTGAAAGGAATTCCTATGCTGAAAATGTTAGAAAGATTTCGAGAAACACATTTCTTTAATAAGAAGCATTAACTACAATATGCTTGAATGTAGCATTGTTTTTGAGCACGCTTGTGTTTTACAGCTGACATCCAGCGTTTCTATTCAATCATATTTTGCGCAATATGGAGCTCTATCATAGTACAAAAAGTTATTACATCAGTTTTATTGACAGGTAACTGAAGTGAGAATGATAAGCCGTAAGGCTGATATATAGAGTAGCATACTTGGATACTCTGCAGAGAGGCACCTATCAAAATCTATAATGAAGCTTGGAGAGGTTTTCGTCGACATAGCCCCGTAGTTTGTGAATCCAGCGTTTCTGTCACAGTCAATATTATAATGCAGCTACTATTCTGTCCATTATTGGAATCGTGACTTGTTTCACGTCGTCATTTGTCTTTTAAACAGTTTTCCTTTTGTGTGACCGTCTGTTTGCAAATCGATAACAAAAATCTTTCCTCTTATCTAGAATTATACATATTTTGAGCTTTTTTTTCGATGATACTTTTACATACCGTGAATCTAAATTAAGGTCTTCTAAGATAATAAACTGAGATTGATGACAAAATGTTCTTAATAACTCAGGTAATTGCTAATCTGACATATATCGTTTTTATTGAGGCTTAAATTTTGGAGCTTACAGCTGGGTCACAAACTTGAAATGAAACTTAATTTGAGACTGAAACTACTTTTTAAATTCTGAGTATTCATTTAGCTCCTCATATTCAAAATGCAAAATATTTATAAAATTTTTATTAATTAATAGTTAATAAAGTATTTAAAGACTTACTTTGGAAATTGCAAATGGTTTAGTCATATCTGCTTCATAAATCGGTATAGTAATAACATGAATATGGAACTGACAGCAAAGTGTTCTATGTCAAAACTACGTCATTTAAAATTTTGTGTTGCGCCATCAAGAACTTTTATACTTGAAACTTATATTCATCTGTACATAAATAGAAAATCCGAATGTAAGAAAGCTAATAGTTGCATTATTTCTCAATAGTATGAAAGGAATATTAATTTCAGAGAGGTTTATTAAGTTATATGTTTATTTGAATTTCGTTACTGATCGTTAATCTATTAAACATCATTTGAGTCATTGAAATACTGAGTAAAATTTTACTACCATATTGTTTGAGATATTTTCTCCCTACTTCCTGCATACCATGGTAGTGTAACCGGTAGCACACTCATCGCATATTCGAGAGATCCAGTTTCGAGTATCGACAAGGGCATTGCTCATCTTTGAAATTTCCTACCTCAAAAATCCCAATGACTCTATAAATGAAGATCAATTTTTAAAGCGTATAATATGGGTATTAGTTTTAAGACCTCAGATTTTATAAAAAGAATTTACTTCACGTTATCAATAAGTTCACTTACTCCTTCATTTAACAAAATTTTAGATAACTCTGAACATTTAACTTTCAGCTAAATATTTAGGTAAACGTAGCGATTATTATATTGAGTCCATTCTTATGTTAGATTAGTAAGAATTAAAATGCATTTTGATTCACGTCACTTGATCTTTTCATTTTCCTTAACTTACTTATATACAGTAAGAATGAATTATATAACAACTCCATGTTTTAAATAGTTTTGTTTCAGTTATAATTTCAACTATAGTTTATTATTTATTTAAGCATAGCTTTGGGAAAATACTTTAAAAACAACCCTGCTTTGCCCTTTTTTAGATGATTTCTAGCTAGGCCTTTACTGACGACATTATTCGAACTTTTTTTTTCTGCTCAAGTACTACTTTGTCACGGAATATTTTCCCATCTATTTCGGATTTCGGATTCCATCTTTTATTTAAGTATATGTAGTTTAAAACATTTCTTGTTTTAACATTCCTAAAACAATTTATTATTTACATTATCTTTTGGCATTTTATTTTATTTCACAGTTGTATATCAAAACTTTACATGTTGTTCATTGGGTAGTGGTAAAACCTTCTTTCAATTTATAATTTGTTAACAATCATGATTTTACCCTGTTCTGTGCTTCTCTTCTGCAGTAAATATTTGATTGATATTCACACTTGCTACACGTGTGTTTGCTCACTGTCAGCTAGCTAAATGATGCTTCCTGATTTGACGACCAAAGGCACAATTTACTCGTTGTTTCACGTCCTACAAGGGTTGGAACACCTGATTTACAATGATATAAGAAGTGAAATTTCGATTTTCAAGTAAAAAAAAATTCTCCGTAATTGTTTAAAACTAACATCAAATGGTTTTCTTTCAACTATTTGTAGCGTCATAACGGTTTTTTGAAGCAGGAGATGTGAAAAACAAGCAATGCTCTGGCCGAGACTCAAAATTGGATCTCTCAAATATGCGCCTCGTGTGCTACCCTTACACCACGAAGGTATGCTGGAAGGAGGGACAAAATATACTATATATACTTTCTCATTTAAAGAGCGACTGGGGATCAGGTGATCCAATCGCCAAATCCTGTTAGTGACGATTATTGTCCACCATCTTTTAGTTCGGGCGCCACTTTAGAGTCGATAAGTTATTTTGAAGCTAGATACATAGAAAAAAAAAGTCGGGACTCGAACCGGGACCTTTGGACGTGCCTCGGCTATGCTAAAGTTACATTACGAAAGCATGCTGAAAGGATAGAGAAAATATCTTATATATTTATTCCAGTAGTAAGTTTTCTGGTAAGTTGCTTAGCATTGCAATCCTTATGAATACAACTAAAGTTTATTTTACCACAAGCAATAGATGCTCGGTAGAAGGAGAGCTGCAAAAGAGATATTTCCGCAAAGCTAATGTAAAAATAAATGAATATATGTTGCTTCTAGGAATATTATTTGAATAATGAGTAGATAACTTTGCAGGTTAATCAGATCTCTGTGAGTAATATGCTACTGAATTATTTCAATAATCTGTTTGAAGAAGGATTTCATTTATTTAAGTTTTAAAACCAAAACCTTTCTGATGTATTGCGCAAGTAAAAATATAAGTGAATCTATAGTGTTCAACAAAATCATGTTGCGTCATGCTTTTGGGTTCTAACTAAAAAACTGAAAAGTTCTTTGATTTTGAAATCCGGCATTTCTGAACTGCAACTTTAAAGGAATTTTGAACTTAAATTTCATTTATCGTGGACAAAATTACTCGGTGATGAATTTTTGAATTTCTGTTTTCTGGCAGTTAGTTGGCCTGTATAAAACAGGAATTCGAGTCTTTCCCGACTTAAGTAAATTTCACAGCTTCTCATATGCTAGAACAAGGTTGATTTGAATTTATAAACACAAGCTTAACTTTATCCTAGAAAAGATCAATAGAATCTTTAATATCTATTGAAATTTGGCAAAATACGTTTCACATTAAAATAATTCTTACAATATTCAACTGGAAGTGTCAACATTTAGGAAATATAAAGAAGCGAAAAGTCTGAAATACAGCAAGGTTTTATCAAAATTACCATTCAATAAATAAACGTTTTTGTTAAGTTCGAATAAGTTTCCACCAAGAAGTTCAGCTTTTGAGTATGGAATTGATAAAACTCAAAGACTATCGAAATCATTCAAGAAGTTTCGTAATGCAGAAAATTGCAACGAGTTTGAAAGCTGTTGACTTAGCTAATATTGACATTCATTTAAATTCTCGCTAAGTTGGTAGAGTTCATGAAACAGAAGTTAGATGTACCTTTCATTTCTCACAAAATTTATCGGGTGTTTTCATTGAATTTTAGGAATGAAAGAAACACTTTAAGAAAAACGCAGTGTGGGAGCTCTATTTAAAGAGAATCTGGAATTAAAGGAGAAACAGGGAAAGACAAATTAAATTTTTAGTTGAGTGGCTATTTAAATTATGACTTAGTACACAGACCTGAAATTTTATTTCCTCAATAAATGACGAAAATGCAAATATTTCCTTGGAAAAGTTCATTTAACGAACTGATTCTGATTTGATTTTGTGAATAGATCCGTATGAAAGGACATGTTAGTTATCTGAATTTAATTTTGTTAAATGTCTCTAAAATTTTTCGGCTAAATTCGGTCTTTGTTTTTGCACATTTCCTTAATTTATGTATTTATAAAAATTTTAATTTTATGTACACCCTTTTGCAAAAAAATCAAAGCACCAAGAAATACTTTTGTGATCGTGACGAAATTTGGTATGCAAAAACATCTTAATCGAACATGCAAATGATCACAGTTTCAAGGCAAATGAACAGGAATTGCGATCACAGAGCGCAATTCGCAAAGTATAAAATCAGCAACAGAGGTGGAAAATTTATCTTTTCTTGCTGCTGCCATAGTAATTCCGTAAAGAAGCAACTAAAGATGCCATTACGACGATATCAAAGATCTTGCAGACAACCAAACGACTTCGAACGTGGTCGCATTGTAGGGTTGCGTGAAGCTGGGTGGTCATACCGAGCACCTGCAGCGTACCTGCAGCGTACAGACGCTGCTGTGCAAAGATATTGGCAACAATAGTTGCTACAAGGAAATTGCCGACGAAATGACAGCTCTGGAAGACCAAGGAGCACAAATGCGAGGCAAGATAGAATGATTGTTCGCCAGGCCCGAACCGCCCCAACGGTATCATTGTCGACTATTCAACGCAGCCACGTCTATACCTCCCGTGGTACCGTCCATCATCTCACGGCGCTTGTCTGAGGCGAGGTTACGCTCACAGATGCCTTTAAGACGTTTGCCTTTGACCGCACAACATCGGCGGTATCGTCTGGAGTGGTGTCGCAGCCGATCATCATAGCTGCCATCAGAATGGCATCTTATAGTGATCAGCGATGAATCCCACTTCACTCTTGAAGCAGATGATTACCGTGTTCGTCTCTGGAGAGGACGGGGCCAGCGGTCCCAATCAGCCTTTGTTTTACAAAGGCGTATAGTCATAACCCCCAGTATGATGGTGTGGGGTGCTATTTCTTATGGCGGCAGGTCATCTTTAGTCATCCTCCGTACATCTTTAAGAGCTCAACGATATGTTGATACCATCCTGCGGCCGCTTGCATTAACCTTCATGGCACGTCATCCTGGGACATTTTCCCAACAAGATAATACTAGGCCACATACCGATCGCATATCTCTGGACTGTCTCCGTGCAATTGATACTCTTCCTTGGCCAGAAAGGTCACCAGACCTTTATCCAATCGACCATGTCTGGGATATGGTAGGCCGCCAGATTTGGGCACCACAAAATATCGCAGATCTGGGTGTCGCAGGATGACATTGGGAACCTCTACCACTCCTTGCCTCGACCGCCAGGGGCGGTTGGACCAGCTACTAATTTGAACACTGAAGGGATGATTGAGAGACGTGAAAAGATACTATTATCAGGCCTGGTATTCCTCTTTACTTGCTTTGGAAACATGAACTGTCCTGACTCGGAACAGGGAGCTTTCTCAAGCTATGTTCGATAAATTGTGAAGTAGACAATACACACAGGAAGGGTATACGAAACCCTTTATTTTTCTATTTTTACGGAGCTTTCCGGAACTTCGGAATACAGAGACCAACCACTTGTGGTCTGAACGTAAGAATATAAAAATACTAACTAAAACTTTAACTAAACTAACTTTGAATTAATATACAAGTGCCTACTTTAAGATTGGCCGTTAATTAACAAAAAGCCGTATGTAGTACAGAGAACTGCTAAAACTACGATACGTTTAAAATTATCAAGAGGATTAAGCCTCTGGCCTTGAAGGCAACCAGCAAACGAGTAAAACTACTATGGCCAGCGGCCTGCTTCTAATAACTCCTTCCTCTATCTTGCTTGGCAAAAAGCCACAACTTAAGTACTTGGCGTTAGCAAGACAAATTTGCATAAATAAGTAAAAGCTTTTAATTCTGGCCGGAAGTAGAAAATAAGAAGTGATAGTAAAGATTTAAAATAAAATAAACGTTAGTAAAACTTAGGATCCTTACATACTTCCCGCCAGAGTTAATTAGTTTGAAACTGAGGTCTGAAACGACCTTGTTGAAAACTTTTAGCTCTAGAATCTAACGCGAGGCCAATCTTTTACAAACATTTCTCACTAGAAACTAGAAATTAAAAAAGTCGTTTTTACATTATCAACTCCTTGGACAAGATTTTTCATCTGTACTGCATCTATAAACAGGAGTTTCTTAGTTGAAATCTGATTCCTTCCAGAGATCTGGAAGGAAAACTAGTTTAATGAAATGTTACACAATTAAATGGCAAGTAACATGAATACTTATATTTCTCTTTTAACATTCTTATTTCATTGATGACGTTATTTAATTATCTCCCCGTGCTCTCTGACATGTGTTGTAAAGATGGTGTGGTGTTGGTGGTGTATTTAATTATGGCAAAGCTCACTAGGGCTATCTGCCTAAGGGGAGGGATGCCTTCGTGGAGGACTTTCTAAGGGAACTGGCTCGTATACACGTTACACATGGGGAAAACCACGAAAACACCCATGCAGCCATGCCCGTTCGCGGGATTCGAACCTCGGACCGAACTACCAGTGTTCAGCGACTTTACCGCTCGGCCGCTGGTGAGCCTTGTGTTGTAAAGGAAAACACCAAACACGAGCGTGTCTATGTACAAGTGTTCAACACTACCGCCTGCAATCAAAACACTAACGTGTTAAAATTCAACATAACAAGACCTCAGAACACACCTTATATTCATCTCTAAACCCTGAGGTACTATTCTGAAAAGTGGCTAACTCTGAAGTGTAGCGTCAGAGAGCCTAACTACATTCATTCAACTTTAACACATATTCACAATAATTTGCTCTTTTTACAGTCACACGAATTAGTAAAAAAATTTTTTTTTTTTTTTTTTTTTTTTTGCATTACTCTAATATTTTTACTTTTAACATATCACAGTATTTCTTAACTTTTAAAATAACAGTTTACATTGTATATAAGGACATATTAACATGCCGTTAATTTTACGCATTTTAAAACATACATTAGTAGTACATTGTTAACTTCTACTCTTTTCCAAGCAAGTGCCAATTCTTCTACATTGAAATACTACATTTCAAAAAGTCTTTCCGACTAAAACTTCTTTCTTGCCGGAATCTTTTAAATAAAATTTTATACAATAATTTTTACAATTTTCTTAAGGAACCTTTCTCAAAGATTATCAATGCTTTTACAATATTCAAGTATTTACACATTCCTATTATACATTAATTTTAGTTTTACTCGCGAGTAATTAAAAAACATAATACCAAAATAGGTAACAACTCATTTCTCGCCTTTTTGCCGATAAAGGTAGGCCTCACATGAGGTAAAACTTCTTGAATTCTGCCACTTGCAGTAAGAATGAAAAATTAATTTAAGGTTTCAAAGTAACATAAAGTTTTACTTATCTTTGTGATATTCAGACATCCTTTTTTCTGCCCAGGTTTGGAAAGTGGCGAAGACTACAGTCTGGTTGATCTTCCGTCTTGTGCGGGTTCGCCCTTCGGGTCCTTCCTCCATGAGCTTTCTTTTCCTTCCAGTTCGGTCACCCTTGAAGACCTTCTTTTTAGCCTCTGCCTGTGGTCTCGGCCGTTTGATGGCAGCTGGTCTTGGCGGAACCGGGGCAACTCTCTCTCGTTTCTGCTTGGATCTCGTTGCTGGCTGTTCAAATTTTTCTTGTTTCTTTGCCTCCGCAGCTGGTGTTCCTTCATCAATTCGTCGACATTTGCTGCGTAGACTCCTATCCGATGGGTAGATCTTCCGTTTTGGACCCGGGATATCGTTGCCGTCATTTCTCCTGGCTCTCTTTGCATTCGTCGTACTTCGCCCTTCTTCATTCTGGGGGTGGTCGTGCCCTCTCTTTTCTGGTCGGTGGAACGGCTTCTTTTTCTTGTTACCTTCTGTTTTTCAACGGGGGAACTTTCTTTTCAATTGCTCCTGCCTCTTATTGGCTTGCCCTTGTGATTGTCGTTGTTCCACCTCTGGAGCTTGTGCCTGCCGTGCCGGATCCTGCAAAAGATCTCGAAATATTGGCATTTTATTACGATTATAAAATGGTTTTATCTGGTCAAAGTTTGCGGTGCATGTTTCAACATTCCTGGCTTTTAACACCACTACAGCCTGAGTTATCTTTTTCTATGACATATGATCCTTCAAATCGTGGATAAAATTTGGCAGTTTTATCTTCTGGTGCTGAAGAAAGTGAATGCTTAATTTTTAACACTTCATCCCCTACTTTATAAGTTACTCCCCGTCGTTTCATACCATAATAAAGCTTCTGTTTTCTCTGTGCTACTTCAGTGTTCTTTTTTTCTTCTTTAATTAATTTTTCTATATCGCCCATTTTAAATTCTGGGGCTCTTTGTTGAACATAAAATAATTTATCTAACGGCGTTATAATCTTTCTGCCTAAAAATAACTCAGCAGGAGTTTTGCCCGTCGTATCATGTTTTGCGGTCCTAAGGGCGAAAGCTAATTCATTGACATAATTATCCCAGCTTTTATGAAAATTTTTAACATAACTACGGATAATTTTCACTATATTTCTATTGACTCGTTCCGCTATATTTGATTGCGGCCGATACGGGACCATTTTTAAATGACGTATGCCCAGGTTTTGGCACATGTCTTCAAATATATTACTTACAAATTGAGGACCATTATCCGATATAACTTTTAGGGGCGCCCCGTATTTTAAAATATATTTATTTAAAATAGAATCAGTAACTAATTTCGCGGAGGCTCGTTTTAAGGGAACAATTTCGGTCCACTTACTAAAATGATCAACCATAACAAGGAGATACCGACTTTTATTTAACTGACTTTTTGGGAAAGGGCCCAGTAAATCGATGCCAATTATTTCATTTGGAAATTCGGATTTAATGCTATTTAGAAACCCGGCCGGGCGGAAATTAATATAATTAACTGCTTGACATGTTGGGCAGGACTGGACATACGCCCTTGTTCACTTTTGCAGCTCAGGAAAATAAACTGCTTCGCGTACGCGTTGGATGGTTTTTCGAATACCAGCATGAGAAGCTAAAGGGGAGTCGTGTAACTCCTGCAGTATATTTAATCTAAGACTAGCTGGGATAACAGGTCGAAATTCGTTGTTGGAATTCGTAGTTTTTGTATAAAATAACAGACCATTTATTAGTTCGTAATGGGCCGCCCTACTTCTTATCGCCACAATATCTTGGTGGCTAAAATTTTCAGGATCCTTTAAATACTCATAAATATTTTTAAATTCAGGATCATTACCCAGTTCGGTTATTACAGTTTCTCGGGAATGTATCGTACATGCTGTGAGCATTGCCACCTTTACAGTATTACCTTCTTCATCTATTTTTATTCTGGATAGGGCATCTGCTACGATATTTTCCTTTCCGGGGGTGTGCTTGATTACCAGATTATACTCTTGTAACTTGAGTGCCCATCTTATTAACCTTGGGGATAAATTTTTCCCTGAGTACAATCTAGTTACCGCCGCATGATCAGAATACACTGTTATTGGCGCCCTTCCAAAATAGACTCGGAACTTTTGCACTGCTAACAGAACTGCAAGTGCCTCTCTCTCAGTCGCGGAATAATTTCTTTGTGTTTGATTTAAAGTTCTACTAAAAAATGCCACTGGTTGCTGATTTTGCGAAAGTACCGCTCCTACCGCATAATCCGAAGCATCCGCTGAAATTTCTACATTCTCATCCTTTTCAGGAAATTTCAAAATAGGGGCTTGCGTTAATGCTTGCTTTAATTTTTCGAAAGCACTATTGGCTTTGGCCGTCCACGAGAATCTTGCCTTTTTCCTTTTTAATTTTAACAATGGTTCAGCAATAGCTGCAAAATCTTTTATAAAGGACCTATAATTGAACAAAGTCCTAGAAAAGAAGAGAGTTTCTTCGCCGTATTTGGCGGCGGACACTTTTGCACAGCGATTATTTTTGATTCGTCCGTCTCGATTCCTTTCTGAGATATTTTGTAACCTAAGTATTTTAATTCAGGGGCTGCAAATTTGCAATTTTCGACATTCACTTTTAGACCGGCCTCATTTAATAATGAAAACACCTGTCTTAAATCCTGTACATGTTGGTCCAGATTATCACTAGTAATAATGATATCGTCTAAATAGATAAATGTGGTCTTTCCAAGAACAGGCTTTAGCACAATGTCCATACATCGCTGAAATGTTGCCGGTTCCCCTGAAAGGCCAAACGGCATACGCAAGAATGCATAAGTACCAGACGTGGTACTTATAAAGCAGTCTAAAGCAGTCTTAGGCACATCTTCCGGTTTAACCCCTATTTGAAAATAACCAGTCGTTAAGTCTAACGTAGTCATATATTTGGTAGAAGTTATGTTCCTTAGAATTTCTTCAATAATAGGTAACGGATATACCGGATATTTAGTCATGGAGTTTAATTTACAATAGTCAATTGCAAAACGCCACCTTTTCGGATGTGTTACCGGATAGTCATTATTTTTCTTACATAACACAACCGGGCCAGCATAGCTACTTGAGATGGGCATTATGATCTTTTTACGTAACATATCTCGAATGTGCCATTCTATAATTTCTTCTTTATTCTTATCATATCGATATGGTTTGTGGCGAACTGGCAGTGAATCTCCGGTGTCGATACTATGGTTAGTAACTTGAGTAAATCCGGGAATATCACTAAATAACGAAGCAAATTCACTTACCACTTGTCGAATTTTTTGTTGCTCTTCCTTAGGCAGTTGGTCGAGGTTTAACGTTGGTGGTTCTCTTTTTTCTTCTCGAACTGGTTTCATCGTCACCTTAAGGGACGCTTCGTTAAAATCCAGCGTTGCTTCCCCCTCTGAAAGAAAATCTATCCCTAAAATGACAAGTGCTTGTAAATTTTTTACGATAAAAAACATGATCTTTACTTGCTCGTCCTTGATACGAATATATAATGGTATTTTACCTATGCATTTGCATCTTTCTCCCTGCGCAGCTAACACTGTCGTATTATCCGAATTATATATGCGGTATCTACGGAAATACTTCCTAAACAAATCTTCTGCCACACAGGAACACTGCGCGCCTGTATCTAGGAGTGCGGTGGCTGGGATGTTATTCACCAAAACTTCAATCTTTGGAAGAGTCAAATTTTTCACCATAACTGTATTTAACTTGAAGGAAGAGGGGTTTTCTTGGCCTTCGGATTTCCGAACCCTCCCATCAGCAGAAATCCGTTTGAGTTTAAATTTTGTTTCTTCCTTTCCATGCCTTCCTTCTTTTTCCGCTGGCTTTCAGACTTTTTTCTGGCTGACTATTGAACTGTCGACGTTCGCCGGTTGTTTTTGGATACTCAGATTTCCTTGCCCACTGATTCGATTTGCTTCCGTAGCCGTGTTCTTGCCTTTGCTGTGGTCTTGGCGCATCAAATTGGCTTCGTTGCTCATACTGGCGTCTTCTTTCAATGTCCGCCGTTCTTCTACTTTCAAACTGGATTGCTAGCTCAAATAACTTTTCCAGTGTAGTCGGATTCCTTAATTCAATAAAGTCTTGTACTTGGGGAAGTAACCTCGGCAAAATCACTTGGATTATCTCAGGATCCGGACGGTTTCCATACAAGAGTTTAAAGACGTGAATTTTTTTTTAAAATGAAGGTGGAAAGATTTTCGATTCATTGCTGATATATGCTGAAGAGTTCCGTTTCTAATCTTGCACGATCTCTTACGACAGGGAAGGCTTTTACTAAAGCAGTCTTAAAATTTTCGTAAGTATAGGTGGGACTTCCCGCTTGACCCAATAGGCTTCTGCCTATACATTTGAACCAATTAAGCGCTTGGCCCCTCAAAGCGCTGGTAGCTAAGGTGACTTTTTGGAACTCAGGGACTGGATACAGCATGAAGTGGTCATCCAATTTTTCCAAAAAACTGGTTACCGGTGAGTTTCCATTAAATGTTGCTTCTGGTTTCATCGATGCGCGCATGGTCTCTACGATGTACCCAATCATTCCAGGGCGGCAGCTGGCATTTCTGGATTCTGAGCCGCTTCTGCAGGCACCACAGGTTCTTCTTGAAACTCGGCCATGGTTATTCTTCTTCGTCGGGCGCTACTATCACGTATGATATTCCTCTTTACTTGCTTTGGAAACATGAACTGTCCTGACTCGGAACAGGGAGCTTTCTCAAGCTATGTTCGATAAATTGTGAAGTAGACAATACACACAGGAAGGGTATACGAAACACTTTATTTTTCTATCTTTACAGAGCTTTCCGGAACTTCGGAATACAGAGACCAACCACATGTGGTCTGAACGTAAGAATATAAAAATACTAACTAAAACTCTAACTAAACTAACTTTGGATTAATATACAAGTGCCTACTTTAAGATTGGCCGTTAATTAACAAAAAGCCGTATGTAGTACAGAGAGCTGCTAAAGCTACGATACGTTTAAAATTATCAAGAGGATTAAACCTCTGGCCTTGAAGGCAACCAGCAAACGAGTAAAACTACTATGGCCAGCGGCCTGCTTCTAATAACTCCTTCCTCTCTCTTGCTTGGCAAAAAGCTGCAACTTAAGTACTTGGCGTTAGCAAGACAAATTTGTATAAATAAGTGAAAGCTTTTAATTCTGGCTGGAAGTAGAAAATAAGAAGTGATAGTAAAGATTTAAAATAAAATAAACGTTAGTAAAACTTAGGATCCTTACACTATGACCTTGATTTTTTAATAGTTTTATTATCTGTGTATGAGCTATACACATATTCATCACAAGTGCTTCGAATTTTTTGCAAAAGAGTGTATTTATTAAAAAAAATCACTTATACTAAATGTCTACATAAAACACATATCTCGAAAGTTATATAGAATACAGACATTTTAAAGGAAGGTAAGATGCAAGTCTCTTTACAGTAACAGGCTGCGGAGCTCTTTTATTTAATTAATTCGTAAATAATAAATTAATGGAAGCGTTAATTCTTATGCTTCTGAAGAACTCGGACATAATGCAATGCACGGGAAGGATAAGCATTTTATGTAGAATTAATTGTCTATAAAATAATAGCCGTTAGTTAATTTTAAAATAAATTTCTTTTTATAAAGCTATAAGGTATTTTCTAGGGTGTAAATATAGCACACTTGGCGCGTGTTCGAGATGTGCAGTTTCGAGTCCCAGCTCGAGTACCTGAAGTTTGACTTACCTGAAAATGCTGTGACTTGACAGGATGCGTTTTACAAACTGTTATATTGAAAGAGTAAGGAGAAACCTAACAGACGAAGTAGATTTAACAGCGAAAGTTTTCAGAATGCCAGGGTTAACACCTTTCATAATAAATTTGTTTCCTTGTTTGGATCAGCGACTCTGGGGAGAAATATATCAGCTAAGGTGAACTGGTTATGCAAAAACTGATAACATTTTATAATTTAGTATAACTTTCGAACAGTTTTTAACGATTTTAGTACTTATATCCGAAGATACACTAACGAAAAAAGAACCAAACTCAGAAAACACCCAGAAAAATCCAGAACAAATTATTGTAGAGTAATGAAATTTCTCCAATACATTTTACAGATAACATATTTAACTGATTAAAATTTCAAGATCACAGGTTAATGCAAGAGCGAGAGAAACCATTTCAAATGTGAACAAATGGTACATTAATAACCGATGTAATCGCCAGAATTTTGAATGCAAGCATGCAAACGTGTATGCATTGTATCGTATAGGTGCCAGACTGCAGTTTGTGAGAGGGAGTTACATGGTTGTTGCAATTGGCCGGGCAATACAGGGACGATTAATGCTGGTTATGGATGACGTTGGTCTTGTCATCTAATGATGTCCCATAGGTGCTCGATTAGCGAAAGATCTGTTGATCTAGCAGGTCAAGGCATCATGTTGATACTCTGTAGAATATCTTGGTTTGCAACAAAGGTATGACTGCGAGCGTTATCCTTTTGGAAAACATCCCATTGAGTGCTGTTCATGAATGTTAGCAGAATAAGTGACAAGTGACGGGGAACGTGAGTACTGTGCCTCTACCATACTGGTTAATCAGTACAGCACCACGTCCACCATTATCTAGATCAGACCCAGATGTCAATGAAGGAGGCCACACTGGCACCTGGCAACAGACGTGCAGACCCAAAGCCCGAATCAGTGTACTACCACCATAAGCGGCCACTGGGATTGAATCACCAGACTAGTGTACAAATTTGCAGTTAGGGTGCGTGACACAACCACGAGAGTGCTCCTGCTATCATACTAAATTGCTTTCCAGGACCATAATTATAGGTGCTGTTCCAGTGTGTATAAGTCGCAGATAAGATTGGTTGCAGGCCTCCTTCTAACAAACAAACGACCATCATTGGCACCAAGGCAGAACCGGTTTCAACAGAAAATACAAAAGATCCCTATCCCGTCTTCCAATTAGCTCTACATTCACACCACTAACGTGCAAATGACAGTGGTTTGGAGTCAGTGCAACGCACGCTACAGGGCGTCTTGTTGGGAGCTGTCCTTCAAGTAACAGATTTGTCACATTTCGTTGTGTTTGGTTCTGCCATACTGTCCCTGGCTTTGGCTAGCGGATAGTGGATTTTTTTTTATTTTGGAAGGGATGGCTTACTCTGTTTGGTAGCTATAGCTCACCTTAGGTCAGAGTCCATCCCTTTCCAATAGCGATGTCACTGTGGTGTCCACTGCAGCTCGAACTTCTGCTTAGGACGCAGTACGATGTGCCACAGCCATACGCCGAACACGGCCATCTTCCCCTCAGTAATGCCAGGCGGCCGCTCGGAACTTGAGCCGGTACCTTCTCTTGACTACTGCTGCCAACATTCATGCACAGAATTTCTGCCAAGTCTTTCAGAAATATTGCGGAAAGATAATACACCTTCTCGTAGCCATATTACATGACCTCTTTGAAATTCACAGAGCTGTAGCTTCTTCCTTTTCTTAAAGGCATGCTTAACAAATATCAACTTACTACGTCAAATCTCAACGATTAATAACGCTTATGGACTTTACAGAGCGTATTTAAGGGGGCGGTGGACTTTAAAAACTAGTTTTTTAAGTTTTTGTGTTTTCAACAAGAAATTTTATACATTATAAGGTATTTCTCCTACTTCCCTAGCGTGCCTTCGTGGTGTAACGGTAGCACGCTAGGCCGGTATTCCAGAGGTCCGTGGTTGGATTCCCGGCGAAGGCGGTTGCATATTTTTCATCTTTTCTGCTTCCAATAAACCTAATGACTCTACAAGTGGCGCTCGAACTAAAAAAGGGTTGTGGATGATGATTCTCCGCACTCAGGATTTGGCGATTAGGTCCCCTAAAACCCTAGTCGCCCTTTAAAAAGGGGAGTATATAAGGTATTTCTCCCACTTCTCTAGCGTGCCTTCGTGGTGTAACGGTAGTACGCTGGGCCGGTATTCCAGAGGTCCGTGGTTCGATTCCCGGCGAAGGCGGTTGCATATTTTTCATCTTTTCTGCTTCCAATAAACCTAATGACTCTACAACATATACGTATTATAACATCAGTTTATAAAATGTATGTTCAAAATTTTAATTTATTTTAAATTAAAAAATTTTAAAACAAATAATTAATTATTTTAATTAAAGATTTAAAATGGTCCTTGCGCGATAAATTTCAATATTTTTCCTAATTTTTCCTTTAAGTTTGTTATAGATTTAAAAAACGTTTTTGTGTATCCGTTATTGAATATGATGGATGAGAAATTTTGAAAAAGGATTTTTGTCAACTTAAACCCAGTTTTCGGAAAAATATCACCTTCTGTTAAACATTATTACAAGTTTAAACTTCTTAATAACCTCATATTCCAAAATGCATACACAGATCTATTGTAACATATAACAAGATAGTTTCTTCCAAATATCATTCACTTTTAACTAAAATGAGACGCATGGAGCATTTTCAAATCTTACGAACTGCGAAAAAGTTTGCTTTGAGAAAACCGAGTTTAAAGTTTTTCTTCAAACTTACCTTTAATACATGGTCATGAGAAACAGCAAATTAACTTTAAATATGAATATATAGACACTAGATAAAATTTTCGTATCATTTAACTATTTTTAATCTCATAATATTGATATGAGAAAAATAAACATATCGCAAATTGCTTCGTGATTCGAAGTTTGAGGTAGAAACAATTTATGCATTATATCCAATGAAACATTTTAAAATTCACTCGTATCATTTGTTTTACCTTCATTTGTTACATTTACATTGTCTTTTAATGCTTTGCAATATTTTTTACTATTTCTGTTTTTTTTTTCGAAGCAGGTAAACTTCTCTTTTTGCTTTTTCAAGCGACGTTGATCACACATTTTTTTGCAATGAATAGAGAAAACGAGATTGTTTTCTCCTGCTTTATGCGTATAACATTCACATAACCAAAGTTAAATTCATTAAAAGTTGTCAATAGTAACATTTTTAGCCTTTCTCTCAGAAATAAATACTTCTTTTGGGCAAATATATAAATTATTACATCAGTAAATAACTGTTGAAATACATTTTTTTAGATTTTTCTCCAAAATTTAAAAAGCAAAGTTTACGATTTTTACCCATTTTAAATCCTTGAAACTTCTATAAAAATTAGAATATTTGAACTCGTTTTTTTGCATACGATGTAGTTACGTATATGGAATATTATGAGAGTAAAAAAACAAATTCAATATTTTGGTTGATTTTTAGCTATTTTAAAGTCCACCGTCCCCTTAGAAGCACACCATTTTTGCCAATCTCATTCATAGCGGCGCTACTAGTGCCATACTTATGCGCCTACCGCAAAATTCCAATATACGTCATCTTTCAGATGTATGAACAAGTCTAACAAATTTTGTGTAGCACAAATCCTTCTTGGTGTGAATCAGGCAGAGTAAGAACGCTTTCAAATATTTCTTCTTAATGATAAAGTGGTGTAAAGATTTTGGAAATCGTAGCAATTAATATTTTCAACATCTAGAGTTTGTATTGTTCCTAGAATAGTCTGGTTATTGTGAATAATCCAATTGAAGTGGTGGTCATGGAAATTGATAATGTCAAGAACTTGTTTCAGTGTTTTAGCAAAAAGAAAGTAAATTTCTTTTCTTTTTTTTTTTTTTTTTTGAAAGTTTTTGCAACATTCGATGTGAATCTGAACTTTACTGGTGTTTTGTGAAATTTAGAAAGCGCGTAGAGATTTGCAAATTTATTGTAATAGCTGTTGGGTTGAATTTTAAGTCTTCTATGTAAAGCTCTGAACTTTTTTTGAAGAATTTTATCATTTGTATTGATTTGTTGATAAGTGGTAGTATTATGGAGTTCTTGCCTAATTAAATTATAGTAGAGTTTTTTTCATAATACACTAAAGTTATTGGTTGCTTTATCAATTTTAGTGATAATGGAGTTTTCTCTTAACTGTTGAATTTTAATTTCTATAGTCTTCTTATTGTGAATTGATGGAAAGCCGGGAATTTCGTAAATTCGACTGACCAAATATTTAATCAAAGCACCTTTCCATTCAAGAAATTGTTTGGTAATATGCGTTGACAACGAAAATATTCAAATCATTACTGAATTGCTGTACGCTATAATTTTTGCTAATATTGAAGGTAGGACGAAGCTGCATCAAATTTCTTAATTCTTTAGCTTGAACACTCATTAAACTTCCTGTGATGATGTGATGGTGCAAAGTATTACATAAATACTGTTTTCTGGTAGTTTGCATTCTCAAGTATTTTGATTCTTTACTTCGTGGTGGTTAGTGATCATATTTCCAATAGTTCTAATGAATTTGTAGCTAGGGGTTACTTTGAAGTGCTTAATGAGCAGTAGATTTTGATACTTGTTAAAAATATGATTAATTGTAATTCTGTCATAGAATGGGTGCTTGAAATGAAATGTACAAAAAATACTTTTGTGAAGAAAACTATTTTTACGCAGTTTATAATTGAATAAGTCGAGCACTAGATCCTTAATAATTTGATGATACAGGTCCCAAATTATTTTAGAAATATGCACATAATTAGGAGTAATTTTCATTTACAACATTTACCTAATTTTTCTGCAAGACGTGTTAATAAATATTTTTCTACACTTTAAATGCTTGTCTTTTAGAATACATGCAGGACATTTTAAATGGCTTTAAGATGGTTTTTTAGGATAGTTAGGATAGTTAAGGACAGTTAAAAAGGAGCAGAATAGTTAAAAAAGATAGTTAGTTAGATACTTTAGGATAGTTAAAAAAGAGCTAAGGGGGACGTGTCCCTTTGCTCTTTTTTACGCTTCTCCAAAGTCTTGAGGCAGTCATGTGCCTCGTCGAGCAGACTGACTGAGGATAAATTAGGTTATAATACTTCTTGATGAGATAGAGTATAGCGAACTATGAAACTTATAAAAATATTAGGTAAAATAAATATTTTAGAATTAAAGAGAAATTAGGTAAAATAAGGAGTTTCATAAAGGAAACTTTTGGGCCCGAAATAAATAAAATTTTCCGTATTTATTATCTATAGAATCTTTAAGGCTGGAGCGAAGTTTAAGTATCTAGAGCTTTAGTCTTCTTTAATTATGTAACACGCTTGATTAGAAGTGCTAAAGTTGTCTCTAAAAGTGTTTTCGTTAAATCGAATACGAGTCCAGGGCCATTGATTATTCATTAATAAGTTTATCATATAAAATTTCAGTTTTACTTATAATGTGAAAGTTAAGAAAGTATTTTACGCTGTAGTAATCGTAAACGAAAAGTTTTAGTTTCCGAACATTAATAACATGTAAATTAAAAACTAATTTAAATAATAAAAATTACCAAGCATGAACGTCAAACATTTTCGAAAGCGGGCAACCATCAACAAGATAAATTTAGAGTAAAATTAGTTTTATTTTCAAATGAAAGAGCTTCTGTTTAGTAATTTAGTTTAAACTAACAAGAAACTTTAAGTTTTGGATAGTTTAGTTATTTCTTTTGAAGTTTAATTTAAATTTTGTCATAACTGTTGTAAGGTCCCTCACTTGAAATTCTAAATTAATGTTGGAAGTGAGGAACCTAGGAACTGATAAGCGAATAATCGCTAGAGTTCGAAGACAGGAAACAACAAGAGAGAAGGGTAAATAACCCTTTATTATTTCCATAAGATTTAACAAAACTCCGCCTGGGAGTGAACAAATAAAGTCCGCACTTTGGACTTGAACTTAAAAGACTAAGAATTAAACTAAAACTAAGATTAACTAACTAAGTATAGCCAAAGCTATCAAGGTTCAATGAGAGTTGGCCCCTTAACTTATTTTACTACGAAGCTTAGCAAGGGCCTGAGTACGGCCGAGCGTATAACAGCTTTGAGAGAGAGAGAGAGCGGCCAAAAAGGCAGACGCGCGTAGTTCAGAAACTCTGTTTCTCTCTCTGTCTCAGTAAGTAACTTCGTGGTTTAAATACCGCTCCTTCTCATTAAATATTCAGCAAATTCCAAAACTACGTTCTGGCCGGAAGTAGTAAGTTGAAGTTAAGAATTTGACATTAAAGGAACTTTAACTTAAAATTTAACTGTTAATAAAATTAACATAATCCTTACACTGTGACGACAAGACCTTCTTTTTTTCATATAAGCAAGAATGGATTCACAAAGAAACTCATATGTCTTTTATTTGTATAATTCTTCCTAACACCTTGTTCACTGTGTTTCTAAAAAAATCAATTTATTTTTTTTAAACCTTCGGTTCCTTAACTACTTTCTACATATAATGTTTTAGACATCATATTGTTAAATGTTTTAGAAATAGTTTGATTGGTAAAGATTGTTATTTTAAAACATTTTGGGACATACAATACACTTTTTGGCATCAGAAATAAGACTGGTATCGTCCTTGGTGTTTGCATAGCAAATTTATTACAAATTACCCTATTTTAAGCTTTGAAAAAATAATTTCATTTGATACAGCGTAAATGAATTCTTTTCTCATTGTTCTTTAATTTATTATAAGTATTATTATTTCCACTCTTAGAAAATAACAAAGTGATGTGATAAGATGTCAAAGCAAAGTTAAGTGAGCTTGAGAACTTAAATGGGATTCAACACATGAAACGTTATGACAGTTGAGCAAATGGAAGATTAACGTGAGTCAAATCTGCAGCATTGTCTGACAGCTAAGGACTAACGCTTAAGATTTCAAGGAAAAAAAGAAAGGAATTTCTTACCAAATCCAGAATTGGAGTAAATCCTTGATAACTAGCCAAAAAGAAACGAAATTGAAAGTTCTAAACTTAAGTCATTCAAAAGACCGAATATCCGCCATTCTTATAAGAATAGAAGCAATAAGCAGAAGAAATGAAAAGCTTGGATTTTGACAAAGCTGCGTTAAAAAGACTATTTCATGGATTTAAAAGTGGATTGACTTCCAGTTACAATAGAACTCCCGTTTTTGTTCATCAGAAGCGTATTTTTAGTACGTTATATCTGTCATGTCAGTGTGAGTTAGAGAATTTCCTTTCAAAAAATATAAGGCTTTTCAAGATCTAAAAGCACAAGAGCATTATTTTGCTTACAAAATGGTTAAAAGAAATAAATTCGCATTAAAAATAAAATAGATTTATTTCAGATCAGACTTGATTACTTGCAATGTTTCTTGAAGTTTCGGTCTCTGATATCTAGACATCATTAGTAACACTGAGAAATTTAATTGTTCTGAACTGATGAAATATATTTGATATTACAAAAGGTTATATGCCATTTCAGTAAAAGATTTTTGAAAATTATTTTAGCATCATTAGAACCGTTTTTCTCATAAGTGATTGAATTCACAGAGGATCTATAATCATTGATTACCCGTTCTTAAATTTAAAAAGAAATATCTCGCAAATATGAAAGCCTTCAATTTAATAATGTGAATAACTGAAAATCAGATGCCAGCAACAAACCAAAAGAAGAGATTATTTAAATCTGAGTAGGTCGTGTTTGCTTTAAGACGGACAATAACTCATATAGAAACGAATATTAAGATTTGATTTTGGTGTACCTTGATAACCTAAAATTGAACAAAGGATAAACCCTGCCTTACACATGTAATACTTAAGAAAAAAGGAAAAAATGTCATCTTTACCTGTGAATCAGATATTTATTCAGAACATTAATAGTAGAAAATAGAGCATTAATAGCATATTAGTAGAAATTTAGATACATTTTCAGTCACAGAGAAACACAAGTAAACTTCAGTTACATGATGACACTCGCGAATTCGTCATTGAAGAACAGGGCACACCAGGAAGTAGAATCTTGAAAAATCACGTAAGTCATTAACAATTTTTAGCCTAAATGGCTTATAAAATTTTGTAGGACTTTGCTAGAAATGAAAAATGTACAGGTATTTTTAGCCGAAATATACTGCTTGGTCGACCTCGTGACTCGAAGCAAAAATGCCGTAAAGAACTACTTTTGGATTCAATTCTGAGGAAATATTCTTCATTCTAGCAAGATGTTCCACAAAGAAAAAGCATAATTTTGATGGACAAATGTTAAAGATGTTCACAAGTTGAGAAGAGAAATAATTACATGAAGAAGCACGAAGAATTGCGCAAAAACTTTTACACCGACTCGGAAAGGAAAAAAGTCAAACATGTCTCACAGCCTACATTCAACCTAGTATCTTCAGTGCGTCAGAGTAAAGGAGAAAGCAGATCCTGTTTCCTAAGTACCGATGTTTCGCCGAGATTATCATTCATTTTGCATGCTGTCTTCCGGCTGTCGGATGATAATATGCTTCAGAGAGCGCTTTAAGTAGTTAAATGCTGCAGGGTAGGTTCGAAAGACAAAATAGAAAGGAGCGACCAATGGTCACGTGAACGTGAGAAGACATCGGGTTGGCTTGAGAGATTGATCTGAAAATACACTTGTACATGGCAAAAAAGAAATAAAAACCGGAATAAAATATTATAATAATAATTGAGGAATATGACATCGAAGATATAAATTTGGTATCATCATTCAAAGTTCATTAAATTGAGAATACAAAGTCAGCGAAATTAGAGTTTTAAGTTACTTGACAAGTGCACTCATTACTGTGGAGATATAGTAGAATGCAATTATTAAAAACCGTGGTGGTAAAAGAGAAAACTTTAATGCTTCGTGGTGTTCTGGTTTAGAGCAGGGAGTGGAATTCCTTGCTCTTATCAGTTTCCTCTAGTGTCTCAATTGGGGCTTGAGGCGTGACCTTCGTTCTTCGAGTTGGTCATGCCTGAGGTATGTTGAATTCCGAAGAGAAGAGCCTGACGGGAAAAAGAGAAAGCAACCCTCAAACCATCTATTTGTATCCTTTTTAGCCAGTAACCGTTTTCATAGTCACACTGAAACTCGGAGCGAAATTGTAATGGCTTATCTTCATAATAACTAAGTAACAATGTAAACTGCTTTACGTAAAAATGTTACTTCTAATATACAACCGGCAATAAACAGCGACCAAAGTGAAGTATACGCATTACCGAAGTAGAATCTTAAAAAATCACGCAAGTCATTAATTTTGTAGGACTTTGCTAGAAATGAAAAATGTACAGCTATTTTTAGCCAAAATATACTGCTTGGTCGACTTTGTCACTCGAAGCAAAAATGCCGTAAAGAACTACTTCTGGATTCAATTCTGAGGAAATATTCTTCATTCTATCAAGATGTTCCACAAAGAAAAAGCATCATTTTGATGGACAAATGTTAAAGATGTTCACAAGTTGAGAAAAGAAATAATTACATGAAGACGCACGAAGAATTGCGCAAAAACTTTTACATCGACTCGGAAAGGAAAGAAGTCATCAAACATGTCTCACAGCCTACATTCGTCGTATTTCGTATTTCATGATTATTATGATTATTCGTCGTAAGTTTCATGATTATTCGTCTTAAGTCGTATTTCATGATTATTACTAAATATTTCGTCATTTCACGGACTAATTCTTACGCTATGCTTATACTGTTTTTTTCTCATTAAAGCCACATAAATATTGTTTCTGTTGGAATCAGTTAAATACATTTAAGTTGAATACGTAAAGTTGTCGTACAGCTAAATATGTTAACTTATCTGATAGTTGCAAGATTATTTTCATTATTGTAAAAAGGAATATTCAAGTACAGTATGTACAACCTAGTAAAATAATTTTACTTTGAAAGTCAGGAAACTAAATAGTGAGATCAGATATTGCAAGATTCCTTTAATCAACTAAGATTTTTCATTACTGTTCAGATTTGTTATATTATTCCCTCAAATGGTGTTATACTTTCATTTCAAAATATTGTGATTAGAATTCGAAATTTTAGAATTTTTTTCAGGACAAATAGGGCAATGAATGACTTTTTAGCGGTGTAATAATACATGTACGGCTTAAATTACGCTGGACAACCAGTTTCCGGTACGAATTTTTCCTGCTATATTATTGAAAATTCTAAGTGATAATTTACTATCAATGTTTTTTCAGAAATAATGAACATTGTTGCCAACAACCTAAAGCCCATCACTACTTCAACATTAACCGCAACAGATGCGCAACCTTAAAACGGCTAAAAACATGCTAATTAATTATGCATTATTTATAAAACAAAATTTACTTTTAAGTGTAAAATGCATTAATAATAATTATACAATACATATTAACGTTACAATTTCATATTAGTAATATAATAATATAAAAACATTTTATTTTTACATGATTGTATTAATACATTGTCGATCGGTCTAGAAGAAAATTTCAGTGCTTAGGTTTTCTATTACACGTAGAAAAGAAAGCATTAGCTGGCTTGTCAAGCCGACAAGAATAGCAATGCATTTTATGATTTTCACTAGAGATATCTTTGAAACGATGTTTCAAGTATCCTGGAATCTTATGCATTATTTCATTTGGAACATGCATTTAATGTTATGTAGCAACCTGCATTTGGTTTTAAGGATTCGTGCGTTATGGAAATGCCTTAAATTACATTTGGCTTTAGAAATAAATTTTCCGTAAGTAATTTGCCTGTGCGTATGAGGTATAAATGTATTAATGGTATTCGTAAAACGTAAACAATCAAAAGAATAAGTCTTTTTGTTTTTGATTTTAGTCTTACGTTTCGCTGTACATTAACTTTGGGAAAAAACAGTAGTATTAAAGTTTCCTAGTATTTTCTAGTATTAAATTTCCTAGTTATTTCCAGTATTAAAGTTTCCTAGGGAAGTAGAAAGTTTTAAACCTCAAGGTTAACATGCCATTACATATTTAATCGTACTTTTAAGTCATTTTTGTGACTCAGAAGTAGCCACTGAAACCTTAATTTCTTTCATTTCTTTAATGACTTTAGTTCCAGAATTTTAATACTTTGCTAAGATTAATTAAAATAGTTATGCGAAGAGCCAGAATATTTAGTAATGATCAAAATTACAGGGTCTTAAGTAAACAAGTTTCGTTGGTTCCAAATTTGTTCAAAGCATGATAAAATATATATATAGGCAATGGAGTGGAACATTCAACAGCTGGGAGCTGTGGATACGTAGCTTCATAAAATATACAGTTGAGGGATTGGGTAAAATAATAAAATAAATCACAAACGTATATTTGTGAAAAATTCGCTTCAAGGATATGTGAGTAAAATTCCACTCTTAAAATTATATAAATCATTAGATGTTTTAGAAGAAAAAGCGTGATTAAAATCAGCTACCATCTTCATCGGAATACGAAATACTTATCTATCCGTGTTAGCTGGCCATGTTGCTTACACACACACACCACGAAAGCAACTGTGAACAGTCTTCAATAATTCCTTACATTCCCCTCCATTTAATTTAAACAACGACGAGGATGAAACATGACACTAAGTCAACTAGACCAGGTAGTGATGAATTTTCGTCCGTTCAACCATCTCTATAGAAACCATTAGGTTTTTCGGAGTAGGAAACTTGATGGTTCTGTATTTGAATCACTGAACTTCCAGTGCCTGCTTGGCGTGCTAACCTGTCCCAAGAAAACACTTGTGGCAGAAAAGGACTATAAAAGTTTCATGTAAAAAAGAAATGGTTTGCTTTATTGAAGATGTTAATGCTTTTCTCTTTTTGAACATTTCTGGTTATTGGTAAAACTATATAACTCTCAAATTTTGATGCATTAGTGGAAAAAATTGTATTTACTATGCATTTAAGCTGAATTTCGATCTATTAGGGAGATTTATATAAGCGATTATTTTATATAATTCTAAATTGTAGTTAAAATTATCAAAAAATTACAACTCATTATTTTTGTATTCATTGCATATATATTTCAGTGTATTAGACATTAAAATATAAAAAGGAATTCAAATTTGGCCCGATATATATTTTAATTCAGATGTTCTTTGACAGATGGGCATGAATTGACATCTCAGAAATACGTGTATTTAAATCTTTTAAAAGAAGCTGTGATCCTGAGAGTTTATGAGGCTTCTAAACTAAAACAATTTACTAATAAACTAAGACAAATTACTGATAGCGGTAACTTTATCAAACTCCACTGATTTAACAAGCTTTCGCTTCCAAGGATTTTAATACACAGCATGTGAAACAAGCCATGTTTAACCGCTATCAGTGCGATTTTTTCCATCTATAATCTGTGCAGTAATGAGTTATAAAGGCTTAACGCGTTTGCTTGAAGACGCTTGCAGCACAGTTCGTATGAAGCGGATCAAAGTATGATGACTCCAGTGGCATCAGGATCCCTAAACACATGAAGATGTTTATAGTGTATTACACGATATTTGAGGTTTTATAGGCATCGATATCAATAAAAATATTTAGAAGCATTCATCGTTTGCTTAGCCACTGTAAAATCGGACTGTCTTATTAGTACTATATCAGTTGATGTGCATTAGCTTTATGAATTTTAAAAGCAAAGCTTATACATTTTTATATATCGGATTATTAGGTATTTCTCTAGTCTTATTAGCATGCCTTCGTGGTGTAATGGTCAGCACACTCGGCGTGTATTCGAGAGGTCCGAGGTTCGAGTCCCGGCTAGGGCATTGCTCATTTATCACGTCTTCCGCATAAAAATAATGACTCTACAAGATAAAAATATGTAAAGCGAACTTCTTATTTTAACTGGCAATAGCTTCTTTTATTCTTCATTTTAATTTGGGTACTTCCCCTTTCTGTTTTAAAAATACTAGTTAGTAACGGTATATAATATATTAATCGAAACTTTTTCATTTCAAATTAGTCCGTATTATACAATCTTACATAAAGTTGAATGCAAGTACATTTTAGCCAATTAGCGAATAAAATTTCAATTAAAATCAAAATTATTTTAGAACTAAAAGCATTTGACACTCTCCAAGTTTTCTTTCTGTCGCACATTCCCGCTTGCTTGCTTTCAAAAGACACGTAGCGCTTCATATCTTTTTATCTTCCATTACGTTAAAATGCACAGAAGTTCCAAGAATATGGAGTGAAGGTTGCGCCCAGAATGATGTGTGAATCAAAATATGCGTCTCAAGAATTATTTTAACCAAAAATAAAATGTGCTGAATGTACAGCTACGTTTGCCTGCAAGTTCCATCCTTCTACAACGCAATTATGCATTCTGTATGCATATATATTCTAACACCATTTACAACCATCGGCCATGATTAAAATTATTTATCTTCTCTTGCATCCTAAAGTATTACATTATATAAAAGAGCTTTAAGATCATTTTTACCTCCAAACTGTGTGGAACTACTCACCTGCCGGATGACTTCCGTCCTAAGCAACATTCGCCATGTTCAGATTAGTGGTTCACTGTGGAAAATTTCCTGGGTCACTAGGGAAAATTTCCTCGGTCAGTATCGTCGGTTAGGTCAAAGACAATTCATCTGTGGAATTACAAAGTGGGTTTGCAACGAAAATTGAAGCTGTATGAAACATTGATCTTGATCTATTCAATATACAGAAGTGGAAAAAATACCTCTGTTTTCTTATTTAAATTATTTATTGTTGCTGCATTTCAAATGCTCTAAAGGTCATCGATCTTGGTATAAATATTTATTTCTTCGGCTCTTCCATCGCGTGATTTTATGCTTAACGAATGGAAAAAAAAAAAAAAAAAAAAAAACTTCTAGTCTTAGCTGAAACATGTGCTAGGGACATTTACTGTACTTCTGTTAAAGTTATTTCTTAATTTTGCTAGACTGAAAAAAGAGAATTTATTGCTTAAAAAACTAAGATAACAATTTTAGCAGCTTTGAATTACTTTTAAAAATATATTTAATGGTGGTTTTATCTTGCTAATAATAAATAATTAAATTATTTCCATCATCATGAAGTAAAATATTTATTAATCCTTTACTAAAATTATAAATGCTTACCAAGTCCAAAGCTTCAAAAATGTCGCTAGAAAAGGCAGATATTATTGTCTTGGATAAGAAAAATTTACCTGTTTTTTATTTGATCCGTATGAGCATGTATTTATTACTAAATAGTACGTTTTTTGAAAAACGGTGCATTGAAAAAGGTATTTCTGAGAAAGATAAATTAAATACATTCCCAGATTTTTTTCAAAGGAGAGGCCTTGTCGTTTTATATCTGGAAATGTATCAAAATTGAGAACCGGAATTCGTTGAAAATTTGTTTCGGTTACACGGAACAATTTCAAAGATACTGATAAATATTTCCGTCAAAAATAAAAATTAGATTCTGTATTACATTTAAATGATAAAATTGTGTCTTTCACACAATATTTGCTAGAGCAATATCGTTTGCTGCTATCCGTTCAAAATATGAGCTTGATTCAAAACTGGATTTCTGTAGAGAGAAAGTTTTTTCCAGCTTCAAGTTCATCTCAGTAACAAAGTACTAGCAATGCATCCAGATTTACTGTTCCTAGCTAGAATCCTCGTCCATATTTTAACTGTCCAAGACATAACATTCCAAGACCATACTACCCTAGATCTTATTTGCCTAAACTTTCGGTCTGGAGGAATGTTCAGCTACCACCCTTGAGAAATCCAACATTGAATTAACATGGCTAATTGAATAACATTGAATTATCATGACTAATTATCATGACTTCATTATCAAATTAACTTATTATCATGGCCAACCATCAGGCTATCAAAATCAAAGGTCCGCCAAAAATCACAATATTTTAAGTTAAATAGAAAGGTAGGAAATAATAATTTACCTTCTATTATAGATGCAGATAGTCAGTTTAATGTAACTTCTAAAAATAATTTAAGAGTTGAACTTCTTAAAGTGTTGCTTCCAACTTCTAAAACTTCTTCTACTTGGTGTAACTTCTAGAAATAATTTCATTAAAATGCGGTGAAAACACCGCATTTTTACTTAATCTTCCGGTTTTTCATGAGATTTTACAATGTTGTAAATTCTTATTTAAATTATTTATTGTTGTTTTCAGCTTATGTTCCTTTGTATAAACTGCATATGAATTTTGTTAATTATGAGGTATATCAGTTTAAGAATATTATAAGTAAAGTGTGCAGACGTAATCATTTAAGAGTTAAAAGGTATTTTCTTCTTCCTTTCCGCATGCCTTCGCGGTGTAATTGGAAGCATGCTTGACGCGTATTCGAGAGGTTCAGGTTTCGAGTCCCGTAGAGGGCAATGCTCAATTTTCACGTCTCCTGCTTAAAACAAAATTCCAAATGACTCCACAGAGTAATTTCGAATACTTAAGAGAAAATACTGAAAATAAAAAGGACTGCTTTAAATACTATTAAAGCAAAGCATGAGTGTGGAAATTCTTGTGTGTGATCAAATGAAAAAAATTAGAAAATAATTATACTCACATATTTGCTAAAAGTAAATATGATGTAGATTGTATTAAACTGAACCTCCAAACGTTATATCAACTTCAAAACTTCTTGTAGCTTATAGACCATATAGGGCATCCCATAAAGACAATAATGAAATTTAAAAAAAAAGAGAAAAATTATTACATACAGGTGTTATAAAACTATCATCTAGTCGCTAAGCTGCTTCTGAAACTGTAGCCTACTATAAAAGAGATAAAAATTGCTAAAACTAGATTATGTATTGATTATAGGAAACTGAACCTAATTACTGAAACAGATTCTGAACCCATACCTAGAATAGAAGGAGTACTAGACCAATTAAAAAATTCAAAAGTGTTTTTTACCTTAGATATAGCATTTAGTTATTGGCATATAAAATGAAATGAAAAAGACACTGAAAAACTAACAATTACAAAATAGTTTGGTCTTTATGAGCTCAACACAGTACCTTTTCGTTGGATAAATTCTCCAGCTGTTTCTCAAAGAGCTCTTGTAAGGATCTTAAGTTTTACTAACGTTTATTTTATTTTAAATCTTTACTATCACTTCTTATTTTCTACTTCCGGCCAGAATTATAAGCGTGAAGGATTTTATGCAAAGTTGTCTGGCGAACGCCAAGTATTTAAGTGTGGCCTTTTTGCCAAGCAGGAGAGAGGAAGCAGTGAGTTCGAAGCAGGCCGCTTACCTTAGAAGTAACGCAGTTGCTATTTGCCTTCCAGGCCAGAGGTTTTAATCCTCTTGATAAATTAAACGTATTGTAGTGTTCACAGTCTCTGTGCTACATACGCTTCCTGTTATTATAAGGCCAATCTTATTCTAAAGTTAAATTAGAGTTTAGTTTTATTTTTATACCTTTTACGTTAGACCCCGAGTGGAGGGTCATTGTATTCCGAAGTACGGAAGTCATTGTATATAAAGAAAAATAAAGGGTCTTGTATACCCTTCGTCTGTATCCTGTCTACTTACTACAATTAGTGAACATAGCTTTAGTAAGCTCTCTGTTCCTAGTCAGGTCATTGTATGTTTCCGAAGAAGGTTAGAAGAAACATTGAACCTGATAGTGGCGCCCGACGAAGAATAACCATGGCCGAATTTCAAGAAGAACCTGTGCTGCCTGCAGAAACGGCTCAGAATCCAGAAATGCCAGCTGCCGCTCTGGAAGGATTTGGGTACATCGTCCAGACCATGCGCGCTTCGATGAAACCAGAAGCAACGTTTAATGGAAACTCACAGGTAACCAGTTTTTTGGAAAAATTGGATGACCACTTCATGCTCTACCCCGTGCACGAGTTTCAAAAAGTTACCTTAGCTACCAGCGCTTTGAGGGGCCAAGCGCTTAACTGGTTCAAATATATCGGCAGAAGTCTCTTGGGTCAAGCAGGAAGTCCCACCTATACTTACGAAAATTTCAAGACTGCCCTACTAAAAGCCTTCCCTGTTGTAAGGGATCGTGCGAAATTAGAAACAGAACTTTTCAGTATATATCAACAAAGAATGGAAAACCTCTCGAGCTTTATTTTAAGAAAAATTCACGTTTTCAAGCTCTTGTATGGAAACCGTCCGGATCCTGAAATAATTCAAGTGATTTTGCCGAGGTTACTACCACAAGTGCAAGACTTTATTGAATTACGAAATCCGACTACACTGGAAAAGTTATTTGAGCTAGCAATGCAGTTTGAAAGTAGAAGAACGGCGGACGTCGTAAGAAGACGCCAATATCAACAGCGAAACCAATTTGGTACGCCAAGACTACAGCAAACTCAAGCACATGGCTACGGAGAAAAAGCGAATCAGTGGGCAAGGAAACCCGAGCATTCAAAAACAGCCGGCGAACGTCGACAGTTCAATAGCAACCCAGGAAAAAAGTCTCAAGGCCAGTGGAGAAAGAAGGAAAGCACCGAAAGGAAAAATAATTTAAACTAAAACGGATTTCTGCTGACGAGAGGGTGCGGAAATCTGAAGGCCACGAAAACCCCTCTTCCTACAAGTTAAATACAGTAATGGTGAAAAATTTAACTCTTCCGAAGATTGAAGTCTTGGTAAATAATATCCCGGCCACCGCACTCCTGGATACCGGCGCGCAGTGTTCCTGTGTGGCAGAAGTCTTTTTTAGAAAGTATTTTCGCAAATACCGCATATATAATGCGGATAATACAACAGTATTAGCGGCGCAAGGAGAACAATGTAAGTGCGTAGGTAAAGTACCTTTGTACATCCGTATCAAGGACGAACAAGTAAAGGTGATGTTTTTTATAGTAAAGAATTTGCAAGCAAATTTAATCCTAGGAATAGACTTTCTTTCAGACGCACAAGCTACACTGGATTTTAATGCGTCCCTTAAGCTGACGATGAAACCAGTGCGTGTAGAAAAGGTTGAACCGCCAAGGTTAAATCTTGACCACCTGCCTAATGACGAGCAAGACAGAATCCGACAAGTGGTAAGTGAATTTGCTTCCTTATTTAGTGATATTCCAGGATTTACTCAGGTTACTAACCATAGTATTGACACCGGAGATGCATTGCCGGTTCGTCAAAAACCATACCGGTATGATTAGAATAAGGAAAAAATTATAGAATGGCATATTACCGATATGCTACGTAAAAAGATCATAACGCCTATCTCAAGTAGTTATGCTAGTCCGGTGGTTTTATGTAAGAAAAATAATGACTATCCATTGACACATCCAAAAAGGTGCAGATTCGCGATTGACTACCGTAAATTAAACTCCATAACTAAATATCCGGTATATCCGTTACCTATTATTGAAGAAATTCTAAGGAACATAACATCAACCAAATATATGACGACTTTAGACTTAACGACTGGTTATTTTCAAATAGGGTTTAGGCCTGAGGACGTGCCTAAGACTGCTTTTATAACCAAGTCTGGCACTTATGCATTTCTGCGTATGCCGTTTGGCCTTTCAGGGGCACCGGCAACATTTCAGCGATGTATGGACATTGTGTTAAGGCCTGTTCTTGGAAAGCCCACATTTATCTATTTAAACGATATCATTTTTATTAGTGATAATCTCGACCAACATGTACAGGATTTAAGACAGGTGTTTTCTTTATTAAATGAGGCCGGTCTAAAAGTTAATGTCGAAAAGTGCAAATTTGCAGCCTCTGAATTAAAATATTTAGGTTACAAAATATCTCAGAAAGGAATCGAGACAGACGAATCAAAAATAATTGCTGTACAAAAGTATCCGACTCCAAACACGGCGAAGAAGCTCTCTTCTTTTCTAGGACTTTGTTCATATTATAGGTCCTTTATAAAAGATTTTGCAGCTATTGCTGAACCATTGTTAAAATTAAAAAGGAAAAAGGCAAGATTCTCGTGGACGGCCGAAGCCAATAGTGCTTTCGAAAAATTAAAACAAGCATTAACGCAAGCCCCTGTGTTGAAATTTCCTGAAAAGGATGAAAATTTAGAAATTTCAGCGGATGCTTCGGATTATGCGGTAGGAGCGGTACTTTCGCAAAATCAGCAGCCCGTGGCATTTTTTAGCCGAACTTTAAATCAAACACAAAGAAACTATTCCGCGACCGAGAGAGAGGCACTTGCAGTTCTGTTAGCAGTGCAAAAGTTCCGAGTCTA
Source organism: Stegodyphus dumicola (assembly GCF_044657685.1). NCBI lineage: Eukaryota > Metazoa > Arthropoda > Arachnida > Araneae > Eresidae > Stegodyphus > Stegodyphus dumicola. The sequence continues at coordinate 162,908,734 of NC_140781.1, read as the reverse complement.
TTTTGGAAAGGCGCCGATAACAGTATATTCTGATCATGCGGCGGTAACTAGATTGTACTCAGGGAAAAATTTATCCCCAAGGTTAATAAGATGGGCACTCAAGCTGCAAGAATATAATCTGGTAATCAAGCATATCCCCGGAAAGGAAAATATCGTAGCAGATGCCCTATCACGAATTAAATTAGACGAACAGGGTAATACCGTAAAAGTTGCAATGCTGACAGCGTGTACAATAAATTCCCGAGAAACTGTAATAACCGAACTGGGTAAGGATCCTGAGTTTGGAAGTATTTATGAGTATTTGAAGGATCCTGAAAATTTTAGCCACCAAGATATTGTGGCGATAAGAAATAGGGCGGCCCATTACGAACTAATAGATGGTCTATTATTCTACACAAAAACTACGAATTCCAACAACGAATTTCGACCTGTTATCCCAGCTAGTCTTAGATTAAATATCCTGCAAGAGCTCCATGACAGCCCTTTAGCTTCTCATGCTGGTATTCGAAAAACTATCCAACGCGTACGCGAGGCAGTCTACTTTCCTGAACTGCAAAAGTTAACAAGGGCGTATGTCCAGTCCTGCCCAACATGTCAAGCCGTTAATTATATTAATTTCCGCCCGGCCGGGTTTCTAAATAGTATTAAATCCGAATTTCCAAATGAAATAATCGGCATCGATTTATTGGGCCCTTTCCCAAAAAGTCAGTTAAACAAAAGTCGCTATCTCCTTGTTATGGTTGATCATTTTAGTAAATGGACCGAAATTGTTCCCTTAAAACGAGCCTCCGCGAAATTAGTTACTGATTCTATTTTAAATAAATATATTTTAAAATACGGGGCGCCCCTAAAAGTTATATCGGATAATGGTCCTCAATTTGTAAGTAATATATTTGAAGACATGTGCCAAAAACTGGGCATACGTCATTTAAAAATGGTCCCGTATCGGCCGCAATCAAATATAGCGGAACGGGTCAACAGAAATATAGTGAAAATTATCCGTAGTTATGTTAAAAATTTTCATAAAAGCTGGGATAACTATGTCAATGAATTTGCTTTCGCCCTTAGGACCGCAAAACATGATACAACGGGCAAAACTCCTGCTGAGTTATTTCTAGGCAGAAAGGTTATAACACCGTTAGATAAACTATTTTATGTGCAACAAAGAGCCCCAGAATTTAAAATGGGTGATATAGAAAAACTAATAAAAGAAGCAAAAAAGAATACGGAAGTAGCACAAAGAAAACAGAAGTTATACTATGATCTGAAACGACGGGGAGTAACTTATAAAGTAGGGGATGAAGTTTTAAAAATCAAGCATTCACTTTCTTCAGCACCAGAAGATAAAACTGCCAAATTTTTTCCACTCTTTGAAGGACCATATGTTATAGAAAAAATAACTCACGCTGTTGTAGTGTTAAAGGCAAGAAATGGTGAAACCTGTTCCGCAAATATTGATCAAATTAAACCCTACTTCGATTGTAATAAAATGAAAATCTTTTCAGATCTTTTGCAGGATCCGGTACGGCAGACACCGCAGGTACAAGTTCCAGAGGTGGGAAAACGACAAGTACAAGGGCAAGCCAATAAGAGGCAGGAGCAAGTGAAAAGAAAATTGCCCCGCGGAAAAATTGAAGGTAGCAAGAAAAAGAAGCCGTTCCACCGTCCAGAAAAGAGAGTTCACGAACACCCCCAGAATGAAGAAGGGAGAAGGACGACGTATGTGAAGAGAACCAGGAGAAATGACGGCAACTATAACCCGGCTCTAAAACGGAAGATCGACTCATCCGACAGGACTCTCCGCAGTAAATGTAGCCGAACTGCGGAAGGGCCATCAGCGGCGGAGGAAAAAGTACAAGAAAAATTTGAACGGCCAACAACGAGGTCCAAGCAAGATGACGACAGAAGTTTCCCGGTTCCACCAAGACCAGCTGCCTTCAAACGGCCAAGACCACAAGCAGAGCACAAAAGGAAGGTGTTCAAGGGTGGCCGTACTGGTGAAAAACGGAAGCTTCCAGAGGAAAGCACTGAAGGGCGAGCCCGTACAAGAAGGAGGATCAACCAAGCTACTATCAGCTATACCTTTAAAGACTGGGCCCAGAAAAGGATGTCTGAATATTACAAAGATAAGTAAAATTTTATGTTACTTTACAAACTTAAGTTAATCTTTCATTCTTACTGCAAGTGGCAGATTTCAAGAAGTTTTACCTCATGCGAGGTCTACCTTTATCGCCAAAAGGGCGAGAAATGAGTTGTGACCGATTTTCTTATTATGTTTTTCAATTACTCGCGCGTAAAACTAAAGTTCATGTATAATAGCGTTGTGTAAAGACTTAAATATTGTAAAAAGTTATTGTATAAATTTTATTTAAAACATTCTAGCAAGAAAGAAGTTTTAGTCTGAAACACTTTTTGAAATGTAGTATTATTTCAATGTAGAAAGAATTGGCACTTGCTTTGAAAAGAATAGAAGTTAACAATGTACTACTAATGTATGTTTTCAAATGTGTAAAATTAACGGCATGTTGATATGTTCTTGTATACATGTGAACTGTTATTTTGAATGTTAAGAAATACCGTGATATGGTAAAAGTGAAAGTAATGTTAAAAATTTGTTATTCGTGTGACTGTAAAGATTAAATCATGGTGAATATGTGTTAAAGGTTGAATGATGTAGTTAGGCTCTCTGACGCTACACTTTAGAGTTAGCCACTTTCAGAATAGTACCTCAGGGTTTAGAGTTGAAAGTAGGGTGTGTTAAGAGGTCTCGTATGTTGAATTTTAACACGTTAGTGTTTTGATTGTAGGAGGAAGTGTGGCACACGTAGACAGAAACACATATGTGTTTGGTGTTCTTTTACAACACATGTCAGAGAGCACGGGGAGAGATAATTAAAATAGTCATGAATGAAATAAGAATGTTAAGAGAAGTATATTCTATATGTTAATTGCAATGTCATTCTGTAACATTTCATTAAACTAGTTTTCTTTCCAGATCTCTGGAAGGAACCAGAATTGAATAAAGCTCCTGTTTAGATGCAGTACAGATGAAAAAAAAAAAAAAGATTGTTGTATATCCCGGGAGCTGCTATTGTAACAAATTTCTTTCTTTTAAATTTTCTAGTTTCTAGCTAAGTTATGATTGTAAAAGGTTGGCCTCGCGTTAGTTTTTAGAGCTAAAAGTTTTCAACAAGGTCGTTTTAGACCTCAGTTTCAAACTAATTAACTCTGGCGGGAAGTATGTAAGGATCTTAAGTTTTACTAACGTTTATTTTATTTTAAATCTTTACTATCACTTCTTATTTTCTACTTCCGGCCAGAATTATAAGCGTGAAGGATTTTATGCAAAGTTGTCTGGCGAACGCCAAGTATTTAAGTGTGGCCTTTTTGCCAAGCAGGAGAGAGGAAGCAGTGAGTTCGAAGCAGGCCGCTTACCTTAGAAGTTACGCAGTTGCTATTTGCCTTCCAGGCCAGAGGTTTTAATCCTCTTGATAAATTAAACGTATTGTAGTGTTCACAGTCTCTGTGCTACATACGCTTCCTGTTATTATAAGGCCAATCTTATTCTAAAGTTAAATTAGAGTTTATTTTTATTTTTACACCTTTTACGTTAGACCCCGAGTGGAGGGTCATTGTATTCCGAAGTACGGAAGTCATTGTATATAAAGAAAAATAAAGGGTCTTGTATACCCTTCGTCTGTATCCTGTCTACTTACTACAATTAGTGAACATAGCTTTAGTAAGCTCTCTGTTCCTAGTCAGGTCATTGTATGTTTCCGAAGAAGGTTAGAAGAAACATTGAACCTGATACTCTTAGACAAGTTTTAAATAAATATAAAATTCAGTTTGCTTTGACATCATAGTATTCTCTCAGAGTTTCGAAGAAATTTGGAATATTTATAAATAATATTTTATATTGTGAAAAAGAAAATATAAAATTAAATTGCTCAGAGTCATTAGTTTTTTTGAAGCAGGAGACGTGAAAAAAGTGCAAAGCCCTCTCCGGGACTCGAACCTTGGACCTCTCGATGCGTGTCGAGCATGCTTCCAGTTACACGCCGAAGGCACGCGCAAAGGAGGGAGAAAATGGCCTTTAACTCAAAAATCCATTTTGCTGAAGAAAAAAAATTAATTTTGTAGGATTTAAAATTTAAACTGGAAAATATTAATCCACCAGTGAAAATATTGAATATATTAAAATATTGCAACCCCTAAAAAGGTTAAGGAATTACAAAAGTTTCTTGGAAATATTAATGTGTGCCATACATTTATTCCAAATTATGCCAAAAGTTAGGGCTTCTCTAATAAATTTACTTAAAGAATATAAGATACTTTTTCCCTCCTTACAGCTACCTTCGTGGTATAAATGGATAGCACGTCCGGCTAGCATTGGGAAGTTCAGTGTTGGACTAGTAAGAGTGGAATACCGGCGAAGGAAATACATAATTTTCCTATCACCTGCTTCAGAAAGTACCTAATGACTGTACAAAGATGTTCCATATAAATGGAGAACTGTATTTCAGCTGCCTTTCAAAATTTAAAAGAATCCTTAATTTCAGACTCATTTTAACACTATTTAATCTAAATAATTCTGGTTATGTATTTGTGGATGCTGTTGGTGCAGTTCTAAAAAATGAAGTTTTAAAACAAGAACACTCAGATGGCACCTTACACCATGCAGCTTTCCATTCTTGAAAATTAAGATTTTCTGAAAGGAATTATGAAATTACTGAATCAAAATGTTGGCAACTTGTAGATGCTAGAGATAATTTCTATTACTATTTACATGAAAGTAATTTTACTGTACATATTGCTAATGCTGCTCTTGTTCAGCTTAATACAAAACATACTGCAGGTAGATTATTTCGATGGTCTTTAAAATTATCTATGCATGATCTGGGCATAAAATGTAAGAAATGTTCTGCTAATGTTGAAGCTGATATGTTAAGAAAGAATACTATAAGCTAGCATTTGTGTGTATAAATTAATTTATTATCTATAAAAGTAACTGAAAATCATCAAAATTAAGTTAATGTTGGTAATCGTAAATATAAAAAAATTAATAATGTCTTAATTATAAAGAAGCAAGGGCTATATAAAATTGTAATGCCAATATCCATTCGCATTAAATTGACTGAAAACTTTCATATTGAATTTAGTCATACTGGTGCATCGTTAATGCTAAATTTTTTTATCTCCTCAATATGATTGAGCAGGAATACTATAAGGTAATAGAAATTATTCTAAACATTGAGAAGTATGTCAATTTAATGCAATTTAAGAAATGCAAACTAAAAAAATTAGATTTAATGTAAGCACTACCATCTGGAAGTAACTTTTTGAATCGTTGTATTTTAATACTTGTTGGTGGTTTAAACTATTACTATTCTACTAAAAGGTATATTCACATTATTATAGATATTACTGCTCTTTATATATGGATATTTCCTTCTAAAAGTGTAACTACTAACACTTGTATAAAATGTTTAAAACAAATTTTTCAGATTTAGGTTCGAAGAAAAAAATTTTATGTGATAAAAATGCTGCGTTTACTTATTCGAAATTAAAAATGGTTTTGGAAAATCAAAATGTTATGTAGTTTTTAACTACTGTTAATAAATGTGTGTGTGATTATGGCAAAGCCTCGGGGGCTATCTGCCTAAGGGGAGGGATGCCTTCGTGGAGGACTTTGTAAGGGAAACTGGCTCGTATACACGTTACACATGGGGAAAACCACGAAAACGCCCATGCAGCCAGCCCGTTCGCGGGATTCGAACCTCGGACCGAACTACCAGTGTTCAGCGACTTTAACGCTCGGCCGCTGGTGGGCCTACTGTTAATAAAGCACAAATTAATGGCGAAATGGAAAGAACTATTATAACTAATACTAAATGTAAATTAAATTCTTACCAAGGTAATATTGCATAGACAAAATTATTTCTTCAACTTAATGAATAATATAATATATCACATTCTGTAACAAAATTCCCAGTATTTTATTTAATGGATGGAAAATCACCATTTCATCCGTTTATTGAAAATGCAGATTTATGTCAACCAACTGAAGAAGCTAGAAAATTTGCTCAGAACTCAAGTAGCACGGCAATGTCGTAACGACGTTCCGCCAAACTCGTCGCGGATGTCGTTGCAAAGACGTTGCAATATGTCGTCTTTAAGATGCCCAGATGTCCGCGAAACTCCACTGTTTTGCAACCGTTGCAAAGACATCTTTATTACTGTCTGTTTTTGTCGCACAGACATCGTTATTGTGTCTTTCTTAGGTTATATTTCGGTTTTGAAAGCATCGTATCACGACGTCTTAACGACGCCTAAATGTTCGCAGAATTCGACCTTTTTGCAACAGTTGTGAAAACATCGTTATTATGTCTTTGTGTTACATATTGATTTATGCAGAAAAATAAGCTTAATAATTAATGTATTTTTCTTCTTTTTTAAAATTTTGTATTCCTTGTACTTTTCTAAAGTTTAAATATTTTATCATTTCCTGAAAACCAGAAGATAATGCAATTTTTCTCTTTAGAATAAATATGCATAATTAATAATAGGATAATTATTATTTTCAGTACTTTAAACAATATTTTTTAAATAACTTAAATTCCAATTTACGATTATTTAAGATTTCATCGTTTTTTCCTTAATCCTTTAGTATGCAAGTGAGAATAATTATGAAAGTGGTTATTATAAATATATAACATTAATAGTAGGTTTTAAGTAAACAAAACTCAATCAGACATAAATAAAAGTGAAGATATATATGTGGGTAAAAAAAGGAGCGTTTTTGATTATAACAGCATTATCACATTTATTTCTGTTAAATCTCAGAGACATTAAAAATTGCCCCTGTCATGATAAATTAGGAAGCGGTTCTTAAGGTAACATAATAAGTATTTTACCTGAAGTCAAGTATAAATTTATTCGCGTTTTATAGTAAAACATATAACCATTAACTTCTATACCTCCAAGGTATGCAAATGAAACACTGTATAAAGTAGTTAATAAATGTGATCAAAATATTTTATACAAAAATATATCTAAATATAATAACCAAAAAAACTTCTCATATTCATATCTGAAATGAAATAGTAAACTAACAAACAACATACATGACAGCACTATTTAAGAAAAAACATGAACTAGCAATGTTTGAAATATAAATAAGCAGAAGGAAGGTAACAGAACTAAAATTTCCAATTAATAAAAAACATTTGTGTTTTTTAAATAGTAAGCAATTAAAAGTGCAATAATTATGGACTCCAGAATTTACTAGTAATGCTGATGTTTCTTAACACCTTTTCTTTCGATCATATGTTAATGTATTTACTTATTTTTAGTTTCTACATTTTAGAAAAGTGGTAGATTACAATGATTATTTCATGCACTTTATATAATCAATAACTTTCCTTTTGGTACTGTACAGAAATAATTTAAATAATATAGTATACGACAGTAAACTAAGTACGCTAAAGTAAGCTCTTCGTTAAATAGCACACGATGAAACATTTTGTTTCTATTTATTATGAATTCCTTTGTTATCACAAGCACATAAAAGGTAAGCGAAGAACATGGAATATACTTAAATTAAATAAAAACAAAACCTAATTTCCAACATTAATTTATTGAGACATTCTAATAAACATACATAACGGCGATATTTAAGAAAACGCGAATTACACAGTGTTTGGAGGAATAGATTCCAAACGAAAAGTAATCAAACTACAATTTCCAATCAATAAAAAATATTTAGTGTTTTTTAATATTACACAATTAAATATCACATAATTGTAGATTACAATATTCCATGGTAATGCTAATGTTTCCTTAACACTATTTTTTCGATCATACATTTCCTACACTTTAGTCATTAAGCTTTTATGCATATTTTTGCATATTTTTTGCATATTTTTGTACAAAAGACAACATACTAGAGAATGTGCATTATTATTAATTTTAATGTATTAGTTCTTGTTATTACATATATCTAATTGATCTTCAGCCGTCATATTAAGTACAAGTACTGGTACCAGTCCAATAATTTCTTTGTATTTTGAATCTAAAGAATATCAGCTTGAATTGTTGTTTCTTCTGCATTGATTGCATTTTTAGCAAAACCAGAAAATGCCTTAACGTTGTATGTTATTTTCGGTTTTATATGAATTAATTCTAAGCACCAGCACAATAATCGATTAATATGAATGATATACAATATAGCACTTAGGACGTTATAACCGAATCTCTAATCCTTGTATCCTAATATTGCACCGCTGGGACGACTGAGAATTGGAGAAAACCACCATAATTTTAATCACTGGAAACACATAAAACACCAAAACAGAACACTATTTCACTGTATGGACGATTTTAGCAAGCTGCATCCGATAGTTTCTTTAAACGATGCATCCAAAATTTAAAATTTTGGTTTAAAAGTATTTATCAAAAGTATTTATATTAAATTTACATTTCATTAGATGAATCTACCTTAGATTAATATATTTAGATGAAATAAAGTAATGAAACATTGCAAAGTAAATCTTATGCGGACTTCATATTCTTGAAAGGGCAGATTTAGTCACTTTTCATTCTAAAAGTAACGCTGATGAACTATGAAAAATATACTAAAAGGACCACGTTTAAAAGCGGTTATATCAGGACGTTTCAGCGACGTCGACAGATTGCCAAGATGCAACGGCAAATATTTTGTGTCTTCGCAACGTTGTAAAGACGTCGTAAAAGTTACCACGACCAGTTTGCAACCTCTCGGACCAGTGTGCAACGTCGTGTGCTTCTTGGCAACGACGAACTATGATTACCATAATGCAAACAAGAAAAGATGTGACACCCGTTTAAAAGCAAATAATTGCAAACCTGTTGATTTAGTAATGTATAAAGATTTTGCCATATCTTAAACCAGAAAATTTTATCCTCCTTTTTAAGTCCCTTACAAAATTTTAAAACAATAATCTGACTTTTGCAACAGTTAAACCAAATTCTCTCAGTAAAATGATTTCCGAAATCATGCATTCTACTAAGCTCAGATCTTTTAATCTTGCAAAAGAATTTAAATCATTTGTTAATTCATTTTTATTTTTCAAATTATTCATTAAAATTGCTTACTAATTAAAATTGGTTCTTACAAAAGCATCTAAAAGCTCTACTAGAAAGTCAAAGCATATACAGCATTAAATAAAACATATGTGGAAGACAGAGAGTAGTAATAAAGTTTAAACGATAATTTTATTTTATAGTCGATATATTGCGGATATGTTATGTGTGTTTATATAAAAAAGAATTAAAAAATATTTATAATCCGGATATAAATTTTTAGCCCAATAATGGTGTATTTAATTATGGCAGAGCACACTAGGGATATCTGCCTAAGGGGAGGGATGCCTTCGTGGAGGGCTTTCTAAGGGAAATGGCTCGTACACACGTTGCACATAGGGAAAACCACGAAAACACCCATGCAGCCGGCCCGTTCGCGGGATTCGAACTTCGGACCGAACTACCAGTGTTCAGCGACTTTACTGCTGGTGGGCCCTTTAGCCCAATGAAAAACTGTTAACCCAATTTGATAAAGTACTTCTGAATTTAATTCTCTCTTAATCTGATTTCTTTCCTATCTTTCCCCTTTCCTTCTTTCCAGAGGTTTTCTGTTCGAAATTTATTGTATATATTCCCCAAAGCTTGGAGATGAGGCGATGGAAACCTGTAAACCAATGTTTCCAATCCGGCCAGATACCAGATATTTAGACGAAAATTTTTCTTTGTGTACTTCGATTCCGGTGATTCAAATTATATGTATTACGCCTTGCATCTCCTTCTTAGGGAGGATACAGGTGATGATAGCACACGCACTTTGTCCTCGTAGTTATACCCCTATTTTAAAATTAATTTTTAGGAGAGTTAATTACTGCTATGAAATCTACTATGTTCTATCAGTTACATTTATTTCTCTAACCATACTAGTTCAGCACAAAAATGCTGAACTCTAACCATACTAGTTCAGCACAAAAATGCTGAACTCTAACCATACTAGTTCAGCAAAAAATGCAACACACACATAATACATATTTTCTTTTATTATAATGGTAGGGTGATGCAAAATTTTCATTCACTAAATTTGTGACTTGAATATACAAGTTATAGTCTTAATTTTGATGTGATGTTTGAATTTTCGTGTATTTATATTTATATCTGAAGCATGTAGTACGAAAGAGTATTTGATTTGTGGCTGTAATTCATAGTAATTTTGATATATTTGTGCAATGCTAAAAGCCAATTGTATTGCATCAGAAACGGAGGTTTTTATTTGCTACGGTATTTAAGCATCCCACAGCCATCAGTAAGTAATTGTGCTGATTCTCCTGCAGAGGGCCTGCCAATTCTAGTCAAACTTTATTTTGATATTTTGCTATATTTTATTAGTTTTCTAAGCTTGGTAGTTTTAAGAGTCCATTTCACATTGTTTACAATAAGAAATGTGAGCTGTTTTATAAATAACTAATTTTGATATAATTTAATGGATGTGTAAAATAAATGTTTTGTTATGCAGTGAATACAACAGTTTTATAAAAGACGTATTCGAGAAAGGCTGTAAAAATTAAATAATGATATTGAAACAAACATTTTTACATGCTGTTAACTTCTGCAATTACTTCTTGCAAATTCGAAGCCCAAATTTAGGAAAAGGTTTATGATATTTGGAGAGAAAATTTTAAGAACTTTAAAACCTATATTTTGAAAGAAACAGAACTTACAAACTTCTACATTGGACTATCATGTTATTTTATATATTCTATAATGTTTTGCGTTTGTTATCATTTCTAACTGACAACATTATGTACCATTTTATATGGTTGATATATGCTAGAGTTAAGGATTAAAATGACGGAGGTGTAGTGAAACTAAAGGTAATGTCCCTGATGAAAATAATTTTCTTTCTTATAAATGTGTTATTAAATTCCATATATTGGAAGGAATTTTTATTTTTATTAGCTAATTCTCTTACTATTTTCATAAAAAGGCTTTTCTATCACCAAGCCATTTTCTCTTTGAAAGGGGGATATGTAACATAAAAGTATATAAAGTAAATTTCTGATTTCAATTAGCAATAGCCCTTTTCATTCTCCATTTCGATCTGGGCATTGCCCCTTTTTGTCCTAAAAGTAGTAATTGTTCATACTATATTAATCTAAAACTGCATCATTTTAAATTGTTCCGTACCACATGATCCCAATAAAAGCAGAAATGTAGGCACGTTTTAGCCAATCAGAGAATAAGATTTCAATTGTAATCAAAACGTTTTGAGAATCAAAACCTTTTGACACTCTTCAGGCTTTTTTTCTGAATGTGTCGCATTTTCCCGCTGGCTTTTGCTTCCAACTAATACATAGGGGCTCACTTCACACATAGGGGCTCACTTAAGATGTACTAAACTTCCAAAATTATGGGGTAAAGGTTAGCCCATAATGATGTGTGAATCAGAATATGCGTCTCGAGAATTATTTTATACAAAAATAAAATGTAGGGCATCTACAGCTAACTTTGTTTGCAAGTTCCACCTTCTACTACGCAGTTACGCATTCTGTATCTCAGCGGCATCTTCAACCGTCGGCCATAGATAAAATTATTTGTGTATTCTCTCGCATCCTAAATTATTACACACACGCACCACAGACACATGCACATGCATATATATATATATATATATATATATAATGTTGTATGATCTTAAAATATAATAATATAGAACTCAAATGCATAAACATGAAGGTGTCGGGGACGGTTACTCGGGTTATTTCGGATTTCTCTACAGAAATTGCTTTTTACTCCAAATTGAATTGACTAAAATGCTTCATTAGAATAAGTTCTTTGAGTATCAGCATTGGTTCATAATCCCTTCTATTCGCGGAAATATTTGGCCTGACTAGAATTGCCGGTTTGGCTTTAACTTATAACTCGAGTAAAGACGAAACACCTTCGTATTTACGTATTTTTATCAATTATTGTTCATTGAACGGGAGTTGGTTTGTTCCCCTTGAAAAGTCAACTAATTTCCGATCAATGACAATGATTACATGTTTTTAATTTTTCCTTTTACAATTGAAATTTTATTCTTCATGATGATTTAACTCCAGTCCTCGTTGAAGCATTATTAACATTTTGCTTTCAAATTACTTCAAAACATCTTTCAAAATATAACTTACCAGTATGGATTCCCTCTTTTAAAATAATTCTACTTTAATTAAACTGAGGAGATAATATAATCAATTAATCAATTGTTTAGGAAATAAATTATATATATATATATTAATTTTCTACTTCTTATCTGTTAGAAAAGAAGTGTAAAACTACTGAAAACTGAAATTAAGAAACGTTAGTACTTAACAGAACTGGGATAAAACTATTGAAAACTTGTAATAATGTATATGCATTTATGTATATACGAACATGTATATATGTAGACGAAAGGAGCGTTGAATGTTATCTAACGAACAAAGGTGAAACTACCTTTTTTCACCATTTGAATAATCACAGGAAAAAAAGTTATAGAAACTTTCCACACGGTTTTGGAGAGTGATTAACCCTTCCAAATCGAAACAAAGCCGATTTTTACACAAAATTACTGCAGGTGTTCATTTGAAGACTGAATGGTACTCTGTTTTCAAAAAAAAAATATTGGTAGTCTTTAAAATAGAAATAAACAAATATTTAATAACACTTCAACGAATACTGCTTCGTGAGTAGGCTACAAAGCTTTTAGCACCGAATAGTTGTTTTCAGCAATAATGGTTTTTAATAAGAAATGCTCGAGGAAACTCGAAAAGTAATTTTCAAGGTATGTTGAATACTCATTTATCACCGAACCCTGCACATGAATCTAAAGAAGGCATGCATTCAGTAGGAAAGCTGTCTAGTCTCGTGACTTATCATTTAACTTATTTTTCATTCACATGAATACTCAATAAAAGCTTTGAGGGAAGCTCAGGGAATGAAAGAAAACTTATTTGGGCGTCGTAATACCATGAAATGGTTACAGGAATCACGGAACTAAAGGCTTTGCGTGTGAATTAAACAGTTTTCAAGTTTAGCCGAAAATTAAGTTCACAGATTTTAATATATTTTGGAAATTCAATTAAAAGAGGGAAGGCTAAATAGTATAGTTTATGCTGTTCATCTTCTCTTTTTGACTGAGTGTATCCCAAAACGAATAAGAAAGTAATTAAACTGTAGAAGCAAAAATGTATGTTGGCTGCTGCAGTTAATTTTAGAGGAGAAATATTTTTTGTCGAAATAACTCCACATCTATTTTGCACATTCTTAAGAAATTTGCTGTGTTTCAGGCGTCTCAGGATTGTATGCATTTATTTAAGTAAATTGAAAACACCAGCCATTCTAAATTTAAACTACCCGTAACTTCTAAAGCGTATCTTGTAAGATTAAACTTAATGTACTAATAATTTACAACTTGTTTAACCTTTTTATGATACAAATGATTAATCTTCTTCGCACCAAGAATCTAGCATTCTAAGGAATATAAGCAAAGTAAAACTAAACTAAACGTTTATTCATTGTGAAATTGTAGTTACAATTAAGCAGTTAACAGGCTCGATGCTCATTGCGGGGTCTTGGAATACGATAAAGTTTAAATGGGAACAACACAAACAGGTAGGCTTATTACCTATCAATCTGATACCAAATTATGTGCGATCCCTACGCATAAACACTATTACATGGCAGAAATTATTAACTGAAATCAGTACAACTAACGTGGAACGCTATTAATGAGAAAAACGATTATTTTAGTGAGTTACCAAACTTTCTTAAATTTATACTCTCGATCTCTATTTAAATCTCACTTAATTTGCATTTCTGGTGAGACTGATGGGATAATTAGAAATACAGTATAAAATTAACAAACATAACGTGCCATTTAAAATCAACCAGACAATCCGTTTAAGAAGTTTTCTAAAGCATTTAAATCTTAATTTTAAGCAAGGTATGACAATAATGAATTTTCTACGTATTCGATTTACTTTGAAGTTCATCCAGAAACTAATAAACATTATAAAATTATTATAGTAAATTTACGGCATTCTAAAACGCAGTTAGTGCGGAAAGTGTAAAATTATTGGTTTTTTAAAAAGAATTTTATCATGTACAATTAGAAGATTTTTATTTAAAATTTTTGAAAAGAAGTTTATCATATAAAATTTTAAAATGCAAATTGTGTCATGTAAAAATGCATCCAATAGACAGTGTTTTGACTTGTAATCACGAATTTATGGATATCTGAACTGGTGCACTTCAGCATTATGTTATCCTGTCAATGTAACAGTAATTTTTCTTAACCTGGGAGAATGGCAAGCATCAGAGTTTACGATTTTCATGCAGGTCGAAGCACCACTGCATATTGGTTCTTTTGTAAATGACCCTTTGTCTCAACTTCTGGAGAGAATAGAATGATAAACTTTAAGTATGAATGACCATTTATATCACTATATCTGAGACCATTCATGTCACTTAACCTGAGGCTTTTATGGGGCTAACTGAGGCATGTGTATACAGAGATCCCTCAATGTCACGACAGTTGTAAAGAATACCTGGCGGTATTCCTTAAATATTCTTAAGAACACTGTTTCTGCTAACCAAATGTCTCACGCTCTTATGCCAATTTCAGTTTTCATTACGAAGCATTTTGCATTCTTTTATGAATAAAGTGGCATCTGCCCTAAGTAATGGTAATTAAAAATTTGTATTATGTAATTTAGCACTATGTTACCCATTTCTGAGGTAACAGTTTTATTATATATCACTAATTCAGTGAAACAGAAATTTTTTAAATATTCATCGAATTTCGAATCATTGTTTATATTCAATACATAATTTTGTTTCCTAAACTCTTTTAATCTAATTTTTGAACAGGTGATTTTATCTTTTGATTTATAACTGTTTTGATTTGTATGATGGTCAGTTATAGTTCCAGCTCTAATTAGTAGCCTTTTTGGAAAAAATATAAACTCAGATTACGCAGTAAATTTTTATCTTACGTTTATAAAAACCTTTATTTAGCTACGTAGTTATATGAAATTACGGCAAGAGTTATTGAAGCTAAAACATCTTGTTCAATCTCAGATTTTGATTGCATTTTAGAAACCAGTCATGTTAATCCTGCAGATTTATTTCCTCTGGCAGAACTGCAAGGATTCCTTAGAGTGCAATTTACTATCAATTTAAAACTCAGATTTTGTTTCTTTTGCTTCCGATTTCAACGCTCGAGCGAGCTAAAAGTCGAGCTTGAACAAGCAACCATTTCCGCTGTATTCTTCGTTTCATTAAATGTGCATCTGCTTATTATTAAGTAACTGAATGTTGCCAAAGTGTTGCAAAAAGTGTTGCTTGTGCTAAGAAACCGCCTCTTCCGATGCACTTCACAAGAACTGCTGCGACTTCAGTCTTGTGAAATGTTTTTAAGTAAATTATTTCAAAATTATCGTATAAATTTACTCTCTGATATGAGGAAAACAAAAACTGTAATTCATATTATATGAATTAAATTAAAAAAAATATGATTTATTAGTACATTAAGTCTTTCAGTGAAAAAGAATTAAAATATACCCATTACTTTTATAAAACTACGAAGAAGAATAATTGAACATTGCCTTTAATTGCATTTTAGAGATCAATGGAAATGTGTACAGTAATCAGACAAGCGAAAAACGGAATCCAGCGGAGCGGAATTTGATCCCCCCCATCGTTACTTTGGAATTTTTCTTTTAATATCCAGTAAAAGGATATCAATCACGACCCGAATACAATCCCACCTCTTTCCTTTAGTCTCCAGGAAGTCAAGACAGGCCGTCTCTGTGATTGATCAATGATTTTTGCTGTGGAATTCGCCAAAAGAGATACAATTCCATAACTAATAATTCCATAACTAATAATTCCATAATATTCTACCTAGTTTTTTGTGACATGCCAGTTGCTCAGAGGGGGGTCAGTATATCTGGATTCATATGTGTAACTGTTCCGATCTCTCTTCCTTTATTTCCATTGATCAATTAATTCCTTCCAATATTACATTTTCCGTTAGACAGCTATTTTGGATTGCCTATCATCCACTAAAAAAAGCGAAAACAAAAGAGAAAAACGCTGATACGGTATTGCAAGTCTCTTAAAGTAGTCTGCAATATATTAATAGCTGCAGTAACAATATTAACAAAGAGAAATAAAATATTCTTGAATTTTCCGTTTGCTAAAATTTTATTAGTGTCCAATTTATTCTGCTGGCAGAAAGGATACTTTCATATGGCAAGCAAAGAACACAGGGAACCAATACCATGATATTTCGAACTTAAGCAGGACTTTTCATTCCATTTTTTCAGACGGAAAAGCAGAATGTAGCTTAGGTTCAAAACGAAAATTTTAACACCTTATTTCTCAACAAAATTAGGTTGTCTTTTATATTTATATTAGTATATACTTAGAAATTGAAAATGTTTCTTATTCTCAATGACTAATATAAAACCATTTTTACTTTCTACTATTCAATTTTAAAGTTCTCCTTCTGTTTAAATTGGAAGTAATACCGTAATGAATGCCTAATTAAAAGTTACAGAACAATTTTCGTGTACGAAGCCTTTCTTCACATAATAAAATTTCATTGAAATTGTACAAGGCTTACTTCGGAGCAGAAAACATGAAAAACAAATGATGCCTTCGCCAGTATTCGAATTTAAGACCTTCCGATTGCTAGTCGCACTTGCTTCCAATTACACTGTGAAGGCAGGTTAATTCAAAGGGAAGAAAGCGCAAAATTTCTAATAAAATTACAACTGGAACAATTTTTTTTTCATTTATAAATGTTAACTTTTAAATTTCTTTGAATAAGATGTCATCTGATTAACGGTGGGCCCGAACAGAAGAGATATAGCGTTTTTCCTTGTGCTGGAATATATTTATGGTTATCATAGTTTGATTCTTATTGCTTTATTAGTATGCTGCTTGAATTTTAGCATCTGAGTTTTGAATGACCTAGTTGTTTAATTTCTGTTTTCCTTGACAAATTTAATTTTTCGTTGTTTGCTTTTCTATTTGTTAATTTATATATATATATATATATATTAATATTATTGAACTGCTTACTTAGAGTATATTTCGATATACACTTGGTCTGCATAATTAAAATTGTAAGATGAACTGTTTTGTCAGAATGACTTTTAATACCTTTATGGATAAATTTTATTTTTTTAAATTATACTCACCCTGAATGCGTTTCATCGTACAGCAAGATATAAGGATACATTTTTCCATGAATTGCTTTCTTTGTTTGTTTAAGAAATTTCGCTGCTCATGAACGAATTAAAAATAGTAGATCAACGTGGGATAGTGTCCAGATAGTCCTGGCGTCTTCAGTGATGTATGAATGGCACAGAAGACGTCAGTGGCTCAATAATGTTTTTGTTTAGTATGCCATATATATCCAGTACCTGGAGAATACGTACAGACATGCAGCGCAGCTGAAGAACTTTATTTTACAACTAACAAACAATTTTGATAACCTTCCGTATCTCCTTGGTGGCATAATATTTAGAATTCTTAAACAGGTTTTATAAAAATTCTAAAGATAATAATTATCGGTAATTTTTAAACAAGAAAAGCATAGCCATACAGGGAAAACCTCTCTCAGGATCATTGTGGCTGTTTCATTCAAACGAAAGATCTATGATTATATTGGTTTCTTTGCCAATTTTTAACTCTAAGGATTTTTAACGAATGCCTTTTTTTAGTCAAGGTATGCGTATGATGTTCACATTGAACGAATGTAATCTGCATTAAGAACGTTTACAAGAACAAGAAATTTTCAACAAATATGATATAGAAATTTACTAAAAAGGTGTGAATATAAATGTGAGCTTTGTGTAGGACGAATAGAAGTTTTGAACTGCATTTAAAACGGGAGAATTTAATTAAGATATATGTGTTCAGTCACTGCTTCAAATCATGATTCGTTTTCTGAAACACACATCTCTAGCTAAAACATTGTTTTTCCCGTCCAAGTGTAGATATCTATACAAGAATTCAAAACAGTTCAGTGGTTAAACCCTCTCACAGCTTGCCTGATCCCCGACCTCTTCCTGATCGACTACATTTGGCATTTGATGCGATCTACGTAAATCCATCTCAGAGTGCCGATAAATAGTCTAGCTATTATTTCTGTATCTAGAGCGTTACATTTGGAGATATTATTTACAAGCTGAACGCATTTATTCCATGTTGATCAACTGGTTGAGTCCTAGATAAATGTAGAGTACAGTAAATTTTCCCAAATTTTACAGCTATTTTGCCTGAAAAAATAGCTTATCAGAACTCTGTTCATACACTTTTTTTGCTACATTAAACCCTGAGATTTTTTATCACTCTCTCAAGACTTCGTTTGTGTGCTTCATTTTCTGGGATTAATTAACAGAGAGATTAATTAACTGTTGCATCTTTTTCTATAATGCGTATGAAGACGTCTACGAGAACAGACTTTTGCAACAAATCGGACATAAAACTATTGATTATGTAAACGGTATAAAAGTGAATGAATAAAAATCTCAAATAATATCAAAAACTATAAAATTCTACAAATATATTTGCACACACTGTAAAAAGTAAAACCCTAGATCTTTTTATTTTCTTCAAAATGCTAGTCTTTGCCCCAAAAATGATTTCTTTTCATCCAGATACAAATTTATATTGAAATCAAGTACCCAAACTTTCATTAACTCGTCTAACGTCCGTGTTTTCACTGAACTTGAACACCTTGTTAAAAACAGTTTTTCGCTCCATTTATAAGGTATTTCTCCCACTTTCCTAGCGTGCCTTCGTGGCGTAGTGGTTCTGGACACTGGGCCGGTATTCTAGAGGTCCGCATTTCGATTCCAGGCGAAGGTGGTTGCTAATTTTTCATCTCTGCAGCCTCGAATTAACCTAATGTCTCTACAGTGACGCCCGAACCAAAAGGGTGTTGGATAAGGATTCTCCACACTCAGGATTTGGCGACTGGGTCCCCTAATAACCCCAGTCACCCTATAAGAAGGGGAGTATATAAGGTATTTCTCCCACTTTCCTAGCGTGCCTTCGTGGTGCAGTGGTTCTGCACACTGGGTCGGTATTCCAGAGATCCGTGGTTCGATTTCCGGCGAAGGCGGTTGCTAATATTTTTATCTCTCGAATTAACCTAATGTCTCTACACATTGAATATCACATTCAGTATATTCTCCGCATTAAATACTTTGACAAACTAAAGGGATAAATGAAATATTGGTTTTGAAATCTTATTTACATATTGCATTAGATGTATAATCGCGATCTGCTTACCACTGCAGCTTGAAGCTGAGTAGTTCCATTCAACCATGAGCGTCAACTGTCTTTTCTTGAACATTTTAATACAATGATTCTAGTTAACAGAAAGATGATGACTAGTGATCATATAATATTTTTTCTGAATTCATATCATTAAAAATGGAATTTGTAACATATCAAAATTTTTCAAAGCATGTAGAGTCATTAGGCTATTTTGTAGCAGGAGACACGAAAAATGAGGAATGCCCTCTTCGGGACTCGAGTCTGGACCTCTCGAATGCGCGCCGAGTGTGCTACTGTTACACCATGAAGGCATGCTGGAAGGAGGGAGAAAATACCTTATGTATTTCAACTTTTAATAAGCGACTGGTTATTAGGGAACCCAGTCGCCAATTCCTAGTAGTGACGAATTATTGTCCACCACCTTTTAGTTCGGGTGTCACTTGTGGAGTCATTAGGTCATTTTGAAGCAGGAGACACGAAGAATCAACAATGCCTTCCCCGGGGATTGAACATGGACCTCTCGAATACTCGCCGATTGTGCTACCGTTACACTATGAAGGCATGCTGGAAGGACGGAGAAAATACCGTATAAACAAATGGAAGTCTGCAACAAGTTTTTCAGAATAACTTTGTGGTATTATTTGTTTTTCACTACAGTGTTAAGGGATAAGTATAATAAAAATCAGTTTTAAATAGCAAACCCTTTACAACCTCAAATCTTCCATGAAACTATGTAAATAAGTATTTTATTTGTAATGTTAGAAATACATAACTCCAATATTTAAAGACATAAATATTTTGAATATATGTTTTATTTGCATATTTATTTTGCTACTGCCAAGTCATTCTTATTTATCATGAATCACTAGGACTAAGAGTGTTTCATTTAAATATATTTATCTTTATCCTGCGCGTGCTTAAAAATTAGGAGTGTTCCTTAACATTTTAAGGTAACATGTCCTAATCAATTTAAAAGCCTATATTATTCCATTTCTTCATTCTAAAATCAACCAGGCTGTTAAGAAAAAAGGAACAGTTATTTCAGAACAGGCCAGCGGATTGTTACGATATAACGAAAATATTTATTTCAATAAAAATAATAAAAATAAATTCCTCCCAGTTAATCCAGATTATTTCAGAGAATTTTCGTGATGAGACTAACCGATTTTAGGTTTACTGGAATTCATCTCTGTTATGTGATTCAATTGCGAGGAAATAAAATCAGTTTATTAGTTTTATTGCATTTGATATGATTCCCAAGTTGCTTATGAGGAAAGGATAGCAGTGCGGAAAATTGTCTGCGTCTATTATTTACTGCATTGCTTCACAGCATTAGGAATAATGCAGACTTTTCTTTTAAGACAGACCGGTTTGTACACGTTACACTTTCGATGCTTTGAAGCTGTCTCTTCGTTTCTTTGTGGCCGCTTTTCTTTGGCACAGAATTTTAACTATGCACAGACTTTGTATTTTTTAGCTATTTTCTGATTTCTATGCCAGTGTTTTACTTGCAGTTATGCACTTATCTGTGTTTAACTTTATGACACTATAAATTGTTCTCCAGTTTTAAAGAACGTTAGTCATTGCTTTCTCCATAATATATGATCTTGATGATCATTGTATTTTCATTTTCCTCTTATTATCGAAAGAAAGGGTTCATAAATTGCATCATAGTTATTGCCAGACGCAGCCTGCTTCCTAACAAAACGTCGATCTTTCGAAGATACGATTCGTTTATTATAATGCTAGGGTTTATTAGTTCAATGCTGAACAATTGTCATTGATTATTTTAAAAATATATTGAAGAATTCTTCCATGTATGAATACACTTCAGAAGGTGACTAACATTTTTGTCTCTTGTTTTTAAAAATTAAAGAATCATTAAGACCGTTGAAGCCGAAAGCATGAAAAATGTACAATGCTCTCTTTGGGACCCGAATTCCAAATCTTTCAACTGCTAGCCGGACGTGCTTTCCAAATACATCACGCTGTAAGGAGGATGAAAATACTTTATAAAATTAGGGTCATTTTCTTAAAATCTGCACTTCATCTATGTCTCTAATGCAAAATATCATCGTTATCTTACGAAACACATTTCTAAGTGTGCACTGGCCTTAGATATTTGGAAGTGACAGTTATTCTGATTTTATCCGGGTATATTTAAATGCAAAGTTGGGGTATATTCTCTCTACATTCAAAGTATATCTTTTTAAATGTTTTCTTTTTCGAAAATTAAGCAATGCAATGAATAATTATTTAAATGTACAAATTTAGATGTATGGAGAGGTTAACATAGAGGAGATTTAAAAATTGAAAAGAAGAGTGGTCTTCAGTCTAAGCGATTTTTTTATATTTAGTTTCTAAATTCCTTTACGTTTTAGGATAGCGGTTACTTTATTTGTTCTTATTTACTTCCTGCCTTTTTAAGAGCAAAGAAAGAGAGGCAATTCCTTGCAACTAAGTTTGTAGACTCCTAGAGGGGTACCTTAAAGGAAAGCCTGTTTAAAGATTCACGTCGCAGGAGGAAAACAAAACAAATGCGCAAAGGCAAAGATGGGGTAAGAAAAGGAGCTTTTTGAGATTAATCCTCAGATCTTCTTTCAGTAACAGCTTAAAGAATAACAAGACACCCAACGCAACAATCTGTAGGGTTAGCCAACAGAGTTTGCCTATGTTGATGCTTCTATGAAGTAAGTTTCGAATAAAACGGATATTTTCAGCGACTTCTGCAACTTCTAATACTTGTTTTGTTAGATTGTAAAGTACTTTCAAGTATTTAAATTATTTGTAGGAATTTGCAAGTGACTCGTTTTGGCAGCAAGAAATCCAGAATACCAAATGCTTTTAGAATGCTTTCTATTTCAGTTTTTAAAGAAAAGTCAGTAATATGTATGAAGTTTGGAACTTAACCTATAAAGCTTTAAGGCAAAGCCTTCAGATAAAAATAAGAATTGTTCCGACACAATCTAGTAAAATGCAATGCTAATACATTCCTTTTCAGCGTAGGTATCCTTTTCATAGACTTCATTTGATATTCTGATACTAGGAAATTTTAAAATCTTTATTTGATTTGCATTAAAGATTCAACATATTGGCTCCAAGTGTAAAATTTTTGAAAGTACATATCATACGATGACTTTAAAAAGTATAACTATGCAATCGTCAAAATACTTCAATATCGAATGTGATCATTTCTTGCAGGAATGCAGAACCTATCGAGGTGGGTCAAATTGCTTATGATGATGTTAACGCATTGGGATATTAAGAGCATTCATTATCCATTAAGATAGATATGCCCTTTTTTCTAGCAAGGGATTGAAAAATGAGGATGGTAACATTTCTTCTTAAAGCATTAGAGCCAATCAATGAATACACCTAATGGTTTTCCACTGAAGCTATCGTTCCGCTAGTCAGATTCGATGACAGTGAAATGTATTATCATAAAATATGAATGTTTTATCCCACTAGACTTGCATTGAAGATAACAATAAAGGTGAAAGACATTGTTTCTACACTTTCGCGCACTGAGGTTTATACTGAACGGCAATAAATCCGCTTAAAGTTATTTTATTATAAATACAAATGTAGACTTCATTATTTTCTTTGAACTATGTTACTTGGATGGTGACGAGTCCTTGATCTTCTCCTTATTGAGTAATACCCAGAAATGCTTTGCAGACAAAATAAGAATTCATCTAAGAACTATCTTCATTGATCTTAAGTCTGTTTCTCATGATTGCGTGCCATGTTCAATACCTCGCTTCTATGAGTGATATGAAAGGTATGCTCCTTTGTGGTTGCTTATAGTAAAGACCATAGGGAAGAAGAGTTCCAATAAATATTCAGTCAAGTTTTAATATTCTGCTATGTCTTAAAATTCCTAGCATTTACCAGTCTTGTAACCTGACTCCAAGACTACAAAGTTTTCCAGGGTTGAACCTCGATAAGGGGAATCTCCCGCTTAGAAATTCATTCTGCAATCTATGGCCAACTAAAAGGCTTACAAGTCATTGTGAACTATCTGAATGACAGGAACTAGCCTTTAGCACTCCATTGCAATTCGTTAGGCAAATAATATAGCAGTACCTCCAAATAAGGGACACCCACCGGACTAGACATTTTGTCCCTTTAATAGTGTTAAGCTTATGATTATGTATCCTTAGCTTGCAAATAGATGGCGGTAGTGTTTATAAAAAGAACCTGCCATGTCATAATTATGCTATATGTATCAGTTCGTCTTTGGTGTTCGTCAATAAACGTTGTGAGGAATAACGCTCTCTGTTTATTACTTTACATTCAATCCAGTCTGATTATTAGAGACTTTTATATATTTTGTTTAAATAGAGAGTCCCTTCTTCACAGAGTTCATATTAAAATAATGTAATTCAATTAGAAATTCAAGTTGTATCATGATTTAAATAAATGTTATACATATAAGTAACGTAGTCACAGGTATTAATTTGAGTTTGAAGTTAATGAAAAATGAAAAGTTTTCTTTTAAAAAGTTTAGCTATTGCAAAAATGCATGAAAGGAATAACAGAGTTCAGTCCTCATAGAAATTTATTAAAAATGATCCTTTACACGTCTTTCTTTAAAAGTCTGCGAATTGCAAGCATTTTTTTCTACATGGATAGTAAAGTCACCGATGGTCATAAGTCATTTAGTGTCATCAATAGTTATCATGAATGTTTTTAGATGTGTATACTTTAAGGCATCTGTATAATTTTCTATGTTATGACACTTTTCATCTGGTTCTTACTTGTCTTCCTTACTCCTGTCCAAGCTATTTTATTAAAGCTCACATCATCAACTACTGTTGAAATAAAAGATTTTAGGTCTTTATTGTCGTATTCAGTACACAAAGTTTCATCGATTTATAAATATTCTTACTAATGAGCATTGCCACTGATTTTGACAATTTCCAACAATTCATTTTCACCAGAAGTATTTTCATTAAGGGCATTCGAAACTGGAATTTCAAAGCCTGCTTTTTTTAAAGCAGTGCTGAATACAACTTTGGGTGATTTTGATTTAACAGCCTTTGTTATCCATTGAATAGCTTTCAATACAGTGATACATTTTGCAAGCTGATTGCTGTTGCTGCAAGCAGCTTCGCAAAGAACATGGCAACAGTTTCCTGTAATGAGCCTTGAAGCTTTAATTACACGTTATTCCAATTACACCTTATTATATCCTCCATTAGTATAATGAAACTTACTTCTACATTGCTTACTGCATTAGTATAATGATGTTGCATTACTACATTATTATTACTGGAATAACACTAATTTCACTGATTTCAGTTTTACACTAATTTCACTGATTTCAGTTTTACAGTTGTCCAGAAAAAGCGGAATCTGTTTATTTTTTCTAGATATTGTTTCATCAAAAGCAATCAAACTGTAACCAGAAAGGATAAGAATCTTTCAGCATGCTTTTAAACCACAACTCTTTAAATGAAGCAGAAAGTAAGATGAAATACTCTGCAGTTTTCATGGAAATATAGGAGTAGGGGGGAAATCAACAAAGCGTGATTCTTCATTGTCAAATTGCCAATAAATGCATTATAAAGATGTAAGTTAATTAAGAAATGATAAGGATCTTTGTGCGTACTTTAGCAGTCGTAGCATATCATGTCTTATATAAAATCCTTTCATTTACTCATTTAACTAAGCTACGCTAAGGGTACTTTTCCCCCTTTAATTTTCACAGCAGTTCACAAAAATAATTCTAATTTTTTTGCCTGAATATATATTGAGCAAATGCAAAACAATAGTGATCTTTTTCTATAAATCAGTTTTATTTACTTCAAACATATTAAAATGGGTTTGAATTTTCGTATCGGTTAATACTAGGGATATTTATTAAAATATTCTTGGTTGATTTGTAAACTAATGTAAAACACTTAATTAGAGCTGTGTTATTTAAAAACATTCTGATTAGCCTTATTGATGCGTTTATAAAACATTATACCTGTACTCGCAGAATTATTTTGAAATATTTCTCGTCTTAAGCATAGAATTTTAGGCCCAAGAGGAAACATTAATTAAAGCATAGTCTAAGTGCCTATTTTATAAATTTTCATATTAAATTATGTCAGGAACCTGAAAACATTCTTATAATAAACGAAAAGTTACCGTTACATATCAACGATTGAAAATAATTGAGGGTAATGTATTAGAAACATGAAGTTCGAGATACTGTCGATCAGAAATTTAAGCTTTCTTAAAATGATTCGCTAATATATATGATAAATAATTCTAAAGTCTTCCGAAATTATCTATTCTTTTTTTATTCAAAAAATAACTCATTTTGAATCAAAAATGCGAAAAGGTTAGGTTGAATTTTAGGATACTGTTTTATCAGTTGTTAACCTGCAAGATATTTTCTTCCTCCTTACCGCTTATCTTCGTGGTATAAATGGAAAGCACGTCTGGCTAGCAATCGGAAGGTACGGACTTCAAATCCCGGCAATAGCATTGCGTATTTCTTAGATTTCCTGGTATAAAAACACCTAATGACTGCACAACTTATGTTTCCTTACATCTTATTAAAGCATTTCCTTTGAGTAAACAGTTTCGCAGTTTTCAGCCAGTTGATCGCGATGATGGTAATTTAAGGCGAGGCTCTCTGGCGGAAGAAACGAAAACATTACCTAGAGATTACAGTTGAAGTTCAGTTCTAATTTCTCGGCAGTAAGCAGGCGCAGTAAAAGTTTGTAATGTTTTCTAAGATCGATACATTATGTAAATATTTTTTATCATATAACACGTTTTACTACCTTGTTTGTGTTTCACTGGCCTTTTTCTAAAATTAAAATAACGTATTTTAGGATCACTTGATAAAGGGAAGGAGAAATAAATTCTGTATAACGATGTTTTTCAAGAAAGATCATGAGACAGGGAATTTAATTGAGCACGACTCTCTGTTATAATGGCTCTTGTGATAGTCTGTCTTTGGGATATCGGAGACAGAACATTTAAAGCTCTTAGAAATAAAGGTAAACGTTTAGGTTTGATGAAAAAACATCCCACCTGTATGGCAAAGACTGTCCACTGCATGTCGACTGCTTAATACTATTGAAAACTGTTAGTTATTGTAGGACTTGAGTCCATGAGGAAGTTGGCCATATGGATAATTCCTTGATTTCTTCCTTCTGTAATTTAAACAAACAACATTTTGTTCTCAGAAAACGTCTTAAGATAAGTCAATAGCTTACGAGTGCGGTTCTATGTTTAATGCCAACTTACCTGCAATGAAAGAGGGATTCCACTATAAGCTTCGCTTGATAGAAGACGTTGAAGGAGGTGAATAGGAAACAGCATTTAATTCCAGCCATTTTGGTTTGAAGTAGGCCAATCAGGTTTCAGTCTCTTGATTTAAACTCATATAAAAATCTGCACTGAATTACATTAATCATACAATGATTTTATTTTCAAAGAGAATCTTCTTACATAATGGAAGTTGTTAATGAAGTAGCTAAGTACTGGAATTTCGTTAATTGTTGCCGAAGTAGCTAATTCTTAAAATTAACTTGGTTCATATTACACAGTAACACTTTCTATTATTTTTAACAGTAAAACATTTTATTTGATAGTACTCTTTGTTGCAATTAAGATTAAATTAAGGTTCCTATTACACAGATAATAAGGCATTACGGTCTGAGTACCTTAGTGTGGTTTTATACATATGCACATTTAATATTAGTACACTGTTAAATAAATAAATATTTAGATTTTAATGCATTTAAAACTTTTTAAGTAGTTAAAAATCTGATTTTCTTTTGCTATGAGCATTATAAAAAATTACTTTAATAAATCGTAGCCCTGGAATTTCTTTTTTGGAGCGTCAGGAAGCTTTGAAAAATTTTAAAGAATATCTTCAGTTCTCCTCTCCTTTATTACATCCACTAGGCGAAATAAGTAAAATATAAAAGTTTGCTTTCTTTTTTTGTTTTATTTTAATTTAATACGTAAAAGTAACACATTTCAGGAACCGGAAGTCAAAGAAAACTTTCTGGCAGCGTGAAATATTTGAAAAAAATACTTACAGCTTCTGAATGCTCAGAGTTAAAAGAAAAATGTCATTTTCAAAACCATCAACTCTCGAGGCTGGAGGGGGGGGATTTGTCTCTACTACGGCAGAAGGTTTTAAACATGTAATTGATGACCGAAACTTAAACTGGATTTATTTGAAACATTCCTTGTAGTATTCAGGAAACGTTTTCAGCATCTATTCTTTCTTGAAGTATCAAGTAGACGACGCATTCTCTAGTCCCAACTTGAACTATAAAATAATAAGTATGTCTTCTCGAATAAAATCAGAGCTCAGAATTGCATAACATTTGTTGAAATTGTATTTTTTTTATCTTTCGCATGATTTTCCCAAGTATAGTATAGATTTGATGCTTTCAGCTTTTTCTTTTATGGCTCTTGTTTTGAAAAAGTGATGTTGGGGAAAAGGTTTCAGTGTTTGAATTAAATTAATGTTTTGATTCAGCAAATAACCTGAAATATTCGTCAAATGTGTTAAATGAAACATCTTCATCCATTAACTTGATTTGAAAATTGAAAAATGATATATGTCACTAATAATAAAAATGTTTAAATATTAATATGATAATGAAATTTTGAAAGCCAAAAAGTAAGCCGAACCATATGTAAATGGAAAGATACGATTGTTTTGCAAACCTTCAACTAAAACTGAACACCCTTATATAAAAATAATTTAAAATCATTCCATAAATTCTAACTAATAGTCAAATGTTCAATTAACTGGCCATCTAACTTAGCTAGACCTAACGTACTTCAGCTTCCATTTTAAAAATACACATAAGAATTATTGTAGGAAAGTGCACTTTTGGCTTCAGCATTTTCTCAATTCTTCCATATTTGATTTGCATATTATTTACATCATTTAGCGCTATATGTTAATACTGTTTCGAGTTTTACTTCGGTTTTCAGTTTACCCATTCTCTATGTACCTAGTTTATGTACCTAATCATTTTGAATTCGTATATAAGCTGACTCCTAGGCAGCTGTAACGAAACATTTGCTAACTGTTCGGCTTACACACGGAAATATATGATCTTAATTTTGAGTTGAAATTGCATCAATGCACATTTCGCGAGCAGAAATGAAAAAAAAAAAAAAAAAAAATGCTGCTATTTGAGACTGAAAGAGATTGTGGTCGGTATGCTCCATAATCAGAAGCAACAAAGTTTCGCTCTGTGGTAAAACATCATAGCTATATCAGACCTCTTTATCTTGCGAGTTATTACCTTTTTACTCAAGACAGGGAATCTACTGTATTTTAACAAAGATATACATGTGTGTCATACATATCGAGTAAAAGAGTGTTATGTTTTAAGAGTTTATAAGCAAAGATATGATAAAATTTAAACTTTCGCTGTAAATGCTAATAAAATAATCAAACTCTCATACATCCACTTAATATAACACAGATAAATTTCAGTATTTGACAGCCTTATAAAAGACTAATTTAAAAACATAGGACGATGTTTATGAAAGCAAAGCCCTCGCAGAGTTATAGGCCTACCCATCAAGCCTGCCAATTAACTAGACAGTGCATAAAGGCAAAAAGACCCATAATGAAACTTCCTTTGTGTAATGAACGGATAGATACTAAATAATAGTTAAAATTTTATTAATAAGTAGAGCAATTTATTAGTTAAAACGAAACTTTAAAGGCATATACTAACATGTGAATTGAATTTTTTGATTTCCTTCTTGAACTTTAAGTAATATATATTTACAACATTAATTTTATTTTATCCCTTTGTTCAAAACGTTCAAAGGAAGTTTATATGCATAAAACTTTCAATAATTGAATTTGGCTATCAGAGATTGTTATCATACTCTTCAGATAAAAAATGTACAAAAAGATACTATCCGTGACAATGTAGTTTGTATTGCAGCGCAAACGGAATTAAATCATCTTTCAACCATTCGTCACGATGTCGCGCAGAGACCAAAGAAAATCTGAGCAAGGAAGCATTGGGTTCTTTGATCGGAAACATATCCCTGTCATCCCATAATCCCCTTATTTTCTAGATTGCTTGCTCTTAGAATCGCTGCCATCTCTTATTCAGATGGTTCTACAGAATAAGAGTTTTCAAACGATTCAAGCTGTTTAAAATGATAGGATGGTCGGTATATGACATTTTCCAGGAATGTCAGGAAACTGAATAAGTGTCTGTGTATCTATGGATGTTGCTTCGAAGATGACTAAGTGATAATTTTTTTACATTTCGAATTGAACCCATCAAAAAGCATTTTAGCGAAAGTTTCGAACAAAGGAGTATTATCAACAGGGATTGCAGAGATAAGTGTATTCTTTAAAATCCTTTTTTCGGTATGATAACTAAATATTTGGGGATCAGAATTAATTTTAGGAGCAAGAATTGGAAATTGAATAGAATTAATTTTAGGTGCAAGAATTGGAAATTGAATATAGAGACCAGAATGTTTTCGCGTTTTTACCTTGCATGATAAAATGCTTGTCCTGGGAATAATACATTTTCCTAAATTGGGTAGTTTCTGTGCCTGTTACATGTATTTTAATAAAATAACTTTTGAGAAAATGCATGAATTACTGATTTATATCTGTGGTTAAGAAAATGTTTCGTGGAAAACATTGTTCAGAATTCCAAGGACATGGTCGTTCGTATCGCGTCAGTGACATTTATGCTATTGCACTATTTCATTGACTTATAAAGAATCGACTAAAAGCCCTATTCCAAAAACGCGAAGATCTTCAACAGTTGCATTTCAAAGCTCAAGGAGGGAAAAAAAAGAAAGATTCCCTTTCTATTTCACGAACACAGAGAAAAAATAACTTTGCATTTGAAGACAACCATTTGTGCTCTTGGAATGTACCCCAGATTTAAAAAGATAATAGAAAATGGTCGATACTGTGCCATCGGCGTTACGCGAATGGATTTTAGTATGCGATCAACCTGGAAAAGAAATAAATGGAAACAGAAATGCATGTCCGATGTATTCCGACGGTGAAAAATCGATGTTACTATCAAAGCAAGGAATGCTTTTCATCAATGCCCTGTTTTCCATTTTTTCCCACAAAATCATGATTGATGCAAAAAGCGCAGATTCTTTGAAAATGTTTTGCATAAGTTTCAAATTCCCTCAGAAGTGATAGTTAAAATCTTAAAATAGGGATCTACTGTTTATATCCCTTCCTTATGAACACATAATTCTAGTTGGAAAACCAGTGTCACGTTTTTGAATTTAAAATCATCCACACTGTTTGTTATAACTTTGACATTCAAAATCAAAAATTACCATAAATTTCCGATATCCATAACTTATTCTAGGAAAGGCTGTAACCTCATTAGATCTTTCTTCTTTAGAATTTGTTCGTCGAAGAACATTGGATAGTAGCCAAGAAATAAATGTTTAATTCAGTGTCTCGTCTTCAATAACTCTCTCCCGGAATGACCTAATTCATCTGCATGTTCTGTACGGAACAAATACCCTAGCTTATCAGAGAAGTTTTTTCAAAATCTGTAATTGTTACCTTCAAGACGTCGTGAATGAATTTGAATCGGAAATGACTTCCTTTAATGCCATAGTTAATTTTGAAAGAAAGTATTTCGATGGCTATTTATTTAAGCATTTTGATCAATCAGCAACAATAGTACAGCAATTTAATTTTAACTACATTATATATATCGTCGATAATGGCTGTAGCATCTGTTTTTGAATGTCTTGTACGAAAGAGAATATTTAGGAACAATTATTATTATTATCAATATATGTATATATATAGTGCAGTTATATATATACGTATTGCTTAGTGTAATTATTGAAAGCAGCTACTATATACATTTAACAAGCGTGGGTTCGAAACCAGAATAAGATGAGCAAACTTGCGATAATTCACCCTGCTTTACATATGTAATGTTGGAATTCTCCTGCTTTCATCTTGAAATACTCCTTTTTTAAAAGCTCTACTCAAATGCATTAACCCTAAACGTGTAAAAAATGATTACGACGGCCTGAGCAACAGTCTCAATGCTGAAATACTGAGGTAAGCCGGCTATCTTCCAGCGAAGGACTAGTCGGCAAGTGCCCAGAAGTTAGACATTAGAAAGAATCTAAAATATGCAACAATTAAGTAAGGTTCTGGAAGTTTGAATTGAATATATAAAAACAGTACTTTATTTGTTCATGAATTATTTCCTTTGAATAATTTCAAGTCTATAAAATGCTATTAAATCACAATTTATATCTTTAAATATTCATCTTCGAAAATCGCTATTCAATAAGAAAAAGTATTAACGATAAAATTATGGAGACTATTAGGTTTCTGAAATAGGAAAGATGAAAAATCATCTGTGCCTTCGCTAGAATTCAAACCGAGCGTTTTTCAACTGCTAGCTGAAAGTGCTAATCGCTTACTATAAGACAGCATACACGAGGAAATTGCATGACATCTCTTACAACCTTTCCCACTTAAAAAGAGACTGGGAAGAGGCATGAGACCCAGTCTACCAAATCTTTATGAGGCTTATCATATGTTTACTTCGGGCTCACTGCTCACGTTGTTAGGTTTTTGAAATAGAAACCATGAAAACTCAACTATGTCCTTTATGAGAATCAAGCCACGGAACTTCTATTCGCTAGATGGATGTGGTAATCTTATATGACTAGAGCGTACATAGGGAAATGCTATAATCCTTCGCATAGTATGCTACAGAAAATTGTAATAGGGTATATAGGTCATGTACAATTTTTTTACAAATTCTTATAAATACTTACAACATCTACAAACATGCATTACTTAAACTGCCTTAAAAGCACAACAAACTAAATATTATTTGATTTATTTGATCATTTAATCAATTAACCGCCTTCAATTAATTGATCCTATTAAGGAATTTCTTAAAAAGGATTCAAGTAAAACGGGCTGAATAGCTATGTAGACATAACATTAAAAAAGTCTAATCGCAGCTTTCATTTAATTCGTCTGTGTGTAACTGATGATTAAAAGAAGCAGCTTGAAGCAGAAAATCTTTAGAGCTAGGAAAGCTAATGTATAGATAAAACTAATTAAAGAGCTTCATTTTCTATCTAAAGTAAGATAAACTGGGTGATAATTTAACCAAGGAATCCAAATGAAACTTCAAGTAAGGAAATAAAAAAGAACAATTCCGCTGTAGATAGCACGATTTCGCGCAGAAAATTCGATAGTGTATGAAAAGAGTTTCGAATCGATGTGGAAAAAGGAGATCCATTGAAAAGGAGTTTCTTCCTTGGATGAACTAGTTGACACGCACTCAGTATGAATTGATCTCTGCATTTATGAGAATTTCCCTGCGTTTGCTAAGTGTGCTCAGAATTTCTTTCAAATTTTTGTCGGATTATTTGAGTCTACATTTTGTAATTTCATTATTATTCATAATTATTTTCTTAGTATATGATAGTAACAGTAGGTTGTTATATTTGTGACATATTAGAAGTAGTTAATTAAAATATTATTCAGGTAAATATCAACGAAAAATTAACATCTTGAAGGAAACATGCTTTATTCATAGAAGATTGTTAAGAAAGTAACAAAACATGAACAAAATGGAAATTCCGTAAAATATGTATAGATTTTTCTATAGAATGAAACAAAACATATCTCTGATGTATAAAGGAGTACATCATCAAAAATAAAAATTTCTGAAAGATGGATAACGAGTAGAAATTTCCTTATTTCTAGAATGTGAATAATATATGTTCCACAAATTAACCCTTTCGCCGTCCTCTCCTGTCCGCGAAAATTTCCCGCCAGCGGTCTTCTGTTTTTCGTAGCGTGTAATGTTGTTTCCTCTGTACATCATAACTTCCCATACATGACTTTCGTAGTGGATGAATGTCAATAAATATTATGTAAAATTATAAGGAAATAAAGCATAATGGAAAAATAATAATATCTCTGCTTATTTCTAACAGCAGTATAATTTGATAACATCTGATCCAGGCGGTCCACTCCTCCCATTTTGTTGTTGTAATCTTCTACAATTATTGGTTTTTTACAGTTCTTTTCCGTGTTCCAACATCAATCATCGAGTTATTATAGACTGTTTTCATCAAACGTATATCTTTCTTCTCTTTCCAATTCACAACCTCATTTTTTCTATTTTTCTGCTGAGTAGACGTTGAAGCCATCACTCACTGTCTTATAACTTATGTAAAATGGCACAAATATTCATAAACCCAGGGAAAAATTCAATTAGAAATAGAATGCCTGATTAGTGCTACCCTCTAGGAGGTATTAGAGCAAACAAAAATAAAAACTCAAACAAGTAAACATTTAGAAAGCGTTTTAAACGTTTAAAAGTTTTAAAATGTAGAAGAACGCTTGAGGCGTGTTACTGCCGCCCTGCGGAAGTTTCACTTGAACACGCGCTAGACGCGTTACGGACAACGAAGAGGTTAAAGGATTTCATGGCATGTTTGTAACACAAGCGGTTTGATGATGGTTTTTTGAAAACTACAAGCTAATTCAGCGAAACATACAAAGCTATAAAGAAAAATGATTTTGTTGTAACTACACTGCGTTCTGAGAAAGATTACTTTAGCTTTTCAAGAGCTAGGCCTTTAGTCTTTAATAGTATGTGATGTTAGTGTGTTAATGTCATCAATATTTCCTGACCAGACCTTTTGCTAATTGACAGTGCCATAGAAAATATATTTAAAAGGGAAATATTTAAAAAAATCTTTGTAATATCTTTCTAAAACTGGGGCTATACGTGTAGATTTAAAGCATGCTTTTGATTTAAGTACTCCTATGAAAAGTTCATAATTGTTTCATAATTATACATAATGTTCATAATTCGTTCATAATTAATATTCGATAATTATTAATTTAAAATGAGAGAGATGTATAACAAGGCTAATAATATAAGTGCGTATATTAAGACATTAAGTTAATATTAACTGTAATAATGAATTATAAGTTTTATTACGATTTTAGGATCTTGTTTGCCTAGACATTCGAACAGACTGGTGGCTGAACACCTCATCGAATCATGATGAATGTGAGGTACCAAAATATAGAAAGTTAAACAAAGTTATATTTATATAGCTAATTCTTTTATAATCTGGTATATTATCCGAAACATTACACGAACAATAAAACATATACTTGAATCATATAAAATACTGTTTGATCATTAAATATAATTCCATTAACGAAGGTATCGAGGGATATTCATGCAGAAATTTTTAAATAAATCATGTTCTCAAATATTGTCTCAAGCACTGAGTTTTCTGCAAAAATATTTATCTAAAAATTATATCTATTGAAAAACCACTAGATTAGTGAATTGTTAGTACATAAGTTATTCGAAATAAGGAGACATTGAAAAATGATCTATTAATTAAATTAATTTGTCAGAAAATATAAGTGAATATAATTTATGAGTTATATTTACATAAAATTTCTTTTAATTTAGTATTATGATGTATTGCATATTGTTTCCTCATAAAATGGCTCAATATTTATTCTAATATTAATATCAGCTTATTATTTATTAATAAATAAATAATAAGCATCGTTTTTTAATAAAAAATCATTAATAATAGTTACTAAATATTAAAAATCTTGAAGCTGCGAAATGTTCTTATGCTGAATGGAAATATGAATAGAAGAATTCACGTTTTTATCTTAATTATGCATGAACTGGAAAGAAATTGGCTAAAGTGTATTATACTTAAAAACAACCTTTAAGGCACCTAAATTGTTCATTCCATTATTGCTTAGAGAGGAAAACTGATGATTACATTTTGTTTAATATTCATATTTAGTCATAGTAATTATAGATCATATAATATTTATTAATTATATAATATGATATTTATTAATTATATAATATAATGTTAATTAATCATCTATATAATTAATTGTAGAAAATATTGAAGCAATTTATGTTCATTCAATTTATTCGTGGTTCATGTAAATCATGGCATCAACTAAAAACGTTTCTCGCAACTTCCCCGAGTAATGATTTAAATTAAACGCAAATTGTTTTGGAGCTATATGCATTGTACGCGGCTTTATTTCAGTCCTACATCACAAAAATAAAGCAAATCTACAAGCCTATTGCAAGATCTTTTCCCTCTAGCAATCCAAATGGCGCAGTAGTTTTTAAAAATATGTCTGCTCTTAACTTTTCCAAACAAGTTACTCAGGATTACGAAATATCTTTAAATTCTTTTTGATGGAGCTAGTTTTTGCTATGTCTTTTACATGAATACATTTGTAACACTGTATCTTTACGATGATTTAGTAAAAATGTTCCTTTCATTTTACTTAAAATATTCTAAGAAAAATATCTCTTGCCCTTTGGATGCAAAACAGTACATTTTATAATAATTCTTAAGTATAATTAATGGCCAATTATTTACAAAAAATATTTTCATTTACAGTTATGTTATGTTCTCCCGCCTTCTTGGCATGCCTTCGTGGTGCGGTGGTCTGCATGCTGGGCGCGTATTCCGTAGATCTGAGGTTCGATATTTTTCATCTTGCTTGCTTCCAAAATACCTAATGTCTCTACAGTGGTGCCCGAATTAAAAGGATGTTGAATGATGATTCTCCACACCCAGGATTTGGCAATTGTGTCCCCTAAAATCTCATTCTCTCTTTAAAAGGGGGAGTATATGAGGTATTTCTCCCGCCTTCTTCGTGTGGTGGTCTGCATGCTGGGCGCGTATTCCAGAAGCCCGCGGTTCAATTACAGGCGAATGCGTTGCATATTTTTCATCTTTCCTACTTCCAGAATACCTAATGTCTCTATAATGTGTCATCTGAATTAAAAGAATAATAAATACAGCCTTAACAAATGCTTATAAGCTTCTACATTGTCTTATAGTAGAAGCTGGATTTTAGATAAGAAGTTTTACCTTCAGAGCAATTTTCACTCATTCAGACTTATAAAAATAAAATTATATTAATACCGTATTCTCTATGCTGTTGTGTTTAGCCGTAAGACAGCTTAAGAAAGATCACATCTATATCTGTAAATATTATGTTTCATGTAAAAAGATACTTTTCTCACAGTCGAACAAATGTACTTAAGTCTTCGCCGTTATCCAACGGTACACATACTGTGATTTTTATGATGTAATATATTTTCTTCTTTTCTAATGAAGACTTTTCCCCATCGAGTTGCTTAAAAAAAAGCAAATCATGAAACATTTTACAAAAGAGAAAATTTTACTGTATAAAAATTCGCTCCATTTTCTACATATTCCTTGTATAAAAATGGAAGCTTGATCCTCATAGTTATCGCTTTAAATCTTCTCTATAGAATCTTGGAATAATATCTTCGGAATAATAGGACCAAACATTACTTTTTCAGAGCTCACGGTGTGTCCGTAACAGTTTAGATGAGTGCAACAGATTCAATGTGTCGTAATTAACGACTCCAGATTTCCTTCTTTGAGAACATGTTCTTAAGCAGTGCCGCAGCCCTGCAGTTCTTCCTGTCTGTCAGTCATGAGAACATCTGAAATTATCTAATAATCATAGATCAGATCACGAATTGCATTAAACCATCTGATAACTTCTGATCTATTTGAAATTTGCGGTGAATGGTCATTGTGAGAGAGACTATCCATAGATATATAAAGTTGTATGAACTTTGCTCCCGCATTTTGCATCAAAATTCTCAGGTTTATAAGAATATTTTGGTATTTGCAATTTCAGAAAATCACTAGGATTCTAGTTCTGTATAATCTTTATTATTATAAATTAATCAGTTAATTAGTTTTCTAAGTGTTACTCTTTTGGCACATGTTTCTGATCGTTGTTATTTCGAACACAGTAACTGGTTACGTGACCCTCCTTCCATTGAAGATAAGGAACACAGGGGCAAAAACTTTATTAGAAATTTAATTAAACTAGCAAAGAATTGAGTTTTTTTCCCCATAATGAAACTCGGAATATCTTCCATTTTTGGAAAACTATCATGCAGCAACAGCGTCACCTAAAAGGCAAAAACTGGTGACACTTTCTAAGAGGTTTGAATTAGTTTATGAAAGTTTTCCAATATTTGAATTATTAATACAATTTTAAATGTTTCTGAAGTTTTAATTTTATTTTGTTCTGCTCAAGCAGGATATTTCTTTCTTCTTAATAAAACATTCATGGTTCTTTGTAACTTGTGACGTTTTCTGTGGCTGCTTAAATTTTCGGAACTTACTTACTCAAATGCCTTAGTACTGTATTTTAAGATTTAATGCACACGTATCATTGATACCACCATTGAATATAACCAAATTACAGAATATGTTCTAACTTACAGACTCATGAGTGTGTGTGACAGTGGCTAGAAACTTGATACTAACATTTGAATTTAAACCCTGTTCATCCTAAAAACTCAAATGTGTGTCAACTAATCTAACATGTCAAATGGTAGATTTCTAGTATTATTACCTAGTGAAAGTCAGATATCTAAAAGCAAGTACAAATATAAAGTATTACATACTTAGTAGTAAAAGCAAACTGCATGTTTATCAGGGCAAAATTCCGCTAGATTAATCTTTGTGACCTGACCGTGTGTTAATTAATAATATTAAGGCTATGAAGCATTAAATAAAATTATTACATTATCAGGTAAGAGACCTAACTAAACAATAATGCCGATTCAAGTCGAGTCGATTTTCAGTCTTCCGTTTGTCTGAAGGTAGTCCTTGCACTACAAGCCTTGGTCTTTGCAGTGATGCCAAAGTCTCATTTAACTTTACTAAAACCTCTCGCTTCGTTCTTGAGCCCTAGAAACTTACACATTAAATTGTGTCCATATAAAGTTTTATTCTTGTTTGCTATATTCTCGCGCCAGTTATTTAACGAAAGCGTTGCGCTGCCAGAGAACAATTTACGCGTAGTATTCTAAGGGGAATAAATGTACCCTGAAGTTTACAATAGAAATAATTACATAGTAATGCCTGAGAGACCTTACTTTTCCGCGATAGCATTTAGCAATTTCTTGATGACTGAAAATTGTATCTTGGGAGAAAAAGTTTTCATTCTCAGTAGAATTATTTTAATTGAACAGTAGGTTACTATAATTAATTGCAGAAAAGCTTCTCTCTAATAATGATTTTGTATTAATATGTTTCAAATGACTTGGCATTTATTTTCATGCCGCGTAGAAATGAGCAAAGAGCGTGTCGCCGTTGCTGACAGTTATGAAAATTAATTTCGTTGACTTTTTGCCATTTATCAAAGTCACTTATTTTTATTTTTAACGCACGGTTCGGTTGAAAATATTTTCTAAACTTAAAGCTTTATTGAATTAAGCATAAATGACTAAACCGCTGAAACTAGATCAGTAACTTAATGGTGTGCATTTATAACATTTTCGTTAAATTGTATTTAATCAAAATGTTTTTCTGTTGCAAAAATGAAATTCAGGTGCAAATGTCAATTTTGCCATAGGATCGCTCTACGAGGATGGGATTTGAATTGTAAAGTTATTACTTATACTATAGTTATACATTAAGTTTTAAGGTATTTTATTGTAAATTTTATTACAGAGCATTTTATTAAGAAATACGCATTTATACATATAGTTGAAATGAAACAACACGTTAAAAGGATCATGATCTCAAAAAACAGTTTATTATTTATGCATTTTCTCATTTTACATAAGTTTTAGAAAATGTTTTAAATTTTATGTAATTTTTATGAATAACCTACTAAATAAATAAAAGGAGCATACAAATTGAAAATTAGATAAATAGATAGTTCAACATTTTTCTGGAGTTCATGTCTGTTTGGAAATGTGAAATAAACACAAAAATGTTATATTTTTTAATTTGTAGAAGCTTGTACTTTGAACTTTCTCTGGAATTTTTTTCTTATGCAAGTGAGTAAAATTCGTATTTTTCGAAAATGTCTTAATAGGTTTTGTAAGTATAAATGTAACTTAGATTCTTTGAATATTCAGTCTCTAAGGAATAAATCTCTAAGTAATTATAAGTGTGTTTTCATAATTTAAAAATAACGCTCATAATATTGCTTTATACTAAAAATAATAATTAAAATTTCCTAGCATAATTTAAGTCTTCTCATTTGAGGTTTAACAAAAGATACGTTTAGGAACAAGCTTTTCAGCCCAAAACTCTCTTTCAGAATATTTGTTGCAAGAAAATTACTCTACTTAAAACTATTTTTCTTGCGATTGAAACCTTTATTCTATGCAAAGTTTGCTTTCGAGAATGTTTTAGATTACTATGCAACATAAACCTAATTCTTCAGTAGAAAATGCTTCTGACAGAAAAGACGTTCTTTTAAATGGTTTGCATATGCGACGTGTAAATTCAAACCATTGAGAAAAATTGAGTCATTATTTTCAGTGTTCCTTTCATTTGTTTTGAATTTGAAAGTTACTTGTAAAAAGTAAGTAGTGAAAAATGGATTTGGAATAGTTTTGTGCTAGAAAAAGTGCATAAACGTTAAAAAAGCTCAAATAGAATGCTAGTCTTATCGGTTAAGATGTTATGCTTTACGAATAAACACTTATTTTCATCTTGCATTAATTTCAAACATTACAAAAAGTATTATTCTAAAGCAAACCTTGACTTAATATTTAATTGCTAATATGTATGAAAGCTTCTCGTTTGAATTAGATTTATCGCTTGAATGTATTTTATCCATTTTTAGTTTTTTAAAAAAAATATTTATTTAAACCATCTTCTAGTTTTCAAAATGATTCAGCAATATGAAGTACATTAGCGTGAAAAATTACAATACGCATTAAATTCTTTAAATTCGAATAAGATTACTTCTAATTTAAAATGTCTGAAACTAATAATGAAGTCATAAAATGATTGCATGGATAGATTTTATAACACTGAAATTTTAAAGTACCCGCTTTCTTTAAATTATGCTAAAGCAGGTTTTAAATAATGCCCGCAAAGCATGCATTTCTCCCCAGCTGCTTTCATAATCACACACAGTGTGATTATGAAAGCAGTGTGACACACAGTGTGATTATTTCACCTTTTGATGCATATCAGTGTTATGACATCATCTTTAACCTATCCTCATAATGAGTATTATAAACTGTAATACATTTACTCAAGTTTCTGTGCTTTATTTAAATATTTTAATTATTTGAACTTAATTACTTAAAAATAAATTTTATCTTCAATATTAGCTGAGATGTCTCATTTTTTAATGCTTTAAGTGCGGGCATCTTTTGGAAAAACATAACCGAGTAATTAATTTATTGTGTACTGTTCAATTTTATTGCCTTCAGAATAATATTTTTTCCTTTCGATCCTTTTACTTCCTTAAGCCATTGAATTTACTTTTATTTTAATCTTTTCGTGCATTTATATTTACTTCAAATAATTATTTCGTACTTTAACGCATTTCTTTCATCCGATTAATTTTTAAAATTCAATTATTCTTTCTTTTGAGAGATTAAACCAATCCAATTACTTCCATATTTTTTTTTCTTTCTCAACTATGTTTCCGTCGGACCGTTAACTCTATGTAACCATTCCATAAATGATTATTTTATCATTGTGAAGGGGCTGAGATTAACAAAAACTTCCTTCACTTTCATTCAACTGTGTTAATAATGTCGCTCTTTTTTCAATGCTTCCCACTGGCTGTTTTTATGATTCCTGTTAGTTCTTTAGAAAGAGCGAATTAAATGCGATTACTTTCATTCACTTCTACATTCATTTTGCTTTAGATTTTTAGCTTCATCTAATCATTTCCAGTTTAGTAATTTTTTCCGAGCTTTCTTAAAAGTAAATGATTATAGTCACGATGTGTGATATTTTAATTTTGATAACACTTGAAATTTGAATTTGATAACAATTTAAATTTTAATTGACGCTTTAAATTTTGTCTAATTTGCTTTGTAGTAAGACATACATAACATAAGAAACATAAATTAACTAACCAAGCTGTTAACTATATCAAACAGCAATATTTTAATGTTATAAACAAAATATTTAAATGATTTTTGCGCTAAATTTAATTTCGGATACTTAAAAAAAAATTATTTTTATGATAAAAAAATTCCAATTAATAAAAATAACGAAATTTAATTTTAAAAAGCATGTCAATAGTTAATGAAATACTTGAAATTTTACAAGTGAACAAACAGGAAGTTACAGAATTATTGTAGTAGCTTGTCATCACATAATTTGATTACAAGACATTCTTTCAAGTATGAAAGATAGGATCTGTTCTATTACAGGACAGCATGAAACAAACAATAGAGTAGTTCAAAGGAACAAAGTATGCTTTGGTACTATGGTGCTAGTCGTACTTTAATTGATTTTTTATTAATGAAAGCCGAAAAATAAACAAAAACACATTTGAGTACACTTTTGGCAGAAGTATTGCTTACCATCTTTAAATTAAATATAATGAAAACACAAACATCAATAAGCAATACTTTTGGCAGAAGTATTGCTTATCGATCACCTTTAAATTAAATATAATGTTTTGATCTCTTTTTGTCAAATTAAGAATTGCTAATATTTTAAAGTGTGTCATTCTA
Organism: Stegodyphus dumicola; assembly: GCF_044657685.1. Taxonomy (NCBI): domain Eukaryota; kingdom Metazoa; phylum Arthropoda; class Arachnida; order Araneae; family Eresidae; genus Stegodyphus; species Stegodyphus dumicola. The sequence continues at coordinate 162,866,801 of NC_140781.1, read as the reverse complement.
TTTTACTTTCTGTGCTCATTGAAATAACTACTAAAGAGGCATATTTTAAGTTAAGACAATTTTGCAATCCTGTTGTCTTATTACGGAAAAAGATCTGGCAAATGCTCTTTGTTTTCCCGTATTTATCTTGGAAACTTAAAAGGATAAAGTGGAACCTAGGATAGTAAGAATTCCGCTCCAGGTTTCAAAAACGGACCTTAGTCTTCTACGTTTTTTTGTTTGAGAAAGGGATTTGATATTTATAGTTAGAATTTCTATTTATAGTTATATATGTTGTTAGATAAGAAACAGAATCCAATAAAAAGTAGCATATAGTCGGAATAACACAGTAATTTTAATTTACAGAGTCGTAATAATTCTTGGGAACTATGCCTGGGAACCGATAATTCGTATCTGTCTAGCAAGAACGATGCCAGTCTACGCACGAGGAATCCATCAGGAAAATGATATGGGCATGAAATTTTGTTTCTAAATTTCTATTAAAAACACACAAGTACCTCAAGAAGACGGATAGGAGTTTAGTTAACCTGTTTAAAGATAACTATGTAGTGATTCTGAGCCACTTCGTTGCGCTAACGGAAATTTCTAAAAAACGCTTAACGAGGTTGAAATGAAATTACGGTAAAGTGAACAAAAATTAATTTATTCTTATATACATGTACAGATAAATAAAAAATTAATTTGCAAATTCCAATAAATCACGATAATTTTTTTAAAGTCTTGTCGTTATTTTTTCTGTTTAGAGTCTTGTCGTTATTTTTGTTGTTTTAAGTCTTGTCGTTATTTTGCAAGGTACTCAACGAAGGTTGTTATGAGTTCCATTTTCTTAAATACTGATTTTAGTAATGTACTTTCAAATTTTAATTTCCTTGAAATAAGATAGAAAATGCTATAAAAACACTTTGAGCAATGTGAATGGAAAAATTACGTAAAAATAAATTATAGATTTACACACGGCCAAACATTCCTTTAGCCAAACCATTCATTACACTTATATGAGTTAAAGACCATGTTACATAAATTTATATGAAAAATTTACAGATGTGCTTCGTAAATGCTTTCAAAGATCCATCCACAGGTTTAGTTACGAATGCTATATTAGTCATAACAATGCCATTATTCTCCAAAATGAGCGGCCCCAGAGCGGTAAAGTCGCTGAACACTGGTAGTTCCGTCCGAGGTTCGAATCCCGCGAACGGGCTGGCTCCATGGGCGTTTAGTGGTTTTCTCCATGTGTAACGTATATACGAGCCAGTTTCCCTTAGAAAGTCCTCCACGAAGGCATCCCTCCCCTTAGGCAGATGGGCCTCATCCACCCTCATCCACCGATTCTCTTGATCACCGGAAGCAGTACCAATGAAAGCAATTTCAATAGAAACTGTTGCTCGAACGTTTTTCACTCATTGGAATGCTAGATTAAGAGTTCCTCGGACTCCCCCATATCCCCCTGTAGCGAATAGATTACTTGAGAGATTTCACCGCTCGCTAAAACAGGCGTTGATTTGCCTTTATAATGTCTAATGGACGGCGAGTCTTCCAATTGTGCTTCTCTATCTTCGATCAATATACAAAGATCTGAGAGGAACCTGTTCGGAGATATTCTATGAAACTATTATTCGCCTTTCTGCAGAGTTTTTACAACCCACTCAAGTTTATACTTCCGTTGATCTGACTTCATTTATTCAGAAGCTGTGTGAGACAATGAGAGAAATGTCACCAGTACTACCATCAGCTCATGTTAGCAATAAGTATTTCGTGCACCCAGCTTTAGTGACGTGCACTCACGTGTTTCTGAGGCACGATGCGCTGAAATCACCATTGACTCATCCGTATGGTGGGCCATTTAAAGTAATAAAATGGTTCAATAAAAATTTAACTCTTGACATTAAGGGAAAGGAATCGGTGATTGGCATCGATCCCCTAAAACCGACATTTTTGTTTCAGACACTCCAGCATCAGTTTCCTTTCCTGAGCAGACTCTTACAGTAAATCCATCAGGCACCACGGTTGAAGTACCTGTGCCAACCAAACATTGAAGTACCAACCAAACATTACTGGCGTATACTACTTATTCTGGCACAAGAGTCAAGTTTCACTCGAGGTATCTCTGGTCCCTTATGCCTTTCGCACGTGAAGGAAGGGAGTAAGTACTATGGCGGAAATCTTCACTGCTGTGCGTGGCAACGTTTATCTTCGCTGCGCAGTATGAACATGTGCTCGCCATAGCGAAAACTTGGAAGTTTTTCACCGAGACGTATTCTGACTGCTTCTCATCGCTGATATCCGGCGTCTTCACGTGTGTGTGCGTGAATGTTAAATGTTTAGTTTTTCCGAGATGTGATATGTTGGTTTAAATGTTAAAGTTGATTTTAACTGTTATCTGAAGTTTTTCTTTTTCTACTGACCTTCTGATGAAATCTAATGACGATAAACTATCGCTATACTATAATACGCTAGCCATAAAAGTGCTCATTTATTAATTACAAATTAAAAAATTTCGATTTGTATTTTTATTAAATATAACTAATGTTTAATAGTGTTTTTGAAATTTACATCCTTATATATATCTTTGCCAAAATTAAATTGTGTTTAGTATCATAGTATTTATTCATTTGTTTATTGGTGAAAAACTACAGGTGTCGATTTATTGCATCAAGTTCATTTCATTCCTCCTCCATTAGTGAGACTCTTGTGAAATAATTTGTAAAGAATGTTACTTGAAACTTAGCTAAATATGTAAACATGATGCCATAAGCAGCAGTCCGAGTTTTATAAACTACACTAAAAATTCAAAGGAATTTACCCTCCAGGAGAAGCTGTATTTTTCTCCTCTCTTACAACTTTCCAAGGTAGTTTGAAGTTTATTCGGCCGTTTATTGAAGAGATTTATTGTGAGAAACTATTTTATCGCTTAGACAGTGCCTGAAACAGCTTTTATCAAGGCGAAAATCTCTACCATTGTTTGATTTTCATGTCTCTGAATTATTTCAGCATTTCCACTAGAAGAAAATATGTTGGTTTGCTAAATCGAGATTCTACGTTTCCAGATGTATCATGTGAGTGGTATATTTCAACATTCTGTTATATCTTTTCATTACTATGGATTTCTTTATTTGACATTGTAACTTTCCAGATTTAAACATAATTTTCAAGCAGATGTTTTCCACATTTCATATCTTGTTGAGCTCATGCGTTTCAATATTTTAGTTTCTTATAAACTACTCTATTTAAAGCTGCATTTAATATATTAATTCTTGTTAATGGTAATAAATTAGATTGGTAATAAATACTATTTTATTTTTGATTCTGGAAAAAAATAATCGTTTTTATCAATACCTATATTATTTGAAAATAATCAATCCATAATTTCAAACAGAAAATTTACTGAAGTTCAATTTTAATGATTGTCTCTTTTTAAAGTCTAACAGTGGTCGAGTGAAAATGATTCCCGTAATATGACTTGCACTTGAGTTACGGCAAAAGGGCTAACAGAATGGGCGTTTCCGTGGATTTTCCCATGTATAATGTGAAAAAAAGTCAGTTTCCCTTAGAACGTTCTCAATGAAGATATCCCTCTCCTCAGGCAAATAGGCCTTATACATTTTGTCATTACTGATTAAAAGAAAAAAAACTTCAGCTTTTTTCAAGTTGCAAATAGTTTTATTAATAAAAATAACTTATATATTTGATAAAATGTGAATGTAAGCTTTTTATATTATTTTTCCTTTTAATAGTATAGAAAATGATGTCATCAGTTAGACTTTAATTTTTATAATAATAGAATTTATATTTTTCTCAGCAATTTTAAGAAGTTTTAATAAAAAGATAATCAGAAAAATAAAAATCGTAAGGTTTTAATTTTAAATATCTACATTTTCTAATACTACAATAATAATTTTTGATTTATTTTAAACATTCAACCAAGAAATTTAACAGCAATTATCTCAAATCACTTTCTACGTCTCCGCTCAATAGTAATTAAAATTACTTTGCTATTAATATTTAGAGCTAATTTGTGTGGCCATTATTTCCTTCTGAAGACAGTAAGTACTTTATATGAGAATTTAATATATCTTACTTTTAAACTAATCCGTCATTTCAAATATAACGCATCACTGGCGTGATGTCCCATTTAAAAGGCAGAAATGGAAATCATGTTCGACTGAGTTTAATATCTTGGCTTATTCAAATGCTATCAACTCTCTGAAAATGCAGTTTCAATATTGGAGATTTTAAACGATACTATTTGAAGTAACTTATATATGGTGTTAGTTATCACGTACGAAACATTTATTTCTTACAAATAAGAAAGAAATATAAACTTCTGTATTAATAGTAAGACAATCAATAAAGCGATATTTGGAATATTATCAGCAGAGAGAACAATAGACTGAAGAAAAAATACAATTCTCTTGATACATATAAAACCGATAAAGCAAGAAAGAACATCCAACTGCGGGCGGTGTTGTTGTTTTACCATCTTTCAGTTTTGACGAGCAACCGATTGTGCGAATTTAAACGCTTTCAGCAGAGTATTTTAACTTTCATGTAGTACTATCGTTTCAAAATCATACTTACAAAAATAAATAAATAAATAAAAGGAAAGAAAAAAGAAAATTTAGACTTCTGAGACTCTGTTCTGAAGTTCTAGAAAGATTTCCTTAGAACCGGTATTTATTATTAATGCCAGATTTTCAATCAATTCCGTTTCGTTTTGTTGGATGAGTCTTAAATATGTGCCTTACTTGATGAGTTAAGCTTAGAGCTTATGTTTGAAAATTAAATTTCATATTTAATATTAACAGATTTTTATAGACAACTTCAAACGAACAGAATCCGATTCATCGGGAATTTTTCCTTCCATATGATTTCTATGTAACAAACAGCTCACCATGACAATGCAAATAACTCTTATTTCGACTTCGAAGCTTTCATGCTTTTATGAATATACAACGTGAATATATTTGGTTTTATTTTAGTTTGGATGTTTACCTGATTATGACAAAGCCGATGAGGACTGTTTACTTAAGGGTTAGGATGCTTTTTGGACGAAACTGACCGGTATTCTCGTTGCCAATGCAGAAAAGTACGAAAGCTTCGAAGTCGAAAGAAGAGTTATTTACATGGTCGTGCTGAACTGTTTATTACATCGAAATCATAATGAAGGAAAGATCCTCTGTGAATCTGATTCTGTTTGTTTGAGTTTGTCTAATAAATCTGTTAATGTCAAATATGAAATGTAATTTTCAAACATAAGCTATATAAATAAGTAGTACCTTTTTTTAAATTGGTCGATGTTCAAACAATAATTTTACTTTTCGAAACTCTTTTTCTAAGTTTCAAGTAAATAAGCTTTTTACGAAAAGTTTATTACGGAGATGAAAAGGCATATGAACAGTTAAATCATATGTTTTAGTTATTTTTTAAGCTAGCAATAGAAATTTTCGATACAGCTGAATCATATATTTAATTCTCTTTCAAGAGACATCAGAGCTCTGAAATTAGGCATAAACAAGTTTTGCTCTGATTCCATTAAAAGCCATACATAGACATTCGAAATTACAATTATTTCTTCCTCATATGAAGAAAGAAACAGTACCACTTTTTAAATCATTTCACAATGTCCATTCATTTCTCAGAAATTATGAGAGTCATTGAAAGAAAACACATTCATTTCAGTTGCAAAACAAAATGTTGCTATTAGGGTAAATTTACATTGCAAGGAAAATATGAATATTTCGGATTTTCGTGGTTCTAATGAAAAATCTAAAAATCTAAAATATACGAATTTTACATTTTCATTACAGCCATTAAAAAATCAAGAGAATTAAATTTCTGCTTGCAGTCATGCAAAACATAATGTGTTTATTATTCTCGTGTTTGAAATTCATTTTTCTATCTTCATTCAGGACAAAACAGATACAGATTTAAATCACTTAAAAATATATCTGAACTGATCAAAATCGCAATAACAGCCTTGTATTTAGCGTACATATATTTACGCTAAATACAATGAATGTGCTAATTCAGAAGTCAAACAACAAAAATCAGCGTTATATTTACAAAATTTTCACAGGACTAGTTTCGATGGTTTTACCGAACCACCATCCTCAGCTGCAAAACCCATTTGCGCTTTTGCAGCTGAGGATGGTGGTTCGGTAAAACCATCGAAACTAGTCCTGTGAAAATTTTGTAAATATAACGCTGATTTTTGTTGTTTAACTTCTGAATTAGTATTTATTCGGCGTGTTATTGTGTCTTTACAATGAATGTGTTTAAACAAGGTTGTAACAAGATTGTTATTTCGATTTTGATAGTCATATTGGCGTGTTTCTCCTCTGTTCTATATCTGAGCTGGTTTGATGATTTGGTAGCATGAAAAGATGTTTAGATAAACTAGGCTAAGGATTATTACAATAAAGAAAAATTAATGTATTAACTCAGCCAATTCCCAAGAAGAGTTTAATGCAATTAAACAGATTCTGGGATTTTTGTTTTTAAAAATCGTTTTATTTAAAATAAATGGACAACTTTTTCCTTCTTCGTAAGGAGATTTCGGCCATGAATGTTTTCAAAAGTTTCATTAAAATGTGAATCCGAGCATTGGATTCACATTTAAGGCTACCATTATCGGAAAGGAGATCATTTTAAAATATATAAGAATAGATTTTAGTAACCTATCGTAAAAATGTATCATTCACAAGAGCACTTAAATATAGGTATTTGATGTAAAACCTATTTACATGAACTTGAAAAGATTTCCTCAATCAAGAATTTAGAGAATCAAGGATTTAGAACTTTTTTCTTATGCCATAATTTTCAAAAACCTTTACATTCATTTATCTTATTTTGCAGAAAGGTTTCATGGTTGTACAATACAATAGATTTGGAAAATTTGCATTGAGAAAATTAAGTAGAAACCCAATTCTCCAATAGCAATTCTAGTACTCATATTGGCGCCAAATTAAAAAAAATATATTGCAGCTAATAAAAGTTCTCGATAGCCATTAGAGCTCAAACTATTAATATACGAATTAACTAGTCAACGAGTGCCCGTAAATTCCTAACTTTCCCATAGTTCTTCTTTCTGACGTTTCGCTGCACGGGAGTTTTGACATGGGCAACATAATACAATCCCTTCTGCTTGAAACGTCCTCAAAAGCATCTACTAGAGTATTGCAATAGTTAATCATCGAAACAATGGAAAACATTAATAAGACAGTAAGTAAGTAGACAGTGACATAGTAAACACGTTAAAAGGGAAAACAGCGTACTGATGGAAACGAAATAAAGGGAAAAGCAAATAGGAGTAATAAAATGAAACTTCATCCCAAAATTAATAAATGAAATAATGCTTAAAACACCAATTTCAAATTAAAATGGAAACTTCAAAAAGTTAATGAAATTGTGTTTCATTCGTTTTCTTAGTAAAAGTAGACATGATTAAAAAAAGGCTAAAATTACGTCAAAAAGTTAAAAAGCTAAATTTACGCCAAAAAGTAAGATAACACCAAATAACATTATGTGGAAAGAAATAAAAATTCAGATGCAATTAGAAAATAAGCTGAAAAATTAAATTTCGAACGAAATGAAAACTGCACTTGAGAGCATAACATAATGAAAAGGTGAATAGGTACTTTTCCGTTTCGCCGGCGCAAATCTCGCCAAGCAGACTTTGTTGGCGACAACATACAGTATACACATAAAAAATGTTAATTCTAAGAATTTTTTTTTATTTTGAAGGCATAAACATTTTAATATGGTTTAAAATTTTGTAAAAAGCCAATAAATAAAGACAATAAATTTGTAAAAAGACATTAATTTAAGAATTTACTATGATTTCATGGTTCAATATCCTGATTCGCCGGTTCGTATCACGTGACCCCAAGTGATGTCATCTCACGTAAACTACGCTACTAAAATCTAATTCGCTCAGTAATTATCTACATTAATTTCAAGTTAAATCTTAATTTGGAATACAAGTTTAAATGCAAGAATTATTTCAATTCGTACGAATAGCTTACTCAGAAATTATGTAAAACCGCAGTGCTTTACTTCGCTAGTGCATTCTCATTAGAATTGATGAATTTAACACTTGATTTCGCCTTCGGATGAGCGGTGTAATTGCGTTCTAATTGACTTAGAACCTAATTGACTTAGAACTAATTGACTTATTACCGTGAATTGTCTTAGGGGATAAAATTTAAATATCGTGTAAAAATTCTATATTATTGTATGCCAGTATTGAAAGAAACAATCTGATAAGAAATGGCTTCAACTTGTTTTGAAACTGAGGCGTAAAAGGTTACCAACAAAGATATTCCGTCTGGCATCAGTTAAACCATTATTGGCGACTTTATCGTTTGCGCCGTCAAAACGGAAAAGTACCGGTGAATATATATATATATATATATATATATATATTAAATATTTGGGAGTAATATAAACAGGTACGGTCGGGAATGGTAAGAAATCAATTATGAATTATAAAAAAAGGAATCACAATGCAAGTGAAATTTTGCATTCTGTAGAGTCATTAGGTTATTTTTGAAGCAGGGAAGATGAAAAATGAGCAATGCCCTCTTCGGGACTCGACGCATCTCTTGAATTCGCGTCGAGCGTGCTGACCATTACTCCACGAAGGCATGCTAAGAAGGCGGGAGAATGACCTTATAAACATCATTATAAATAAGTTGAAAGTAATGGAATAAAAGACAGAATATGCTTAAGAAAATGGAATTCAACAATTAACAAACGAAACGTTATATAAAAATAAAATATTGTAAAAGAAGGGCAAATACTTTAGAAGCAGATGTTAAATTAAGAGACAAAAGGTTAAAATTAAAACTAAAAATTGAGACATAAGCATAAGTCTAGGAAATTGCAAAAATAATAAAATAATATAAAGTTAAAGAAATATAAGTAATAGTGAAAATGACAGTTGAAAACTGAAATTAGTATTAATGGCAGACGATTTTTGGAGATATCTGGTTTGTAATAGCTTTATTTTTTCGAAGTTGCAGTTTACATTCCATCAACTATTTTCATGTTTTACTCTTTTTCGGAAAACTGGCTGGTTGAATGTTTTTTTTTTCGTGAATTTCCTCATGTGAAATGTGAATATAAGCCAGTCTTCTTTATAAAGTCTACCACGAAGGTATCCATTCCTTTACGCAAGTAATTTTCGCTTGCTTTGCTATAATCCTAATAATTAAGCTCAAATTCCCATGCAATGTATTTTATTTTACAATTCTTGTATTGTCAACTATTTATTAATTGGTATTTTCAACCGCGTTTGTTTCTTCTACAAGTTTTAAGTGCTATTTTCCTTGTATCAGTTTTTGAAATAAACGCACGCTTATGATATTTTTCAAAATAAGATTAAAATAACATTTTACATAACATTAAAATTAGAAACAAAACATTTTAAAACACGTTTGGTTGACTTACTATAAACGGAGATTATAGCTAACACTGGAATCTGAAGATTGTTTCATTGTAATGATTTGAAAAATTGCAGTTTGTATAAATCCGCAAAGTTTTTAGTGTTAAAACTAATTTATACTTTGTTTCAAAAACTGCTTTAAAAATCCATGCTAAGAGACACATAGTGTATGAAAATGGCATGAGAATGGTATGAATTTACCACGTTTACTGCTGTCAGCTTTCTAACTACGTCTTATTGAAAGATTTGCTACAACTCTGCTTACTTTGATATAAATATGAGTTGATTATTTCTTCTAGCTATTAAAACACCAGACAAAATGAATCGAAATAGGTATTTACTTTAAAGTAAAAATACTTTTATAGCAATATTACTTACATTTATACTAATTTAATAATTTTTATATTAAATTAAAAGATACAAAATTTTTATTGGAGGTGTCAATTTATATTAAACCCTGCCTTTGCTTTTTTACAAAAACAAGCATTAGATTTTTTTCAGTTTCTAAATTATGAATTGTTAGAACTTTAATATGATTGTCAGATATTAACATCGTAACGAATTTAGGATAATATTCGTTGGAACAACGCTAAGCAAACTTTTATATATAAGATTTCTTTTCATTTAATGTCAAGAATTTTGAAAGAAATTTATAAAGGTTACTTTCGTTATTATGACTTATTATTTAAAACCTTCAAGATATTTTCGCTAAGATTGCACTTTGCTGAAATAATATATATATATATATATAAAAGCATACTTTGTGCACATGTCTCAAAAGTTTCGGAAAAGAATTCCAACTGTTGAAATTGATTGAAAATCAATAAAATTCTTAAAAATGTCAGAGAGCTTCAAGAAAAAGAGTAAATTTAACCGATCAATTGATACTCCGGAAAACCCGTGGGAAATCCTAAGATGGATTGAAGAAGAGAACTAAAGCTTGTCGCCATTTTATATAGCTCTTTTTATTTATAAACCGCAGTTATAGACAGAAATTGCTCCCGAGAAAGCTTAATACAAAAATTAGCTTGCAGAATGGAATTGAATTTTTACATTCTCTTTAGAGAGAATGCAGAAGATTTGACCTTAACTGGCAAAGTCATGTTATTTTCTTGATACTTTGAAAGTTAGTGCCTTAATTTTAATTAACAGTGTTAAAATATACGCTTAAAGTTTCCAAGTAAGTATTTATGTCACTCTAATTTGTTATAACATCTTGCTGTGCGGAGTTTGTGATATGTATGTTACAAGCCTTGCAGATAATACGAAAAACCTCCGTTGCATTATGGCAAGTGATGTACTCATTTTGAATAGAGTGCTTTTAAAATTTTATGAAATAATAAAGAAGACAAGCCAGTGTGTCTTTCAAATAAGTTGAAACAAACGCCTTGTAAAACAACATCAATTTTCATTTTTAGATTTTCTGAAATATACTTAGTATAATATATTTAGAAGGAATTTACTTTGAATACATCATATACTACTTTCATCCTAACTACACTAAATGAATTTTAAAAACTGTCTAGCAGAAGTTAAGTACTGATGCAGGTTTTTCAAACACCAACTCATTTGTGGATTTTATTTAAGGAAACTTAGAATTGTCTTTCATATGGATATGAAAATATTAAATGATGCATCTAAAAGTGATTTGCTACTCGAAAAGTTTGCAAATTATGTTAAGGGGAAAATGATTTCTTTGCGCTCCAAAGTTTGAACTTTCAAAGAAAATCTTCGAAGACCGTCGGCGGTGATTTTGAATTAGATTAGTTTTATCATCACCTAAAGATTATGTGTGGAAAATTTTGAATTATGGGGAAGGGGATATTTGAGGGGAGTAAAGGGGAACTGTGCCATGCGGAAGTTGCCAAATGTTTTCTAAACACTATTCTATCATTTCTTGCTTATGAGAACTATTCTGGGTAACTGAGATAGCTTTTCGAAAATCATTCGAAGTTATTGTTGTGTGCGTACCCGCTCGTAATAGATTGAATGCACGTGTCCGAAAATAGGTTCATAAAATTTATTCTTATCAAAAGAAATATAACAGAGCTCTAGAATTTTCCTCAGAGATATTCGTACAAGTGTTCACAATATCACGCGGTATATTCAGTAGTTATACTTCAGACTACTAAAACCTTTACAGTACAAAGCAATGGAAAGCATATCTAAAGAGAACGTTAATTCAGATATCTCAGTTGAAGCAGAATGAGATTACCCGCAACAATAGTAACTAAGCATTTGAGCTCAGATGCTCTCTCGCCGGCCTTTAATAGCTTTCACCCGGTCACGAGATATTTCTAGCACTTTCTGTTTCTCGAAATTACTGTAAAGCAATAAGAGTGTAGAACTACGGTTACAGCTAACATAATGGTCAATTACATTTATTGAATTTCAATACAATCATTTATTAAATGCACAACGCCCCTGTACTTTTAGTTTTCCGGCAAAACTTTCTCTTAAAATTTGTCTTGCGCTGCATTGGACGGGGAAAATACAATTTCAATTATAATTCTACTAAAGTTAACTATTTAAATTCGAAATTCGTAATACTGCCCTCTTCCTGGACAGTACAATCTCTGGACAATAAGCCATACTTACTACTAAAGCATCAATGCAATAATAAACATTACAATACAAACAACATCAAATACTAAATCAACAAATGAGTGCACAAATTTACAAATTTAGAAACAAATAGGACCATGGTCTTATACTATTTACAGTATATGCACTACCTACTATGGCCATAGTAAGGAATTAGCTGTCGTGATGAACGACTTTGGGCTTAGAAGTCGATGACTTAGGATTCGAAATACGACGTTATTCGGCCTATTTAGGACTGTGTAAGGACCATTCTAAAGTGACTAGTTTCGAGAGTCGCATTCCACAAGCACTTTCCGTCGAGTCGCATTCCAAGAGCACACCTTGTCTCCTTCGTTAAATCGATGTCCAGTAGCTCTCCTATCATATCAAGTTTTCAATTTCTCCGTCGCCAAGCTGATTCGCTCTCGTACAAAACTGTGCATTACTTCCACCCGTGCGCAGGCACGGAGATCTTGGATGTACTCCTCAGGCGATGAAGGCGCCTCTGGAGGGCGACCACACAAGAGATCACAAGTCAGACGAACGTCACTACCGAAGAGCATCTGGGATGAGGCATAGCCGGTAGTCTCATGAATAGTACTGCGATAGGCCAGTAAAATTAGTGGTAACTTCTTGTCCCAGTTCTGTTGGTCTCTGGAAACCACTAATGAGAGGTTATTAAGGATGGTTCGATTAAACCTCTCTACCATGCCGCTTGACTGGAAATGTAAAGGTGTCGTTTGAGTGTTTTCAATGCAGAGCAGATTCCACTGTTATGAAGTCACGACACCAATGTTTTGTTTCTTTACTTTGGGCACCAATGCTGTGTTACTACTTCCTCTCAGGGAGGAAACTAATGCAGAAACAGACAGGTGAAACCGTAACTAACTAAATATCAACTGAGAAGCTAAACTCTTAAGATGTCGCTAATTACCACACTTTTAGTGACCGTATAGGTGAAACGGTAATGCATTGCGTTGTGAAAATGCATCCGGGACCGCACCGTGAGAGGATCGAATAAACAACACGTAAAATCAAAAAATATATAAGAAAAAAACACATAAAAGATATAAAGAAAACATAAGTAATAGATTTCCAGATTAAATACCAGTTTATTCAAATTCCTCACAATTAAAATTAAATCTTATCCTAATCAGAGAGTCAAATTTCTTATTTTTGTTACAGTTTCAATTTGCTCATTTTAGACACAGGGGAAATCTTCAATTTGTCATTTACTTTTGTTACATTTAAATTCATGATTTGCAAATCTATTTTATGACTCTTTTAATTTAACGGGTACCCGTTCTATAATTTCTAAGAGGTTAAAGAAAATATATTATTTGCAGTTCACATCTGTTCTAAGGAAGATTACACAAACAACTTAAATTATTACATCCTAATTCATATAAAGACCTTAAGGTTTGTCTCGGTAAATTAAGAAGGGGAAAGGGAAACAATTGAAAGCCTGAGAATTAATTTAAGATTCGACGTTGTTTTTACATTCCAAGGAAGTTGTTCAAACCTTACTTAAAGTTCAAACACAAAAAAATAAAACTTATCTTGGGTGGACGTCTTGAAGTGGAGGACTCGTATCCTAATAAGCGTTGACGTCGGCGGCGCTGATCCACGTTTACAAATGGAAGTTTCAGAGGACATCGTCCTGTCCTGGCACTATTGGCGAAACACACACGGCAGGTAACTGGTTTTCACAACGACGAAGCAATTTTCACTCTGGAAAACAGAAACAGGAGCACTGCTGCCCAGCACGGCTGTCCGCCTGGTCTTTCCGCTTCGAAAAATCGGGCCACAAGTCTTAAATCACTCGCCCGGGTTCAATTTCGCCTTTTAGCCAGAACGCGGCAGGGGAGCATGTTTGCAGCTCCCGTCCGGAAACGTCTCACTAGGCAATTACAGCTCGCCTTCTATCGCTCATCCCAAGAGCAAGCTCGAAGTTACAATCTTAGCCCAAAAGTAAGTAAGTCCACCCAGTAAGTGATTCCAAGAGTAAGTGAGAGTGTGATTCAAATCTTTCCGAAAATACTCATCCTTCTACAATCTCGCTTCTTAGCCAAAACGCGGCCGGGGAGCATATTTGCCGCTCCCCGCCGGGAAACATCTCTCTTCGTAAATTACATCCTTTCCATCGCTCAACCCCAGAGCAAATTTCAAGAGTAACGTCCAAAAGTAAGTTCAGCAAGCAAGTCATTCCAAGAGTAAGTGAGTAAAGTCTTTAAATCTTTCAGCAAATACTCATACCTCTTCAATCTCGCCTCTTAACCCAAACGCAGCCGGGGAGCATATTTGCCGCTCCCCGCCGGGAAACATCTCTCTTCGTAAATTACATCTTTTCTATCGCTCAACCCAAGAGCAAGTTTCAAGAGTAACATCCACACAGTAAGTCTCACACGAAAAAGAGATTCAAACTCGAATTTTCTTCCTCTCCTTCACAAACGCGGGCTCCCACTATGGCTTCAATTATCGCCCCCCTTAATTTGGGCAAATTTTGCGTTTCAACCCCTGAATGAGGAAATAAGGGTGAACGCGCATGCGCGCCCGTCTTCAATTAGCCAACAACCGGACCTTCCGATCGCCAAAACCTGAATGACTTCCATAGAAGGTTAAGTGGCAACCTCTGACCCTTCTGTCACGTACTTCCTGCCCTAAGGCTAGTGAACCGGCTCCGACATCACTTGCACTCTAGTAATTACCTGAGCGAGGATCAATATGGGTTCCGCACAGGCAGATCCACCGTCCATGCTCTCATGAAGGTTAAAGAATGTCTCCTACAAAACAGATTGTCCGGTCATCACTCCGCGTTCATCTCAGTCGATCTCAAATGTGCCTTTGACACGTTGTGGTGGCCGGCAATCCTACGGGCACTAAGGAAATCACACTGTCCACGGAATATCTATCGTACACTAGAGAACTATCTCGCAGAACGAAAACTAATTCTGCAGTATAATAGTGGCGTACTACAAAATAATCAAACAAGGGGATGTCCACAGGGTTCCTGCGCGGGACCCTTCCTATGGAACTTAACGTACAATAGTATACTTACACAGCCGTGGCCAAGTCACACGAAAATAGTTGCATATGCCGATGACACGGCACTAATAGTACAAGGCCCCACTAGAGAGCAATTTCAGAGAAACTGCCAAGAATCCTGCGACCTCTTTCAGGAGCGATGTGCAACGCTGAAGTTGAAGATTGCCGAAGAAAAATCCCAAGTTTTATTGATTCCAAAAAAGGGAGGCTCCCTAACGCGACAACCACGCATCACGCTCAATGGGAAACGACTTGCAATCAAGCGAGAACTCAAATACTTGGGAATAATATTTGATGACAAACTGAATTGGATAGCGCATGTGCTCTCCCTAAAACAGCGCACAGCAAGCATCGCTCAGCAGCTCAAGATGATGAAAGGGTACCGCTGGGGTCTCAACCCCCATATCCTCAAGATCCTCTATAACATCGTCACTGAGAAGATCGTGACATATGGAGCAGCTGTCTGTGCCTTACCGATGCAGGGCAGAAAAGTAAAGCATTTGCAAAGCATCCAACAGCCGTTTTTATTAAATATCACGAGAGCATTTAGAACTTCCCCAACCAATGCACTGGCAGTCCTCGCTGGCATACTACCCTTGTCCATTAGTGTCGAGAAGGAAGCTACGTACCAGATAGTCAAGCAACTCGACCAAACAACGCAATTTGGGGAAGAGGTGTTTACTGCAGATAACCTCGAAATAGCAGTCATCAGTCTTGACAGGCACCCGTCTTTGCAAGGACGGGGTGTTAATGTCAACCTAAAGCAGACCACAAGATCCACGAACATAGATGTTATCTATTATACGGATGGATCTAAAATAGACGACAGTGTGGGCTGTGCATATGCAGCACTTAAAGAGGGTAGAATAGTAAGCCAATGGAAAGGACATTTGGAAGCGCACAATAGTGTCTTCCAAAGCGAGGCCACAGCTATAAGCTATGCACTGCAAGCGATAATTCAGCAGAGGCTATACAATAGTTACATAATAACAGACAGCCTGTCTACGTTATACGCCATCCTTAACCCCACCCACAGTTCTCCAATAATAGCAGCTATTCAGGAATACCTCCGTGCTCATAAAGAATTAAAAATTAATCTAGAATGGACGAAAGCCCATATCGGGAATCATGGTAATGAGACTGCAGATCGGCTTGCAAAAGAAGCAGCCCATAACGTCGAAGCAGTCCTAGTACAAATCCCATGGCCGGTTTCTCATTTAAAACGGAATCTGCGCGCCGCAGCTCTAGCACTCTGGCAGGCTGCGTGGGACAACGAAGACACAGACCGCCGAGCGCATACATTTCTGCCTAAAGTAGATAGGGAACTACTGGTTGCACGGCCACAAATGGTGTATTACATCACAGGGCATGGGCCCTTTCCAGTATATTTTGAGAGATTTGGAATCTCCAATTCGGATCAGTGCTGCTGCGGCGATCTGGGCACAGCAGAACACTACGTTCATGAATGTCCTCTCACGGAGGGAATGCACATTCCGTCCCCGCAGACGAACAGGGAGGCATTCAACAGATTCATGGTCAAGCAGCGACACCAGACCAACAAAATTACTCGTATAATTGATAAGCTAATGGACATAAGTCCAGACTTATGCCATGTGTTAACTGCCATGTTAACTGGTCAGTATGTCAGCAAATTTCAATGTAAATCAGTATCATTCAAGCATAAGTAATCTAGGTATGCCTGCGATGTGTGTATATAGTGTGGGCAAGCGTGTCTTAATGTATGTTATTATTATTATTATTATTAGTAGTAGTAGTAGTAGTAGTAGTATTTTCATTTTTACTTTTATTGTGCTAGGTGTACATACTAGCTCTGTCTTATTATTCCAAAGCAAATTAAGGTAATGTCATGTAGGTATTTAGAAAGTATATGTATGTAACAGTGCTGAATTGCATGTCAGAAAATATGTATTAATAGAAGCAAAGCATGTAAATAACTACTAATGTATATCTGCCTTTGTTTAGACATGTATAATGCTATTCTTGAAGATTCAAAAATCACTGGACCGGGGCACTTTGGACGGGTGTCAACCCGGTGGCATTTGGTTCGCGGAACTGCCAACCGGATGGTCCAGGCGTTGGGTTTGGGCGCCCTGTGAAAGCCACCCATGTGGCCTCTCTGGCTTTACTCTGTATAAGGGCGGACGTGGCCCTATATGCTAATTAACTTAATAGTAAAGGGGTGGTGGCCACGTCCTCCGTCACTATCACTATCACTATGTAGTTCTTTAAGGACGTCCGGAATACGGGATCTTGGAAGTATCATCTGTAATTGGAAAGTCTTTACATCATCCGATTCGAATTTCCGGCACAAGACGCCGTTTCGAATATGGGGTGAATCCCAGAGGGCCGAATAGTTTTTTGTCGTTGGAGTATGGATCAAAATGTTCTGCCAGGCGAATTTTCTGTTTGAAGACTCCATTAAGTAAATTATGGGTTTAATGTCGCTGTCTTCCAGCTGGTCTTTCCGGACATCATGATCATTCCACGGGTCTCAATCAGCCGATGTTGATGTTATAATTTTTCAAGCGACAGGATTAAGCAGTTCGTATTGCGCTTCGACCCTGGAACAATATCGGCTGATTTTTGGCAAGGGTTTTGGTGTTTCCATGCGATGATCCCTTACTATGATTGATGGTGATGTCATATGTTTGGAGTATCTGTTTTCGCCTGGCTATATGACCTTCAGGATTCTCGAAATGTAGAAGCCAGGTCAATGATGCGTGATCCGTGAGGAGCAAGAAATTTCTGCCATACAGATAATGTTTGAAATGGTCTATGGCTTCGAACATGGCGAGCAACTCCTGGTGATAATTCCTCTCCGATTTAGTCAGGCTCTAACTCCAGTAGGCCAGAACACGTTCTTGGTCGTTTATTTTTTGCGACAAAAGAGCATCGACACTTTCGCTGTTGGCATCCGCAACGAGATTAAATGGTCTGTCGAGCTGAGGATACATCAGGATCGGAACCGATGTTAAAGATTATATCAGGTTGTTAAATGCATCCTGACATTCCTTTGTCCAAGTAAACTTTTGCTGGCTCTCTGTCAGCTTGTGAAGGGGGTCTTTCGATGGATAAAATTCATTCATGAATTTCCTATAGTAGTTGCAAAGCCCTAGAAAACATCTGAGCTGGTGGACATTTTCGGGGTGTTTCCAGTCTTGAAGTGCTGACACCTTTTCAGGATCCGTACATACTCTTTCAGCAGAGATGACATATTCGAGGTAAGTCACTTCCTGTCTGAATAATTTATATTTGACAAGGCTTAACCTTAGATTGGCATCTTTCAGTTTCTAAAGCGCCTTTCTAAGATTTTTTATATGTTCTTCAAAACTCTTAACGACAATGATGATGTCGTCCAGATATATCAGACAGACTTCGTAAAAAAGAACTCTCAACACAGTATCCATGAGGCGTTCGAATGTTGCTGGAGCATTACATAGTCCAAACGACATCATCTTGAACTGCTGAAGTCCTTATCCGGTAGTAAATGCCGTTTTTTGGTCATCAGTATGTATGCCAATACCCATTCTTTAAATAAAGTTTCGAAAATCACTTGCTTCCAGAGAAAGTGTCCAGAATGTCATCAGATCTAAGAAGATTGTAGCTGTCTCTCTTCGTAACGTCATTCCACCGGCTATAGTGAACGCACAATCTAGTTGAACCGTCTTTCATTTTGACCCAGACGATGGGTGATGCCCATGGTCTTGCTGAAGGCTGGATGACATTGCTTTCTTGCATGTCCTTTAGAAGTTTTCCTACCTCTTCCTGTTTAGTAATCAGTAGACGTCTTCGTTGTTGCTTAATTGGTGGGTGATCCACGTTATCGATTTTATGCTGTCTCAGACTGATTCGATCTACATAAGAAGATGAGCAGGAGAAAAGATATTGAAATTCTTGAATGACACGTTGCGCAGCATTTTTCTCGTCATCGCTTAATTGTGCATTCTGCAATAACTCATATGTAATGTTATCTGAAGCCACAGATTTAAGAGTATTGCTCTTTGGTTTAACGCTGATCACTGGAATACAGGCTACAACCACTTCACGTTTCTTAATAATTCTTGCCTTCTCAGTTACATTGATAACTCTCACCGGGATAACGGTCTTTGATAGGTCGGCGAGTGCTGATGCTACTAGTATTCCTTTCGGGCTGTTACAGTTCTTGGGATAGTCTATGATGCCGTAGTGGAAATTTCAATTTTCGGCTACGGATCCAGGAAGTAAAAATTGTGTTCTTCCTGGTACTGTGATGTCGCCTTGAGGTATGATTTTGTGGACAGATTAACCTCCTTCATAATTAATTCCTTAGAGGTAGAATGTATTTCGTTGTTTTTTAAGTCTAAGGAGAAATTGTATTTTCTTAGAAAGTCCAATCCGAGTATGCAAGGATTTGTAATATCTGCCACATATGCCATGTGATGGTAGGCGGCACTTCCGAACATGATGTCAACGTTTAATGTTCCATGAATGTAGATTTTATCACCGGACATAGTCTGGAGCTTAAAGCAGGGCGGCGTCCAGATGAGTTTACCTTTTAAATGTTGAGCCAAATCTTTCCTAATGATATATCATTGGCTCCTCTATCGATGGTCATAGAGCAAGGAATGTCATTGATATGTACCATGACGAGACGTCCATTACTGCTGCCACTCACTGCAGAAAACAAAAGCGCTTTAAACTAGGGCTTTTCATTGTCTGGCAACCTCCGCCCCGCGAGATGACCACTAATTAGTTTTCCTCCTTCTTCATAGGCGTGGTTTAACTTACGTGCCCTGGGATGTTCTGGAGTTTCATCGTATGTGGCCTTCAACACATTAGTTACAGCATTTTTAGACGAACAGTCATTTGATCCACCGGATCTTGTACTTGACAGCTCTAACTAGGTGGCGATCTCTGCGAGTTGCTTGCTGCGTTGCCTCTAATTTCAGGGCGTACACCAGAGGGCTTTTTCAATCCTTGACATACGCCATTCGTAGAGCCTTCTGTATTTCCGGATCCGGATTGCCATCGATAAAGTACTGCAAAGACAGGTTTTTTTGTTGTTTCTGTCGAGCACTCCGAAAAGGCAAGGCGAAACATCCTTTTAACATCCGTGGTGAGCTCCTGGAGTGGCTTCCGTGGGCTTCTGTTGACGAGATTTTAATTAAAGCCTGCTGTAGTCTTTCAAACATTTATTACCAAAGCGCAGCTCCAACGCACCGATAGAGTTTCGAAATCCAGCCATTGGTTTTCGGGAAAAGTCGGAAGGATATCCGATGCGCCTGTTTTCGGAGAAGCAGCGAGATGGCAGGTCTTAGCTTGGGAATCCCATCGATTCGCTTCTGCTATAGAAAAAGTGTGTCTTATACACTTACCAAAAGGCTTTTCCCATAATATGTGTAAAACTTCAGAGAGGGACGAGCAGGCAACGGCAAACATTTAAAACCATCTGTAGTACTCTTCGCCGTTTCTACGAAATTTTTCAAGGTATCAACTTCTTTAGCAACCTCAGAAACCCTGTCATCAATTTGTTGTTGGACAGCAGAAACTCTTACTTCGAATTTCTCTCCACAAAAGAATCTCTCTCTTCTGTTTGTTCTTTGTCAGAAGAATTCTGCAATCGATTTGTTGTTCCATGGCCGAAACTCTCTCTTCTATTTTTTCTTTGAGAGAAGAAACCTTTTATCCAGTTTGTCTAAGTTTATTTTCAACCGCGTCTAATCTCTCTTCCTTAGCTTCAAATTTTTTTCTGTTATGCAGATAATTTCTCTTTCATTTCGTCTTGTCCTGCTTCGTCTTTTCTT
The DNA here is from genome assembly GCF_044657685.1 of Stegodyphus dumicola. Taxonomy (NCBI): domain Eukaryota; kingdom Metazoa; phylum Arthropoda; class Arachnida; order Araneae; family Eresidae; genus Stegodyphus; species Stegodyphus dumicola. Next base: position 162,845,924 of record NC_140781.1, on the reverse strand, counting down.
AATCAGCTTCCATCTTTTTTTGAACGGCTTTCAACTCCTCTTTAACGGATTCTTGACAAGCTTTCATCTCTTCTAGAACGGGTTACATCTCCTCTTTAACGGAATCTTGACCACCCTTCATCTCCTCTTTGAAGGTAGCAAAGGCTGCCACCAACTGCTTAAGTGTTCTACTATCATTCCTATCACTGGCAGTCAATCCCACTTCTGACATCATAAACTGTTGCGTGCGTACGGGTTCGTAATATATTGAATGCACAAGTCCGATAATAGGTTAGTTAATAAAATTTTTCTTATCAAAAGTAATATATCAGAACGCTGAATTTTCCTCAGAGATATTCGCACAAGTGTCACTATATCACGCAGTATAATCAGTAGTTATACTTCAAACTACTAAGAACGTTAAAATAGAACGCAATGCAAAGTGCATCTAAGGAGAAAGCTAATTCAGATATCTCAGTTCACGCGAAAATAGATAACTCACAACGATAATAACTAAGCAGCTGAGCTCAGACGCTCTCTCTGCGGCCTTTTTCAGCTTTCAACCGGTCACGAGATATTTCTAGTACTTTCTGTTTTTGAAAATTACTGAAAAGTAATAAGAGTGTGGAATTACGGTTACAGCTAACATAGTGGCCAGTTACATTTATTGTATTTCCACACAAATTACCGAGATATCCATTTATCAAATGCACGTGCCCCTGTATTGTTACATTTTCGACATACCTTCCTCCTAAAAGTTTTCTCGTGCTGCATTGCACGGGGAAAAGAACAATTTCAGTTATAATTCTACTAAAATTAACTATCTAAATACAAGATTCGTAACATTATACTAGAAGGCAGTAAAAGTTCATCCTTCTCTTCTCTGTAACTAGAAGTTCTGCTTTCTCTTCTCTATAACATCCACTAGTAAATAGTATATACCAATGCTGGTTAAACGTATTGTCAAGAAACCGAATTGATTTTTCATATTATGGTTACCATAACAGTAGAGAAAGAAGTATCTACTGTAACTATGAGGCTAAAGGCTGACTATCACTTAAAAATACAAGGGCTCATTAAACTTGCTGCCTCCTCCTCAAAATCAAGTTTATACCTGAATAAGAGAATACTGTATAGTGGGACATCGAAGGACCAACGCCTTACGAGCTTTTGAAACCTAACGAAAACGACCGATTTAAATGAAGCAGTCAAAGTAGAAAGCCCAGCGATGTTCAATAGGAAGCACACCATGCAGCATCATGATAATGCTAGCTAGACCACATCTTGCTTTAGAGACTCATCAGAAAATCTCAGAGCTAGGATTTGAAATATATCCATTATACTCCACAGTCCTAGCACCATCCGCTTATCCCTTGTTTCTCTCCTTGCAAAATTTTATGAAGAGGAATAATTCAAACTAACTTGTTCTGTGTCTTAATGACAATAATGTGGAGCTTTAGATATAATGTTTCGCAGTCATTTACGTTTTAATTGATCACTATTAGCTGCCTAGCGTATTTTTCCCTTGTTATGTACTTTTGAAACCGACATAAGAAAAATGTTTCTTATTATAATTGCTGTCCTCACTGTCCTGGTACACAAATTTCCCAGTACACACCTCTCACTGTTCTGCCATACTGGACAGAATTGATTTTGTCCCCCCCCCGGATTGCTAGTTCCTATATTTTTCAAATATCGTCGAGGTTGCTAGGGCTGTTTTAGATACTTTTGGCACTATTTGATCTTTCTGCAATAAATTTTGGGCAAGACAAACAAAACAACAAGCTTTCATATATAAGCTTGGCCTAGAGACGATGTAAGTGTTACACGAGGTTAGCATCGGCTCTTAATGAAGTCACATAATATTACAATACTGATGTTTTAATTCTCTGGAATTATGTTATTTAGGGCAGGGTGGTGATAGCACATAAAGATAATCATAAATACTTGTAATGAGAAAAGGTTTGGTTTGATGTGGTTTATGTGATTACGGCAAAGCTTCGAGAGCTAGCCCAAGGGAAGGGATGCCTTCGTGGAGGACTTCCGGGCTTGTATACACATTACACATTGTTCGGGCTTGTATACACATTACACATAGGGAAAACTACGAAAACTTCCATTCAGAAGCCCGTTCGCAGGATTCGTACCTTAGACCGAACTACTAGTGTTCAGCGACTTTACCAGTATGCCGCTGGTGTGCACTATTGGGGAAAAGATGTTGTAAGGTATTTCTTCCCTCCTTTCCGCATAGATTCATGCTGTAATTGGAAGCACACTCGGAGTGTACTGGAGAGGCCCGGAGTTCGAATCCTGGTGAGGGCGTTGCAGATTTCTTCAGTTTCCTGACCTCGAAAGAAATCTAAATGAGTCTACAAGTGATTTCCGAACTCTAAGGTAGTAGACAATAATTCGTGAACCAAGCACGGCTTGAGTTCTTCGCCTCTAAGGAGAAGACATTTTTCAAAAATGGTATCTACAAATTACCATTACGTTGGCTAGAGACCATAAGTAACGACGGTAATTGTATTGTTCAATAAATACACTAAATTAAATTAAATACACCATTAAAATTGCAACATCATGAAGGAAAGCAAATACAAAAAAGATAGTTATCGCACGTAAACAGTACGGCATAAAGACAAAAAGATTAAATTTGTAAGCATTTTGGAGATTTACAGGGATGCGAAATTAGTAGAAACAGCTGCCACCCAAAGCAGCTAAAACGGCCTTTACTCCATTAGGCATGGAGTGAAACTGGGATTGGATGACAGCAATGCTTAAGTCACTCCATGCTGCTTCAAGTCTATGGCACACTTCGTCAACCGTATTCGTCATAGCTGGAGAGGGGTTGCGGACCAGTCTCTCAGGAACTCATGACCAGATGTTTTCAATATGTGACAGATCTCGTGACCGTGCAAGCCAGGGCAGCAATCGAATACCCCGCGTATCGAGGAAGGTCAGAACACAACGTGCAACATGTGACATTGCATTATCTCGTTGGAACATGGCGTTTCGGGTCTTCGAGAATAGGGCACAACCACTGGACGTAAAATGCCAAAAATTGACCTATCTGGCGTTCAAATTAACGTCGATCCGAACTAGAGATGTGCGTGTCGTGTAAATGGCTGACTAAACCATCTCATCAGGTGCAGGGCCCCTATGCCGATACCGAATGTAAGCAGGTGACATGCGGTCTCTTCGAACACTCCAGCCAAGTATTACGGCCATCAGAATACTGCACGTACCGGGACTCGTTTGAAAGGCGAGATTGTACCACTGCTGTACCCAGCTTTGTGGTTTGGTGTACCAGAGTCGTCGTTGCATTTTATGCTGCATTGTCAAGGGAAGCCGAAGTAATGGTCAGCTTGCTGATAGTCCATGCTTCTGAAAACGTCGACCCACCTTACAAGTTGATGCTGGGCGTGCTGCAAACATGCCAATTTCCTGATTAATGTTCCCTGATATGGCCGTCCGGTTTTGCAGGACTGACATCAGAATATGTTTGTCTTCTCTGGCGTTATTTATGTTAGGGTGTTGAGATCCTGCATGACATTCAGTATGGCCCTCAGCAATCCATTCATTCCGTATTCTCATGACAGTAGTTTGATGTCGACCAATGCAACCGGCTATGTCACGGAATGATAATCTACACTTTCGATAGGCAACGATCCTGCCTCTATAGAATTTCGAAACTTGCTGTTAAGGATTTCTTCTTCTTATTCGAACCATAACATGATATTCTGAGCAAACTCCGACCTCACAAAGTTCCAAATGAGATAGCTTTCCAAATGAGATAGCCACTACAAAACTTTTCTTTTATGCAGATATTCAGATGTCATTTCTCCCACCTGCGTCGTCTAAATGCGCTGAAATACTAAATCAAGGGAACAAGAAGTTGCAGATCTCAACTTCTTGTTCCTTTCATGTGATTTTGACGTTCGTCAGATCATTCTTTCCTGTTGTTTAAACTTTAATAGCCAGCAGTGTATTATTAAAGGTATAAACAGTGCTTTATTTTCTTTCATTCGCAAACGAATAGAATTTCCCGGTAGATCTTATATAATGCATGTCAAAGAGGTCCTATCATTTCAAGCGGTTTGACATTTCTCATCAAATCATAGATACGTAATTTAACACTACAAAAGACAGCACCACGGATCTACACATTTAACCACATTAAATACGATTTCTATAGAATTTTTATGTAGAATATAAAATTAAAAGAACAGGGAGAGACAGAATGGAATATTTGTGTTCTTGTTAACATAGCTGTTTATGTGGATCTTGGTACTGATTTAACATCGGTTGCCATTCTATTTTCTCGGAATACAGTAAAAGAGCAAAAATATGTACTGATAATGCAAAGGTAGAATTAAAACGATTGCATAATATGATTGAAATTCCTGACTAAATATCGCAAATTATTTTTCTGATGAATTATGGCTTGAAGTTTTATGCCACGTGAGACGTAACTTTTCAGCCTAATTATGATTCTGAAACTCTCTGACACATAAAAAAGTTATTATTTCCACTGTCTGAGCAAAGGATCATCAGAATAATCGTTTTAAGTAAAGTACTATTTGAGAAATAAGTTTAGGAGTTTTCTAGTTAAAATTGGAGATAGGATGCAAATAAAAGCGAAGAAAAAAGTCGCTTAGAATGCTAATTAATTTTCTCAGTGCTTCTTTTTAAAACTGCCCTTTTCGCCATAAAAATAAACCAAAAACAGAAATCTTCTAAAAACTAAACTATCGATTTTAGTTATTAAGCTTAGTATTTTTGTTAATGATTTCGTTTGTTTAGAGCAAAACCTAATTTTAAGCGATATTTTTCCTGCAATTTATAGAATAAATTTACTTGAACAAATGAAATTATGAAGTTATTATTACTAGCACAAATAACAATTGAAATTACTTTTTAATAAGGTAACGCTTTTAAAATGTAGTAAATATGTTTGTTTGAAAGCTAAAGATGTATTGCCAAAACTTCTAATTAGCACTAATAAAGAGTAATAAAAATATAAAAGGGGAATATTTCTGGTTTAAAGCATGTAGTTAAATCTTTCAGCCTCCAAAGGTTTCAGTCTATGGAAGACCGGAAACTTCCAATATTGCTCTTAAACTGCCAATTTTAAAAGCGTACCGGAAAAAATACCTTGCATCAAAGTATTAGAGAAGGATGATAAAAGAAAAGACATTCTTTTGTGTCTGAAGAATAGAGCAATTATTGAGTTCGTAGTTTAAAAAAATCTTGACTCATACTCGAATTATTATTTTTTTTTCTTTGGGAAAAAAGTTACTTAAAAAACGCCGTCACAAACTTATTTAAGATCAACTGGGTTAAAGCTTTGACTGTGACAAATGACTTCATTCTATGTTTTCGCCACATTTCAGCTTTGTTGATTGATGTGTGAAAGGATACGGATTCTCAGAATGGATCTCAGAAAGATGGGCTTCGATCTTGCCAGCTGGGACTCTTTTTTCTTTTTTTATGATTTCTCAATCATGGATTATATTTGTTCTATGTTCCTAATGACAAGAATGTGAATCTTTTCAAATAAAATACTTCTTAGTCATTCACTTTTGAACTGATCGCTATTAGTCGTACAGCGTATTATTTCCACTGTTATGTACTTTCGAAGCCTGACATTAGACACGAAAATTTCTCATATATGAGCTTAGCTTAAAGGTGATATGAGTGTTACACGAGCTTAGCATATGCTCTTAATAATCATCATAGAATATTAAAGTACTGATGCTTTAACTCTCTGGAAGTACGTTATTTAGGGCTGGGCAGTGGTAACACACAATAAACATAAATACTCGAAAAGGAAGAAAAAAAGAAGTTATAAGGCATATTCTCTTTCCGTTTTGCACACCTTCGTAGTGTAACTGGAAGCACGCTCGATGCGTTTTCGGAAGTTCCAGAGTTCGAATCCCGGCAAGGGAATTATGCATTTTTCAGGTTACTGTATCGATGTAACTTAGTGACTTTATAAAGTGTAAATTTAAATTTCAAATGTAATGCTCGTTTATAGACAAAGATCAGGTATTATTAATAAAGCAGTATTAGTCATCATGTTTACAGCTGTAGTAGATCAAAAGTTTCCATTTCCATTAACTGAGAAGTAGCTGAAGGATCAGTTTTGCCAAAACAGACTGAGTTATAGAAGAGAAATTACTTTTTGGCGAAAAATTTAACATTTAGGTGGTGGGTTACATATAAAGAAAACTTTATTTTTTTTTAAATAGCAATTTGTTTTCTTAAAAATAAAATATTTATTTTATTGAAGTACAGTCATTTATTAGGATGACATTATTCTTGCTTCTTACTAACCGTCAGCTGACTTTTGAGAAATTGCTTCTACGTTAAAACCGTGCTTTGAAGTTCTTCGCGGCAGGGTTCTTTGATTTGTGGAGTATCATACTCAAAATGGCATCTTTCTCTTGATATATGATAACTTACGGAAGTTGCGTGCAAAGTTTTCGAAAATGTAGGAATTTCTCCGACCATCCAAACGTATAAACACTTTCATTTAATATATGTATATTTTGCATTTGTTTGTGTTAAATAGTCTTTATTTGTTTAAAATAAATCTTACGTGAATGAGGTGTTCACATCCTAAACATTTCAAGGATTGGTAGAAAAACTGAAAGTAATTCCATTCGTCATTTCCAATAACAGTAAACTACTTAAGAGTAATTGCTTAAAGTTTAATGTTGTGATAAAATTTATAGTTTATGTATTTGAAAGGATCTGTGGCGCTACATATCGAGTGCAGCGGTTTTCGTCGTAATTAAAAATGCAAACAAATTATACATTTTTCGATGTAAATCACTAATATGCATTTTGCTGCATATAGAAGAATAAATATCAATATTAATGTTTCTCGTTATGTAAACCTATACGAGCTTCTGAGCTGATAAAATATAAGTTAAATGATAAGCATCATAAAGGAGCTTTCCTAAATAGTTTGTTTTCCTCAGAAAGAAGATTTATCACATCGATATTTGAGGTAGTTTTAGTATGTGGTCTCAATAGATTTATTTTTAAAAAGTAAGAAGTAATTAATACAAACAATTATGGTAGGTAAAATAGAGATGGACCGTGCTGCATTAGACATTCTCTAAGTTTTGACACATTCATCTTGACCGTCTAGACCGCAAAGATTCATAATAAAAATTTTAACAGATACCGACTGGAAGGGAAGCTTGAAGTCGACATGAAATGCTGATCAAAAGTGTTAAATACGTCCTTGACAAACTAATCAAGAAAAGGCATTAACGATAATATTGAATTTCCTTCATTGGATAGAATCAGAGGCAGAAAAACACGTAATCTGAAAAATAATTCAGATCAAGTGATTTCTGTAACAAAGCAACAAAACAGAAAAAATACATTTCATAGGCTGAGAAATATTCAGTTTGAAAAGTCATTACCAGGAAATCATAACTTTAATTCGGGGCAGAGCAAAATGATTGAAGTACTCTTTCACACAGAATTCTAAATTTGTGAATTTTGTAATAAAAAGGATGTGTTATATAAAATTTAATGAAAATTATATAATCAGATATGTATAAACACAATAAAAAGCGACTGTAACTACGTTATTTTTCGATGCTAACTAACTATTAAAAATTAAAATGTGTAGAAAACGTTGGAGAGGTGACTCAGAAAATGCACCGCCAAATCCCTATTATTTATAACACTCCAAGTGGCTATGGCTTCTTGGCCGAAGATTTTTATTATCAATTGGAAAATTACTGGATTTCATACCACTGGGCTGTATAAAAAATTTTAGAAAATCAGAAATGAAATTGGGTCGCTACACATCCTGCACTGTCCAACTTAGATTACGCATCTCAATCACTCGTGTGGAATTATGATGAATATTTAAGAGTTTGGTAAATCCAAAATCAACTCACAATTTGCAAAAACGTATGACGTGTTTAGGAAAAATTCTAGAAATTCCAGAGGTTAGAAAAAATTAGTTTCTTTGTTGTTAAAGAAATTGAAAGCTGCGATTAAAGTGAAATTGATTTCGTGGAAAATATTGATTTTTTTGTAACGAATTCAGCATAAATTAAAATAAGAAACATATTCTTATTTGTTACGAATTTTTCCGTAATCAGAAGGTATAAAAAATGTATTTATTCGAATATTTTTGCAAACTACTGTACATAATTTAGTGTTTCATAATATCATTTGAAAAATAACTTTCTGTAAATGTATTATTTGCAAAAGCCGCCCTGTATTTTCTTAGAATTTACTTCAGAGCTGAAAGCTCATTCAAGCCAAGCTCAGGGTTTTCTCTGAAGACCAAAATTACATGCTCCAGCTCTGGGAGCAGAGAATTGTTCGGGCGCTGGCAGTTCACCTAAAGGAAATGAGTTAAGCCGTTGGTTGATAGACGAAAAGCGCTTAGAAGCTGCAGCGACTGCTTTTCTCTCTTTTTCTCTTTTTAAGCCTTGACGAGTTCGATGAGGATTGGATTTTAAGGATTTTGTGATGTGTTCTTGTGTAGTTCAGGATTTAGGATATGTGTTTGGATAGTTTGAGACTTTGACTAGCAGTTCTGTTTTTTGTCTGTTCAAACTTTTCTTCGTTCCACAACTCTTTTCGCTAACACGCATGACTGCGATCTTTCACGATTATTGTGGGGAACATCATAAAGTTCAAAGCTGATTTTCTTCAAGGAGAGACACTCTGATGATAAGAAGATTATACCATGGAAACTGAAATACATAAATCTAAAATATTTAACCCATAAATAAATAATAAACTGATGAATATTCTAAAATGAACATTGTAACGTTGCGCGCCTCCAACTTGCACGCAACCAAGAGGTGACTGTGAAACTGGATAAAACACAGAGTCTTGTAAAGGGTTTAAGTCCCTTTTTATTCAACGTAATAAATTACAACTGCGTGCTCTTGACGCTAACAGACTGTGCCAACTCGGCAGTCAAATAAAAATAATAACCTGAAAAGAAAGTAAAGACAAGACTCTAACTACGAGGCTCTCTAAAATAACTAACTCACCGCGTTTTACAATACCGCTGCTAATTCAGCAGACTTGAAGCTCACTTGGACGATTAACACTACTTCCCGCCAAGCACATAGGCCGAAACGCGGGGTTCTTCAATTTCTTGCAAACTACCTCCGCGCTCGTGAAGTAAGAATATCACACCGAACTCGTTTCCTTCTATTTAAATCATAATACTTCCGCTGATAATTTGAATCCTTGCGCGTTCTACTAAAATTTACATATTCTGGCATTGGCAGTTCCAGGGGAAAGTAAGTCTTGACAGGAAAGATAGTTTAAACTTAAAATAAATGTTAGTTAAAATAAATATAAACCCTACAACATAGGGTTAAGAAAGTATACGGTCTTGAAAATGATTAGAGAATTCTTTTAGCGGAAAATATTCTCTGTATTATGTTCAGACTTTTGCTAAAGGATACTTGCACATTTTTAATAACTTCTTATCTATTTCTTTACTTGAAACTTTTTTTTTCTGACCATTTCTTTTGAAACGCAACAAAAACAAGCAAGCCATAAAAAAATAAGTAAGATGGTTCGAAAGATACAGAAAGTTACAGATTGTTCGAAAATGTTTTATAACTCTAAATGTAAAGGTTGTTTAAGTTAGGTAACATGAGTATAGAAAGCACATGGGAACTCTCTGCTTAAGGGAATAGATATGCATTCATGGAAATATTTGTTATAGAAACAGGCTCATATTCACGCTATATATGGGGAAAATCAGGAAAACCACTCATATAGTCAGGCTGTTTGTGCGGGCATGAACACGGGTCCAACTACCAGTATTTAGCGTTTTTAACCACTCGGCCACTGCTAGAACCTGGGTGTCAAGGAAAATCAAAGATCAGGGAAACGCCAAGAGAAATATAGTTATATAGTTATCGTTTGTGTTACATACTAAACACCAGTAGCCTTATTCGATGGAAAATCATGTGTAAAGCTCACCATTTTTTAAATACGTAAAGAGATCATTTTGCTTTCTCTAAAAAACTAAAAAAAGGGAATTATTATGTTCTAGTGTGTTTACAAAATAAGTAATTAGTGTTTTGTATTATATATTTAACAAGAGCTGAAAGTAAGCTAGTAAAAATTAGTAATTTTAGAAGCATGTGACTTTTAATCCTTCCTTGATGCCATCAATCCTATAATGGATCATATGTATCTTTTAATTATATGGTTTAAATGTTTTCACCTTGGCTTTCGAGGTTACGTTTTACTTTTGTTAAATTTAATACTAATTTTGCAACTTTGCAAAAAGTCGTAATTGGATTTCTTAACTGACAGGTAGGGAGATAGCACTTTTTGCATCTCAAAAAGAGTATCAGCTCCCTAAAACTGTCTGTTAAAGTACCAAAGGAGTATCTTACGTATTTATCCAAGCAAGAAACGACGAACGTAATATTTCTCGGAATGACTGCGCTGATCACTTGGCTGGTTGATTTAATTAAAGCAAAGCACGTAAGGGCTATGTCCCAAAGCAGAGATGCCCTCGTAAACGAAATTTTAAGAGAAACTCTGTGTTCACTCTGACGTTTCCCGAAAAACTTGTATTTTTAAAATTATGTCAAGTATAAATTAAAGGTATATATTCTATTTAGCATGAGTTAAATTCCTATTAATATCGGTTTCGTTTCTAAAAGTAGCTAGTAATGAATTTTGATCCGTTCTTCTACATGTAGACAAAAAAAAGTATTTCATTAACATGTATTTTTGTTTGTTTTATCTTTTATTTTAAAACAAGAAATTTTTTTTATTGTGTTAAAGTATTCTTAGCTTCAAATTGCAAGAATGCTTCTACTTAAGAACGGAACGAGTCGTAACCTGTTCTTAAATTATTCTTCTCAGAAATTTTTCCTACGATTAATATTAATTTTTTGTGATAGTATTTTTGTATTAAGCCAAAAAAATCAAGTAGTTTTAAGGTTTGAAACCAAAGCCAATTTTATAATCGACGTATTTTAATCATATAAGTCTTTTCTTACATATCTGCTATATTCACATCACTCATTAAAGTAATGGGCAATCTAACATATAATTAACGTACAGCCTAATATCTAATTGAATTTTAAGGGCTGGCAGGTTTAATTTTTCATAATAGGCAGAACTGATGATGATAAATAAAAAATGCAATTATGAATTTATTTTGAAAGTGTTAGATATGGTTCTTGTGTACAAACAGAAACTTATAGAAAATCTAAGGCTCAGAAATCAAAATGTTAATAATTTTGCCTTCTAAACCGAAGAATAGGAATACATAGCTCCATTAGCGGAGATTATATTTGAACTCCTTGCAAATGAAGAAGTAACCAAAGTTTCAGATTAGAAATATTTTCTTTGACTTGTAGAGTTTTTTACGATGACCGTATTTAAATATCTTTTTGAGGGTTTTTTTTTAAAACTTCCGGGGTCTGGACCCTCGCTTTCACAGGCCCCTCTACTCGTTTAAAGGTTTCCTTTCAAGTTCTGCCTTCTGGGTACGCGGATGTTTGTTTTTGAATTTTCTTTTTGGGCCTTGACCTTCGAGGTTCGATGAGTTAGCTTGATAGCTCTTTCCCCCATAAGAGCGGTTTGCATTTCTGGTTTGCTCATTTGAAGATTTCCTTCGGGTACTTTGAGAATACGTTGCCCCTCTAGCTTTTTCCGCTATTCTGCGATTTTGAAACTTCACCGCCAATTCGAAGAGCTCCTGCAATGTGCTTGGGTTTCTAATTTCGAAGTAGTCTTGAACAGCAGGTAACAATCTTGGTAAGATTATTTCAATAATCTCCGCGTCGGGTTTCTTCACATACAGCATATCCGTCAGCTTAAATTTTCGCAAAATAAAGTCCGTCAACTCTTCTATATCCCGTTGATAGAAACTATATAGTTCGGCTTCTAGCTTTGCTCGATCTTTCACTATGGGGAAGGCCTTTACTAACGATTTTTTGAAATTTTCAAATGTATATGTCTGGCTTCCAAATTCCCCTAATAAAAATTTGCCTATATTCTTCCACCATAGCGCGGCCTGTCCTCTTAGTGTAGATGTGGCGATGGCAACTTTTTGTCTTTCAGGCACAGGGTAGAGCTGAAAGTGATTTTCTAGGCCTTCTAGAAATATCGCCACCGAATTTTTTCCGTCGAAATTGACGTTTGGCTTGATTGACGCTCTCAAAGTCTGGACCAGGTATCCAAATCCTTCCACTTGGCTTGTCATTTCTTGGTGTTGTCCAACGGCTTCCATCCGATTTTCGGCCATTTCAGTTCGATAAGTGCTCGGGCGCCAATGTAGCGTTGCGCGCATCCAACTTGCACGCAACCAAGAGGTGACTGTTGAAACTGGATAAATGACAGAGTCTTGTTAAGGGTTTAAGTCCCTTTTTATTCAACGTAATAAATTACAAGTGCGTGCTCTTGACGCTCACAAACTACGCCGACCCGGCGGTAAAATAAAAATAAGAACCTGAAAAGAAATAATAACAAGACTAACTACGAGGCCCTCTAAAATTAACTAACCTCACCGCGTTTTACAATACCGATGCTAATTCAGCAAACTTTGAATATCACGTTGAACGATTAACAATTCTCCGAGGCAAGCACACAGGCCGAAACGCGGGATTTTTCAATTTCGGGCTAACTACCTCCGCGCTCGTAAAGTAAGAACAGCACACCTCGAACTCATTTCCTTTCTATTTAACTCAGAATACTTCCGCTGATAATTTGAATCCTTGCGCGTTCTACTAAAATTTACATACTCTGGCATTGGCAGTTCCAGAGGAAAGTAAGGCTTGACAGGAAAGATAGTTTAAACTTAAAATAAATGTTAGTTAAAATAAATATAAACCCTACAGATTATTTTTGGATTTTATTTTATGTATATAAAATTTACACACACTAACGCACACAAGTAATTTATTATTAATTTTTAATTTATTATTAATGCTTTTCACAATTTAAAAGATACGTAGTTTACACTCAATTCTGGGGACATATAAAAACACAAAGTGCTTTAAATTTCAGACGAACGTGTTGCAATTAACTCGATTAGCGACGAAACGTGTCAACTCTAATGGCACCTTTTTTGTATAAGCTCTTTCTTAGTTTTATTTTAGATTTTCTTTACGTGAAGAATTTAAGGGAACTATATTTTGACTGAATTATTTCGTAACCTGAAAAATACTGCACGCAGTTTTACCTTTTTCTTAACTATAATAAGGTTGGTTTTTAAGATACCTTAAATGAAAGATAACCGGATTTCCATTTAACATTCCTATTATAATTTTAACCGTAAGAAATCTTATTATTACATTCTTTAAAATATTTTCGCGTAATTTGCTTAATTCTTTTATACTGTATTTAAGCTAGAAAATAAATTATGCATTCTTACTTAAGGCTTAGGCTAGAAGAATGAAATAAACCCGAATATGCTTCGATCAAGCATAAAAAAACCTACACTATTTCTAAAAATTTGAAACTTAATTAATTACGATCCAGTTTACGAAGTTTGAAATGGTAATTCAATCATAAATTAAATTAAAACTATACAAAAACTCATTACAAATCAGCTGAAAGTATTGAAATTTATTTGTATTCACGACTTTATTTCTTGCCTCAGAGAAGTGTGTTGATTTAAGGTTATCAGGTTCAATGTTTCTTCTAACCTTCTTCGGAAACATACAATGACCTGACTAGAACAGAGAGCTTACTAAAGCAATGTTCACTAATTGTAGTAAGTAGACAGGATACAGACGAAGGGTATACAAAACCCTTTATTTTTTCTTTATATACAATGACTTTCGTACTTCGGAATACAATGACCCTCCACTCGGGGTCTAACTTAAAAGATATCAAAATAAAACTAAACTCTAATTTAACTTTAGAATAAGATTGGCCTTATAATAACAGAAAGCGTATGTAGCACAGAGACTGTGAACACTACAATACGTTTAATTTATCAAGAGCATTAAAACCTCTGGCCTGGAAGGCAAAGTAGCAACTGCGTAACTTCTAAGGTAAGCGGCCTGCTTGGAACTCACGGCTTCCTCTCTTTTGCTTGGCAAAAAGGCCACACTTAAATACTTGGCGTTCACCAGACAACTTTGCATAAACTCCTTCACGCTTATAATTCTGGCCGGAAGTAGAAAATAAGAAGTGATAGTAAAGATTTAAAATAAAATAAACGTTAGTAAAACTTAAGATCCTTACATACTTCCCGCCAGAGTTAATTAGTTTGAAACTGAGGTCTAAAACGACCTTGTTGAAAACTTTTAGCTCTAGAAACTAACGCGAGGCCAACCTTTAACAATCATAACTTAGCTAGAAACTAGAAAATTTTAAAAGAAAGAAATTTGTTACAATAGCAGCTCCCGGAATATACAACAATCTTTTTTTCTTTTTCATCTGTACTGCATCAAAACAGGAGCTTTATTCAATTCTGGTTCCTTCCAGAGATCTGGAAGGAAAACTAGTTTAATGAAATGTTACAGAATGACATTGTAAATAACATATAGAATATACTTTTCTTAACATTCTTATTTCATTCATGACTATTTTAATTATCTCTCCCCGTGCTCTCTGACATGTGTTGTAAAAACACCAAACACGAATGTGTTTCTGTCTATGTGTTCAACACTTCCTCCTACAATCAAAACACTAACGTGTTAAAATTCAACATACGAGACCTCTTAACACACCCTAATTTCAACTCTAGACCCTGAGGTACTATTCTGAAAGTGGCTAACTCTAAAGTGTAGCGTCAGAGAGCCTAACTACATCATTCAACCTTTAACACATATTCACCATGATTTAATCTTTACAGTCACATGAATAACAAATTTTTTTAACATTACTTTCACTTTTACCATATCACGGTATTTCTAAACATTCAAAATAACAGTTCACATGTATACAAGAACATATCAAGATGCCGTTAATTTTACACATTTGAAAACATACATTAGTAGTACATTGTTAACTTCTATTCTTTTCAAAGCAAGTGCCAATTCTTTCTACATTGAAATAATACTACATTTCAAAAAGTCTTTCAGACTAAAACGTCTTTCTTGTTAGAATGTTTTAAATAAAATTTATACAATAACTTTTTACAATATTTAAGTCTTTATACAACGCTATTATACATCAACTTTAGTTTTACGCGCGAGTAATTGAAAAACATAATAAGAAAATCGGTCACAACTCATTTCTCGCCCTTTTGGCGATAAAGGTAGACCTCGCATGAGGTAAAACTTCTTGAAATCTGCCACTTGCAGTAAGAATGAAAGATTAACTTAAGTTTGTAAAGTAACATAAAATTTTACTTATCTTTGTAATATTCAGACATCCTTTTCTGGGCCCAGTCTTTAAAGGTGCTGCAGACCGTAGCTTGGTTGATCCTCCTTCTTGTACGGGCTCGCCCTTCAGTGCTTTCCTCTGGAAGCTTCCGTTTTTCACCACTACGGCCACCCTTGAACATCTTCCTTCTGTCCTCTGCTTGTGGTCTTGGCCGTTTGAAGGCAGCTGGTCTTGGTGGAACCGGGAAACTTCTGTCGTGATCCTGCTTGGACCTCGTTGTTGGCCGTTCAAATTTTTCTTGTACTTTTTCCTCCGCCGCTGATGGCCCTTCCGCAGTTCGGCGACTTTTGCTGCGGAGAGTTCTGTCGGATGAGTCAATCTTCCGTTTCACAGCCGGGTTATAGTTGCCGTCCTTTCTCCCGGTCTTTTCCACATACGTCGTCCTTCTCCCTTCTTCATTCTGGGGGTGTTCGTGAACTCTGTTTTTTGGACGGTGGAACGGCTTCTTTTTCTTTGTACCTTCAATTTTTCCGCGGGGCAATTTTCTTTTCACTTGCTTCTGTCTCTCATTGGCTTGCCCTTGTACTTGTCGTTTTCCCACCTCTGGAACTTGTACCTGCGGTGTCTGCCGTACCGGATCCTGCAAAAGATCTGAAAAGATTTGCATTTTATTACGGTCATAGAATGGTTTTATCTGGTCAATGTTTGCGGAACAGGTTTCACCATTTCTTGCCTTTAACACTACAACAGCGTGAGTTATTTTTTCTATAACATATGGTCCTTCAAAGCGTGGAAAAAATTTGGCAGTTTTATCTTCTGGTGCTGAAGAAAGTGAATGCTTAATTTTTAGTACTTCATCCCCTACTTTATAAGTTACTCCCCGTCGTTTCAAGTCATAATACAATTTTTGTTTTCTTTGTGCTACTTCCGTATTCTTTTTTGCTTCTTTTATTAGTTTTTCTATATCACCCATTTTAAATTCTGGGGCTCTTTGTTGCACATAAAATAGTTTATCTAACGGTGTTATAACCTTTCTGCCTAGAAATAACTCAGCAGGAGTTTTGCCCGTTGTATCATGTTTTGCGGTCCTAAGGGCGAAAGCAAATTCATTGACATAGTTATCCCAGCTTTTATGAAAATTTTTAACATAACTACGGATAATTTTCACTATATTTCTGTTGACCCGTTCCGCTATATTTGATTGCGGCCGATACGGGACCATTTTTAAATGACGTATGCCCAGTTTTTGGCACATGTCTTCAAATATATTACTTACAAATTGAGGACCATTATCCGATATAACTTTTATGGGCGCCCCGTATTTTAAAATATATTTATTTAAAATAGAATCGGTAACTAATTTCGCGGAGGCTCGTTTTAAGGGAACAATTTCGGTCCATTTACTAAAATGATCAACTATAACAAGGAGATAGCGACTTTTGTTTAACTGACTTTTTGGGAAAGGGCCCAATAAATCGATGCCGATTATTTCATTTGGAAATTCGGATTTAATACTATTTAGAAACCCGGCCGGGCGGAAATTAATATAATTAACGGCTTGACATGTTGGGCAGGACTGGACATACGCCCTTGTTAACTTTTGCAGTTCAGGAAAGTAGACTGCCTCGCGTACGCGTTGAGTAGTTTTTCGAATACCAGCATGAGAAGCTAAAGGGCTGTCATGGAGCTCTTGCAGGATATTTAATCTAAGACTAGCTGGGATAACAGGTCGAAATTCGTTGTTGGAATTCGTAGTTTTTGTGTAGAATAATAGACCATCTATTAGTTCGTAATGGGCCGCCCTATTTCTTATCGCCACAATATCTTGGTGGCTAAAATTTTCAGGATCCTTCAAATACTCATAAATACTTCCAAACTCAGGATCCTTACCCAGTTCGGTTATTACAGTTTCTCGGGAATTTATTGTACACGCTGTCAGCATTGCAACTTTTACGGTATTACCTTGTTCGTCTAATTTAATTCGTGACAGGGCATCTGCTACGATATTTTCCTTTCCGGGGGTATGCTTGATTACCAGATTATATTCTTGCAGCTTGAGTGCCCATCTTATTAACCTTGGGGATAAATTTTTTCCAGAGTACAATCTAGTTACCGCCGCATGATCAGAATATACTGTTATCGGCGCCTTTCCAAAATAGACTCGGAACTTTTGCACTGCTAACAGAACTGCAAGTGCCTCTCTCTCGGTCGCGGAATAGTTTCTTTGTGTTTGATTTAAAGTTCGGCTAAAAAATGCTACTGGCTGCTGATTTTGCGAAAGTACCGCTCCTACCGCATAATCCGAAGCATCCGCTGAAATTTCTAAATTTTCATCCTTTTCAGGAAATTTCAACACAGGGGCTTGCGTTAATGCTTGTTTTAATTTTTCGAAAGCACTATTGGCTTCGGCCGTCCACGAGAATCTTGCCTTTTTCCTTTTTAATTTTAACAATGGCTCAGCGATAGCCGCAAAATCTTTTATAAAGGACCTATAATATGAACAAAGTCCTAGAAAAGAAGAGAGCTTCTTTGCCGTGTTTGGAGTCGGATACTTTTGTACAGCGATTATTTTTGATTCATCTGTCTCGATCCCTTTTTGCGATATTTTGTAACCTAAATATTTTAATTCAGGGGCTGCAAATTTGCATTTTTCGACATTAACTTTTAGACCGGCCTCATTTAATAAAGAAAACACCTGTCTTAAATCCTGTACATGTTGGTCTAGATTATCACTAGTAATAATGATATCGTCTAAATAGATAAATGTGGACTTTCCGAGAACAGGTCTTAACACAATGTCCATGCATCGCTGAAATGTTGCTGGGGCGCCTGAAAGGCCAAACGGCATTCGCAAAAATGCATAAGTGCCAGACTTGGTTATAAAAGCAGTCTTAGGCACGTCCTCAGGCCTGATCCCTAATTGAAAATAACCATTCGTTAAGTCTAAAGTTGTCATAAATTTGGTTGATTTTATGTTCCTTAAAATTTCTTCTATAATCGGTAACGGATATACCGGATATTTCGTTATGGAATTTAATTTACGGTAATCAATAGCGAATCTCCACCTTTTTGGATGCTCCAAAGGATAATCATTATTTTTCTTACATAAAACCACCGGACTAGCATAACTACTTGACATAGGCGTTACGATCTTTTTACGTAGCATATCGGTAATATGCCATTCTATAATTTTTTCCTTATTCTTATCATACCGGTATGGTTTTTGACGAACCGGCAATGCATCTCCGGTGTCAATACTATGGTTAGTAACCTGGGTAAATCCTGGAATATCACTAAATAAGGAAGCAAATTCACTTACCACTTGTCGGATTCTATCTTGCTCGTCATTAGGCAGGTGGTCGAGATTTACCCTTGGCGGTTCAACCTTTTCTACACGCACTGGTTTCATCGTCAGCTTAAGAGACGCTTCATTAAAATCCAGTGTAGCTTGTGCGTCTGAAAGAAAGTCTATTCCTAGTATTAAGTGTGCTTGCAAATTCTTTACTATAAAAAACATCACCTTTACTTGTTCGTCCTTGATACGGATGTACAAAGGTACTTTACCTACGCACTTACATTGTTCTCCTTGCGCCGCTAATACTGTTGTATTATCCGCATTATATATGCGGTATTTGCGAAAATACTTTCTAAAAAAGACTTCTGCCACACAGGAACACTGCGCGCCGGTATCCAGGAGTGCGGTGGCCGGGATATTATTTACCAAGACTTCAATCTTCGGAAGAGTTAAATTTTTCACCATTACTGTATTTAACTTGTAGGAAGAGGGGTTTTCGTGGCCTTCGGATTTCCGCACCCTCTCGTCAGCAGAAATCCGTTTTAGTTTAAATTATTTTTTCTTTCGGTGCTTTCCTTCTTTCTCCACTGGCCTTGAGACTTTTTTCCTGGGTTGCTATTGAACTGTCGACGTTCGCCGGCTGTTTTTGAATGCTCGGGTTTCCTTGCCCACTGATTCGCTTTTTCTCCGTAGCCATGTGCTTGAGTTTGCTGTAGTCTTGGCGTACCAAATTGGTTTCGCTGTTGATATTGGCGTCTTCTTTCGACGTCCGCCGTTCTTCTACTTTCAAACTGGATTGCTAGCTCAAATAATTTTTCCAGTGTAGTCGGATTTCTCAATTCAATAAAGTCTTGCACTTGGGGTAGTAACCTCGGCAAAATCACTTGAATTATTTCAGGATCCGGACGGTTTCCATACAAGAGCTTGAAAACGTGAATTTTTCTTAAAATAAACCTGGAGATGTTTTCCATTCTTTGTTGATATATACTGAAAAGTTCTGTTTCTAATTTCGCACGATCCCTTACAACAGGGAAGGCTTTTAGTAGGGCAGTCTTGAAATTTTCGTAGGTATAGGTGGGACTTCCTGCTTGACCCAAGAGACTTCTGCCGATACATTTGAACCAGTTAAGCGCTTGGCCCCTCAAAGCGCTGGTAGCTAAGGTAACTTTTTGAAACTCGTGCACGGGGTAGAGCATGAAGTGGTCATCCAATTTTTCCAAAAAACTGGTTACCTGTGAGTTTCCATTAAACGTTGCTTCTGGTTTCATCGAAGCGCGCATGGTCTGGATAATATACCCAAATCCTTCCAGGGCGGCAGCTGGCATTTCTGGATTCTGAGCTGTTTCTGCAGGCAGCACAGGTTCTTCTTGAAACTCGGCCATGGTTATTCTTCGTCGGGCGCCACTATCAGGTTCAATGTTTCTTCTAACCTTCTTCGGAAACATACAATGACCTGACTAGAACAGAGAGCTTACTAAAGCTATGTTCACTAATTGTAGTAAGTAGACAGGATACAGACGAAGGGTATACAAAACCCTTTATTTTTTCTTTATATACAATGACTTCCGTACTTCGGAATACAATGACCCTCCACTCGGGGTCTAACTTAAAAGATATCAAAATAAAACTAAACTCTAATTTAACTTTAGAATAAGATTGGCCTTATAATAACAGAAAGCGTATGTAGCACAGAGACTGTGAACACTACAATACGTTTAATTTATCAAGAGCATTAAAACCTCTGGCCTGGAAGGCAAAGTAGCAACTGCGTAACTTCTAAGGTAAGCGGCCTGCTTGGAACTCACGGCTTCCTCTCTTTTGCTTGGCAAAAAGGCCACACTTAAATACTTGGCGTTCGCCAGACAACTTTGCATAAACTCCTTCACGCTTATAATTCTGGCCGGAAGTAGAAAATAAGAAGTGATAGTAAAGATTTAAAATAAAATAAACGTTAGTAAAACTTAAGATCCTTACAAGGTTTGAGACACAACGCATAGATTTAATATACCCAAAGCTACCGCGTTGAGCGAGTAAAATGAAGAGTTGAATTTCTTTTCTTTTCTTTACTTAGCGAAAATGTTTTAGAGGGAAGTTAATAGTAGGTCTGTTGCGAGCAACGTTGCAAAAAATAAGACGCTTACGTTGAAAGAACATCAGTGTTTTTTGCTGATAAGTTTTAAGTAAATGTTTCCCTTGAAAATTTTAGAATACACGTTAACGAGGCAAATTGCTCATCCGGAAAGGTATTTGATGCAGATGTAGCAGAAAATCTACAGCAATATAATATTTCATTAAAAAATCAAGAATAAACGAATTTTTTATTTCTGAGTTAAAAAATCAGAAAAATTCAAAAAAAGATACACTTTGCTAATAAAAAATAATTTACATGATATTGATGGGAGGGATTTAAGCAAGCTGAAAAAATATTTAGAATGTAAATAGGAATACTCCAAGTAACGGAATAGTCTAGTTTCGGGTTTGACGACACATGTATAATCATCGCATGATATCTCGCAATTATCGGAGTACAATGCATAAGCCTTTGCATATACTCCTGCCAGAAGTTAATAATTGGATTTTTCAACCGGCAGTAACCCCAATAAAGTCAAGATTCAGTAAACCCGGATTCGACAGAGAGTAAATTGATGTTCTCGTGGTCCTGATAAATGAAAATGTTAAGGTTTATGAAAACCTGTTTATGAAAATAGCAAGCAATATTTCTCAACAAACGTTTTGAAAATCATAATTTGACATCGAAAGTAGTTTATTGACAGAAATAAGTTGCATAAACGGATCGATACATTGGCACGTAAAATTAATTTTTTCCTCAGTTGCTTTAAATTATAGTACTCTTAATTATTACTAGTTCAGTCTACTTTGCAGAAGTTCGACATACTTTGGAGAAGTTCGAATATGCTAATTTTAGAGATTATCGTTTTGTGTGAATAAAAAAAAAAGAAATACTTTCAGCAGCTAAAGTGATAGCGAAAACTAAATCAAATATTTCATGTTATTTTAACAGTTTTAGTAATATCACTTAATAGTTAATACAAAACCCCGTAGAAGAATTTATACGTCTTTGACTGAGAGTTTTATGGTTTTAATACATTTCATTTGCTTTCAGATTTCTCTAGTTCGTATATTTTTCTGCATAAATGGTCAGAAACAAATTAAATTTAGTCTATCATATCACATCGACAGAAAAGTACTTAGCTAGATTTTACTACATTTCTCCCTCTTTTTAGAGTAAGGAATTCCGGAAATAATAAGATACAAAAAATATATGTGAGCCTAACCTGAATTTTCATTAACCATGGTATGTTCTGTGCAAGTTATTAAATTCCGTGTTCTCTGAAGCAATGTTTACATTCCATTTCCTCCAGTATTTTATTTTTCAGTTGTTTAGATCACTTTTATGTTTAAACCGCTTTAGGATCTTACCATTTTCTGTACTATATCTGAAATTTTATAACTTATTAATTTGTCGTGTTTAGCGTTGCGAGAATTTAAAACTATCTTAAATGAGTTAAATTAAAATTCTGTAGTATAACTTTCAATGCAGCATATACATCGTTTTTCTAATAGAGATGAAAATGCATTTTATTTTTGATACTTCGAATGAAAGTTTAATTAAATCATTCTGTCAAATAAATATTCATCAAACTTGAATTTAACATTTATATTTTATCAGAACTACGTGAAATTGTTGAGGAGATGTAATTATATTCTTCCCCAGTACTTCATAAAAATTAAGAACAAATATAGTTAGTCTTACCCTTTCTAACGTTTTCGGATAATTATGTAAATATAAAAAGAATAATAGTGCATTGGAAAAGTATTATTAGTCGAGGAAAAGACATGAAAATAATTCTAAATAATCATATCGTACCACAAAAATTCAAAATAAGACTGAAAATTCAAAATAAGACTTAAATATTTTAAAGCAGTTTCAATTTATTTGTACTAAAAGAGAGAAAGGTGGTTTACAGTGAAATGTAGCAGTATTTCTACATAAAAACGACTTTAAATAGATTTGAATCTTGCTGTGAGTTACACAGAAATATGCGCCTGTAGAACACAGGATTAATTGAAAAACATATAACGTTTAATTCGTCTTTAATTTAGATGTAACAGAAGGGGTAATTTCAGTTTTTGTTTTTGTGCTTCTCGCTCTATGCTGCTCTAAAGTGTGAACTCTTCATGAACATAAATGTTATGACGTGATTCTATAAAATAGAGAACAATCCACTTAGGTGAAGTAATTAATCCAACCCTACCAATTTGCTTAACCGAAAAATTATCATTCATAAGTGTTGTATATCGGAAACATATTAATACGCAAACCCTCTTATTATGAGATTTTTTTCAATGCATATTAGAGGTTTCAGACCTTTCGAAACAATTTGAGTGTCACGCCCATTAACGATGAGCCAAGGGTAACATACAAAACTTAATATTTTAACGATTTGTAATATATTTTATTACTTCTACTGATAAAATTACATTCGTATTTTATTTAAAATACTCTGATTGGGAAAAAATATGAATATAGTATCTTAAATCTGAACACGGAACCTCCTTTTGAAATACCAATGCATACATGTCT
Source organism: Stegodyphus dumicola (assembly GCF_044657685.1). NCBI lineage: Eukaryota > Metazoa > Arthropoda > Arachnida > Araneae > Eresidae > Stegodyphus > Stegodyphus dumicola. The sequence goes on along the minus strand of NC_140781.1, from coordinate 162,822,732 downwards.
CGTTTAATAGACGTGATAGCGACTGCAAAAAAGCTATTCAAAATGTTTGCCTCCATGTTTGTTCTTATTTCTGTTTCTGAATGTTTTGTATAGCGTAAAGTTGCTCCATATGAATGCTTCCAAAGAGAGATATCATGAATTTTTAGGAAAAGCAGAAAATGTGTCGATTGATAAGAGCAATTTATAAAAGCCTACTTAAATAAATTTTATATAAATTGCGTATTCGATAATGCTGTTATAAACATTTCATTTGCAATTTCGTACGCACGATTGATGTGAGCAGAAAATTTAGTCAGAAATATACTGAAATGCAGTTGAATCTTTCTGAATCTTGAAATTGAACTCAGAATCTTCTGATAAAATGGCAATAAATATCGCAACTTTTTTTTTCTGCTTGCCTGATTTTATCCGTAGGGACACACGGATTTATGTTGCTCATCTTACAATGAAAGGGCCGAAATTATAGTTTAAACACAGCCATTGCCGTTAATTAAATGCTTCTGATCTTAAGCACGCCGTTTCAGTACATGTAAGAAGCAAAGATGGACGATTAGCTCCAGAACCGATTCACTTTACTGAACGACTGATCAGCGCTCTAGTTAAAACGGAACGGCAATTCATTAACAGTTCACCAAGAGCTGTTGTTGGGAAACGAGCCAAAAATTTTGAATTCTCTTAATGTAGATGTACTAGCATACTTTCCTTTATTATTTACTGGAAACGTCTCTGGCCTATTTTTTATGTGTGTATGTGTGTTTATATATGTATATATGTGTGCTTTTGGTTTGCTTCTATTCCATTTAGTATTAAAAAAACAAAACATTAAATAAAGCGACGGATCTCAGCGAAACTGACCACTCCTGCTAGCAAATGGATGCAGTTTTTCCCCATCTGACAATGCGAGTATCTGTTTGAAGTACGTAGATTATAGGAACTAGTTCTTCGGATTCCGAGCTGTCAGCGCTTCGGAGCTAGTCGGAGATCTGGGTTCTTCGAAATCGTGATTATATTATACTGCCTTTCATTGCTCCTGCTCTAGCTACGGATCTGGATACTGCGGAGTCCTGATTATTTACTCTTTTCGCTCCTCGAAGCTGTTCCCTTGAGTTTCATTTCGATTCTTTCTTTGAATACTGTGTTACCCCTCACAACGTTACCCCTCACAATTACACATTTCACAAGATTCTAGGTTAAATAAGTAGCAAAAACACAAAAAAAATTTCTAGCTACGCATAGCTATGGCTTGTCTCATTCAGTAAAATAATTAGAGTCTTTAATCTCTTTCTCTTAGAAGTGCTCAAAAAATGAGTCCAGTTTTTAAAGACAAGCACTCGAAACTTGTTACAAGGATATACAAATAGCATAGGATTCTCGTGAAATAATTCATTTTCCATCTTGTATCATAAATCAGTACGTCGAAAATCAAAAATACACATCTAGAAAACACTCAAGGATTTCCAACAGTAAAAATGTACAGTATCTATTCTCCTACATTCAAAATATATATTTTTCCTAACTTTAAAGTTCAATTCTGTGTGCCTAACGTTAAAGTCCAAAATTCCTGAAATTCACACACATTTTCAAACTTTATCACTCTCGTATTAACAAATAAGCAAACACAAATCAAAAACTCTAATTAATCCTAGCACCTAAAATTTAACACCTTCTTAAAACAGTAAGTTATACGAAATAAATAAATTCACAAAATCAGTTACTGATTCGATCCTTCACTAAGCAGAGGTCACGGCACCAATGTTATGATGAATGTTTCGTGAGAGGATCGAATAAACACAAAAAAAAATATATATAACTTATCTGTTAAGACATCCTGGTCACGGCACCAATGTTATGTTAGAAAGTTTCGTGAGAGGATCGAATAAACACAAAAAAAAAATATATATAACTTGTCACGGCACCAATGTTATGAAGAATGTTTCGTGACCATGGTTAAATAGTTTACTTCTAGGTACCAGTTATATCTGAAATTCCTATATTGTTAAATGTTAAATATGAAACTACTTGCCGTTAAAGGGAGTGATCGTATAGTGAAACGTGTACAGCATTTTAGCGTTGTGAAAAAAATGCATTCCGGGACCGCGCCGTGAGAGGATCGAAAACATAAAACATATACAAGATATAAAGGAAAAGTTCATATTAAATATATAAAGAAAACATACTGTAAGAGGTTCCAGATTAAATATCAGTTTATTCAATTACAACACAATAAGAAAAATCTTAACCTCATCTGAGAGTCTGTTCATTTAAATTCATAAAAAAACTTAAGGTTTGTCGGGTGATTTAAAAGAAAGGAAAGGGAACAATTTATGGCCTGAGAGTTAAATTTTAGATTCGACGTTTTTTTTTTTTTTTTTACTGCTAAGGACGTTTTTGAAAAAAACTTGCCTAAAGTTCCAACACACCAAAAAAAATAATACTTATCTTGAGTGGACATCTTGAAGTGGAGGAGAGCTCATATCTTAGCTCTATCCTTACGTCACTTGGCAAATCCGCAAGCCAGAAACTCGAACGGCACGACAATAAATTACATCAGCTATACCGTCAAATCTTATGCCTGCTACTGGTTTCCATAGAAGAAAATTATTCCCACTGGAAGCAAGAGAACAGCTTACACCGCACGGCTGTCTGCCTAGACTCTCAGCTCCACCAAGGAAAACGTAGACAATTAAGCTAGGCATTTTAGAGAACGGCTAACGCAGGCTTCCAGTTGACTAAGGTGACATAATTCCTTCTGTTTTCAAGTCGGAGTTCAGAGGACATCGTCCTGACTTTTGCCGATACAGATAGAGACCCAAGTCTCTGTTAATTTTTTTGTTATTCGCTCAACAGTTTTTTTTTTCTTCGCATTTTTGAGAAAACCCGCGGCCGGGGAGCATAATTGCCGCTCCCCGCCGGAAGCACTGCTCGATGCCGACTAAATCTTTTCCTTTCTCCTTCGCAACACCCACAAGTTTTTTCTCAGTCTCCGTCAACAAGTCCGTCAGGCCCGAAGGTCAGCGAATCCAAGCAGTGAGTGCCTAAGCGAGTCAAGAGTAAGTGTGTCTCGCCTCTTAACCAAACGCGGCCGGGGAGCATATTTGCCGCTCCCCGCCGGAAAACATCCCGCTTCGTAATTACATTTTGTCCAGCAAGCCCGAAAATCAGCGAGTCAGTCAGAGAGTGAGTGAAAAAGTAAGTCTGTCCAACTCAAATTTCCTTCTTCTCCTTCACCAAACTGGCTCCCACTATGGCTTCACTTATCGCCCCCTTAATTATGGCAAAATCTTCGTTTTCAACTCCAGAATGCGGAAAAAAAGGGTGATCGCGCATGCGCGCCCTTCTTCACTTAGCCAACAACCGGACCCTCAATCGCCAAAAACCTGAATGACTTACATTGAAAGACAAGTAGCAACCTTTGACCTTTCCGTCACGTACTTTCCTCTCTTAAGGTCAACTAACAATGAAAATTCTTTCTCGAACATTCTAAAGCGCGCGAAATCATGACTTGGCGAAAATTGCCTCCCTTTCCCTGCTTCTTTCACAATGAATAAAAGTTTGTACAAGATTTACAAATAGAGGAAAATAAATAATACTCTTTTAAACTAAATAATATTCCCAGAAGCATCTGTCTTTCCCCAAAAATTAAAGCCTTAAATTAAATAATTCAGAATCAAAATAAAATTTAAATTTCCATAAATCATAAAATCATTCACCTAATTTTTTTATAACGCTATCAGATAATTTCTCTACATAACATCGAAAAAAAAAATGTTATGTTAGAAAGTTTCGTGAGAGTGTAAGGATCTTAAGTTTTACTAACGTTTATTTTATTTTAAATCTTTACTATCACTTCTTATTTTCTACTTCCGGCCAGAATTATAAGCGTGAAGGAGTTTATGCAAAGTTGTCTGGCGAATGCCAAGTATTTAAGTGTGGCTTTTTTGCCAAGCAAAAAGAGGAAGCCGTGAGTTCGAAGCAGGCCGCTTACCTTAGAAGTTACGCAGTTGCTACTTTGCCTTCCAGGCCAGAGGTTTTAATCCTCTTGATAAATTAAACGTATTGTAGTGTTCACAGTCTCTGTGCTACATACGCTTTCTGTTATTATAAGGCCAATCTTATTCTAAAGTTAAATTAGAGTTTAGTTTTATTTTGATATCTTTTAAGTTAGACCCCGAGTGAAGGGTCATTGTATTCCGAAGTACGGAAGTCATTGTATATAAAGAAAAAATAAAGGGTTTTGTATACCCTTCGTCTGTATCCTGTCTACTTACTACAATTAGTGAACATAGCTTTAGTAAGCTCTCTGTTCTAGTCAGGTCATTGTATGTTTCCGAAGAAGGTTAGAAGAAACATTGAACCTGATAGTGGCGCCCGACGAAGAATAACCATGGCCGAGTTTCAAGAAGAACCTGTGCTGCCTGCAGAAACAGCTCAGAATCCAGAAATGCCAGCTGCCGCCCTGGAAGGATTTGGGTATATTGTCCAGACCATGCGCGCTTCGATGAAACCAGAAGCAACGTTTAATGGAAACTCACAGGTAACCAGTTTTTTGGAAAAATTGGATGACCACTTCAGGCTCTACCCCGTGCACGAGTTTCAAAAAGTTACCTTAGCTACCAGCGCTTTGAGGGGCCAAGCGCTTAACTGGTTCAAATGTATCGGCAGAAGTCTCTTGGGTCAAGCAGGAAGTCCCACCTATACCTACGAAAATTTCAAGACTGCCCTACTAAAAGCCTTCCCTGTTGTAAGGGATCGTGGGAAATTAGAAACAGAACTTTTCAGTATATATCAACAAAGAATGGAAAACATCTCGAGCTTTATTTTAAGAAAAATTCACGTTTTCAAGCTCTTGTATGGAAACCGTCCGGATCCTGAAATAATTCAAGTGATTTTGCCGAGGTTACTACCCCAAGTGCAAGACTTTATTGAATTGAGAAATCCGACTACACTGGAAAAATTATTTGAGCTAGCAATCCAGTTTGAAAGTAGAAGAACGGCGGACGTCGAAAGAAGACGCCAATATCAACAGCGAAACCAATTTGGTACGCCAAGACTACAGCAAACTCAAGCACATGGCTACGGAGAAAAAGCGAATCAGTGGGCAAGGAAACCCGAGCATTCAAAAACAGCCGGCGAACGTCGACAGTTCAATAGCAACCCAGGAAAAAAGTCTCAAGGCCAGTGGAGAAAGAAGAAAAGCACCGAAAGGAAAAATAATTTAAACTAAAACGGATTTCTGCTGACGAGAGGGTGCGGAAATCCGAAGGCCACGAAAACCCCTCTTCCTACAAGTTAAATACAGTAATGGTGAAAAATTTAACTCTTCCGAAGATTGAAGTCTTGGTAAATAATATCCCGGCCACCGCACTCCTGGATACCGGCGCGCAGTGTTCCTGTGTGGCAGAAGTCTTTTTCAGAAAGTATTTTCGCAAATACCGCATATATAATGCGGATAATACAACAGTATTAGCGGCGCAAGGAGAACAATGTAAGTGCGTAGGTAAAGTACCTTTGTACATCCGTATCAAGGACGAACAAGTAAAGGTGATGTTTTTTATAGTAAAGAATTTGCAAGCACACTTAATACTAGGAATAGACTTTCTTTCAGACGCACAAGCTACACTGGATTTTAATGAAGCGTCTCTTAAGCTGACGATGAAACCAGTGCGTGTAGAAAAGATTGAACCGCCGAGGTTAAATCTTGACCACCTGCCTAATGACGAGCAAGATAGAATCCGACAAGTGGTAAGTGAATTTGCTTCCTTATTTAGTGATATTCCAGGATTTACCCAGGTTACTAACCATAGTATTGACACCGGAGATGCATTGCCGGTTCGTCAAAAACCATACCGGTATGATAAGAATAAGGAAAAAATTATAGAATGGCATATTACCGATATGCTACGTAAAACGATCGTAACGCCTATCTCAAGTAGTTATGCTAGTCCGGTGGTTTTATGTAAGAAAAATAATGATTATCCTTTGGAGCATCCAAAAAGGTGGAGATTCGCTATTGATTACCGTAAATTAAATTCCATAACGAAATATCAGGTATATCCGTTACCGATTATAGAAGAAATTTTAAGGAACATAAAATCAACCAAATTTATGACAACTTTAGACTTAACGAATGGTTATTTTCAAATAGGGATCAGGCCTGAGGACGTGCCTAAGACTGCTTTTATAACCAAGTCTGGCACTTATGCATTTTTGCGAATGCCGTTTGGCCTTTCAGGCGCCCCAGCAACATTTCAGCGATGCATGGACATTGTGTTAAGACCTGTTCTCGGAAAGTCCACATTTATCTATTTAGACGATATCATTATTACTAGTGATAATCTAGACCAACATGTACAGGATTTAAGACAGGTGTTTTCTTTATTAAATGAGGCCGGTCTAAAAGTTAATGTCGAAAAATGCAAATTTGCAGCCCCTGAATTAAAATATTTAGGTTACAAAATATCGCAAAAAGGGATCGAGACAGATGAATCAAAAATAATCGCTGTACAAAAGTATCCGACTCCAAACACGGCAAAGAAGCTCTCTTCTTTTCTAGGACTTTGTTCATATTATAGGTCCTTTATAAAAGATTTTGCGGCTATCGCTGAGCCATTGTTAAAATTAAAAAGGAAAAAGGCAAGATTCTCGTGGACGGCCGAAGCCAATAGTGCTTTCGAAAAATTAAAACAAGCATTAACGCAAGCCCCTGTGTTGAAATTTCCTGAAAAGGATGAAAATTTAGAAATTTCAGCGGATGCTTCGGATTATGCGGTAGGAGCGGTACTTTCGCAAAATCAGCAGCCAGTGGCATTTTTTAGCCGAACTTTAAATCAAACACAAAGAAACTATTCCGCGACCGAGAGAGAGGCACTTGCAGTTCTGTTAGCAGTGCAAAAGTTCCGAGTCTATTTTGGAAAGGCGCCGATAACAGTATATTCTGATCATGCGGCGGTAACTAGATTGTACTCTGGAAAAAATTTATCCCCAAGGTTAATAAGATGGGCACTCAAGCTGCAAGAATATAATCTGGTAATCAAGCATACCCCCGGAAAGGAAAATATCGTAGCAGATGCCCTGTCACGAATTAAATTAGACGAACAGGGTAATACCGTAAAAGTTGCAATGCTGACAGCGTGTACAATAAATTCCCGAGAAACTGTAATAACCGAACTGGGTAAGGATCCTGAGTTTGGAAGTATTTATGAGTATTTGAAGGATCCTGAAAATTTTAGCCACCAAGATATTGTGGCGATAAGAAATAGGGCGGCCCATTACGAACTAATAGATGGTCTATTATTTTATACAAAAACTACGAATTCCAACAACGAATTTCGACCTGTTATCCCAGCTAGTCTTAGATTAAATATCCTGCAAGAGCTCCATGACAGCCCTTTAGCTTCTCATGCTGGTATTCGAAAAACTACTCAACGCGTACGCGAGGCAGTCTACTTTCCTGAACTGCAAAAGTTAACAAGGGCGTATGTCCAGTCCTGCCCAACATGTCAAGCCGTTAATTATATTAATTTCCGCCCGGCCGGGTTTCTAAATAGTATTAAATCCGAATTTCCAAATGAAATAATCGGCATCGATTTATTGGGCCCTTTCCCAAAAAGTCAGTTAAACAAAAGTCGCTATCTCCTTGTTATAGTTGATCATTTTAGTAAATGGACCGAAATTGTTCCCTTAAAACGAGCCTCCGCGAAATTAGTTACCGATTCTATTTTAAATAAATATATTTTAAAATACGGGGCGCCCCTAAAAGTTATATCGGATAATGGTCCTCAATTTGTAAGTAATATATTTGAAGACATGTGCCAAAACCTGGGCATACGTCATTTAAAAATGGTCCCGTATCGGCCGCAATCAAATATAGCGGAACGGGTCAACAGAAATATAGTGAAAATTATCCGTAGTTATGTTAAAAATTTTCATAAAAGCTGGGATAACTATGTCAATGAATTTGCTTTCGCCCTTAGGACCGCAAAACATGATACAACGGGCAAAACTCCTGCTGAGTTATTTCTAGGCAGAAAGGTTATAACACCGTTAGATAAACTATTTTATGTGCAACAAAGAGCCCCAGAATTTAAAATGGGTGATATAGAAAAACTAATAAAAGAAGCAAAAAAGAATACGGAAGTAGCACAAAGAAAACAAAAATTGTATTATGACTTGAAACGACGGGGAGTAACTTATAAAGTAGGGGATGAAGTACTAAAAATTAAGCATTCACTTTCTTCAGCACCAGAAGATAAAACTGCCAAATTTTTTCCACGCTTTGAAGGACCATATGTTATAGAAAAAATAACTCACGCTGTTGTAGTGTTAAAGGCAAGAAATGGTGAAACCTGTTCCGCAAACATTGACCAGATAAAACCATTCTATGACCGTAATAAAATGCAAATCTTTTCAGATCTTTTGCAGGATCCGGTACGGCAGACACCGCAGGTACAAGTTCCAGAGGTGGGAAAACGACAAGTACAAGGGCAAGCCAATGAGAGACAGAAGCAAGTGAAAAGAAAATTGCCCCGCGGAAAAATTGAAGGTACAAAGAAAAAGAAGCCGTTCCACCGTCCAAAAAACAGAGTTCACGAACACCCCCAGAATGAAGAAGGGAGAAGGACGACGTATGTGGAAAAGACCGGGAGAAAGGACGGCAACTATAACCCGGCTGTGAAACGGAAGATTGACTCATCCGACAGAACTCTCCGCAGCAAAAGTCGCCGAACTGCGGAAGGGCCATCAGCGGCGGAAGAAAAAGTACAAGAAAAATTTGAACGGCCAACAACGAGGTCCAAGCAGGATCACGACAGAAGTTTCCCGGTTCCACCAAGACCAGCTGCCTTCAAACGGCCAAGACCACAAGCAGAGGACAGAAGGAAGATGTTCAAGGGTGGCCGTAGTGGTGAAAAACGGAAGCTTCCAGAGGAAAGCACTGAAGGGCGAGCCCGTACAAGAAGGAGGATCAACCAAGCTACGGTCTGCAGCACCTTTAAAGACTGGGCCCAGAAAAGGATGTCTGAATATTACAAAGATAAGTAAAATTTTATGTTACTTTACAAACTTAAGTTAATCTTTCATTCTTACTGCAAGTGGCAGATTTCAAGAAGTTTTACCTCATGCGAGGTCTACCTTTATCGCCAAAAGGGCGAGAAATGAGTTGTGACCGATTTTCTTATTATGTTTTTCAATTACTCGCGCGTAAAACTAAAGTTGATGTATAATAGCGTTGTATAAAGACTTAAATATTGTAAAAAGTTATTGTATAAATTTTATTTAAAACATTCTAACAAGAAAGACGTTTTAGTCTGAAAGACGTTTTGAAATGTAGTATTATTTCAATGTAGAAAGAATTGGCACTTGCTTTGAAAAGAATAGAAGTTAACAATGTACTACTAATGTATGTTTTCAAATGTGTAAAATTAACGGCATCTTGATATGTTCTTGTATACATGTGAACTGTTATTTTGAATGTTTAGAAATACCGTGATATGGTAAAAGTGAAAGTAATGTTAAAAAAATTTGTTATTCGTGTGACTGTAAAGATTAAATCATGGTGAATATGTGTTAAAGGTTGAATGATGTAGTTAGGCTCTCTGACGCTACACTTTAGAGTTAGCCACTTTCAGAATAGTACCTCAGGGTCTAGAGTTGAAATTAGGGTGTGTTAAGAGGTCTCGTATGTTGAATTTTAACACGTTAGTGTTTTGATTGTAGGAGGAAGTGTTGAACACATAGACAGAAACACATTCGTGTTTGGTGTTTTTACAACACATGTCAGAGAGCACGGGGAGAGATAATTAAAATAGTCATGAATGAAATAAGAATGTTAAGAAAAGTATATTCTATATGTTATTTACAATGTCATTCTGTAATATTCATTAAACTAGTTTTCCTTCCAGATCTCTGGAAGGAACCAGAATTGAATAAAGCTCCTGTTTTGATGCAGTACAGATGAAAAAGAAAAAAGATTGTTGTATATTCCGGGAGCTGCTATTGTAACAAATTTCTTTCTTTTAAAATTTTCTAGTTTCTAGCTAAGTTATGATTGTTAAAGGTTGGCCTCGCGTTAGTTTCTAGAGCTAAAAGTTTTCAACAAGGTCGTTTTAGACCTCAGTTTCAAACTAATTAACTCTGGCGGGAAGTATGTAAGGATCTTAAGTTTTACTAACGTTTATTTTATTTTAAATCTTTACTATCACTTCTTATTTTCTACTTCCGGCCAGAATTATAAGCGTGAAGGAGTTTATGCAAAGTTGTCTGGCGAAAGCCAAGTATTTAAGTGTGGCCTTTTTGCCAAGCAAAAAGAGGAAGCCGTGAGTTCGAAGCAGGCCGCTTACCTTAGAAGTTACGCAGTTGCTACTTTGCCTTCCAGGCCAGAGGTTTTAATCCTCTTGATAAATTAAACGTATTGTAGTGTTCACAGTCTCTGTGCTACATACGCTTTCTGTTATTATAAGGCCAATCTTATTCTAAAGTTAAATTAGAGTTTAGTTTTATTTTGATATCTTTTAAGTTAGACCCCGAGTGGAGGGTCATTGTATTCCGAAGTACGGAAGTCATTGTATATAAAGAAAAAATAAAGGGTTTTGTATACCCTTCGTCTGTATCCTGTCTACTTACTACAATTAGTGAACATAGCTTTAGTAAGCTCTCTGTTCTAGTCAGGTCATTGTATGTTTCCGAAGAAGGTTAGAAGAAACATTGAACCTGATAAGAGGATCGAATAAACACACAAAAATATATATATATATATATATATATAACTTGTCACGGCACCAATGTTTTGAAGAATGTTTCGTGACCATGGTTAAATAGTTTACTTCTAGGTACCAGTTATATCTGAAATTCCTATATTGTTAAATGTTAAATATGAAACTACTTGCCGTTAAAGGGAGTGATCGTATAGTGAAACGTGTACAGCATTTTTGCGTTGTGAAAAAAATGCATTCCGGGACCGCGCCGTGAGAGGATCGAAAACATAAAACATATACAAGATATAAAGGAAAAGTTCATATTAAATATATAAAGAAAACATACTGTAAGAGGTTCCAGATTAAATATCAGTTTATTCAATTACAACACAATAAGAAAAATCTTAACCTCATCTGAGAGTCTGTTCATTTAAATTCATAAAAAAACTTAAGGTTTGTCGGGTGATTTAAAAGAAAGGAAAGGGAACAATTTATGGCCTGAGAGTTAAATTTTAGATTCGACGTTGTTTTTGTTTTTTACTGCTAAGGACGTTTTTGAAAAAAACTTGCCTAAAGTTCCAACACACCAAAAAAAATAATACTTATCTTGAGTGGACATCTTGAAGTGGAGGAGAGCTCATATCTTAGCTCTATCCTTACGTCACTTGGCAAATCCGCAAGCCAGAAACTCGAACGGCACGACAATAAATTACATCAGCTATACCGTCAAATCTTATGCCTGCTACTGGTTTCCATAGAAGAAAATTATTCCCACTGGAAGCAAGATAACAGCTTACACCGCACGGCTGTCTGCCTAGACTCTCAGCTCCACCAAGGAAAACGTAGACAATTAAGCTAGGCATTTTAGAGAACGGCTAACGCAGGCTTCCAGTTGACTAAGGTGACATAATTCCTTCTGTTTTCAAGTCGGAGTTCAGAGGACATCGTCCTGACTTTTGCCGATACAGATAGAGACCCAAGTCTCTGTTAATTTTTTTGTTATTCGCTCAACAGTTTTTTTTTCTTCGCATTTTTGAGAAAACCCGCGGCCGGGGAGCATAATTGCCGCTCCCCGCCGGAAGCACTGCTCGATGCCGACTAAATCTTTTCCTTTCTCCTTCGCAACACCCACAAGTTTTTTCTCAGTCTCCGTCAACAAGTCCGTCAGGCCCGAAGGTCAGCGAATCCAAGCAGTGAGTGCCTAAGCGAGTCAAGAGTAAGTGTGTCTCGCCTCTTAACCAAACGCGGCCGGGGAGCATATTTGCCGCTCCCCGCCGGAAAACATCCCGCTTCGTAATTACATTTTGTCCAGCAAGCCCGAAAATCAGCGAGTCAGTCAGAGAGTGAGTGAAAAAGTAAGTCTGTCCAACTCAAATTTCCTTCTTCTCCTTCACCAAACTGGCTCCCACTATGGCTTCACTTATCGCCCCCTTAATTATGGCAAAATCTTCGTTTTCAACTCCAGAATGCGGAAAAAAAGGGTGATCGCGCATGCGCGCCCTTCTTCACTTAGCCAACAACCGGACCCTCAATCGCCAAAAACCTGAATGACTTACATTGAAAGACAAGTAGCAACCTTTGACCTTTCCGTCACGTACTTTCCTCTCTTAAGGTCAACTAACAATGAAAATTCTTTCTCGAACATTCTAAAGCGCGCGAAATCATGACTTGGCGAAAATTGCCTCCCTTTCCCTGCTTCTTTCACAATGAATAAAAGTTTGTACAAGATTTACAAATAGAGGAAAATAAATAATACTCTTTTAAACTAAATAATATTCCCAGAAGCATCTGTCTTTCCCCAAAAATTAAAGCCTTAAATTAAATAATTCAGAATCAAAATAAAATTTAAATTTCCATAAATCATAAAATCATTCACCTAATTTTTTTATAACGCTATCAGATAATTTCTCTACATAACATCGAAAAAAAAAAATGTTATGTTAGAAAGTTTCGTGAGAGGATCGAATAAACACAAAAATATATATATATATATATATATATAACTTGTCACGGCACCAATGTTTTGAAGAATGTTTCGTGACCATGGTTAAATAGTTTACTTCTAGGTACCAGTTATATCTGAAATTCCTATATTGTTAAATGTTAAATATGAAACTACTTGCCGTTAAAGGGAGTGATCGTATAGTGAAACGTGTACAGCATTTTTGCTTTTTGCGTTGTGAAAAAAATGCATTCCGGGACCGCGCCGTGAGAGGATCGAAAACATAAAACATATACAAGATATAAAGGAAAAGTTCATATTAAATATATAAAGAAAACATACTGTAAGAGGTTCCAGATTAAATATCAGTTTATTCAATTACAACACAATAAGAAAAATCTTAACCTCATCTGAGAGTCTGTTCATTTAAATTCTTAAAAAAACTTAAGGTTTGTCGGGTGATTTAAAAGAAAGGAAAGGGAACAATTTATGGCCTGAGAGTTAAATTTTAGATTCGACGTTGTTTTTTTTTTTTTACTGCTAAGGACGTTTTTGAAAAAAACTTGCCTAAAGTTCCAACACACCAAAAAAAATAATACTTATCTTGAGTGGACATCTTGAAGTGGAGGAGAGCTCATATCTTAGCTCTATCCTTACGTCACTTGGCAAATCCGCAAGCCAGAAACTCGAACGGCACGACAATAAATTACATCAGCTATACCGTCAAATCTTATGCCTGCTACTGGTTTCCATAGAAGAAAATTATTCCCACTGGAAGCAAGAGAACAGCTTACACCGCACGGCTGTCTGCCTAGACTCTCAGCTCCACCAAGGAAAACGTAGACAATTAAGCTAGGCATTTTAGAGAACGGCTAACGCAGGCTTCCAGTTGACTAAGGTGACATAATTCCTTCTGTTTTCAAGTCGGAGTTCAGAGGACATCGTCCTGACTTTTGCCGATACAGATAGAGACCCAAGTCTCTGTTAATTTTTTTGTTATTCGCTCAACAGTTTTTTTTTTCTTCGCATTTTTGAGAAAACCCGCGGCCGGGGAGCATAATTGCCGCTCCCCGCCGGAAGCACTGCTCGATGCCGACTAAATCTTTTCCTTTCTCCTTCGCAACACCCACAAGTTTTTTCTCAGTCTCCGTCAACAAGTCCGTCAGGCCCGAAGGTCAGCGAATCCAAGCAGTGAGTGCCTAAGCGAGTCAAGAGTAAGTGTGTCTCGCCTCTTAACCAAACGCGGCCGGGGAGCATATTTGCCGCTCCCCGCCGGAAAACATCCCGCTTCGTAATTACATTTTGTCCAGCAAGCCCGAAAATCAGCGAGTCAGTCAGAGAGTGAGTGAAAAAGTAAGTCTGTCCAACTCAAATTTCCTTCTTCTCCTTCACCAAACTGGCTCCCACTATGGCTTCACTTATCGTCCCCTTAATTATGGCAAAATCTTCGTTTTCAACTCCAGAATGCGGAAAAAAAGGGTGATCGCGCATGCGCGCCCTTCTTCACTTAGCCAACAACCGGACCCTCAATCGCCAAAAACCTGAATGACTTACATTGAAAGACAAGTAGCAACCTTTGACCTTTCCGTCACGTACTTTCCTCTCTTAAGGTCAACTAACAATGAAAATTCTTTCTCGAACATTCTAAAGCGCGCGAAATCATGACTTGGCGAAAATTGCCTCCCTTTCCCTGCTTCTTTCACAATGAATAAAAGTTTGTACAAGATTTACAAATAGAGGAAAATAAATAATACTCTTTTAAACTAAATAATATTCCCAGAAGCATCTGTCTTTCCCCAAAAATTAAAGCCTTAAATTAAATAATTCAGAATCAAAATAAAATTTAAATTTCCATAAATCATAAAATCATTCACCTAATTTTTTTATAACGCTATCAGATAATTTCTCTACATAACACTAGCATACTTTCCTTTATTATTTACTGGAAACGTCTCTGGCCTATTTTTTATGTGTGTATGTGTGTTTATATATGTATATATGTGTGCTTTTGGTTTGCTTCTATTCCATTTAGTATTAAAAAAACAAAACATTAAATAAAGCGACGGATCTCAGCGAAACTGACCACTCCTGCTAGCAAATGGATGCAGTTTTTCCCCATCTGACAATGCGAGTATCTGTTTGAAGTACGTAGATTATAGGAACTAGTTCTTCGGATTCCGAGCTGTCAGCGCTTCGGAGCTAGTCGGAGATCTGTGTTCTTCGAAATCGTGATTATATTATACTGCCTTTCATTGCTCCTGCTCTAGCTACGGATCTGGTTACTGCGGAGTCCTGATTATTTACTCTTTTCGCTCCTCGAAGCTGTTCCCTTGAGTTTCATTTCGATTCTTTCTTTGAATACTGTGTCATAGTATAGCTATGTATATTAAGTATTATCTTTTTACTTCTTTGTACGAAGTAAAAAGGAAGTATTGTAATCGCGAAAAGTTTCAGGCAGCATATTTCAACGAAAATATCCATTTTGACCGCTATCGAATGCAATTTAACGATGTTTTTGTGTGATATCTGTACGTAAGAACAGAATAAAAGACTCGTTTCCTCCAAAAAAATTATAAAACTGCATTGAATTAATTCTGAAGAGAATTTTTGGTGGCGTCTGTACGAACGTATGTACGTACGTGCGTACGTATCTCGCATAACTCAAAAACGAGTAGCCTCAGAACGTTGAAATTGTGTATATAGGACTGCTATAACATGTAGATGTGCACCTCATATTTTGGTTGCAATCGGCCACACCAAACGTATATAAATATATTTATATATATATCCACTCTGTTACTCGGCTCAGTGATCTCAGTTTCTTTACTCTTATATGTTTGTAAATTGTACATTTTTTGCTTTAAAAATGTGTGTGTGTGTATTTAATTATGGCAAAGCACACGAGGGCTATCTGCCTAAGAGGAGGGATGCCTTCGTGGAGGACTTTCTAAGGGAAACTGGCTCGTATACACGTTACACATGGGGAAAACCACGAAAACGCCCATGCAGCCAGCCCGTTCGCGGGATTCGAACCTCGGACCGAACTACCAGTGTTCAGCGACTTTACCGCTCGGCCGCTGGTGGGCGCTATAAAATGATTGAATTATGTTGTTTTTATCTTCCGGTTAAGGTTTTTATGCCTTTAGTAAATCTGTATGCAATATTTTTAGAATTATCAACAATTTTAAAGTTGTTTAAGTGCTGCTAAGCCTTTCTTTTTATGGCGGCCATTGATTGTTTACATTTGAAACAGCAGACTAGTGGATTTGTTGCCAATCTAGAGAAACTTAGCTTCGCAACAACAAAGATAACGCCTTTATTTATTATTGCGAATTAAATCATGCTTAATCTTTTCTGGAATTTTTTCGAGGAAATAAGTGTTTAAGATTTACTTCGTAATTTTTAATACAGATATTTTGAGTTTTTATATATTTTTGCCTTCTCGCGAAGTGAGAACTGAATTAATTGAATGAGAAATACTCAATCGTCTGTGAAAAACTGTTTCTTTTTTGTTTTGTTTGCTTAATTTCTTTTATACATCATTCTAGCTTTATTAAAGTATTTGAATACAACATGTGGCAACGATTAGATAATTCAATTCTTTAAATGATATAAATTTTGGGTGCTACTTTGGTACACGGTTGCACGAATTTTGGTGATTCTTTGGCGATTTTCTTTTGGCGAGTAATACAACTAATGGTAAACCCATTGCTGGATAAGTTATTTATGGTTACCGATACTTTGTTCTCATTTTGTTTAAAAATTAATGTGTTTTATTGTGCATAAATTCCGTATTTTAAATATTATTTATGGCTTCTAAATATTAAAAATCAATTTAATTGTGCATTTTTATTTGAAATAAAAATTTTATTGTTTATCATATTTTATGAAATTTTATGTTGTGGATGATGTAATCAATGGCGTCACCTTACTTTAAAAGTAATTGGTTTTAATATGTATAAATTTAATCTAATATTTTAAACATTATTTTTGGCTGTTAAATATTAAAATACAATTTAATTTTGCATTTTTTTAAAAAAATGATTTTATTATGTATGAATTTTTAAATAATTTTAATTCTAGGCGTGATGTAATAAGCACTCTGATTGGTTATAGAATATTTGTGCATTAACGAGCTGTAATTAGCTCCCTGATTGGTTAGAGACAATTTGTGCATTTCCGCGCCGTTTTAAAATTTAATTCATATCTTCGAATTCCTTCAAAGATGTCTCCAAAGATTTAATCTAAATTATGATTCCGATTTTTTTTGTGGTACTTATCAATAAACAACAGGTTAAATGACTAAAAAAAATGTAAGTATATATTTTTCTTTTATTTTATAATTGTATACTTCAACTTTTGTTAAAAAAATTAATACACTATTTTCAAAAATTGCTGAGATAATTATTGTCCATATGTTTTAATAGTTATTATATTCTAAATAACGTACTTAGTATTTGAATTTAATAATATTCTAATTCTTTTAAATGTTGGTATGATGGTTTTTAATTCGATATTCAATTTCAGTAATATTTTAATCTAATTAAACGTTGGCACAATGCTTTTATAGCGGTGTTTTTATTCTCTTTTTTGCTATATGAAAGTAATAATAACCTTACTTTAGTATTTTATACTCATAGTAAATGTATTTATTTACACTTGCCTGCCATCTTAAAAAACGACATTTTCAACAAAAAATGAATCCATTACTTTTAACGATATTTATTTTTTTTTTAAGTTTCGAATACTTTACTATGCGTAAAAACAGCGGTTTTCAAGATAGCTGACGTTTGTAAAAATCGCGCCAACAATTGCGCCAACGTAAATCGCCAAAAATCCGTGCAACCGTCTACCAAAGTAGTACCAAATTTTGTGCATTATGAGTTGTAATATGAACGAAATATAATACTGTTAAGTGAATCTAGCGCCAGAGTGTCGCTATGATAAACAAATACTAGAGTGAATTTTAAAGAATGCATTTATTCTATTGTGGTTTATTCGCTGTCGGCGAAGTAGATTTAATTTAATCCAATAAGTTTAAATGAAATGCAAGAAAAAATGCGTATAATTTAATATTCCGTACAAGGAAGTCATATGGTGTACACATCAGATTTTTTAATACAATATTACTATAATATTTATGTAAAATAATAAATTATATTTTTATTTATTTAATATTTTACTAACGTCTTGTAATCAAGATCTGTGAATTTCTTTTTAATCTTCTTTAGAATTGGTATATATTTATACACACAAATTTTTCCATCTAATTTATTTTTTCAAAGTTGCAGAACAAAATATAGATCCTAACAAACAGAAGAACCTCGAGCGGTATTTGGTACCATTTTGTCAAATTAGATAAGAAAAAGGAAAATGCCGGTGTTGTCAGCAGACAATTTCCTGTTCTGTGGCATCTCCCTCCAATCTAAACATTTATTTTTATACTGTGCTTCGTAGTAGCAACAAATTATCAATTATAGAAATAAAATAATGTAATCTTTAACAAAAGTGAGTTTAGTTTTCATTATTTTTTAACGTTTAGCATTTTTTATTCCAGAATTTTATTGTTGTTCTATGTATTCATTTTGCCAGTATTGTCATTTTTATATATCATGTATATATTTCATATCTATTTCATTTTTGAGGTTGCGGCCCTCTTTACCGTCCTCTTTTTTTAGCATGGTCTCTCTCGCCCTCGAGCGACCTCTTAAGTGGTACGCTTCTCGGCCAAGAGGATACGAGACCATAGGTCGACGGAGGTTTACGTCCGATACGACCAAATAGGAGCAAGCTCCTTCGGCATTTTAGGTAATCTCAAAAGTGAAGTTGAAAGAAATCAGTCAATGAAGTGAACGGTTTATTGAGTTTATTTCAGCGATCCGACTCCTTGTTCAATTCTTTCTGCTTTTCCCCCAACTTTGCACACCGCTCTTGATCCACGCCTGTTCCGAGCGCATTCATTAAGGTCATTGATAGTAAGCAGTGAATCGTTAAAAAGAACTGATTCACTTCAGTGAGCGAAAGGTTCTGATATGATCCCTTAAAGCAGCGATTTTACCCAACTCTAGTAAAATAGTTATATTCACTAAAAATCATGTAATTCACTCTCATTTTCAAATTCAGCAATGTTTGAACTCATTTTTCGGCTGCACGCAAGTCACATCCAAGAACTATGAAGGTCACAAGCTGGATATGTCTATTTTGTGTTTATTCATTTATTACGTATTTAATCAAAGATGTTAAACTTTAAAGTTAGAACTATGCATTCTGAAGTAATATTTAAATGTAAGTAAACACATTTATTGTTAAAAAAATTTGTTTGCAATTAACTAAAGCGCAATTTTTAAGCTTCTGTGTTGGAACTTTTCAGCAAAATCAACTAATTATTTCAATGAAACCGTTCATTGTGTAGGGAAAACTTCTTCAAGCCTCACCATAGAAAAAAGTACAGTTAAAACGATTTCAAAAGAATTCTTTTTCATTTAATTCAATTCTTCTCTATTTAGAAATTTGTGAGAAATTTTACACATCCTTTTAATCATGTTAACAATACATTAGCAGAAATTTTAGAATGTTCAAAGGCTTTTAAAGACCCTCTTTCTTTTAACACCGCATTGTTCTTGCGAAACGGAACACAGTGAACACAGAGATTAAAAGAAAAATTATAAGTATCTCAGGTGGCAGACAAGTAAATCAAATGAAAATTTAGGTGGATAGAATAGAAAAAAATATTTCGTCGAATAAATAAAATGCAAATGTGGACATATCATCCTTGCTTGCTTAACTTGCTTAAAAGTACAATAAATGTTAAATTCGGTGCTTAATTCAATTCTTTAAATATTACATTACACCTTTTTTACACTTTATCCTTTTTAACATAATGGGAATTACAAATGGACGAGCATTTTATACCTTCTTTAGTGAGTCTGAACAAAGGCTCTTCGAAAAGAAAACTAAACGCTTTTTTCTCTTCACGTGATGAAGATAAAACAACCTTTTCAAGACTAATGATCACTTTGCGAAAATGAGCCTTTCATATGACTAAAATGAAGGTAAAAAGCATGATTTTAAATACCCATTTTAAGGAAAATAACCGAAAGACTGTGGAAATGATCCTGTTTCTGTTTTGTAAGGGCTCTGTATTTTAAGAGAAAGAGTTGAACCCATTAAGACATAAGTTACATTTGACAAGATATTTCTTCCTTAAGTAAAACTTGCCTTTTATGAGAAGGGAATATTATGCGTTTCATTCCCAGTGCTAATTCATTAATTTTATTTAGATTACGTTTGCAAAGGTTAAGTATATTTATACAAAGTTTCTAATTCAAAAGTCAGAGACTAAAAGAAATTTCTTGAAGGATACAGAATTGAAAAAAAAATGAAATATACAAAAGGTTTACATTATGGCGACATCTTGTCTTGGCTACTTTAATTTATTTTTAAGTTTACGTTTTAATTATTAAATCCACATGCTTAACTTTCTTCATTTCTGTCGACGAAAGGCCAGAATTCTATGCATCAGGTTGTCCGGAAAATAATGCAGGGTTTTTGCAATTGTTTATCTTTCCTGTACATTTTGAGCAACAAAAAGTCTTTTGAATTACATTGGTTTATACATCATTTTTAAGCTCTATTTTCGCTCTATATTTCTATAATAATCATTTTGTTCCAAAATTATTTTCAAAAATGTTTACTAGGTGTTTTTATTTAGATGTCAAAACAGGATTTTCTGCAAATTTACTTTTATGAGTACAAGCTAGGCCACAGCTCAGCACAAATGGCTCGAAATGTCAACGAAGTATGGGGTGAGAAAAGTGTTAATGAATCTACAATTCAACGGAGATACCAAAAGTTTCGTCTTGGAGAATTTGGCCTGGAAGATCAAGAGCATCGTGAACGCTCTTCAGCTGTTGATGACGATGATTTGAAGACTTTGGTTAAAACAAACCCGTGTTTAACTGTTCGTGAGCTTGGTGTAAGCAAAACAACGATTTCTAATCACTTGAATCGCATAGGAAAGTCAAAGAAGCTCGATAAGTGGGTGCCTCACGAATTGAGCGAAAATAAAAAAAAGTCGCCGTTTTGAATTGTCGTCTGCTCTTCTTCTCCGCAACAAAAACTACCTTTTTCTTGATCGAATTGTTACGTGCGATGAAAAGTGGATTCTCTCCAACAACTGGCGACACTCAGCTCAGTGGTTGGACCGCGGTCAGACACCACAACACTTTCCAAAGCCAAATTTGCACCAAAAGAAATTTATGGTGACTGGTGGTTTGAGGCCAGTCTCATCCACTACAGCTTCCTAAATCTGGGAGAAACGATTACCGTTAGATAAGTACTGTCAGAAAATCAACGATATACACTAAAATTTGCAGCGCATGTGCTCGGCATTGATCAACAGAAAGCAGCCAGTTCTTCTCCATGACGGTGCTCGCCGCACGTCGTGCAACTGACCCTACAGAAAATTGGACGAACTGGGATACGAGACTCTCCCTCTTCCAACATATTCGCCTGACCTCTCGCCGACCAATTACCACTTTTTCAGACATCTGGATAACATTATGCAGAAGAAATGCTTCAGAAACCAAGATGAGGTCAAAACGCCTTTGACAACTTTATCGCCTCCAGAACTCCAGAATTTTATTCTACCGGCATAAATAAACTTATATCTCATTGGCTAAAATGCATTGATTCGGCTGCTGCTTATTTTGATTAATAAAATTGTTTTTGAGTTGAGTTATGATACTTTAAAGATATAGGTTAAAAACCTGCATTATTTTTCGGACAACCTAATAATTGTTTCCCAGGTTTTGAGAATTGAATTTATGTTTGTTAGCATCGCAAGCATTCTACGACGAGAGACTGGAAAGTTAATTCTGCTGCAGATTAATTTGCTTCTTTGTATCAGATTAATTTATAATGTACTTATTTTCAGTAAAAACTTTAAAAATTTTAAATGATGAATCAATGGAAATACTTCTTACTTAGAGGAACATGGTAACTGAATGAGCGTGTGCTTTAGAGCAACAGTTTTCTTACTCCTTTTATATCTCTGGAATTTTCCATGTTTTAATTTTCCAGACACCGAGATACAAGTTCCATAAAATTTTATGTAATTTCAGACCACAATATTAGAAGTTGCAAAACGACAAAAGTGATAAACATACTAGCAACAGGATTTTACCGAAATAATTTGAATTTCTTTATGTTTTACTGTCTTTAAAAATTCCTGATGCATAATTTAATGCTTGAAGATTACAGTCTCACATGACTAAATCTTGTATTATTTTTTATATGTCAATGGTTCCTCAAATGCAGTTTACATAATCGAATTATGATTAAGACATTTGCACTAACATGAGAGAAATATAACTAAAATTATGTAAAGCTTATGGGGATTTCAGACATTAATAGAGAAAGTTTAATAACTTATGTAAAAGAAACAAATGTCAATATGAAATGTTATGAAGGCGAAGATTCTTTGCATTCCTATAGAAAACTCGAAGGAAATCCACTGAGCTTTTATTATGTAGCAATCTGACTTTAGGGAAACTCAAATATTTCCTATGTCATAATTGTCGTATTACAGTCAACTGAAAGGAAAGATGGATAATTCTGTTGTTTAACATAAAGTATGTTAGCCGGTAACGAGAAACAAATTTAGGCAAAGATTTAGGACATAGTAAATGTCAATGTTTTGTAGCCGACATCCAAAATGTCGTCGGATGACGATTGCGAAGTTCATTTAAAAATAATAACTGAATAACGCATCCAAATCACTTCAAGATGGCTCAGAACACTAATGATAATCACACAGGGGTGAATATATCCACATAAAAGGCACATCGTAAACATGCTACCATAATTCAATTAAATACAAATATTTAAACATTTATTGATCAGCTACGTTCAGACAACTTATTTCCACAACGCCGTCGATGTTATTCCTGATTGCCAATGTAGGGCAGTGGAATTGTAAAATAACTAGGAGATACGCTCTAGCGGAACAGTCAGGAAATTTCTTTGGGGATGAAGAGTAGAAAAGAATACACGCTTCTTTGGAAACAACATACTTCTTTCGGCAAATTGTTGGATACGATAGGAATTAGTGTGTGGTTCGCAAATTAGGGAAACTGAACTAAACATATCAAAAACATTTTGTGTATGGTAATGATACAGACTTTTCTAAAAACATCTTTCGTTTCGGTTAGGCTCCATTTTATTATTGAGAACTACCTTGGAAGTGAAAAGGGAATAACAAACGGATTGTATATCTACATGACCTATTTTCTTTTAAGGATCGTTTCCGTAAGTTGCCTTTATCTCCATCTGTGGCCAAGGGTACTTGAAAATAGAATTCTCCGGCAGGATGAAATAATAAGCTTTGCTGCATAATTTTTAACTTTCGTTGTGGCTCATGATTTGATTCGAGAAAGTGGTATGACATACTCTTCTATCAACGTAAGATGACGTTGATAGAAATTTTGTGTCAAGTTTAATTGCATCAAGTTTAATAGCTTTGTGTCAAGCTTACATCAAGTGTCAAGCTTAATTGCTTAAAGTGTTGCACGTAGAAAACTAAGGAATTGAAAAGAAAATGGGGACTGTTCAGAATACAAAACAGTAAAGAGATGGAAAAATATTTCAAGTAAGTTTCGGCGGACGATTTAAGTTATATTTCTGAGATGAAGATAAAGAAACTGATTCCTTTTGAATGAAGATTTCGTATAGAGATGAAAAATAAATCCGAAAGATAACGATAATAGACGTTCTATATGGAGCTCTAACTATACAAAGTTTTCTTCATTTGGTATGAAACAGTAGAGATCCTGTAAATAAAGAACTCCAGCTTCGAGTAACTTATGATACAATGATGACAACAATATTAAATGATGGTGAATTATCACATGTGAAAATTATAACTATAAATTTAAGTATAAATCCTAAATTAATGGCATTTTTTAATGTTTTATCGTGCCAAATGCTTGTAAATATGTATGTGACTAAGTTTAATTGGGAAAATCAACAATCGAGTAATACATTCATGGGCAATAGAAGGTTAATGTCACATATTCAGAATAATAACTCTGAATAAATTATGATTATTCAGAATAATAATCATAATTTATTCAGAATTTTACGGAAAATGCATACTAACCATTTATATTATTATTTCCTGTGTATTCTGGTATATTTGTTGAGTAATAATTAATAACTTGAATAAAAATTGTTCTTTTCATCTCCATACCTGAGTCTGATTATTGCGGACCATTTTTAAGAATAAATGAAGAAATCGAATTAATGTTCAGTTCACCTTGTTTACTTCTTTACGAAATACATAAATTTTCTATAAAACCAGCACCACTTTATTGTAACTTGCCTAAAATTATAACTTCATAAAAA
This sequence comes from Stegodyphus dumicola, assembly GCF_044657685.1. NCBI lineage: Eukaryota > Metazoa > Arthropoda > Arachnida > Araneae > Eresidae > Stegodyphus > Stegodyphus dumicola. The sequence goes on along the minus strand of NC_140781.1, from coordinate 162,798,696 downwards.
CATTGATTTGTCTTCAGTAATTTTGCCATGTTTCCTATATATCAATTAAATTATTGCTGTTACTATTTTAAAAGTAATATTTGATTTATGCATGGTTCAGAAAAAATAATGAATAGTTTTATAATAAAGTATGATATTTAATCTGAATGAAGCCAGTATTTACTTAATCGTATTTAAATCCAGTAGCCTGCACTAAATCGTTGGCATTGTTAGAATTTCACAAGTTGATCAATGACGGTATGTATTTAAATTTCTACGTAGGCAATCCGAAGTACGACAACTTTGTAATTCCGCAAGTACGACAACTTTTGAATTTGCATTATCAAATTTACTTAATTTTCTTGCTGTAAATATATGACGTTCAGAAATTTTGATCTTTTAAAGGAATAAATTTCGAATTTCTTCGAGTTTTTAACCACTATCAACAATTTTAAGAATAAATATCAATGCAGATTGGTAGCTCCGCTCTTCAACGTATTTGTTACAGATTTCAATTTGCAAAACTCTTTCATTGAACATTTAAGAAGAGAAACCAATACGGGTTTGGAATAAGCAAAAATCAGTTACTAAAGGGTAATTTATTTTTTGCATCTGATGTTGATATTGAAAATAAAAGGAATACACTTTATTCAAACAAATAACAATACTAACCAAATTAAAATAATCTGTAAAAATTTTAAATATTTACAATTATACAAATCTAAAACGTGTTTTGGGAAGCAAAATCTACTCATTCAGGGTTTTTGTTTCACATTTGTAAATAACAAAATTCAATATTATTATGTATATATTATGTATATATTCAGTACATTTAATATCGAATCAAGGAATGCTTATAGATATGAAAATCACATATAAAATGATATGAAAAGGATATATGAAGTGCTTATAGAAAAATTTAGAAATCAGTATATATGTTAATATTGTTACATACGTACGGGTTCGTTATGAATTGAATGCACAAGTCCGATGGAAAATGAACAAAATTTATTATTATCACAACAAATAAAACAAAATGCTTAAATTTCCTCAGGTATTCGTACAGTATTGCAATATCTCACAGTAGTTATCGTTTAACTACTTAAACGTTCAACAGAACTTAATTCAAAAGAGCTAGAGAAAGCTAATCCACGAATTCACTACCGTCAAAAAGAGCAGTTTTCTAAACAAACTCTTGAAACTGAATTGAAAGGTTTTCCTCTTTTTTATAACCTTTGTAAATCACGCGCGAGATTGTTCTAACAATTCCTCGAAATCAAAAAGAGATATTTATTTATTAAATGTTAAATTCACGTGCTCTTGTATTATTAATTTTTCGTCTTAGCTTTCTTTTAATATTCGTCACGCGCTGCACTGCATGGGAAATAAAACAATTTAATTTATAATTCTACTAACATTAGCTATTTAAATACCAAATCCGTAACACTGCCCCCTTCCCAAACACTGCACTTCCCGGGCAGTATAATCCCACGACAGGAAGCCAAACTTACAACTGAGGCATAAATGCAATAATAAACATTACATTACAATAACAAAAAAAAAAAAAAACATGAACAATAAGTGTAATAACTAACTTAAACAAATCAAATGCTATGAAATGCTAAATACAAATCAAATACAAAATACAAGTCAATTGAAATACACATTTAGAAACAAAAAGGACCATGGGGTTACACTATTTACAATTATTTACACTACGTACTATGGCCATACTATGACACTACGTATTTCTCCCAATTCCCTAGCGTGCCTTCGTGGTGCAATGGTAGCACGCTGAGCCGGTATTCCAGAGGTGCGTGGTTCGATTCCCGTCGAAGGCAGTTGCATATTTTTCATCTTTTCTGCTTCCAATTAACCTAATGACTCTACAAGTGGGTCCCGAACTAAAAGGGTTGTGGATGATGATTCTCCGCACCCAGGATTTTGGCGATTAGGTCCCCTAAAACCCTAGTCGGTCTTTAAAAAGGGGAGTATATAAGGTATGTCTCCCACTTCCCTAGCGTGCCTTCGTGGTGTAACGGTAGCACGCTGGGCCGGTATTCCAGAGGTCCGTAGTTCGATTCTCGTCCAAGGCGGTTGCATATTTTTCATCTTTTCTGCTTCCAATTAACGTAATGACTCTACAATGCAAGGTACTTGCTTTACGGAGCAACAAAATTCGAAGGTACTGTTTTACTTAAATCAGTGTGATTCCAAGAACCTGCATTGTTACAGTTGGAGAAAGAATAACAAAGTATAAGAAGGAACATGTACACCAAAACTTTGATTATACTTTTGACACTTGTTTGTGTATAATAGAAGAAAGTCACACGAAGAGTAGACTTCATGACTAGTAAATAAAGAATAACAAAATATAAGAAGGAACATGTACACCAAAACTTTGATTATACTTTTGACACTTGTTTGTGTATAATAGAAGAAAGTTACACGAAGAGTAGACTTCATGACTAGTAAATAGAGCTTCATGAGATTTTTTTTAATGTTGTTGTGATTAATCTGGCTTATCTTAAATCACAGCGAGCACACGAAATTCATCGCAGCAAGGAGTCAAGCTTGCGCCTGTCGTTAACAACAGCCTTAAGTACCATACAGATGACAGTGCGATTTTGCTCAGTTCCACCCCCAATTTTGTAGGAGAGCACCCCAGGGGAATGAGTCCGAGGATCTTCCACTCCTCCTTCCCTACAGGCAACCTCTCGAGAGAACTTTTGACTTACCGTAAATTTATAGTACCCCCATGCTGCATGGTCACTATTACAGTTACAAATATCCATTCTGTCTCCGGGATTCGAATCCGGGCGCTTTGGTACGGTAAGCAGACTCACTAACCACTATTCTGGCTGGGAGGCTATTTTTATTAATTTTGTTTCGTTGTTTTTTGTTTTATGTCCTCTATGTCACCCCTTACCTCTAAATTTGAAAGGATACTCGATTTTAAATGGCTTTAAACATTTTGAATAATCTGTATGTTCATTCTTATAACTGAAATGTAACATTAAAATGGGTATTAGAATATTTTTTGGCTATACTTATGATGCAGAAGTTTGGAATGAATAATCTTAATACAGAAAATTCTATCTGCTAAAATTCAGCAATTAATGGTTTTCATCTCATTTCTAAAATTATAAATATTAGGTATTCTAACGTAGTCATTATTTTAAATGTGTTCCATCAGCTAGCAACAAAGATTATTATGCATGACGAATTTTAAAGTGTATCGAGACGACATGAGCGATTCATTGATAATTATAATCGCGCAGGTGAGGCAAAGTTTTCAGACATGGCGAGATAATACAGTATGTATGAGAAAAGACCATGTACACTTATTTTAGTAACTAAGGAAAAAAGATTTAAAAGATTAACAAATGCGAACATAGTTTTCTCTTCTTGAAGATGAACAGAGTAAGATCAGCTTCTTTCATTTCTTTTATTTTTTAAAATTTATTTTGTAAATTTCTAAGCTGAAACAGATAAATCCATCAAATCTTCGTGAAATATTTCAAGCTGTAAAAAGAGAAAACATATTGGAGGAAGAAACATTTTCGATAAGCTTTGTTGTTTCTCATGTATCTAGCGTAATTTAATCAGTAAAAGATGTATTTCTCTTCAACATAAATACCTTGTTTTATTTAAAACAATAATAGCAATCAGCGCTTTTAGAAGTGCTTCATTTACACACTAAAATTTAAAACTGCTAGTTATTTAGCTTTAATTTTCAAAAATATTTCTTTTCATTTTATTAAACATATATTCAAAGAAATTTAAGATTTTTTATGCATAGATTTCTCTCAAAGTCTGAATAATTATGGAGGAATTTAAAGTGAAGTTATATGAGGACATCTGTTTACATCTCATGTAAGCGAAAAAATTCGAAGCTAAAATTCAAAATTACGTTCATACTGAAATTCCTTAAATTGTTCACTTTATAAATTTTCTTGGGGTAAAGCGTATAGCGCCAGTCGCAGCTTTTAAACCGACATTACTAACACTTGCTACGTAACTTAGATCGAGTTGAGGAGACGAGCAGCCAGTCCATTTCATCATTTTCCAATAACGTATCGCACTGCGATTAAGATGTAGCATTATTGTTCCATGTAGAGAACAATCCCAATCTTTGCTTCACTACCGTAGCATTTGTTGATCATAACACTGCTTTTATCTGTCTTAAGGTCTGTCCAGCATTACATCTCTAGAATACCCTCTAATGATCATAGGAGATCTGTTTCAGTAATATATCCCTGTGAGGATATGTGTAAAGCTCTTATCAGGCTTGATTATGTTAGAATAACTATTCATGCTGAATTTGTATTTATCAGGAATCAGTATTTTATCATATTATTCTGGCGCCTAATCATTTTGTGCCTTGCCCATCTATAAGCGGTGGCACCGATGTGGCAAAACATACTCGCGATCTAGGCGAACACTGCATCGTTATGGAGTCTTTTGGAGGTGTTATGGAGGCCAAACCAAAACACGGTCTTTGGCATTCAGTGTTCTTATGCAGCTGGTTTGCAATAGCTTCCAATATGTGGTGCTGATGTCTCTTGGTTTATGAGTAAAACATACTGTGCTCACCAGAAATTCTCTAAACTGTAGTATTTAGCAGTTAAATACCTTCGTAAGTTAAATAAGGCAATGGGGATTAAAAAAATCAGAAAAGAAGCAGATAATCTCTCAAACATTGTGTGAGAAATGAACTGATAAACAGGAATTAATTTTAAAAGTAGCTCATTGATAGTTAAACAAGAACTCTTCATAAAAGCAACCAAGTTATTAACTATATTTTTGACTGAAGTTTTCATAAGTAGCTTGCACGAATGTTACATTTTAAAATGTTTAGTCAGAAATGATGTTTTGCCATTTTTCCTTACTTTATAGCTGTATTCGAAGCACGAATATAACAGAGCCATTAGAGGGAAAAAAGGGAGAAAGAAATTTTTTACATGCAAACAACTTTTACGCCTTGAAATAGATTTTTTCCAGGTTCTAAACATTTCCTCTTCCTTTTTGAAGTTCGCAAAAGAGCATAAAAGCGTATTTGCTGAAATAAAATTTCAGTGTTCCTAAAGCCCTCAAACAGCTTCAAATGTGGTGAATTTTATCGACTGATTTCATTCACATTTTATGCCGAAAGAATAACACGAGTGAGCAATGCATTAATATTTTCAGGTTCCTGAAATACTGAAATTAAAATATTGTATATTAAAAGTCATTCTGAGCATAAGAAAAAAAATATCATCTTAGTTATTTTCAGGCAGAACTGTGAATGTAAAATATGTCTTTAAAATATATTTCTTTCAAATACACATCATTAGGTGAACTTACATATTTTAATATTTTTCATAAATATTAGCGATTCATGTTTCCATTTAAATGTCAGAGTAATCACAGAAATTTTGTAACAATTTAAGAAATCAAAATTAGCTACTAAAACGTTCAATGGAAATTTAAATGCAAGAAAAATTATATCAGTTACATAAAAGAAATGCAGTATTTAATGTGACAGTTCATAATTATCAAATAAACAACTGCATCACCAGTAATGCAGTAATTAAATTTGACATATACTTGTTTTAAATTTAACAGTGTTTGGAAGGAAATCAAATTAAATTCGATACTAACAGTAGTTATTTCGTAAAATCTTAAATTAGCTCTATGGTTAATTAAATTAAAACACGTTTTATTAGCTAATATTCCACAGAAAGTGCTCTAATATATTTCTATTACAATGTTACCTGCTGTGGTTATTTCAAATACTTCGTAAACAAATTAGGTTATTTTAAGCAGGAGATGTGGAAAATGTGCAATGCCCTCGCCGGGACTAGAACCTAGACCTCTGGAAGGAGAGAGAAAATACCTTATAACTAATATTATTTTTATATTTAAAGAAAAGAAGGAAAAATACGTTCTTTTTTAAATATGAAATTAATTTACTATTCGAAAATCATGCCACTCGAGTGATTGCTTGAAGTTTTTTCTCTATTCAGCACTGGCTGGTCATTATTATTTTGATGGAGGCTAATTAACATTTCACAATGAACCATAGGTACCAGAGTTTACTAAACATCTCTATTTATGCAATACAATCTGCATTTCCGATGATTCCACTGTTTTCCGCTTTTAAGATGAGGATATGTAAGGAAAATATTTACATGACGCTGTTCTTTGAGTTACTTGCTTGCCTTGATGTACGAGATTATCTACCAAGTTAATTAAGTTAATTATTCCGTCTGTAAAAGACTGGTTAAAAATCTTAATTTTGAACTTACGAAATACTTTTAAAATATTCTTTGGTCAACAGTGGCGAATGAAACTTTATTTAAATATAATCTCCTAAAAACGTATTTGAAAAAATTTAACGATAGGAATAGTAAAATTTTTGCGCGAAAGAAAACATAGCAAAAAACATCTCTGAGGTTATATTTATCTAGAAGATAACTAATAAGAAGAAATCGGATAGTTTCCACATAAAGAATAATCATAACCTCTTTTTACAACTTAACATTTTTCTCCATACATTAATCAAATTCAACGACAAACACAAGCAGCAAAAGCAAGGAGTAGTAAGTTAATGTTCAATGAATCTATATCTCTTTAATTGTAAAAATTTAGTTAAACAGTTAAATATTCTAAGCTTTTTAATACAAAACACCATGAATAAACTAATGTGATTGATCTCTTACATACTAGAGGAAAATGATCCATTAAAAATTCAAAATTTGAACCTTTGGCAAACTAAAACAAATTTTCCACAGATATTTTTATTCATATCTGTTGCCTTCCTTATTTGAATTTTTTGCAAGTATTTAAAAATTAGCTTAGTATGCATCTGTTTTTGACGCAGTTAAATGTTTCTCTTCAGTAGCTATGTTAAGAACGCTGTATTCTCTGCTTGGATATGCGCATTCAGATATAATTACCCCCCTCCCGAAAAAATTATTTCAAAGCAATTTAAAGCGAATAAATTTTTAAACGAACAAAATGATCAAAATCCTTTCGAAACTTTGGAAATTAAATGCTATTTTTGTGATACAAACATAGGCTTCTTTAGTGTCTTGAAAAAAAAATCCTTTCCAGTTAATTTAATCCTAGCAAATCAACAGATTTTACTTATATACACAGTCTGAACTGTCAGAGCGTAATGAAGTTGATATACAATTTATACGCAATGAGATAGAAACAACCAAATAAGAATATAATGCACGATTTCATTTTATAATATATGGGTTCTGGAATAACATTTGTCAGTTACTGTTCTTTTACGTGTAAATGCTAAATTCATTGCGATATAGCTTTTCTTATAAAGGAAGAGAGCAAAATAATGGGTTCCAGTGTTAATTTTATAAAAAAAATATATTTACTTCAGCTTTTCTTATGTTTGAAAATAATCTTAATGTAATCTAAGATATTGAACATAATTTGCAACTAAGTGCTAATTAATCAGAATGTCATACCTATTCTTTGGTTAATTTGAACCTCAGCTCTACACATGACCGTACTTCAGTCCTTTGGGACTTTGATCCTTGAACTGAAATGATGTTAGTTTCATTATTTTGGTATATAATCATGAGTGTATTCACTGTAAGGAATCATCTGTTGCAATTTACTGCGCTATACTAAAATAAAGTATTTCGTAGTTATTAGTTAATTTTAATAGATACTAAATAATGGACGATTGTTTTATAATGAATTTTTGCCTTCTGTAGAGAGTTTTATAAGTGGTACTATATCCGTCTGATAAAATATGAGATGATCAGAAGACTGAATCTCGGCCGAGAGCGTAATTAATCTTCTCACGTTTATCGTTCCAGAAAACTGTAAAAATAGCTCTGCAAAGGTGCGCCTGACTCAATTGTGGTGGAAAATTATTCTTCAGTACTTGGACTGGGCTTCCTTTCATCCCAATTGCCCTATAAGTTCGATAGCATTCAAGAAATTCTCGCTTTTAACCCTGCTTGCCTTCGTAGTGTAAGAGACAGCAAGCACATGTAGCTGACACTGGAATACATAGATTTGATTTCTCAAGCCGATATAGCTGATGTCTCGTTTTAAAAAATATATAATACTTCTCCAATATTTTATTTTGCATCTATACATGCTCACAAAATCTGTCCCTTTCCTTCAAAAACAAAGTTATTTATTGCTTCATTTTGCCTTGCTTTGTTCATATTTCTTTTTCATTCAGAATTAGTAATACATTTTTCAATGTGCATAAAGAGGTGCATTTTATACCCAAACTACAGATGTTAGATAGTATTAATTAACTTGGTAGTACAACGTGTTTTCTGCAAACTGACATTTTGTTGAAATTATTATGAACGATTCCACTTTAAGACTTTATGCACTCCTTAACTTCCGAGTTAAGTGCTTAAGCGTTGCAATTGTATTTATTCTTAAACTAAAGTGACTATTCGCTGTTGATTCAAAGTATAAAAAGCCTTTTAAGGTGGGACTTGCTAAAGCAAATTGAGACTCGTAAAGGGAGCAGGGCGGGTGAAGATTTTTGGTTACAAAGTTTTGAACGTTCTGTGTATTCAGTATCCACATACCAAGGCCGCTGACAGTGAAAAATGAGATGAACAAAAGGACTATGATTAGAAAACGTCTTTTCTTATCCAAAGTATTTGTGAAATAAATGGCAAAAATAAATTATTTTGACAATAGGCATGATCTGCTAAAGGCTTTAAAGTTAGCTACCGCTCCTCCGTTTTACAAGCGCAGCCTTGATATTGATCTACGGAAAAGAAACTGTTTCATAATGCATTTTCCCTACCCCATTATATTTAGCGGTGACAAAAAAGAAGTGAAATAAGAAAACCATCACTCATTACGGACGTTTTCTATATCCATTCAAAGTACAACAAATTTGTTTTTAATATTTTTTATTTTATACTTTACTGAAATCGAGTAAATGTTAAATTAATTCAAATGATTATTAAGTGATGTATTACTTTTACATTATTTTTCATTTCTTTCAAAATGTTCAGTATTAAAGGAGAAATTTGCGTAAGTATAATTAAATATTATGTCGCGTTTTATTGGCTATGTACATATTAAAAGAAAAGACCATGTCTTTGCATGTTAAATAAAGTACGCTCTAAATTTCTAACACATAATTCTCACATGCCATGCTTTATTTTCGAGATAGGGATTGTAACTTCCTTATTTCTTCGCTTAATTCTCTGAAAACGTACTGAGAAAATAGCACATAGCCGCTTTTCTATTAATTGACAGTACATTTGAGCTCCTAGAGCATTTCAATAGAAGCTCAAACGACTTCTTAAGGGACCATCTAGTATTAGTAATATATAGTAAAGGAAATATGCTTTCAATCTCCAAATTAGTGTGACAGTCAATATATAGCATTTCCTTTTGAGATAAAAAGTAAGGTGTTGTTATTACATAATTCCAAACCATTGCAAAGTATTTAAATTTTCCGATTCATACTTGAACAGAAAGACCATAAAACTGCCATTATCTCATATCCGCATAGACTATAGCATACAGAAAGAAAGTGGAATATTTTAGCATGATTTATCGAAAATACACTGCTGGCCATTAAAATTGCAACACCAGGAAGGAATGATCTGACGAACTTCAAAATCACACGAAAGGAAAAAGGTGGAATATGCAAATGATTAGTATTTCAGTGCATTTAGACGACGCAGGAGGGAGAAACGACATCTGAAGTACTGCATAGAAGAAAATTTGCGTGGTGGGTTTCACATTCAGAAAGTGTTTTTTAAGATTGGAGTTTGCTGAGAATATAGTTTCATGCCTCAAAAAAGAAGAAGAAATTCTTACCAGCAAGTTCCAAAATTCGATCGAGGCAGGATCTTTGCCTCTCGAAAGTGTAGATTATCGTTCCGTGATACCGGGGGTTGCGCGCGTAGACATCTAAACACTGACATGCGAATATAGAATCAGTGCATTGCTGAGGGCCATACTGAATGGCATGCAGTATCTCAACGCCCTCTCATGATTAATACTAGAGAGGACAGACATAGTGTGAGGTCAGCCCTGCAAAACCGTACGACCACATCACGGACTAATCAGGAAATGGGCATGTTTGCAGCATGCCCAGTATCAGTTCGTAAGGTGCTTCGACGTTTCCAGCAGCGTGGACTTTCAGCAGAATATCCATTACTTCGGCTTCCCTTGACGTGGCAGCATAGAGAGAGAGGGCGACTATCGTGCGCCAAACTACAAAGCTGGGTAAGGGAGCGACACAACGGTAATTTGAACGGAGGTAACAACGATAATTTGAACGCACACTTCTGACATCATACGTCCATTGGTTGTACATTTCCCTCGAAGCCCTCAAACGCAATGGTCCAACAAGATAATGCAAGATTACATGTTGCACGTCTTGGCTTGACTTTTCTCGATACCCAGGGTATTCGAATGCTGTCCTGGCCTGCACGATCTCCAGATCTGTCAGCATTGAAGTTATTTGGTCATGGATTGCTGAGAGACTGGCCCGATACCCCTCTCCAGCTAATACGGTTGATGAAGTGTGGCATAGACTTGAAGCAGCATGGAATGAGTTGTCCATTTCTGTTATCCAAACCCAATTTGACTCCATGCCTATTAGGTAAGGGCCATTTTCGCTGCCAGGGGTGGCAGTTTTTTCTACTAATTTCGCACTCCTCTAAACCTCCAAAATGCTTACAAATTTAATTATCTTGTCTTCATGCCATATTGTTTACGTGAAATAAATATAAATTTAATCAAATATAAATTTGCCTTACAAAAAAATATATATTTTTCTTTAGTCGGCTACACCGGGCGACGATTAAAAGTTTCCAATTTAATTTAACGGTTGTCATATTAAACAAACAACTTCAGCTCTTGATTAAAATTTCACTTGATAAACGTTACTTGTATGGAGGAGAAAGCGGCTTTTTCCGAAGAACTTTCTGTTTCACTAATAGACTTTCGAGGATTTCAGAACATATCTAAAAATGAAGAAAAAGATGTTTGTGAAAAGAGTTGTTTTGTTGCATACTCAAAGGACCTTTCCTTTCCTCTAGCCATCAAAGACGGACATATCTTTCCGTGATTTTCATCTGTCTACTTCTCCTCTTCCAGGAAATGTATCTGTTCTGATTGACTTCTCGATTTTCACTCCCCGGCACTGAATCTGTTCACTGGAGAAGAACACCTCAGTTTCCCATCCAGCGAGCCGAAGAGAGTCGCAAATAATCAGCAAACAACAGTTGCGCTTCTAAGAGATGCGTTAAGAGCGGGTATACCAGACGTTGGCAGAAATCGTTTCTTCTTCCTCCTTCGCACTCGAAGGTCTTCTTTCCCACAAGTTCAGTAGCTTGACCAGTTCCGCCCAAAATAACCTCCGCTCGTCAGGGACTTATGCCGGAAACCCCAATTTTCGTCTCCATCGGTGGATGCATTGCAGGATTAAAGCATACGAATTGCTGGCCTCTCTGCCAGGTCCCACTTTTAACAGACAAAATGTTTTTCCAATACCTTTATCCAGGCAAAGTCACCTTGAAGGAAACACCCCTTCGTAAAGGATGATAGAAATATCCCAAACAAATGCTGGAGTTCATATACAGCTTTAAAGCTTTAGAGCAAAACAAATTTTCAAATATTTCTGAGTACGGAATGCTTTACTATTACATAAAAGTTTTACATAAACTGAGTTAAGAATTGTCGAGAAATATCAGCTGAACTTAAAAATGAAGATTCATTATTTTTTTCCGAAAGGAGAGGGGAAACGTTAAAATACAACTTGAATAGCAAAACAATTATGTTTAAACACTATTAAGTGTAATATAAGAAATTAAAAGTACTAAACTTTAATTGTCATATTAAACAAACAAAAATTGATTAAAAAGAATAAAACCAAACTAAATTTAAGTTTTCACATAAATTAAAAAAAAATTTCTTCCTAAACGTTAATAAAGATTAACCATTACCAATTACCAAATTTGAGTAAAACAATTACAGTTGAAATCAAAACTTTCAAACCACTTTAAATAAAAACTAATCAGTTTCAAAATTTAAACATCAGTTAGCTAACGGTTACAGAACACTTCCTAGTGCATAACGCGTCTTATTACTTAATAATCAAATACGGAAAGTTGAATATGAACTATTTATTTTTTATGTATTAGTAATTTTTTCTCTCCGGCAGTTCCCTTATATTATTTTAGGAATGCTATTTCATTTCCTGCTATATATATAGTTGCAATATTGATGCTGGTTCAGACTTCAACACCCTCTTGTTCCTTATACTGTTTTTTATTAAAGTATGCTACGATACTAGACACCGTCACTCATAAATAATGTTGTGTACAAAATATAATTTAAGCAATAAATTTGATTAATGTGATTAAGGAATTTAAATTTAAAGGAAATTTCTTAGGTTATTATTGCAAGTAATTTTGGAAGTAAAAAGCTTAGTCCCTGACAGAATGGGGGACTGTTTGAACTTCTGTTTGGAGGTAAAAGTCAATAATCGAATTATTGATAGTCAATGAAAACGGATGTCGCAGTGAGACGAGAAAAGTTTAGTGTCCTTTTCGCTCTTCTCTTTTGTCTGAAGGACTATGAATAAAGGAAAATAAACGTTAATTTACGGGGCAAACATCTGACTTACTCCCTCTCACTGATGAAATGTTCAAATGTATGTCAACTTATAAAATCGTGTGTAAGAGAAAATAATCATGGAAACGTTGACCCCAACTTAAGTTCATCATGGGGAATTTAGTATAGAATTCTTCAGTTTTATTAGTAATTAATTGTAAGTGTCGTTCTAATGAGTTTATTAGTATTAGTTTAAAGAAAACCCTACTTGAGAGTAGCAGTATTTTTTAGTTAACTATTGAGTGAAAACGGTACTTTTAATATCTAGTAAATTATTATTAGTAAGGCTTGATAGTGACTAAATTGTTACATTTTGGGTAGTAAATCAAACTTTTAACTTGGTGAAGATTTCAGTGCCATAAGCGAATTCCTGATTTTTAATGATTAAAAAAAAACTGATATTGGCTAAATGTTTGGAAGATGAATGCACTTTTGGATCAATACCTGGAGTATAAATATCTATGCTAAGTATTGGAATACTGTATAACTGACTGACAAATTGACATTTTAAGGGTTGTTATAGCTCAAATTAAATTTAATTGAATAAAAGATATAAAAATATCTATAATACTATCTGGAATAAAATTAAAACTGTTACAGAGTAATTTAAATTAATGTATATATGCTTAAAACTGAAATTTATGTTTGCTAAATGCTGATAGAAAGTATAAGGTTGAACACCTACGATTAAAAGAAAAATTTCGATACTGGCCAGTTACCTGAATGATTATGTTAATAGAGATAATTTAATAAATGTGTTAAAGTGCAAATTACTCTATATTTATTTGTTAGGCGGTCTAGCATGTCTCCCCCATCATTTATTTTGACTGTCGACAAACATGGAGCTCAACGTTCGAGCTTGGTATCTAAGTTTGCGGTTTTCCAATGCTTAGTCTCTGCCGATAAAATTTCCGATTTAATTCAGATTTTAATAATGGTATTTGAATATATAAGGTGATATACTGAGCCGGTGCATAAATCCGTGCCCTTCTTCTTTGGGTTGATAACACCACATTGTAAAGCCTTCGGTTTTAGCTATTCAATTGCTTCTCTTCAGTTTTTAGTTTGATAGTTATGAACAGGAGCCCGTAAGTTGTTAACTGCTCGTTTTCGTCATTTTTAAGGCTAATCAGTAAGAAGTGTCAAATAGAGAAAAATGAACTCTTCCGACTTATTTATTGCCTTTTATGATTATCATATTTTTCGGTCTCTCTTTGACAACATTAAGGGACAAGAGGTTCATGATGAAGCTTCTCATAACAACTGGCTAACAGATTTTTTTCAGTTCGAAATCAGAATTTCTTCAATCACGAAAGTTGCACAGAAGAGTCACTGAATTCCTGTCTCAACGCTGGCAGGCGATCATTGACAAAGGAGTGAATGAGTGAGTGATTATTGATTTATGATGTAGCGTATTAATGTCTTGTTATTATGCATTGTACTGTTTTGTAATGTATTTTATACTAAAAAATCATAGCATGGTAAAAAAGGCAACACAATGAACAACGACACAAACTTATGCACCGACAGAATATTATTTTTGTGAACTCGGGATTTAATGCATTTAATTTAATTTTTATATCAATCGTCAGATTCACCAGTTAGGAAATTTAGATTGTGTAATTTGTTCTGGCACTAGCATAATTAGTTAATGAACAGAGAATTTGATTATTGTAATTCAAAATTAAAAGAAGTAATATTTTCTACACCATAATGTCCATCTCAATTTCCTAACTTCCATTTTTATTCAGTGTTATTGCAAGGGAGTTCAATGCTAACTTTATGCTAGAAGTACTTATGTCTTTGCTCAAAAATCGCATAAATATCATATCATTTTTGTTGTTTGACTTCTGAACCATATCACACGTTTAAAACTTGCAGTTCATGAATTTGGCTGGGAAAGCGTAGATTGCATTACAGTGGAAACGAAGTTAAAGACTTTTCGACCATTCAGCGTTTGAGAAACCTGTTAGCAACCTGAATTTGGCATTTGACGAAATGAACCTTGGGGTGGTTTGATCAGAAACAGATTCTTATCATGTCAGAATCATTTTATTTGCCAAATTTCTCGCCTTTTGACCTCTTTTTCTGGCAATGTTTTCAGAAAATTCAAGGTATTCAAAATAACATGCATGTTGGAAAGAGGCAATTTTCCAGAGCTTCCAGGAATGTCAAGAACTTGGAATAAGTTTACATGCTCCGACGAATGTTACTGTGAAAATAACTAAAAGGCAACATTCCTTCACATTTCAAATAAAAATTCCTCTAGCTATTGCTATTGCCTTCTCTGAACATTTTGAACTTATTCTTGTATTTAGAAATAAGGTCGTTCAGGGACATATCGATACCTTAAGGGAAAATTATGAATAACTGGTTGACATTTAAGGATTTAATCATTTATTTTTATAGAAAATAATTATTCTTGTATTAGTAACATATAATGAAAATTTGGCTTACCTGAAAAACATCATAGGTCATATAAATGCAATGAAAAACATAAAAACCAGATGTCCACTTCTCCCTTAACTGCGGGAGATCTCGACAGGTATCTACGGGGCGGCATGTACAATTCAGAACAATGATGTTTTTTAAGAAATAAGGACAACGCACTATTTAAAAGAAAGATTAACGGACTAAACACATATTAATAATGCACCAATATATATCCTCCCTTTTAACTATGTACATTTGTTGCATGTAAACTGGAGTTGATTCCCATTTTGTAACACACGCCTCATGGAACCAAGTACTATATACTCTCCAATACATTTCATCCACTTCTGTCCTGCAGTATCATCAAAATAGTACCCACCGCACTCGCCATAGTAATTTTCACTGTCTTCGAGATCCCTAGAGATACTGGGTTGAGTTCCTTCCTGACGTCTAGGTCCCTGTGTTGGTGTTTTCCTGCGCAGTTGACTCCTGTATTCAGCGGATGTTATAATGGCTGATTCTTGTTTTTTTCTCCTATTCCGTACAGAGTGGTTCTGTACTACCGGTACAGGGGATAATTCCGAAAATGATGTAGAAGCTGATGCAGTAGATGGTGATGATAACCTCTGGAGGTTATCGTCTTCCTCTACCATCACTGGAATGGTGCCATTTGTAGTAGACACGAATTCATATTCAAACACATTGTCTTCCAAAATATCGGGATTGTATGGGTATATTCTACATTTTCGAAAGCCATTGGCAAAATTGCCTTATGTAGCAGACTTATCCTAAGCTTGCTTGAACATTTCTGCGAAGTCTTCTTTGGTGATCCTCTTTCCTGGATGGTGGTGAACAAAGTTCCTGCATGCCTTATTATAAAAATGTTTCAGGCTCTTGAAATATGAAACATCAAGAGTTTGGCAGTTGTGAGTGCTGTGTGGAGGGAGGCATAGCAACACAATTCCGAACATTGACGCTTTGTCCAGTGTATCCGGATCTTTGTAGTGAGAGGTGTGTCTATCTATCGTATAATGAGTAAAATTTTTCCTTGTGGTTTGTGTTTGTTCAGATGCTAATTCAGAAGTCAAACAACAAAAATCAGCGTTATATTATATAAATCAGCGTAATATAACGCTGAGTTTTGTTGTTTGACTTCTGAATTAGTATTTATTCGGCATGTTCTTGTGTCTTAATTTGTTCAGATGGTCAAGAAATTTGTTGAAGATTTCGCTTGTCATGTATCCAGAGTCTGATATCTTTAACTTTGACCCATTTGGTAAACCTTCGGCATAAGACGGTTTTTGCCTAACGACCTTCATTATGACAAAGGGAGGGATGGCACTTCCTGTTGCGCTGCTACAAACCATGTCAGTAAGAGTAGACCCCTTTCCTCCTGTCGTGGCGTGGTTCACATCTTTTTTGCCTTTGCAAAAAATCACTTTGCCAGGTTTGAAAATTAGCTGCAGTCCAGTTTCAGCGGCATTCAAAATTCTTGCCGGTTCTTCCCACAGGTTCAACGCATCATACAGTTTCCGTAAATTGTCAAAAAATTTCGTACTTGGTCTCTATTGAGACCTCTGGAACGTGCATAGGACAAGCCTTATGCTTTTCTTATTGACAAATAAGGGTGTCTTTCTAAGAAAGAATATACCCAGTCATATCTTGTCTTGGTCTTGTCTTTGTTAAACCGGTGCGTTAGATTATTTTTCTCCGCAAACTTAAATACTAGCTCCCTAATATTATTTACTGTCATGCCAAACCCCTTGGAATTCAGCAATAATCTATGTTCAACCAGTTCCCTTTCCATAGCAGTATTTAGTGTTGCTTCCTTTCCAATTTGCCGGTTTGATACTGTACCTGTTAGTACCCTAGCCCTTAATGTGTTCCTCGGGACGTCGAACCTTTTGGCCGCAGTTGCAAGCGGCATTTTGTTCTCTTTCACCTCTCGTATGCCAGCCGCCATATCTTTCGGCTTCCATTTGCCAAGTACTCCCTTATATTCATAAGTGCGAAGCATTGTTTAACCTTAAAATATCATAAAAACGAAAACAAAATTAATATCAATTCGTTCACTAAGTATCGGGTAAAGAATGATGAACAGACTTGACTTACAATATACAAATGAGGAAGAACTCGACATGCCGATAAGGGAGAACTCGACTGTCGAGATCTCCGCGTAACCTATTGTCGAAATTTCCCCGAGTTATGAAAGATGGCAGCACCCCCCTCTGAATGGGCTATGAAAACTTTTTGCGTAGACATCCATGTTCCTGAATGTCTGATCTCACTAGCCAGTCATTTGGAAATCACCAAAAATCGAAGCCATCGTCCACATTTATCATCGTTATCAAAGCCAATCTTATACTTTATGCATTGCAAACTATGAACTTACCTGACAGATTATTAATATTCATTTTCTTGATCAATCTCTGACTTTACAACACTTTCGATTCACAATGACGCACTACACTCTTAGGTTATTCCAATACAGTGGTTTCCATATGCGACACCAGGGTGCAGACCACTCTACTAAGGGATTTCCAAGTGTCGAGATGTACCTGAACGACTATATTACGAAAATTTCCACGTAAATAATTTTCACTAATCTAGCTAATGTCAAAATAATATTCTTGAATTATGCTTTCAAGGAAAAGAATTCAAATAAAAACTCTCCATTATATTGTGAATTTAGTTTTGATTGAGCTTGAATGAAAGGTATTGCTGGAATTATAATTCTAATAAAAGTATTTAATGTTTACTTTCTGAATATCGGAGTTTAAGTTTCTGAATAATAAATCAATCAGAGAAAATCTATATTTAGAATGCAGCATTGTTTGCCTCGGCAACCATACCCAAAACCACTTTATAGTACGTAAATTATAATGTCTTAATCGGAAGAGCGCAAACTATAGCCCAGTCAGTTGAAAGCTCTTAAATTCTCTCTGAAATCTTAGAGGAGACATAACTAGGTTGGCTGGCTGTATGATAGCGAAATTTCCCGTAAACGCCTGTAAGTAGTAGATAATAAATCGATTGAAACGTATCCTTTCATGTTTCATCGTGATGAGAAAAGCAGGGTATCACAGAATTGACTACGTGTCTGTTGCTTGCACTGCGCTAAATAAGACTATTACGTTATTTTGTTACCTTTTTTGCTGTATAAATAGTTGTATAATAGACATGCAGTTTTTTAACTCAAATGTAAGTTTATCCTTGCAATGACTTCTGATTTATTGTTTGAGGAATTATCTAGCGTTCAGTGCGAGATTAAGTTTCATGCTGGTGAAAATATATTTGCTAGGAATACTAATAGTGGACAGTTGTCTTAGAAAACAAAATTCATGTAATCATACTTAATTATTTTGTAGCTAAAGTTGAAAAAACAAATACGCTAAAGATTTACATATTAATATTATAAATGTATTTCTGTAAAGATTGTTGTATTATAAGAGGAAAAAATATTGTTAATCAGGAAGTTTCTTAATTTTTAATTATTTTTTCTTGACAGAGAAGCAAAAATTAACTTTGTAAATAATTATGCAAAAGGAAGGAATTATGGTTATTTAGATTGTGGAGAAAAACTAATTGGTTACCTGTCTTGGGAAAGAAATGCCTTCGCAGAGGATATTTTAAGAGAAACTGGCTTATACTGAATGTATTCATGAGGAAAACAACAAAAACTACCATACAACCCTGCCGTTGAAATGAGAATAAGTGCAGTCAGTTAAAGCAATCAAATTGAAGTTGGTCCGCAAAACTTAAAATAGGTAGTTTAGTAACATCTCATAGGCATCATTAGTTCAGCAGCTTTTCTTGAACATAATTCAGTCCTTGAACAGGTTTGCTGCTAATATTTCTTTTTGCTTTCAATGTAATTTAAACTGCATAGTATCTCTAACAAGTGCATTTTTATCAATGATCATTTACCGTATATACTAAAAAGGTATTATGTATTCGTTACTACGTTATTATGTTAGAACCGTATAATTTTTATGTTTCTGTTATGCATATTCTTCACATGGAATAAATATTCTAAGCAATATATATATACATACCTATATTCTGTTTTGAAAATTAAGAATCCTTTTGTTTCGCAAATTAGAGCTTGATTTTTGAAATTTATTTATTAGTTTTATTTCTTAAATGAACATATATATAAACAAAGCAGCTTAAAATTATAGGATTTAGTAAAATTAAAAGATGCATCGAAATGAATATATCCAAACAGCACAATACAAATGATTCTTTTAATTCTTTACTTTTTGTATTATAACTTAGAATGAAAATTCTATAACTACACCTGGAAATTTCAAATTGAAATTAACGTTTTTGGTAACAGGAGTCATTGAACTCTATACTGAACGAAAAAAAGGATTTTTTACGAATGATTATTAATATTTTACTGAAATATTGCAAGCTCAGAATAATTGATTACATGTTTTCAGGGTTGACTTAGAAAACCTAAGGGATGCATTAAAGGTGAACAAATTCACGGGAAATATAAACAGACTGGAAATTTCTCATAAGAAAATGCTTTCCAAAATTCCTTAGAACCCTTCCTTAAGCTCACGAGTTCAAAGTTCTTAGGTCACCATGGGTAATTAAATTTCTTGATATGGATACATGTACAAACGCAACTATCATAAAAAAATGCGGCAGTTAGTTGTTAGAAAGTTAGAAAATGCGTCAGGAAGTGGCATTGTAACTCACAAGGAATAATCATAAATTAACTAGTAGGATTACAATAATAGACAATATGTTTCGTAATCAGTTTTTAGATTCGTTAAACAGTATTTTAGTAGTTAAACGTGTCTTAATTGATGATTTGCTTAAATACAGTGAATAAACACATTTAAAAATAGGTGCTATTATTTAGCATAATTTTAGCTGTATAGTGCGTGCTTAAGAAGAAATGAAAGCTTTCTTTATTCGGAAAAAAAAAAAAAAAACATCAACATCTTTATAAGTATGTTCGTCGATATTTTGAACCTTTATTCTGCAGATTTTCCGCAGGTGGAAACTCTAATTGATTTAAAATGGCTTGAGGTAAATGTTAGAATTTCAATCGGAGGAGTTTCCTTGTTTACATTTACGATTCTATCAGAAATATAAAGCGCTTCGTTACAGGGTTCTCAGTCACTTTTATCTGAATTATGTTCGCATTTATTGGGAGACTTGAGTTTTCCCTGTGGATTCCCAAATGGGAAGCAAAGCTAAGGATATTATGCCGGATCCAATGGACAAAACTATTTTTGTAGGAGCATCTAGAAACACTCAGAGAACAATACCTGAATTATTAAAGTTAATCAATGTTCGGTTTGATGCAATAATTAATAATATATACATTTTTTAAAACCAAAGGAATATCCATTTTTGTGATCCTCCATTTCTTTTATGCTTGTTAGACTGGTTTGCTTATGGCTCTCTTCAAAGGAACCATTAGCTTCAAAGGCTTTGCTTTTCATTCATAAAGATTCATGATGTGGGAAAGAAAAGTGTAAAATGTGTGCCATGTGTAAAAGAAAGAAATTATAACAACTTTCTTTAATATATCAACTGATCTAGCTCATCTACCTAGATTTAAATGCAAATTAATTTACGGTCTTCATCCTGAAGATCTGTTTCAAGCCAACCTTCTAATTTTACAATGTAATTTCTTAAAGAAACAACTAATTTGAAAAATTTTTTTCCCTGACTGGGCATTCTTTGAATGTCTAAAACCTCTTCCGCTAGCATGTACTGTTAGCGTTAGAATTAAGCCCAAAATTAATAAATGAACTAACATTAAAATACCTTTCCTGCTAAACGAATTACCGATTCGTGAACATCAAGTTACTCGATAAAAGCATTTTCGTAACCAAAATAGAAAATAATCACAGAAATAAAAGAAATTTAATAAAAATAAAAATGAATAATAAATATGAAATAAAATAAAACTTGTATTTCTGATATAATCGCGTACACAAAAGTGATCAATTATACACATATATAAGTGGAAAGATTGCTTATTTAAAAGAATTTAAAATTCCGCTTTATTTTGAAGAACCCTTTACGCTTGTGACTTTTGAAAGTTACCACAAAATATTATTTTCTTAAAAGCTGTAGACATATTTAAACTACACGACACCATAGTAAAATATCAGTGAAATGAAAATGAAGTGATTAATGTGAAGTTCAATCTGTATCAACGTTCCAGAGGTAAGATATCATTTAAGAATATAAAGGATTAAAAAGCATTTGCAAGAGAAATATATCAATACAAAAATTAAACTTAGTCTGAAATAAGCAAATTTACTATGGTGTACAATTTGAAAATTACCAATTTAGAGGGTAATCTGATGTAGACCCTTCTTCAGAAGCAGAAAGTTTTGAAAAAGTTTAAATTATCATTTTGATATGAACCCTTTTGTTAATGATAGGCATACAAAATGCTGCAGTGCTATTTGGAATCTGCATTAACCAATAACTGCAACAAATATTTCAAAGTATACGGCTAGGTGTTTATTACCACATAAACTCACCAAACATTATCATTAACATTTTAGCATCGAGTATTATGTTATAGGCCAAATCATGCTCCTTCTGATCTTCAGTATGCAATTTAAACACATTTATTAATAAAAAAAACATTTGCAAAATTTTAAAGCATTATCTCGCATGGAGATAACTGGATTGAAACATTTTAAGCAGAAAAAAATTAAGTGCTAGTTATAGTGTTTTTCACTTTTTTAATCTGCAGCTAATTTCCTTATAAATTTAACGATTCTCTTGGAATTTGAAATTTAAGTAGAAAGGGAAGGGAAGCGATGAGAAAATCGTTGTCTGTAATTCCAACACTTTTCTGCTGTTAATTAGAAACAGGATGTTGTGCGTATGATATTTTGAGAGGAAAAAAAGTAGCTGAAGAAATTTAAATGATTATTTCCCAGTTAAGAACTACTTCAAAAAATAAAAGATTAAACCAAATTCTTTTCATTAAAATGTGCCGACTGTTTCGTTTGATTTTTTCTCGAAATGAAGCCGCGATTCCCTTGTAAGGGATTAATTAAAATTGGAATAGTGCGAACAAGAAAAAAAGTTCTTCGGAATGGGTGTAATGTAAAAGTGTGTTTCCTACTTTTCGAAGCAATAAATGGTGTAGTTTGCATAAATTAAAAGAAAAGATTTTTACAAAATTTTGTTTTAGATTCAATTATTTTGCTGACTGCTATAAGAAAATTAGAGCTACTTACATGAACAATAAAAATGGAATATTCTTACCTTGTGCTTGTAAACTTAAATAAAGATGAAAAGTACGGATTATATAAAAATTATCAAATTATACTTAATTTTACTTTTTATAAGAGGCATTGCGTTTCACAACTTATGCAGAATTTCATAAATCACTATATTAGAAAGAATATAATATAAGCGCAGCATCAAAACGAATGAACGTAATGGCTTAGATGCATACTCAGATATTACTGGCTAAATGAGTTGCCAAAACTACGAATAGATTCGAAAACTGATGTATTTCTGCCTTTCAACGGTATATTATACTGCAACATTTGTAAGAAATACGAAGTCTGGAATTGAAATGAAAATTCTCTAGCTTATGTTAAAGATTAAGTGAACATATCGTCTTCGAGGAAAATAAAACTTTCCTTTTTCAGTTTAAAAAGTCTTATAAAGTTTACTCCGATAAAGACATCATATTTCAGAGAGTAAACCATTATCCCAATGTACAGAAATAAATTCCTCTGTAACAGCCATTAACATCTTTTCAGAGAGAAAGCAACTTCATCTTCTGATCAAGTTTATTGTTTTAGTAATAGTGATCATTGCACCAAAGGACTTGAAGGATTTTTTTATAGAGAATGTCGTGGTGAATTAAGCAACATAAATGTGCACAAATCAGTTATATTTTTATATATTAATGCAAAAAAAAAACAATTTTATAACCAGTTATGGCTTAATCATGGCTAATGATAACTGGATGTAATGACTGAAGATAAAATATGCTCCTGTTTGGGAAAACGGCAGACCTCCTTCGATTAAACGATCACATACATGAAATAAAAAGTAGAGTATGATATGGGAATGATTAGAATTATTTCAGAATGATAGCGCATGAATGGGCTCTGAACTGTTCAGCTGTCTCTGTCGTGTTAGCAGTACGCATATTTCATAAGTGCACATCTGTGTAGTCACCGAAGGAGTGGCTTCTAGGATGGACCAATGGGAATACAGTAATATTTCTGTCATGTCACATGACCTTTTGCGTGCTTTAAGAATGAAGCAAGATGGTTGAAAATATTTTGTCATGCAATTTTCTATACAAAACATCGTCGATTTCTTCTGAGAATTTTCATTGCTAAGTTAGATCAAATATAAGCAATAGTGAAGATTTCACTACCTGGTTGAAAGAATTTGAAATAAATACATACAAATGTTGGATACTCCGAAAAAGTATCCATGTGAAATATTATTTAATAAGTTATAAATAAAATGAAGAAAGAAACATGTAATAAACATCTGAGCCCAAGTGCTATCTTTACATAAAAGTACGCACGCGAGAAAAATATTTAAACCAATTAATTATATATGTAAATAGAAGTCAGGACTTTTTATTGCAGTCTATATGAAAAAGATGTTCTATAATAATAGCCAATGCAGAATTTTATTCTATGTGAACTTTACTAATTTGCATTCGTATTCATTTAGTGTGTTAAATTTCACATTTAACAACTGCTCACTCTTAAATGTACTGTTTACACAAGAAATTCTTATCAAACAGAATGAATTTATCTTATTCACAACGAATATATTCAACTTATTCACATGTAGCATGTTAACAATGGATATAATCAGATCAAGCAAAATATATATTCTGAATCTTACACTTTAAAAACCAAAAGAATGCAAGCACTGAAATAAGAAAACACTAGATTTATTGTAACACTTCCAGTCCTTCTCAGCAAAATTAAAAATATGTGAATAATATATAGTATGTGAAAAATATGCTCAATTAAAAATACGCTTGAATTCTCTTACTACACAGGTGTTAATGAATGCAAAATATTCAAGACTAATTATAGCTTGAGCCATTTTTTCCGATGTAAAGAGCGATAATATGCCGTAAACATCAATCCAAATATTACTGCGTGATAAAAATCGCGAAAGTGTCAGCGATTAATTAAACTCATAAAAGCGAAAGAACTACGAGATTTTCTACTACTACGCCACACAGTTATAACTGCAAAACAAATGCAAATTAAAACGTAAACTTACGCTCACATGCATGAAGATTTAGCGTCACCAAAGCGATAGAAGCTCATTGGTCTATTTTCGAAACCCCTCCCTCAGTGGCTACGCTGATGTGCACTTGTGAAATATGCTAGCGGTACAAATAGGGGACTGTAGGAGAAATTCACTATTTCAAAGGAAAAGGACCCAATACGAATAATTTATGCTGTATGAATAACGGAGCAAATGCTTGGTCTGTAAGAAGGAATTTCCTATTGTTAAACTGCCAGCTCGTATGAAGCATAATGTACGTATGGAGTATATATAATACTTCGCCAGTCATGCGTGTATGCGAACAGCTTTCTCGAGAGATAGAAAAAATTTGCAAATCCGTCAAGGAACTGCAAAATGTTACGTCAGATATCTCATACGAGTGAGAGTGACGAACCGTGCAGTTTTATCCACAGAAATGGAGCACTAATTCAGTTATGCCCCTGTAAGATTCAAGAATTCACCGGGTTCTGGTGCGCCGTGTGATGCGTGCCTGCATTATTTCGCACATGATTCTTCTGAAACAAAAATATAGTCATCTGCAGATACAGTGGGCTCATTAACACAACCACAGAGTGCCGATGAGCAATAGATCGTCTTATCAATCCTGCTTCAAGTTGAAGTGCAACTATAGTTGTGTACATGTAAGGCGCTATTGTACCTATGTTAGTAGTACATATATTGGACGACTGACAAACGTGATATTCTAGGCGCCACAGGTTATGCTCGGCAATCTCGTCTTCTAAGAAACAAATGCATTCTCTTCAGCAAGCCCTGCATCAGGGAAGTTAAGGACTCCGAAGTCATACCCTTCATACAAAGCATTCTTGTAGGTGTGTATTTCAACAGGACAACACTCATCTATACGTTGCTAACAACATTTAAGATTCCTCCTGAACATATCCGTTACCACTTCTTTTGTCTAACCATTCATAAGATATATCACGTATTGAAGATGTTTAGAATTTATTGGATTGGCAACTAGTTTGTGAAATTTGTTCTGAAGCCAGTCCGGACTAATTCTTCAGGTACATATACAAAACTTGTTTGATTTAATACCACGATGAGTATGAGCTCTTACTGCAGAGCACGCTGGCTTCATCGAATACTGATCCTATGCATTTAATATTCCCTTATTGCTAAATTTAATATTATTTCTATCTTGGTATCACTGCAGTTTTTATGTGGAATAAATTTCCTTTAACTCTGAAGAATCCTTCATGGTTGCAATTTTTATAAACAGGGGGTATAATATTTACACTTATAATATATGTATGAAATGTATTAAGGCGAAGTTTTATTTCATTCTGTTACGTCATATACATGATTTGATTCTTTTCCTCATGACATGCAGTACAAATGTGTTCCAGGATTATTAATATAATTAGCATAATTAGAATTATTATTAGTAACCGAATTAAACCATTAACTTACGTCCTGCTTAACATTTTTTTCATTTCAACAGTGTTTCATAGTGCTCAGTACGTTTTATTACTGCTATAAAAGCAATAGCTACTATTTTAAATATATCATTCAATGATAATTCCAATCAGCTTTTACGTAATTGTGATATATAATCAAGACCAAGCGTGAGGTCATGAAGCACATTAATTTGCACTTATCACCTGATGTCCTTTGACAGAATTCATTATTATTAAATCCCGCAGAATCGAAATATTATTGGTATGAGTGTGATAATTCCTTCCTTTATTTAATACAACTTAGATGAAGTTGAAGAACAGTTAGCAAACTGCAAATTCAAATAAATAAATAAATAAAACTGTAAAGAAAATAATAATACAAAGTGTTTCCTAGAAGTCTGTGCAGATGTTAGTTATTTTGAAGTACAAATTTTGGAAAGATCAGCTGGAAGTAAGGAGTGCAAACAGGCATAAAAGTATGCTAAATAAAGAAATTAATTCTATAAGCTTATAAAAGATAGGATAAATTTAAGGGTTTTGGAACGTTAAGTAAGTCACTTT
Organism: Stegodyphus dumicola; assembly: GCF_044657685.1. Lineage (NCBI taxonomy): Eukaryota > Metazoa > Arthropoda > Arachnida > Araneae > Eresidae > Stegodyphus > Stegodyphus dumicola. Next base: position 162,772,396 of record NC_140781.1, on the reverse strand, counting down.
TCCACTTAACAGCATTTCCGTCATTGTTGTTGAAAATAATCTAGTATTCCTCTAATATCAATCCTATTTTCTCTACTCGTACATAGAACAAAAGCTACAAAAAGGGTAATGCCAGTGTTTCCGTTTATTGAATTTTATAGCTATTGACACTGAACAGTTAGTTATAACTAAAATAATAAAACACAGATATTATAAAATAAAATTAACTATTTAACTGTACTGGTAATACGCTATTAAATTTTTGTTAGCCCAATATAAATAAGACAATTAAATGCGTTTAATTGCTTTATAAACTTTCTGTAAATCCTGTATGAGTGAAAGAGATAAAATTAGTTTAGTCGCTCAATAAGGGCTTTCAGAAATTTAATTTTAAAATCTTTCACAGTACACCATATTCTTAAGCCGAAAAGCTTTCTAATGACTCAAGAAAATAAAACATTAAATTGCAGCTCATTCTATTGCACTCTACATTTGTGCAACATTGGTAAACTGGAAATGCATGTCTTCCAAAACTAATCCTTTCAGACTGAAATGATTGACCGCCCTCCTTTTGCAGTGTGAGGTTCTAAATTAGGACAGCTGCGTAAGTGAGGCTCTAAATTAGAACACAACTGCTTTGGAAGTGCATGTAAGCGAAAATGCTAAATTAATTTAATTTACTTGGTGTGTTTAAAATCACTGAGCTTAAAAGCTTAATTTATTTTCAGTTGACTTCTTAAGTTACAACATATCATGAAGTACTAATATTTATTAAAACATTTGACTGCAACTGTATTAGAGGTCATATTTATTTGTGGTTTCGTTATTCTGTTGTTTATTTAAAATTTAACTGAGAGAAAATGTCAATTCGTTTGTACAAATAAATGCTTTATACCAAACTGAAAAGCCATCGTACATAATTTGATTTACAGTAGTCTTTCTATAAGAAATACAAGCTTTAAATACATTTAACGAAAGCCTCACATTTGAAAGTTCTGCCCACTTGGAATCTATTAAAAATTTTTGGATCTGCAGCAGTACTTATATTCCATAATAAGTAAAATGTAACTTTAAATTTTTAAGAGTGTGTTACCAAAATTGGCATCACTTCAGCAATAATACTTTTGTTGCTCTAAAACTAAGCCGTCATCTTTATTTGCAGAAAAATTATGTTATGATAGAAATTTTAGTTTTTAGAAAGTATAAATTTTCCAAAACTAAATTTTAGAAGAATGTATGATTTATAAATCCACAACAGATTTTTATCTAAATTAAAACAAACAAAAACATTTCCTGAAATCAAAGGTTTGGTAGAAAAAGATTGAAGAGATATTAGACTACTTATACAATTATTATTTTATCGCTTAATACTTATTATTACAGGCATATATGTTATTTATGTTTAAGCTGAAGAAGATAAATGAAAGATTCATCTATTATTATTTTTTCCCAGAAAGGCGATCTTTTTTTCAAACACCCAAGGAATAAGATTTAAATGAAAGAATATTTGACCCAGCTTAGTTTTATACGTATAGGCTGTTTTTTGAAATCAAGCTAGGACTTCGTAAAAACAATCTTGGGCCCTAAGATAGTCAGCATGCTCTTTCCTTATATATTTAAGGCAGGAAAACAGGGTCATAAAGAATTATAACATAGGTTTCACACCTAAAGCTAATTTTGCGAAGTGCTAATCAGGGTCCGATTCAAACCAAAAAATACGAAGATTGTTGCAGATCGCTTTCATCGCAAATAATTTTTAATCATTATATTATATTATTCATACTTCTCTATGTATACAAACTAGCATATTCCCATAAATGGCCCCCTAAAACTTATCAACTCTCTCTCTCTCTATATATATATATTATAAGGCATTTCTCCCGCTTTCCTAGCGTGCCTTCCTGGTGTAATGGTCTGAACGATTCCCGGCGAAGGCGGTTGCTAATTTTTCAACTCTCCGGCTTTCCCAATTAATCTAATGTCTCTACAGTGGCGCCCGAACTAAAAGGTTGTTGGATGATGATTCTCCTTACCCAGAATTTGGCGATTGAGTCCCCTAAAAACCCCAGTAGCCCTTTAAAGGGGGTATATAAGGCATTTCTCCCGCTTTTCTTGCGTGCCTTCGTGCTGTAGTATTTCTGCACGCTGGGCCGGTATTCCAGAGGCCCGTGGTTCGATTCCTGTCGAAGGTGATTGTTCATTTTTCATCTTGCCTGCTTCCAAAAAATACCAAATGTCTCTACAATACATATTATATTACTTCATTAATTTTCCCGTTTCGTTACTCCTATGTCTTTTCTTTCTGCAAGATAAATATATTCATTATTAGGATTGTTCTTTTGTGACTCATAAAAATTGCGTGAACTCTCGTCTTCGCACACAGCAGAATTAAATTATAATTTTATTTAGTAAATAATTCGTAGCATTAACAATGCATATCCCTGGTCTCAGTTCATACACCTTAAAAAATTAGGTCAATGGCTCGATATTCAGCAGATTCGTCATTTTTGCATTTTTGTTAAATATAAGATGTAACATTAAAGTGGTGTGGATAATTCTGATGGCAGAAGAACAGGAAAATAAAACTAGCTCTTTATTAAATTGTTAAGTGTTTTTTGCTTCATAGCTTCATAGATTAAGGAAAAGTCGCAAATTTTTTTTTGAATGAAATAATGAAAGTATTCTTCTATGATGAAATTGCTCAAACGTCTCCTTATGCTATTAGGTAACGAAGACTTTTAATTGCACTCGAATTATTGCTTCGCTTTGAATTTCATAGCAATTCTACTATCAGAGTTTTACGCTGAGGATATGAACTTCTTCAGGCAGGTTAAAGTTTAACAAACTGACAATGTCGAAACAAAAAGAAATATTTGCAGCATTTAAATTATAATATCAGTGAAAGAATGTTGTTGTTGTGTTCCTGTCCATATTTCATAGAAGAATGTTCGACAGAGATCCTCAAAGAAGTTGGACCTCAAAGACTACTAGTAAGAGAAACTGTAACAGTAATTTCGCAGTACACCTTATCAAGGATAAAGAACAGAGATGGTACTTTAAGATGCTTCTGCTTTTGTAGAAAAATGGTTAGGGCTTGAATTAAGATTTCTTCAATCCCTATCTTGGAATTTAACAAAAACATTACAAACTTTTCTCTCAGGAAAATTTACAAATATTTGCTGATCTTCATTTACATATTTGTGCTCAAAATAACCGCAATGAAAGATCTTATCATGTACTGCTGAACAGTTGTCAGAGCAGACTGTTCCCAAAAACTAATGAGGGATGTTTACAAAGTCCTAAGAATTTAGGTACATTTTTTCTTATTACCTCAATTTTATTCAGAAATACTATGCAGTTTTTCAACATAATTCCCATTTAATTGAATAAACTTGTTACAAAGAAAAACTAATTTTTTCTCCGTTCTCAAAGAACGTTTTCAGTGCCTCCTCATACCACTTATTCATGGCATAGTTAAACTCTCAAATCAAAAACTCCGTAAAGGTATTTTTGAATTTAGGTAAAGATAGGAAAAAAAGAATACTCTTCTCAAATGTTGAAGAAGTTGGGAAGTTTTCACACCGTCTTTCGAAAAGATGAAAATGATCTCTTTTCGCGTTTCGGTGGTTGCAAGAACAGTGCTAAGGACTGTGCCTATGTCAGTCACTGCACGAGATAGCTGCGGAAACCTGCCAAGACTTGTCTCTGGCCGATAGGCGTTGCCTGTTATTTCTAGAAATTGAACTAGAGTTCCATTCCTAGAACTTTGGAAACACCCTAAGCATTTTCCTCTTATGTTGTCTGAACCTAGTCAATGTGTTGCAGGAATTTCTCTAATCCATGGCCGCCAAAATAGTCCAAAATATTCATGCATTCACAGCACGTATTTCTCTAGCTGATATCTTATGTTCCACCATTTGATTAATGTGTAGAGTCATTAGGTTAATTGGAAGCAGAAAAGATGAAAAATATGCAACCGCCTTCGCCGGGAATCGAACCACGGACCTCTGGAATACCGGCCCAGCGTGCTACTGTTACACCACGAAGGCACGCTAGGGAAGTGGAAGAAATACACTATATACTCCCCTTTTTAATGGGCGACTAGGGTTTTAGGGGACCTAGTCGCCAAATCCTGGGTGCGGAGAATCATCATCCACAACCCTTTTAGTTCGGGCGCCACTTGTAGAGTCATTAGGATTTAATTGGAAGGAGAAAAGATGAAAAATAGCAAACCGCCTTCGCCGGGAATCAAACCACGGACCTCTGGATACCGGCCCAGCGTGCTACTGTTACACCATGAAGGCACGCTAGGGAAGTGGGAGAAATACCTTATAAACCAACCATATCATTTTTTCTGTTATAATTTTCTGTCTTAAAGTTAAGGGTAATTCATACAAAAATAACTCATAAATAATAAGTTTAATTCCACTTTGAAAAGCATAAATTTAATTAATCCTTTGGTTACGCCACTTTATTTAGTGTTCGATTACGCATCACATTCGTTTTTTTAAATTTTTTATTCCTAGACGTGTACCTATAACAAAGTTCCTCAAGATAACCTAGAGGATTTAATGAAAATGCTTTTAAGATTACACGCTGGAAATCTCAGTATATATAATATTTGGCTTTTTACTACATGGGTCTCGTAGAGCAAAAAATCCAACTCTTAAGATATTCATTGTGCTTCGATAAGTGAAATATAAAAGTGTCCAAGTTAACACAAATGAACAAGAAAATAAATGTCTAACTCAAATGTGTTTACAAGAAAATATAGTGTTTTAGATAAATATTTTCAACTGAATGGACAATGATAATAGATATTTTCAAACAAAATTTAATATTTTTGAAACTTTCCTAAAATTTAGGGAGCAATTTCAGAGTAACAGGTGCTGATTTGAGGACTTTACATTCCATATTCTTTAAAATATCACAAGTTTCGAAACCTTTATCTGGCTCCAGATACGAAGTATGAATACTCTCCGAAATTTGCAAGTAAACATGCGTAATTGAAAAGTGGGCGGAAATTGTTTTCATAAAATGCTGTGCCTTATTTTGAGAAATTTTGTAACTGAAAATGTATTTCTAGGATTAATGGTTTGAGAAATAAAGCCTGCAGCTACATAAAACACTTGTGCAAAGATATTTGTTTACCAACCATTTGCTTTTTTTTGTCGCAATTAGCAGTATCAAATGCAAATCAATAATGTAAACCTACGACATAGCTTTTGATGCAGATTTGTAACATTTTAATAAAAGTTCTTACATTTCCAGCATGCAAAAAATAAGTTTCCATCTTTGCATACAAAAGCATAACGCCTTTCAAGATAGTATTGTATTCAGAAGAAACTGATGTATGTCCCGCCGTGGAATTGGAGCACTAAATTTGATTAAGGTATAAATGTTTTTGATTGTAGTATAAGGTATTTCTCCCGCCTTCTTAGAATGCCTTTGGGGTGTAATTGTCAGAATACTCGACGCGTATTCGAGAGGTCCGTTTGTAAAGTCATTAGGTACAATTTTTGGTAGCAGGGAAGATGAAAAGTATGCAACGCCTTCGCCGGGAATCGAACCACGGACCTCTGAAATACCAGCCCAGCGTGCAGAACCACTACACCACGAAGCCACGCTAGGAAGGCTGGAGGAAAACCTTGTACGTTGTTGAAGTCCTGGCGAGGGCACTGCACATTTTCACGTCTCTACTGCTTAAAAAAATCCTAATGTCTCTACATTGGCGCCCGAACTAAAAAAGGTGGCGGATGATGATGATTCCCCACCACCAGGTTTTGGCGGTAGGGTTCTCTGATCCCCAGTCGCCCTTTAAAAGGAGGTATATAAGGTATTTCTCCCGCCGTCTTAGCATGTTTTCATGGAGTTAGTGGTCAGCACTCTCAACGCGTATTCGAGAGGTCCATGTTTCGAGTCCCAACCAGGGCATTGCACATTTTTCACGTCTGTCTTGCTTCAAAAAATTTCTTATGTCTCTACAGTGGCGTCCGAACTAAAGAAATGTGATGGATGATGATTATTCACTTCGAGGATTTGGCGATTGGGTCCCCTAATAGCCCTTTAAAAGGTGGAGTATATAAGGCATTTCTCATGCATGCCTTCGTCGTGTAGTGGTCAGCACTCTCGGAGCGCATTCGAGAGGTCTGTGGTTTGAGTCCTGGCGAGGGCGTTGCTCATTTTTCATCTCTTTTACTTTTAAGAAATAACCTAATGTCTCTACAGTAGTGTCTGTGAAGAACGGAGACATAAATTCTGTCGATCCAAAAACTTTTTTGAGAGGCTAATGATAAGTCACAGGTCTCCCGATTCCATTCCGTTTTGGATGTTCTATAACAGAACTGGGCTGATCCTCAGAAATCTAACCTTCGGCTGCTTTGGCTTAATTAACGTATTAAATAAGTTCAAACATACATAGAAGATTTGTACTAAACATAACAGTTTCATTTCTGTTTGATATTTTCTTGTCCAGCACTTTGTTCTTAAAATGTGCTTCTATAGAAGTGATATAGATGTGCTGTTGTATAATGGATATAAGAAAGAGGTAACTCTTCCTTGGATGTAATTTTCAAATAAATCGTATATTTCGAAATTAATCTTAATTTTAACTTCAACGGTTTCTTTGTATAAAATACTTCATCATTTTCTTAAACAGATTTAATTTCTTAATTCTGAGAAAGTTCTGGCTGTTGAATGAAAAATTTAATTCTGTAGAATGATAAAATACTACAGAGGCCATTTTTTTAATTTGCAGGTTTAAATTACTAAATCTGACTCTGCAGAAGTTTTAATAACAATGCTCAGGATAAGAATTTTGAAAGTATTTTCGGAGAATATTCAAGATGAACTGAAAAATATAATCATTCCGAATCGTAGAGTTTCGTAAAAGCGAAAGAGACTATTTCATTTTCTTTTCACTTTAGAATAGACATTCGATTCGGCCTAAAAGACACTGGAAAAATGACATACTTTGCGCGTTTACCTTCATATTTCTCGTCTAGGTATCACATAGCTTCTGTTTACAGAAATCTCTTTTTACGGCGTGAATTAAAGATGTCATTTACGAAACGAAGCATGAGGTCCTTGCAAAATTTCGCAAAGTTTCCATGAAGGCAATTTTTCGTTGTATCCTGATTTCCAACATAGTTATTTTTGAAGTCAATACTGAACTACTCACATTTATAGTTACGATTATCATTATTTTAAATTTTAAAGCCACGCTGCTCCAAATTTAAAAGACGAATTAACTACCATTATAGTACATCTGTCTATTTCTTCTCGTTTCAGGCTAACAAAATGATGAATTACTTTTATGTAAGATGTTTTTATGTATGTGATTCGAGCTGTGACAGAATTGAGTTTATACAGTTAATTAAATAAGTAATACCTTCTTAACTGTCGATAATCTCATTTTGAAACGAAAGGAATTTTCCCATCAAAAGAATGGGTTAATATAACTTCAGAAATTCAACTTGAAATCTATAATTAATCTTATAACACTATAAAGCCTTAATCTATTCGAAGGCTTCGTCAACTAAATGTTTTTCATAAAGTGACATAGTACTTAAAAATAAATGAATAAGTAAAATAAAAATAAGTCTGAAAAGGTTCAGATTTTAACGATCGCCCAAAAGTATTTGCTAAGGCTTTTTTACGTTATCGCAGTCTACCAGTCTGCTGTTGCCTTTACTTCTGCTAAACCCATTTCTTTTTGCCTTTTTATCCTTACTATTAAGCATAATTTTCGTCGCTATTACGCCGTATACAAATCAAGAGCAAGCTTACAAAAAATTTAAAAGCAGCGTAGCAGCATCTGTTTTGGATTCCCGATGCAGTGTGTTAAGTGTTGGTTTAGTGTTTTCTATTTTTTTTCAATATTTTCTCAGTTCATTATATCAATGTTCAGTTTTCTTAGTAAGAGGGCTTGCACAACTTTTTTTTTATCATTTTATTATTAACCGCTTGGTGTTGTTGTTGTCTTGTCCATATTACATGGTGCATATAACCGCTTGTTGTTGTTGTCTTGTTCATATTACATGGTGCATATAACTACTTGTTGTTGTTGTAGTGTCCATATTACATGGTGAATATAATCGCTTTGTGTGATAAGTTTATAACTCGCTCTAACGCCACATAAAATTCCTTTCAACAGCAAAATCACAAAATATATAAAAACAGCATATCTTTAGAATTTCCGATATACAGTCTCGCTCGCTGGAGATGAAATTGTTTTATCCCTTTGATGCGCACGATATTATTTTTATAATTTTTTTAACTAAAAACTCTAGAAATTGAATATTATGATCCTAGAGACAAATAATATATGAATTAAAAGAGATCTACTTTTGCCCATTGTTTTGTGGGTGGTGGTCGCACTGTGAAACCACCGCGCGTCTAGAACTTTGAAACTTACCTAGGTAGTAGGAAAAAAAAAACTTACCTTTCTCCGTGCGAGGTTTCCAATAAATGACGAAATTTACGAATTTTTTAAAACAAATGCATGCAGGAATTGCATAATATATATATTTTACATTATTTTACAAACTAAATCGTCAGAAAAAATTTAAAAATAAACATTTATGTAATTTTTCTATAGCAGGGAAAGTATAAGTATCTACATAATAAGGACGTTTGGATACATGGATTAAAAAACTCAGTAAAATAAGGATAAAAAAAGACTCAGTGGTTTTTTTTTTTTTTTTTTTTTTTAAATTTCAAAGAACAAATATTTTTTGTGACACTGTTCAAAGCATGTTTTGTCTTTTTAATACATGCATAGACCCACACTGCATGTTTCGCACATGTATCTTCCATGATGTTTCTTCCTTGTGCTACAAAATGTACACTGATTGGATCTAAATTTCCCCGGTTTATGTCCAGCTTTATTTAGTTTCTTTTCATCTGGCACATGACATTTGTGGTATTTTTATGTTAATGAGGGCAGAACTTGATCTTTTTGACTTTGGTACGGATCATTCGTTTCCCATTCATACTTATTTTATTCGTATTTCGTCTCAAAATATTCAGAAAATATTTTCAATTTAAATAAAACTTTACGCGATTTCTATTTTTAATTACAACAAAATATATTTACATTAAATTTAAACTGCAGGAAATAATTTATAAAATCACAATACTAGCTTGGGGAGCAAGTGTGTTGAGGTCAGAGAAAAGTCTCTGGAAAAGAAAGACCTTTTTACTGGGCAGGTGCGTGTATTGTTTAGTAATAAAATAACTCTGTGATTTCAAAACCCCTTATCTATATCCGTGTAAAAATAAACATTCCTATTTGAGAAGCAAGCAAACGTCATTGTAAAGAGCAGTGGTTTCAAGGCGCGACCACCAAGCCTTTAGCATTGTGACACAATGCTCTAGTGGGGCAGTGGTCGCGCCTTGAAACCACAAAGCAAATGCCATACATATAGATGGTTTTTTTTATATATGCAGTTTAATTATTGTTATTTTTAATTGTTTATGATAGAAATCATGATGTGCGATGAATAACGTTTGAAATTTAAAGTTGTTTATATTAATAAAAGTAAGTTATTTTGTCTCATTGAAAACGAATTTTAAAAGGCATCCGATTTGAAGTACTAAGACCTAAAATATGTATGATTCTGTAGTCATTTTGTGTTATTTAGAGATCAAAGATCAGTAATCAATTTATTTTCACTCATAAATTTCCGAAGGAAGAGGAGAAAAAAATTCGAAAATTGGTGGTTTCAGGGCGCGACCACCGCGCGTCAAAGGGTTAATCCGTGCAGTGTTGCCAATACTCGCTTTGAAATTCTTGAATTTGATAATAAAAAATTATTAGCATTTTAAAAGATATGAAATAAATAACAGAAAATAAAACAAATAATAACAAAAATAATAACGAAAAATAAAACAAGTAATAACAAAAATAATAACAAAAAATAAATAATAACAAAACAATAACAATAATAACAAATAATAAATTCAAAATTCGATTTTGTCCAGGTGCAAATCTTCAAGTGGAAGACTACATTATTCAAAACTGGATGGCTCTAGTTTTCGGCGATTATGCGCATTGCAAGAAACATGCATACGTTCATGCAGATTCTTCATTTTTAAATTTATTTAAAAGTAATACAGCGGGGTAATATTTCATGGCAACAATATGAAAAGTGATTTACACGTTTAAAGTGATACTCTGCAAAATCCTGTTTCGAGACTAATAGCCCATTCGGGCTAACGCCTTTCTGAACTAACATTTAAATTAAAAGAAAATGCAATGAAAGTCTCTGTGATAACACTTATTTGCATGTGAAGTTCATTAAAAACATCCAACAACCATGGAAATTTTTCTTTTGAAATATATTAATTTCTCGTTACGTTATTTTCAGAAACTTATGAATGTGTGTCCATAAACTTATTAGCATCTATTTTGCTATCTAACTTTTGCTCTCTTGTTTTAAGATTTAAAAGAAACAGTACGTTGAATAATCCTAGTTAATTGCCCTCGAGGCTACCTAAATTTACTTTCAAAAGTGTTAAATTTATATGCTAAGTAGGTCATTAAAATTCAACAATTATTTTCGAAATGTCTTAACACTCCAAAGTACAGAAATCTTTGTTGTATGATGCCATCTTTGGTCTATATTGAAGCAGTTATCTCTCATTAATATTGCTTTCCATTAGCATTACACAGAAACCTTGTTTGTATTACTCGTTCTTTTCATAAAATTCCTTTTATCAATGAGTGAACCATTGTTAACAGAAATTCATGATTATTATGAATTTCTGTTAAAAATGGTTCACTCATTGATTACATTACTGACGAGTAATTTTACTTCATACTGAAAATTCTAATCGTGTGATGACAGCTTTTCCAAACTACAAAAGATATTGATACATCCTTTCTTGAATAGCATATATTGAAGCGTTTCTATGCCTTTTGTGTATTTTTAAAAAAATGATCCTTAATCTTTCACGCTCGGCTAGATCACAGCCCTTCTCTTTTGAATAGAATGTGACATGTTGGGCATTATTTAAAGAAAGCCTGGATTTCTTCACAGTAAGTGTGTTAATTAGATTGGACACTTAATTAATCACACTGAAGAATGATGTCGTAGAAGGGTTAATGTGGTCACTGGAAAGAGGTGTTTCTGTGAACTAGGAAAAGCAAGTAATAGCCTCAGTGTGCAAATTAAACTATTAATTTTCCTTTGTGCGTCTGCATATTTTAAACGATCACTTGACACATCTTTGAGGCTTACTTTCCCCATCAATAAAACTTCAGAAAGCGTATTCATCTGAGAATGTGTAAAATAATAATAACACTTAAATGTTGTTTTTCCAACTCAGAATTATAAGGGTTTTGTACATAACTATCTAATTAAAGAAACGTTATCTGGGACTTTTAAATTAATTTCCGCATTTACATATTTGACAGTTTGTGCTTTGCACTTACATTTCTGACAGTTTGATATTTCATTCATATTCAGCTTAAATATTCATTCATATTCAGCAGTAGTAAATGATTATCTGTTGTTTCTAAAGTATAAAGCGATCCAATATAGCTTTCTTTTGTTTAAAAGGTACTAAGTTTTTATTATAAAATTTTAAAAAATGCGACTATCGTCATGCTACATTCTTTTGAACCATGTTTAACCCTCTGAGTCCCTAACATTTTCAGCCGTCTCGCTATAGCTTACTGAAATTAAACACATTCTTCCTATTGTTGCAAGTTTCAGACTACTTAATGGAGTGCGATTTCTGATTGCTCCGGGAGTCTTCGTTTTCAGCTTTTGTCAGTTTACCTTAAGTCATGTATCAGAAAACTTTAAGGAACTGACAGACTTGAGGTACAGGAAGGCGAAACTCATTAACGGGGAACGGGAGAAATTTCGGGCATTCAGCTGAGATGTTAAGATAGAAGTGTAAAGCTCATAGGAAAGCGACTAATTCTTAAAATTTAAACCATGAGGAAGGGAATAGGTTTTATTTTAGTTTGTAAGTATTGCAATCTATCAGATTATTCTATGCTAACATTTCCGGTGATTAACTCATATTTGTTTTCCTGCACCAAAATGTTTCCACCCCAAAATGTCAATCAGCATTTATTTCACCCCTAAAACGTTTAATCATCAAACAATAAAGACTTGTGGGCTATACGAGCTGCGTTTCCATGGAAGGCCCTGTTACAGAAATAAAATCCCATACTAGTTATCTATAAGGCTTAAAAGAACTAACTGGCCCAGAAATAAACTAATAGCTAATTGTAGTGGAATCCACTAAGTCACTGGTGGATATATATATATATATATATATATATTTGCAAAGCTCAAAATGAGTTACTTTCATTGTATGTTATGATACTCATTAGTAGTTGAAAATTTCATTTTTTCGTAGATACTGGACTGAAAACAAAGAGGAGGAACTGTACTAAAAACTTCTCAAATTCTCTTTTCTTTAATAATTTTTTAATGGTAGTGCATGTATACCTGAAAATTTGCGTCAAAGTTTCTGATTTCAATTCTGCTAGTTAAGCAGATTATTATTATATTTAAACAAAGAAATATTAAAAAGTACATATTTCATGCTCATGTAAAATTTATTAAATAAGTAAGTCATATATATCTCGTCCAGACTCTTAGATTAAAATAAGTCATTCTTAGACCCTGGAATATAGTATTCATAAAACTAATTACTAGAACAAATATAAGTCTTTCAATGTGCATAACTTGAGACTGTAATTTTGACTCTATTATTTCTATTATTTGCATTTTCCGAAGTTTACTGTCAGACCAGCTCGCATAATTTGAATTAAATATTGCTTTAAAATAGATTCCTATGCAAATACGGCATTAGCGTGATATCACATAACCCTTGAGGCTTGATATTTCATTTAACATGGACCACGGGAAATGTGAGTGAAGTCAGCTGAATTTGCTTTCGTCCCTATTGTACGTAAATAATATACCTCGTGAGAGTTTGTATGAATTTCTCTCACTTAAATGTAATTCATGTGAAGTAACTGATATTCCCAGAGAAATAAAATATTCCTTGGTTCCTTTCTTATTTTGAAATTTTCTAATGCGTTAACTTTAGATAAAGTTCAGGCATAGAAATACTTTCCTGAATTATTTATTATTAATTTCTTACAGCGAAATTGATAAATAAAAGTGGCATATTGTTAGGGAGAAATGTTGTAAGGAATTTTCTTCCTCGCCGTGTGCTTTTGTGGTGTAGTTGGAAAGTACGTCCAGGTGGCAATCGGAAGGTCTAGAGTTCGAGTACCGGCGAGGGGGTCGTTAAGATTTCATGTTTCCTCTTAGAAAGAAACCTTATTACTCAACAATGTAAGAAACATTATCATTTGTGAATATTTCATGTGAATATTTCATGTAAATGAATTCTATTCTTTGGTGTATCGTAACTTTCATATAAATCCTATCACATAGGTCAATAAATTAGTTAAAATAGTATGTATTGTATTTAGGATTTGAAGACACTTGGTTTTGGAATTTTCTAAAGCTCAATCGTTTTCTTGATTCCTTGATAAAAAGATTGATTCTATCTTCCTAAAAGTGACCGTACCTACGTCCAACGAACTGTGAAAGAACTGCTGAAAAAGACGCGGCTCAGCGTTATCGAATCATTACTGGCAACAGTAGCACACGTGAAATCAAAAAATAAAAAGCTTTTTTCTCTCTCTATTATTCCCTAGATTTATAAGTAGGGGCGGTGGTTAAGTGTTTGTGTATATTTTCATTTTGAATTAGTATTGTTCTTAAAACTTCCTCTCAAAAATACTGATACTAGAAAGGAGTTGTTGAGTTGCTGATGGATGCAACAGATTCTTTTCCTCTTTCTGAAGATTACTTGATTTATGAAGATTGACATATTCAGCCATAGAAAACGAAGGAGAATTGGCACTGATTAATAAAATTGTACTCCCTCTCTCTCTCTCTGTATATATATATATATATATATATTTAAGTATATTTCAGGATAAATTAAAATAAAACGCAAGATCTAAATTCTTTACAAAACATTCTTCGGGAAGTTTTAATACCTACTGTGCTATTAAAATGCACTTTAAATTAATTCTCATAAACTGAAATTGAAGTAACTGAATTTTACAGCAATTGTCGGAACGTAATAAAAGCGGCTAGATTAGCAAAAGATTTATGAAAAAAACTAAAGCGAGGGAAAAAACATTTAAACATTTTGAAATTTTACGAACATTTGTATTAGCTCTTCAAGATGAGACATTTTGGCCTGTGGAAAGTTAAGGCAATACATTAGATATAATGAAAACGACTAGGCTTTAATCGACTCCAAGTTTTACGAAAAGGTCGCGAATTGAGTTTCGTATTTATGATATATGGTTAAAATAATAAAATTACAAAAGTTGTAATTTGCATATTTTGATAATTTAAGCTCTTACGTGGAAGATTCGATTAAAAGTGTATTGTAATATACAAATGAAACAAGCAAGTCTTAATATGGAAATGACCTTCTAATCTTTAACGCAAGTTTCGTATCAATATTTCATACTTCACGTGGGAAAATCTCGTCATTTGGCAGGAAGAGATAACTGTCATTCTTGCAGAAGGACAATTTTTATCTGAAGGATATATTAATATCTGTATAAAGGAATTCCGTTTTTCTATAGGTGCTCACTCACAGCTTTGTGTAAATGAGTGTTATTAACCATGAAAGAATAGCTAGGTCCGTTGCTGCAGCATAGAATGTCCTAAATTTTGAAGATTGATTCTTCTACGTTTCTGCCATGACAATACTTCATAGCTCAAAGAATATCCAACATATATCATCACATGTAGACCAAAAAAGTGTTGCGGACAAAGCTGTTATTCGGTCAGTTTTGTGCTTCACAATTTTGTTCCAGTCCCCTTCACTTTTATTGTCTAAAAGCCAGTTTACATTTCTCCGAGCGACTCGTAGCAAGCCACTCGGTACAACTTCCCTGATAATGCAAACGCTCACGTCGACCAAGTAGAAACGTAGGGGAGATGAATCAAAGATTCCGTTTCTACTTTGAACCAGTTGAAAATCTATCTCGGAAAGTGAGACCGAGCAGTCTTCGTAGAGACATCGTGCCCAATGCCGAGATGAAGCGATAATCTAACTATGGCATTTTTAATGCATATGCATTTTGTGAAGTATTATGGGATACTTTGATACCTGAATATTACGACCATTGTTTACTAATACCTAAATATAAAGTGGATATAACTACTGATCAGAACGAATTTAGATTTTTGATATTGTAGAAAAAACATAGAACATTAAATTAGGGTATCGGATTCAAAATATGTATTTTGAACATATTTATTTCTGAATTTTCTTTAATCAAAAAACAATTCAACTATATATTATTCAACTACTCAATAAAATACAGTTTTCAATTAAAAAAAATAAATGAGAGGGCAAATATTTTATTTTGTTGATATTAATTTCGAAAAACCAGTTTTCACTCATGGCCAATTTCACCTAGTAAAATATAATCTAAAATTTTGAAATTTTGTTTATAGACTTTCCTTTTTATTTGAACAACACATTGGATTTTATATACAAGCAATCAGTCGGAAGTATTAAAATAAAAATCGAAGACAGAAGGCGTATAAGGCTGTTATTAACATTTTATAATTTGAGGGTGTTAGAGAATTCAAGCGAAAATTAATAATTTTGCTCAACCTCATACACAGAAAATAGCTTCAAACACTTCTGGAATAAATATGCTGATTGTACATTTTGGCACTCGAGATAAATATTGAAGAGAACTGTAGGATTAACCCGTTCCTAGAAATCAAAGCGCTATCTGCATTTTAATTTTGCTGGCAGAGCATCTCGAAAGAATGTATTTTTTTTTTCTGAATAAGAGGAGTGACCATTTTCAATAAAGTTTCAAATTATCCTGCACCCATTCTGATGTAGTTTTTGTAACAAAGGATATCCTCGCCCCGAAGTTCATTTAAAAGTTGATTTAATGCTCCCAATGAATTGGGAGCATTAAATCAACTAATTAAATCAACTCGCTGTAATGAATTACAGCGAGCTACCCAACCACGTCTTGTTTTCCTTTTCATCTTCTTTCCCCCCCCTAAAACAGAAATTAAAATTTGTTGGAAACTGCTTCGCAAACTTCAAGCACAGCAACTTACACGTCGGTATTCATTTTGCAAACAAACGGAGGCGAGGTGTCAGTCCGGCTCTGATTGATGTAAACAATCTATTAGATTACAGGTCCGTTCACTCGGTTCGAGACGCTCGGACGAGGGGCTCGCTCGCGAAAGTCACTCGGAGAAGTGTACACCGGCCTTAAGGTAAAAGAAGAACTAAGGAGTAAGAGCAAAATCTCTAACAAAATTAAGTTTCGATCCACTTGTGATCCATATAGAATAGTCAGAATGAAACTATGGGTAAAAAAGAAACCTATATTCTTAAATATAATTCTGAGTTATGTAAAAGAATTTTCATGCAAGAAATTACAGTGTAAGGAGCATCCCGTGTTTCAAGCGGCAAATGATGGATATGACTGTTACCATCATTTGTTTCTAAGTTTCACGTGTGCTTCATATTACAGCACTCAAATCTCACGACTAACTTATTTGTAATCAACAATGTATCTCCTTAGAGGCTAACATTATTAATATATTATACTCACGGTTCATAATATAAAAATTCTACTTTTTGAAAATTAATCCCGTGATCCCGAGTTCCTTTTCAAAATTTTTAGTATTCCATCTCTCTCTCTCTTTCGTTATTTTAAAGTTTATTAATCACTTATATGCTTAGGCTTTATAAGTGAGTTATAAATCTTTTAAAATAACACTTTCTAAAGGAATATTATAAATCTCTCTTAAGTCGGTAGAGCTAATTTTTGCAATAAAAGTAAATTCTAAGGTAGAAATTTTATGGAACATTAGAAAAGTTCCTAAATTTATCCACCGCCTGAATTAAGAAGCTTCTTATGTAAGCATCGGTGATAAGTCATTCGAGTTGAAAGAAAACGGAAAATTCTCCAACCTAATCCCTTGCGTGGGTGATCAGAAATTGAAGAGCGATTCAATGCAAATGACGTTTACTCAAGATCTTCTCACAGAACTTGAAACTAAACCTTCTGCTGATAAATCAAAAGATGCGCTGAGAACAGAAGTAATGCGAATAAATGAGCGTATTTCCTTTCTTAAGGATCTGTTTAAGCTGGGGAATTTCAGCCAATGTACTATGACTAGGGTGCAACTAAAAGCCTTGAAGTTAATTAAGAATGAGACGTGGGTGTTAAATAAGATCTTCGAATAGAAGTGTACCTGCTTGTTGCAGGATAAAAGAGCAGGAAAAATATTTTAAAACATAATGAAGAATTTCGTATTCTATTCTGGTAATATTTTAGAAGGTATAGTTAACTTTTGAGAAGTTAATAAAAAGTGCAATCAAAGAGTCCAATGATTAAGATCATGAAAATTTTGCATTAATTGAATTCTTGCATCACATTACACAATCCAAATTTCACTAAATAAAATTCAGTGTGTTTTCTGAAAATTCAAATTAGAGATTGATTTGGATTGACTTACATCTTAAGATTAATGCAACTTCCTTATACATCCTGGATTTCGAATATAAGATATTCTGTTATTTATGTATAGTATTTAACCTTTAATAAGTAATGAGGTCGGCGTTTTACTTTCAATATAGTGCTGAATTCCATCAGTGGCGGACCAGATGGCTTGTTCGTGACTCGGATTCTTGGAAACGGACCAACTGCAAGGGATCTCGGTTAGTTTTATCTACAACCAATGCTATAAATGAGTTTGCTTTTGAAAGGGCTCCACGAAGGCATCGTTCTTACTCTCTTGCTTAAACCATCTAATTAACCAAATTAATATTCAGGTTTGTTCCAGAGACATAAACTATACAAAAAAATTAATATTTTATTAATTACAATCAGTCTGGCCAATTTATGTATTACATACTCATATTATAAAATAATAATAATAATAATACTAATAATATAAAATTATGTGTTTTTGTTGTGATTAATCACTCTTGTCTGACTTAATCAGAATAAGGCCATGAATTTTATCTTGGCAAGACGTAGAAGATTCCGTCTGTCGTTGATAAGAGCATTGGGCACCACATAGGCCGGACTTTGCCGGCTACACCTCAGTTTTGTGAGAGAGTATACCGGTGGGAGGCAGTCCGAGGATATCCCACCCCTCTTCCCTTAACACCAAGCCATAGGAAAGGACTTTAAACTCTCGATATATTTAGAGTGTCCCAGTGCCGCAAAGACACTATATATTTACAACATGCATGCCTTCTCCGGGATTCGAACCCGGACCTTTCGGTACGGTAGAGAGAGTCACTAAATACTAAATTATACTTTAATTAAAAACCATGTGCTAAAATAAAAGAGGTGGAGAAGATTTTACCAAAAAATAGCAAAAAAACTAGCCTTCTATGACATCGCACGGGGATGTTCAGGGATTAAAATAGAATCCTGCTAGCAAAATTCTTAAATGCTCATTACAGCAGGAGTAATGAATGTGGGTTTCCATAAAATAATTACAGATATCATATATTCTATGTGAGTTTCGTCAAAAAGTTTCTTTTTACACTATTTCACTTAATATGTATTTAAAATGCCCGCTGCTGGATTGCGTTGTCAATGTTTTCATTATACGCTTTGGATACGTGCTCTAGATCATTTAGAACTACAGTACTGAACTCTGATATGATTAATATTAATCTACGAAAAAGTTCAATAATCATTAACAACATAAATTACCAGTCAGGCATTACTTCCATCGAACCGGTAATAAACTAGTTCGTGGATTTGAAACGGTAAAATCAATTATTAGCCTTCATGTCGAGGACAAAATTCTTAGTATCTGCAAAGTTTCAGTGGTTTTGTCTAGATGACATTGCCAGAGCTTTTGGTGTTCTTGTTCTGTCTGGAACATTTTGCAAAATGACTTAAGCCCCTCTTTCAGGTTTTTTATTGAGATTTGAAATTAATTGAGTCAAAGCACTCGAGGATTATTTATTTAAAATATTTTAGATATTTCGACATATTCTAATACAATGTAACAGGGGCAGTGGAATTAGTGGTCCCTGTGAAACCGAACTCCGTCGTTGTCTAAGCCGTTGACATGCTCAGACACTGCTGGTGACGTTACAGGTTTTGTGTTTCCACTGGGAATACTATTACTTCTACAGTATCAGAATATGTCGTTTCATATCTCCTAATGGTTAGAATGTTGGGCAATGGCCTCTAGACTGCAGTTTGGGCAGTTAACCTCGCAAGAGGGCTATTATCGTTCTACGAAGTGTCACAACTTTCTGTTTTCATAATATTAGCACTACTTATTTTTTCAGAATTTTAGTTAGTGTATTATCATTTCCTGTAATCATGAAATTTGGTGTATAACCAGAAAGATGAAAAAAATCATTCCACAAGTAAATTTCTGTCTAACGGACAAAAAAGTAACATGACGGTAGACAAAAATACAACAACATCCTATTAGCTCATACAATCAAAATTAATAATCTATTTCTCATGCAGTCGATATCTATATATCAATAATACATGCATGTACGAAATTTATTAATATTGTAGCTACGAAAAGAAATGGATAAAATATTAAAAATATTATCTTTATTTCTTGTCTTCACAGATACAGATTGAACACACAAGTCTTTAAATATCATTGATTAAAGTAACTGAGTAATATTTTAATGTAGAATTGGCTACTATTTACGTTATATATGTATAAAGCCTAAAAAATCCATCGCCACTCGGATACTTCGAGATAAGTGTATTTCTTTAACAACAATGAACAGAAGCAGATTTTACAGAAGCAGATTGGTTTCATGAATAAACAGCCGTGCGTTTTCAGAGAGCTAGTTCTTCTTAGCCTTATTATTAATTTCTTAAATTATATAATTAAAATTTTCCATTCAAAGATCGTGATCGAATCTCGTTTGCTTAATCTGCCCCAATGACAATCGTAGAGCAAACTATGACAATGGTTGAAAGTATTCATGCATCCCAAAGGACACATTCCATACACAAAATTTATTTGTATCTCGCGCATTTGCTTCTTCTACCACCACAAGAGATGGTCTTACATTTTTCTAATGACCCTATATATTCGATCGCCATATTACATTATCTTTCCGAAATTAAATTGTATATTTGTATATACATTCTCTGGCCGTCTGCATATTTTCATAACATTCTACTAGTTCTTTTATCATGCATTTTCTCTGCCATGTAGTGTATTCTGAGTATATAGATTGGGCATAGTTATATCTCTGTCTTTAAATATATACTGTATTATGAAAGGATAGTAGGGATATTTAAGAATTTACTTTATTGCATTTTTAGTCTATTTTTAGTATGACATAAAAGTGCATCTTACGTTTCTTAATAACAGCCTGTATCACATAGAAACCTATATACGGATTTTAAATTTCTTGTTTCATGCCTGCCATATAAATTTATTCCACAAAATCAGCATTTGTGAGATTAGAATTTTAAAATTCTCATTTATGTAAGTACTACAAGTACTATATTGTAAGTACTAAAAATGCGCTTCGAATATGTTTATGAAATTATTGTTTTGACAGGTAAAAAAAGAGAGTGATCGAAGTACAATATTTTAGAATTTAGAAGCGTTTATGAGTTTACGTCATGCATGGAGTTTTATTTCACATAAGTTCTCTAACGGTGTAAGTGTTAGCACATAAAGCCATAGTCGAATTTTCTTGTTTATCTTTCGAGAACCGTAATATCTCTACAGAGGGCCCGAATTAAAATTTGGTGGACAATAATTCGTCATGACCTGATCTTGGTCAACAGGTTCTCGTACCTTTTTTTAGGTTCTCTTCAAGTCAGACAGAGAGAGAGCACAGGAAGCTATCGCATTCTCATTGCGTTCTGTGATGGTTTATGTTGTAGCGTATTCAGCTAACAACTAGATGATCCGTAGTTTGAAGGAACGCATAGTGTTTTTCGCCCTCTTTCTTATCCTCATTTCTTCGGCCCATAAAATTTTATGCTTTATGGAGTGGCAGCACCGTTGTCTTTCTAACAATGAATGAGTTTCAAGCAACATCGTAGTGAATCAACAACAATAACAGCAACATAAAGAAAGCATATTCTCTTAACTTTCCTCTAACCGATATTTAGTCATTTCCTAACTTTAAATTAAAGTTGAAAGCAGCTGAAAATTGCTTTCAAAACTATAAAAACGTGATTTCCAGGCATGCGTTTAAAAGTTCAATAAAAGATAACAAGTACGTCGCTGCTGAAAATGACCACTTTGAAAACAAAAGAAAGTGTAAATTGGTTAACTCTAAACAGTTTCGCTAAATTCTTTAAAAAAGGGGGTGAAAGAGGGATACAGGGACTTTTAAAATCTGTCTTAAAGAAAGGTCCAGGTCATCTTCAATTTTGTATACCCTCGCAAATTCGGTTGAGAGTAAATTAGAAGAGAAAAAAAAAACAGTGTAAAAAGGAAAAATGAGAGGAATGTTGACCTTTTTAAATATCGAAAATAATGGTCAAAGTAAAACGAACACAAACATAACGTCATCTGTCAATGTCTAAGCTATTAGAATTACGAAAGTGATTCGAATTAATGACATTAACTTGTAGGGTTTATATTTATTTTAACTAACATTTATTTTAAGTTTAAACTATCTTTCCTGTCAAGCCTTACTTTCCCCTGGAATTGCCAATGCCAGAGTATGTAAATTTTAGTAGAACGCGCAAGGATTCAAATTGTCAGCGGAAGTAATCTGAGTTAAATAGAAGGGAAACGAGTTCGAAGGTGTGCTTTCTTGCTTCACGAGCGTGGAGGTGGCTAGTTAGAAATTGAAGAACCACGCGTTTCGGCCTGTGTGCTTGCCTCGGCAGATTGTTAATCTTTCAACGTAATATACAGAAGTTTGCTGAATTATCAGCGGTATTTTAGAACGCGGTGAGGTTAGTTACGTTTAGAGAGCCTCGTAGTTAGTCACTTGTTACTATTCTTTTCTTAGTTTCTTATTTTTATTTTACCGCCGGGTCGGCGTAGTTTGTGAGCGTCAAGCATTTGTGAGCATTTGGAATTTCTAAAGTTGAATAAAAAGGGATTTAAACCCTTCTCAAGACTTTGTCTACTTTCCAGGTCTTAGCAGTCACCACTATTGTTGCGTGCAGGTTGGAAGCGCGCAACATTACAAACTATTGAAGATAACTTTTTTTGTGAATGTAAGAGCTTCAAGAAAATCCAATTCACGAGGTGAAGAAGCTTTAGATATGATTTTGCAGAACGAAAGCCAAATTTGTGATTAAGTGTTCATATACGATTGACCGTAGAGGATTTGTTTATTAAAAATCGACTCCAAAGCAAGGTTACTATTTTACCTAATTTAAAATTGGTTAAGAGCTATGAAAATGAGATATAAGTATAAGATATAAGTTTTAGAAACAAAAAATTCTGATTTGACGTAAACGTGCCTTTAAAAATTTTCATAGAATATTAACTAATAGAAATAACACTCGATTTTACAGAACCCTTGAAAATTGTTCGGAAATCTGTACAGAAATTGAGAATTATATTAAACATTACTGAATGTGAAGAATACTAAGGAAAATGTACATGTGTAAGTACTTATTTTACTTTTAACAGTAAGTTCATCTCATGAGTGCTTTTTTAAATGTATTTCAGGTTGGAAGATGCTTAGATCTTTAATATCTTGCAAAAACCATTTCTACGAAACTCCTTTCTTTCGAAGACTGTGTTGAGATTACTGAAAAATGCCTTATAATAAAGAACGAACTATGAAATAATGAAAACGGAAATATTATCTATATCACAGCAAATTTCTTCAAACTGCATACATACTTGAATAAAAAATATTCCCTTGAGATTTATAATGTCTGCTTATAATACAAGTGAAATGAGAATAATGCTTGAGGCATGTTATTTTTATCAGCACATTTACAATAAAAGGAAGTATATAAAATATCTCTGTAATGAAACACAAAAATTGTGGTATATTTCTAGGGTTTTGCAATTATGTATGATGAAATGAGAAATTTAATACTATTCATCGCGCTCATGTGCAAATGCATTTTCTCTCGTTAGCTCTAGACTTTTTTTTTTCTAAATCCAAGAAATAATATGCACTTTGAAAATTGCGTCTTCCGTATAAGCTTGGAAACAATTTAAGATTGAGCTTCGAAATATACTGCATCTTAAACTATCTCTTATTAATATGAAGATACAAAATTTCGCAACTTTCTTGTTACAGACACTGAAATATGAAAGTGTTCGTAGCTGGTGTAATTAAGATTATCTAAAATATGTAAACGACTTTTAAAATACTGGCATTCTTTTCTTTCTAACCTTATCTAGTGCTAATGAATTCTATTTTCAGAGCCATCGGTCAATAGAACTTATAATATGCTTGATAGACTAGAATTATTAGATGAGGTTATTAAGTTCTGCTGCACCCAGCGGAAGCATGAAAAGCTACAGTACTATACTAAAAGATGTTAGAATAAAAATGCACTCAAAGAAATAAATGAACGCACAAACTATGTGATTATTTTACATTCGTATATAGACATTACCAGTCTTTTCAATTATTTATGAATATCAGGTAACTAAATACTAATTATTCGTCCAGCGTTCGGCTTTCGATTGCTTAACAGCCTGCCTACTTAGAGGTTTTTGTGGCACTATATGTAGCGCAATATAAATGTTAGCATGTAAAATATATATGAATGTGTAAAGTATGTAACATCATATAAAGAAATTTTCCTTACAGAATGCTTATTCTTAAAGTAAGTACAAGATCGCTTGTCTTAGAAAATACCCCATAAAAGAATCCCTTTCTAGACGCAGATAGCTCTCCAAAGGTTTCCACTGATTAATCAATCAGTCTTTAATTATGAATACAGAGAGACACAGTACTTTTTTTATTATACATGTATGCATGTACTGCATATAAACAATACAGTCAGGTGAAAGTAAAAATAAGTGCACACATCACAACTATTATTTTTCAGAATTAGCACGTTTTACAGAAATGTCGAAGCTAATTTGTCTTGGTATTTAACATGAATGTGAAACGGAATAACATTTAAGGTTAATTTTACACTTGCGTGAATCTAAATATACTTAGATTACGTCGATTTCATGAAGTTTTGAGAAGCGTCTAGAAAATTATATTGATAACATTATTTCTTTAAATAATTTTATGAGCAAGTAATTGAATTTAGTTTTAACTTATTAAATAATAAGGATTTAAATTCAGTTTTCATATCAACAGTAAGGCTGTTATTCCTTGGGTTTAATTTTTGAAGCCATTCTATTTTTTAAAAAATGTTTCCTTATTAGTCGTAATTATTGTAAAACATGTAAGATAATTTGCATTTAATATTGCATTCTAGATTAGCATTCTGAGAAGGGACTTATTTTTCCATCATATTGTAACATTTATGTGCAATATCCTATGAAAATATAGATAACATTACATTTTAATACTTGTTTACCGCAATTTTAATACAGATTGCTATACACATAAGTTTGTAGGCTTTTTAATTCTTAACAAAATTGAAGAAATGTAATTACATTTAACTTCATACGATCTTAAGATAACGTATCTCAAGATTAATTAAGCATGATGATTAATTTTATCTATTTATGCATATATGTACGTATGACTACAGAAATTTAACTTAGAATAATTATCACGGGAAGAAAATAAATCAGAAAAGTCGCAAATGCAGCGAAGTGAACAAGATTCATTAAGAATATGCGTGAAAGCAACTGCATCGGGTACTCCAAAATAACTAAGAATGCTAGGTAAGAAAATAAATTTAACTAATATTTGAAAGCCAGTTTTGTTTCATTTGAGATTCCTAGTTAACTTTTATAAATAACTTACCACTTTCAGATTATATATATATTCAAAGATAAATGATGACGAAATGGAGTGGGATAAATGGAAATGCCAATAAAAATAAAATATGAAAAATAATAAATCGCTTTGAAAACCTTTAATCATTTACCAAAAGTGCACAGTGAAAGAGGGAAAAAATCTATTTAATTCAATTTCTTTCTTGCTGCAATTGGATATTTTAATCTCTGCAATATCTCTCACTATCGATTTAACATATGTCTATGTATGCATAACTGCGGAAGCCATACCGGCTTTCAAGAGCTGTAGCGATTAGCAATATAAAACATGCGGGAGATATGTCTACTTTATTGCTCTACAAACTTAGATATTTTAAAATGCAATCAATATAATATTTTTTAGATATAATTACAGGATAATGTAAATTTGTATATGAGAGTATAGCTAACGCAGTGACGGGATATTTGAATCTTGTAAAAGATTCACGATTCAAAAACTCTGATTTACATGCTCATTTCGTCCTTTGAAAATTTCGATTCCTAATCTGAAAGCCGTTAAATGTTTCAAGTGAAAACATTGGAAATATTAAAATTATTGACAAGCGAGTAAAGGCTACTTACTTATTAAAAAAGGAATGTTTGCTGCAGTTTCAGTGGTCCAATATCATCTTGTGGTGGCCATGAGTGCCACACTCGGAATTATTTGGAGAGAATTAAAGGTTCCACGTTTAGTGTTTTTCTGGGCCAACACTTAAAATAAGCTTGTTTTCCCTATGCTCGATTTGATTTCAAAAGATGCCGGAAAAAAATGCAAGAAAATTCGAACTGTTTTACTCTGAAATATTTTTTTTTATCAAATTATATTGAGAAAATGAACTCTAGCATTTAAGAATTATGAGCTTCATTTATTAAATTTCATTCGTGCGTTTTAGTAAATACACTTAGTATTTTTAAATGCAGTTTGTTTTTGATAAAATCCTAATTTCAAATTTATCCTTAATTAGAAACTTTTAATGTTAAGCAAATTTTTTCATTCCTTCGTCTTATATTGTGCTTATATAAAGGAAAAGCGATTAAAAAATTGAGACATTCAAGAATCGTTTATAATTTGTATTCTGGATAATTCTGAATCCCCCTCCCAACTATTTATTGCCTAGATTTCTTAATACCCTGATTAGTAAATTAAAAGAAAGAGCTTTTCTTGCCTTAAAACTAAAAATAAATGCATTGAAACAGAATGCAGAATATTCATAGTATTGGAAAATAGATATTTCAAATAGAAAGATATATAAATATATCAAATAGATATTTTGATAAGTTCAAATAATGTTGTCGAAGATGCAACAAGGTAAGATGTTACAATTCATGTTTGAACTATCTGTGGAATCTACGTTATTCAAAGAATAATGACATTATTGTTATTTTTAAGTAAAATCTTGATGATGACAAAATAACGAAAGGTGAAAACTTACCTGACGAAGAAAATAACTCCCATTATCTCTTCCTTACAACTACTAATCTCGCAAGAGTAATGGCGAAAGAGCTAAGGCGTTATAAGAAGCAACGCATAGCCACACAGAGTGCTCATCAATTTCAAGTTCAGGGGGCGAGTTAAAAAATATACTCTCTCTCTGATATTTCATCTTCCTGAGGCCTATAATTTTCCCTGCTTTTAAGTAAAACATCTTTCTACGGCAACTTAATATCTCTGCCTTAAACTACGATGTTTCCTTTATATCGTGAAAACATTAACTAAGTTTATGGAATAAGACAGAATCTTATGTAGAATATTATTTACACATTGCAAAACTTTTTTGCTGCATGCATGTCAGAAGATTTACTATAAATAGCATTTTCGGTATGTTGTCATAATGTTTCCTTTCTAAATTAATTTCAAATTTAAACTCAGATAATTTCAAGATGATACAAAATCTCTATATGTTTATATTGAGATCTTATATAGTTTAGAATATGACAGTATTGATGGGTTTACGTTCTTGTGGATGAGCATTATCAAAAGGAACAATATTAAAATATGTAAATATGACAGCTCGTTGTTTTAAAGTATGTAAAAGAATTTTCGTTCAGTACTAATAAAAAAGAGTAAACTAATAATGTAATAATTTATTTAAAAACTAATGTTATTTAATCATTCTAAAAAAGGAAAGATTGTTTAAAAGACAGAAATGTTGCTCTTACTTGTTTTTGCTTCTTTTGACACAGAAGCGGTTAGTTTTATTATTTTATTTTCATTATGTTCTGGGCCCACCAGCGGCCGAGCGGTAAAGTCGCTGAACACTGGTAGTTCGGTCCGAGGTTCGAATCCCGCGGACGGGCTGGCTGCATGGGTGTTTTCGTGGTTTTCCCCATGTGCAACGTGTATACGAGCCAGTTTCCCTTAGAAAGACCTCCACGAAGGCATTCCTCTCCTTAGGCAGATAGCCCTAGTGTGCTTTGCCATAATTAAATACACACATTATGTTCTGTATTATTTTGCATATGTACATACTTTCATTCATAGAGGAATATTTAACATCTTGAAATGAGTATATGGGTTGTCTGTAATACATCATTTATTGAAATGACATTATATAATATACAGGTATGTATGAAATAATACTAATAGAAAACACTGAAATTTATTAAAATATAATTTAATAATTTTTAATATTACATTTCTGTATTTAATATTATCAGATAACTCAGCTCTCACTTATGACACGCATTTAGAAATTTAACTTTTATAATTAATTCATTTAGAAATTTAACTTTTGTAATCTTAAATTACAAATTACTTTTGGGCATTTTTAAGAGAAACATTCTTTGAAGAATGACTATGAAATTTTGTATTTAGCTCTATTATAGTTTAGCAGCGCATTTTCTTATACAAATCATTTATTAAGCACCAACTGGTTATAGAACTGGTAGGCTTAATGGCTACCTATTTCATAACTTAACCGTGTTTAGGAAAGGAGATTTCAGTTGCCTAATTTCAGTTAGAAGTGTGCTATTGTTACCATGTGAACTGTACATATCACCACGGTTAAAGTTAGAATGTCGTAACATGGATGTAAAAGAAATGTACATTGTTAACTCCTGGATCACTATTTGCAAACACATATCTGTGTTATGAGTGCCGTATAGAGGAGAATGTTGTCTCCTCTCTCGGTGAAGTATGAAATATTAAATTAATATTCAGGCCTTGTTTTCATTGTAAGTAATTCTACTTTTGAATAACAAGCAATAAATAATGGTCTTCACACTTGATAAGACACTTTTAAGTATTATTTTATTTTCACTTGCAAACCCGAGAGTGATGCCTAATAATGATAGGGGTTACAAACATGGCTGCCTTCGTGTGTAATTTATGTGAACCTTTACAAATAAATTTAATAGACTGTAGAGACATTAGGATTTTTTTGGAGGCTGGAGAGATGAAAAATTAGCAACGCCTTCGCCGGGAATCGAAGCACGTACCTCTGGAATACTCAAAGGGAAGCAATAATTCGAGTGAAATTAAACATATTCCTTCCCTAATAGAATGAGGGGACGACTGAGCAATTTCATCATAGAAGAATACTTCAATTATTTCATTCAAAAATAACTTTTGCGACTATTCCTTAATCTATGGAAGCTATGAAGCAAGAAACAATTTAATAGAGAGCCGGTTTTATTTTTCTGTTCTTCTGCCATCAGAATTACCAGCGCCACTTGAAAACTACATCTTATAGTTAACAAAAATTCAAAAGGGGATGAATCTGCTGAATATCGAGCCATTGATCGGGTAAATTTTCAATGTGTAGGAATTAAAAACAGGGACATGCATTGTTAATGCTACGAATTATTTACTAAATAAAATTATAATTTACTTCTGCTGTGTGCGGAGACGAGCGTGCATGCATTTTTTATGAGTCACAAAAGAACAATCCAGGTATTCAATATATTTATCTTGTAGAAAGAAAAGACATAGGAGTAACGGAACGGGAAAATGAATGAAGTAATATAGTATAATATTGTAGAGATATTAGGTCTTTTTTGGAAGCAGGCAAGATGAAAAATGAGCAATCGCTTTCACCGGGAATGGAACCACGGACCTCTGCAATACTGGCCCAGCGTGCAAAACCACTACACCACGAACGCGCGCTAGGAAAGCGGGAGAAATACCTTATATACTCCCTTTTTAAAGGGCTACTGGGTTTTTTTAGGGGACCCAATCGCCAAATCCTGGGTGTGGTGAATCCTCATCCAACACCCTTTTATTTCGGGCGCCACTGTAGAGACATTAGGCATATTTTTGGAAGCAAAGGAAATGAAAAATGAGAAATCGCCTTCGCCGGGAACTTTAATGACCATAATTTTATCAAAAACGTTTTTGGTGAGTT
The DNA here is from genome assembly GCF_044657685.1 of Stegodyphus dumicola. Lineage (NCBI taxonomy): Eukaryota > Metazoa > Arthropoda > Arachnida > Araneae > Eresidae > Stegodyphus > Stegodyphus dumicola. Next base: position 162,743,121 of record NC_140781.1, on the reverse strand, counting down.
AAAGTTCGGTTGCTAAGTCTAGAAAGACGTGCAGTGTAGTAATATAATATATTATTCAGCCCAGAAAGTAAAATAAGAGTATTACAAACGATAGTTTTGACAGTTTCCAAGCTTGAGCTTTAGTTAGTCTAAGTTACTTGCACATCTTATATCTAGTTGCTTCAAGTATAAAATCTTATACACGTTTTTAGAAATAAATATTACGTTATCTTGGAGTGATGAATTCTAATAAAAGAGCAACTTCTGAAATGAAGCTGAAAACACTGAAATATACTGATGGTAGACACTGTGAGATGTATGAATTGAAATAAATGTCGGGAAAACTGCGGTGAAGGATGCGGAGAAAACCTGAATCCTTTCAAGATTCAAGTAAGTATAATATGTATTATAAAGAAGCTACTAGGGATGCGTTATGAACATTATACTAAGAGTTCTCTATGAAATAGTAGAGCTATTCAACTGCCATTATATAGTCTTACGTACTTATCTGCTGTTACGAAAATGTGACGTGAGTTTGCTTCAGAACAAGAACTGAAATATATTTAAAAACAAATTAATGAAATTTGAATTAGTAAGTCTAATATCTATATACAACATACATGCATACTTACGTATGCAATTTCATATGCGGTTTCGAATTAACCCGTCCTTTATTTATTTATCCGAAGACCCAATTCCACAGAAGCATGTTAAAGAGTTAGTGTACACATATTTATGCTCTTGAGTTTACGTAGAATACTGGATCATTCATTCCTACTTATTGTAGAATTCTGAGATAAAAATATAAAGTATTTCGGATCTGAATGAACTTACAAAAAAGGATTTGATTCTTCGACATTGGAATTCTTGAGGCGATCGAAAGTAGGTTCAGATAAAATGAATTGTGTCAGGCTGTTATTTTCACGAGCTTATTAACTACATTTTCTCCCATGCAATTTTAAAATCAGAACGTATATCCTTTAAAATATGTCTTGTTTAATAACAAAAAAATTATAAAGCTTGCTTTTGTTTTATAAACGGTATTTTTTAATACTTTCAAGGGTCATAGAATAAGCAGTCGGAACTGTCATGGTATCTCTTGAATACGAGTTGACATGGTCGAAACAACTGCTTTTCTTCAAATCTCTTAAGATAGGGCTAGAAAGAAAATCACTGCATTTTACAAGAATCCCAAACAAGAAAGTCAGAACAAAAAATGAAAACGGTATAAAAAGAATCATCTTCTTACGATCCGAGCTACCAGGGATGGATGAGCTGTTGTTGATGTCCTGAGGTGGAAAAAGCGGCAGCTAAGGCCTCCCTTTATGACCACAGCAAACGTGAGCAGAAGAGCAAAAAGTCCTTCTTCGGGGAAAATGGACCGATGGACACCATCAGATAGTTCTTGGTCTGTCTTAGATCTAAACAGAAAAGACTAGGAAAAAAAGTCTGGCAAAGAGTTCTTTTTCAAACTTTTCTATTTCAAACTTCGTGAAATCCGAGCAATTTCTTATGATTTTATTTTGTGTCACACTTCGACGTAACGTTAATAAATAACTAGGCGTGAATTTAATCAATAAAAATCTTTGATCACGTATTTATGGATGCGTTAACGGAAGGGCATGGTAAAAATTTATTATTTTTTGTTTATGATTATATTTTGAGAGTTCATGATATGCGCCGCATTCGTATAATTTATTTCGGGTATCCGATGTGAAAATTAAATTCAGTATCTGAAGTTTCTGAAAGTGGAGGTACTGAAATGTATAACATATTATTTAGGATAGTTAGTCTCAAAAAATAATTACATTTCTTTCGCTTGTAAGTTTAAAACTGCTCTTTTAATGATAGGTGAAGACTGTACAGCTTAGCATTAAACTGATAACAAATGCCATGAGATTAAGGATTTCGATCGATTCGCTCAAAGCGATTAGTTGAATAAGTGATTCTCTGAGTTATTAATTACCCAAGTAATTCCATGGAAACCTTCGTAGAAATCTTTGAATAGTGCTTAAGCGTACAGGTTTTTAATCTGATGTTTTATTTTATGCTGCATTTATAAAGAGTTATTCACATTTAAAAGGATTAATTCACCGTAAAAGATTTAAATAGTGTGAGCCATTAAATAAACCACTTGCCCTACTTTAAACAAGAAAGATATTAAATTACAGTGTGTATATGCATTTTGAAACAAATAACGTTTTAATGCCACTGTGTATAGAATTTTTCAATTAACTGTCTGCAAAGCTTAAGGAAATAAAACCATATAAATTGTAGTAAATATTAGAAAATTAACCTTTGCACTTCTAATAAATTGAATAGGTAAGTTGCATAGCTGTATTTCAGCTCATATATCCACTGAGTTGCATAAACTATCGATTATTTTAATTTACATTATTTCAGTGTTTTTCTTTTAAGATTATTTGTAACTGGCTCCGGTTGTTAAAAGAATGCAAATTTCGGTTCTAGACTGGAAAGATATTTCATTTAGTAATCGAGCATATAAATCATGACACAACTAAAACATGCATCACACTGAACAAGGAACTAACAATTAAATTACCTATAAATTTGAATTAATAATAAAAAGGTTACAATTTTAAATCAAAAATTCTGAAAAGGTAATGATTAAATATGGTATAGTCAATTAAGGTTTATGTCATATCATACTGTTACATTGTGCTCAGAGTGATGTTGTTTGTTTTTCTGTTAAATGACAAGGAACAAAACAGTTACAGGCAACCTGTTGCAGAATAATTTCGTCTAAAAATCCCTTTTTTATAGTGCGCCACATTATATTTAACGTAAACACTTTATATGAAACGTAAACTAGTTAACGTAAACGCTTTATACATCACGTAAACTATAAAAAAATCACTTAATATTTTTTTATAGTTTACGTTTTGTAATACGAGTATATATGTTTCTTGTCTTCATATGTTTAGAGTTGCTTTTTTAACTGACATTACATGGCCCTATATTAAACTGGTAACAAATGTTATATATTTGAGTTAAAATAACACTCTAGATAACGATTATTGAGTTAAAGCAACAAGAATTACCGTAATATTGATAAGTTTGCAGGACTAGTTTCGAAGATCTATAGTTGAAGCTTCGAAACTATTCCTGAAATGTTATGATAATTACGTTGATTCTTGTTGCTTTATCTCTTCTAATAAAGTATTATATAGTCAAAGATTTCGAATAGTTTGGCACAATCAATTAACAGTATAATAAGTGATCTCTTAAATCAATTAATAGTATAATAAGTGAGTCTCTTAAATTAATTATCAAAGACATTTAATCAGAAATTTAGTGAAAAGCACTTAATAATCTCTTAAAGCACAGGTTTTTAATGTTATTTTATTTACGTAGCAAATTAAATACATTGAAATTTTCCCTGTTCCTGGAGAATTAATAATTTCTTAAAATATTGTTTTTGCTTCTTGAAAGTTCAGCATAGTCCAGCATTTTTGAAAGCCCAGTATATTCATCATATTGATAGTAAATCAATGTGATGAATATACTCATGTTTTATTTTCAAAGGCACGCTCATAATCCTCTACTCACAACTGTAAAATTCGTAAATCTTGATGTTCAGGTCTTAGATCCACATACAGATCCTTACAATAAGCCAGTGACTCGTTTGTGCACCATTTTCAGGAATGTAACTACCGACGTTCAACACAAAAATGGAATAAATACAAATACGTTATTAATATGATGTAACGGCAGAGAAAACTTGACTCGATTCATCTTCAAAATGTTTCAAAAGAAATTGTCATTATACGACAAATTAAATAACATTAAATTCTTAAGCATTCGTTAGAGCTAAACGGTCTTCTTATTCGAAACTACGCATTGAGTTATTAATATTGTTACAATTTGATTGTCGTTTATTTCTAAAATAATTATTGAGACTATTATATATAAAAAAACACTAGATATAAGATGTTGCAGAAGAAATAAAGTGAGATAGGATATAGTAAGAATGTTTTTTGTATAGCAAGCAAAGGTCACGTTGAGACAGAATAATCATCAAGAAATATAATTTTACTCTCTAGTAACGTATAATTGAATAAATAATGTTCCAAATTAGCTTCCTTCTTTTTGTCACTACTTTCAATAGCGAAAGACTTTAAACACACTATATCTATATAGTATCTATAAATACTTATCCAGACTTTCGAGAATATTTATTACAAAATATTCTGTTATGATGCACCTCTAGGTTTTGATATACAAGCGCACTAATATAAAATCTAAGGCACTGTCTTGTGAACTCACAAAATATCTTCTTCTTTTTTTAAAACGGATTTTGTTTCAGTATGAAATCTAAATACATAAACCTCTTCAGCTCATACATTCTTTAATTCCTTTGAGTTTTTAAATAGAGTTTCACCAGTTCTTTAATAATAACATCCCCAAAATAACTAAAATTCGTTCTAACTAAATAACAAACGTGAGGACATAAAATTTAGATTCTTTTCTACAATGAGTTAAGACTATGTGAATCGAATTCGCAGAAGTTCCGAGTATGCTTGTTACATCTATCAGTCCTCTAACTTTGGGACATTTTACGATCAATTCTTAAGCAAGAACTACTTCAGAGGCTAAAAACATTTGCTTCTTGGACATGTTAGTCATTACAGCTTTGTCTGCTGGATCGATTTCACTTAATGTTTCTTATTGAAGTCAGTACAAATTAAATAAAAGTACAGGAACTCTGTCTAGTCTTGCAAAAGCCAATTTTAGAGCAACTCAGTACAAATTGTTTTAGCAATCTACATATTGAATTGAGTTTTTCAAATATTAAATTCTTTTAACCTTTGAATCTTTCGAGATTCAATGGAATTTATTTAACTGTAGCACAAGTATTTGCTCCCTGGCTATTCGGGATTATTTGCTTCTTGATTAACTTTGATACAGCTTTAATTAAAAGAGAGCTAATTGTTTATTTTTAATATTCCCATTTTTGCAAGTTTTGACGCATTTTGACTGTGCATAATTTTAAAAGAAATAGTCATTTATTCTTTACTTTTGATTTTGAATTTAGTTCTTGGGTTTCCTCACAATGAAATGTTTTTAGGATTTTCATCAAACGGTGCATAAAATTTTGGTATTTTTCCAATTTCTTTGACTTAAATTTATTCATTTTCAATCTTTTGTGAAAGCAAAAGAGACACGGCCTATCTAAATTTCATTTTCAACTGTTGTCATTTCTGCAAAGGACGAGAAAAGAAAAGAATGAAATATTATTTTAATAAACTAAGAGAGATTTTGAGACGGACTGAAAAAGGTCTTTTCCTTGAACTTTGTTGTCTTTATTTCTGATTCATTTAATTTTTACTTCTTATGAATATTTCGCTTCAGTTTGTTTATTTCGTGCAGCTCTGTTCTATAACAGGACAAGTAACTATTGGCCTTCAGACTTTGTTTGGATTTTTAAAATTTAATAGTGTACGAATAATTACGTATTCATATCTAATATTTGTACATCTAGCAGCAATTTTCATAATATAACCATATCTTAAAATTCTATAGTCTATTCTGTATTCTATAACTACATCACTGAAATCCTGAAATCCGCTGAGTTGGCTTCTGTCTCAGAGTCTATACAGAATTAGTTACCAACTCAGCAGTTTAAGGCCTTTGAAGATATTAATTGCACTGTGTTTTTAGGAAGCTGAAGCGATGGGTAATATCGTACATAGTACATGCATACTTACTAATACATAATACAAATATAAAGTATAAAAGCAAAAATGTGATGCAATTACATAAAGCATTCTTGAATAAATGCTATTACATTCTAGAATAAGTACTAAAACATTGCTGAGTTATTAAAAAATTATACAAAAGTGATTAATCTTATGAAAGTAATGTGTGCTCCCAATACCTGTACTTTATACCTATACACTATACATTTACCAGTACTTGATAGACCATTGACTTGTACCATATTATTACATAACTATATTATTACAGGTGACGGGTGACGGAGGACGGGGACGCCTGGCGTATAACATAGGTAAACAGGCATATGTCCCACGTCCTCCACTATCTCGAAAAAGCAACTCGCTGGAGCCCCGTGAGGCTGCACCGGGAGTTTACATGGCCATACAGGTGCTAGATGTCGGGTAGTTTTTACATAGGACGTTGTTAATAACACAAAGTAACTTAAAAAAGAATATAAAGGATAGCATTAAAACACTAAAACACTCATATAAGCTGAAACACATAGATATACAAAATTCAACGTAAAAGCATAAAAACACACTCGTTATTACGTAACATAAAGACAAAAACACACACGAGAATACATATCATGACACATAGAATACATATGGAAACACGTAGAGCACATAAATGCAAATGTTACACACAGAAGAAACATATGAGACATAGTAACGTGTGCGTAAAGCAGTAGCGCTGTGCGGAAATATGCTCAGTTCACATAATACATAATGTACATACTTTCATTAGGGGCTTCTGTTGCATGAATTACATATTTCGTTGCATACACTATATTCGTGCATTGTACGGATATTATATATTTCGATTTACGATAACACATCATTCCATTGGGTGCCCAGTGCTTTACACTGATGAACATGTCAGTAACATTATTTCTGCAAGTTGGTGGCTATTGAAAGCGGATGTTAACACGAGGCTCGAAATTGAATGTGGAATGTGTATTACAGAATGTGTACATACTGCGAATATCTAATCGTTGAGTACATTGTCTGCAGTACCATGCTACTGTGGCTCGCAAATGTCTTGCCCTAGAGCGTTGATTTGCTGTACAACTGCGCAGATACTCCTTATAGCTGGCGGGTGTTTGATTATGAAACGATAGTAAAGTGTTCTATCATTCATTGGATGTGGTAAGTGGTGGTTTGTTGTTAGACCGCAGTCAAATAGGTAGTGCTCGGGAGAACCTAGCATGCCACAGACACAATTGTCAGATGCTGAGATGCCATGACGCATAAAATAAGATGGAAATGGGCCATGACCCGTTATGTACTGTGTCAGTGGGGCTATTGTTATAAGACGTTCCGTGTCTACCTTTGGTAGGAAGTTATACGTCCTTCTCCCTGTGTCGCAACTATTCCATTCTTCTTGCCACTTTTCTTTACAGATATTACGCAGAGTTTTTTTGAGGTGTGAGACGGGGGTAGGGGCTCTTATAGTTTGTGCGTGGATGTTGTTGGCAGCCTCATTAGCCAGACGGTCTGCGACGTCATTCCCTTCGTTGTCGGAGTGTCCTTTCACCCATACCATGTTAAAGCGGGCTTGATGATTATTGCGTAAAAGTTGCTGTATATCTATGATGATGGGTGAAGTGTGGTGATGATCCCTGAGTGCGTGTAGCACTGACATGCTGTCCGTGTAAGAAGTCGCATTGGTAAGGGAAAGGTTGAGGGCATGTCGTAGCGCATTCAATATTGCTAGTGCCTCTGCTTGGAAGATACTATTGCTGTTAGTGAGATGTCCTTTCCATTCCTTTACTAGTGTGCCATGTTCGTAGTGAGCAAACGCGCAGCCCACTCCCTGATCATGTTTTGATCCATCAGTGAACAGTTGTGTAATCGCAGAGGAAGTGTGTTGTCTGGAGTGCGATTGCTGATGTTGGATTTTGACATGGATCCCTCTACCTTTGATGGCAGGGTGGATGTGTTGCACACTGCCAGGGAGTTCATAGTCTGTTGTTCTGAACGTAATTCCTGCATATGTGGCTTCTTGTATGTGATGGGTGATTCGTACATAGGTAGCCTCTGCCTCTGCCTTTATGTGTAATGGCAGCAGGCCTGCAAGTATCGTGGCGGCGCTGGACGCTGTTGTGCGATAACCTCCGCAGATGTTTAATGCAAACGGCCGTTGAATTGTGGTCAGTAGCTTGGTCTTTCGGCTGCTCATTGGTTGTGCCCATATGACTGCTGCGTAGAGAATTATTCTCTCTGCCACTGTTAGATACAATAGTTTCCTGATATGGGGGTTTTGTCCCCAATTTCTCCCTTGAAATTGCCTGGCTTTCCTTGCGATGGTCGATGTTTTTGTACGTATTTCTTGGAGGTGCGGTAACCAGGTGACTCTTTGATCCCAAGTGACTCCTAGATATTTAATCGTCTTCGTTATTTTTAAGTTCTTGCCCAGTAGCTTTATACATGGTCGTCTTGTGGGATTTGTGCCAGGACGTGGAATTACGATGGCTGCGGACTTTTGTCGAGAGATGATTAACTTAAGTTTATTGCATAGGTCCGTGAATATCGAGCAGGTTTCTGTGGCATTCCGTTCCAGTTCATCTCTTGTGCGGCCAGACACCAGAAGAGCTACATCGTCGGCGTATGCTATGATATCTGTGTGCAAAGGCCATTCATGTTGTAGTATGGAGTTAAAGGTGATTATCCAGAGCAACGGACCGGCGCAAGAGCCTTGTGGACACCCTCTTTCCTGCCGCTTGATAGTGAGGCCATTGTTGTTGGCTACTATGAAGCTACGTGCATGTAGATAGTCCGTGATGATGTTAAAGATGTTTTTGGGACATTGTGCCTCTCTAAGTGCTTGCTTTATAGCAGGCCACCAGAGGGTGTCAAAGGCGCTTTGCAGGTCCAGGGATATGAATGCCGTGTGAAGATTTCTGCCTATATTTTGTTCTATGCTATCTTTAAGATGACTCAGGGCATGCGTGGTTGACAAGCCAGTTCGGAACCCGTATTGCCGTGGGCTGAGGAAGTTGGTCTGCTGGAGATGGAATTTAAGTCTGTTTACCAGCAATTTTTCATAAATTTTTCCCACAGACGAAAGTAGGCAAATTGGCCGAAACGAGCTTGGGTCATCTGGGGATCTCTGCTTCTTCAGGAACAGGACCACTTCTCCTTTTTTGAAAGCAGTAGGGAAGATCTGGTATTTTAAGAGCTTGCGGAAATATTTCTCGAAGAAGGTAGGGCGGGATGTGTAAGCCACCTTTATTATTGCATAATCTAGACCGTCTGGTCCCGGAGCCTTTTTTATGGGAAGAAAACGGAAGATTTGCTGTATTTCAGCTGAGTCGAAGGGTATGTCGTCTGGTGTGTTAGGAATGGAATGGTTGTCCCGTATCTTCTGTTGTTCTGTTGAGTCATCATCCGGGTTATCTGCTAGGAAGATTGCATTAAGGATAGCAGATGCTGTGGTTTCTGCAAGATTGGTGTTGTCTGAGTTATTGGCTGATTGGGCATAAAGCTGGTCAGGCTTGTAAACTTTATTTGCAGCTAGTTTATGCAGGATTCCATAGACGTTGGTATTAGCTGTGCAAAATTTCCGCCAGCTATTGACTTTGGCTCGTAGTATGCATTTTTTATAATGCGCTCTTTCCCTGCGGAATGTGGTCAGCAATGCCATTTTGGTGGCTTCGTCCATTACACCTCGGAGACGCCATCTTAGGGCTCTGCACTTTTGCCGTAATTGGCGTAGTTCCTTAGTCCACCAGCATATGCCTTGTATGCGTTTAGCAGTGCGAGTCTTCAGGAGCTTGTCGCAAATACATCGCAATGTATTGAGGAGATGATCTGTATAAGTGTCTAATTCCTCTGGGCTGTTTATTTGGTCTATTACTTCTTCTTCACTCTGTAGGGTATCCGAGAAAGCCTTTGTTAATGCACGCAGTTTATTGCCTGGGATCTTGTAGCGCTTAAGGATAGTGATGCTTGTGTCGGTATTAATTGCAAAGTGGATATATTTATGCTCAGAGCAACTCTCGTCGTCTGTGACCCTCCAATCTGTTATATTGTTGGCTATGTTACTTGTAGCTATTGTTAAATCAGGCCATCCTTTGTTGTATGAGTTGTCGAACGTCGGTGGGGCATTCTGAGTATTTATTAACTGTAGATTGGCTGTCATAATAAATTCTTCTAACGCTGTTCCTTTCAGTGAGGTATCTGGGTATCCCCAAATGACGTTGTGCGCATTTAGGTCTCCACTTATTACGTGAGGAATGGTAGTATGTTTTCTGTGTATTTCTGCTATACTATCTACTGCATTACTATCTATTGCTGATGTCTTCTGGTGGAGAGCTGTAGACGGATGATAGGATAATCTGGGAGTTATTATAATTCAGAAGAATTGCAACATGATCTCGTGCCTGCTTGATAATGAGTGGGGACCATTGTGGATTACAACAAATGATCGCCGCTCTCGGGGGTAGTTCGTTAAGATGCGCTTTCCGCTGGAAGATCTTCCATGAGAGTGGTAGGCAGGCTATTGCGCCATTTCTGCAGTAAGGCTCTTGGAGAAGAATGATATCTATCTCATGATCGAGGACATGCTGCGCTAGTTGCGTATTAGCTGCTTCTGCCCGCTGGAGGTTAATTTGCGTGCATTTTATGGAGCCTGCTGAAGAATGAGTTAGAATCAGGTTGACTGGGTTGTCGATATTTGTCGGTAGGATCTCTTGTGAGAAAGTGTTGCTTTCTTCAGACCCATTAGGTAGTAACATAGCATTGGTAGGCTGCTGTGATGTTATAGCTTTAGTATTGTGTGTTGCAGCGTGTGTTGTAGACGGCTCTCTGGTACATCGGGCATTCCGGGTGGTATGCCGGATGTTCAAAGTTGTAGGAGGTGCCGTTGCGGTAGTTACAGTCCCCGCAGTTGATACAGGCTGGTGACTCTGCTTGACAGACTTTGGTGTTGTGCGAACCAGCGCAGAAAGCACAGAACTGTTTCTTACTGCGGCAGAGATCCTGGGAGTGCCCGAATTGCTGGCATCTATAACATCTACGGATTCCCAAGAACTCCGTGATAGTATGATCCTGCCATGCTGTGAACAGACGTCTGATGTTGATGGCGATTCCAAAGCTCTCCGAGGTACACTCGAGAACCCATTTGACTCTGTTTGCTCGGCGCTCTTTAAGTCGGAACAGGGGTTTGTATACTCTTGCTGATAGACCTGCTGTTGCGCTGAGCTCTGCGATGAGCTGTTCTGGTTTAACATGTTCTGGAACATTATGGATGGCTATTCTCGGCTGCCTCTTTTGCCTGAGACGAACCTCTGCCTGGACCTCAGCTTTTTTGATGTGCTCCTGTAACTTGAGTACCTCCTCGTTTGTATTACAAAAAACTTCTAGTCCGCCTTTTGGAGCCGGTTTGATAGCGTTGACGACAACTGGGATCTCACTAAGTGGAACCTTTTCTTGTAACTGTGTTCTTAGATCACGTGGATGGATACTCCCTAAAGGGTTGATGATCAGACTGGGTTTACTGAACTGTTTAAGCACTGCCGCAAAGGTTGGTTTCTGAGGCACAATCGCTGATGGTGTTGTCGCTGACTTCAAGTGGCTATGCCTTTCCCCTGTGTTCCTGGGAGCCTGTGTAGTTGCCGTTACTGGCAGGGAGTCCGTGTTTGTACTTGAAGTAACCACCTCAGGGTAAGGGGTGTTAGTGGCAGTGGTACAGCGCGGGATTACAGAAGTGTTCACGTCTTTGTTGACTACCTCTGTTCCACGTAATGCGATGTCCCGAAAGATCTCTAGAGTGGCTATGAAGCGTGGTAATATATTTTTATTACCTCGAACTGTATTGGCTATTTGTACGCTCTCGTCGAAGACCGCTTTTATTTTTTCTCTATATGAGAAGTCAGTTGAAACTAAGTGATTTGGCAAATCTAGATCACTGCAGTGTGTGGAGGTACGCATTTCAGACATACTGCATTGAGTCTATTGTATGAAATCACTAATGATAAATAAAAAATATATAAATTATTCTGCCATTCCACAGAGTCACTAAATGCTATTGGAATCTTTAAAATTATGCACTAAGTCTCTAATTTCACTGTGTAGACTATCTCACTGAATGCTGTAGAAATCTCTATATTATGGCAATTAGAGGCACTATACTGAGCACTAAATTGTGGCACTATAACAAGGAACTATCTTTAGGCACTGTAATCTCTGTATTAAAGCACTGCTGTTGAAGTCTTATATTAGGGAGCTGTTGAGATCTCTATATTAAGGCACTGAGTCTCTAATTCACTGAATACACTAAATCACAAAGCCACTGCATAACTGTAGTTCACTTGAGCAGTGCTTAAAATTGAGCCCGCAGGAAGAATTACAATGTAAAGTGCACACAAATTATCACTTGCGCAGAACTTGAAACTGAGCACGTAGTGAGAGTTACAGTACACAACATAGCAAATGTGTGATGGAAATAATTAATTATTAATGCACAAAAGTTTCAATAAGCACAAAAAATAGCAGTACACATGATATTTTGCAAGTATACACATATATAAGTGATAAACACGTGATCTATATAAGTCTATATAAGTGATCTAGATTATATTTAAGTGATAAACACGTAAACCGAGAGGTTGTAGTGGTATGCCAGAGGCCCGAAGAATGTTAATAAGTCAAAGATAGCAAAGAGAAGAGATGAGTGATGAAAAATGGGGGAGAATGTAAGGAATAGCTGAAACGTGAACAGAAGGAGAATCGCAGGTGCAGAAAGAGTAGTAATAGGAGAGCCTGGACCTTAAAGAGGTTGCGGGTTTACAACAGGAAGAATGTGGAGGTGATTCCACTAGAGGAAACTGTAAAAAAAAAAAAAAAATAAATAAATAAATAAAAATAAATAAAAAAATAAAAAAAAATACAAGTGTATAGTTGCAAAAATTGCTCGGAAAAAAAGGATTAATTAAAATATAAAAAAAAGGTGTGCAGAGGGTTGGGGTGGAAAGAAAGTGGGGGTCAGCAAAAGAAAAAAAAAATCTAAAAATACAAGTGTATAGTTGCAAAAATTGCTCGGGAAAAAAAAAAGGATTAATTAAAATATAAAAAAAGGTGTGCGGAGGGTTGGGGTGGAAAGAAAGAGGGGGGTCAGCAAAAAAAAAAAAAATAAGGTAAAGTGTCAAGAAGGGGAAAAAGAAAAGAGAGCGCTATCTAATGTAGTTAAGGAGAAAACTTAGAAATTAAAAGGGAATAACAGGATAACAAGGGGATGAAAAGAAGAGTTTGAGGCCGCTAAGTTACATAGAAGCGAAGTTATCAGAGAAATATAAAGAAGGGGAAGTCAGTTAAAGGGGGAAAGAAGAGGGGAAAAGGCTTGAAGACAGCTTAACTAGAAAGTCATAGAGGAAATAAAATTAATGTTGGACTGAGAACTTATACTACCCGTAACTTAAACCACAAAATACAGACATTTTAGTAGGAGAAAGAGACAGAGGAAAAAAAAAAAAAAAAAAAAAAAAAAAGGTTAGAAAGTGCAAACACAAAATTATTAAATTTATATCAATAGTCAGTAATTTATAATACAATCAGTAAATTTCATTAATCAATAAATTTACATCTATAAAGTATAAAAAGATTGTAACATAAACATGAATGGGCGAATAAATGACAAAGTTGAAGTTCGAAACATAAACAAAGCCGCGCGGTAAAAAGTTCTAATGTCACAGATGTCAACAGGTACTGTGCCAAGCGCGCATGCGCTTTGTGGGTGGAGGGGAAAGGTCGTTGTTAATATGCTAACCCTGAGGGGCTTCTTGAGAAAACAACAACCTTGCAACCCCTGCGTCGAAAAATTCGACTTGGAAGAAGTTAGTAGGGGGAATACGAGTTACGGATTATAAAAATAACACAAAAGTCTGCATAGCAGATGAACTAATAAACATAAATTCAAAGCAAGGGTACCGAAATAAAGAGTACAAGAAGACCTACTTTGCCGAGGATAAATGATGATGATATTCCAAATAGAAGCCGAGATATCCTAGAAGAAATCCGCAAAAATGACACTTTATGGACTCTAATTAAAATAATTATAACTCTGCTTAAACACACACCACAAACACAATTCTTGCACCGTTAGAAAGCGGAATGCGCCAGCTTTCTCCAGATATCTGTGTTGAGAACAGAAGGCAATTTGGTCGCGAGTAATCACTTAACAACGACGTAGCATAAAGCAGCACTTCATTTTCTTCTTCCGGTTCTTCATTCAAAAACATAGGCTCATGCGTAAACAATAAATGAGAATTTAAAAATTTCAATAACTCCGGAATTATAAGACGTACGAACACAAATCAAGCATCAAAATTTGTAGCTTGTTGAGACCTTTACGATGTTACTAACCTTGTAGACACACGACAAATATTACCGCGGTTATAACTCGTTCAACGAGGAGCTCCTAACACACTGCTGCAGCGTTGTCACGGGGCAGACTATATTATTACAGAAATGCATTATACAGCATGTACAAATACAATATATTATCAAACTACTCCTTCACGAGTAGTTTTACAAAGTAATGCATTATACAGCAGGTACAAGTACAGTGTTTTATCAATCTACTTCTTAACGAGTATTTTTTGCATTCTTAGGTAAATACTAAAATCTGTTTCAAGTACTGATACATTAAACACATGCAAATTTACCTTACAGTATATAGTACTTTATCCAATCACCTATACTTTATAATATTACTGCGCATAATACAAAACAAAAAGATAAACAAAACTTCCAAGTAAATTTATAATAAGAGTACATATATATACAAATACGAGTACATATACTTTATACAAATGTGTTGTACCTGTCTATTACATAGTTACCAATATTTAATACAATTGCAAGTATATTACAATTGGTACATTTACGGACAAATGTCAGAAGTGCATTAATTGCAAATACAGTTATGACATTTATTATCCACTTATTGATTAAATACTCATACATTACTAAATAATTGCATCTTACAATGTCTAGTACATATTATAATCGCTATTACATTATACAATTACTATGCACAATATTTCATCATCATATAACTTAAATAGATACAATCCTGATTACATACTAATATTTTGTTCAGTTACCACTTTTTTTGGGCATAAACTGAAACACAAATACATATTCCACCTTACAAAATTTAGGACATTATACAATTATAACAAGTCCAGTCGAATCCAGGTAAACGGGCTGGTTGCATGAGTGTTTTCGTGGATTTTCTCATGTGTAACATGTATGACAGCTGGTTTCCCTTAGAAAGTTCTTCACGAAGACATCCTTCCTTTTAGACAGATAGCCCTGCTTTGCCGTAACTTAATAATCCAATTCAATCAATTTCATCAGTATTTGAAGTATTCATTTTGAAGCCATGAGATAAAAGGAAAGACTGGTTTCATCAAGAGGTTTTGGTTTAATTAATTATGGCAAAGCACTCTAGAGCTATCTGCCTAAGGGGAGGGATGCCTTCGTGGAGGACTTTCTGAGGGGAACTGGCTCGTATACACGTTACACATGGGGGAAAACCACGAAAATGCCCATGCAGCCAGCCCGTTTGCGGGATTCGAACCTCGGACCGAACTACCAGTGTTCAGCGATTTTACCGCTCGGTCGCTGGTGGGCTCTCTCTCAATATACAAACCAACTGTTTTGAATAAGAAAGGTAATAATTGTAGGTGTAATGCATTTCTAAATTTTGTCAGCAGTATGTAAATGGTCCGCATTCAACAAGCTTGTAAGGAGTAATTTAAATTCCTTTACCTTTTAGTGATAGAAGTATTACACTAATACCTCCTAATATCAATTTTTATGAAAAGTACAATCCCAAATTAATAAGACAGAAAAATATATAGCAAATTATTGTGAAAGTGTATTATTTATTGCAGTTAATACAAAACTAATTGAACAGTTTTAGACTACTTTAAATGTAATAGTCAATTCAAAAATGGAATAAAGCCCCAATAAATAAATGGAATATATTAGCTTTGCTGCTTAATATAGAAAGAAAGTTAATTAGAAACTTGGAGCCGTGTGCTTCTAATTTATTTCATTAATAATATGTAATAAAATAATTGCTCCATTTCATTCCTAAAATTCTCGCAGAATATATGCCATCATTAATATCTGGCATAATTTAAAATTAATATTTATTATTCTTGTAAGTATTAATGATGTACTAACAAACCTGCATATTCCGCGGAGTATAGTGTTTTTCCCTATGTGAACAGCAAAAATACATAAGTAGACTTTAAGAAACTTTACAAATGAATCTTGTGATGAAATTGACTTTACATCTAGTTTTTAACAAAACTTCAATATAAAAAGAAAACAAATTCTGTTTTTCATGTTACCTTTCTCTAATTTTGAAATATTATTGCAAACAGTTTTTCATTTTAGCTCAATCTTTTTGTCCTTTCTTTACGCACTACAGCTTAGTCTCGGAAATACATGTCATGTCCTTCTCTTGACAAGGATTAATTGCCCTTCGAAAACAAAGAACGTGTGTGCGGGAAGGTTCCTTCCTTTTATAGTGCTAAGCTACAAAGAAAAGACTTCCTTACCATTATATCACTACAGTATAAAAGAATTCTCTACGGTTTCTAATTTTTATACTTATCCCTTATACATTTGGCTAGCGAAATCTTGCGCCTGTTGGGATGAAAGCTGCGAAAGAAAATACGCAGTCCTGCTTTCGTATTTAATTCAGCTTCGGGTTAAGATAAAGCGCTAAGGATTAAAAAATATTCTTTGAAAGCTACTGTGTTACCATGTCATTTTTAATGAGAGGGAGAAAGAAATGATTTTATTCTTTGCTATTTGTTCTTAGTTTTAATTATAGAGAGAATGTAGATAGTGTCTAGAGTATGCAAATGCAAAGCTTGAATTAAAAAAAAGCGAGGAAAAGTGTAAATTAAAGCAATGATATTCGCTAAGTATTGCACTCCAGTTTCGAGATTAAAGTAAGGTAAAGTAGTCGATTGTAAATTAAGGTAAGGTATTGTAAAGTAAGGTAAAGTAAAGTAGTCGATTGCGGACACTGCACTCAAATTCCGCTGCAGGTTAATTTAATATACTGTTAGCATTGAATTTCGATAATTTGTTCTATCGGAGATGTCAATGCGTAGCTTCCATCTAAAATTCATATTTTAATCAAGTTGTTTCATTTTTAAACTTAATTTAATTTATATGTTATATACTCCAGTTTACGCGCGTAGATTCTGCAACTGAGAAATTATTTTGTTAAGAGAAGTGAGCTAAATAAAACAGAAGATTGGAAAGTAAAGTAAGTCTAACACATCTGGTAATAAAGAATTCGAAAAGAAAGAGAGAAATTTAAACAAAGCAAAAAAAAAAAAAGCACCATAATGGAAAAATTCATATTTCATCAACGTGTTCTGCAGCTTAGAAATCACTTTCATAATCACACCGGATTTATTATTTTATGATGCTAATAAAATACTTTCCCCCGCCTAAGATCTTAAATGCAGAAGAACACATAATAATCATATGTGGTAAAAGTGTGTACCTAGCTTTGGTCGTAGACCATGGGTTGCAGTGCAGCAAGGTACTTTGCTTTATATTTATTTATTTATTTATAACATTTCTTTAGATGAATACTTTTATGTTGTATCTTTATATTCATGTATATGTTGTATGTTATGCTAAAATTTCTATGATACTGTATATAGTGTTATAGAATGATTTTACAACAAAAATATTCCAATATCGTTATTTCCGTGCAAAATGCTGCTGAAAATTAATTAATTATAGAGTAAAAGGTATTTTATAAGCTTCAAGCCAGTCCCACAAAGACATGAAAGAAATGACATTTAAAACAAGTGCAATCCCAAAATCTACAAATAAAAATTGTAAAAAAAAAACCATCAACTTAGTGTTTTTAAAACGGGAAAAATCCCCAAAACAACAGAAATACATACAAATCCATAAAAAAAAAAAAAAAAAAAAAAAGAAACGAAAAGGAATACAATCATAATTTGACTCAACGTTATCAAGGGAAGGTAGATCAGATACCAAACGAACTCAATTTACTACTAGAAAAATCACTGTGTTTGTGTTCATCCAAAATTAGCTGATGAGCCATTTTAAATTATACAATTATTATAGCTCATCCGAAAATTCTGAATATTAACTCTACACAACAGCTTTCCTTTCATATGAAAAAATAATACCTAAATGAAATAAATTCAAATTGCCTGATAAAGCAAAAGCAATATACACAACTTACTAATATTAAAATTCAAATAAAAATGTAACAATTTATAAAATCTAGAGAAGGCACTCAACTATTATTTACTAAAATGAATTATAAACTGAGAACAAATATTTTATCAAAGTAAGACAAGTTTGAACTTACCTTTGTTGAAAGAACAAAAGAATGTAATTCAAAATGGGTGAAAAGAGACGTTTAAGGTTGCCTGTTTGGCTCTATTGCCGATGGAAAGTTTTAAATCTCCCAAATAGAGAATATATTGTAAGAATGTTTTAAAAATCAAAATTGTAAAGCATTAAAATAATGCAAGAAGGAAAAGGAAATAAGGGACGAATGTTAGAAAAGAATAAAATTTTCACGCAATGGCCTTATCATGACGACTTAGAATAAAATAGGCCATCAGTTAATAAAGTAAAATCAAGAAAACTTATACAGTAATTACATAATTACAAATTACAAATTACCCTTTTAATTTATTCTTCCTTATCTTCTGCTATTTGAGCTTTCAGATAAAAAATTCATTACTTTAAAAACATTTATAGTGTGTAGACCACTCCAATTTTTTTTTAAGCTGATTGGATGAACTGGAATTTCATTTTCGTGAAAAACTTTAGTAAGAAGAAAAATCTCTTGCTATTTTTGTTCAATTTCAGTGCATACTTTTTAATTCTAGCAATTTGATTAATAATTGTGCTTGCAATAAACGTTTTATAAATGTTAGTATTCCAGTTTATAAGTTTAATTGTTGAAAAATTGAATTCTCTTCTTTTATTGAAAAGTTTTGCTTCTTTTAGATTACAAATGTTTAGATTTAGATAATACCCAATTAATTTATTCTTATTGTTGCTATTTAGTTTTAAACAGTTGAGGTAGATGTTGCTTATTTCAATAAAATTATTATTGTTGAATGTAATTAAATCATCTATATATCTGAATTTAATAAGATTATTATTGTTGAATGAAATTAAATCATCTATATATCTGAATTTATGTATAAATTTATTGAAATTATTATTTGAAAGGCTTTAAGAAGGCTTTTTTTTTTTTTAATAAACAGAGGTTACAAAAATGTGTTGTTTAATAAGAATTGTTTGATAGGATTTTTATGAAATTTTGGTATTGCATGTAAATTGGCAAATTTACTGTTTGAAATTTTTTTGTGAAAAGCCTTAATTGTATTGATTGATTTTACTTTATTTTTGGAAATACAATAGGTTTTTGAATTGTGGAGTTCCTTTCCAATAACCGAAATATAGAACTCTTTTCATTAAACACTAAAACTGCTGTTTGCTTTGTCAATTTGAGTAATTTTAAACTTTTTATTTCAGCTGTGTTATAAGGTAAGTTTTCCATTTTTTTAAGCATGCCTTTGTGGTGTAATGGTAGCACACTCGGTAAATAGTCGAGATGTATAGGTTCGAGTCCCGGCGAGGACATTGCATATTTTTCATGTCTCCTGTTCAAAATAAGTTCATGGTGTAATGACTCTACAAGTGGCACACGAACTAAAATATGGTGGACGATAATTAGTCACCGCCAGGATTTGGTTATTGGATCCCCTTTCCAGTCGCCCTTTAAAAGGGGGAGTCTTGCAGCATGCCTTTATGGTGTAACACTCGTGCATACTCGACGCATTCCAGAGATCCAGATTCAATTCCGGCGAGGGCATCACATAATTTTTCACGTCCTCAGCATCAAAAATCCTAATGAATCTATATCGTAATCTTTTGAAACAAATCTTTGCACTTTTTAATTCATTTAAATCCTTAAACGTATTTTTGCTTTGATCTAACATTTCTTATATATTGTAAGTTCATGCTGTATATATATATATATATATATATATATATATATATATCGCCTGTTTAGTTTGTGGTATATGTACATATGTTATATTTTACAATATTAAGAGCATGCCAAAGATGCCAGTCTGTACCACATGTACCATTGTAAAGAAGGCAAAAAACCATTAGGCATGCCAAACATTTTCTCAAAATATATAAACTTCCGAAACAGCACTTCTGTTGCCCCTAGGAGGTGTTGCTCTGGATATGAGAGGGTGTGAGACATACATCTAATAACATATGTCCGACGTCAGGTCCCCCCCCCCCTCATTTACCAGTAACCAGGAGTCATATCATCAGGGCTTTGATTGTTTTATCTAGTTTTGTTCAAGTACAACTTAGAGATGGGATACATGAGTCTGATACCATTTTACCATTTTTCCTCTATCGGAAACGTTTGACGAAGATTTAAGGATCAATGGATTTTAAATGTCTCCAGTTCACAAAGAAACTACATTGGAAAGCTTTCATGCTATATCCGGAATTCGAGTTCATTAGTCAGACTTCCGCTGAACATATACTAGACTGACGGCTGCTGACGGCTGCAATACTAATAAAAACAATAAAAAGATTAATTTAATTACGTTTCTATGAACAAAACAATTCCGGAGAAATGCCGGATGTAAGCTGTTCAAACAAAATGACACGTACGTAATTGGAAATAAATCACTTTCACCTAAGTAAAAAGATAGCGCCGATGACATACGCATAATGAATAATACAAATTAAAATGAATAAAGCCGTTCTGAAGCTTAAATGTAAAGTTGAATGAATGTAATAGAAGCTATGCTTCTATTCGCAGTGCCTGAAATTCTCTTTGATCATCAGGAGTAGAAAAATATCAGTATACTGTGATATTTATGTTAAGCGGTTATAAAAAAGTTACTGAAATATTCCACTTTTCCAATTATGTCCCACTGAATGATTTCCAATCATGAGTCAACAAAATTTTTGGCGTAGCAAAATTAATTAAATTCTGTTTGTTCCTTAGCGAATTTTCCTGAAAATAGCATCAATGTTCTTCGCATATTTAAGTTTAGAATACAAATCCACTAATCCTTCAATAGAGATTTCACAGACTGACAGATCAAAGAAAAGAAGGATTTGCATGTGCTTGCAAGCAATCAAATAACCTTTAAAATCTTTGTAGGCGAAAAATTAATAGAACGTGCTTCAAAACGCGAAAGTCGGAATCTGCGAAAGATGAAATGATTCAGTTGATAGAATTCAAGACAATGAAAGTCAGTGCTAGAGAAATATAAAGCAAAACTATTAAAAATAAGGAAATTGCAGATAGAAAAAGAGATGAAAAGTGCTTATATGATTTAACTGAAACGATTTTAATATCTTTGAGTAATTATTATTTTTGTATAATAGTGAAAGAAATCATTTCGGTTTATCAACTGTTTCAACTTTCTTTTGTCAATTCTGCAGTAGTTCGTTTTATATGCGTTCAGTGACTTAGTTTGAAGAGAAGTTCTGAACTATTTTCCGTGCAAGTCCCCATCTTTCTCATAGTTTAATACTGTGCCTTTCATTTGAGTAAACAATCTTTTTTACTACCTGCAGTGCTTATAAATAACAATAATAATAATACAAAAGCAATTGCTTTACGTTAGAAATGCAACTTACTAAACTCGAATAAATACATTTTCCCAATGTAAGAAAGCTCTGTGTAACTTGCGTTGTGCTTATAATATAACCTTTTGGTGTATACACTATGCAAGTATAGCAAATCCAGCATAAATACAAGATGTACACAATACTTATTAGATATGAAAAAAGCGATTTTTTATTAATGTTGGCTTATTTAATGCCTTCGTTTCAGCTAATGCTGATCCACAAGACTTTTAATGCCTGGCTTCAACACTGTCAGTAAATATATAAAGGTCTATCTGTCTGCACCGTCAAGACAGATATTAGCTTGACAGAGAAACGGACATATGACTAATTTCAGATTCACCAGTGTAAGATGTGAAAAAAAGGAAGAGTTATGTTGTTTGCTTGAATATGGAAGATAACTGAAATACTATCTCTTTCAAGGAAATATGACCTTAATGGAGCAGTTTCTAAAGGAAACTGGATTGTATTTACTTTACACTTGGGGCAAAACATTAAAATAACCATGTAAACAGCCCATTCGCCTGAATTCGAAATCTATGGGAAATAACAGCATTAGCTATTTCAGCGCTAATATAAGTGAGAGATCACTATATATATATATGCATATATACAGTGATCTCTCACTTATATATATATATATATATATATATATATATAGAGAGAGAGAGAGAGAGAGAGAGAGAGATTAATATCATACGGATTCAAATTTAAAATATCACTGGTACATATAGAACAATGATTTTAACATGATTTAACGTGGTACTTGCACAACATTCATAGATTCGAAACCAAGCGAATACTTTTCCATCAGCTAAATTTGTTTTACTCAAGAACATATTTTGTGTAGTTCTGTATTAAAGTAATTTGAGAAAGAAGCTGATCCTAAGAATGTTTTGCATAAATGATGTATTTGCTGATGACTGCCAGGAAAGATCCGCAGAAAAATCCTAAACGTTGTTTCGAAGGACTCAAAAGTCTTAAATGCTGTCAGATGTAGAACAGTATAAACAAAACATATGTTTTCCCTAGAGCCCCACAGCAGAGATTTTAAGTGATTCATTTTCGAAGAGTTATGGGGTTTTAACAGACAGGTGATAAAATAATAAATGCGGATGAGTAAAGCAAATCTGTGGGAATAAAATAAATGAAATATATTGTATTCTTGCAGCAAAGATAATTTAATTTTGTAAACGATTCCGCACATCTCTTCTAATTATCTGGAGATTTGCCTATTTTCATTTAATATTATGTGCAAGTGAAACTTAAACTAACATTCAAGAAAAATCAATAACGTTTTTATTTCTATGTGAAAATGAGAGTAACTGAAATTTATGCACATAAATTTAATATAACATCCAAGTTAAATGTTTGTATTAAGCAAATGTTTAAACAGAAATTTTAAGCTTGCCAGGTAATACAGAGAGTTAAAAAGATCAAATTGAAGGCACAATAGCTGAAATCCTTTTAAAACACTTTCTGCTATGTTATGTTACGAAGAAAATAACTATAAACCTCAGTGTATATTCTCTGAAATGTATTCTGATATTCGTAAGTGAATAATTGGTTATTTCATCTCGTCTTAACAGTTCTTCGAAACGATGACATGTGCAATTGTGGTGAAATCACTTAAAGAGTTCTTAGAGTTTAATAGTATTTTTTTCAAATGCATGTATTTCTATATTAGCCTACATATTTCTTTTAATGTACAACCGCACATACCGAAAGAAACATCTTGCTATTAGTAGAAATTTATAAAAAATAATATAGCGTATTCAAAAATATTTTCAGGGTTTTGACGTGAATCAAGGAAACCTCTTTTTAGTGAATACTATCTGGAAGAAAACTTAGTTTCATAGCTTTCATTTTAACAGCATGGATTTAATAAAAACAACAAGAAATTTAACTTTTAAAAATGATTTAACCTTGTATTTGAAGTCAAGAAAACATTAGTTGTTACACTGAGACACTTAATTACACTACCGGGATTTCATGAATCTTTTACTAAGGTTTCTCTGTTAGAGATTGAAGCTTTTTTCTTAAGGACTAACTTAAGGTTGGAACATATTTTGAGATATGGGATGTATCATCTTTATTATTTCATAAAGAAGATGTTTATCATCAGTTGCCTGAACTAAATCAAATCAAGTGTAATTAAATGGCCTGAAGATATCTGTGCTACAGCCCTTATGAAAACTGCAGATGAAATTGAAGGGGTTCGTCTTTTTTTCTTTTACCAATCTTCTTTGAATTCCCAAGAGACCCTTTCTGGACCGAAGAAAAGATTACACTTTACGCAGAGGGCAAGGGTTTCTTTTTTTGTTACCAACGTGGAAAAATCGTGTGCTATCTACTTAATAGATTTTTATAACAGCTTCACTACGGTTCTTGATAGAGAGAAAATGCTAGTATTGTGTTTATTGATTTTTCTTAAACTCTTTACAGAAGTTCCTCCTACCGTCTTGATTGTTGAAATGGAAAAAATATGTCTTGGAAGAAAAAAGTTTTGCCTGAATTTTACATGTCTACATTAGTTTGTTACCCAGGAATGATACCGCATTAATTTGTCTCCTATAATTTATGTGCGTATTTATTTGCATGCATGTATCGATTATTTGCAGAAATGATAGTATGTGAATGTGTATTTAAGCGAACTCGTAAATGAAATTGGAACAAGGTCGCTAATAAGCAAGAAAAATCAACCACAAAATCTGCTGGCGTGAATTTATGTCAAGATTAAATGATAAACCTAAAATAACTGAAATTTTTATATTAGAAATATCCTTAGCGCAATTTTTCAAAGGTTCTGGAGCTTTATGTTACGTTACATTACGCTACCGCGATTATATCATTTACTCGCTTTGATAAGTGCAGCACAGCGAAAAAATGGAGTACATTTGTCTTTCATCCGGCCATACCCTTAACTAGTTCTCGGAGTGCTCACATTTGGCAGAAAATCTTATCTACCGAATTTAATTTACCTGTTGTATTGTTGTGAATTATCTCAGTTGTCTGATAGTAACATCAGAATAAGCCCACGAAATTAATCGTGGCAAGGAGTGCAAGATTCCGCCTGTCACTGGCAAGAGCTTTGAGCACCATACAGTGACAGTATGACTCACCTGCTCAATTTCAGCCCCTCAATTGCTCAGTTTCACCCCCCTTCAATTGTGATGGGCAGCACCCCGAGGGGTGGTTCCAAATGTCTGTCACCCCTCTTCTCCTAAGATCAACCTCTCGAGAGGAGTAACGACTCGTCTCAAACTTAGAGTGCTCCATGCCGCACATACACTATACATTTACAAGAATCCATGCATTCTCCGAGATTCGAATCTGGGCCCTCCAAGCCGAAGTCAGCGTCGCTAACCACAATTCCGGTTGAGCGGGTTAATTTAACTTCAATTGCTAACAGTATGAGAGATTAAAAAGCCACGCACGCATTTCTTATTAATTCAGATCTTCGACTTATTTTTTTAATAATGTATATAACTCATGTAAGGTAAAATACATGAGGCTTTACTATAATTACTGAAACGTGTTTCTAACGCTATTTGTTATGCAATGTACAGGATTCCAATTATAGTTGTATTTTATTTTATTTCTTTTACTCTTTATGGGTAAGACAATATAAAGAAATATTAATACAGGAAAGGGTTACGATGGGAAAACTTTCCTTTCACTGATTAGCTAATTAGAATTTGATATAGGTCTCTAATCTGTATAAGAACATCGCAATTGGCTTATTACTACAGCGGTCTCAAACTGGCCGGTCGCATACGGCTCCCGAAGCAATTTTATGAAGCCCGCGAATACCTTAATTAACAATAATACTGATTATCAATAATATTACATTATTTATTGAGTTTAGACTTTGAAAAAAGGTTTAAGATTTTAATGATTTGAGTCCAATTTAATGATTTTAAGCAACTTTCGTTGCGATTAAAAATGAAAGTGAATGATGCCCCGAAAAATCTTCAAATGGAGCTAATTAATTTGCACTGTGATATAAATCTTATTTAAGGATTTGAGGATACATATTTGATGGTTGTTCCGTGTTTTTCAAAAGATAACTATTCTGAGTTAAGAATTGTTTCTATAAGAATAATCGTTATGTTAACGAACACACTTAAATGTGAACAATTTTCTTCAGCGGCTGAAAATTTAGAAGTTTTAAACGAAAACCCAGCTGATCAATAAGCATGTACTCGTATAATTCGTGATAAAGATACTTTCTATCAATTTTTTCCCATGGTTACAAACTTTGTCGAAATCGAAACGCCTTGAGATTTTGTAGATGAAAGCTGTAGAAGAAATAAAGAAGGTTATAACTATTTACATACAAATATATGTATTTTTGCCGTAAAAAACAGAGAAAGGTTTAATAAATGAAAAAAAGATGATAGATTTTCATTGTTTATTCTCAGACTTTGTCAGACATTGAAAATTCTCGTGATTCTTTTTGTTTTCAGTTAAACGTAAGCTATTCAATGGCTAATTCAACATATTAGAATTATTTTAAAGGAATGTCTGTCTAAAACTTTAAATATTTAACTACCACTACGTGCCGCCTATAAAGGAAAGTGGTTAGTGAGTCTGACTGCCGTAACGAAGGTCCCGGGTTCGAATCCCGGAGAAGGAATGGGTGTAAATTATCCATGATTACATAGGAGATAACGGTATCCTCCACAAAAAATGCCTATAAAAATATTGGTGCCTCCAAAATAAAATGACTAACGCTGCTGGCCTTAGTAGTTACCAAAAGGGCCAGCGTCCACCCTAAAAAACTTTACGTTTGAATTGCGAAGTGAAACAACAGGATATCCTTTGCAGATCTTAACCTTTAGATTTCAGGCACAGTAAACATAAATTGGAATTTGTTTCCTTTGCGTCATTATTTATATCTTTTGTGCATGTTTTGATAAATATTTAGTAAATAAAATTTACATTTAAATTAAAGAATCATTTTGTTAAAAAGGGTCGCTATGATTTTCCCCATGTGTGAATAATAATTTGATTCCTTTTGAAAGCCCTTCAACGAAGGCATGCCCCCTACACACATAGCCTTTGCAAACTTGTCTATAGCTGACTGATGGATCGTGTGATTTGCATAAAGCATATCTCACCCCCCCCACACACATTGAAATCATCGAATCAAATTATCTAACTGAGAATCGCAAAATGCTTTCGACAATTTCTACACAATCAACAATGCAGCCTTTTGGAGATAATCTACAAACAATCACAGAGGAAATCTATAGATTTTGCCTAAAACATAGTTTATATAACTAAACATTTTATAAAACTTAATTCGAATAAAATGGAGTTTTTTAAAATCGCAGGAATTTTATAATTATTTTCTTTTATTCCATTATGTACATCCTACAAACCTCAGAAAAATGCTGCGCTCTATTTCAACCTTTATGAAACCAGTTATATCATTAGTTGATATATTTGTAATAGATGTTACACATATACGCTCATTTCGTTTGAAAATATATATATAATATTTTATTTGTTTGTAGGGGGATACTGTATACTGTTTTAAATATTGTGTTTTGTATACTTCAGATTTTATTCATTTAATATTCTTTAGTACTCTTTGAGAGGATATAAAATAATATATTTCTGCAAAAATATGCTTTTTGTTTGCAAGAGAGAGTGCATAGTGTAGTTAGTCTTGAAATGTTTAGCAACTGGTGTATTTTAAATGCAAACCACATAATTATCTTTCCTTTTAAAGTTAATTTTTTAGTAACTATTTTTTTAATCAACAAAGAGAAAAGATTACCCCTGGTTTATAAAATCTGAAAAAGAAAGCTATGTAATACACGATTCCATAAATTTGTTTATTCGCCTAAATTTAATTTGAATTCAAAGGTTAGAGACTGATATCAAATAAGAGTGTATTTTTATTGGTCGTATAAGGAATATTTGATCATTCCACCATGAAATAAAAAAAAATCTGATGTGTACACCACATGACTTCCTTGTACGGAATATTAAATTATACGCATTTTTTCTTGCATTTTATTTAAACTTATTAGATTGAATTAAATCTGCTTCGTCGAAAGCGCATAG
Organism: Stegodyphus dumicola; assembly: GCF_044657685.1. Taxonomy (NCBI): domain Eukaryota; kingdom Metazoa; phylum Arthropoda; class Arachnida; order Araneae; family Eresidae; genus Stegodyphus; species Stegodyphus dumicola. The sequence continues at coordinate 162,715,615 of NC_140781.1, read as the reverse complement.
CGACACTCTGACGCTAGGTTTACTTAACAACGTTATATTTCGTTCATATTATAACTCAGAATGCACAAAAATTATATCATTTGAAGAATTATTTAATCGTTGCCACATGTTCTATTCAAATACTGTAATAAATCTAGGCCTATGTATAAAAGAAATTAAGCAAACAAAACAAAAAGGAAACAGTTTTTCACAGACGATTGAGTATTTCTCAGTCAATTAATTCAGTTCTCACTTCGCAACAATGCAAAAATACATAAAACTCAAAATATCTATATTAAAAATTACGAAATTAATCTTAAACACTTATTTCCTCGACAAAATTCCAGAAGGGATTAAGCATGATTTAATTCGGAATAATAAATGAAGGCGGTATCTTTGTTGTTGAGAAGCTTAATCTCTCTAGATTGGCAAGAAATCTACTATTCTGCTGTTTCAAATGTAAACAAATATATTATTTAAAATTAGGCTTAACCGCACTTAAACAGCTTTTAAATTTTTGATAATTTTACAAATATTGCTTGCAGATTTCCTAAAGGCATAAAAACCTTAACCGGAAGATAAGAACAACATAATTCAATCACTTTTAAAACAAAAAATGCACAATTTACAAACATATAAGAGTAAAGAAACTGAGCTCACTGAGCTGGATAACAGAGCGGATATATATATATATATATATATATATATATATAAATATATTTAATATATATTTAGTGCGGCCGATTGAAACCAAAATACGAGGTGCACATGTATATGTTATAGCAGTCCTGTATACAAAATTGTAACCTGTAACGTTCTGAGGCTATTCGTTTTTGAGTTATGCGAGGTACATATGTACGTACATACGTACAGACACCACTAAAATTTCTCTTCAGAATTAATTTTAAAGCAGTTTTATCATTTTTTTGGAGGAAAAGAGTATTTTATTCTATCCTTACGTTGAGATGTCACGCAAAAACATCGTTAAATTGCATTCGCTAGCGGTCAAAATGGATATTTTCGTTGAAATATGCTGCCTGAAACTTTTCGCGATTACAATACTTCCTTTTTACTTCGTACAAGGAAGTAAAAATGAAGGTAAGATTTCTTTCCTACTACTTTGAAGATTAAAATCTTTATCTTCGACACAAGATGCACGCGTCTTTCTTGCTGTTATTTTTGACTACCAGCGTAAAACTAATTTTTATTTTAAATTAAGATATTTAATGTATTTAATTGTTTTCACTATTGACATATTTAATAGTTTTATGAAACGTACCCTGGCTCTAAACATTTCTTAAAATAGTAATATAAAGGTAATGGAACGGAATGATTTAGTTGAATTAATTCGATAAAACATTCATTAACAGAACAGTAAATAATAAATCTTCCCGAGTTTGATGTTCTGTCGTTATATATTCCCATTATACAATTTAAGAAAATGTTATACAAGGTATTAGTCAGAAATGTTCCAGAATTCAGGGAAGAGAACTGATTCCATATCACTAGGATGAAAGGAATATTTTGGGCCTCAATGAAAATGTCTACGACTAGGTCTATACGAAAGTTGTGCGAGTTCAGCACAATAAGTACGACAGGGGTCAATTTCATGATAGAATGAACATTTGGAAGAAGAATATTATACGGAAATCAAAATACGCGCACGCAAGCCTGGAAAAAGAGAAAGGTTCTCACTGCAGCTGCATATGAATCGCTGACGAATGTCTTACTTAGAACTCGGAGGATGAATTCTCGTTGCTTAGCAACGAAAGAGCTCCCAAGTCAGTGATTCTTCCAAAATAAGTTTAGAGGTTAAAAGCTGATAGTTTCAAAGACATGCATGCCTCATTCATTAGCTGCGCTTTTACACGGCTAATGAATGAATCTAAGTGAGTGATTTTGTACCAAAATTGATAACCTCTACCTCTAAGGCCTTTTAAGAGCTTAATAAGCTTAGACGTGCATTTTAGAAATAAAGTGCTTTATGTCAACTATGATAAAAATACATTTTATTTTATAAGCATAGACTAAACGGCTTTCCTTGCTTATAATTCAATGTTCAACGTTTTAGTTGATGTCAAAAATTGAATAACCCTAAGATGCTATAGGAAGTGAAATGAAGGATTTAACAGATAGAATAATCTATTTTAACTATTTAGGACAGAATATCCTATTTTAACTATTTAGGACAGAATATTAAGAATTTAGAATTAACTATTTAACTAAGAATAATTTAGAATAACTAAGAATTAATTAGAATTAAACTATAAAGAATTTAAAAGTTATAATAAACAATTTTAACTAACTAACTTTGATCAGATTTGTAATAAGTAAACAAAACTGATAAAAGCATAAGAGGGTGAAATGTACGTACAGGTTCTTTAGTAATTCAGGTAACAAAGGATGCTAAAACAATAAGATGGTAAGATTTGCGCTATATTTTAATTATAATGTTTTAATTTGATTAATTAATGAAATAATTTGATTAATTAATGAAAACATTCGGACACATTATTAAGTGTTTCAAGTAAGTTGCTGTTAAAATGTCCTGATAAATCTACTGTACAAATTAATAATAGTTATGAAGAATAGTTAGGTTCAATTTGCAGAATAGGAATGTATTTTAGCGGGTTTAATAGCTCTAGTGAAACCAAAGCTATTGCAGTATTTCTCATCTTGACAGCAATGAGCTTTACTTTAATTTCACTACTTTGAAAACAGTATTCGTAAATTTGTACTTGATTAAAAATTTGCATCTGTCGAATGCTTAATTTACTTACTTTTCCTAATTATATGGAATTCGGTTATTTCTGCCTTTTAGAACTTTCACGCAATTTTCCCATATATGCTATCCAACTAATTAAAAAAATGAATGGATTTTATCAACCGAAAAAGTGGAAGGCTGTTACATTTTCATGTGGATTGCTTTGGATTTAATATATTTTAACGCTATGAAAAACTATATCATTCTTAAATATATAAATCATAAACTGTTTCAAAACTCCCTTTTGTTAATTAGGTTTGATAAAACATTAAATATTCCTAGCTATTCATCCTGTTTCTAGTTTTAAAAATTTGTATTTAGTTTCTTATAAAACCACTTTCTACATTTAAGATACAATTTTAGCTGTAATGGTTGCAGCCTGTAAAGTCTCCCCTTTAATTTTGTTATTTTCTCTTCTTGTCCTAAAATAATAAATTTATATTCAGTCGTTCTGGATTGCATCATCTTCAATTGATGCTTAAAATATGCACCTTATAGGAAGCTGCCGATTCCTGATGAAACAGCAAAAGTGAATGTCGAATACTATAGTATTCTTTTGAAATATCAATTAAATAATGATAAAGGTATTTATGTTCAGGATGACAAATCTTTAGTACTAATTCATGCAAAAATGGGACTAATCTGGGTTTATTTTGAAGTATTTATTTGCGTTTTACTGCCTTCAGAGCATTTTATGATATTACTACCTTAAATTCTAAATGAATTCAAAATAAAAGTTCGATAAATATTTTTGAAACAAATATAAAAAAAAAGGCATAATTTACTTCATAATGGTTATCAATGAGATTATGAACTGCAGCTTTCAGTCTTCATAACGAGTGTCCCACTTCTAACTCTAGCATTTATCACGTGCATATTAATTTCACATCTGACATGTTGCTTGCATCATTAGTCCATTTAACAATTAAGTTTCACTTATTTAATATGCTATTTGTATTCATAAAGCTGTTGTTACTCACAAGGAAACGCTGAAGAAGTAATTATTCATTATTTTAGCAGATATTTCTAAATTAACTGACTATTCAGAAATAGTAAAATCTGAAGCTAATGAATGTTTTAAATTTTCTTTCGTCAGAATACCTCCCTTAAGCAAGGGAGTATGTAGTCAATTTTGTATTTTATTTTGATCATGCTCATTGTTGGAAATTTTCTCTCAGTTTATGTTGATACACACGAAAGACGTAATACACCCTGACTAATGTAATTAAATCAAGCAACATTTTCTCTGTTAATACAATATTTTCTCTCGTAAAGTTTTATTTAAAAAACCCATAATTTTTTGATAATTTGTCAATCTTGCTATAGCTTTAAAAACTTACCATTTTCTCTCTGAGGTTAGGTTAGGTTATTTAGATATAGAAAAGAACACGAGAGCCATCTGCCTGAGAAAAAGGGATTCCCTCGGAGACGTTTTTCTAAAAGGTGACACCAAACATCCAGTCCGTTTGTAAGCATCTGAACCAGGATGAACTATCAATGTTCAGGTGTATTATTAATTACTCAGCTACTGATGAGAGACTATTCTTTACTATTCTCTCTCATTACATTCTTAAGTAAGGTGAGGAAATTTACAGTTAAGGTTATTATACTGTAGAAACAATCTAAGCAAAAATTATGCTTACCAAAATTATGCTATTTTTATCTTTTCATTTGAAGAAATTCCATATCGCTTACTTAAACGTTTAGATAGTGCGAAGAGAATTGAAAATTATATGGTATTGATTTTATATCATTGCTGAAGTTTGAAATACTTTAAAGAACTGACTGCAACAAATCAACAAAATGTATTTACCTAATGATGTGCAAAATACACTGTGCATCAGTAGCTAGAAGAGTATGGGATTATGGAGAACGTTAGCTGTAATACGAAGGGAAGATAGAAGGAAATCATGCTTCTGTTACTGACTGTCACCTATGATGCAGCGAAAGAAGAGAAAATATAAAAACATGTTTTTAACTCTAATTTGTTATTAGTACCGCAGTACTGGAAAATGAATGAAAAAGTACTAGAATTCTCCATGTGTGTACTAGTACACTAAAAATTAATAAAAAGTAACAAATCTAGTAATGAATCTAGTAACAAATCGATTCGTGTGTATGGCGAACTGATTCAGTTTAATGAGCGAACAAACGGTGATTCCGCAAAGCGGAGTGTGTAGTTCGTTTAGATTTCAACATTAAAGTGCTCTTGTTGAAAGCGTGGCAGGAAATTTCGATTCCCATTTTAGAAGAGGAAGAAATATTTCACCTGCATGTTAAAATTGAGTTTAATTTTTAAAATTTCCCAATTTTAACATTTTTTGAGAATTTTATCGTTAATTCTATTGCGAAAGGAGGTTCCATGAAACGCCAAAACTACAGTTGAAAGAAATCAGTCGACGGAGTTAGCAGTTTGATTGAATCGATAATTCTGAACCCACTGCTTGTTCGATTCTTTCCGCTATTAGCTTCGTCCCATACCACTCTTGATTCACTTCCAGTTCTCAATCTTATTTATCAGGTTTGTTGTTAATCAGCGGCGAGTCTTAAAAAAACGACTCAGTTCGGTGAGCGAACGGTTCTGATCTGATCTCATAAAAGCGCGGTGTTTCCCACCTCTGCTACGAAAGTAATAAAGTGGTCTCACTGCCTACGTCTCTCTATCAAAGTTACTATGTCATTTTTAATTTATCCTACTAGCATGATTCTTCCGGTTTCTTTTCCTTTGAAGGCTGGATACATGAGAAGACAAAGCTGCATGAGTGACACAGTAAATCTTCTTCGCAGACATGGTCTGTGAGAGCATTTCGTCTGCACAGGGTGATTTTGTATCAAAGTTGCTCTGGGTTGCAACTAGTTTTCGCGGTTTTTCCCATGTGTAAAGTGGATACCAGCAAGTTTCCCTAGAGACTCCTCCATGAAGGCATCCCTATCGTTAGGCAGATGGCCCATGTGTGCTTTGAAATATCCAAGTAACCTAACCGAACTTAGAGGATTTTAATATTTGGTTAACAGGGTCAATAATGCGAATTTTTATTTTCTACGACCTCTACATTTTGGTGTTGCAATTTTGATGTTCAGCAGCGTAAATGCTTTTCTCTCTATAAGCATAATAAACAGAAGGAAATCAAATAAAGCAGGTGAAGGAAAAAACTATTCTATAACTATTAGTGTTTATTTTCTTCGAGGAAATCAAAAGAATGCAATAATACGAAACGTTCTGAAAACTAACAGTAGCAGTTTATCTCATTCTTTAATAACTATATCTTATAACTGGCATTATGCGCCAGTTTATTGCATTTTTTATTAACATTAAGTAACCAAATTTCTGGCTGCTTTCAAATTACAATTCATAAGATGCAAGTAGCAAAGTCTTACAGTACAGTACACCGAGTACTACAAAATCTTACTTTCGATCCCCGCTAATGAGAAAAGGAAGTCAAAATTATAAGATATGGTGTCCAGTCAATTTGATTCGGTGTCTAACAATAAGGAGTCCAGTCAAATCGTCCAGCTAGTTCTAAGCGTTTGGAAGAAATCTGATAATGTTTCATGAAATATTTTAACTAAGCCATGAGAATTTAGCTCAATAAATCTTAGAAGGCTCTAGCAGAATCGATATTTCATGATGAATAATTTAAATCTCAGCGCAATTTTACATGAGCTTTAAGGAGATAAATTTACGATTTAAGCAAATTTGAATAAACTTAACAGTTAAATAATTAAATTATTTAACTGTTAAGTTTATTCAAATTTGCTTAAATTGCAATGTTTAAAATGATTTATTTTTCAAAAACCTGAAATGTAACTATGGTTGCTCTCAATAAAATATGAGAAAAAGAAAGCAAGAAGGTATTCATTGTGCGAAAGTAACTTTATGGAAGCTCTTTTATACTTTCAAAAAAACAGTTAAGAAAAGAAGTAATCTCTTAGAGCTCGCTTATATTTATCCTTGTCTGGAGTGTAAGGATTACTGATTAGTAAAACAGAATACAAAGCCTGAATTAATTATTCAAAACACATCTGGTATCAGCTTCAGGAAGATTCCCTGTCATGTCATTCCAACTTACTCTATAGTATCAAACCTTTTAAAGAAAATTTCAGAGCGCATTCTTCGTTCAAAGTAATCCCGGCATATTCTTTCATTCAGAATATTTCAAGCATCACTAGGCCTTTTAAATTTATTATGATGTACAGACGCAGATAACATTTTACTGTGGTATATTTTTCCAGGAATAGGGAACAAGGCTTTTGTGATTTGTTTGCTACATTAAGAGTAACCTTTTTCTTTTTGAAGGAAAACAGTATTTTTTCTCTGTTCTTTACATACTACTTTTTTCTTTTCTAAAACTTTTTTTTTCTAAAAGAAAAAAAGAGGAAATGAAAAGTTCTGTAATTCATTGCAATTCTTTTATTTATTTATTTATTTATTTATTTTCCTTCTTTGCATTTCAGTACTTATACAAGGTTACCATTCGCTCATTTTTATTTCGATTGGTGTAAAGCTGTCCTGTTACTTGTGTTACCTTTCTGTGTTGTATAAATGTACACCATTAAGTTTCCCTTTCAATAGCAAATATTAATTATTTTATTGTACTTTCTCTAACATCCTAACCTGATTTAAGATTTGGCCGAAATTGATTGAAAGGATTTTCTTGCGCGTTTTTTCGAATCAGCACATTTTTTATACAAAAACAAAAAGTTATACATTCAAATTAATCACATTGATAGAAAACGAAATAAAACTCAAGTTATCACAATTTAAAAACAAGAAGATTTTACATGACAGCTGATTTCTTTTAAGTTTGTCACAAACTTATTTTTCAAAAAAGGTGGTGTATTGGTGTATTAGGGATACGGCAAAGCACACTAGGGCCATCTTCCTAGGGGGAGGGATGCCTTCGTGGAGGACGTTCTAAGGGAAACTGGCTCGTATACACGTTACAGATGGAGAAAACCACGAAAACGCCCATGCAGCCAGCCCGTTCTCGGGATTCGAAACTCGGACCGAACTACCAGTGTTCAGCGATTTTACCGCTCTTCCGCTGGTGGGCTTTTCAAAAAAGGAATTTATCGTAAGTTAGTTTTAGGCTTTATCTGCATGAAAAAAAATTAGTTTCAATGTATTATGACAATGATGTTTATTTCATGCCTTTTAGAAACATATTTTCTTCGTGAATTTTTGCTCTGTTGCTCATTACTATTCCAATTATTACAACAAAACAGCGGAATTAAATTAATAGTTAAAGTGCTATAGTAAATAATTCGCTATTTAATACTGCAAATTCAGCAACTTAATATTAGCTCAAACCATCAAAACGAAGGCGTTTCTTAGTTGATTGCAGTCCTGCATTCCTTCGCAAGGTAGCGAAAGACGAATGGGTGGGTCCGAGTGAAGCTGTCATTTAGAAAGGACATATTCAACCATCTAAAAATGAATGACATTCCTGTAAGTGCTATTTTGAATAGAAAATGAGAAATTAAAAGTAACTGTTAGCTAATATTATAAACATTGCATCATGCACTGAAGTGTCACTGAATTGGGGATAGCATGTTGGGGCTCCTCTGGCCTTGTTATTGGCTCCCACTCGACAATGTATAGATTCAATACGTTTGCGGAAACATTCTACGGAGATGGCTTATCAAACATCGGATAGAGCTGTCTACAATTCAGGAAGGGTCTCTAGTGTTCTGTAATGCGGTTCCACACCTTTCTCCAAAGCATCCGAAAGGTACCCAGTAGTATTTAAGTCAGGATTTCTGGGTAGCCAGTTCATGACAGAGATGTCAGAGAAATGCTCATTAAACCAGGCAGTAGCCAACCGGGGCTTGTGAGAGGTGCAGTTATCTTGCTGGTATACTCCATTTCCGTGTGAATGACAGGATAACACAAATGGATGGAGATAATCACCCAGTAAAACTGTAGGGTTTTACTTATTTTGCATAACAGATTTATTTTAAGTTTTCCTGTTCTCAACTTCCCCTCATATTCTCTCGCCATGATTTAAATTTAAAGTTAAGTGAAGTGCTATTTAAAAGTGTGTTTATCTCAGTTTATTCAGAGCTTGTTTCGTAGCCAAGCGTACGTTTCCTAGTTAATTCACGGTCACGCTAGTAAGCCTCTTGGCCTTATCAGTTTAGTATCACGCCGGTTAGATTTTTGTGAGTCCACCTCTTAGGAGTAATTTTGAAATGCGTTCTTGCGCTCGTTTATTTTTCAGATTTGATTTGTACTATTATAGTCTACGTTTAGTTACCGCCGCAAGTAAATGGTATTTTGTAACGCACGAAGTCCGTGATCTCTGTTAAATTACTTTGATTTAATAAAGGGTTATTTTGCATACTTTTTCTGTGCTGGTATTTAATTCCCGCCTGTGCGAGAATTCGCCAGGTTCATTGTAGGATCTAAGTTAGTGTATGTGGAAAAGTAGAGATAGGTCTTACAAAATTACGTACTAAATTATATAAAAGGATGTTGGTACAAATACCCACGATTTCAAACACTGCCAAAAGCAAACACGGCACACCATTATTGAGCCGCCATGCCCTTGTACGTTTCCAACCTGACATGCAGGATCCATAGCTTCATGAGCCTCACGCCATATTTTCAGCCTCCATCGTTAAGTAGTCCTAATCAAGACTCATCACCCCATACTACTCGTTTCCAATCCTGTAGAGCCCATTCTCTGAGAAGTGACTCTATAAAGTAATATCGGAAAACATACCTATTTTATGGAACATACTACATGAAGCATGACCAAGACATTGTTAAACTGGTTGGAAAGAGTTGGTGGTTTTCTGATACCTACATCGTGGGAAAACGTCGTCTAAGCTTCTGAAAAATTAGCAACGCCTTCGCCGGGAATCGAACAGCGGATCTCTGGAATTCGCGTCCAGCGTGCAGACCACCATACCCCGAAGACATGCCAAGAAAGCGAAAGAAATACCTTATAAACTATAAAACATATTATGTACAAAACATGTGTAAATATGAAAATGGAGCATTGGCATGGTGAAATGGTTTTGAGTCTCTTCACGAAACTAATTGATCACCTCTAAACGATAACTTTAATGTTGGTTTTAACATACTGCCGAAAATTAGAGCAACCAAACAACGCTTTTGATTGAGAAAATTCTGCGACTGTGAAATCAGTCAGGCTTTCCTTCATTTAAGTTTGGCTAAACAAATAAAGAAGTTCAACTCGATTTATCTGATTACTATTGCATGTTTCTCTGGTTACAGACTTTGTTTTAAAATTATACTTGCTTTGTATTCACATGCGATGATCAGCACTGATTATTAAATTATCTAATGTTTATAATTTAAACTAATATAACTACTATGTAATGTAAAATTACTGTGTATATGTAACACAAGTTTAAAACTAAAAACACACGAAAAAATCATACGAGGGAAAACAAAGAGGATGACTACTCTGTTTCTGATTTAAAAACATAACGTTTAAAAAAGGTTAAAAATGAAGAATGAAGATACTGAATAAATTGTAAGTGCATATAAAACCTGAAATCAAACCCCGCCCTGAAACCTGCTGTAATTTAGCGGAAATGTAAACGCATAACTATAATAAATAGTAATAATTTAAATTAATATTACCTTGAATGAACAACAGATGAATAAAAAGGAATAAAGTTGTGAATAAACCACTGCTGTAAATTAAATAAGTGATATAAAAACAAAAAAATTATTTATAAAGAATCAAATAATAATAAAAAATCATATAAAGATTTCTGCATTTCTCTTGACAGATGAAAGGGTTGGTATTCCCAGAAACGTAAAAATAATTAGTAATTAATCATAATTTATATTTTATTACTATAATAATGTATATGAGAATAAAATTTACTTATATATTTAATAATTTATTATCATAATTAATCATAATTTAGTAAGTCTTAATGATTTAATAATTAAATAGTTGAATAAAATTTGGGGTAATTTTCTCATTAGCTGACCAACCCTGAGAGGTTATCAGTGTGAAAAAATAGCACTTGAATGAAATACTCTTGTAAGGAAAGGTCATTAAAAGAAACAGATTTATAAAATACTAACCAAGTCAGAATCAAAATGCGAATATCATAGAAAGCCAGTAATGGCTGCTCCGCGTGACTGGATCATAGAGTTTTCTATATATGTATTTAGAGACCCACATTTCAATATATTTTGTTGAAATCAGACGCGAAATTTATAAATTCTTTTAGAGTAAGTAGTTTTCAAAATACATAGTTACTAAAAGTACTGGGTAATATTTCACGATTGTTAGAGTATATGTGTATAAAACGTTACTTCCCGCAAAGTTTAAAGGCGCAGAAGTTTTAATAGAATTTCAGAAATCGTTTTATCCCACCCTTCGGTAAATTCAAGAAAAATACGTAATTAATGAGAAAACAATAACAATAAAAAATAACTTTCAGTGATATTTTTTTTGTTTGTTCAAGATGAGAATAGCTTGGAAGCTTGCATAATCAAAGATTGATCACCTTTGTGCAGCTATGACAAAAGAGGTCCTAATTAACGTCCGTATAACTTATTTATGAAATGAGAAGGTGATGCATCTAGTTAAATCTTATACGAAACTAATGGGAATACTACTAAAATCAAGTACCTTCTGACAGTAAAAAAAATACAAAAAATTCTCAGATTTATAATTATCCGTTAAATGCAATGAGGAAGAAAATAACAATAGTTATTGGAAGTACATACCCATCTCTCATTATATGATGCAGTAAAAATAATGGGCTTTCGGATAATGAACACGTAACACGACGAGTAGTCATTTATTATCCTAAATTAAACACGTTACCTCCCCCGGTATACCCAATATCTATTACCCGTCATCGCGGATCTCTTACGTAATTTAAGCTACACTCAATTTATGAGATAATTAATTTAACTTATACTTTGAGATGGTCTGAGGGATATTCCTTAAACGACATTTAATTGACCCTAGCGATTCTTTAAGTGATCGTTGTTATTCAAAAGTCAATTTGTTTATTTAATAGGTTAATCGTTATGCAATAGGCTACCAAAATTACTGTAAATTTAATAAATGCATAAGAACTTAAATTCAGATAGAAGCTTGGACTAGGCTGATGGCATTTATCTGCAGTTGTATTAATATGTAAAAGTTAACTGCAACATTCTTCTGTTAATTTTGTATTAAATAATATCGAATAATAAAGCATAGAAAGCACGCAGATTAAGTCTAGATAAAACTCTACATTGCTAAGAAAAGGCTGTTTTGGAAAAAAAAGTTAGATAATAATAATTACATTAGGCGATTTATTAAAATTAATAATATCTGAAATATTCAACTTAAATTCATTAATGACAAAACACTGGTTGAATGATGGCCGTATTCGCGGATTTCTTCATGCAGCAGCATAAATCCAGAGTAATTTAAAAGTTTTGATTTCGGAGTTTTATTAGCCAATTAAATATTTAACTTGCTCTATAACCATCGTCCGCTTTTTTCTGAGCCATATTACTCAGTTAGAAATAAACAAGTTAATTCACTAGTGTAAGCGGAAATGCATGTAGTCGCGATATAGCAGACCTAAGCTTTGTTCTTGACTTAGGTTTTGCGGTGAATAAGCTGGCTAATTCTTGAGTTGTGTTAGTATATACAGTACTGGCACTTAATTGCTACATTAGGAAGGAAAGCAAATAGCAGCATTTAGTTTTTGCACGTATATCTTATAGTGGGTTGGAGGAAGATATGATTAAATTTGCAAGTGATTTAGGGTACGCAGTGCACAGAATTCAGTATATTGAGCTGCCACCTCTGTCAGCAAGTAATCTGCCTGGGCATAAAGTCGAACTGTGTTTGTATGACATTTATGGGTATTTCTCTTCATATAGCTTCAGCTCTGTGCCTAAGTTCATCAATTGTAGTGTTGGCATGCCAGTCTCTCGGCAGCTTATGACCAGATGATCTCATTAGGTGACAGATCTGGAGAACGTGCTAGTCAGGGCACTGTGTTGTGGAAGGTCAGGAAAGCCGGGGAAACATTTGATCTTAACTAATCATGTTGAAAAATGGTGTTACGCAGGCCTCGAGGACAGGGCACAGCACGGGCCTTAAACGTCAAAGATATAACGGTGGCTATCGACATTACTGGCTCTGCGAACAAGAGATGACCGGGATGTGCATCCAATGGCACTCCATACCAGCACTGCAGGTGTTGGGCCCATATTACCATGACGGATGTAAGCTGGCAACTTTTGTTTTCTCGGTGCCCCCACACTCGGCTACATCCATCATGATGCTGTATGCAGAATGGGGATTTGTCTAAAAATAAGATGGTGTTATTTTTATGTCCGGTGTGGTAGTTTCTCCAACCATTATCGACGCGCATGTGCCTGCTGCAGAGTCAAGGGAAGCCGTAACAACGGGGGCTGTGTTGACCTGTTCATGGAGCTTTAGACGTATTCGCACTGTCCGTACACACACTTGAAGTCCGCCATCCAGGTACCTGACTCAGAGTAGGTGATGTGGCTGTGCGATTCTGCAAGGCCGACAGTACAAAATGTCTGTTCTTAAAAGCTTTAAGGCCGTTGTGAAGATGCACAGTTTTCAATATAACCATCCTGGACCCATCGATTTTATAGTCACCTGTTAGTCATGGGATCCCAACCAATACGAGCCGCTAAGTCTCGGATAGCTAAAAAGCAGTCCCGATATACCACGATTCTACTGCGGAAGAATTTAGACCCGTGCTGGTAGGAGTTTGTCCTTCCTTCACTAGACATAGCACAAATTTTACAGGAAAAACTAATGTTCAAATTCAATCTCCGAATGAGACACACACAGTGCACAGCGCAATGATTTATACACAACGAGATTACATTACTTATACCTGCTTTGTGCGCATGTGATGGGTTGTTAATATTTACAGAGTCCAGCGGGTAATACCTTTCATCCAAATTTGACGTTTGTAGCATGCCGCCTTCATCGTACAGCAATTTTAATGTGCTGCAGTTAGTGTCCAGCTCAGTAGTTAAGATTAAAATTTACGAGTGAGAAATTTCTGCAACAGACTTGTAAGCAGTCATGTTAAAAGAGATCTAATTTTACTGTTTATAGATCAGAGTTAAGAGAGTTAAAGCCTTAAGAATAAGGAACCTGAAGAACTTTTTATCAATAAATAATAGATTTTCATGAGTCGTATGTTTAAAAGACTGAAATTCAGATAATTTAAGGATGGCCAGTGGAAAAGTTACAGTAAAAAGTTAAGAGAGCTTGCAAGTTTCTCTTAAAATGCTTTGCACAAATTCACTGTTTTTAAGGGAGATATAGTTCACATATTTTGCTTTACTTGAGTAACCAACCCAAATTTCTTAACTTTATAAAGGTTTCCCAGACAAGCAGCTAAGACGATTTAGGTTGAAAAAAAAAAAAAAAAAAAAAAAAAAAAAAAAAAAAAACTATGCAGTTTCCTGGATTTTTAATTACAAGTTAAAATTTTGCAACATAATCATGCTCCTATTGAAAATGCATGAATATTATATGTTTTTCAATTAAAAACTTATTTTTTTATTTAATAATTTAGATTTATTTCTTTCTTCTAGTACAACTACATACACATTTTATCAGCTGAATTAAAAAGATAATTTTAGTTAAGTACAAAGTATACCATTGGCTTAATAAGTAAAGCCGCTGAATACTGGTAGTTGTTCAGAACACGTTTTGCGGTGAACAAGCTGGTTACAAGGGATTTTCGTCGTTTTTATTATGTGGAACTAAGAATTAGGTGTCAGCAGGAAGTCCTTCAGTAATGTATCACTTAAAATTGAAAGTGATTTTGTGTTAATTAATTAACCAGTTTACTAATTGGCAAGTATAAAATTATATGTGTAAAATTTATATGGTACATATCCTTTAATTTGAAATTTTAGAAACATGGGGCGTATTTATTTTGCTGTCATGCAGAAAGTAAACGGTAAAAACATAAATGTGTAATACGATTTGTTTTTGCGTATTTTATAATTAATTGTTTATTACCTCTATCACATTTAGTGACGTCAAAAAATTAAGCAGGGATGAAATATTAATGATTTCATTTTTACATACTAGGAAAAAAATGTGTTTTGAAGCACGGGGGTGAATCAAATATAAACAAGTTCAAAGTTTTGTTTAAACAAAATTTATTTTTCTAAATAATCTCCTCCTTTTATGATGCATTTTCCATTCCGTTTTCGTAGAATGAAAAGTTGGATGGGTGTTCCACTTCATTGTTGGTCTCAAGTCGCTTACCTCCAATTTCTTTGAAGGGGTCCAAACATGTGAAAATCGCATGGCGATAGATCTTGGCTGTAAATTGGATAATCAAGCATTTTACAGTGTTTTTCCATCAGTTTCTGCTGCGTTCCACCTGCTTTGTGGGGCCTGACGTCGTCATGGAGAATCAACACTTTGTGGATGGGACAATTCGTCTTTTGTGTCAATACTGAAGCTTAATCTGATCCAGGAGACCGAAGTAATAAGCTGCATTGATATCCATGTAAGAAATTCAACAGTAGAATCTCCATACAGTCCCAAAATACCGTGGCTAACAATTTCCCCGCAGACAATCAAGTTTCATCCGAAATCAGCTGATGAACTATTCTAAATTATTTAATACACTAGTGTGCAAAACTTAAGCAACATCAGGGTTTTTTGCCATAACCCAGGAGAAATCAACTGAGAGACATGAAATGCAGAAATGAAGGAGAGTATTATGTACGTAAAGGATGACGAAAGCATCGGAGCTGAAAAAGAAATACAATGCATACGGTATGGAATCAAACAAAAACAAGCTTTATTGAACACATAGTATCGTGACTCATGATTGTCTATCCAAGAGGAAGAATAACAAGAAGATGTTCCTTAATATGGAATATGCCCTCTCCTCATTACAATGGTTGCTTCGCACCGTCTCCGCATACTCAGACCCAGCTGGTGCAACATTTCTTGCTGTAGGAGTGCCCATTCCTCAATCAGCATCTGTTTAAGTTGTTGGATGTTCTCCGGAGGATGTAAGCGTGCTTCAATGCGTCTTCCCAAAGTATCCGACACGTGTTCGATGGGATTTAAATCTGGGGAGCACGCTGGCCAAACCACTCGAGTGATATCTTCACTTTCCAGTAGCTCCTCAACAGCAAGAGTCCGATGTGGCCGTGCATTCTCATCCATAAAAAATAAATCTGGACCAATACCACCTCGGAACAGACGCACATGGGGAAGGAGTACCTCCTCACAATAGCGATCCCCGGTTAAAAACCCTCTGTCGAAAACGTGGAGCTCAGTTCGCCCGTTCAGCATAATGCCTCCCCAGACAAGAACTCCAGGACCAAAGTTACGGTGTCTTTCCTTGATGTTACTGGGATAAAACCGGGTCCCGACCTCTCTCCAAATCAAAACGCGTTGAGAATCGCTTCTGGTATTGAACCGACTCTCATCCGTAAAGAGGACATGACACCATTGATCAGTTGTCCAGTTTTTGTGCTCTCTGCACCACTGTAAATGGTGGCGTCGGTGGCCAACTTTCAACGGGACACAGCGTTCAGGACGGTGGGCGAATAGGCCCCCCTTGCGAAGGCGTCTGGTCACAGTAAACCGCGACACTTGTCGCCCCGTTGCTGTACAGAGTTGCCGAGCAATGTCGCTTGCTGACTGCTGTCGGCCTCTTTTCGCCTGCAGGATGATATATCGGTCATCCCCTGCAGCTTCCGTCCTCGGGCAGCCACCACCAATCTTTCTAACAGCTGTACCTGTGGTTTGGAACGCTTTCCAAGCGCGCGAAACGACACTTTTGTTGATTTCGAACTTTGCAGCTACACTAGTGACAGTACGCCCCTCCTCCAGCTTGCCGATCATTCTTCCACGTGTAAAGTCGTCTAGGTGATTTCTTCTAGCCACATTTCATGAATTGACTCACTGGCACTTGCAGCGAATATGTTGAATTTCGTCTCCGTTCTTCCTTTTATTCTACTATTGAGCTCCGCGCGCCGACATCACGCGTTTTGTGTACGCTCACGTCGCCTCTGACGTTTCGTTCCTGATATTTGCATACGCATGACGTTTCTACTGACTTACGTGTTCATTGTACTGATCTCCAGACCTACTTTTCTGCAATTTCATGGCTATCTGCTAAATTTTTACATTGTTGCTTACGTTTTGCACACCAGTTTAGTAACTATGTTATTTAATAGTAAATTTTGAACTCCTCCTCGAAGCACAGGAAGTCTGCTAATGAAATAACAATACTATGATCTACTCTCTATACCTCATTGCAGTTAGGGAGTCTTTTTAAAACACATCCCGGGATGCGCGGGCGTCCAACATAATGCCTACCCTAACCATTATATTTCTAACACCTGAATGATCGTTTTTCCTGATGAAGAAAGGATAATATCGTGTTCCAGGCTCTTTTCAGGTACAGGTAAGCCAAGAATCAGTGTTCAAAAGGAATCTGGACTCATCTGTAAAAAGCAAAAACACGGTGCTCCACTAAAGTCTAATCCAAGGGGCATGCTGTCTACATTACGTTAAACGCGTTCTCTTGTGCGCTACAGTGAACGGGATGCAAACAGAGGGTCTTCTGCCATACAACCCTATCTCATAAAGCCTTAGGGCAACTTCTACTGTTAAAATCGAGTTACAGTAACAGCATACAGCTCACGTAAGAGCTGAGAAGTTGTAATACTTCTGTATCGCTATGATGAAAGTGCCAAATAACGATACTGATTCGTCGCTGTGGATCTTGATCGACCACAGTCCAGGTTTTCTCGGTATGTATCTTGTGCCCTAAAACTGTTTCCGCTACCAGATGACCTGAGCGCTACGTTAAGATCTGTAGCCACCTGCACTTGTGAATGACCTGTGTCCAATCTACCGCAACTCTCTATCTCATTCTCTCATCTATACGTTCGTTTTACCTTATGCCTAACAAAATTTATCCAACTATTGCGAAAAACGCAGTGAATATCGTGAAGTACTATGGGCACGCAAATCGTCGAACACCCCTCATATGCTTATATACCCTCCACAATCACAGCTCCGAGAACATGAAAGTATACTCTTACGCGTTCGACGTATATTTGCATAAGGTTCATCAACTTCCGTAAAAATAGACATTATTTGCAAATTCTTTTAGTTTTGCACACTGGTGTGCTTATTGGGCAATAATAAATGAGTAATAAACATTTATTACTTACTAGGCAATAAAAATAAATAATGGACATTTATTACTTATAAATTAACATCAAATGGACAATAATATTTTATTATTCGTTAGACAGTAATGAATTGTTTACTATCTATTAGACAATAACAAATGGGTAATTTTTTGTTTTTGTGGTTAGTGGACCGCTTCTATAAGCACTTGTTCTGAATATCCGTAAAGCTTATCAAAGTGTTAATTAATGAAATATGCTCGTTAACTTGAAGCTCATTAGTACAATGAAACCTGTTCACTTTAACTACATTCTGGTACCTCTATTTTACTTATCTTTGTGAACATAGAAGCTCTTCGAAGATTTGTGATGTCGAGAAGAGAGCAATTGTCTCTTGCCTGAGCTTTGAACTGGTATCCGTGCCTAACTTCTACTTCTTAGAAACACTTGTTTTCTCTTCGCAAAAGTTTCCTAATGGGAGAGATGCAGCGAGTTTTGCAGCATCATTAGCTTCATTCTTTCTTAATCGCTCTCTACTTCGTTTCCTTTGATCACGATCTTTCCATGTTGTTCCTTAATACTTTTCTGTCTCTTCGTATCATCTGAAGGACTGCAGCAATTTAAAATTTGAACTTCCAGAACTAAACTTTCTTGATCTCTATGTATTTTTTCTGGAATATTACTTTTGCTTAAGTTTTAGTGCTCAGCTCGGGAATGTAAGGAAGTTTAGTTGCGTATAACATTTCCATGTAGGTTGTTTAAATATTATAGTATTATAGTATAGTATAGTATCAATCAGTTAAATATCGGACCTGTAATTTATTTATACCGTATGCAATTTATTTATACTTTCTGCAATTTATTAAATTTTGAGCTCTAACCATACTCAAAGTTCATATCTTTACATTTGATTTCCAATGTGCAGAGGCACTCATTGGCGTTGAGCGAAAGTAAAATGTGTCCTGCTCCAAACACATGACAGAAGCTTGAAATTGATAACTATGGAAGAAGTAGATTGTGAGTGAATATAGCTTACGATACCTTAATGATGGGTAGCTTGAGCAAAAACGATTAATTTCACTTCACGAAGGGACTCTACAATGTTTTTTCAAATAATCTAGTTTTTCGTTTTGCAAAAAATCTGTAGGTTGGTAAATGATAGGATTATGAAATTCATAGATTCTGCAAGTACTTTTCCTATAATATTTCCCATAACTCTCCTTTTAATTGTCATGAGCGCATTTGTTAGTGCAAAGTACTTTAATGGCAGAAATTTAATTATTTAAGATAACTATTTTGATATGGTCACAGAAAAATATTATATATAGTACTTAAATTTATTGCTACTTATAAATAAAACAAAATTAAGCACTTAGAATAAGACGACATTCTGACTGATTCCATGTTTTAATTAATTTTAAGACTTGATATTCAGGATTTTGTATTTTCAATTAATTCTAAGAATTGATATTTAGGAGTTAATGCAAAATTTTGATAAATTGTTCCTTTTTTACCTGCTTGCTTTTTAATATTTCAATATATTTTACTCAATGGTTGAAAGGTTCTGGCATTTTAAGTAATAACTAATAATCAAAGTACATATATTTTTATATTTTCTATATATATATATCTTATATATTTTCTAGTTAATATATCACTGTATAGTGATAAAAATACAATTAGTGAGTTCTATAATAATAATAGCAATGTTAGACAAAACGCAGCCTTTTGCTTTTGTGAGAACACAGAAGTCTCACAGTGTACATTGTGGCTGCATCGATTCTTGTATCGTTATCACGCGCGAGCACGTGCGTCGAAAGGTATAAAAACTGGAAGGACTGGTTTGTCTCTCACAAAATGAGGATTAGGAGTGTAACACAATTGTTAATTGTAGATCAGCAAATCAAAAAAAAAAAAAAAGTAAAGACATTGTGATTATAATAAGAATGTAGCATGTGTACAAGCTAGATAATGAATGATGATCATGTGTGGTATGGGTCAACTTAGTGTAATAAAGCGCTAATTGCACGATTTTGGTAGAGTTGGCTGGTCCATATACCAGAAGAATTGAATTATACTATGCAGGGTCTCATTGATTACTGAGTAGCAGATTCCCAAAAAAAAGAAAAAGAAAGAGTGTGGTTCAAATCTCCTTGTCTTACTGCTGAATCAAATTGAAGGTATGTAATTTAGTAGTGGATCTAATACAAATGTAGCTTGTAACAATGTCATGACATATTGGTATATGAAATGTATATGTAAAATGAATATGATCAAATGATAAAAGTAGCTATGTAATGAAATAGTGAATGTGATTCTAAAATGTAAAGAATGAGATAAGGTAAACAATGGTTAAGAGGAGTACCATCAAAATTGATAATGCAAATGTTCTTAGTTTAAGTGATTAATTGGATATTTAATCATATGTGAATTGTAAATTATGTGTAAGTGCCAAATTTTCATTGCCTGGAATCGCATCTGTGGTGATATTTTAGGTAAGAGTAGACATGCATGAGTACGTAAAAGAATAATACTAATGTAAAAAATATATATCACAAAATGTTTAAAGTGCTGTGTTTTTTTTTCAAGCAATGTGAAATATTAACGTGAAATATGTGTGATAGTGCATACGAAAGCTCAACTGTTTTCATGTAATGAGGAATGTTTATGGAGTGCCAACGAAATGATAAAGTGCAGTGCCTTTGCAAATGATGTAAAGATTGGTGTGAAATATGTATGTAATGCAGACGAAAGTTCAAGTGTGTCCAGTAGAGAGGAATTTCATTTGTCCAGTGATGGGACAATTTTTTTTTCTTCGGCCGGAGGGAATGTGAGAACACAGAAGTCTCACAGTGTACATTGTGGCTGCATCGATTCTTGTATCGTTATCACGCGCGAGCACGTGCGTCGAAAGGTATAAAAACTGGAAGGACTGGTTTGTCTCTCTCTTTCCCTCTTTCCCCTCTTGCTGCCTGACGTCGTGTTAACGAGTGTGTGGGCCTTCGGGCCACACGCACTCAGCAGTCGCCATTGTTCCTATCTAGTTTTGCACGTGGAATGTCGTCGTATTTTTGCAGAGAAAGAAGCAGAATGAAGAGATCCAGTACCTAAAGTAGAGTGTTTGATTTGAGACTCACTAAGTCCTGCTGATGTGAATAACATAAAATAAACGCTCAAGCAGAACATCAATAGGTGTTCGACTTCAAGATGTGCTTAGCCAGCGATGTGTCACCACGTGATGATAAGTGTATAAAAATAACGTGAATGTAAAAAAAAAGAAGAGCTTACAAGTGTGTAACCAGACAGCGCGATAATACGAAAATGAATATGACAACTTTTCAACCGCAAAATTATTCGATGGGACAGGATTGCGCGAATAGTCACGCTTCGGCACTCCACGAACATTCCATTTGAGTTATCGCATTGTGTGTATCTTAGTTATGATATTTTAGTATTTTATATGTGTGTGATAAATGTGCCTTATTTAATCCAGAAAATATGTTCGATAAAATAAATATGAGATTGAAAAAAGAAAATATTCGGCTCATGCATGCATCATTGGGTAAGTCTTGTTAATCTATTTAGTAATGATTATGCAATGTACTAAACACTAAATTTTAGTTTAAGTATTTACGCAAAATTAATTTGTATTTGATATTCTTAGTATCGTCATTTTTGGCGATCACGCCAGTAACACCACATTTATGGTGCCGTGACAAAGAAAAAAAAAAAAAAAAAGGGAGGAATTTAAGTTTTAACTGTTTGATTTCAGGTAGAAAACCATTTTATGCTTATGCCTAAAAATATAACTACACATGTGATTCCAGTTTGATAATTGCTTAAATATTTTGAATTTTATGATGATGTCTGATATCAAATAGGTGAATATTAGTAATGATTGGATAAAATTTTAAATTTTGTGTTTATCTGATATGAATCATTAAGAAAAAGTTGAAAATTGCATATGTAATATATATATATATATATATGGAATTCCATATGACGGTTTCCTGCTAATGTGAAATAATTTAATGATGAAAAATAGATATGTGAAAATGGTAATATCAATTCAAAATTGGTCAGTATTTAAGAAATTATTCCTGAATGTATATTATATTGTGTGGTAATGAGTATGTAATAACTTGTATCCATGTGAAAAATTTCGATAAATTACAATAGTGCATTTATGAATGTACTATATATTAGAAGTAATAATAATAGTAATTTAGAGTGGTAATAAAGTATAGTAAATTGATTCAGAATGGCTAAGAAAAATAATGTAATGAATATGAGTCTGGCTACTGCTCTGCCTACTTTTTCAGGGGATGACGAAAATATAACGTTTTTCTTTTAGATCAGTTATGCCAAATGGCAAATTTAGAGAACTGGAATGAGAACAGAAAAAGTTTGGTATTAAAAATTCAATTGAGGGGTAAAGCATTAAAATTTGTAATTGATAATGAATCGTGTAAAGATATATCATTTGATGATTTAAAAGCATTACTAAGTAAAAAATTTGCAAAATCTCAGTCATTTGACACAATTCAAAATAACTTTAACTCAATTAGACAGACCCCAGATCAGTCAGTCGAGGACTTAGCGGAAAAAGTGAATACTTATGCCACAAAATATTTTGGGTGCTATCCTAGTTCGAGTGAAGAGGTACATAACCTCACTCAAAAAGCAATGCTTTCAAAATTCTTAGAAGCTCTCAGACCAGATTTAAGACTGGAGGTTAAAAAACTAGGACCTATTGATTTTGCTACTGCTGTTAAACAGGCAAAGAACATGGAAAAAGCATTGGAGGATTCTGGTAATAGCTCACAGACACATGATTTTTCACCTGAATTAAATACATTAATTATGCAACAAATGCAAAATAATAGAGCCATTCAGGATTTGTCAAAAAAATTCAATGAAATTTTACCTAATGGTAGTGTAAACAATGTAACAAGCCTAGAAAATAATGCTACACAAAGTAGTAATAATAGAGAGTCTTGTCATATTTGCCAACAGAATCATTGGACTACAGAGTGTCCTTATTTTCCTTCAAACAATAATTTTCAATATTATAGACAGGCTAGAAACAACCACAGAAGAAATTTTTATAGGGGTAACTTTATTAATAGAAGGAATAGATATAATAGTCGGTATGCTTTCACGCAAGGTAATAGACTACAGAACAGTAATAGAAATAGGCCACAATCAGAAGATACAATACTCGTAGAAATAATTTAAACTAATGAAGGGTACTTGCAGATCTCCCAGGTACA
Organism: Stegodyphus dumicola; assembly: GCF_044657685.1. Lineage (NCBI taxonomy): Eukaryota > Metazoa > Arthropoda > Arachnida > Araneae > Eresidae > Stegodyphus > Stegodyphus dumicola. The sequence goes on along the minus strand of NC_140781.1, from coordinate 162,692,424 downwards.
CAAAGTATTACTCGAGTGCCCATAAAAAAATTTGGAGGAAACAAGACAAAATTAAGAAAATAAGGAACTCAAATAGGCCGAATACACATGAAAGATTCCGACACAAAATTAAAGAAAGTAATGAACAAAAATTGGTAGCTTCTTGCCAGACTAATAGTATCACAGAATTACCAGTAATAGAAATCAAATTTGGCGACTTTGTGGTAGAAGCATTACTTGATACAGGTGCAAATTTAAGCTTAATACAGCCAGACACCTTGCAAGTAATAAAAAAATTACACAAAGATTAATTACTTAAGCAGATCTGTAAGAATACATACGATAAATAATGCTACTATCCCATATTTATCTGCTGTAAACTTAAAATTTCGTTTAGGAAATAAATGGCTTGCCAACCAAGTTTTTGTTACACAACATAATTGGAACACAAATTATCAAATGATTTTAGGGTATGATTTAATTCAAAAAAATAAGATACTTATAGATGCAGATAAAAGTCAGTTAATCATTGATAACACATACTTTGATCTTTTGGACAAAAGAAAAAATTGTACTAATATTAATGCAAAAAAGGTAGACAAGAATAGTAGACCAGAGGAGTCGGGTATTGTAAGAGTAGTATTGAATACCAGAATTGCGCCAAATGCAGCAGAGATAGTAAAGTTAAGCATTCCAATTAATATGCAGAAAGCAAAGCAAATAATGTTCTCACCAGACAGGCGAAAAGTGGGCAAGATAGGTGTGACTGATTCAATTCATGAGATAAGTGACAGGCAATATATATTCACCATAATTGAAAACAATTCCAATGCTGCAATTATTCTAAGAAAGGGTGAAAAGATTGGTAAGGTATATAAAGTCGAAGAAAAACAATTTGAAAAACCTAGAGAGCAACAAAATTTGCAGATTAACCATATAACTTTAAAAGAAATTAAAATATTAAGAGAGGAGGAATTAAGCCCGGATGATTTTGATTTAAGTCATTTAGAAGCAGAACAAAAAAATAAGATGATTGAAATGCTCATGAAAAATTCAGCTGTGTTTTCAAAATCTTACACCACTCTGGGTGAGACTGATGCTGTCGTGCCACAATTTAATTTATTACATAACTTACCAATTCAAACTAGACCATACACTATTCCTCGCATTGCTAAAAAATATGTCCAAGAGGAGATAGCCAAATTGTTAGAAGCAGGTATTATAGAGCCATCGACATCGAGTTATAGTTTTCCAGTAATTTTTGTCAAAAAGAAAGCACCACCTAGTACTGATCCTAGTAAATTAAAATTTAGAATGGCAGTAGATTATAGATTGTTAAATTGCATAAAACTGAATCATATCAAATATGTCTACCTAAGATTTCAGATATTTTGCATAATATAGCAGGTAAAAGTTATTATTGTGTGCTAGATCTTAAGTCAGCATTTTTTCAAATAAAGTTAGATCAGAAAGATCAAGAAAAATTAGCCTTTTGCACGGAACTTGGCAATTTTCAACCAACTCGGTTACCTTTCGGTGCAAAAAATTCATCTGCTTATTTCCATACTCTAATATCAAAATGTTTAGGTGAATTGCAGGGTCCAAATTTACAATATTTTCTAGATGACATAATTGTTGCAGCTAACAGTATAAATGAACTAGTAATTATTTTACAAAAGGTGTTTGACAAGTTAAAAAAATTAATTTAACATTAGACCCAGCCAAATTGCAGTTATGTAAACAAGAGATTACGTATTTAGGTTTTTCGGTTAATAAGAATGGTTTTGCTCCTTCAGAGGAGAATATTCAGAAAGTAGCCAAATTTCCTAGGCCAAGAAATGTGAAAGAGGTTCAAACATTCATAGGCATGGTAAATTATTTTCGACACTTAATTTTTAATTATGCAGAAATCGTCAAGCCAATAGTAAATTTAACAAGAAAGAATATACCATTCGTGTGGAACGAGAGATGCCAAAATGCATTAGATAAAATACAAGAATTAATTTTAGAAAAACCCACAATAAAAAACATAGAAAATGATAAACCTTTATATTTAGTAACCGATGCTTCTAGATCAGCCATTTGTGGCATATTAATGCAAAAAAATGATAAGTTTTTCCCAGTACAATTTTACTCAAAAATTTTAACACCTGCTGAGGCTAGATATCCTTCAATTAGGAGAGAACTTTATGCAATCTTCAGATCAGTAAAGCAATTTCATGAACATCTGTATGGGAAAAAATTTATAATATTAACGGATGCTAAACCTCTGACTTTCCATATTAGTCTTGACAAACAGCCAGATATTGTAGCACGCTGGTTGTTATATTTACAGGAATTTCAATACACGATGGAGCATATTCCTGGTTTAAAAAACCCAGCAGACTACTTGTCAAGAGTTTCAGAGGATGTAGTGGTAAACAATGTAAATATATTTAAGACCAATGATAATTTGTCTATTCAAAACATAATTAGTAAACAGCAAAGTGATCCAGACATAAAATCAATTATAAAAAAATTACAGGATAACCACAAAGAAAGTGTAGAACAATATTTTATTGATAGTCATACAGATGTAGTAATGATAAAATTAAAACCTGTAAATATGAGAAAGAAAGACAGAAGTATCCAGAATAAAATTCTAATTCCTAATTATTCCTATTAATTAAATTCCTATTAATTAAAGATGTATTACAGACAGTTCATGCGCCTCACTTTGGTATTCAAAAGTCATATGAGTTTGTAAAGGCAAAGTATTATTGGAAAGGTATGTACAGCGATACGAAAAGTTTTGTAGAAAATTGTTCAGATTGCTTACAAAATAAGTCTAGACCTCTGCCACGTCTAATTCCTAAGAAAGATCTTGCTCCTGGAGAGATGATAGCTATAGACATAGTTGGTAAACTGCCAAGATCCATAGATAATAAGTTTTATGTACTCACTATGATTGATCATTATTCCAGATATTTGGAAACAGTTCCGTTAAACAACTGCACTTCTCAATCCATCATAAAATCTTTAAATGATTATTTTGCCAGATTTGGCATTCCAAAAATTTTGTTATCAGACAACGGTTCCTATTTTTGTTCCACAGAATTTACTTAATTTTTAAAATCGCTTAAAATAGAACACAGAGAAAGTTCAATTTATTATCCACAGTCCAATGGGTTGATTGAAAGAGTTCACAGGGTAATGAAAGAATCAATTGCAGCAATATCAAACAAAATATTTGAATGGCCACAAAAAGTACTGATGTTTAAACTGTATTATAATAATGCTAAACATTTTGTAACTCAATTTTCACCAGCAGAACTATTTTTCGGTAGAACATTAAATACTCCCATAGATAGCAATGATCCTCTTAAATTAGCAGAAGATTTCCAGGAATATTCCAAAAGAATAAAGGAACAATTGAGTAGAGATAAGCAAAAAGTAAAATTAAATGAGGATGAATACTTTAATTGTGCAAAAAAATATTTGAAAGGGAGAAAAATTCCAGAATTGAAATTGGGGGATAAAGTTTTTATGCAGGAATTTACTGATCGAAGGGTGCTACATCCAAAATACAAGGGGCCATATGAGATCATTAAAAAGCTACGAAATGATAATTATATAATACAATTAGAGAATAAAACCACTAAAGTTCACGTAAGTAAATTGTTTTTACAAAAGCCTTCAAGAGTAGATTCAACACAAAATGAGGATTAGGAGTGTAACACAATTGTTAATTGTAGATCAGCAAATCAAAAAAAAAAGAATGTAAAGACATTGTGATTATAATAAGAATGTAGCATGTGTACAAGCTAGATAATGAATGATGATCATGTGTGGTATGGGTCAACTTAGTGTAATAAAGCGCTAATTGCACGATTTTGGTAGAGTTGGCTGGTCCATATACCAGAAGAATTGAATTATACTATGCAGGGTCTCATTGATTACTAGGTAGCAGATCCCCCCCCCCAAAAAAAAGAAAGAGTGTGGTTCAAATCTCCTTGTCTTACTGCTGAATCAAATTGAAGGTATGTAATTTAGTAGTGGATCTAATACAAATGTAGCTTGTAACAATGTCATGACATATTGGTATATGAAATGTATATGTAAAATGAATATGATCAAATGATAAAAGTAGCTATGTAATGAAATAGTGAATGTGATTCTAAAATGTAAAGAATGAGATAAGGTAAACAATGGTTAAGTGGAGTACCATCAAAATTGATAATGCAAATGTTCTTAGTTTAAGTGATTAATTGGATATTTAATCATATGTGAATTGTAAATTATGTGTCGTAAGTGCCAAATTTTCATTGCCTGGAATCACATCTGTGGTGATATTTTAGGTAAGAGTAGACATGCATGAGTACGTAAAAGAATAATACTAATGTAAAAAATATATATCACAAAATGTTTAAAGTGCTGTGTTTTTTTTCAAGCAATGTGAAATATTAACGTGAAATATGTGTGATAGTGCATACGAAAGCTCAACTGTGTTCATGTAATGAGGAATGTTTATGGAGTGCCAACGAAATGATAAAGTGCAGTGCCTTTGCAAATGATGTAAAGATTGGTGTGAAATGTGTATGTAATGCAGACGAAAGTTCAAGTGTGTCCAGTAGAGAGGAATTTCATTTGTCCAGTGATGGGACAATTTTTTTTTCTTCGGCCGGAGGGAATGTGAGAACACAGAAGTCTCACAGTGTACATTGTGGCTGCATCGATTCTTGTATCGTTATCACGCGCGAGCACGTGCGTCGAAAGGTATAAAAACTGGAAGGACTGGTTTGTCTCTCTCTTTCCCTCTTTCCCCTCTTGCTGCCTGACGTCGTGTTAACGAGTGTGTGGGCCTTCGGGCCACACACACTCAGCAGTCGCCATTGTTCCTGTCTAGTTTTGCACGTGGAATGTCGTCGTATTTTTGCAGAGAAAGAAGCAGAATGAAGAGATCCAGTACCTAAAGTAGAGTGTTTGATTTGAGACTCACTAAGTCCTGCTGATGTGAATAACATAAAATAAACGCTCAAGCAGAACATCAATAGGTGTTCGACTTCAAGATGTGCTTAGCCAGCGATGTGTCACCACGTGATGATAAGTGTGTAAAAATAACGTGAATGTAAAAAAAAGAAGAGCTTACAAGTGTGTAACCAGACAGCGCGATAATACGAAAATGAATATGACAACTTTTCAACCGCAAAATTATTCGATGGGACAGGATTGCGCGAATAGTCACGCTTCGGCACTCCACGAACATTCCATTTGAGTTATCGCATTGTGTGTATCTTAGTTATGATATTTTAGTATTTTATATGTGTGTGATAAATGTGCCTTATTTAATCCAGAAAATATGTTCGATAAAATAAATATGAGATTGAAAAAAGAAAATATTCGGCTCATGCATGCATCATTGGGTAAGTCTTGTTAATCTATTTAGTAATGATTATGCAATGTACTAAACACTAAATTTTAGTTTAAGTATTTACGCAAAATTAATTTGTATTTGATATTCTTAGTATCGTCATTTTTGGCGATCACGCTAGTAACACCACAGCTTTCCAATGATTTTACATGTAAAGGCTCAATGCATTTGAAAAAGCAATTACGTTGTTTCCATTATTCTGGTTCAAATTATGTTACAGTCACCTCACTTCTAAAGCGAATTAGATTGTCGTGATTGCGTGCTATAGAATGATACATGCAATATTTCGAAATTCATCGAGTTTTTCATCTAAGGTCATAGCTGAAGAAAGAATTCTGCCAATTATTAGCGTGATTGTTGATTTTTCGTACGAATATTCCGCATTAAATGATAGGAACTAGGAGCATATTATATATATAAGCATATCCCCCCCGCAGAGTTAATATTATATGTCTAATCATAATGAAAAATAAAATAAATTTGTGATTAGTACATAAATAAAATTCTCATAGAAAACTTAAATAAATAAATGTAGAAGTTGGTTCATTCAAAATTTCCTTCATTCCGAGTCTAAGAAGTGAGTAAAAAGTGAAAAACATATCACAGGAAAATAATTTCCTGTGATATGTTTTTCAAGCTCAGAATATAAATTATCTGTGTAATCAGATAATTGCAATACTTCACTTGCACTAAATGACATCTAAATGAGATATTGAAATTATAGGATATCTGGTGGAATAATTTAAAATGCATTTTTTTATTTCATTACAATCTCTGTTACTTATATTGACCTACTCGAAAAAAGTAAAGCTCATTATTATTTTTAAATGTATTTACTTTTCCTTTGATAGTCAATATATATATATATATATATACAGGGTGGATATAATTAAACTTCCACTTTGAAATGATCATAAAAGAAAAATGCTATTAAACCAAATGCTATTAAACTTGGTAATCGTGTAAAGGGTGGTAATGGGAATTCATTTTCTGCAAAAAAAAATTAAAAAACTCACCACTAGGGGGGATATGGTGCTATATGTAATACTGTTAAACGAAATAACACATGAAGACATCTGTTTAAAAACGTGTTTAATCGTTTCTGAAACATGTTACAAAGCGTGTTCAATGTGGCGTCCACCATTTTCCGAAAGCTAGTTAAATCGTATTACATTTATGTGTATCGCATCTTTCAATTCCACCAAACTGTTTAGATTATCACCATAAATAGTACTTTTGATATAACCCCATCGCCAAAAGTCTCAGAGGTTGAGGTCTGGCGACCGAGGTGACCCAGAAATAGAAAAATGCCGGTCTATAATCCGTTCATTCGTGAAATGCTGCCTAAATAGCTGTGTGAAACATGTGCCAGAGTGAGGTGGGGCGCTCTCTCCGGCATAAAAATCGTGGTGTCTAAAATGTCACGTGGTTGCAGTTCAGAAACGAAACGTCTTAACATTGATGCTAGGCGAGCTGCAGTCACAATGCATGTAACAGGTCCAGCTTTTGGCTGCTCTTCAAAGAAAAATAGTCCGATTATGAAATATATATATATATTGTACAATGTTTGAAATAATAGTTTCATAAGTAAGGTCTGATTCTTTGTTTTTTAAGAATCAACAATCAGGATTTTGTATTTTTTCAGCCATTCAACAGTTTAAGCACTCTAATGAACTTCCTTATTATTTACGAGAAAACTCTCGAGGGCTAGAGAATAAATAATAGGTTATCCTCTTCCAGAATTGTCTAATGCAGACTTTATCGTGTTTGTATTACACTAGAAAATACAAAAGCCCGATACTATTAACCCTATAAAACCATAAAAACCTCGATAAAATCAATGCCAAATCGAAGCAGGGACGCATTGTCAGCGTTTTCGGAGTGACCAACTCAGCCTGTGTTTATCTGAGCTTAATAATAAGTTAAGTAAACTATTTTATCCTTGAAAAATATATGTATATTTTTACAGCCTGAAGAATGACAGAATGTTCTGCGATTAAAAAAATGCCTAACTTAATTTAGAATTAATCCGGTTGTGAATAATCAAAGAAAGAAGGAACTATGCAAAAGAAAATTTATAATGCAAATATAATAGCATACTTTGGCAACAAATGCTTTTGTTCGAATAATTGCTGTGTAGGGTATCCAGAATTTCAACAATTAGCATAAAATCACAGAGTTATTTAAATTAAAAAAGAACATTTTTTACTCCTTCACAGAGTTTTTATGTGTTATACTCACTGCAACTGTCTTTGGAATATATATATGCAACTGTCCTTGGAATAAGATTAAAAGTAAGTACAAGCAGTACATTGCTTTATAGTAGACGTATGAAATGACCTTGAAAGTTCGTTTTCAACCAGCACATACATCTGCTGCGATGATTTCCTGTACATAGTCTTCGATGCAGGCATCCATCTTAGGTATGTAAATCTCGAGCTTTGTGTTGTTATTCATAAACTTCTTTTTTTCCCGCCACGTCTCTAGCAAACTCGATATGTCGGATTAAATAAAAGCGAATGCAGTGGGCTGGAGCCAGAAACTAGAAATATTCACATAAATATGAATTTTACATAAACATGTAAAATTTATTACTTCACTGTGTTATTAAAAACTGTATGAAAACCTCTAATGCATATGGATGCTATAGAGATAAAATAAAATAAATCATATAAGAAAAATGAAAAGAAAAGTCTTTTTATATATTTAATTTATTTAGTTTCCCAGAATAACCTTACGTGATAACAAATGGATTCTCATAAATGTTACGAGCAGTTACATGTCTTCAGAGTACTTTACGAAAGAAGAAATTATCGAAAAATACTGAGGGACAAGAGCTTACGGATAATGAAGGCCAAAATATATTATCGGTGAAGCTTAGAAGAAAATATTAATAGCTCCAAAGTTTATCAAAGCATTGCTAGCGAGAAGAGAACACTGAATTTAAAATTTTGTAGAAGAAATATAAGGCCATTGTAGATGCTGTAATTTGGCAAGAAACATTATAGAACTTTTGCTCGAAATATAATAATCAATCAAGCATAAAAGAAATTGAAGTGAATACCTCAGTGTTCAATAAAGACGTAATGGTGACATAACAATTATAAAGCTATGTTGATCATGCACACGGCAGGATTGTAAGCCGTTCACCAAGAATTTGGCTGTAAACAAAACCAATCGTAATTATTTTTGTGTCCTTTAGTTGTCAGAAAGTTGATTTTTTAATTGCCAGATAATAATTAAGAAAAATAAGAAACGCACTAATAAGTTATGGTAAATCATTTTACCTTATTTTCTGTGTTCTGAAAGGTTGTACTGTATAAGCTTACATAAAATTAAACTTATTTTGTACTAAATGTACTAAATTTTAAAGGCTTTTATCACTTATGTCATTTCTCATACATAAAAATCATGGACTTTCAATGCCTTTTACACTGTTAAGATCGCTCTTTTGCAATATACGTATTTAATTTTGTTGTGGTGAATAATTCGCACTTTATGAAATATATCATCACTTTATTGCGGTGAATATTCTCTTGTTTTTCATTAATTCAAAAATATGACCAATGACATTATCAGGTTCAATGTTCCGTCTTACTTTCTTCGGGAACATGCAAGGACCTGACTCGGAACAGAGAGCTTACTAAAGCTATGTTCAATAACTGTGGGAAGTAGACAGGATACACAAGGGTATACAAAACCCTTTATTTTTCTCTATTTACAATAACTTCCGTACTTCGGAATACAAAGACCCACTACTTGTGGTCTAAACGTAAAAATATAAAAATAAAACTAATAAAACTAAACTCTAATTTAACTTTAAAATAATAAACGTGGAAGATTGACCTTATATTAACAGGAAGCCGTATGTAGTACAGAGAACTGTGAACACTACAATACGTTTAAAAATTATCAAGAGGATTAAACCTCTGGCCTGGAAGGCAACCAGCAACTGAGTAAAACTTCTAAGGTAAGCGGCTGCTTCGACTAACTGCTTCCTCTCTTTCACTTGGCAAAAAGCCACAACTTAAGTACTTGGTGTTCGCCAGACAAACTTTGCATAAATACGTTAACGCTTATAATTCTGGCCGGAAGTAGAAAATAAGAAGTGATAGTAAAGATTTAAAATAAAATAAACGTTAGTAAAACTTAAGATCCTTACATACTTCCCGCCAGAGTTAATTAGTTTGAAACTGAGGTCTAAAACGACCTTGTTGAAAACTTTTAGCTCTAGAATCTAACGCGAGGCCAATCTTTTACAAACATTTTTCGCTAGAAACTAGAAATTTAAAAGAAAGAAATTTGTTTTTACAATAGCAGCTCCCAGGACACGCAATTTTTTCATCTGTACTGCATCTAAACAGGAGCTTTTATTCAAATCTGGTTCCTTCCAGATATCTGGAAGGAAAACTAGTTTAATGAAATGTTACACAATGAAATGGCAAGTAACATGTATAATTATATTTCTCTTAACATTCTTATTTCATTCATGACCAGTTTAATTATCTCTCCCCGTGCTCTCTGACATGTGTTGTAAAAGAACACCAAACACGAATGTGTTTATGTCTACGTGTTAAACACTTCCTCCTACAATCAAAGCACTAACGTGTTAAAAATTCAACATACCAAGACCTCGTAACACACCCTAACTTCAACTCTAAACCCTGAGGTACTATTCTGAAAGTGGCTAACTCTGAAGTGTAGCGTCAGAGAGCCTAACTACATTCATTCAACCTTTAACACATATTCACCATGATTTAGTCTTTTTACAGTCACACGAATAAAAAAAAAATTTAACATTACTTTCACTTTTACCATATCACGGTATTTCTTAACATTTGAAATAACAGTTCACATTGTATATAAGAACATATTAACATGCCGTTAATTTTACGCATTTGACAACATACATTAGTAGTACATTGTTAACTTCTATTCTTTTCAAAGCAAGTGCCAATTTTTCTACATTGAAATACTACATTTCAAAAAGTCTTTCAGACTAAAACTTCTTTCTTGCCAGAATGTTTTAAATAAAATGTATACAATAACTTTTACAATATTTAAGTCTTTACACATCGCTATTATACATCAACTTTAGTTTTACACGCGAGTAATTGAAAAACATAATACCAAAATCGGTAACAACTCATTTCTCGCCCTTTTGGCGATAAAGGTAGACCTCGCATGAAGTAAAACTTCTTGAAATCTGCCACTTGCAGTAAGAATGAAAGATTAACTTAAGTTTGCAAAGTAACATAAAATTTTACTTATCTTTGTGATATTCGGACATTCTTTTCTGAGCCCAGTCCTGGAAAGTAGCGTAGATTGTTGTTTTATTTATCATCCTTCGTGTGCGGGCTCGCCCTTCAGTGCCTTCCTCTAGAAGCTTTCTTTTTTTTACAGTTCGGTCACCCTTGAATACCTTCTTTTTCGCCTCTGCCTGTGGTCTTGGCCGTTTGATGGCAGCTGGTCTTGGCGGAACCGGGAAACTTCTTTCGTGTTCCTGCTTGGACCTCGTTGCTGGCCGTTCAAATTTTCCTTGTAACTTTTCCTCCGCCGCTGGTGGCCCTTCCGCAGTTCGGCGACATTTGCTGCGGAGAGTCCTGTCGGATGAGTAGATCTTCCGTTTTAGAGCCGGGTTATAGTTGCCGTCATTTCTCCTGGCTCTCTTTGCATACGTCGTCCTTCTCCCTTCTTCATTCTGGAGGTGTTCGTGAGCTCTCTTTTCTGGACGGTGGAACGGCTTCTTTTTCTTGCTACCTTCAATTTTCCCGCGGGGAAACTTTCTTTTCACTTGCTCCTGCCTCTTAATGGCTTGCCCTTGTACTTGTTGTTCCACCTCTGGAGCTTGTGCCTGCGGTGTCTGCCGTGCCGTATCCTGCAAAAGATCACTTGTCGGATTCTTCGCTGTTCTTCATTAGGCAGGTGGTCAAGATTTAACATCGGCGGTTCAGCCTTTTCTCCACGAACTGGTTTCATCGTCAGCTTAAGGGACGCTTCATTAAAATCCAGCGTTGCTTGTGCCTCTGAAAGAAAATCTATTCCTAAAATAATATGTGCTTGCAGATTCTTTACTATGAAAAACATCACCTTTACTTATTCGTCCTTGATACGGACATACAGCGGTAATTTACCTATACACTTACATTTTTCTCCTTGCGCCGCTAACACTGTCGTATTATCCGAATTATATATGCGGTATTTCCGAAAATACTTCCTAAAAAAATCTTCTGCCACACAGGAACACTGCGCGCCTGTATCCATGAGTGCGGTGGCTGGGATATTATTCACCAACACTTCAATCTTCGGAAGAGTAAAATTTTTCACCATTACTGTATTTAACTTGAAGGAAGAGGGGGTTTCTTGGCCTTCGGATTTCCGCACCCTCCCGTCAGCAGAAATCCGTTTTAGTTTAAATTATTTTTCATTTCCGTGCTTTCCTTCTTTTTCCACTGGCCTTGAGACTTTTTTCCTGGATTGCTATTGAACTGTCGACGTTCGCCGGCTGTTTGTGAATGCTCGGGTTTTTTTGCCCACTGATTCGCTTTGCTTCCGTAGCCGTGTGCTTGAGGTTGCTGTAGTCTTGGCGCACGAAATTGGTTTCGCTGTTGATATTGGCGTCTTCTTTCAATGTCCGCCGTTCTTCTACTTTCAAACTGGATTGCTAGTTCAAATAACTTTTCCAGTGTAGTCGGATTTCTTAATTCAATAAAGTCTTGTACTTGGGGCAGTAACCTCGGCAAAATCACTTGAATTATCTCAGGATCCGGACGGTTTCCATACAAGAGTTTGAAGACGTGAATTTTTCTTAAAATAAAGCTTGAGAGATTTTCGATTCTTTGCTGATATATGCTGAAAAGTTCCGTTTCTAATTTCGCACGATCCCTTACAACAGGGAAGGCTTTTACTAGGGCAGTCTTGAAATTGTCGTAAGTATAGGTGGGACTTCCTGCTTGACCCAAGAGACTTCTGCCTATACATTTGAACCAGTTAAGCGCTTGGCCCCTCAAAGCGCTGGTAGCTAAGGTAAGTTTTTGAAACTCGTGCACGGGGTAGAGCATGAAGTGGTCATCCAATTTTTCCAAAAAAACTGGTTACCGGTGATTTCCCATTAAATGTTGCTTCTGGTTTCATCGAAGCGCGCATGGTCTGGACGATGTAACCAAATCCTTCCAGGGCGGCAGCTGGCATTTCTGGATTCTGAGCCGCTTCTGCAGGCAGCACAGGTTCTTCTTGAAATTCGGCCATGGTTATTCTTCTTCGTTGGGCGCCACTATCAGGTTCAATGTTCCGTCTTACTTTCTTCGGGAACCTGCAAGGACCTGACTCGGAACAGAGAGCTTACTAAAGCTATGTTCAATAACTGTGGGAAGTAGCCAGGATACACAAGAAGGGTATACAAAACCCTTTATTTTTCTCTATTTACAATAACTTCCGTATTTCGGAATACAAAGACCCACTACTTGTGGTCTAAACGTAAAAATATGAAAATAAAACTAAACTCTAATTTAACTTTAAAATAATAAACGTGGAAGATTGACCTTATATTAACAGGAAGCCGTATGTAGTACAGAGAACTGTGAACACTACAATACGTTTAAAAATTATCAAGAGGATTAAACCTCTGGCCTGGAAGGCAACCAGCAACTGAGTAAAACTTCTAAGGTAAGCGGCCTGCTTCGACTAACTGCTTCCTCTCTTTCGCTTGGCAAAAAGCCACAACTTAAGTACTTGGCGTTCGCCAGACAAACTTTGCATAAATACGTTAACGCTTATAATTCTGGCCGGAAGTAGAAAATAAGAAGTGATAGTAAAGATTTAAACTAAAATAATAGTTAGTAAAACTTAAGATCCTTACAACATAATTAAAAATAACTGTGCAAACTGAAATTTGCTTGTGTGGTTTCAAAATCTAATATCCAAACTATATGAGCCTGGTTAAGAAAACCCTGGTTAAGAAAGTGTATGTTAAATAAGGAAACAAAAGTATAATACCAAAAAATATAGCACAGAAATAAGACAATGCCATTCTTCCTGGAGAAATAAAAATTCAACTCATTTCTGAATTGCTAAACATGTTAACATTAAGTAAAATAATCATTTTTTAATAACATTTTTTAATAAACAATTATTCGGCAGTGGCTAATAACAAGGGGTCGGTACTGGATTCTAATTGATCCCATCTCCAAGGGTAAAAGAATGTTGTGCAAGTTTAAAGGATTGTACTTTCTTTTAAGGAAAACATCTATGTGCTCGGCCTTTGCCTAGATCTTGTTAGTGAGAACTTCAGAATCGGCGACGGGGCTCCTCGAGTTCAACGCAGACATCAATGCAGGCTATTTCGGTGCGAAGCAGCATCTTCTACGGGAGGGATATCAGGTGCCCACTAAGCCCATATGTGCGACAGCTTCGGCAAACCCGGCAACGGGTCTTCAATCGGAAAACTTCCACATTCCCTAAAACTACCCACAAGAGATTAGAAAATTTTGCAACCTCGCTAAGAACAAAGCAATATAAAAATTTCTATCTTCTTCCCATAACAATTCAACCTTTTAAGTTTTCACGACAAAAACCCCATCAAGGCAAATAACCCTTTTTGTGGGAGCATTCCTCTTCCGGAAATAAGTGGGAAAAACATACATCACCTCTCAGAAATCAACTTTGGAAGCTTAAAAACTGCACTTCTAAGTGGAAAATTCGAAGTCAAAAAATCTGCGCCATTTCTGCTAGAAATATATGCTTAATTGTGGATAACTTCTCAAGCAATTAAGCTAGGCTAAAAAAATATAATTCTACCAGAGAGGAACAAATTTTCTGTAGAAAAGCATATAAATTTCAATTTGTTAAATTTATAATTTCTATTTTTAAACTGAGATAATACTCCAGAAATACGAGAAACACTAGTCTCTTTAACACAGAATCAAACCCAAGGTACCTATTTTTGAGTTTTCCAAAAATTAACCACAGTTTAAAAAGTTGACTAACTATAATTAACTTTACTTATTAAAATAAATACTAGCAAACACACAAGTTGATTAAATGCTTAATTAATATTACTAATAAGGTGTGTAGCTGAAATTTATGATACACTTTGAGTAATCATTTCTAAAAATTACATTTCTTCAACACCTGTCGACATCACCACTAGAGTCAGAATATATGGATTCATAAGAATTTACCAGAAGGAAGGGTAAACATTAAACAAAAACTAATTAAAATTTACACACGAAGCTAGTAATTTACAGAATATTTTGTTAGGCATAGTAAAATTTATCCCTTTTCTCACACAAAATGCTCATTTCAGTAAATATTAGGATAAATAAGCCATAAAAATTTTAGATACCTGTGAGCCGTAGTTCCTGAGAAAAGGTACATCGAGTATAAAAAAATCGTGTAATAAACAGTACAAATAAAAACAAATAATTAATTTTAAAATTTTAGACAAGAATAAAAAGTTAAAAGTTAAAAACCAAACTTCGCTTTAAAGGATAAAATGATTAACACTAACAATCTTAAATTTAAAGTCAACAATTACAGCTTACAAAAATTTAACTTTGAACAATTACTTTAAACAAAACAGAATAAAATCAAATTAATAAATTTTAATTTTTGAAAAAAAAAACTGAATTAAGAAGCAGTAAATAACTAATAAACTGAAATTAAGAAACAATATTACATAAGAATTTTTTACTATACTGAAAAAAAAAAAAAATCAAAATACCGATAGTGGTTTTTATAGATCATGAAAGAATTTTTTTTTATTTATTGAAGTTGCTTAAATGTTCCTTAAAACAACTGCAAGACCATTCGTATGTATTAAAGTTACCAAAACTAATATCACGAACTGAAATTTTTATTTGTGTGTAACACAAAATAATTTTTTTCCAGATCTTGCTTCTAAAGATTGATTTTGCATTACATAAAATCATTTCTTAACTGTTTTTCGCAAATATGTAATATTTGGAAATCCTGGAAATAGTTTAAAGACGCATGACTAAAGCTGTATAGAAATGCACTATTTTTACTTAAAAATAAGCGTTGATAATCCCTATTTTTATGAAAATCGACTGATAGGAGACTGATTTATTTGAATACGTGAATTCACAGAAGGGCTATCTGCATAATGAAAAAGATTCTTTCATGGTGTGCAATGAAAAGTTAGCTTGCTTTTACGATACACATGAGGAAAAACAAGAAAGTTTCTATGCATCTAACTCATTCCTCGTGATCTAAACAATGGTCAGACTGCCGGTATTCAGTAATTTTAACGTTCGGCTTATGGAGGCGTAAGAAGCAATACATGATATTTAATTTCTGACTAATATCAAACAGCCGTTGTTAAAATATTAAAATTTTCAATATCATAAGGCAGACAGACTTCTTGGTAACGGAATAAGTCATTAAATATTAGATGTTAGACCACTGGTTCGATTCTTGATCTGCGGAATAAACTGGCATTGTGAATGCTTTTAGAAGCTTTCCTTATAGATAACATAAATACGGGCAAATTGGTGAATTTTCGGATTATGGTAACTTAGCGATTTTTTGGCGACCAACCCTGCTACAGCAACCTGATAGTTTTTTTTTTTTTGGACGCCATTTTGTTTTCACGAAGTAAAGGCTTTTTTTTTTACTCAAAATTTTTTCCAACAATCTGCTAGCCGAATTACGCTTATGCTAGAACTTTTATGGAACAAAAGTGCTTAATCATGACGAAGATTAGGTGCGAAATTAGGAGAAAGTGCAGAATCGCCCACTGCTTGCCAAGTTTTTAAGAATTGCACATACACGGTATCCATGTACACGTCGACCTATTTTCACTTAAAAAAATCTCAGAATTGCACAAAAATGGCATTGCGCACACTCTTGACTTTATCAATGTACACATCGACCTATTTTCACTTAAAAAGTCAAAGAAAATTGACAAAAATCCAATTCTTCTTACTCTTGTAAAAAGCGCCAAACAAATAAGTGGGCGATTCTGCACTTTAGCAGCGAAATTGTTTCTAAGTGCTTATTAGCTAAAATCATGATTGGAATTTTCCGGAAAATGTCACATTACATGTCTCATGATCTCTCATTTCTCTGAGACAAAATAATCTGTGATTCGAACTGTGTACTCGGATTATTGCTAAAGTCTTAGCTAGTAACCTTTATCGCCTTACCAAAACGTCGCCAAACTACCTGTTACCATATTCCAAAGATTAGCCGGCAAATTTATCTTGGAATATTCTCCATGAAACGTTACGAAATTTATAAAGAAGGCATAAAGGCCAGAATGCCTTCTATATTATGCTAATACGAGATGTCCAACATAACGCTATCATCATCATATAATCGAATTCCTTCTAGAATTCATAAATTTATTGGATTTTCAGAAATAGCATGTCCTCCTTACAGATAATATTGATGATTTATTTACCGGCCATGAAATCATCATAAATGGATAATTTGTACTGTTTAGAAATCTAAAAATTTATACTGTTTACGATCAAAATAAATGGAGAGGCAAGTATTTGGCTTCTAGTCTTTCTTCTATTGCTTAGAATTAAGGAGTGAATAAAGACTTTGAATTCCCTTAAGAATTTCCTAGCTTTCAGAAATGTTTTTGTAAACTATATTTCTTATGCAAGTACACTGACGGTTTTTCAAAAACAAGCATTCTCATTTTAAAAAGCAGCACGCACGTTTTATCAAGCTTAATCTTTTGTTTAGGTGATGGATAGAGTTTCAATCCTCCATAAAATAGAAACGAAAGAAGTGTAAAATAATGACTTAGAAGATGCATTTTAATGGGCATGTTTTTCAGCTAATTGATTAATGACTCCTCTTCCAAATTTATTTATTTAAAAATACGTATCCAGAGACTTGAGTAGTTTATCCATAGGAAGACTTGACCTACACCATATAACGTCTCCTTTTTATCTTTTGAGTACATGGACTGAAAAGGCAATCTGTGACGAAAAACCTTATGAAAGGCAGTTTGAATTTTAAGTCATTCAATTGTTTTAAGACTCATTAACCAGTGCTACATGTCGTATGCCGTGTTTCATGTATTATTTTGTGAAAAGAAATAAGCTCTCTTCTGTATAAATACAAGTCTGGAATACTAAGAAACGAAGTCATTCATTTTAATTTTTATAAAGAAATGGTATACATTATGAGATTTTTCTTAATCTGGTAAAAGTTAATCAGAGCAAAAACCCTTAACAGACGTCAAGCAAATTATCGTTGTATCTGAAAGTATCTGAAAAGTCAGAGAAAGGTTTAAATAAACCTTTTTATTTAAACAGAAGTTGAAATGTAAATACAAGTTCTTACGATAACAATGTCAATTCTAGCTCGTGGGAATTGCGACTAAAGGTGCAGTCAGTTTCAAGTCAAAGCATAAAATAGTAGTCAAAGACTACACAGTTTAAATATACTCTAAGCTGTAACTCTATACACTGCAATAAAACAAAACCAGTTTGTCTGCAGCGAATACGGCAAAGCCGAATAATTATAACCATCAAACTAACGTAGGAACTAAACGTAGCGTGCAAGCGCATGCCAGAAGCACGCTCTGTCTTTCATTCCAAAACCCTCAGTTTAAATTCTACAGAATTCATTTACATTCTGGTGAGGAAGCGGAAAGGAGAAGTTATAATAAATGCTTAAACTATAAATACCTGACTGATTTAAATAATAACCTTAAAATTTCTTTACCAAAATTTAAGTAATCGTAACGAAGGTCTTTAACGACCTTACTAAGATTTTAAATTTTTAATCTACATTATGAGACAACTTTTAAACATCATGAATTTAAAAGTCTAGAACTAAATTTAAATTTTACAGAAGTTTCAGATTCCATAGACTTAACTTCATGTCATCACTAAATTTACTTTATTAACATCTTCTTCCAGGCATCTGGAAGGAATAATATTTTAGCAAACACATGTTTAGATATTCATACATTTCAACTAGCGCTTTACAAAACACCTTTTGAAAACTTTGCTCCTTTTCTAAAATCAGTTTCTCATTTCAGCTCTCCAGCATTGTCATGTATGCGACAGGCGTGTGTACAATTGTAGAATGTATTCCATACTACCCCCTACCGGAAATTCTATGTATTAGTCACGTAAATACACTAGACTTTAACGAACACCTTATTCAAAGACTGTATGTACCTAATATACTAAGCTTACAATTTGATTACGACTTTCGTGTTGACTGAAGAGTCTAACTTTTAACTACTTACAGTTAGTCTGCGTACATCAAGAAAAGTAATATCAAATCCAAATTTTAAGGTGCGAAAAGGGTAGTTTCTTAAAGTTTTATTTTTTAAATATTTAGTTTCAATAAGGGACTTTGAAATTACTTAACTGTAATATTTTCATATCTAATAATTTATGCACACTAACTTTTAAAAGATAAGTGGCCAGAAATCAAAGCCAATAAAGTTTGCGTACAACGCGAAGGAGGCGGGGGATTTCTTATCTAGCTTTTAAACTTCAAACTTGAGAATGCAAAGAAGGTTACAGTTTCAAGGTCATTGACTTCCGAAGCAAATTTCACGTCGATTGGAAGTTGTTATTTCTACTTTCTTTGACGAAAATGACAACCAATAAAGAAATTCCTTTAGTTACGAGACAACTAATTATCAAATTGAGAGATGAAGGTTAAACTCTTCGTTATATTGGTAAAACCATCGGAAAACGATTTTATAGTGTGCAAAGAGTTATTCAAAACTATCTTGTCACTGGTAGTCTTGCTGTAAAACCAAGATGTGGGAGATCGAAGAAGCTAACGCAGAGAGAAGAAAGAAAATTTCTTTTACGAATTAAACAAAATCCTAAACTTTCTGCAAGCATTGAAAAAGACTTTTTTTTAACTAGCAACAAGAAAATTTTTCCTGAAACTGTACGAAAAGTGCTGCGAAAGGCCGATTATCATGAACGCAAACCTAGGTCTAAGCCATACATTTCCGAGACAAATAGAAAGAAAAGAATTGCTTTTGCCAAAACATATTTAAACTCTTCGCAGGACTTCTGGAACAATGTAATTTGGTCAGATGAAAGTAAATTTACAACATTTAAAGTTAATGGCCACCCTATTGTATGGAGAAAACCAGGAACAGAACTGAATCTGAGAAATTTAAATCCAACTGTCAAACATGGAGTTGGCGGTGTGATGGTATGGTAGTGTATGTCGTCGAAAGGAGTTGGAAATTTTCACATTATTGAGAGTCATGGATACGCATGTTTATCTGGATACTCTGAAGAAAAATCTACGAGACAGTGCCCGAAATTTAAACCTTTCTAATACCTTTATTTTCCAACAAGACAACGACCCGAAACATACAGCTAAAATTGTGAAGGAATATCTCCTCTATCACACTCCAAGACAGTTGCGTACTCCTCCACAGTCACCAGACCTCAATCCAATCGAACATTTGTGGGCAAAATTGGAGAAACGAATTCGAAATCACAATATTACGTCGCGAAATGAGCTAATTAGTAAATTGCAGGAAGAATGGGCGAAACTTACGTCGGATGACACTGAGAAACTAGTTCAGTCAATACCAAGACGTTTGCAAGCTGTTTTGAAGAATAAAGGATAAGGATATCCTACAAAGTATTGAAGTAATGTAAAACACTTTTTTTTTTAAATGTGCGCAGACTTATTGAGGGGAATTTCTGAGATTTTTGTGACTAAATATATAATTTTGAAAAAATGTAAAATGTATTACACTGATATTATTTACTTTTTATTTAAGCTTACAGTTTTAGCTAATAAAATAAAAAAATACAATGATTAAAATACATTTTTCTATGCTTTAAGTGTTTATTTTAATTTAAAATTTAGTCTGTACGCAGACTTTCGTGACTAACTGTACATTCACTACGCTAGCTTTTACTTTAATTTTAACTTATTGCTTGCTAGCTTCTATTTCACATTTATTCACAACATCAGCTGAACTTTTACAAAGCATTTAACAGAATACTTCATCAAGCATTTAAATTCAAAAGCGCTTGCATTTTATATCATAAGGTATAGAGCCCCAAACGTAAATTCTGAAAATCTTCCAAACAGTCTGTTGGACTAAAATCACAGTGTCATGTTTATACTAGAAACTAAGAATAAGAATCCTTCAGATAAATGCATAATTAAATTAAAAAGCATAAAATCTGAAATGTTCTCGCTTGAGGCAAAATTCAATAAGAGCAAAGTACTCCTGTATTTAAGATGTAAACTAAAACTAAACACTCAAAGAATTATTCAAAGATTTACTTCACTTGTCTTTTGCTTCGGCGATATGCGTCCATTCTTTTGTTTAAGAATTCCTGTGAAGGCAGTTGTACAAGAATTCTTCACAAAGTGAGTCACTGATTGCCTGGTTCATCTGGTAGTCTGCGTTTCTATACTTTTGTCACTAATTCCTTTAGAATTCCTATGGGCCTGCAGGAATTCTTGTATCTTCTTCCCGCTTGCTTACTCCTAGATTCGCCGTTAGAAACCTCCACTGGCTGTTTCAGAATTTAACCGGTTGAACTGGCTCTTCATCCATCGGTTTTTTGCAGCCTAAGTTCTGGCTTGCTTGCCCTGAGTTCTTTCCCTCTTTGCAAACCTCTTTCGGAACTGGGTTTATCGTACGTTGATTTCCCAACACACTCGATTTATCGCCGCATCCGTTGGATCTTTGTAGTTTCTTTTCTGTTTTGGATATTTCTCCTTTTTGTCTTCTTGGCTTTCCGTTATACGTATTTTGCTTTTTCTAAACTTGTCGAACTTTAGCCTTTTCTTGTCTTCGGCCTCTTCCGTTTCCTTTGTGGACCTTGTGTGCCCGATGTTGATCATTTCTCGTTGGCCATTCATTGCTCACACTAGGTGATTCCTAAAATACATCCCTTAGCAGTGGTATATTAGCGTGCTTATAATAGCGCTTGATCTGGTCTCAGAGCTTTCACCATTTTGAGGTTTCAGATATACTAGATTTTCCCTTATTCACCGAATCAAAAATGGGTCTTCGAACGTATTACAGAACTTCCTCACTTTTTCTTCTTGTGCGGACGAAAGAGAATGTTTAATTTTCAAGACTTTATCTGCCGCATTAAAATTAACTTTCCGCTCTATATTGGCATAATAAAAGTTTGTTTTGTTTCTAGCTTTCATCAATGCTTTTACAAAAGTGGTTTTAATTAAATGGAACTCATAGCTCTCACTGTCTGGTTCACCCAACAAAAATTTACAAAGACCTTTGTACCAGCTCACTGACTGTCCTCGAAGAGCAGCTACTGCTATCGTGACTTTCTGTGCTTCTGCAATCAGATGAAGCAAGAAGTGGAAATCTTAGTTGTTCCAAAAATTTCACTACCGACATTTTTAATTTCAAAAATTTCACTACCGAATGTAATAAAAGCGAAGACAATGCGCAATTAAGCATATTTGTGCATCATGCGAACGATAATTTTGATATTGTGAAAGAATTTCTTGATTTGTTCCAACTAGTCTTAACTGCAGGTGAGGAAACTTTTAAATAACTTAAAAATGTAATTGAAGTTAACAAAGTAGAGTGGACAAAATAAGATAGTGTTTGCACAGATTGAAGGCCTTACATGTTTGGTAGGATAAAAGGTTTTATTGCATTGCTTGAAAATTATTTGGAAAGAAAACCTTTTAAGTATTATTGCATTATCTACGAAGAAGCTTTTTGTGCTAAGGACTTAAACCTTTCTTCTGTTCTTGATCATACAGTGCGCTTGTATGAACAAAATACGAGCTCGAGCTCTAAATCGTCGACGATGTTGTGAACGTATACTTGAAGAAACTGAAGAGAATGGTGATTTATTACTTCATTGTTATGTGAGTTGGCTTTCTAAAAGAAGTACATTCAAGGGACTTTGTATTAAAATATTCGGAAGAAAACAATGTAAGTGCTTGCTACTTATGAATGAAGATTGGCTATGCGATTCAGCTTTTCTCACCGATATTATGAGACATTTAAAAACTTGAAACTAGAGAGAAAAGATTGTAGTTTTCGTGCCCTAGTTGGTCATATATCTTCTTTTATGAACAAACGTTTGCTTTTTTTTTTTTAACGATTTTGGAGAAAAAGGATTAAAACATTTCCTTTAATGCAGGAAATGGCTGTAAAAGTCAATAATGCTGCGAACTGTGATAGATGTAAAATTAATATCTGCTATGCAGGATTCAATCAGTGTTAGGTTTGATCATTTTAAGAAGATACAAAAATGCTGATCTTTTCACAAATAATTTTTCAATTCCTCTGCAAGATGTTAATTGTCACCCACCTGAAATCCGAATAGAAATTATGGACCTACAGCACCATTTTACACTGAAAAGCAATTATAAGGAACTTATTTCAACTACAAGTGATGCAAATTATATTGAATTTAGGGAATTTGCCAAAAAAATTACAAATTTATATGGTTTGGCTGTGAGATATTATTGTAGGATTTTTTTCGGGAGCCTTATTACGTGCTCCGCCCTTAGGCACTACACGGAAAGGTCTTTTTAAGGCAAACTGGCTCGTATCCACGTTACACATGGGGAAACCACGAAAACGCCCATGCAGCCAGCCCGTTCGCTGGGACTCGAACCCCGAACCGAACTACCAGAGTCCAGCGTCTTTTGTGGCTCGGCGGCTGGTGGGCATTATTGTAATTTGGATCAACATAAGTTTCTGAAAAATTAGTTTGTATTATGAACATAATAATAACAAAATATCGTTAAATATTAACTGATATGTACCTAAAACATCTAAGTTTTTTAGCATATTCAAATACTAATCCTAATATAGATGATTTGGTGAAAAAAATGATCAT
Source organism: Stegodyphus dumicola (assembly GCF_044657685.1). Taxonomy (NCBI): domain Eukaryota; kingdom Metazoa; phylum Arthropoda; class Arachnida; order Araneae; family Eresidae; genus Stegodyphus; species Stegodyphus dumicola. The sequence continues at coordinate 162,669,210 of NC_140781.1, read as the reverse complement.
TTATAAGTCACATTAATTAAGTACTGACTGTTTTATATTTAGTTAGATTTAAATATTTCAAGTTATTCAGTTTTATTTTATACATACCTAACTGATTGAACGTTTAAAATGTTTATTAACAATAAAATCTATATCTGCACTTTTGTTTTATTTATTATATTTTTTAATCACCGCTACTCAGACATACATGAAACAAAATGTGCTGTTTGCATAAAAATCCCATAATCAGCCTATAAATAATATGTTTTCACAGATTTATATTTTTTATCGTGTTGGAAAAGTTAGAAGTGAAACGCATAACCTTTTTTTCAGATAGTGGCATTCTTCCCAAAATGGTTGGCCACCCCTGAAATAAAAGAAGAGTCAGTGTCAAGTTAAAACGTAGAATAATAGCCAAAGACTACGTAATTTAAAAATACTCTAAGCTGGCTCAGTAACTCCATCTGGAGTGTGAAAATTAGTTTGTCAGCAGCGACTCAAACTGGCAGGAACTAAACGTAGCGTGCACTCGCAGACCAGATATACGCTCTGTCTAACAATTCAAAATCCTCAGCTTAAAACAAACTTATTTACATTCTGCTGAGGAAATGGAAAGGAGGAATTACAATAAAGGCTAAAATTATAAACAACTGATTAATTAAACTAATAGCCTTATAATATTGTTGCCGCTATTTCTAACTATTGTCCTCCTTAAGTTCTTTATAAGTATTGCTAGAGAATTTTGATAGGGAGTTCTGAGCAAAGAAACTTTCTGAATAAAATACTAACTCATTTTTAATTGCTTATTACAGGAGATAAGTTGCTCTCGCTCTTAAAATATGTTGACATGAGGAAAAAGTTAAATATTTAACTACTTAGAGCTGCTTGTCATGTTCTCATTAAATATGAGGTTAGCGAAAATTTTCTGATCTTTTATCTTAGCGTGTAGAGTTTTATTTATCTTCACTAATAGTTATTTTAATTTGCGAGCGTTTCTGCTTTCTGATAATCCTCGACAGATGTAAATAAGTTAGAGTGAACGTGATTATGTAAGCTGTGTATTAGCGAAAGGTTTAGTCAGACCCTCATCTGAATCTGTCCTCCTGAACTCATGGTTAAGCATTGAATCTACTAGAAGCGCTCATAGAAGCATCACACTTTATGATAGCCGGAAAGCAGCTTGCATGTTGCAAAAGCTAATCGCGGCACACAGCCATAGTTGGAGGAATTTAGTCAGAGTGAGATTTCGCTATTGTGAGCCACGTTGATACTTTCTTCCAGCTGTTAAACTTAATATCGGCTACGAATTCTTCCTGCTGAGTTATTATTCTACCGATGTAGATTATGAGACAACCTATTAGCTTAAATTGAACTGTGTAGTCTTGCACTACTCTTTACCTTTAAATTTAGTTCTACATTATCCTTTAAGTTGTCAACGCAAGTGGTCGGTATTTGTGAGCACGCAAGTCCGAGCCGTCTGTGAATTATATTGTGTTCAATAAAAGGGTCTTTTACAGCCTTCCCCCTGCTTGTGTTCATCTTCAAACCTGTGGGAGAATTCGCAAGGATCAACACATAGGTAGATCTACTTAAACTTTGTGATAGTTAAAAAGACTAGATCTAACAAGCGTATATCATGTATTTTGAGAGGATTTATTATTTCATATCCTCTAAAGTGCTATAATTTTTTTCTTTAGTTTTCATTAGTCTGAACTTCTTTAATAACCAGCTGTCACAAAATAGACATTCAACTGTAACTTTATAGTTGAAATTTGCGATTTATTAAATACTTCTATAATGAGAAATATTCAGTTAAAGTTGAAAATTAAGAATTATGTTACTTAAGAAAAATATTTTTTTAATGTTTCTTGAATATGATTACAAACTTGTTACACTGTCATTTATGAAATCATTTTAATTCTCCATATCCAATATATCTTGAAATTCTTACATCTGAAAATCTCAAAATGCAGATCTTCCATTTAAACATTAAAATTAACATTAAAAATTTAAACAAAACAAAATTAACATTAAACATTTAAAAACTGTTTATTTTTGCTACATAAAAGGTAAACGTTTCAACTGTTGTAATATACATTAATACACATCCTTTAGTTACATTTCAAGCCCATTTACAATCCTAAAGCCCTTTCTAAGATATTCGCATTTAATTGTAGAAATTACTTCAGGCTTTTGATGTAGATTATTAATGACTTACATTTCGGAAAATTTTCATGTCGTGTTGAAATGTTACAGCTGATAGATTTCTTTTGTATAAGATTTCCAAGTTTGACTGAACTCAGTAATCAAATTTTATTTCAGAAACCAAACAAGCAATGAACCTTTTCTTGTAGAATACTTTCATCCGGCTATCATATATCATTTAATTTTATGAGACAGGTAATTAGATCCAAGCATTTACTGCTTTTTTCAGTATACAACAAGCTGCCTTAAAATGTTGCAATAAATGAATTACTGGTGATTGCCTAAAATTAAAATGGTATTTTATAGAGACATATTATTATACTTGTAATAAACTTGTGTCTTAATGTTTGAATACAAATTCTTCGTTTGAAATAAACAAATGGTACAGCAAAATGCCAATACAAAATTAAAATTAGGAAAAGGTTTTGAATAAAACTATCGATTTCGAAGACTATCAAAGATATGCCTCTCTCTTTCACAGGAAGAGAAAACTGCTTTTGAAGAAGAGGGACTTGTGTATAATTAATTACCCTAGAAATCGACAGCTTTTTTCAAAAACCTGTTGTGTAGCGAATTTAATTTAATTAAGTGATTCATAAAAATCAAAATTTTAATTTGTAATTATTCAAAATTTGAGCTACACAACAAGTTTGGTTATATTCTTTTATTTGGCTCATTAATTCTTGTGTAATTTATTTCGGCTATTCGAATTTACGCGAACTGCGTTTTCGATTTTGTACACTCAGACAATGGATTTAGGTGAAATTTTTCTTGAAATAAACTCAGTTTTTCATGTTAAAAATTAATTTGATTTCTTAGTATTTAATATCATTAGTTGCAGATAAATTAGCTCCTTAATTTGACATAACTTTCGTTTTCCTAACTTTAATTGCATTTTAGTTATGAGCTTTAATTAGTAGATTTTTTTTTTCGTTTTCATGGTGATTTCTCTTTTGGGGGGAAGAAATGCCCTTTTCCGGTAAAATAGTCGCTTTTTTCGAGTTTCAGCGTTCCCTCGTTGGGATGGTTTGCAGGGTTGTTGAAATTCCAAGTTTTCTCCTTCTTTAGGCGTGGTTATTTGGCGGCGGTTTGGCGATTTAGAATTTCCGTTGAGGTTTCAAAGTGGTGGCTTTGGCGAGTTTGCTAACATGAAGGAATGCTGTAGTTGCAACTGGTTTAACTATTGGCGAGGAGGGAGTTGTGCCAAGTTTGAATTCCGGCGCTCTCCCTTTTAACGGGTTGTTTTGTGGGACGAGGTGACTTTTTGACACGTTTTTGACTGTTTTCACTTGCCGAGAAGAGGAGCTAGCCGACAGCTGATTTTTTTCTGGAACCATGTTCGAGATGAAAATTTCTGAAGGGCCAATGTTAGGCCATTGCTTCTCGAATTTACCCTAATGATGTTGGCTCCAGTAGCCGTTTCTCGTGGCACTCGGCCCGAGAAAAATGCTCGGCATCTTTATAAAGTGAATTCCGACTGCATAGATTCCGACTGCTTTAAAAATGATCTGCAAATTCAATAAATATTTTTCAACATCGATATTAGCTACATTTTTCGTTCTACTCATGTTTTCTTTTCTTTTTTTTTTTTTTTTTTTTTCAATAAGTAAACAAGTGCTTCCTACCATGGTTAACGGTAAATGGTAGTGAAGAATCTGCATGGATCCACATTTAATGCCTTATTGATTCCTTTACCTTGCCCTGTTGATGGAAATTCATCTCAACCCTCTTCCGAGTCTAATTCAGCAAAGTAATGGTCTCCTGCTTTCACCGATGCTTTGCCTACAAATATGGACATTGGACAATTCATCTTGCTTGGTGAACTGCCGATGACACGATAACTTGATTCGTAATAAAGAGGTGTGCTGCTTCTGCTTCATCGGAAAACGACGTCCATTGTGTTCGGGATGGTGTTGTCCTAGCTGTCTGTCTGGATGTAAAGCTAAGTGTTAAATTTATTTTAGTGTTTTTTTTTTTTTTCTTTGTGTGTGTGTGTGTTTGCTTAACTATCTGAAAAAATAGAATTTTTTTTGGTTAAAAGGACTGCATTAACTTAATTTGTTGAGCCTTAAATTTTTTTTCTAGTTGATAAATTTATCCTAACTCTATTGAAATCATATTTTTCTTTTTTGTGTCGATTAGGTAAAAGCATTAGATTGAAGAAAGATTTACTACCTTATTAAAATTATTGTAACTTAACTTGGTTGATCTTTACATTATGGTAACTTGGCGTTTTTTTGGCGAAAATTTGGCGACCAACTCTCCTACATCAACCCTCTATTTTTTTTCCGCCGCCATTTTGTCTTCACGAAGTAAAGACATGTTTCTTTTCTTTTTATCTACTGAACACTTCTTCCAACAATCTACTAGCCGAATTACACTTATGCTAGAAATTTTATCTAACAAAACTGCTTAATCATGACAAATATTCACTGCAAAATTGGGAAAAAGTGCACAATACCATACTCCTTACGCGTTTTTCAAAATAACACATACACATAAACCATGTACACGCCGACTTATTTTTACTTAAAAAAACATCCCTGAATTGCACAAAAATGGCATTGCGCACACTCTTCACTATATCCATGTACACTGCTTTTTTCTCATAAATTAGAAGAATTTCACGGAAATACATGACAATTTTCTCAATCTTTAAACCCGGTAAAAAGAACATATATGAAATTACCTGATCGCGAAAAAGTATTTACCCTTTCCAAATATGAACATTTCCACATATAAAATAAATAAAATATCCAAAAACTTTTACCTCTAAATCATCTATTACATTATACACGTCACCAACGAATTCATACCGCAAGCATTACAAATACTTAGTGTCAGATATTTAAATTATTTCCATGCACGTTTACTTCAACTTAAACGTATACCAAATTCCTACAAACATAAAATTCACAAAATAACTATCATTTAATTAAAATATCACTAAACCATGTACACGCCGACTTATTTTTACTTAAAAAACATCCCAGAATTGCACAAAAATGGCATTGCGCACACTCTTCACTATATCCATGTACACTGCTTTTTTCTCATAAATTAGAAAAATTTCACGAAAATACATGACAATTTTCTCAATCTTTAAACCCGGTAAAAAGAACATATATGAAATTACCTGATCGCGAAAAAGTAATGAACATTTTCACATATAAAATGAATAAAATATCCAAAAACTTTTACCTCTAAATCATCTATTACATTATACACGTCACCAACGAATTCATACCGCAACCATTACAAATACTTAGTGTCAGATATTTAAATTATATCCATGCACGTTTATTTCAACTAAAACGTATACCAAATTCCTACAAACATAAAATTCACAAAATAACTATCATTTAATTAAAATATAATTAAATTCAAAAACACTACTTAAAATATAAATGAGCACATACATTAAATTAATACATACGTAAATACCCATTTCGAATTCACTTTAGTTACGGCCATGGGATCCAAAAATTCACGAACACTGTTTCACACAACACAGAATAAAGCCAAATACAAAATTTCCAGATTTTTTCCCGATTTCCCCCCTTTTCCGATTAAAGAACCGTAATTCGTCCATTAATATCACATGACATATCCCATGATCTCTCATTTCCCTCACACAAAATAATGCGTAATCGGAACTGAGTACTGCTCACATTATTACCAAAGTGCCAGGTAGTAACCTTTATCGCCTCCAAAATGTCGCCAAACTACCAGTTACCATATTGTAAAGATCAACCCTTAACTTAATAGTTAAGAAAATTAAGTTCTTCAGGAAATTATTTAATTGCATTTTTTTTTTGAGTTACTTCTTGGTGAGGATTGATTTGTAATAGTGCCTGTATTAGAGCATTTTGCTCCTCTCATGACGAACTTTTTTTTTGTAGAAGTGTAATAGTGTCACGAATTATCTTTATCCGGTTAAACCATATTTTATTAATCAAAAGAAAATAAATTAAATGATAAAAATTATTATGTGCAATAATAGTATAATATTTAAATGATGGTATTGAGTGCAATATTATGCAATATTTTTTTTTAGTATTGATCAATTCTGTGTGAAGTGGAAAGAGTAACTTGTTAAATATATTTTTTTTTTTATTTTTCTCCCCGGGGAGGGTACTGTTAATAAATTTGTAGTTTATTTTTGGTATGTTTTACCAGATTGAAATAGTAAATATAATAGAAATTACAAGGATGTTAAGAAATAATTTCTCAGAAATAGTTGAATGTGTAAAGCAACAGTAAAACTTTTGTCTAATATATTTTGATTTTTCCAACTAATGGATATATATATATATATATATATATATATATATAATTGGCATTAAGAGTAAATAAATAAGTTTTTCTAGATCAATCAATGGTTAAATTTATTTTGTGTGCTCATGATTTTTACCAGTCTTTTACTCAAATTGATTTAAGGGTTAATCCGGAAGAAACACAACGCAATTAAAACAAGTTATTGATAATAGTATGTTATGTTAGAAATGAATATTTTTATTGTTGTGGTCAATTAGTAGGGTACCTTTTTGGTAATTTCAAAAACGACAAACCTATGCCGAAATAAAGCTGCATTTTTCTTCACTTTATCCTTCATTGAAAGTTACATTTAAAGAGAAACTTACGTTTTAGTAATGGAATAAGATAATACAAAACATAACTGTTATTGTTCTTGAAGGTAATACTTTCTCATAATGTAAGGTTATGGGGTATATTCTCCTCCTTTACTGCACGCCTTCGTAGTGTAACGGTAGCACACTCGGCGCGTATTCGAGAGGTCCCGGCGGGGACATTGCTCACTTTTCAGGTCTCCCGCTTCTAAAAAAATCCTACAAGGTTACTTTAGAAATCAAACAACAAAAATAAGTGTTATGTTTGTTAAAAGAAACTGAAAAACACCCACATAGATAAACAGTTCAGCCGGGAAGCGAATTCTAGATAAAATTATAATACCTGAAAAATGCAATTAACTCTTTAACAGATACTGGCCTTTAAGAAACTTTATATTTTTGTGTTATAATATTTTTTTATATGTAGTGATGGGATTATGGTGATGGGATGTAGTTGAGAGTGATGGGATATAATGGAGAGACTCGTATGGTTATATCATCGATACAGCAGTTGTAGAGACATTAGGTTATTTCGAAGCAGAAAAATGAGCAACGCCTTCGCCGGGAATCGAACCACGGACCTCTGGAATATGTGCCCACCGTGTTGACCACTACACCACGAAGGCCTGCTAAGATAGCGGGAGAAATACCTTATATATTATCCCTTTTGAAGGACGACTGGTGTTTAGGGGACCCAGTCGCCAAATCCTGGGTGTGGAGAATCATCATCCACCACTCTTTTAATTCAGGCGCACTGTAGAGACATTAGGATTTTTGGAAAACGATGGATTTGAAAAATAAGCAACGCCTTCTCCGGGAATCGAACCACGGACCTCTGAAATACGCCGCGCCCAGCATGCTGACCACTACACTACGAAGGCGAGAGAAATACCTTATATAGTGTGATAGTCCAACATTTTACGATGTCAAGCATGGAATATCCCAGCTATCGATTATTCTTAAAATGTTTAAGTAGGGGGAAAAACATGTACTAAACTTGTTTATTTTTTTACTCTCTCATGATAGTCCTGCAGAATTCTTGCATCAACACCTTTTCCTCTGAGTCGAAATCTCGTTTTATCACTCTTTGGGGATTTTCGCATTGATTCTCATTTTCCCGTTTTCTGCTTGGAGCACTTCAAAGTTACTTTACTTTTCTTATTCTTATAACCACGTTTTGTTGTTTTTATTTTTGGTTGATTTCCGGTCTAACTAGCTCAGAAATTCTCTGTTGCTGATTAATTTTACCTTTCTCACAGTTGATAGATTTAATGAAAGTAAAGATCTGGTACAAGGATTACACATGAAGTTTCGTAATCTGTTCTTAAAAACTAAGCCAAAGTTTCAAATATAATCTACCATATTAATTCGTATTTTAAAGCTGCGAGAGAGCAGATGAAATAGGAGGGTTTCCTACAGTCTATTAATGAATAAAAAATTTTAAAGAATTTTGATAATTGTTAAAAAAGATTGCATCGAAAAAGGCATAAAACAAAAGCCAATACTTTAATAGCGCCTGTCGAATACAATAGATGGTCCAACGCAATATAGGGTGGTAATAAAAAAAATTTCGCGATATATGAACATCTAGCGGACTATTCGGTAAACAGATCCAAACGAAATTTCAAATAATGTTGTTTGAAAGCATGCGCTCGAGATTATGCTGATTTAAAGCAATAGATACGATTACGGTTACAATAAAAATATTCTGAAATTTTTTAATAGCAGTCCCAACTTTTTTCTTGCGCAAACTGATTAGCCTTTTGAAACCCGAAATGGGAATGTAACGGTATATATATATTACGAAAACTGACGGACTAAAAGCATCTGCAAGGAAGAACATTGTAAAGGACCAATGACAAATTAGAGAGGAGGTGCATTAACTCAATTTGCATAATTCACAGGGACAGACAGTAGAGACGTTTACTGGGCTGATAAAAATTCTCACGATGTGGCACCAGAGCTTTTGAACGAAGCTGAAGTGACTGTTTGTAGTGAGGCATCGCAAGCGCATTCGTTCTCGATCCGTATTTCTTCGAAGAGGTAATTTTCATAGGTACGAAAATGTGCTCCGTCACAAGTACTCGGAATTCAACAATGTTGCAGAACTACATAATTCCAAAACTGCAGCAGCAAAATATCGTTAATGACATTGTACGGATGTAAGATGGTGGTTCTCTCCGCGAAAGTCCGTCACATGTTTTCGGCTAATGCTGCAACAGCACTTCGGAGATAGAGCCATCTTCCCTAAATTTGAAGTTGCGTGACCAACGCGTTTTCCTGACTCCACTCCGGTAGATTTGTGGTTCTAGGGTTACATGAAATCTAAGGTATGTACATCAAATCTGTGAGATTCGTCTAAATTGAAACATGTCAAAAATCGTAAAGTTGTAGAAATTACTCCTGCAATTGTACGTTCGTTCCAATTCACCAATGGAAGAAACGTTTTGGATAATTTTTGGTAGACGCAAAGTCAAAATCTTGATTAAATTACCAACTATGGTTATCTATCGAAGACTCTTTAATTTCGCTTTTTCGGACATATGTGATTCGTGTTTTTTGACGCAAAACATTAACGCTCTTTATATTTAGCCGATATATCTCAAACCACACTGAGAGGTATGCTATAGATTCCTCTAGAATTACAATCAGAAATTGAAGCTTTAAAAATCGAACCATAGACTTTATTGATAGGTGATAAAATCAATTGAACGTCAGTAGAATTCAAGCAGTTTTGTAACTGATATGAACTGAAAAATTTGGAAAAGGTAAAAAGGAACTATTATAGAAAGCTACTACCCAAAGTGATAGAAGAAACTGAAGAAGAACAAAACATGACTGAAAAACAGAAGCGCATCAATGTAAAGGAAATCGCTTATTAGGTTGAACAAGCCTGAGCTGAGTAAGAGCTGCAACTATTTTCAAATGATGGAAGAAGCTGTTAAACGATAATGCAATTATGAATATGGAGAGCGCAGACGGAACCGAACAACACATTCCAACGTTAATGTAACGTATCCCTGGATGTAAAGATGCATCTTTTCCAGAAATCCAAAGTTGGATGAAGGATGATAAGTAGGAAATAAGTGATGAAGAAATTCGCTTGTCAACTGCAATGAAAATGAAACTGAAATTCAAGATCTGGTCACATCTGTTAATCCTCGCAGAATTTCGCTTAAAGACAAAATTAAGGCTCGAGAAACTGCAATATTAACAATTAAGAATAATCTACAGGAATTGGCATAATGATGCTACAAAGAGGCAGGCCTGGAAAAGAAGAAACGACACTCGTCAAGAAAGCAGCAGAAAGAAAAATGTTTTTCAACCAACAAACGATTGAATTTTAGAAGCACTGAACACAGTACATTTAATTTCAGACAATCCTGTAACTGGAAGATCATTTTTCTAATTAATATTTCGTTTCTTTGTTATTAAACATGATTATTAGGCTCCTCAAGTGTGAACTTAGGATATAAGTTGACGTTTGTAGGCATTTTTCTTAACACTTCCCTATAATTCAACATTTTCGCTTATTCGATATTTTGCCTGCCTGTTGTTGTCGGATAAGGAAGACTCTACTATATATATATATAAGAGAGAGAGAGAAATTTTGCGAAATCTCATTTTAATTTATCAGACGAATTTTGAAACACAGTTATTTTGTCCGACGAATCAAAGTTTAACATTTTAGAGAGTGAGGGACGATAATACGTGTGGAGGACGCCTAACATCGAAGTGGAAAAACAATATTTAACACCGACTGTAAAACATGTTGGAGGGAGCGTTGTAGTTTGCGGCTGTATGGCAGCAAACGGTAACCTGTGCTTCATTGATGGTATTATGACAGCTCTACGTATATTGACATATTGCGCCATAACATGAAATTCAGTGCCCAAAAATTTGGCTTAGGAACACCATTTGTGTTTAAACAGGATAATGACCCTAAGGATACAGTGAACCTCACTTGGCAATAGTTACTGTATAACGCTCCTCGCCAGTTAAAGACACCTCCTCAATCCCCTGACATAAATTTAATTGAAAGTTTATGGCTCAAGTTGGATCTAGAAGTCAGGAAACATAAAATTTTGTGTAAAGATGATCTGAAGCGTATACTCCTGTAAGAATGGCACAAAATTCCCAACAGGACTTTTTCAACAACCAGGATATTTTCTATGAGTAGATTACAAGCTGTTATAAATGCAAAAGGTATGAGTACAAAGTATTAAATTTTGTTCTCACATTTTGCTGTATGATCTTGCCAATACTTTTTTAACATCCAAATTTACGTTTTTTGGTGTATATTTTGTGTAAAAGGCATATTTTGCGTAAAAGTGGCATATTTTGAGTGATGGTGTATATTTTGTGTAAAAGTTTCATTAGATTTCTGTCTTTATTGCCTTCTGTGTTCATTATGTCCAGCTAAAATTCTCAAGCATTTCCTTTGATAGCTAGATTGATCAATTATAGTCAATTGCCAATACGTTTTTTACCCACTGTATGTATAGTAAGTTTATCTGTAAATTTCACATGATGGATCTGAGGAACTCAGGCTGCTGAGAATGATATGAAATTCGGCTCAATAAGATCATGTTATACTAAATGGTTATCCTACATTTCTTGACGTGTTGTACTAATAGTCTAATTCAAAATGCTACATTACATAATTGGCACAAAAAATAAAGGTATATTAATTTAAATTAAATTTATGATTTTGCGTTACGCAGAGAGTACATTTAGTATATTTACAGCCGCGGAAATATTCCAGTACTTTGGATTGCCACGTATCCAAGTATCTCTTTCCTGACTGATAGGAGTTTCTTTGAAACTATGATCTTAAACATGATGTTAGAGCTAACTCAAAGTGGGTTACGATAGAGACACCGTTACAGGTAACTGACTGCAAAATCGAGTTGAAAGCATTAAGAATCAATCGATCAATGCACTTGCTTATTAAAAGCGTCTGTTCCTTTACTTTTAAAATGAGTTTTAAGTTCTGATAAGCATTGCTATGACTTAATATGAGAGAATAAAAGCGCAACATATAATTAAAATATTGTTGTTAATTAACATAAAATACCAATAAAAATACTTTCATTTTCTAACCGATGCCTTTCATGATGATGAGTTTCTTTATTGTCGACATGTAAAATAAAGAGCAAACAAAGAAGCTTGTCTTATTTTTATAAAGGGAGTACCCTCCCATCGAATTCAGAAGCCTCCGTATGCAGTACCAGATTATGTAGTTAGATATTTAATAAAATTTAGCAATTAAAAATAATGAAAAATTATATTTCACCTTGCAGGTCTCTTGAATCATGTTAAATGCAAAATGCCAGTGAAATTAGAAGAGCCTGTGGTAGATTCCTAGGCAATACAGCATTTGTATGGTTTATGATAGATTATTGCTTCTAAATTATAATAGCGACCGAGGAATTTAGGCTACTACCTCTGCATATTTACCCATTGTGTCAGCATCATTATTTCCTTTGATCTTTGTGTGATCCATGATCTACGAGAATAGCGCAATATTCACGTCAAGTATGCTGACCCTGCAATATTCGCTTATCTAATGAACTGATCTGAATTACACTGGCAGATATCAAAGCTTCAGAGATTTGCGTTAATGAACCTATGTGCTGGGGAATGAAATGGTGTAAAATGCTGTGAAGTATAATGTATGACATCGATGTACATGACAAAATATCTAATTATTTAAACTAAAGTAAAATGTTTGTAATTAAAATTATACTAATGCTCTATTCTAACTTTGTAAGATAAATGAATCGCATTGTTATACAATGTTCAATAGCAAAGTAGTTATCATTTGCTTTCGTACTAACGGGATTATTTTGATCCTCAAGAGTTATGTCTAAAATGCATTTTTGTAGTAAAAAACGTTTAATGTCAGAAAAGATATTTATTTAAGAAAATGTTTCAAATAAAATCTTTAATCTAGATTTTAAGATTTTATGTCATTGTCCTGATGAGCTGAGAAATTATTAGCAATGTTGAGAGATTATGAGCATTCTTAAGTCATTATTCTGGCGAGTTGAGAAAATATGAGCACTGTTTATTTCAGAATCTGAAAATCTTTCAAAGAAAGATCAGGATTCAATTTAATAAGGAGAACTGCACTAATGTTATAAAACACTATACATTCAGGTATCCTAAATAACTGTGTTAATTCAAGTTTGCTTTTAAATAACAAAATTTAGTAATTAAGTTCCCTGGAATTAAAAATGTATTAGAATAGTGAGTGATTACGATTCAATTTGTTCAGTCTCATTTTCTTCCAAAAAAAGTTTTCACAATATCGGGTCTTAAATTTGATTGTGCAGTTCACCATTGGTAGCATTATGAACGAGAATTTCATCTGAACATTTAATATCCCACCATCGTAATAATAAATGATTTTGGTTCCTCTTTGAGCTTGGGGGCCTTCGCGATTGCAACTTGCGTGACCCTATAAATCATTCTCTTCAAGTCACAACTTTTTATTCAAAGTCACTGCTTTATATGCTCTATCCTTTGCTTTGCATTTTTGATTAACTGTATTAAGTGATAGGCTGCTATATATGAAATAATTTTATTGCGCGTTATGTATGAACATGTTATGTATAAAAGTATGCGTAACGAACGCGTACCGTGAATATGCTATGTATAAACGTAAAAGTATGCTCGTATAAAATACATAAGTACAGTGAATATGCATTACGTACCATGAGCTTCCTAGTATGCTATTTCCTAGGAACAATAAACGTTGCAGGAAATCTCTTAAAAATAAATTTTTTTCTTCATATTTCTATTTAGCTTTCGTGTTTTCTTTATTTCAGTATTATTTATTAAATTATGCCGCCTAAGGATTGTACGGAGATAGGCATGTCTCTGTAAACAACGCGAAAGATAATGTGTGATTTTATGCTTCCACTTGCAAATATCGTATCAGTGATCGTATCGCCTCTGGTCGTGTAATATTTTGGATTGGATCATGCCTCAACCTTCATTTCTGAAATATTTTGGCAGAGAATATTTGCATCGCTTTTGTGAAATAGCGCATTGAAATTCCCGAGGAGAACAGCTTTATATTTTTCCACATCATTTCCTAATACATAGCCAAAGGCAAAGCAGTGTCTTTCAAATCTGTTCCAGCTGAAGCAAATAACACCTTTAAGCAAAGATGTTATTATTATTTGCTTCTAGTGCTGAAATAGAAAAACGAGAAATAATCAACTTATGATACCTTACCAAATTATTAAATCCATAGATAAAATTCATACTTTTCATATTTTATTTTTTATTCCTTATATTACTGAAGAAATTTATTGTTTGTTTATTTGTTATTCCCTGTAGTTTTCTTTTTCTATGGTTTTAGAGCAACATGAACATTTATTTTTTATAGTTTGGCAAACGCATTAAACTTTACAAATAAATCTTTTGCAACTAGCAACGCCGTAAAAATAAAAGCTGAGAAAAGAACTACAAAGGATTTTTACTAAAGAATTTTATTCCTCTGGATAAACACTTTGTAGAGATAATTATTAATTTTTTTTATTATGTAGTGTTTCTAAAAGGGTAAAAAATTTTAACAAATCGTTGTTTTTAAGACAGGAGAATGAAAGGATATGTCACGGTAAAATTGCTAGCTTACTGACCTTTGAAACCAGGTGGTAAGAGAATATTGTTAATAATTTAAATGAATTATGTAGATTTATAAATCCTACTAAAATTACATTGTGTGGTAGATATGAGCTTAAAATGACGGGATACATCCAATCGACACAGAATTACTATGGCAAGAGCATGCAAAAACTAATTCAGACTCTCACAGTCAGAAGAAAGAAACTGCTAATCTTGACTATCTTGACAAAACAGATTCAAGATGGAGTAAAATACGAATAATAGAACAGTAAAATACGACAGCAAAAGAAACTGCCCAACGAGAATTATTTGATGAAGATCATTTATATAACACTTCAGATAAGAAACTTGCACTTAACCATCAATTATTACGAAAAGACTTGTTTGGGCACAAAATGCAAGAACTTCCTTGAAAATGAAACAGTATTTGTAGTTTTAACTGATCTATAATGATTCTTTGAATTTCGCAAATGTGACGGTGGTCCAAATAAATGCTGAAAAATCCAGATTTGGACAAGAATACGAGATACAAAATGTCCTCATGAGTCCATATTTAGTATATTTAAACCCTTTCTTTTGTAATATGAGATCAGAGATAAGCAGAGAGTATTCAGAATGTTTATACATGCGAGGAAGGAGCAGCGGTAGCCGGCCAGCGCAAGAAGGTTTTGGAAAAAAAGGCTGATTCCGCGAGTGATGGAGTAGTTTGAAAAAGTGCGTGAATTTTACACCATTTTTAACTGAACACCATTTTTAAGAATAGTAAAGTATCTTGCTATAAAGCTAAAATAATTTTATAGTTCTTAATTAATTTTACACCATTTTTAATTGAACACCATTTTTAAGAATAGTAAAGTATCTTGCTATAAAGCTAAAATAATTTTATAGTTCTTAATTAATTCTGATAGTAAACAGATCAGGTTTACAAAAATTATTTGTAACGTGGGAACAACATGCCTGTTTCTAATGCAATATATAATGTCCTGAAACATGTTGCCTGTATCCACTACAATAGATAACATCTTGAAATATGCACCTGCACAACTATGTATATCGCAATGTATATCATGTAATTTAATCCCTTTTACTTGAGCTAATTTAACGCTGAAAGGTTAGGAGTACCGTTGATGCCACCGCCGGTGGCAGTACTTGTAGTGCTCACTGGAGTCACAATTTGCATCACGACTCGAGGAATGATGCCAGAATGTTGTTAGTTTTCTAGTTAGTGTTTGGGGCTAATACCTGCTTACTTAGGGTAAATATTAGGTGCCCCCTCATTTCTACATAACATAACATATAAAGCTAAAATTACAAACACATTTCTACATAAAACCGATGTGGTCATATTTGATGGTCTGATGAATTCTCCGGATATGAACCTTAATTGAAAACATTTTGTAAAACATACTTTTTGTAATCCACAAATTCCATCTTGAATGTACATACTATTACTCAAATGCTGCAGCTAATATTCGGTATAAACCTAATGTAGCTCTCGCTGATTCGCCTTTAAATTCGTATTTCTTAAAAACTTCAGTTTTTTTCCGCTCACCAGCAGGAAAATCTCTTCACCCCTGTTTGAAATCCCAGGAAAAGAATTAATTGGCATAGGCGGTATCGTGGACTTCCCAATGTGTAACGTAGATACTAGCCAGTTTCTCTTAGCCATCTTCCATGAAGGCATCCTTCCCCATACGTAAATAGCCGTCTAATTACTTTGCTTATAACCTAACCTCAGAAGCTTTCCGTATAGCAGCATTTTCTGCATGATGTTACTCATTACTCTGTTAATTGCATCCATTTCGATCGGATGCAATTAACAAACACGCATTGCAAGCTCAGCTTCCTTTTTTCGAGCAAGCATTCCAGCTTCCGCTTGAAGCACTCTAACGTCTATTGTGCTCATCGTAACGGCAATACTTTATCAAGATTGAATGGAGTTTCAATGAAAGTGCATTTTGCGATATTTTCTCGTTGATTTGCGTTAGTGTTTATGTTGAAATTTGCTTAAGATTTAACTGTTCAAGGTAACTTTCTTGCAGCATTTTAATATTATCGTCACCGCAAACGCTGGTTATTAGGGCATGTTCATTGGAAAAACAAATGCGCTATAGAGTGATGAATAATAAAGTAGAATGTGTCCCTGGTTATTCAGTGAAAGTCATATACGTGTCTATAGAAAATTTAGATAAAGTTAACTTTCATTATGTAGGTAACAAAATTAACCAAATTCTTAACATTTTATGGGGGAAAGGACTGGAGAGACTCACGTTGCAGTTTGCGATAAGATCTCATGGTTGTACCAAGCAATTTGACAAGTACTTGATAAATTTAATCCGCATTTCCCCCTTGAAATGGGGTAACCACATTTGCCATTATATATAAGATAAAGCAATAAAACCCATTTGAAATGGCCTGGTTATACGTATTTCTAAATGGGTTTTATTGCTTTGGCTTATATATAATGGCAAATGTGGCAACACTTTAAAATCGGAATCATTACTTTTGAACTACTTAGGGCTTTCTGAAACTAATCGTGAAACAGAAAAATAAACAATTTACACCCAGGCAGTCACAAAACACGTCAAATTTAAATACTCAAGTAGTTGCCCGGGCATACGTGAAAATACGCTAGAGAAAATACGTGGAACACTGAAAAAAAAAGGCAATGTCAAATATTAATTTAACTAAATCACTGCCATAAACATGGTATTAAATATGAAAACTGCACCAGGAAGAGATCTGAAAGAATTCGATTATTATTGAGAAAAAGTGCAATTAAAATCTCTGGATGAAATTATGTGAATGCTACAAATAATTTTTATTATTTCACGGCTGTTATTTTGTGGATATAGCAAAAATCTCTGAGAGCTGTTGATTTACCAGTAGCACCCAAATCTCTCATATACTAAAACCTAGGAAAAGTTGTTTGTAAGAGCAATGAAAGTTTTCTATAAATTTTAAATTTTTCAGCTTGCGTGCAAGCAATAATTTGAAATTCACGATCTTAATGTTGCAAAAACGTGAAATTCGCAATCTAATTGGTGTAGACAGAACTACCAGTTTTCTGCATTTAATGTGAGTACTAAGAAATATCTACTAAGGTATTTCGATGCAATTATGTCATCGATATATTCCTCTTAACAGATACTTTTCAGAGTTTTAAGTAATCAGTACTCACAACAGTGGATTAACTGTACTAATATTAAAATTTAGTTATACCCAATACTTTCCGACGAAAATGGGTTTTGGGCATTTTCCCACTAAAAGCCTTTTTTATGTTCAGTATAATTTGAAGCTAGTTTCCTTCTGAAAGTTGCCGAGCAGTAACGTGGCTGAACACTGGTAGTTCGGTTCGAGGTTCGAATCTCGCGAACGGGTTGGCTGCATGGGTGCTTCCATGGTTTTCCCCATGTGTAACGTGTATACGAGCCAGTTTCCCTTAAAAAGTCCTATACGAAGGCATTCCTCCCTTAAGGCAGATAGCCCTCGAATGCTTTGCCGTAATCTAGTAAACAAACCTTCTGGAAGTTCTAAGGAAGGAACTCATGGCTCGCCAAAGCAGCCAAACGGTGAAGTCGCTGAACACTGGTAATTCGGCCCGAAGTTCGAAACCCACGAACGGGCTGGCTGCATGGTCGTTTTCGTGCTTTCCTCTAGTGTAGCGTGTCTAGGAGCCAGTTTTCCTTAGAAAGTCTACCACGAAGTGCCCTCCCTTTAGGCAGATAGCCCTGGAAGCTTTGCCGTAAAAACATAAACCAAAACAAATCATGGTCACAATATGTTATAATTAATAAAGTAATTAAGTATTTATGAATAAAGCTATGCTTTTCAGCGAAATCGTAAAACTTACCTGCAACAATAGGTATTTAAATCTCACAGAAAATTTCAGTTTTGTTAAACGAAACAATTAGTTCATAAAATGTTATTACTTAATTTATTATAATTTACAGATGAGGAATACAGATTTAACTACGCAGGCTAAAAATGTGAATTTTTGTATTGTCACTTTATGAAACGGCAAAATTTATTGTATCAAAACAAAAACATGAATGGTAGGAAAATTTATGGAAAACAGCACTTTCAAGATTTAATTAATGAAGGACATAATATCTAATTAGTAATGTGGCCCTATCATGGGAAATTTTATGAGAAATTTGTTCTTTCCGGTCAAAATTTATTAAATTTTTGTTGTTACAACTATTGTTTATTGATAAGGCAAATAGTTTCAAAATACTGACGTTCTGTATTAATGCACTTTAATAACATTTAGAATGTACATTTTCAAAAAATTAGGAATTTTTAAAAACTGAGAGCTAATTTCTATTTTATTGAAAGATTAGCATTACTTTTAGTTAATTATAGTGATGTAAAACTCTCAAACTGCGACAATTCTAGTACGGGTGTATGGTGTGGTGTATTTAATTATGGCAAAACACACTAGGGCTATCTGCCTAAGGGGAGGGATGCTTTCGTGGAGGACTTTCTAAGGGAAACTGGCTCGTATACACATTACACATGGGGAAAACCACGAAAACGCTCATGCAGCCAGTCCATTCGCGGGATTCGAACCTCGGACCGAACTACCAGTGTTCAGCGACTTTACCGCTCAGCCGCTGGTGGGCCAGTACCGGTGTATTTAAATTAAATAGAATTATATAAATAAATGGGAAAATCTGCTTTACATATGCTGAATCGAAATTTATTTGTTACTGATTTCAGGTACTCGTAGCATCAAAGCATGTATTTCAGTTTCCTAAAGTAATTATCTCCTCCATATCTCCTCCTTTGAATTTATTAAAGTTATTTTCTTTTTCTTTTTAACAATATTTTAAAATATTAATGACTTTGTATAATTAATGATTTTGTATAAAGCAAATTACTTTGTATAATTTGCCTTACGTATCTATGCTTATAAAATATATGCATATACTTTTTTTAATAAAATTTCAGAGTTAATTTTATATAAAGTGATCATAATTACAGTTTGCATATTAAGTCGTTTTGAAAATCACTAGATATAAATCTTCGAAACATGGTTATATAATAAAGGGTTATAATTTTTGAATAAAATTAACACTGAGAAACCAAGCGTTTGTTAGAAAGAAGAAAAACGTTAATGTGATTCTTATGAATTTTGAGTGTTGAGTTCTATTGTGCAGACATAATCCTTCGTAAAGCAACCCGTTTTATAACAGAAATTTCAACTGAAGTTAATGTACCGTGTAAGAGCCAAAATCGACTGCATTTCTCATTTCTGACGTACACTATCGTCAGGTCTTATGAATTATATGATTTTGTTCGCAAACTCTGTTTATTAGAAGCCAGGCTTATACAGTACATTTTTGAATAAAACATTCGAAAATCACAAATCGCTATGTTAAGTTCTCGTCAGAAGTAAGAAGGGTACAGCCTCGCATAACTTATGGATAGAAGAAGCCATAGTAATTTCATCGGTAATACAATAATAAGAATTCATGTAATGACAGGAAACACAACAGAATTTGATAAACGAAATTCTCATACATTCATCCAGTCACCAATATGATATGAAATTACGACCGTTACCATATACTGGTGCTGCTTCTTGAAAACGTAAGCATGATAAGGTTTTATTTTTATGTACCATCATTTGACTCATACTATGTTAAGAAAGTGAGTGATAAATATGTAACCCCCAACAACTGGTAATCCTAGCAGCAAGATATTCACGCATGACGGTAGTCCACTGCATATGAAACTTATGCCAGATGTTACTGCAATAATATTTCATGAGGAAAAGGATTATTGCAGCAGGGTTGTTCCTGTCAAATTACAACATCGATTATCAAATTTGAACCCATGAGATATTTGGCTTTAACATCAATATAAAAATAATGTTTAGTATGATAAAGTTAAAAATCCCTGCAATAAACAGAGATCTTTGTACCGCTCCGCTTCAGATGGTACGAAGAAGCACTGAAAGCATATTTAGCATGACATAAAAAATGGAGGGTTTGTTAGATAACTTGCACAATTATTAGAATTTTTTTAAGCCTCAAAACATAAAAAATCAGCTATGTCTTAGTCGGGATACAAAGCCCAGACTCTACACTTCTAACCAGTCGTATTTCCAATTAACCATGAAGACAGACGCCCTAGAAGGAGACATTTCTAATAAATTTAGGAAATCGTTTTCTTCCCAGAAAGTACCATTCTCTGGACTTAACAATATTATTAAGTTTCATACCCGAAATAGTCTCATTTTAAACATCTTTAACAAGGGAAAAATTTAATTAATCTTAGATTTAAATCCAATTATTCCTGGAGGAAGCTAATATTAAAAATAAAAATGAAACTTCTTAAGCAATGAACAACAGCGATTAAATAAAGTAGTCCAGCAATGTGATCTATAGTACATAAATGTTTAAAAAAATGCAAAAGTATTACAGAGAATAAAATTTCAAAGCAATGGTTTATTTTTTATGTTAGCTTGTTCCACAATGAATTTGAATTGAATTTAGATGTTTTTATTTTTTAATATTCTCAACTGTTGTTGCAGCTTATAGCGCATAATTGGATATTAGTTAGGATAACTTCAATTGTATTGCGTGTATATATACGTATGCAAGAGTTAAGAAAATAGGAGAAATAAAATAGGAGATAGATTAAAATAGGAGAAAGCTATTTTATCTCATCAGAAACTTACCTTTTTAAATGAAAACTCATCTGAAGTTTTATGTATTAGGTAATAAGTAAATTATAGTCACATTAATAATATTGCATTAATAACATTAATAGTTAAGTCACATTTAATAATATAATTAGATATTACGAATAATATTACTCAATTCTAGATACAAAATTCTCTCAGAAGAGATAATAAAAGCGTTTTTAATTTCAGATTTTAAGTACGCCAAGCAATACAAGCACTGAATGTATAAAAGTGTAAAGTGAGAGGAAAGTGCAAAAGGAAATGAAATAACAGACACACATTTCCTTTTGCAATTTTGGATGTGTTATGGGTTGTAGATCTATTCAAGAAGGTACTGTTATAGTTTAAGAAAACGCTCCGCAAACTGTGATCAGGAGGATTTCAGACAATTCATATTTGAACAGTGAATACCAGGTTCTTTTTTCGGTTGAGGTTCGATAGCTCCCTAGGGCTCTGTGAGAAATCTCCAGACGTTTCACTAGAAATCCTTGATTGGAAAAAATTAATCCTTTCTCTTTTACGAAAATAAGATTTAGACAAAACCATTACATTGCAATTTTTGCAATAGCTGAGAGAGATTGAAAGATTTTTGTTAAAAAATTTTTCATTTCAGTGTGGCAATAGTAACAGGCCATCTTTCATAAATTTAAGCTGAACATCAGCAAAGGTATATCCGTGGTTTACTAGGAGAACGTAAGATTTCTGATACCTTAAAAAAAAGTAGAGAAAAATTCATTTAATAAAATTAAAAAAAAAAAAAACTGAACTATATTTCTTGGAATATTTTAGCTAGAACACTGCGTATAAATAACTTAAGATATGCATATTAGCATGATATTGAAATTTTACAGAGTATAGCTTATGCTCAAATTCAGGTGTATAATAAATGTACGAGTAAGGCATTCGAATCTTCGGACCCCACGAAATCTTGAAGGTGTCATTAGATCCCAAAATTTCGAATCTTAATGCTTTTCTCTTTATTAGAATTATTAAGTTACAAAAATGTTAAACAATTTAAGAAAAAACTTGATTTTATTGACATTCAATAGTAACTTCGGTTTAAAAGGAAAAAAAAACGGTTTTTGGATTTTTAATGGACCTGGATCACCATCTTCTAGTGCCCCGAGAGGTATACCCTGGATCCGTCTGAAAGAATTTAGCCCTCATGTGAATTTGCATTAAACTTTGAAATCATCAACTGTTTATCATCACTTGCTTTGGTTAAAAAGATTCTGGAAAAAAGTTTGAATAAAAAGTTATCAAATTACATTGAGGATCTCAAGATTTAAGAGGGTTAGTTATATATTTCATATTGTAGAGACATTAGGTATTTTTCTGGAAGCAGGAGATTTCAAAAATGAGCAACGCCTTCGCCGGGAATCGAACCACGGCCTATGGAATACTCGAGCAGCATGCAGATCACTACACAACGAAGGCACGGTGAAAAGGCGGGAGAAATACTTTATAATATATACATATATATATATCATTTGTATCTTGTTTATAAAACGGAGCAGCATTTTGTAATACAGTATTCACAGGTTTTTTTTTATTTAAACCCTGATTTTATATTTCGTTTTAGTCAAAAACTTTTAATAATAAGCAAATTTGTTTCATTCTCTTTCTTCTTACTATTTTCCCCTGAAGAGTTCCAGGAATTTGATATTCGAAAAATTCTAGAAACTTTTAGGATTTACTTAGGATTGGATTTTTAGGACTTTCCAGAAATATATTTTTCATGAAGGGAAAGACAGAAAAATTTATTTAAAAATATTGTTTTCTACTCGATAAAGATATGTGCATTAGTATGGAATATTATGCTTGCAACATAATTATCCTTTTAACGCATTATCAAATGGAAGTATGCAGATGATTTCTGAGGTTTTTAATACTTCCTTTAAGCTAATTTCTTTAAAAAAGCTACTCTAGGAACTCCGAGACTGTTAATATGAGTAATGTAAGCATAAGACCGAATTGGAAGGGAGATACTCTTTCTCCTCGATTGTCTGGTCTTAATTCCTTAGGGCAAAGAAAGAAATCGATATCTATGTTAGAAACTTGGCTTTCAATGACCATTGGCAAAACGAAGCAGAAGTTTGCATTAAAAAAATTTAGTACTTCGTAAAATGACAAAAATTAAACATAAACAAAATTTGATAAAAAATGTAGGAAAGAACAGAAAACTGTAGGAAAAAACTGTGAGCAAAAATTATTTCTTTAAAATAATAGGTAAAGTATTTACTACACCAGTTTTACACAGACGTTAATTTTAATATTTTTCAGTTTCATGCAGCTCCTAACAAACAGTCATGGAAACATTAACAATAGCAAAATAGCAAATTGTGTTGATATTAGCCAAGTTACTAGATGAGTATTTCTTATTGATAGCATTATTACTTAAAATAACCACTCTCTTTAAACGAAAACCTAGACAGCAAAATATGTATTAAGGCTATCACCCAAATCTTTAACTTTACTCTCTAACTTAAATATTTTATGCGCAAGAAAATCAGGAACTAACTTAAAACCTACATTTGTGGGAAGAGTAACTGATCATAACCATTAATTTTATCATTTCCAAGCGTGCTATAATTTACACATTCGAAAGCTTGCTAAAATATTTATGCTAAATTTTGTATTGTTTGTATTTGCAGATGATAAAGTTTAAAGTTCAAGTCGCATCAAGTTATGCGTTTTTTCTTTTAACGTTATTGCAGTAATCGGTTTCAATTATTTCGAAGTTGTTACCTGAGTGCATGTGTTTATGCGGTTTAGGTTTAGAAAATCTTTAGCAATTGGACCTTAGATTAAGGTGCTTCAGCAACCTTAGATAACTATAACCATAAAACAAAATTAAAAAATATAAGCTTAGAAACACGATTAAAATGTACAGATGTTTCTGGCCGTGTGTCGTCGAATAAAAGAAATAAGATAAGAATAAATTTTAATTAAATTTAAGAATAAATGGAAAGAATAAATTTACGGGTGTGGTAAAACTCAGATCCGCCCCATAAATTAAAAGAAAAGAAAGCAATAAAAGGCAAATGATTAAAATATTCTACGAAAGAAAATACACACCAAAGGAAATAAGCCGTGTGAAGATGTAAACGATTTATTTCTGATTTGGTATGAAGGATTGAAAGAAAATTGACAGTTAAGGGTCTAATTCTTCGAAATAAAGTTACGAATCATGTACTGTTTACTATGTGGGGAAATTCTATACAAGTAAACGTCGTTCGGAGAAACTGCGCCGCTGAAATAATTACGTTATGAAAATTTATGGGGTGAAAGAGAATTCGTCAACGAGGAAGATGTGATAGACTGGCTGAAAAAGCTTTTCAAGTTAACAAAACATGATTTCAGGAAACATGCCAGTGGGGATGATATGATAGATCGGTTACAATAATTGCTTATTTAACCAAGGATTATGATTTCAAGCTCATTTATATAACATTGATGCAACGGTTCTTCGTTATAGGTTATTAGCAACTAAATCAATGACATCCAAAGGTTCTGATATGCATCGTACTAAAAGAGGAAAGTAATTAAGACACAATAACACGCCGAATAAATACTGATTCAGAAGTCAAACAACAAAAATCAGCGTTAATTCACAAAATTTTCACAGGACTAGTTTCGATGGTTTTACCGAACCATCATCTTCAGCTGCAAAACCTTTGCGGTTTTGCAGCTGAAGATGATGGTTCGGTAAAACCATCGAAACTAGTCCTGTGAAAATTTTGTGAATTAACGCTGATTTTTGTTGTTTGACTTCTGAATCAGGAAAGTAATTGTTAACGGTGATGCCATATGACAGTGTTTTATATAAACCAAAATCATCATTATTAATAAACAAATGGTAGTGACAATTTTTTTTCCGTTTCCTTAATTTTCTGTTGCTTCTAAATGACTACCTAACAAGTGGCTAAGCGATAAGACCTCTAGAAACTGGCAGTTCAATCCGAATTAAAGTCCTGACGAACAGGCTGCGGGCATGGTGATTTTTGCCATGTGTAATATGAATACAAGCCAGTTTCCCTTAAACTATTTTCCACAAAGTGAACCATATGCATAACAAACAGCTATCCAGTACTTTGTTATGATAAAAGGAATATAAACCAAATATAAATGGCCAATAGTTTTCTATCGCATGGATTTTTCTAAATGATACTTTAGCAGCATTAAATATCGCTTTGACTCGATAAACGTTCATCGGGTTACGTACCTTGTGGAAAATATGCATTTAGGTAATGTCATGGAGTAATTTGTAGTTCAGAAACAGATTAATTGAACTGCATTGGCTAATGAACACGATATTTACCTCCTGCTCTTTCCATGAAAGTCGAAACCAATTAATTGGTAATTTTAAGGAATGCCATTTGCATAGGTATGTAAAGGTAATACTGGACACCAGTGTACATTCAAATAAATGCTTCACTACTTAACACTTTTACTTTTCATCGTAGTTTCATGATTCATTTTTTTGTGATATAAATTTTAAGCCAAAATTAAATTTTGTAAACTTTAAGGCAATGTTTATTCCTTGCTGAATATTTCTATATGCATACCTAAGAGTTAGGTTAAAATTTACCCTCTATTTTTCGCAGCAATTATTTTTATGCTTGCAGTTTCACATTAGAAAACAATAAGCAGCTTTGTCGGTGATGTCAGATTTGCCAGAATTATTGAAAAAGTATTTTGATTAAACTATATAAGGCTAGCTCATGCATTTGTCTTTTAAATTTGTAACTAGATGTTATAACTGATCAGATTTAAAAATATTATCTAAGAACCAAATACTAGTACAAGTTGTATTACTATCTGCTTATATTTCACAGCTAGTTTTCGACAGGAAGTTCTCTTAACAAAAGGATTCTAAAATGATAAATTTGCTGCAGTCATGTTTATATCGTGTACGTCGTACTTTTCCCAATTCCTTTTACCTAATTCTTCCTTTCCTCGTTAGTAAGAAGTAATTTACATAAAGTACCCAGCCAACCCTAAGCAACCGAAATCATGGTTTAGAACTATAAATTGTAATAATACTAATCTCGGAAGACAGGAAGATCGGATAATGGTCGCTAATTAATGGATCACCGAGTTCCGTCCACGATCATTGGGACGCAATGCATAGAGAACGAAAGGCGATATCACTGATGTGGAAAGATTTCCATCGGAAATGGAAATGTGTTGTTCTCCTGGGTTCAAGACACGCAAAGAATTGTGAAAAATGAATTCTTCGAAAATGTTCATTTGTATTTAGAGTGTTGGACTTTGTTCTTTCAGCGTTTTCTTATTTACGCATTGAAATGTCCTTACAAACATAATTTCGCGGAAACCTCGACGTTCAGATGCTAAATTTTCATACGTACAAATTAGAGCATACGAATGTAAGCAGTTGTATGTATGTTTGTAACGAATGTAAGTTTACTATAATCTGGAACTGGAAACTAGTGTATGAGTTCATTGTCAAGTAGCCTGACTTTGACACAACTCAGCATTTGCCGTGTGGCAAAAGAGACGAAACTTTCGTAGTTTGTCTTTAAACTGATGTCTGGGAGTTCAATGGAATGGTTGAAAGCAGATTTCATGATTTGTTTGTTCAACGTGTAACGTGAAGAAAAAGTTGCCTTTAGAAGTTCTTCGTGGCAAGTTGTCCGTTTCTAGACAGATCTCAAATCCTTTGCCGCAGTTAAACTAACCTATTGCTATTATGAGATTAAAGCTTTTAAAGTTTTTAAATTTGTGAAAGTAAGATAAAATTGTGTTTTATTACAAAGGACAGCTTCAGTTGTGGGAACAAGTGACACTGTTGTAATTTCGATGTTTTAATTTAAGGGCTTTCAAATTCATTGATTTTTTTTATTGCAAATTTTATGTTAGGTACATAATTAAATATTTTAGTGAAACTTTCTACTGCTGTAATGTGTTTCTCTGTTTTAAGTTAATATGAATTTACTTGTTTAATAATTTTTGCAAGATGACGTTGAACGTACTTGCACTTCTAGTATTAAATTAGAAAAAGAACTTTAGAAGTATTTAGATAGTAGTATCCAGTGTTTTTATGGACATATTTATATTGAGAACGTTATTAATGAATGGATTCGGTTCCAGTGTAAAAAGTTTGGGGCTATTGCGGCTGGTTGATGTTGTAGTTAATAAGATATAGTGACTAAGTTTTTATCAATTATAGCCAAAAAAGTTAACTTTATTTAATTTTAAATATTTTGATTAGAAGGTTAAAAATTACTTACATTTTAGTAGTTATTCTCGTTTATTTGTATCAAGATAATCCTTATTTATTTGAATGACCGAAAATAAATAGATTTTAAAAGACTTACTCTTGGGGCGCTCCAAAATGCCAATTTCCTGGGAAAGAGTCAGAGGGAAGATTGGTTTTTGTTTGATGACGTTCTTCCTGTTTGAACCGTAATTGGCATTTTTGGAAATAAAGGAACGATTAGTTTTTGGCGCTTCCTTTCATCAAAGGCGCCGTTTAATTTCTTAGAGAAGCCGGAATTCCTGTATTAAAACGTAAGATGTGATGATTTTCCCACATACTTGTTGCTATCTTCTTACCTGCTGAGCCAAACGTCTTCTAAAGAGGTTTGCTGGCAGAGAGAGAGAGAAAGGAGACCCTCGGATCCGTCCCCAGGAGTAATTCTCCATCAAAATTGTGCTAGAGCTTCTACCACGAAATCCGATGAATCCATGGAGATTTCTAACTTCCGTTAACGTTAGAGAATTTTAAGACTAGAACTTGAAGTAAAAGTGCTTTCACTTTTTCGAAAGCTGTGTTTGTTTCGGCTGACCAGGTAAACCTAGCTTTCCTTCTTTTTAAGTTTAACAATGGTTGTGCTACATAGCAGAACCATTATTATATATCATCTTGGGGAGGAGTAGACTAAAAGTTCCCTTCTGTTGAGATATTTTCATGCTTTTGTTCGAGCACAACTATCGAATTTGACTTGCTCTGGTAGCATAAATTAATTTCAAACTCCTAAGAGACTTAAGACGAATTACTGCTTAGTTTGAAAATAACGACAGAGACAGAGAACGTTAAAACATGTCTTAACAACCAAAACTTGTGGCGATGTAACTTAAAATAACATTCAACTTCAAATTAAATCTTAACCTAGTACTCAAAGACTACGCAATTTAACTTAAAATTGAGTTATATCAGAACTTCTTTCCTGTGTAACAATTAAATGTCGGCAGCAACAGCGGAAAGCTGATAAATTGCAATATTATCAGAACTGTTGAAACCTATTAACGTGACCTCGACAGGTAGAAACACGTTTTGTCTTACAATCTGTGACTTTCGACATACCATATAGCCTCAGACTGATTTACATTTCTTGTGAGGAAACGGATAGGTAGAAATTATAGTAAAGTTCTAAGTCATAATAACTAGTTAATTAAAATAATAATAAATCTACAACCTTCTTAGTCAGCCGTCAGGTGTCCCCTGTCCTTTGTAACCAGTCTATTGTTTCCGAAATGTTTACCTGAAGCCGAAATGCAATGTCACGTGAGATCGTGTGCCACCTCCGAATTCAAAATGACTTTTTTTTTTTTTTTTTAAAGTTCGACGATTGTCAGTTTTGTCATGAAAGAGCGTGCGACATTTTTGGCTGATCTGTGGAGATGTTACGCTCCGAGTCTCCACCGACAATATTGCATATTGCAGCTAAAACATCGCTGAGGAAACAACGCAAATTGCTTGAAAATATGATTAGAAACTGTAGAGTAAAAACAGAAATTCACTGATAGCCAATGCATAATGTTTTAAGATTTGGCTCAAATCAGGGCTTGGATTACATACAAAGAAGGTACAGGAAGCATAGTTCCTAAAATAATTAATTTACTGCAACTTTCTGAAGAACGTCGAAGAACGCGTATTCCTACTAAATGAATTCCTTTTTCTGTTCAACAATTTTCGGGTTAGGAATTAAAAGGGTTAGGAATTAAAATTTCCACATACTGTGCCAAACTGTAAATGCAATAACAGCAGAATTGTGCAACACATATGCAAGAGATCAGTTGAGCTATAAAAGAGTTTCATTTGTGAAAGTGGATGTATCCTTTATCAGAGCTTAGTCAAAGAAAACTGGTTGAAAATTTGAATGTATATTTTCTCTTATAATTACCAATGTACAGATTTATTGTGTCATATTTATGTAATTTGTAAATTTTAGTTTGTTCACATTAACTATTTCTAATTTCATGAATATGTTTTCATGTATTTAGGTTATGTTATACGTAACAGAGCTAACACTGCATTTACTAAATTATACATTTGGATCTCCTCACATGTGCTATATATTCATAAAAATTTTATATCCTAATATATTAAACTTAAATGCTTGCAGGGAAGAAATAAATCTAAAATTAAACATTGAAACTTTAAACATTTAAAGTAAACATTTTAAATATTTGAAATTAAAACACTCTTTATAAAAATACATTTGATATATTATAATCTTAATTCAACACATCGAAACGACGACTTTAGTCTTTTTACCTTTCCGCCCATCTACTCTTACCACTTTCTGTCTTTCTGCTGAGTTATACTCAGTAATAATTTCCCAGATTGTTGTCGAGTAATTCAACGCATAATTTAATCATTATAAATAATATGTGCTGGCTTTAGTAAAAATTAACAAATTCTACTTTTGATAAGTTTTAATTTCAGTGTAAGTGGAGCTCTGAATTTCAAGAAAATACGTAAAGGTTTTCTTTTTCTTCATGAAGAAATTTTGCTCGTAATAAAGAGGAACTCAGTTATCAGCAAAGAAACTGTTATTTTGCATAAATACGCTTTTCATTCTTTTACTTAAATTAAAGTTTTCAAAAATTAAAATTTAACATTTATTTAAATTCTTTCGTATTATTTGCAAAATGACCAAAATCTCAAAAGATTTCTTGGAACTACTAATCTTAAAGATGAAATTAGAAGTGTGTAAGGAGCAGCTTCATTATGAAGACAGGTATATTTCTAATTGACTTTGTGAAGTCAGACACGGTCAATGGTTGTGTCACTGAATATACATTGCTTTTATTTTATTCAGATGCACTGATATTCAGACGTTTCTCTTCGTCATCTCAACAAAATATACGTATCTATCTTTAAAACGCTCTGAGAAAATGAAGATATTAGTATTAACTTTCAATGTTTTATATCAAATATTTAGGTCTTAGTGCTTATTATGTAAAGGTACAGGGACACGAAGATTTGATAGGATTTAGAACTCATTTAAAAATGCTATTTCTAACCCACGTAACCCTCTACTGTAAAAGTATTAAACTCATAATAACTCTACTTTTCTTCTTAGTAACAATGCTATCTGTCTTATTACCTGGAGCTTTATCTATAATATTGAACAGTGTAATATATACTTTATTTTTTTCTCTGACATTTGTTGCAGCTAAATCACCAAAGCTTGCACCCAGTGTTTGTGGGAATATGTCAGTTATAACTGGAATGAAAGAATAGTAATTTGAGAATTTCATATTTAGAATCAAGAAATTAATATTGCTTAATTTTGCAAGTTTTTAAGTGTATTTTTAAAACTTATAAAAATACTTCATTTCTTTCCATTGTCTCATTCTCTTCCACTTCTTTCCATTATGTATGAGTTTCTTAATACCATGTAATAGCTACTTGTTTAACTTCTCATGTGACAGCTGAAGCAAAGCATATGTATTGTTAAGAAGGAAAACTTTTCTGCAACAGGAGTGGCTCCGTCCCAACGTAGAGGGAAACATGCTCCAAATATTTGTTGCCAAAGCTTGAAGCGGGCGTCGAAGGTCACATTTATCAAGAGTTCATAAAACGAATATAGTTTTGAATTTCTTTAAACTTTAAAGGAACAGAAAATATATTTTCGCTCAAGTAAATTAATGAATGGATTAGTTATTTTGAGCAAGGAAAAGTACGAAAATCCGAGTTTAAATTATCGTGAAAAGTCAAAGAACGTTTCTTCTTAACACGTGCTTATCAGTTTCCTGTACACATTGGGGAGTATGAAGTTCCAGTACCTCCTACATATGTATGTAGGAGGTATTGAAAGTTCTCGCCATCAGGTTCCGTCGTCAAAGCCCTTGGCGAATTTTCCCTCCGCTTTCCAGAGGCGTAATAGCAAACTGGTTTACGTTTCGTCTATGGAATCTTTTCCTATGTACATAGACGTTCTTTTGGCTGAAGTACGTGTAGGAACCACACAGGAGAAGGGTTAAAAGAATCCTTTATTAAAACTATTTAAAACTCACATTGCGTCAGATTTGTCGCTAACAAACGACGTCTCATTCGGGCGATAACATAAATAACAAGAACGAAACAAAAATTCTAAGATATTAATAAACAGAATTACTCTACAGGGCTCAGATAATCATGTTACCTAAAACCGCGTCGAAGTCTCTGGGAGCTAAGCAATAGCTGTTACGCCACGTTAACCAGCAATAAAGGCAGAATCAGAAACTAACGCTACTAAGATACAGTGCTTGCCCATACTCTCTAATTTTTCCCTTCTAGAACTCAGGATTTTCACTTCAAGGTACCTTTTCACTTCAGGTAGAATTTGCATTCCTTCATGCGCGCTACCAAATTTAAATATTCTGGCATTGACAATTAGGGGAGTGATGGCTCATAGGAAAGAGTAAAATTTAAATTAACTGGTTAATGAAAATAAACATTACAACAAAATTAAAACAACCAAATTTTAAAAATGATAAAATGTCTTTCTTGACTACTGACATTTAAGAAATTTTAGAACTATTGCATATGTTAGTATAATACTTAAAGTATTTAAAGTAGTATTTAAGTATTTAAAAGTATTTACATTCAATTATAAATATGAATAACGTTTTTAAACAAAACGTGTAATAATTAAAACAGCGAAAACTTTGACAATGAATTTTATACCAAAGAAATTGACATTTTAACATTCGTAGGAAAGAACGAAATTGTTGTTTCAGCAGATAGCAATGTAAGTGATGAAAGTTAACACAGTCAAGTAATATATAATTTTGCCGATTAGTTACGAAATTACTAAAACCAGCATTCATCATAAAGGTCAGGTGAATTGTAGTGTAACGTTTGCCGATACAAGGAAACCGCTAAATTTAATCTCCGGTTACCTTCACAGAGTTTAGAAAATCGCGACTCTAAAACCACAATACTATCGAAATAATCTAACAATACAGCAATGTTAAAAATAATCTGTTGCATTCATTCTTGAAGCTTTGAAAAAAAATGAGCCAGATGAGATGAGAACAAGATGAATAGAAACAAACTGTGTATAATGCAAACATAATAATAATAATAATAATAATAATAATAATAAAAGTAGAAAATTTTTAGAAATGCTTCCTTAAGGTATTACAGTTTCACAGCTTTAAATTTATTTCACTTCAGTAACATGAACAATAGAATTAAGAGCGCCAGTAACTGAAAAATATTTTTTAAAACCCTGTAAAAGAAATTTGCTACACACGAACTTTAATAGGAATGAATGTCATGCTAAACTTAATTTTAATCTATTTGGGTAAGACGATTTTGTTAATTGGGTTTATTGCAATTTAAGATAGAAGAATAATCCACAAAAATATTACAAAATTTTAATTAATAAAACCTTAAATTAATGACTTGGACTTCAGTCAGCTGTCGTTGCAATTGTTTTAAAGAAGTTTGTCTGAATAATGAAGTTATGAAGCTCCTCACCATAAGAAAAAAAGACTTGAGTTGCATTGTTTAATTTATTTAGTTCTTTTTAATTATAAGACAAAATATGATAGAGGATAAAGGGTGACTCAGTGCTTATAGTCATCTGATGAATGAAAGCAATGTAAAAAAAATTCAGATTCTATTCATTGTCCAGTTTATAGCTAGAAAATTAACTGAATCTGAAACATGTTAAATGAAGTTAGATGAATTTTTTAAGCAAACGAATCAAGCTCCCATTTTGCAAAGTAAACAACTACTATTCATAACACATTATGCTAACACATTTACAGATTTATTTATGATTAATTCAAGTACAGTTAATATTAGAAGGCTAATTAATCCACTGCGTTATTTAAATTATTAAATAAGTCTTGTTTACGAAACATTACATTTTCTTTATAAAGTCCAGCCTTCTCAGGTAGCATAAAATTAGACCAGAATTCTTAAAGACAAATGGTGAATTTTCACTATGTCTTGCAAGTACTACGGGAAAGAGTGTACAGGATCCTTTATTTAATTCAAATAAAGTTTAACAGTCGCCACCAACTGGTGCTTACAGAAGCCAATAGCTTTTGCTTTAAATCAAAGGTAATGGAAGAACTAAACTTTAAATCAAAAATTGCTTTAAATCAAAGGTAATGGAGTTAAGTAGCGCCTTACGGATTCCCAGTATAACTAACTGCAAGCTGACTCTGATGATTGAAGTCGGCGTAAACAAGCCTAATGGTAAGAATAACTCAACGCTGCAGAATAGTGATCGCTAGAGAATCAAATTTAACAACGTGGCTTTCAGGAAGAACAGAACACGCTCTGATTTCTCCGCCTAAAACGTTCCTTTAAATATTCTCTACTTTCTGCGTCATTTGTGATATACTCAAAATTAAGAATGACTTTAATACCTTAATTTTGACTAACCTAGCCTTAATGTGATACATCTGTGCAAGAAATGTTAAATTATTCCATACTAAAACTTAAATTTTTTTATGTAAGTTACTATCTAAAATATCTGGCTTCAAATTAAAAACACATTTATTCTAATATAAAACTGAATGATTAAGATTTTTCATTTATGTGATAATCTCGGATGACTTTAAATTTTGTCTTAAAAGAGATGAGTGGTTAAAACCCTAGGGACGTCAAATTTCACATTTTACCCCACTCTTTCAGCCTGGAAAATTGGGGGAAAAGACATGGTCACTAAAGTGGACAACCCCGTCCTTTCAAACAGAGGACTCTATGACCACTATAATAACCACCCCGTCCTCAAAAGGTTAAAACAGATTTTTAACAACTCTGCACCTTGAGTCAGAAGGATAGGCTTACATCTTTTGAGTTAGGAATTTACATTCTGGAAGGGAAATGAGAAATAGGTTGATAGGATAGCACATTAACAATGAAATAACTGGTTAGAAACTTAAATTATACTTTATAGCTTATTTACTTTGATGTGAATATGTTAAATGAACGCACAATTTTTACTAGAAACGCTGATTACGGGAAGCCATGTTGTTATTTTTGAGTGATTCTATTGAATATATTTTAGGTGGAAGGAAAAACTAGGCGGAATGACAGACAGCTCAAACCTGATAATTATTGAATCACAGAGATTTGTATGACTTTTTTTTTACTTTTACACTACTAAGGAGGACTACTGACCGGGAACAAGCCCTTTCAATATGTTGACCGCCCTGCAGAAGCCATAACGGCATTTTTTTAGTCTAAATTAAAAAAAAAAGATTACAGAGTCGCATATAGATAGGGAATACAAAGGGCTACCTTGAATACATATGACATTCTTGACTGCATAGATTAAAAAAAATACTTAGAAGTACAGAGCTGCATTGATACAAAACTGGTTAGGTTAAAACAAAAACCGTGAAATTCAAGACTAACAATGAAATTTCAAGCCTGCAGTTATACATCACACTGACTATACACTTACTATTATTCCACACATTACCAAAAACATATGTAATATATTACTAGAATACTGAACAACACACTGACATAGTAAAGGTGATACTACAAATAAATCACTCCACTGCTCGTATCAGAAAAGTAGACAATTCTGTACCTGACGCTGTACTGTAACAAATCAAATGAACACAAGACAATAACCTTTGGAAGTAGTCACAGTGAAAAATAGGAAGGTAATATATTGTAGCAAGGCTAGAATGCCGAGTCAATTCAAAACATTAAATCCGACGAATTAAATAACGAAATGGCGAATATTACAAAATAACAATCAATATACAATGTGCTTATCAGAAAGTTGGCTCTGCGGCTACGAATATTTGTTAGAAACTGTTACATTTTGCACAATACTAGAAACTGTAACAAAACATTTGAACCCAATTTTTCATGATACTAGCCGAGAGCACTATATATGTGTTTACTATTATACCGCAAACTTATTTGAAAACATAACACAACACACTTACTACTTAACAGATCAATACACTAAGACAATATGCAAATTGAAATACACAGAATACAATACACAAATTAGGTAAACACAATAAAATTTAAAGATTAATAATGAATAGAAGCGACACTAAAGTACAAATAGACAGACATTGATTGTGGTAATCTGCATCTAGGAGGTAACATGTTCCAGTAAAGTTTTTCATGTACTGCACTAAACATGGCTGTCATGCATATATGTAATATAGGTACAATGACATGCCATTAAAGTGTCTGAAATTCTACTAATTTGAGTAAATGAACATTATCGTATAGAGTAAGATACCAAATTTGTAAAGTAAGAATTATGAAAGCTACTGATCTTCTATAGTTGGTTTAGAATTGCCTGCTGTACCTGCTGTTGACACCACTTCTCTTCAACGGAATTTACGAGCACAAATGTCTATCACTCGATGAATCTGATTAGATGCGAGCTTGATTTGTATGACTGTAAGAAATTTCGAAAGCAATTCTTCACAAACAACTTTTGGTCAAGCTAAGCATTATAGTTTCAATACCTGAAAGGCTAATTTCGTAAAATTATAAATGCATAAATTTCTCAGATTTATACAAAAATTCCCTGAAGCACTATTTTTAACATCTCTTTCATCATATTCCATAATGGATTTTTACTTCTGAGAGGGAAACGCTTATGTTTATAAATTTTGCTCTTAGAGGTAGGAATAAGTAGAATATTTTTGCTTCTTGGAACAGAAGGGCTAAAGTCAACCTCTCCTGAAATGCCCATAGCTCTTCAACAATGTCATCTCCACTGTATAATAAATTTTGCTTAATACTGAACATCATTAACTTGGTCTTAACTACCAAAAATTATCGGTCATCGAATTGATTTAATACTTATTTCAAATAATTGAACAGAATTCCTCTTAAAGGTTTTCTCAAGACAGACCTTGTGGCAAATTGAAAGTGAAGTCGAGAACTTAAGTGATGCACAATTCAAAAATTGTCCGAAGAAAGCATTTCAAGCAAAAGTTTAGGTAAATCTTCTTTTGCAGTGGATGAATAAGGTACGAATTTATTTATTACTGGAGACCACTGATTCACGAGCTGCGTATGATTAACATTCAAACAAGGAGGAAGAACCCACAAACAACGACTTATTTATCGAAAAGTTATCTCAACAAAGAGAAACGTTTAAAGGACGTTAGTCAGAATCATAATGAGCAAGCATAGCGAAAGAAATAGTCCGAAAGCTCATGCTTGGGACCGTGTTGTGGAACATTGTCATCAACGCAACGTTCCCTCTTTTTTATAGTAATAATCCCATTTGCTTCGTGTCAAACCTTTGTGTCAAAACCTTTCTACAGGTGGTCATAAAAAATAAATAGTCTATAAATATGATCACAAGCAAACATCGAAAAATACATAAACTGGTCAAACTAACACAAACACGTGATCTCCTCAGAAAAGTCTCACATTTTACTAGGTGGCCACAAAGTTCCACTCTAACACAATGCTTGAGTAAATTCAATTGAAAGGCTTTGAGTAGCAAGTAAATCACTCAGAGCAGTTTTAGATAGAAATTTTAACGGTTACTGCATATCAAGCTCATTATAATATTAGTCCAGATGTCCCATGTAATCATCAACGTGTTGAGTCATTAGGATTTTAGCAGGGAAAGCGAAAACTGGCAGGGAAAACGAAAAAGGAGGGAGAAAATACTGCCCCTTTTAAAGGGCGACTGGGGATTAGCGGACTCATTCGATAAATCTTAGTGGTGAAGCATCATCATCCACCACCTTTTAGTTCGGGCGCCACTGTAGAGTCATTAGCACTGCCACTTTATAATTCCATAACAAACCATGTTATACTGCATGGAGTGAAAAACATAGTCAACTCTTGAAACGCACCACTAATTTAATCCAACATATTTTCCTATTACGTACCTGCAGTGTCTGCTACACAATTTTAACGGAAGTCTCTCTTCTCCTAGTTGGTATACAAACACTAGTTCTCGAAGCAGAACGGAAAGCTTTCGTATGCTTTAAAAAGGTAAAAAAGATCCGACTTGTGTAGGGTAAAGAATAGAATGTTGTCAAGTTGAAGTACAACAGGGTTACTTTCAACACCAAGCTGCCCAACATAACTTCAATACTGTGATCCACACGAATTCACAGTAAACAGCCTTTTCCGAAAGCTCTATTTATAGATATCTCCAGAATAGATTATCATCTCAAACATAAAATGGCTTCTGTTATATTGAAAATAACAGTGCAAAATTATATGGAAACGTAGCCTGAGGAGCCGCAAAACAGTTTTCCAGGCAAGAACTATTGTTCCTTAACTAGGAATTAAGTCCGTTAAATGTAACCAAAGCCAGTCTAACACTGAGAGCGATTCATCCTCAATCCTAGAGGCGATCGCAATTGTGCGTAGTGCAGAAGCCGTTTCAGCCACAGCATCAGGTAAATACTGATAACGTAGTGACCAGACAAAAGACCCTACTTGTGTTCAGTTTCCAGCCAGAAAGAATGTTCTAATTAGCTCGCGAAGCAAACTGCCCAATGATGTGATAGTGATAATCTCCTTCTTTGTCTTAGCACAGATACATTTAAAAAGTGCACCTATGTAATAACTGGCAGGAGGAGGGTCATCTGCAACAATATGTGTCTTTCAATTCTGTTCGAAAGTCAAAATGGAGTTTCATAGGAACAGACTATTACTGACTAATATTTAACGATCCACTGACCCTTTTACATCTACCTGAAGACATTCGCGAAGAAGCACTTAGATCAATGCCAATGTGGAAAGGAAGGCATTCCCAACCATGATGAGTTTAATTGCGTTAATATGAGGAAACATCATATTAAAATACTCGATGCCTCGAATGGACAGCATAGGCGAACAATACAAATTCCAGTCATTATGCTCTAACGCAACTGTTTCATGCACTAAATTACGGTGTTATGTCAAGCGAATCCACCCCTCAAGAGCGGCTTTGCCTGAATCCCAGGAGATAGATTAATGTGTCAACTCTATATATTACTATAAATCATCCTGTACATTTTGCTCCATTACTGTATGCACCATGTATTGTTCACTATAATTTGTATATATAGTCTCAGTGTAAGCTCCATGTTTCGCATTTCTATTAGTTATTCATATCTTAATATTCTATGCATGTATATATATATATATATAGGTATAAATGGTAATATATAAGTATAATAAAATAAGCTAAAATACAGTATTAAAAATATATCAATGTAATAAATGAGATACAGGGAATAAATATTCATGAAAAGTGGTATTTTATCTAACAGGAAAACAGGAATAAAAAACGATAAGAAACAAATTCTTGGAAATTAAATAAACAAAAAGAAATAGACAAAAGTTGATAATACTTTGATCTTTGTCAATTAGCAGTCAAGACAATTACCAACAAAACCACATTTATGTTATATATCGACAGCATCTAAATGAATTACGAAAGTAAAATAATTAAATGCAAATATTTCGTTTTTAATTCAAAGCAAAAGTAATCAAATGAAATATTTTTTATACAAATAAAAAAAATTAAAAGGAAAAAAGTTTAATTGAAATTTTAATAAAATATTCATCAATATATAACCTGCTTTGTCAGTCGTTGAAAAAACTATATTTTAATAATTTAAATGCTAAAAGCAATACGAATAGTTACTGGAAAAAAAAATAAATATAAACGTGGAGAAAAATTGAAGAAATTTAAATGAAACCTCTTTAAATATATGGAAAAAGCTAAGAAACTTTGCACACAAAAGAGATAGAATTGTTCAAATTACTAAGAAGAAGTCAACTGGAAAAATCAAAATAAGAAAAATCAGCATTGCTTTAGGAGTGCAATGTGTATAAATACAAAAGTTGTAATAAATCAAAAACCACTGAAGAATTTTTTAGAAAATGTGCTAACGTTGTTGTATTTAGCAGTACTTTTTTATTTCATTTGGAGTCAGCTTTTTTTAAATTAATTATTCATTTGATTAGCATATTCATTTGTTTTTAAGTGACGAGTTTTCTTTGCATTTTTTTTATATATTTTTATAGAATACGTTTTGTGGTTACTACTGTAGTGAACCCACAGTTTTACAAGCCTCCAGTTCGCAAATTATCGCAGTGGAATTGCAAAGTAACTAACATTAACTTTTGAATTATTTTAAAAACTACCATTGCCCTTTTCTTCTTTTTACGATCTCAAGCTATGAATTTCTTTTCCCCAAATTCGGAAGTGAAAAACAGAAATTTTTAAGGATTTGTTGAAATAGCCCTCTTTTGGACTTCCTAAATTTATTAAAAATTCTTCAGCTATTTACCATCAATGAAAGATCTATTAAAATTCACTTGTGTCTTCTCAAAACCAATTACATTTTCGTGTTTTGTTGGCATATAGCGTATTGGCATCCGTACTTTACTGTACTGTATTATAGATTTGGAGATTTTTCATACGTGGCAAAGAACATCTAAACTGTGTTTGGTCATCTCATCGCTTGGCACATTTTGAATTCTTAGCTATGACATATGAAAAGAAGAAAATGCATTTTTCTGTGAATTATAGACAATAAAAATTAAAACAAATAGATTCTCCAATCTTGATTAAGTCTGCAATAGCCAAACGAGACGAATTTAGCTCCATAGGAGCATTAAGGAGTTCTGAAAATACAAACTCCAGTTTTCCATTTTTGCCTCTACTTACCTCCGAATGCCAAAAATTCGTTTCTGAAGCAAAAAGAAATTAATGCTCTAAAGATTAAAAGAGAATGCAAATTGCATTTTTAATACCTAATTTAAAATGTCTCGAAACGTTTTAGTGTTCAGTAAAAGTTTGTAAAAACAAGAGAATAGAGGGGGGAGTAAAAGTATAAAAATGTGTTTGTTAGTTGTTCGTAAAATTTTATGGAATTATAGTATACATGTTATTCAGTTTCTTTTATTTCAAAAACTAATAGTCAGTATAATTTGGAATGAAACGATTGTATGTTTCGGTGGAACAGGAGACGAAAAAATATGTTTTGATTCCCTTATTGTCATGGGTTACGTCGAATGGATTTAACTGTGTCTTTACTGTAGCTTTACCCTAGGGGTTTTATTTCATCCCAATTATAGGTATAAGTATTGCTAAACCTTATTACCCACTAACTTTCTACTTTCTGAAAAGTTGGGCTACGGAAGGAAATGTTAGACTTATCTCCTGTTTTTATAAAAACTTGTTCTAGTTCGTAAGTGGCTAATAGGGTAGTTTTTTAAAAGATGATTGTTTATCCTTCTTTCAAAAGAGTTTTCTGCTTTACTTGCAAAAAGAATTTGGGGAAAATTGCTTTTTAGAGAGCAGCGTTCACCCTTAACTATATCTGTCCTTCTGAAATAAAAAAATAATCTAAGACGTTTATTCAATAGGAATTGATATTTCTTAATAACACAATTAAATAATACGAGATTATTACGCAAGAATTAACGTAATAACATAATTTGTTAGCAAAGAAATTTCAGTGAGTTACGTTACCAATTAAAAAAACTCGTGTAAATACTTATGCTATCACTACCTAAATAATTACAATGATTCACAGAAATGAGACTATTATTTTCGTTAATATTTCTAAACGTAAGTTCAATGTTCTAATCCTTTATGTTCAGATTTCCTTGCCTTCTGGATAATTATTGGTAAAACAGCAGTACGCTACAATGAAGTTTTTGATATATACTCGCATTTGATGTGTCTTATTAGACATACACAGCGTGTTTAAAGAATATACATATTTCGAATGCGTATATTTCTTAAACTGTATGACATACGAATATGAAACTTTACACACAATATGTACAAATCTCTCAAGTTCAGATTACGGATATTACAGTTGTTCAATATGTCCTCCATCAGCGACACGAACAATATCACATCGGTACGCAAATTCCTCCCATACTCGGGCAAGCATCTCCATCGTCACATGTTATGACAGTACGGATCCGGTCCTTCACCTCTTCCAGGTTCTGTGGGAGTGGTAGTACATAAACGTTGTCTTTAATAAAACCCCAAAGGAAGAACACACACAGAAAGGGTGTCAAATCCTGTGACCGTGGAAAGCCAGCTGAGACAGGCTAAGTCGCAAGCTCTTTGACGACCAATCCAACGGTTCGGTAGAGTTTCATTCAGATAATCGCGCACTTGGTGACACCAGTGAGGGGGGCCATTTTGTTGAAAAATGAAGTTGTCTTCTTGCCGCCTTGGAAACAACCAGTTTTGTAACATACCGAGATACTGCTGACCGTTAATCGTGTTTCCATCAAAGAAGAATGGGTCGTAAACAGATGATCGAGATACCGCACACTCCACACTTGTAAAGAAACGTCTTAAGTAAATGCCATGGAACATGATGTAGCAGGTGCACAAAGAAGTAATAACAATCATTATCGGTTCAACATTTCTTTATTCTCTATAAAACATTATTGAAGCAGATGTACGCAACTGAATCGGACCAGGACATGTGCACGATCTTCAAGAGTTACATTTGTACTTTTCATTTTTATAATCTAATTGAAGCAAGAAAAGGAAGCACCAAAATGTCTTTTAGCAGGACAAAGATGCCGAAAAAAACTGCACATATTTCAGATGGATGATAGACTGAGAATAATTTCCATTGGTTAAGTTGTAGAGACATTAGGTTTTTTCGAAGCAGGAGACATTGAAAATGAGCTATGCCCTCACAGGGACTCGAACTACGGACCCCTCGAAATACGCGTGGAGCGTGCTGACAACTACACCACGAAGGCGGGAGAAATACCTTATATACTCCCCCTCTTAAAAGGCGACTGGGGATTAGAGAACCCAATCGCCAAATCCTGGTGGTGGAGAATCCTCATCCACCATCTTTTTTAGTTCGGGTGCCACTGTAGAGACATTAGGTTATTTCAGAGCAGGAGAGTTGAAAAATGAGCAAAGCCCTCGCTGCGATTTGAAACACGGACCTCTCGAATACGCATCGAGCGTACTGACCACTATACCAAGAAGGCATGCTAAGAAGGCAGAAGAAATACCTTATAAAGTTAAATTTGGGTTTGCAAATTTGGACATTACATTTGGCTTAAAGAAATTGGTTCGTTATGTAAGCGCATGCTTTATGAGCGTTACATAAGAATAATATAAAAAATATTAATATAAAAATTATGAGATATTTGTTGTAAATATGTTACTGTTTTTAAAATAGAGAGGGATAATGACTGAATAAATAGGTAACCAAAGGGGCTGTACTACGTTTGCTTTACTATATCAAAAGAGCAGCCGATTCACTTGGGAATAGTGTTTATTACCCTGCCAGTAATTCTAACTTCATTCACACAAAAATTGAGAAATACGTGTCCTTGAAGCTCTTTTTGTAGGATAGGGCAAAGGCGGTGAGGCCAATCATAAGCCTAAAGCATTTTGTTAATGTTTGCTTTTGAAAAGCATGAATGTTCAGCTGTTAACCTGGAAGCAGACAAGGATGGTACAATACATATGTTATTCTTTATATCAAAATGGAGTTGTCTTCTTTGGGTTTCTGATAATTTTGCCACTGTTTGATGCAAATATATAAACACATCGTTACAATGATTTTATAAATGCACGGACATACATCATGTTAAAATATAGTACATAACAAACAACTATACTCTTTTACATATGTACGGGGTGTAAATGAAGCTGTTTATACTGGTGAGATAAGAACGTGTAAATGGAGTATTACCTGTACAGAGTATACCTGAATTTACCTGAATAGGTCGTCTTCTATAAAAATCACAAATGTTTTAAGCTCAGAAGCTGAGTTTAGAAAAAGCACAATGCGCAAGAAAGATGGACTTGAAATTAATATATAGTTAATGCTGTTCTATAGCCATTGTTATAAGTTACACATTACTACTAGAAACACAATACTGAAGATTTAGCATAGTCTTGGATTATAGGAAACCTTGGGCAAGGAAAATAAGTTGCTTGAAGTAAACAATAGAATATACTTTAAGAAACATCAAAGTGAGTAGTTATAGAAACACAGAACACTGGTGAGGCTTTAGACAAGGCAGCATAAAATAATCTAAATGACAAATTTAGGAGAAAATTACAAAAATCTTAACTTATGATCAGATTTCCGAAACCTATCGAAACTCATGTAGTTCATTTCAGTCATTAAATGTTTTCATTTAGTTCTTTTTATTCATTTCGTATTCATGTAGAAAATTTATGCAAGTAAATAAAAATCCACTATCAGATGGTTTGCTAGTGAACATAGGTCTGTAGAGACCTTAAGTACACCTTTTGAAGCCGGAGAGATGAAAAATTAGCAACCGCCTTCGCCGGGAATCGAATCACGGTCGTCTGGAATACCTGCCCAACGTGCAGACCACCAAACCACGAAGACACGCTAGGAAGGCGGGAGAAATACCTTAAAAGTTTATAATTAGCAACAATGGATTC
Organism: Stegodyphus dumicola; assembly: GCF_044657685.1. Classification (NCBI taxonomy): domain Eukaryota; kingdom Metazoa; phylum Arthropoda; class Arachnida; order Araneae; family Eresidae; genus Stegodyphus; species Stegodyphus dumicola. The sequence goes on along the minus strand of NC_140781.1, from coordinate 162,625,438 downwards.
ATCTCCACTGCTCTCCATCTTCTTTCCTTTCAAATCGTTTTTGCTTCAGCGAGTGCTAGACCTTTTTGAAGGCAAGGTTAAGAGAGTTGACTTCATGGGAAAGATTAAAGAAAGGAAGCCTCGGGTGCTGTCTAAATCTCAAGGATGCTAGCGTGTTGAAATATGGCAAAATTCAGAACTTTAAGCCCACAACAGACACTACACATACGAAAGAGAAAAGAAAATACTAAATAAACGAATATTTACTTTATGTCGATGAGAAAATAATTCACATTTGCGTAACTCATATCCCCATCAAATGGTTTTGGTTTGGTAAATTATTGAAAAGCACACTAGAGTTATCTGCCTGAGGGAAGGGATGCTTTCGCATAGGACTTTCTAAGGGAAACTGGCTCGTATACTCTTTACACACGGGGAAAACTGCGAAAACGCCCATGCAGCCAGCCCGTTTGCTGGAATCGAACCCAGGTGGGAAATACCAGTATTCAGCGGTTTTACCGCTCGGCTGCGGGGCGGCCTCGCATCTAATGATTGATATAAGATTCAGAATAAGGAGCGCCCTAAACCCTGGAATAACACAGCGAAAGAACAAAAACTTTCGAATTTTACTACTAGCCATAACTTATGGGGCTATTAAAAATGCATTCTTTACCTTACATTTATCGACTTATAATATTAGCTACGTACGTACTTTCATTTGACTTGAGATTCCTCTCTCTTGAAGCTGACTAAAATTCCTTCCGAGTGGGATTTCGGGCGACTAAGTGGACTGCCTGCTTCAGGATTGTGCAGTTTTCTAAATGTGTAACATGAATAGAAGAAACTTAGTCTCAACTGCGTTTAGAAAGACTACCAATGCGTATCTCCTAAGGCAAATATAACCCAATGTAACACAAAAGCTGTTTATTCATGAAGCGAACGAAATCAGAGATAAACTACATAGAAATATGTTTAACAGTGCATATATAAATAAGCCTAAAATACAAATAATGAAATATAACCCATCTTAAGGCGCATAAAGCTGCTAAGATTAAAAAACTTTTATGTTTTGTGTTATTTTACTAATGTAAGAAAGCTATTTAAAAGAAGTATTCAGGATAGTGACTTTCCTTCATTGTGGTGATGCTGTCGATGATTGAAACTCAATTATTAAATACTTCTTTTATGCTTGCATAAGCAGACATAACTCTGCCTTTCCGCAATAACATTATGCAAAAAATATCGATTATACATATAAATTACATTTTGATATACAAACATATGTTTTAAATGTGAATTTTTAGCTGAGTAATGGCGCTAGATTATTACACGTGCTTTTGACTGAACATTTGTGTTAGCATCTAATTATTATGCAATATTCTACCTAACGTTTTTATTGTATGAGCATACAGATATTTAAATACAAGAGAGAGGAAGTTTTAACACACAATATAATTACCGAAGGGCAGAAAATGCCGATGTCAAAGTTCATAATTACAGACGTGAAGACGTATCATCTCTACATTTAAATTAATACGCATTTATCTATTAATAACGTAGCTTGAAATCTTCGGGCTAATGAAACTGAACATAAAATGATGTATTTTTAGGAATTTCTATTGTAGATAAATTTTAAAACAAATATAAAAATAATAATTTAAAACTATTGAGAATAGATTTATTTTAGTCTTTAACGAAATAATATTCATATAATATTTCTTTTTACTTTTGTAGCAGACAAGTAATTTCCGCTCTTTATTTTATAAAAGCTGTTTAATTATTACATGTGCAAGAAAAAAATTTCTTCTTTTTTTCTTCGTCAAAGCTGAGGTAAGCAAATAACGCTACATGCGATATGTAAAATCTAGCAGGAATCCTTTTCATCTAACTAAGATGTCAAATTTGTTTCTCGCTGACTAACGGAGTGCACGGGAAAGTACGTTTTTCTGCCATATTGTTTAATGACATAAAGTGGTGCCTGAAAGCAAAAAAATATCAAAATGCAGAACAGAATACTAGGCAACATTCATATTTTGTCTTTTCTTTGGATCTCGGGCACGAAAATAAAATATGAATAATTCTTTAATTGAAATAAAGTAAATATCTTTTTATTTTTCAAATTGCATATTTAAGGAACAAATAATCGAGGAATACACGATAATGTGAGCACTTTCTTATTCAAATATACGGGGGAAATTTCAAACATTTCAGGTTTAAATACTGTTTTAAATTATTTAATAAATCTCACGGATTTATAAAACAATATTACTAAGTAATCATATTCGTCTTGATTTACTATTTCTGAGAATTTCTTATTCGAAAAAAATGGTATTTTAAAGGTTAAAACATAAACTGTTTTTCTGCATTGATTTAGTAAATTTTGAGTAGTATAATTCGTTATCAAAGAAAATTTCTCTTAAAAAACAACTTCCCACCCGCTTTCACCCACAAAAAACATGGAAAGTAAATTAGTTGTTCAGCTGTTATCATAATGTAGATTTTAGGGAACTGTGATTCAAAAAGTTCAAATTTATGATTTCTAAAACTCATGAAGAAAAGACTAGGACCGGAGAAAGTTATTTGTTTGACTCCAGTGATTAGTAAAATATCCTAATATCTACAACGGTTAGCATTGTTGATCACATTATTAAATGGAAACAAAATTGTATTATATTCCGCAACTATAATGCTCTTTTAATTCACGTGTTGTCATAAGCTAGCTTGGTGATCGTTGGTAATTTGTTTCTGACTCGCGTCACCATCTAGTAGCACCGATGAGAAGTGCACTAGCGCAAGTTCTACGTATGCCCTTGAAGATGATAATAGACTCGGACGGGGCAGGCAAAATTCGTACCACTAATCACAATAGAGCTCTCGTGTGACAGATTCTAAATATTCGATCTGCTTTGTAGTGCAAGCGTTTGGTTGGCTTTCAAGATCACTGAACTCTAAAATAGGAAAATAATTTAATTCTACAAGTAACCATCAAAAGGTTTTTTGGAAAATTATACTTGTTTGCTTTTTAAGTATATATTAATTCAATTCTATAAGTAACCGTCATAAGTTTCTTTGGGAATCTTTATTCGTTTGCATTTTAAGTAAAAAATCCTAATTATTCGACAGAAACCACTTTTCCATGTGAAAAAGAAATAATGCTGCACTCTCGGGCTTTTACTGGTTACGGTTGACATTAGTTCGAATAGCTATACAAAATGTAGGCCAATATTTGACAGCATTATGTTCTTGTTTATACTACGCTAGATTTAGTATCCATTTACGTGCATAACTACTAGCGGAAATAACGCGACAGTTCTGCATCTGTGACTTAAAAAATACCTGAGCTTGAAAAAGGACTGATTAACTTTGAACTGTCTTATGTTAATGCCATGCCTCAATAATTCAATTCTACGAGTAATTGAATTATTCAGAACGTATATAAAGATAATATCTTTAATCTTTTAAAGTAACTTCCAGTTATTTCAAATTATTTGGTTGTGTGTTCCAACTGTTGAGTATTTAATTATACCTTGAATAACAGATCCCTTTTGGATTTTATATTTGTTAAAAAGATAATGCAGAAACGAATAGCGTAATCAAGGAAACTTTAACGATGAAATCAACACACATTCGTTGGAGGTATACTTAAAAAGAAAATGGAGAAGGCATCTTTTGTTAATGATAAACCCAGATTTCCAGAATAAAAACGTTATTGTATTTTCCTGTTGCAAGAGTCTAGTAGAACATGCACCATTGAGCGAAAACTTCCATTTAAAATTTCCTGAAAAAAACGACCCCTCATTGCGGAACTAGTTTTTCGTGACTTGAAATCGATCGGTAGAAGTTCAAGTTAAAAGAAAAGACTCACTCACATCAATGCGTCTTCTCCGAAATCTCATTTTTTATCCGACTTTAATTACTAATCTCTTCTTAGAGAGAAAAAAAAGACTTTTTTAATATTAGATCGAAGTTTTCGCATCACATTTCTTATTCCGACTTTTTTTGAATCTTTAGAAAGAAATGAATACCTGTAGCTAACAATCTGATTGGTATTTAATTTAAGAAAATTCCGCTGGATACTTCGAGGCATATTATTTGAGATTATTCACTCATTCCGCCGTATAATGTTCATGCATCAGCGGCCATTAAAATAAGCTTTCTTCTTGAAAATAAATTATTCGAAAATAATTGTTCGTTTCCATTTTACATTGTGTCCAGAGTTAGGACCCAGATTTTATTTTTTAATATAGCTATTCCATTTCTTAATTATGAATTCTGATTTGGAGAAATCGGAAAGCTTTACTAAGTAAATTAAATATATTTATAGCTTAGACTACATAAATTAATACAGATATATTGCTGTCTATTAAAATCTGAAACCTAACCTATATTAAAGGTGGAAAAATAGTACTAACGATACATTGCAAAGTTTCATAATGTCAAGCGCGCCCACCAGCGGCACAGCGGTAAAGTCGCTGAACACTGGTAGTTCGGTCAGAGGCTCGAATCCCGCGAACGGGCTGGCTGCATGGGCGTTTTCGTGGTTTTCCCTATGTGTAACGTGTATACGAGCCAGTTTCCCTTAGAAAGTCCTCCACGAAGGCATCCCTCCCCTTAGGCAGATAGCCCTTGCATGTTTTGCCATAATTAAATACACCAAAATACACACCATAATGTCAAGCATAAAATCCATTGAGGACTGCCCTGACAGAGTATTTATACCCAATGTTACGTTTATTTAAAACTATTTGTTATGTAATATTCTTTTGGATTACATTGCGTATTTATCTGCATTTTAATATCAATTGTGTTTCAATCTAGTTCAAACGAGATAAATTAAAACAGCATTTACAACAAAATACTGAAAAAAAAAAGCGTTTTATGTTTCTGAAAATAAAAAAAAAAGTTTTATCTTGCTTAAATTTTTACGTATCTAAGGGTTTCAAAATTAAAATGTAATGAACTTTCGATTTACTTTGAATTTTAGAATAATATTTTTAACATACTTTTACCCTACAATTTTGCTTTTCCTTTCTGTTTTGATGATAACGTAATTGTCGGTAGTAAGACATGATTAAATCTAATTATTAAAATTCAATTCACAGCCTAAAAATTGGTTATTTCTTTACCTAAAAGCCTATTGAAAATTAGATCATCGTTCTTGCTTGCGCTGGTATAGATCGTACGAGTCATCGATGTAAATATATAATTAATATATTTTTTACAGGCCATGACAAATTTCGTTGCAATCTAAAAGAATATAACCTAAGCAAAAGCTCTAATCATAGCAATGCAAAATGGAATACGAACTTCTTATTTTTCAGAAAATATACTACATGGACTGTACTAGTTAATATGAAAGAGAGGGAACAAAACCCTACAATTCTTTCGCCAAACTCCTTTTAACAATTGAAAATCAAGCAGTAATAGTAATTTAAATTCGGATTGGACAGATAATTAATTAAGCAGTAATAGTAATTTAAATTCAGATTCAGATAATAAATAATTTAAATTCAGATTCAGATAATAAATAATTTAAATTCAGCTTGTTTAATGGATAGCCATTTGCTTTAAACACCTCATCGACGAGCATTCTGTAGCGCTCAAATATCACAAAGTTATGATATTAGCTTTGTTACGCTGAGTCTGCTATCATATTAGGCTTTAGTTTAACAGTTTGTTATCTACGCTTTTAGTTACATTACTGAAACTTTTGAAGTAAGTAACTGTATTTCGAATCACAAAAACAGAACAATGTCCAAATTAAATAAAAACTCGTTTATAAACCAAAGGGTTCCCTACAGGTTCCCTGCTGGTAAGCCACACTTGCAGCTTAAGATTGCTTAGAGATAGTAATAAAAGCAATTGAAAATAGCTACAGATTTTCTGCTAAGCAATGATGAATATTTAAGTCTTTTTTGCAATTAATTCTCAATTTATGTTTTATGCGTTCAAGCTACATCTGTATTTCAAACTCATACACTCATAGTAATTGTACTACTACAAATAATAATAACGCATATTATCCATAATTCAGTATCATAATCTGATAAAGGATGATATTGAAATGCAGCCATACTTACCAACTTAATTCTACTATGTTCAAAAGAGATTGTGGATCGTTAGTCTTCTTGTGAACCACGTAAAAATGACCAGCTAATATAGCGGATCAGTAACTGATTCGTACTTTGTAAAGCTGATTATAAAGCTTTACGTAAAGCTGATTATAAAGACGCTAAAGAAAATGAGCTGCACAATAAAACGTTCTATCAAAATTAATTTCTATGTATTTATATTATCATTAATATTTCTATGTATTTATATTATTATTAAGTAATGTCATTAACTTTTGCAATTTTAAGTAAATAAACTTAGTGCATGTTATTCAAGAATAGTAGAACGTTACAATTCTCACTAAAAATGAAGTGTACATGCGAAGATGTACTTTATCTACTGCGCTACGTAATCTGCTTAATCCCTACTAGACAAGTTAGGGAATTGTAGCTACTTCTGAAATATTATGACATAATTTTGAGAAGGTACTTTTAACATAAAAGGTACGACTTGTGTTACAGACAAACCACTTCTCGTGGCATGTAAATTAAACAATAACAGTCAAATAAATATAAACGCTGATAAAATAATATAAGGCTACATATTCAATGAAATGGGCTATAAGCTAGCTCAAATTACATAAAGGGATAAATTGAAAGCAAAAAAATAGTTCAAAGCCTAAACTAATTGTACGCTAGCAGCAAAAAAGTGTTTTAATAATGCAAAACAAAATGAAAAAATACGTTTTAAAATTCATCCCATATTCAGTTTGGAATTTTTTTCATGCAAAAACCAAGGAACAGAAGCAAAGTGGCAAACCTGAAGAAATAGGGAGGCGAAACATGCCAAAACCAAAAATGACAAATGGATATTTTCACCTTTCGTTGCATCATCATCAGAGGGTTGGTTTTGAACTACCAACGCACAACCTGTTTAGGTTTTGAACTGTTTTTCACTTTGATTTTTATTTTTTATTATTTCCTTTTACTCTTCAGTTGGCCTGATCACGATGCAGCGAAAGATGTAAATATCATTTTTCATTTTTTGTTCTGGCATATTTTGCCTGCTTTTTCTTGAAGTTTCTGTTTTTTGGTTCTTGCATGTGGATTATTCCGAACTGAATATAGGATGCATTTAAACTTATTTATTTTGCATATATATATAGAGAGAGAGGGAGAGAGAGAGAAGTAGATAAATAGATAGGTAGATAGTTAGATGGATAGATAGATAGACAGATACAGAGCATTAACTTCGAAGAAGTAATGTCATTAACTTTTGCAAGAGTTTATTATGCTGTGCGTCTTCTTGATTTAACTTTCAACAAATATTTGCCTCCTCGGTTTTACAAAAGAATAATGATAAAAAAAAACCGTCGATCCATTTTCCTAACATAGCGCATTCATAACATAACCCCATTCTTTGGTAAAGAATAAATTTTCTCGACTAACCCCATTGTTTGGTAAAAATCTGACACCACTCGATGAAAAAAATATTATAATTAAAGTTATTTCATCTTTTATATGCCCAAAAATGTTTTGTTCAAGTTTTGATTCATCTTCGATCAAAGCTGTGATATATAAATAAGGACACAGAGTTTTTCGGTGGAATGTCAACTGATCCATCGATTTTGTGTCTGGGTGTCGCCTGATATCTACTTATCAGTAAATGGCTTCTCATGACACAAGAGGTAGGTATTTCGAAAGGAAAGATTAACTCCATCGCGATGAGTTTTTTTTTATTAGAAATAGTGATCTTTAGATTATTTATGAACAATAAATATGTCATATTGTGAGCCAAGAAGCTTGTTCGTTCTTTAACATTTCATATGTCGACACTTTTCTTGTCACCCTTTTCAGAGTTTTTCTATTGGTCGAGCTCAAATGAAAATAAAACATTCTCGTATTAAATACTTAACTTTTTACAGAAATCAATATATAAATTCCCTTTTATGAAAAAGCTGTGCAATTAGCTTATATGATAACTATATAAATTATAAGTAAATGTCTTTACTTTCCTACGTAGTCTTAAATTTCTGGGCAAACGTTTAAATTACGTTAATAACGTTTAAATTCGTTCAGTTTACGATAAATGGATGCAACGTCCAGTGCAGTTTTATCTTCTCACATTATTTTTGAAACGAATGACATATTACGATAAATGGATGCAACATCCAGTGCAGTTTTATCTTCTCACATTATTTTTGAAACGAACGACATATTACTCTACACATAAATTTAATTTCTTAATAACTGTTCTTATAACGCATATGTTTAATTTTGCCATAAAATATTATTTTGATTAGCTTGATATTTCTCTTTTTATCAATTTAATATCCAAAAGAGTATTTTTGACTTTGAACGAACATACCTCGCCCAGTAGTTACGAAAGACCCAGGTATATTTTGCGTTCTGCAAGGAATAAATTTAATATAATAATATACTTTGCTACTCAGTATTCTTACAAAGTATTACTACAATGAAAGTGGTATTAAATAAAAAAAATACTTACAAAATCTGGTTTACTATGCATGATAAAAATTAACATGAATATTAAAAAACATTATTCTTCGTAACGGTTATCCTAAACTGTATTGAAGTGCTTTTTTCATGTAAAAATGTTTCATACTGTGTACTTAAAAGTACTTTTTCTGTAAGCTTCTTTTTGGCATAACATTTTTAATATTTCTTGTTTCTATCCAATTTCCACGCCTTCTGAAGTACTAGTAATTTTCTTGCTGAACGGTTTGGCACTTTCAATAGCATATTTAACCGCTTTTCCTCTTGGGTGATATTTTCCCGTTTTCATATCTTTTTTTACAAGTTTTTTCCTACGTTTTTCAAAAACAATTCTTGTTTAATAAGGACAATGTTTTTCCCTTGATTCATTAACTTTATAATAAACTAAAAAAGCGGTATATGCTGATACAACTAAAATATTGCTAAATACTTCTATCGGCTAACGATTTTGCTTCTTTTTGAAGTATATATAGCTATCATTTTGCCTAGCTTACTATATCTCCATTAGTTTTATGATGATCTGTGTTTTAACATTTTACTGAATTTTTTTAATCTCTATGCCCTACTTTGCTGAATAATATATTTATTTTTCTTTGGAACGTCAGAAACAAATTTTGTGCCTCTGTTAAAGGCAAAAGGTGAACAGTACGTTTTTCTTCCTGGCAAAATTACTTTAGGCGTCGACAGTATATTATTTCGTAAGGTGCCAATCATTGTTATATGGTTCTTCTGAGTAGCATCTGCACTAAATTGTAGAATGTAAACAAATTGTTATAAATAATATTGCATATTCGTAAACCATAGGATAAATCCCAAGCAGCCATTAATCCTCGATTCTTTTCTGGTGCATATCTCTCCTCTACAAGCAATAATTTGCTCACCAGTCGTTACACATTTCAGGATTAAAAAGATTTGGTAAATTTTCTACACATTTATCCCACAATTCTCTGATGGTACCAAATTTGTCATTTGATCTTCTTCATTTTCAAGTTTCTTTATCATCAGATGGAATAAATCATGGTATAATTTTGAATTTGTTTAGAAACATGGTTGCTCTAAACACATGTTTGCCCTTCATCTTTTGATCTGTCTACACCTGCTAGTAAATAACGGCTTATGTATGTATCCATATCTGCAATATTAAAATCTGTCCGATATTATCCATATAGACGTTTACCGCCTACATTGGAATAATTTACAATTCTAGTTTTTACATTATGCGGAAAAAGCAGTTCAAAAGCAACAAATTCATTTTTTACTCGTGTTTTTGAAACTCAAGTAGTATCAGGGGTAAAATCTAATATATTACTGCATCGTTATCAACCAGTATCCGGAAAGGGTTTATTTTGCCATGTTAGTTGTCCATCTTTTGAAATCATAATAACAGGCAATTCCCTTTCCGTCTCTATTTCTTCATCAGATGAAGAAGAATTAGCAATAGATTCATGATCCTCTTCCTCTGATACAACTTCGTACATATCAGATTAATTTGTTTTCTTCACTACTGTCCTCCAACATCTCCAAATGCTACTTTCATGTAAGGAACATAGGAAAATGCACAACCATTCTTCGCGACAATAATTCAGGCTTTTTTAAAAGCCAATAAGTCTACTTCTAACTGATCGAACATACTAGGCAAAATAATTTTCGCTATCATTTGACTACAAATGTCTCATTAGTTCGTCCTTTTCCTAGATTTTTTTCCACATATTCCTCTACTTTAACCACCTGTAACTTCTCTGTTGCTGTAAATCACAAATAAAATCAAACTTTCCAATAACGAATACCAATATGATCGGCTCTTTTATTTTTTACGTTCCTCGTAAAATATCGTCTGCTATCGGGAAAATACAGAATCGTTCTAATTCAAGATAATGGAGATTCAAAACTTTCAGTAAAATGGAAGTGTTCTTTACTAGAAGTTTTGCCGCATTAAAGCATTTTTATTAAATTAAGTAAACTCGTTTTCATTCGCGGGTCAAAAAAATAAATAAATAAATAAATAAAAATAAAAAAACCGAGGGACACATTTTTCGACGAGGGACGAGGTTTTCTTTTTACAGTAGAACTAAAAGCGCAGCGATTTGAAATTTTAGTACGTTAGTGGTTAATAAACGAGAAATCACGAAGCTACTAGAGATTTTAACAAATTCCGTTTGAGATACAGATGTCGAAAAATGCGTACAAGTTTAAAACGACCAGGAGCTTTTTAGGGTTTAAAAAGAAAATCATGTGCAGATTTATTACGTTAATTTTTTATCTTTATTAGGTTTCCGTATTAAGCATAAATTATAACGAGTTCTCTTATAAATAATTGTAAGCATTCGTATTAACTGTTAATTAGTCCAAAAGTGCTTTGTCCCTGAAGGACTGTTGTTTCCGTTTTGCGATTTTGAGTTGAATATTTTAAAAGCTGTATCACTTTTCAAATTGTTGCCACGAAATACTATCGTCCTGTATTATATTTGAAGAAAGTAAATAATGAAGAATCTGCATAAATGTATGCATGCTTCTCGCATTGTGATAAAACAACGGTACCTAGAGCTATCCAATTTTGAATGACGTAATCCTACTGTGAATATGGACATCTGAAAGCCCAAATTTAAAATTTGGAATTTGTTTTATTATCAATATCATATTTTGTTAAACGTTAACGAACTTTTGATTAACAAACTCACTGATTTAAAAGCGAGCAATGGCAACACTCTACGGGGATGGAAACTTTTTATTTCCAGCGCACGGAGCTGTGTATCGGAAATTCTAAAGATATGCTCATTTTAAAATTATTTTGCGACATTGCTGTTGAACTGAATTTTATGCTTTAAGTGCAAAGAACATGATATTTAGTAAATAAAGGTAACACACGAAACGTTAAAAAAACACCCCTTTGGACTAATTTAAAATCTGAAACCTTTCAGATTTATATATATATATATATATATATATATATATATATCCGTGTAATCACATTTAACAGTTTTAACGCATGTATTAACTTCTATTTAAAAATCTTAAGCACACAATTACCAGTTGTTTGTTTTAATATCTGAAATGTAACTCATTCTTTCACTCAAACACAATTTATAACTATACTGATGAGCTGGTAGATGATTTTAGAAAATCTGTGAAGTTCTTAATATTTTTATGTGTGTTATCTGAAACATGTTAAAACTGTAACCAAATGTAGTTCAATGTAAAACTTAGTGAAGATAAAATATGAATATGTCTCCAACTACATTTTCCTTAGAACCAGTACCACATTCATAAAACGTTGTTGATACAATAAACACAAAAGTAGTTGTAGTGTTTGGTTCATGAGTATGTTTCAATTTGCACGTGCATTCATTTTAGTTCTATTATATTTTTGTTTATTTTATACTACATAATGTAATTTCCCTCAAATATTTAGGTCGGTAAGATTGTTGCATCCCAATACAGTTTTGAGTATGCTTAAAGAAGCTAATTTTTGTACATTAAAATACGCTACTTTACATCTTTCTGTAAAATACTTAGTTAAGTCATTTTGGGAACTGTACTTTTTCATGAAGTTGATGGCACACAAGATATTTTATTCATGATCTCTTCTTTACTCCTAAAGCCGGAATATTAAGAGAAATGGAATACATATACTTTACACTGTCATGAAAACCTGATTGATTTAAGAATAATTACTGATACTTTCGTTTTCGAAAAGTCTCCTCTTAGGTCTTTTTTAACTGGTTCTTTGTATCTAATGGAAGGAAAGATACTATTATTATTGTTCTTGTAATTATTATTATTATTATTATTCGACAGTCGATGAGTTAATGCCATAGACTAGCTCCTTTACAAATGCGAGAAACATATTTTGTCCTTTTATCTTGAGGGATTTTACTCTCTCAACACAGTCTGTCACAGAAAATGCTTTCGTTTTAAGAGGAAACTAAAGCAAAAAAATGCCAACGAATATATCACTAATTACTTTCTTAAACTGCACACAATTTGAATGCAGAGCTATAACGATTGTATGCTCATATCAGGAAAAGTTCAACTAAGAAATTTTACATATAGGGCATTTAATTAGTTTAATTAATAGTAATTTAGCTAATATTATTAATATTAATTAAGGAGAGAAACTCTAAAACCTCAAGATAGCGGAAAAGCTTGGGAAATATTGTTTCAAGTATATCAGCAATATTTTAAAAACGAAAAGCAATTATGCTTAAAGAAGGACCATATTTAAATCATATCTTATAGAAACATTTTTTTCGATGCCAAGAAACTGAAGAAACTCGCAATCGCCTGCTGTAATTCGAACTCAGGACATCCTGATTATGTATCGGACTTTTTTCAATTGGGAAAAGGGGCGAAAATATCTTACCTTATAAGCTTTTAATAAAGAATGAATATTCATTCATGTTTATATAAAGTTTCATACCCAAATAAGCACAATTGTTTCCAGATAATGTTTATGTTAACTATCGCTAAGGGTGGCAGCAGAAGTTCCTAAAACATTCTATTCTAAACGTCATAATCTCTGAAATAATAAACAAAAATTACTGTCGAAACGCGATCCAAGCAACTACTGCTAAGTTACATATAAAACTGATAGAGATATAATTATGAAATTATTATTTATTGTCATCAAATCATAATCGCAATGCGAGTATTAAAACATAATTCGAAATGAGATCTTTACTGATAATCAGAGAACAGTTATGGAAATAAAGCCTCTTTTTATAGCAATGGTAGATTATAATATATTCCAATAACTTTTTCCCTGATTATCAGCATAAAACGTAAAATGTAAGATGTAATGTTTTGTAAATTAGACGTGAAACATCAAGAATCTGCGGGATCATAATACTACCATTACATTCACACGCATGATAAAAAAACTTACCCATTTATGAGTTACTTTAAAAGATATAAAACTACTTTATGCCTTACAAGATGATCAGATATTCGAAGTTTGCATTAAAATAAGATGCCTTGCTATTACTAGTGAACAATTTTGCATGCAAGTCTTAAATTTTGAAGTGGAGGAACGTCACAAAGGCCCTAATGTGGTACAAAAAGGATTCCCTTTCGTTTTAAGTCGAGACTTGCTCCCCGTTTTATTTAGTTTTCGAAGGAGAAAAATTCAACCGAATAAGTGGTAAGTTTGGACCTTCTTGTTTTATGGATGCCGCCGCAAATCGTGACACGAAAGCTAAAAATTGGATCTCGTGAAGAAATTGAGAAGACTGCACGTTCGAAGAGTGATAGCGCAAAGTAAAACAAATGTAATAAAATGTTTCTTGCAGCCCTTTTAAACGGATAAACATTTCTTTCTTCTTAGGCCCTTTGAGTTTTCCTTTATTCATTTTCGAAGCAATGAAGAAAATGAAAAATGGTTTACAGATAAACCATGTTTGTAGGCACTGGCGACGGAAAAAGCGAAAATGTCTAAATGTCTTCCTATAAACAACTAAACAAATTACTATAAAGCCCAGGAAAAAGTTATACATTTATAGTATCAGAACATTAATCAATATATATATTCTTTAACTCTGAGGAATTTAAATTTTTTCTTACATGCCATTTTAAACGTCAAAAGAACATACTAATACATTTAAAGTGATTAAGACACAATAACACGCCGAATAAATACTAAGACAGAAGTCAAACAACAAAAATCAGCGTTATATTTACAAAATTTTCACAGGACGGTTCATTTGCGGTTTTGCAGCTGAAGATGGTGGTTCGGTAAAACCATCGAAACTAGTCCTGTGAAAATTTTATAAATATAACGCTGATTTTTGTTGTTTGACTTCTGTCTTAACATTTAAAGTGTTTTAAACAATTTTAATGAGCATAAATAAATGTTTAGAATCAATAAGTTCGATTAAACGTTTATATTGCAAACGAATGGAAAATAAATGGATGTGAGAAATAAAAAAAAGTTACGCAAAAATAATTTTATTCAGTTACGCAGCTTTGTTCTGAACATAGCAAGATACATTGAATATTTCAATCACAATAGGGAACTGGTATGCTCATCAGACGTATTTGACTTAAAAAGAATTAAATAATGCTGTGGAGGGGAAAAAAGTACGTAACCCATATTTCCTCGCGTGCTGAAGCTGAGAAAACGTTTTTATAATGGGTTTAGAAACCTTCGTTATATAATCTATTAAAACCAGCAATAAATTTTCTTACACAATTTATGATACAAATGCAATCTGTGATTAAGCTTTTGCTGAGGCTTTTATTTACGTAGAAAGAGTTACGTTATATCCTTTTGTTTCCTTTCTGCAGAAAATACTTTAAACCTGTCAGATATATTTTCGTTCTCATAATAAATTGTATTTTGCTCAAGGCTTCCAAACTATTTGATAATAATTGTACGTAAAATATTACTGTAGTCGTTCTAGTAACTAAAAAAACTGTTGTTTATTGTATTTGACAAACCTCATCTCTGTAGTTAGTTCACTTCTTATCATTATAACTGAAAAATGATATTTAAGAAAATTCGGGAAGTAGTAAATAGAAATGTATGCATTGAACGCAAGTAGATGTAGAGCCATTTAAAGTAACTTGCATTGTTAACAAAAATGAATGAATGATCAGTGAAAACTCCTTGAGCTGTAACTAAGCATGTATTTTCAAGGTGATCTTATGGTATGAAAAAAGGAACACTTTGATATTTTGTTTGTATACCCTTCAAAAGGAGCAGTGACTGACAGTACACAGCATGCCATTGATTGGTAAAGGATGAGCTGTTGTGGAATGCCATGCGATGCAGCTTCGGCATACATTCACAGTATTTTAGTGGTCAGTACAAGAATATACGTTATACCAGATCGTCATCTGTTGAGCAGTTACATCAGTTTTGGGGAGATAAGACTGTCAAGCAATCAAGTCAGTGAAACAGTACATGTTGATCACAAAGGGAACGTTGGTATTACAGGGCAGTATAGCCTAGAGATTTGTCCTGATGAATGAGGGCCTCGGTAAAAAGATTATTTGAATAAGGCAGACACACGAGGGCTATTTACTTAGGGAAACGATGCCATCGTGGAGGGCATTTTCAAATAAACTGGCTCGTATTCACTTTACAAATGGTAAAAATCGCAAAACATCTCATGCAGCGAGCTCAATTGCCAGGATTAGTATTTGGATCGAATTCCCCTGCTCAGCGATATTATCGATCCAGCTACTACTTGGCTGCTGACTTTAGGCGTAGGTTACCAAAATAATATGATTCCACTTGCCGAGTTCTGTGTGATTTATCGTTGTCTTTTTACGGTTCTTGTAGCATTTACAAGAAGTAAACAAGAATGAAAAATAACAGCACGCAAAATGCGTAGCAGTGACAAGGCGCTCACAATATTCAAGTGCTAATCATTATAGTGTCTGAAAACAAAAATCTTATCTCTTTTGCGTATGAAACAGAATCTGAACTTACCATAAAGTACACTTTGCTCCAATTAAACTCCAGCTAAGATTTTCTGTATTTTTGAGTTTATAAGTCAGTATTTTTCTTGCCACAATTTACAGCTTTTTATGTAGATGATGTAGGAGAAGTAAGCCACAACAAAATCTGACCTACAGAGGAATGCTGCAACCATGAGTGTATAAGATATTTTCTCGCTCCTTTCTGCATGCTTTCGTGCCGTAACGGCAACACACTCGGTGCATAACGAGAGTCCCGGCGAGGGCACTGCGTATTTTTCACATCTTCTGCTTCCAAAAAGTCCTAACGACCCTACAGTGGCCCCAGAACTAAAAGGTGATGGATGAGGATTCTTCACAACCTGGATTTGGCGATTGGGTCCCTAATCACCAGTCGCCTTTTAAAAGAGGGAGTATATAAGGTATTTTACCCCTCCTTTCTTCATGCCTTCGTGGTGTAACGATAGCACACTCGGAGCTATCTTTTCACTACGAAGGTCTAGGTTCGAGTCACGGTGAGGTATTGCTCATTTTTCATGTTTCCTACTTCAAAAATCCTAATGCCTCTACAAGTGACGCAGATTATTTGCACTGACATCCTGTTGTGCTATTCTACTTGCCTTCTGTACCTTTGCTATGAGTGTTGCTGTACGGTTTATTTGTATTATGCGGCACAAATCCTGGGTTTCCATTTTTGACGAAGATGAATGTAGAATGTTCTACCTTTTTTCATCATACGTGTATAACTGAGCTGAAGATTTGACCAACATCTGCAGCAATTTAGCGACATGACAGATCATTTTTGAGTTCGAAACTTCCTCATGTTTCAAACTTCGTCAAAAGAGATTCGTTAATATTAACATTACTTCTCAAAAACCGCAGAATTCTCGCGAAGAGGTCCTTTCAGCTTCTGAGATTTTAAAGCGGATGATTTATCAGAGTTGTTTGTGTAGTATTATCGACTTCTTCCCTGATAGGCTCCTTAAAGCTGGAAACATGATTTCTTTATTATAATATCAGATGATAACGAGCTCATGAGAGAAATAAGAATATAAAATACGAATTCAAATTGTTTAACGAATCTTAATTTTTAGAAGTGGTTCCACCGATACATACGTATAACTGTCACACACTAAATAGAAGTAATAGTTATAATCATCTCGAATCGCGATGTACATTTTAAAAAGCAAGTGTTTACTTCGAATGAGATTATTGTTAGGTTCTTTTAACAATATAGGCTTTCCTCTTTCTGTTCATCATTTGTCAGTAGATGTGGGTATATCGACGGATGTTTTTCTAGAGGGTCTTGGATTCGTTCAATGCAATTTGTGTTCAGGAAACCAGTAAGTCACTGAAGCTATGTCCTAATTTTCCAGCAACATGTCAGCAGCAGCTCTGCGACAGTCTCTTGTCGTCAATAACATAATAGTCGCATTAAGAACCAATTTGAATGTGTGCAAATGGGGTCAGGGTTATCCTAGCATAATAGAGTTATCCACGTTTTAAGCAGAAAATTGGATCTGGGTAGTACGCACAACAATCCGACTAATATATGAGCTCTCTTCTTTGTCGTTCACTTGAAGAATTATTAAGGCCATCCAATGTAATGCTTTCGAATGCGAGAGGATCTCGACTGCCATACGAATACATTTTAGTATTGTTTGTGATTACAAGGCCAAACTCTTACCATGTTCACTGCTGAGTTTGAAACTTCTTTCAGCCGTAAACACTGCTTTACACTATTATATTATTTTCTAGACCTTGGATATTTTGCATCATCATAAGCGGTAACTATAAATTTCAAATTTTGAAGGAACGAGCTAATTGACGGTCAAACATGCCATCCGCTTTTGTGAAATCTGGTCATTTCAATCTGCAATATCTTGGTCCCGTACTGCTCCTAACAGCCTTGTTTGCAATAGCTTCTGCGTCTAGTGTTCTTCCTTATTCTATAAGTAGGATCTTGGATTTCGTGGTCAACCACCAGACATTATTTGGAAAGCACGCCTGCCTTTCTTATAAAAGCAATAACGTCTACAGTGATTGTAGTCAGCGTAAGGAAGTCAGGAAAGAATTTTGGACTTCTAGTTGTTTTGCAGTTTATGAGAAACATAGTTATATTTGACGTCAAGATTTCAAAATCTGAAAATGAACTAGAATCTTATGGAAGATCTAGGGTTTTGAAAATCTCCATATGCACTTTTTAAAAGTTGAGTTTGTAAGTTTCAAAAATAGGATAATTCTTTAAGTTTCCCCTAGCAAGTTTAATTTTGTTTATTTACCACTACTATAAATTTGCTTTAAAAGACATCACTGTACATATATGTAAGATTAAAAAAAATATGAAAGCAGACTTCTAATTTTGATTGGCTGTAACGTCTTTTATTTTTCATTTAATTTGAGGACTTTCTCTCTCTGTCTAAAAATAGCGCCATAAGTCTAAACTGCGTCATTCAAATTAATCATGCGATCTTACGTAACCCTTAATGAAGATATCTCTTGCCCCAATCAAAGTAATTTGCAAACCAAAACCTTTTTTGACTCCCTCCCTTCTTCCTCTGAAGTACTGCGACACTCGCTCTTTTCTAGCTTATAGGCAGATAGCCCTAGTATGCTTTGCCATAATTAAATACAACACCACCTTTTATAGCTTACGCTATCAATCTATGTTCGCTTCCACTGCCATAGTATCTAAAATGTTCTGAAAATAGGCACGATTGGAGTGCTAAGTGAATTGTGGCCACCAATGTGAATTTAAATAAATATGGACTTTATCCGGCTCGACTGCTTATTTTTCAAAATGGATGGACACTTTAAGCATCAAGTATCTACGCTAAACAACATTGCTTCACTTCTACGCGATTAGTATTTCTGCTTTTCTACACCAGTGCTTCCAAATTGGGGCTAATATTACATCTCTCTATATAGATATATATGAAATAATCGTACTTTTTCCCCCTCTGCCAAACGAAGAAATCTCTGGTGAATAGTCTAAGAAACTTCAGCAAAAATAATTTACACATTAATTAAGGTATCATTTTTGTTGGTGCTGCATAATTATTTTATGGTAATTCAGAATGCTTCTTAGAACTTGTTCTGATGTTGTGGGATGTTTCTTTCTCCCTAACGCTGTCCTTCTTTGTATAATTGTATGTACATCTAGTAGGCATTCGAAATGTTTGGAGTTCGAATCCCAGTATGGGCACTGCATATTTTCATTTCTCCTGCTTCGGCAAAACCGATTACTCTATAGTGGTGCCCGGAGTAAAATGTGGTCAACGATAATTCACCACCAATATGATTTGACAAAAACTAGAAAGAAACTAGAAAGAAAGGTATTTTCTACCTCCTTACCATGTGCTTTCTTTGTGAAACTAAAAGCACTTTTGACTTAGAGTCGGGAGGTCTGGAACTAAAATTCCGGAGAGGGTGTAGCACATTTTTAAAGTTTCTTGTTTCTGCAAACCTAATGGCCCTACATTTTGTTCAAATAAGCAACTTCGTATCTATTAAAAGCTATGTATTTTATTTAAATTTATGTAAAATATAAAATATAAATTTATGTAAAATATAAATTTAAATAAAATGAATTGCGTTTAATAATATAATAACATAATAATTGACCATTTAATAATATAATAATTGCCCGTAAATTAATAATTCCCCGTTTGGTTTGTAAATACGAGTGATTTTTATCTTCCATAATAAAATGTTTCAAATTGTATTATAAAAATATTTTGAAGACAACTTATTGCTTTAAGAGCACTTTAAAAATCAGGGAAATTGTTGCTATGCTCGGAAATTTTAATTCTCCTCTGATCTTCCTGATCTGATTCTCCTCTGATCAAATTAATTTATAGAAACATAAATTAATTTGACAATTTAACATTATTATGTTCAGCATACAGAGTAGCGTCGTCGATATTTTTTATAACAGATTTTCTAATCTTGGATATATATTGAGGGATGCATTTTAAATCATATTTAGCTATTCCAATACTCTGCCTATGTGTTAAAGATATTGTAGAAATGAGAACAAAAACTATTGACTGCTCGTTTTTCGTTTATGACGACATTTTTTCCCAATTAATAGGCTATAAAATATACGTAATCAACATTACTACATAATATATCTTATTACTTAGCCTTAATATACACATCTACAACACAACAAATATTACTCTATTACATACTATTTATTAGCTGTATTGCATGTTGGAAAATGCACAAAATATTGCTTAGCATCCATTTTTAGAACTCTCAAGTTTCAAATATAAAATATTATATATTTAGAACTTTCGAGGACTGGTCAGATTCTGCTAATTGTATTTCATTGAATCCTTGCACTATAAATAAATCAACATCAATGTTTGTAAATTAAAATATTCGGAACAGAGTTTGATTTCATAGTTCCCTATCACCTGGACCTCTACTTTGATTAAATCTGTTAAGCATATATTTAGTGTCACTTTACTTAATTTTCATGGACGAAAAGATTCGCTCACAAATTATTTGAGCCAGAAATGCAAATGAAATCTTACCACTTCCACTTTATCAATACTTGGTACCTTTGTGCCCCAGGTATTAAATAAAGGAATGTTATCCACTTAGCTATGCAATCACCATAGTTATCAATAGTGTTGCAGAGGTAATTTCGCTGGCTGAAAACTATCTGGTAAAAGTAATAAATGCAAACATTTTCGCGTTTTGCCACATCATATCTTTGTCGCATACTGAAGCATATTGCCGTAAAAGCTATTCAGGTCTTCAAAAACATTTTTCTGTAATGGTAAACAAAATTCATTGTAAGAGAGCTTTTGTTTTGTTATTAAAAATGTTATCTTTCTTACTCTACTACATTTTGGAATGGAAGGGAATCAGTTGCTTGCAATTCATGATGATAAGAGCAATTAGATTTGAATAAATTAATGTTTTTATTTCGCATTATCTGATATATTGAATTTGGTTTTCCAACATTTACATTGCCATTCTGTGCACTATAAGGAGACACATAATTCACATACAAATTGAGCATAACCAAACCATTAATTGTCCTAGACGTTTCCTAAGAATTTTCAATAAAATCTAGAAGTTTACTTTGTACTCATTTTAAAGGAATAGCTGCTAGATACAAACTAGAAGCATTATTAAATTGCTTCTGTTTGATGCATCGGTTATTAACAAAAAGTTCTGAAGTTTTTCTTTTTTTAAAGATATTTACATTTTTAGAAATCAAAATTTTCTTCGCTATAATTTCCGTATTAGTGCACCTGAATGAAAATTCGGAAGCAAATGAGGAATCATTCCAAATGTGGCTCACAAGTTTATTTCTGTAGTCCAGATTTTAAACAACCAAAGTTGTATTTCATTGCTTCATGCTCTAAAACAAGTTATTATGTAATGCTGTTGTCATATTTTGCTTCCGTTTTAAATTAGCAAAGAAATTTTAAAGTTTATTTAAACTTCCAAAATTACACGTATCCATTAATTTTATGTCCCTTATATTCCTCATGTTGTCTTAGGTCACTTTGTCTATCATGCGAAATTCCGCAAGGCCAAAATCCTTCTTATGCAACGTGCAAAATGCTCGCCTGAACCCAAGAAAACAGATCTTCCAATTTCTTAAAATGCACTGACGGAAAAAAAAAAAAAAATCATTGCACCGAGAAATAAATGTGCTAGATAAACGAAATTTGGTAGGCGTGTTTATACATCTAAAAGATGACGTCCATCCAAATTTCGAGCTAGGCACGTAAGCGTGGGGCTAGTAGCGCAAGTATGAACATGCAAATCAGGTTTACTTTAAATACGCTCTGTACAGTTCGTAAGGGTTATTTGTCTTTGAGATTTGACGTAGTGAGTTGATTTTAGTCAAGACTGCTTTTCAGGAGACGAAGCAGCCATCATCAAGAGCTCAGTGAGTTTGGACGAAATCGTGTAATAGGGCTACGGAAGGTGGATTTTCTTCCCGCGATATCGCAGAATACCTTGCAGGAATGTATCCGCTCTGCATGATTGTTGGCAGCAGGGGGCAAGGAAAGGTACTGTCTCACGAATACCGGGTTCCGTGTGGCTATGTGGTACTACTGAGGGGGAAGACCGTCGTATAGCATCTACTTGCGTCCGCAGCAGACTCAACAGTGACAGAATGAACTGTTGCAAATCGGTTGCTTTAAGGACAGCTCGAAAATAAACTCCCTGTAAATAGTCAGTGGCGAAAATAAACGCCACTGACTTCAAACTACTGTCGTTTTGCAACGTCAACGTTGTCAAACTAGAGTTTGTTGGGCAACGGAGAAGATATCTGTTGTGTTTGCGGATGAAAGCGGTTTCTGCCTTCGTCTCAGTGATGGCTGTGTGTTGATTAGGAGGAGGCTAGGTGAGTGCCTAAAACCAAAGTGTCTGCAGCCTAGACGCACTGGACCTAAATCTGTAATTGTGGACTGGGGAGGAATTACGTATGACAATAGAAACAATCTAGTGGTTATCCCACGCACCCTGACCGCAAATTTGTACGTCAGTCGGGTGATTGAACCTGTTCTTTTGCCATTAATGAACATTCAAGAGCGTCTTTTTCAACAGGATAACGGTATAAGGTATTTCTTCCGCCTTCTTAGGAGTCTTCGTGGTGTAGTGGTCTTCACGCTCAGCGCGTAACTGAGAGGTCCGCGGTTCGTTTCCCGGCGAAGACACTGCACATTTTTCAAATTTCCTGCTTTCTAAAAATAACCTAATGTCTCTACAACGGAAATCCTTATACCACTGTTTTAACCCAACGTGCTCTATAGAGTATTGACATGTTGCTTTGGCCTTCTAGATCCCCAGATCTTTTGCCAGTTGAGCACCTATTGAACATCATTGAACGACAACTCCAGCGACATCCACAATCAGCATTGACAGTTCCTGTATTGACAGACCAAGTGCAACAGACATGAAACTCCATCCCACAAACTGAAATCCGGTACTTGTACGACACAATGCATACACATTTACATGCTTGAATTCACAATTCTGGCGATTATACCAGTTATTATTGTATCAGCATTTCACATTTGAAATGGCTCTTCTTGTGCTTGCATTAATTAACCTGTGAATTTGAAAATTGATCAATTAAATATGTCACCTCGACAAGTGTCTTGCCGAAATTTAATTACTCTACATTTTTTCCCAGTCAGTGTATATTTGATTAGGTTTATAACCTGGGATTTCAACTTCGGCCATAGAGGAAATTTAATGGCTATTCTTCGCCCTTCAAACAATTTGCTAACTTGATTTTCTACGGAAGTTTTAATGTACTAACTTTATGTGTACTAACTAATGTACTACATTATATCCATTATCCACGCTTTAAACAGATAAGCGGAAATGAAAGGCAAAGTCAGAGATGCTTTAAATTTGCTAACGATTGCTACCGTATGAATGTTGTTTGCTGTTTTAAGTTGGAATCTCAAGTGCTGTTAATATTCGCAAAATGCAACATATCCAAAGAAAGTATAATAATGCCATTTTCAAAAAATTGCAGAACGTTTATGATATTATTTAGTAATAATAAAGGAGTATAATTTGCAGTAATAAATAAATAAAAAAGAACAGAAAATGAACCGGTCCCAATAGCCAATAAACAGAGGAAAATAATTTGAGCGAAAAACATGGGAAAATGCGGGATAAACTGAGGATTTGGAAACCCTAACTAAGAGTGTAAATAATATTTTTTAAAAATATATACAGGCCATTTTCACAAAACATTTACTAAAAATATCTTAGATTTTACAAAACGCTTGGGTGTAAGGCTTGACGGAATTTGTCATGTGATATATGAAGTGATTTTGGAATTCTCTATGATATCCAATAATGCGATGTTCTGTATTTATCGTAATTTAATTTTTATTATTACTTTACTTTCTTTCTCTTCGGTAAGCCACACAAAATGTTTGTTTCCACTGTTTGAATGTATCTTTCTTTTATTATTTCATTTTTAAATCTCCTAGCATTGAAATCCAATTAATTATATTGATAAGACTAGATTTATTTTGTTTTCCTGTGGAATCCAATTTTATTTATATTTTTCTAGACGAAAATATTTGAAACTCTTTCATATCTAATACATGTCTGCTATATTTTCGTAATAAGTCTCTGAAGCTTTTGTTCTTTCAATGTTATCATCATACTAGATTTATCAGACTTAAAATGTGGAATAAAATTGTCAGTGTGTTGTAGTTCCGGAAATAAAATTCCTTTTCTCTCAAATTGCAGTTTATTGGCCTCTTAAAACGACTATAATCAAATTACTGTCATAAGCCTAGATAATGCCATTACTTTCAAGATTCACTTCCTCGAAAGATACTATGAAAGATTCTAGATTAGTGGGATTGAAGTGATGTACTGTGATTCTGTTTGAAACCGAGCCAACGATGTAGTCTCTGGGGTGGGGTATTGCTGATATAATTTATACTGTAGACGTAACCATCTTTTCGTAATGCTTTTAAAAGCTACTCGGACCATAAATAGAATATCTGCGAATAACACAAAGGAGAACATAAAGAAGAAACTTCTTATTTTTGTTTGTATTTATAATGACCTCAGCTGCAATCAAAATTTTGTCCCAACTGTGCGATTAGAAATGTAGCAGAATTAAAAATTTTCAGTGTTGTGTTGTGTAAACAACATGTCAATATTATTGCGTGCGTGCGGATTTATAACAGATTGCATGCACAAGTCCGATTAAAGGTTAGCAAAATTTATTCTTATGAAAAGAAATATAACAGAATACTGTGTTTACAATATCACGCCATATAATCAGTAGTTATCCTTTAACTGGCTAAAAACGTTAAATAGAACGCAATCCACAGCTCAGAGAAAGCTAATCCGACCTCTCGCTAAACTCTAAACAATAACAACAGCAGCTATCTAAACAACAACTGAGCTGATATGTCTCTCTCCGGGTTTTTAAAGCTTTCAATCGTTCGCGAGAGAGTTCTAGTAATTTCTTTGCTTCTCAAGATTTCTGGAAACCAACAAAGTAGAAATACGGTTACAGCTAAAACAGTAGTCAATTACATTTATTCAGTTTTAATACAAATATAAGAGATATCCATTTATTGAATGTTAAATGCAAGTGCTCTTATATTTTTATTTTTTCGGCATAGCTTTCTCTGAATATTTACCACGCGCTGCATTGCACTGGAAAATAAAACAATTTTAATTGTAATTCTACTAACATTAGCTATCTAACTACAAAATTCGTAATAATATTTTAGTCGAATTATAAACTGAAATTTTTCGGGAAGCAAATAGAACTTATATATATATATATATAAATATATATATAGAGAGAGAGAGAGAGATAGATAGATAGATAGATAGATAGATATATCTAAAGTTCTATTCAACTTTACTTTGAATTCGATTTCATAATGACAATTTCCAATGTTTAATTTCTACAAATAATATAGTACTCAAATACATAAAGATGAAAGTTTCGGGGACGGTTACTCGAGTTTTACAGGATTTCTCTACAGTAATTGTAACTCGAGTAAAGACGAAACACTTTCGTATTTACGTATTTTTATCAATTATTGTTCATTGAACGGGAGTTGGTTTGTTCCCCTTGAAAAGTCAACTAATTTCCGATCAATGACAATGATTACATGTTTTAAGTTTTCCTTTTACAATTGAAATATTATTCTTCGTGATGATTTAACTCCAGTCCCCGTTAAAACATTATTAACATTTTGCTTTCAAATTACTTCAAAACATCTTTCAAAATATAACTTACCAGTATGGATGCACACTTTTAAAATAATTTTACTTTAATTAAACTTAGGAGATAATATAATCAATTAATCAATACTGTTTAGGAAATAAATTATTATATATATATATATATATATATATATATATATATATAGGCTTTATACTTTTAAATAGCATTACTGCCGTGCAGCTTGTATACACATATTTTAAATTTTAAGAGCCTTAACTATCAATTTCAGTACTGGATTTGCAGTTCTAAAAGAAAGAAAATTCCCTGTCTGACCTGAGGAGTTTTATTTCAAAATCTACGTACTCTAAGGTTGATTTTTAGGCTAATTTTAAATAATTATAATGATGATATCTAAATCTTGGTTTTGTCCAACCATTCCTCTATTTTTCGTTCTCCATTTTGTTCTTAGAGTTCGTACTGCTGTCGTTTTATGGTTACATAAAATAATCAATTTTATCTCCGGAAAGTAGATCTACAGGCAGAAGAAGATGGGGAACAAATAGAAAGAAAAAAAGTGAGAATGAGTGATTAGATTCTTAGAACACAATGACTACCTTCTGTCAACTCGCCAGTGATTGAGTGGTTAAAGCTGTGAATCTCTAGTAATTTTTCCCTAATCCTACGCATTCCCAGTGTTTGAAAGATCTGCCTCTAAGCCTTTCTCTGGTTTTCTCATGTGGCTCACCAGCAGCCGAGCGTTAAAAGAGCTGAACACTGGTAGTTCCAACCTGTGTAACGTGTATATGAACGAGTTTCCCTTAGAAAGTACTCCACGAAGGCAAACATTCCCTTAGGCAAATAGCTCTAATGTGCTTTGTCATGATCAACTGAACGAAGCCAAACTGGTTTTCTCAAGTATCACATAAATACGGGATAGGTTAGTGTCGAAATCCTGTACGAAAGCGACCTTCCTTGCAAGTAGATATTCAAAACGAATTTTATTAAGTTGTAATGTTCCAACGTAGAATGTACAGCTAAATGTGTGGAACCTTAAAAACGGGTAAGCGAATAGTCGTTTAGTTCAGAAAGATAGAAACTTAAACGTACAAAGGGTTAATTACCCTTTATTATTCAAAATAAATTTAACAGGTGACACTACTCCTGGAGTTTACAGCAAAGCCTCCACTTGGTCTTGAACTCAGGAATAGTAAGATTAAAACTTAACTAAAGAGATATAGCCGAAGCTATCAAGATTTTACAAGAGTTTCCCTCTTAACGTTAACTAAACGGAAAGTTCTCAAGGGCCTGAATTACGGCCGAACCTATAAATAGCTTAAGAGAGAGTAGCCTAAAAGGCGAATGCGTGCTGGTCAGAATCTCTGGTTCTCTAACGAAATCAGTACAACTTCAACTTTAAATACTTGCATTTCCTTCATTGGCATTTAACCCGAGTCTGAAAACACGTTCTGGTAGGGAACTGTAACCTGGAATTTAGAAAGGACAAGAAAGTCGCTTTAACTAGAAATGAACTGTTAGAAACTTAGGATAAACCTTACAAAGTAATAAAATGTTAATATGTCACCTAATAATGCTCTTGAAAGCATTATTAATAATGAATAATATTATGCAAATCATATGTACTATCACAAATTAATGATTCTGGAAAGTAAAATATAGGAGAATATATTAACACCTTTCTTGTAGCGTGAAACACCGTGAATATCGAAGACATTCTTGGGTGTTATGGAATGGTAGTTGAAATGTTTCGCAAAATAAATCTAACTGGAAAATTCATCATTTCGTTTCAGAGAAAAATTCATAGAAATATTTAATTGAAATTAAAGGAGTTATGTATTCTGATGGCGATAAAGAAGCTGGATATCTCTGTTTGAAATAAAACGAAACAAAAACAAAAAAAAAAACTTTCAATAAATGATTAATTATCCTCTTTGATACGTAGAAAATGTAATTTTGCTGCCTATTTGTGATAACAGGCGAGACCAAATGACTACTAGAAGAGTTAGGGCATTGAAGACATACTTTCTATGCAGAAATTGTTACCTCTTGTCAAGGAAAAATTATAATCCGTAATGAAAATATACAGTAACGAATTCTGTGTGTATGTAAATTTAGTGAAATTATGTGTGTACCATCTATTGTATAATATAACATGTAAAGACAGAAGGGAGCAAAGCTCTACCGGAAAAATAAGGCAGCCGGGGGAAGTTTACTTAAGATTGAGGTAAATTTCTGTTCGTGAAATTTACAAGAAAACTTGGCTACCTTTTGATGACATTTTCATCCATTCTGTATAACTGTAATTGATACTGTGAGTGAATAACTGTAATTAATCCCTATATGTAACTATAAGCGGATCCGGCTCTGATATATAACTTTAACCGTATATGCCTTCCAGTAATTTCGAGAAATGGAAGGCACTAGAGATTTCTCGTAGGAGGTAAACTACATTTTGCAAACTCTTTGTGCAGTCTCTTAAGGCACCTAATTTCATTTCCATTTTGTTGTGATTTGTTGTCTTTTTTTCTCGTTCGAGATTTTCACTTGCACAGAAAGCACAGCACTGTAAACTGTAAGACTGGATATACATTCTCTGAATATATACTGGAACTCTGAATAGAATAGATTGAAAGTAAAGCTTACAGTCTGTTAGAGCCATAAACCTTCAGGCTGCTAGCGGCTTGCAAGTAGAAGGAATGCGAATGGTAATCCACACCGGCTAACTGAAATTTTTCATCCATTTTGTTACTAACAGTAATAAACTAGATTGTAGTTTCCAAGAGAAGAACAAAAGCTCTCGATTATAAAGAATATCGAGCAATCGAGAGTTTAGTTTGCGGTATTCTACTGTATAAGGTCTTCCATGAAGGCATCACGTTTTAGATGGTGTTTTTCACGAGTGCTTAGCTATTATTTAACTAACTGAATTAGCTGCACATCTCACCAACATAGTCGTCAATACGGTTCTTTCTCAAGGTCTGCCATAACATTTTAATGCACTTACTGCGGATTCTAATTGTTTTCAAGAGCCGATTAAGGAATCGAAGAAAATTAAAAATTGTATTTATTAAAAAAGCTAAGAATTTCAGAGCAAATATTTCCTATTTGGCGTTAATCCTGCACACTAAAAGAATCAAAACGGGGAAACCCATTGTACTTTTATTAATAGCGACGTATCCTTTCAAAGAAAAACATAATATCATAGGCGAAATCGAAAGGAGTTGCATTTTAACTTTACTAATAGGCTTATTCTCTAAAAAACTGAAATATGGAAACAGAATTTAGAAGCTTGTCATAAAATGCTTCAGTTTAATGCATAATGAGTTCATAATTCTGTTAGCTGGCAAATACTTAGCAATATTAAATTTGCATACAATAAAGTTTCACTGGTCTTCCTTATATAACAACAATTACTTAATATCTTCGGGTAATTAACTTCTTCAAATTCATCATCTCTACTACATACAATTTAATAAGTTTCTTGAAGGTTTCTCTCATATCTTTACAAAATTAAGGAAAATGGTCAACGTAAAATAGTGTATTGCAGAAAGCTTTAAATAATTAATTTTTAAATTACAGTTTCTGTTCCAAGCGTCTGCAATGATAATGGGTTGCTGTTCCTGGAATCAAAATGCTAAGAGCTCCATCGATCGTCAAATTTTCCTGTGGTAAGGATAACCGAAAAATATAAAAGCAAGCTATTTCAACGAAAAATTGATGCGAGATGATGCTGTTTCACAATAAATTAAGATAAAACGCTGGAGACGCCGTGCGTACCATTTTTTTTTTTTTTTTTTTGTATTTTACGATTTCTTGCTGCTACACATATGGCCCACACGGCTACTCAGTGGCTCAGAAATTATCAGTACTGAATATAAATTTTAACTTATGCAGTCACCGAAGTAGAATATGAATACTTCTTACCAATTCATACAGTACTACAAAAGAAGTCAATTAACCTTGTAGATTGTCGAAATTCTGTTCTTGACAAGTATTACAGAGTTGAGACTTTACGAATTATTTCTGCTTGGAAGAACATGATACTTATAATGCTAGCTAGCATGCTTACGGGAGACATGTTGAACATGTTGCACAGTAAACTGAAAGTTATGTAAATATTACATCTTCTGGAAATAAAATTTTCAAATATTATCATCTGCAGTCCATTTAACCATTCATCTCTAGCTTCAGAGTTTTTCTAATTTATATGCTTTTCTCCACGTCTAATTGTTTGTTTGTTGTCGAGTCCATATTTCATGGAAGAATGGTTGCCAGAGCCTCAAGACTTGTTGGACTTCTACTTCCACCCCAGGTTTGAGGAAAAGCGCTGCGGGGGGTGTTCCGAAGGTCTCCCACCCCTCTCGCCTACCATCAAGCTATACGAGAGGACTTTCAGCTCGCCGTATATTTGGAGTGTCTCCATGCCACATAATTCTGTACATTTCAAACATATATGTCTTTTCCGGCATTAAAGCCCGGGCCCTTTTTGTACGACAGTTAGAGTCACTAAGTACTCTCCTGTTTCGGCGGCGCATCTAATAATTCCTGATAAAGTAATGTTAACTTCCAAATTTCGTTGCTAGGTTCTTATTTTGTATAGCATGATTGCTTCACTGTCCCATTATATAACCTTTTAAAATTATTGTTAGGTTTGTTTAAAATTTAAGTAGATGCCACCTTTACAAACGTTATATTTGGTTACTTGAATATGGCAAAGCCACAAAATCTATCTGATTAAGAGGAGGGTTTGCCTTTATGGAGGAATTTCTGAGAGAAACTGAGTATTAACGTCTGAGGACTCCTAATATATATGGCGAGAAATAGGAAAACCAGCCATGCATCCAGCTCTGTGGGCTGGGACTGAACTATCAGTATTCAGCGATCTTAACTACTAGGCAACTGGTAGGGCAGTTTGGAAAGGATTTCAACTGTTATCACTAAATGTTTGCTGAATATTAAATTCATGTAACAAAATGTCAATGAACGGCATATAACACTTTTTGTATTGTACCATAACTGTTTTAATATCGTACGATGAATATCTTATCATATAAAGTAAATGAATATTATACATTATAGAAATAGAAAGAACTACTATTATATAGAAAAGTACTAATATTTTTGTTCTTTGTTTTGAGATGGAAGCATGCCTACGATTTTGTTTCCATTTTAATAACGATCATTTAAATTTAATAAAGACCCTATAAATACCTAACATTTAAATAATATATCATTAAGATATATTAAAATGATAAAAGGAAAAAATTAAATTTTATGTTTATGATAAATTCGTTTTAACACTTTAAAAGTAATTATAAGATTAGAAGCACGTATCAAGAGAACTATATAAAATTTTCCATTTCCCCACTTTTGTTTGTCTAAAATGCAAATACTGATGGAATTTTAACTTTTCTTAAAAACGAAATAGAATTTATAAAACGCACCATGTATTGACCCAAGAACATATTTAGTTATTTTTAGTTATTCAGTTTTCTTCTCAATTTTTATGATTTAGAACGCACTTTTAGGAGATTCGTTGTGCCGGAAAATGCATTTAAATAAAATACCTGAAATGCTTTTGATAAGATTTAAAGAATTCTAAATCTGCAAAAATCTGAAAAGGTCTTCTATAAAAGAAAACAAAGAATTAAACTCTTAAATGCTTTGATTGCGGTGTAAAATACTTAAAAGATTAAAATACTGTTCCATGCATAATTTGTATTCAGTTCTTAATACCTGTAATACGTTTTACATCTCATTTTTTATACATCATATACAATTCTCAGTGAATGGAAAAATAACAAATGTGGAGTTCATCCTTCCTATATTGTGAACTTATAGAGTTTCTAATTTTTATTCTGTTAAACTAAGTATCGAGAAACCTAGTGAATAACTAAGCGAATAATCGCTTAAGGCCCAAGAACTCAGGGTAACAGAAATGTAAACTCAAGAAGGGTTAATTACCCTTTATTTCACTCAACATTTTACAGCAAATCCTCCACTTGTGCTTAAACTCAAAATGTAAGAAATGAGAACTAACTAATGACTAATTTAAATATACAACTTAATTTGCATATGACACTTCTTGCAATTTAAATTGTTTAATCACAAAACTTTGTTTTCTAGTTTCAGGTTAATTTAAATATCTTGCATATTATTTTATTTTCATTTAGTAGTCTGAATTATGCACTCAAAGGCGTTGTTCTAAATAGTGTATAACAAAGCAGAATTAATGGAGCTACCAAATAATACCTATTAAAACGTAATCTGCATATTTTCGTATATGTATGTACAGAGGGCGTTCACACATTTTTGTAACGATTTTGGGTTTCTCCATGAATTGAAATATTAATTTTAAAATTCAAATGTGACTAGCATGAAATTGGAATAAGGTTTGATTATTGTCTGCAGTGTTAAAAATATTATTTTCTATGAAATGCCGCTAAAAAATAAACAATGGATCGAAGGCTATTTTTTTTGCCTTGTCCGATGAGAAATACTTTTATTCAATTATTAAAAAATGTGAAAAGCATGGGTTAAATATTTCTACAAGTAAAATAAGTGACATAATTAATATGCAAGGAAAGAAACGTCAAAGTTTACATATGACTAGGAAAAGGGCAAAAAATGCATACCCAACAATACGTACAGAGCTTATTAAATCTAAAAACACATCTTATGTTTTAAAGGAAAATCCAGCCTCCCAAAGAGGTATTGCAAAATATTTAAATATCTCCGTAGGAACTGTGAAAAAATATATAAAATCTGATTTAAAGCTTATCAAAACAAAACAAAAAAAAATAAAAAATAAAAAATAAAAACATGATGTTCATCTCCTAGCGCTAAAACATGTTTCTCAGCGTACGTCTATGTGCAGATTGCTGTATGAAAATTATTTGGCCAGTGAAAAATGGAAATACATAGTTGCAATTAATGAGGCTTGAATATACTTATATGATTGCAATAGAAAAATTTTGATTTACTACCAAAAAACAGGAGAAAAGGCTTACCATATTGGTTCAGAAAAAACAAGGAAAGTTTTTCGAAAGGTTTTACAGTTATTACGGGATTTGCTTACAACAGAAAACTTAAAATAAGAAAAGCAGAAAAAATGTCAAAATTAATTCGGATTATGATCAGAAATATGTTTAAAACTTATTTTTAAAGAAAAATGCCATCTCTTTATCCAAACAATCTTCACTGTGTTAAGTCTATCAGGATAAGGCTCCAAGACATATCTTTAAATTCCTGCTATATATTTTTGAATAAATGAGAAATGAAATCGGAATGGAAGCTACTCCCTTTAAACACATTCCAACCAAGTTCCCTGATGTGTCTTCTATGGATTACTGTGCATTTGGACTTTTAAAACAAGCTCTTTATAATCGGTATCCCAAAACATTGGATGAACTCTGGAATATTGTGAAAGAGGAGTGGAATAAAATCAACCTGGATGTTTTAAGAAACGGACTTTTATCTTGGAAATCAAGATGTAATATGATAGTAGTTCAATAGAAGAGCTATTAGACTGAACATATTAGAGAACAAAACTCTAAGATTAGTTCACATATAAATCTTTGCAAAGTCGTTACAAAAATGTGTGAACATTATCTGTAATCTGTAGTTCCTATATGTATGTATCTGTATTTCTGTATGTATGTAATCCGAATTCATATTATGCATGTTCGCGTATTGAATTCTGTGATATGTTTGGAATGATTAGAAAGAAAGCAATGAGTCCGAAGTTTCTTCACTGGGTTTTCTTCTTAGTAGATGGATGATAATTTGTAAGCGGACGATAATGGCATTATATGACACATTTGGGCCGTTAACAAACTCATGTTTAAAACTGAAAAAATACATACAGTTTACATTAATAAGACATATGACTCCCGTTACCACAACACAAACTTTACAGGAAAAACCTATGCTTTTAATGAAATGATTAGGCATCTTAAATGTTAGCAATGGCTATTCCTCTAGTACAGTTTTTAACTGTTTGAGACTGGCTGAAGGAAGTGAACCTGCAAAGATAGCATTCTCGAGGATATTCTAAAAATTTTCAATTGTATTGAAACTGGTGAAATACAGCAGCCATTCTATAGGAGAAATGCAATCATAATTCAGGTACTCGTTAACGGTGTTGTCTCGATTGGTATTATTATCCATAAGAAAGAAATAAGACTAATTGATGCCACCTAGAATCTGACTTGACTTAGAATATTAATTCTTCGAGAAATTTCGTGTCATAATTTTCCTGCCAAAAAGGGAACAAATTAATTTTTATGCTTAAACTCCTTTTGGAAAACAAATACTTAGTGCATCGAATAAACTCGTTTAAGGAAACGACGTTTTATAGCGTTAGGTTAATTAATTTTAAAATTTCAATATTTTTTTCTAAAATGACTTTTGCGAGACATTTCATCTATTGGAAATTTATATTTACAAATTAAGCAGCTGTTTAGAAATATTTGTATACTATCCTCCATAATTTTACTTGGTGGTTCTGAAGGCTCTGGGAAAGGTCACTTATTGGCCGGCCCTGGAGTCTGGCACGTCCTAGCGCGGCGTGGTACTAGTAACCCGGGGGTCTCCCCCGGGGTCGCTGGGTAATGTCCCGCTGCGACGGGCTCGCCCAAGCGACTGGTAGGAGCATTAGACGACCGGTGCTGCCTGGGGTACTTCCCCAGGTGGTGCGCTGCTCTCCTGATGGGTAATAGTGGAGGTTGAACCACCATGATGTGCCCAAAGGGGGAGTGGACCCGGAATGACATTGAGTTCTCGATACGGGGAACGCCCTAATCTTCTTCTTCTTATGCCAAAATTTACCCCCCCCCGAGGGTCGACGTAGAGAACTCTGCGAAGTTACTTGCTAGGATCTGTACCTAGGCAGTCTCGGCCACGGGGGATAAAATTTATGAACTTGGTGGTTCTGAAGCCCCTGGGAAAGGTCACTTATTGGCCGGCCTCGGGGACTGGCATGTCCTGAGCGGTGTGGAACCGTAGCCGGAGGGCTAGTTCCCCTCGATTTGCTGGGTAACGGCCCACTGCGACGAGCTCGCCCATGCGACTGGTAGGAGCATCTGGTGCTGCCTGGTGTCTTATCCAGGTGGTGCGCCACTCCCTTGGAAGGGTAATAGTGGAGGTTGAACCTCCACGAAGTGCCCAAAGGGGGAGTGGACCTGTAGTTTGATTAAGTTCAAGAGGCAGGGAAGCCCAAATCTTGTTGTTGTTGTTGTTATGCCAAATTTTTAATAGTACGGGAGTAACATAGTTTTTGTTATTCGACTATTCTTCTATGGAAAATATCTTCCACGTTGCTAACTTTTACTTCTGTGAGACCAGGAAAAAAATGACCAAAATTGTCGCAATGTGAATGCTTACATTATTTAACTCCTTTCTTGAACTGGAGCTCACGAAGCATTTTTCTGTGCAAACTCTTAAAAGACCCTGCATATATAAATATATACTGCAGGACATTACAATTGCCACAGCAGGAAGGAATAATCTGACGAACCTCAAAATCACATGAAAGGAAAAAGAGGTTGGGACATGCAAATAGTTAGTACTTCAGCGCATTTAGACGAAGCAGAAGGGACAAATGACATTTGAAGCACTGCATAAAAGAAAAGTTGCGTCGTGGATTTCTCATTCCGAAAGCGTTTCTTAAGGTCTGTGTTCCCTCAAAATATCGTTTTATGCCTCGAACAAGAAGAAGAAATACTTTCCAGCAAATGTCGGAATTCGACAGTGGCAGAATCGTTGCCATTCGAGAGTGTGGATTATTTTTTCCTGATATCACCCTTTCACTGGTCGACATCCAACCAGTGTCATGCGAATATGGAACCAATGGGTTGCTGAGGGTCACACTAAACGTCATGCAGGATGCCAATGCCCTCCTCTGACTAACGCCTGAGAAGAGAGACATACTGTAAAGTCAGCCCTGCAAAACCGTAAAACCATATAAAGAACCATTAGTCAGGAAATGGGTATGTTTACAGTCCGCCCAGTATCCGCTCATACCATGCGTCGACGTTTGCACCAATTTAAACTATCAGCACAGCGACCATTACTTCGGTTTCTCTTGACAATGCAGCATAGAGAGAGACGGAGACTTCGATCGCCGAATGCCAGAGCTAGATACAGGATTGGCACAATATCGTCTTTTCACACCAGTCCCGGTTCTTCGCGCAGTATTTTGATGGTAGTATACATGTTTGGGGACTCCGAGGAGACTGCACGTCACCTGGCTGCAGTTGATATCGACATGGACACCCTGCCCTTGTGTGATTACTGGGAGGCAGTTGGGTAAACGACACGCACATGTCTAGTTCGGATCGACGGTAATTTGAACGCAGATCGCCACGTTTCTGAAATCTTACGTCCAGTGGTTGTGCCCTATATTCGAGGCCTGCCAAGCGCCATCTTCCAACAAAATAATGCAAGACCACATGTTGCACGTCGTGTTCTGACCTTCCTCGATTCACATGGTATTCAATTGCTGTCCTGGCCTCGTGCACGGTTTCTAGATCTGTTACCCGTTGAAAACATCTGGTTGTGGGTTGCTGAGAGACTGACACTTCACTCCTCTCCAGCTTTTAAGGTTGATGAAGTATGGCATAGACTTGAAGCTGCATGGCATGAGTTGCTCGTTGCTGTCATCCAAGCCCAACGGGTAAGGACTGTTTTGGCTTATCAATTATTATTGGGTGGTAGCTGTTTGCACATATTTCGCACCCCAGTAAACCACAAAACTGCTTACAATTTAATCATTTTGTCTTCATGCCATACTGTTTACGTACAATAAATATCTTTTTTTTTTTGTATTTGCTTTCTTTCAAGGTGTTGCAATTTTAGAGGCCAGCAGTGTACTTCTTTCACATTGATCACTCTGCAGAATTTGAACTTTGTTTCCCCACCTCTCTCTTTCTCTCAGATGGTAATGAGAATGCATTTATCGAAATTGAATTAACTGATGTTGTAAGGTATTTTTTCTTCTCTTGACGCATAACTTCGTAGGCTAAGTGGAAGATTTGTTTGACGCATATTCGGGAGGTTCGAAATTCATATCCCGGCAACAGCATTGTGTATTCCTTGAATTTGCTGACATTGAAAGAATACTAAATAACTCTACAGGCGGCGTCCGATCTAAAACGTGTTGGGCGGTAATTCGTTGTTATCAGAATTTGGCAATTGGGTCCCATAATCACCAGTCGCCCTTTAAAAGAGAAGTACATAATGTATTTTCTTCTCCTTTCTGCATATATTCTTGGTGTAGCTGAAAGAACGCTCGACGGGAGTTCCGGAATTCAAATCTCGCGGAGGAGACTACATATTTTCCGTTCTTCTGCATCGTTATAACCTAATGACTCTACAATGTATTAAAAAGTAAAGAAAGTGTTTTTCAGCCACAGTGTAATATAAAATTTTTAGTAGTATGTTTAAATATTTATCAGACGTGATTTCTTTTTCACAAACTAAAACTAATTTCCCTCATCCATTCCCAACCGAAATGTTGATAAAAAAATAACATTTAATCTTATCAGTTTCGCAGAAAATTTTACAATTATTCTCGCATCACATGAGCTAGAAATTTCTAATTACTTCTTATCCTTCTCCAGCATTTCTTTTCCCTAAATATGCGTCTTAAACGTTTGATGATTAAATCCTTAGAAAATAAGATAGCGAGTGCCATTTTTTTTTTTTTTTTTTTTTTTTTTTTTTTTGTAAAATACTTTTGCGATTTTCAGCAAAGCCTTCCGTAATCACTTTTCAGAGTGCCCTGAAGATAAGAAATATTGCAGTTATGAATAACTTTTGACACTTACGTGTGAAGCTATAATGTGCTTATGACAGACCTTATATTTTCTTGCATTTATTCATATTTTACTCGAACTGTATTTCATGTAAATTGGATTTTTACTACAGGAATATAGTTTGATAAACATCGCAAAAAAATTTAAGAAAAATAGAAATGTTGTTGACACGTTGATGACATAGTTACTGAAATATCATCAACTTTAATAATTTTAATTATTAGCTAAGCGTTAAGCACTATTTGCGTTTCTTAAGAACTTTAGCTAATAATACTTTTCCTTTTTATTTTAGGTCGCATGAGTTCCTGTTAATTCTGCTGCTTTTTACCATTTTTCAATGCAGGTTTCACTACAGAGATCGTGTTGTAGAGATATTAGGTTTCATTGGAAGCGGGAAAGATGAAAAATGAGCAAAGCCTTCGCAGGAAATCGAACCACGGACTTCTGGAATACGCGCCCAGCGTTCAGACCACCACACCACAAAGACATGCTAAGAAAGCGGGAGAAATACTTTATAATGTTATCTCATTATGCAGGAAAATATTCTTGATAATTTATTTTGTAGTTATTGTAGCTTCAATCTGAATTGTATTTTATTGTAGCTTAGGTGTATCAGGGTCAATGTTCCTTCTAACCTTCTTCGGGAACATACAAGGACCTGGCTCGGAACAGAGAGCTTACTAAAGCTATGTTCACTAATTGTGGTAAGTAGACAGGATACAGACGAAGGGTATACAAAACCCTTTATTTTTCTCTATATACAATAACTTCCGTACTTCGGAATACACTGACCCGCCACTTGGGGTCTAACGTAAAAGTATAAAAATAAAACTAAACTCTAATTTAACTTTAGAATAATACACGTGGAAGATTGGCCTTATAATAACAGGAAGCGTATGTAGCACAGAGACTGTGAACACTACAATACGTTTGAATTTTATCAAGAGGATTAAAACCTCTGGCCTGGAAGGCAAACAGCAACTGCGTAACTTCTAAGGTAAGCGGCCTGCTTTGACTCAACTGCTTCCTCTCTCTCTTGCTTGGCAAAAAGCCACAACTTAAGTACTTGGCGTTCGCCAGACAAACTTTGCATAAAAACCTTAACGCTTATAATTCTGGTCGGAAGTAGAAAATAAGAAGTGATAGTAAAGATTTAAAATAAAATAAGCGTTAGTAAAACTTAAGATCCTTACAGGTGAAATAAATAAATAAATTTGTAAAGCTAGAAAAAGCACAAAATTGTGAGTTGAAAAGTCCATCATTGCACTGTTGCAATAAGGCAAATTAGCAATCGGAAAAATCTGGCGGTAAAACATTATATGATGTATAAAGACAAAAGCACAAGGTCAATATAAATCTCCATGAAATTGTATGGCATATAACTATACCTTCTACTTGTGCAGCAAATCGTAATGCAATTGTATTCCTTTCATAACTCATTCTAATGCTATATAAGGATTACACTCGTAGTCAGATAAACCCATTCTTGGTATTGTGTCTGCTTTGCAGAAAGCCCTATCAGTTTCGAAGGCATCAGATAAAACACATCATTGGTATAGTGTAAGCTTTAGAGTAAGCCTTATTAGTTTCGAAGGCGTCAGGTGAAAGATGACTTTCTTCAACGGACGAACATATTCTAAATTTAAACTTTTAGGCAGAATATTTTTACTCATTAAAAGAGATGGAACTCTTTTGATATCTTGGAAATCGATTGCTTTCTATAAAACTATCAAATTTGATTTTTAGAGAATTTCTTATTTGTTACTGTCATGCGTTTCTTCTGTATAACACGTATGCGGTTTCACAAAGTTTGTAGATTCTAGACAATCTTAGCAAAAGCTGCCGAGCTGAAACGCACCTTACGAATACATGGCACGGTCATTTTCTTGAGATGAGGATATTGAATATATAACTTGAATTTCAGTTGCTAACTACATAGAACAAACATTCATAGCTAATTGTACCTATAATACATGCTGTCGACGAAAAAGAAAAGATATGCCTACAAAGTCAAGTGAAAAGGATGAGTCCTATATGTTATCATCCAAAGACGAATCCTATACGTTATCACTCTGTGTCTTGTAGCCATTGTAGGTAGTGATAATTGTCTCTAGGTAATGGATATCTCTAGAAGTCGAGATTTTACGAAGATTTTTGACAGGTTGCAGACGAGCACTTTTTGCTTTCTAAACTGTAACTGTAAAGCTTTCCAAAAACATTAAAGGCTATTTAGCGTTCTGAACCGCAATATTTCGGAATGATATGCATCGCCCTCTCAGAACTTTTCATCGCTGAAAGCAACCCATTTGATGCTTCTGTGGCATCGGTAAATTTACAGAACAGAGCTAAAAGGAATATCAAAACCACCGAACAATTAGGTTTAGCAAATAGTTTTGTGTGGCCTTCACCGAGTGCTTAACTTGCATATCCTGTGCTTAAGAGTACGTGATGGGATTATTTTCCTTCTTTCTCGTTTGTGAATATGCTTTTACCAAATTATTTTTCCCTCCTAAAAGAACTCTATATGGCCTTTAGTAAATTATCTTGTGTTTCAGCATCCACGGATGGATCCGAATACGAATGCACATCTGTACGAATACGAATGCCCATGCATATGAATGCCCTTCTGTATACATACTTATTAAAATGGCTTTGTTTTAAGTGCAAGTATTTTATAAATTTCATTAAACTATTCCGTATTGATTTATAGTGAATTAAAGTTACAGATTACTGAATTTTACCGTATACTGTTATTTAAAACCTGTGAATTTGATAAAAATGACTTTTGCATAAACTGAAAGCCCATGAATAAAGATTTAAATTTACTTTCTTGTAATAAAATTAAATCGTTGTAACTAAATTTGTAGCATGAACTGCAAAACAGTAGATTTTGTGGTTGCTCACAGATCCAAACAAGCAGCAACATTTATATTTCCAGTATTTTTAAGCAATAAAGATAATCAAATATCTTCGCATTTAATAATTGGCAAGCCTTTTAACATATAAAGAGATAACTTGAGTTTGTTATAGTGTTTTCTAAAGCTTATTAAATGACGAGACTGTCATTCCATCATGTGGGACAGTAATGCTCATTCAAAATTTAAGTGAATGCCTTTAGATTGTAGAGCAATTAGTTTATTTCGAAGCAGGAGAGATGAAAAATTATCAATGGCCTTGCCGGAACTCGAACCACGGACCTCTCGAATACGCGTCGAGCGTGTTGACCACTACACCACGAAGGCATGCTAAGAAGGCGGGAGAAATACCTTATATACTCCACCTCTTAAAGGGCGAATGAAAAATACGGGACTCAGTCGCCAAATCCTGGTGATGGAAAATCATCACCCACCACCTTTTTTAGTTCGGGCGCCACTGCACAGACATTAGGTTATTTCGAACCAGGAGAGATGTAAAATGAAGAATGCCGTCGCCGGAACTAGAACCAAGGACCTCTCGAATGCGCGTCGAGCGTGCTGACCACTACATCACGAAGGCATGCTAAGAAGGCGGGAGAAATACCTTATAAGGTGATTGCTAGCTAGTTGTGCAATTCATAAGTTATTTGAAAAAGTACGTAAAACAAGCATTATTCCCTTCATCAATAACTCTATTCTCTTAAAATGGACAAAGAAAATCCCTTATTTGTTTAGTAATTTACTAAGGAAACATCTATAGGTACGTATCATACGAAGCATACATATACCCCCCCCCACACATGGTATATGGAAAGTTTTCTTATTATAACTATTATGAATTATATATCTGTCTATCTATCTATATATCTTAGTGGCAATGCGTAAATTAACTCTAGTATACTTAAACTAGTAATACAGTCTATAAATATCTAGAATGAGATATTATAATCCATCTCTATTTCTTTACATAACCAATCGCCTTTATAATGTATGCAAAAATGCAGATATGAAGAAGATGGGTGAATTCAAGCATACTATAAAATTTATACGCATCCATAAAAGTCAGCTATCAGCTTAAACAAAAGAGAACAATTCACAACCGCTTAATTTTAACAATTTGAATTACTTTGTATTACAGCACAAAAAAATTATAAACAATATGATCGCAAAGTATGAATTTCTACTATTTAGCTGAAAGTAATTTGCAGTTAAGTAACAGCAAAAACTGAATTTAAAAGCTTTTTCTAAGCCATAACTTGAAATTCATGATATTTAAACGAACGAAAGAACTGGGAAAAAAGGAAATAACATGAGACTGTCTTTATAGTCCGTTAATCGGTTTAAGACTGTTTGAAAAATTCAGTAACTAATGAACTGATCCAAGGAAATCAATTTCATATCATAATAAAGAGAAACAACACGAAAAGACAGCTTCATATCGTCGTAAAGAATGTGAAAGAATAACATAAAGAAAAATGTGAAAAGATGATTAATTACCTTCCGTTCGGTGTAAAAATGAAAGAAAAAACTAGATTATACAGTTATAAGAAAACGCCGTATCAGAAGTTTGGTTAGACAAATAAAAATAAGAAAATTCACCGCTGTGTGTCTTCTTTATGCCGCATATATTGTTCAGACAAAGAAAATTGTACATACTGAACAATTTAGCAAATCCGAATCATATGTTTTATAGCTGCAAGCTGTTAATAAATGTTTGCTTCAACTATTTCCTTCGCTAATATGCTGCACACTCTTACGTTTTTCTAAAAAGAAATTTAAAGGACGCTTAAATGAGTCTTCATACCATGTTTTGTAGAAAACTGACTTTACAATTCAAGATTTAGAGGATAGTAAATATCCTCTGACATTCAGATCTCAGCAAATTACTAGGAAGAGCTGCAAAAGTAAAATGAAGCGAAAAAATAAGTTAAAAAAAATTCTAGAAATGGTTCTGAAATCACGAAGTAAAGAACAGATATAAAACTTTGCAGCAGCATTTCAGTCGTTTTTTTTTCCCTACATCGGTAATGTGAAATTCGAATGCAACCAAAGATTAGAATAAAGTCATGAGGCAGAACAAACAAAGCAAGTATGCCATTGAGCGCAATAAATTCTTTGTAAAAGCAGTGGGGAATTTGTTTATACCCATATATGAAATCTCGGTCAGTGAGCATGTGAACAAAATAAACGAATTCAAGACAATGGGTCTTTTTGAAAAGGGATCTCGTTCATATAAAGATGTAAAACTTTCGATCATAATTGCATGAATTGCAATATATATATATATATGTTTGCATGTATGTTTACAAGCTCCATCTTCGTATATATATACTTTTTTAAAAGTATAATTTTTCGCATCAAATAGATTACACTATCCTGGAAGATTTAAAGAACAGTTGTAACTGGAAAGTATTTATTAAATAATCAGAAGTAATTAAGACTAAGGAATTTTAAACAAAAGAAATTATGTATAATTCTTTTTTAAATATTATGACAAACTACAATGAATTTTCCTCAGCTGAATGCCTCAAACAGGCATTGATATAAACAGTTTGATTTAAAAATTTATGGAAAATCATTTTTTGTCTAAATATGCTTAATATTACCTTTTAGTTGTTAAATAAATATTTTCGACTTACAATAGTTCTCTACATTTCCCAGGAAAGTATAATCTTCTTATTGTGAAAAATTATGATTCTTAAAAAATTTAATTATCAGTCTAAGCTGTTTAAGCGCTATATTTTATTATTGAATGTCCTATTTTTGATTACATTATTATTTTTTCTCTCTCTATATATATAATTCATTTATTATATAAATATATATATTTAATGCACATTAGCAGAATCAATGAGGAATCGATCAGAATTTGAAAAAGTCCAATGAAGTACATGAAGCGTGCAGCTTAAGAGATCCGAATCATGCACAGCACCATCCGACTTATTTTGAAGGCAGATCTACAGTGGATGGACAAAAATATGGAAACACCTTGTGAAATGCATGTTTGAAAAGAAAGATTGATTTTAATGAAATATGTAGGTGGCGCTGGCGTTTTTGACTACTGACGCCACCTATACAACTTCGTAAATGTGGTAAACAGTTCAGTTGTTGTCGGAGTACTGTTATGTGAGGTTGTCATTGCATTATGTCACAGTTAACAGACTTCGAACGTGGGCAAATTGTTGGAGCACGTGTGGTAGATGCTTCCGTAAGCAAGGTAGCCGAGGTGTTTAGTGTTTCAAGAGGTACTGTATCGAAGATTTATTCCGCATATTTGAAAAGCGGAAAAACATCATCTGCTAAATCACAGCGCGGACGAAAGTGTGTCCTGAGTGATCGTGACAGACGATCATTAAGGGCAATTGTGACGAAAAATAAGAAGACCACAGCTGCAAAAGTTACTGCTGAAATGAATGTTGTGTTACCGAACCCTGTGAGTACCAAAACAATTAGAAGGGAGCCTCATAAACAGGGAATTGCTGGCCGTGCTGCAATTGAGAAGCCACTCATCAGTGATGCTAATGCCCGTAACAGGAAAAGGTGATGTTTAAGTCATAAAGCCTGGACTATAGAGCAGTGGAAGCGAGTAATATGGTCTGACGAGTCTTCTTTCACATTGTTTCCCACTTCTGGCCGAGTTTACGTCTGGAGGACGCCATCTCAAGTCTATAATACAGACTGCTTGTTACCAAGAGTGAAACATGGCGGGGGTTCTGTTACGGTTTGGGCAGCCATATCGTGGTTCTCTGCTAGCCCCATGATAACGGTGTCAGGGCACATGACTGCCAAGACTTATGTGAACATTTTGGCCGATCAAGTTCATCTCATGGTACAAACTTTGTTCCCCGATGGTGATGGTGTCTTCCAAGACGACAAAGCCCCTGTTCACACAGCTCACATTGTCCAGGACTGGTTTTCTGAGCACGAGGATGAGTTGTCCCATCTCCCCTGGCCACCACAGTCACCAGACCTGAATATTATCGAACCTTTGTGGTCTACATTGGAACGGAAAGTGCGTTCTCGTTATCCACCGCCAACATCGTTATCTGAACTTGCCACCGTTTTGCAGGAAGAATGGTAAAATATTCCCTTGGCAAACATACAGGAACTGTATTTATCCATTCCGAGAAGACTGCAAGCTGTTTTGGATGCCAACGGGTTTCCTACACCATATTAAGCAAAGAAACATGTTTTTTTAAAGGTGTTTCCATATTTTTGTCCAACCCCTGTATGTTCCCCAAAATATTTAAGATCCAACAGCCACTAACACATGGGATTGCGAGTGCATTTTGCTAAGGCAGCGCTAACCAAACACTAGCAATAAGAATGAATCATCGAGTTTTGTGAGCCGGTAAACTTGGACGATATGAAGATTAGAAAATCCTCTAGTTAGAATTGCTGCATGGCTCTAGTTGGAATGTGTGTTAGTGTGGTATTCTCATTTTATGTCCTTCTATCCTATGTCCTATGGCTGAGATTGTGGGATCAGAGCTTTTGGAAATGTGTCATTGCAGTGATACTGATAAGTGATTCAAGATGAGTCCATTCTGATCATTTCAGGGTTAGAATGGGGTTG
Organism: Stegodyphus dumicola; assembly: GCF_044657685.1. Lineage (NCBI taxonomy): Eukaryota > Metazoa > Arthropoda > Arachnida > Araneae > Eresidae > Stegodyphus > Stegodyphus dumicola. The sequence goes on along the minus strand of NC_140781.1, from coordinate 162,580,448 downwards.
CATTCATAAAGCATTGATTTTTGCAAGAGTGTATACCTTTCGATCACGCAGATGCCGTTGTCGAAATTTGGCATGAACACTTTTGAAAAAACATTCATTGCATTGGGTCATTCAAAGCTTTATAACTGTAGCGTGGACTGTTCCCTTTATTTACCTGATTTTAATCCATTAGATTTTTATAAGGTCATCGGAGGAACCACGTGTACCACACGGATTTTAAAATTTTGAACAAGCTAAAATCATATACTAATAGAGACATTAGGTATTTTTTGGAAACAAATGAGATTGAAAAATGAGTAACGTCTTCGCCGGAAATCGAACCACGGACCTCTGGAATACGCGCCCAGCGTGCAGACTACCGCACCACAAAGGCACGCTAGGAAGGCGGGAGAAATACCTTATGTACTCCCCCCTCCTTTCAAAGGGAAACTGGAGTTTTTTAAGGGGACTCAGTCGCCAAATCCTGGGTTTGAAGAATCATCATCCACCACCCTTTTAGTTCGTGCACCACTGTAGAATCATTAGGTTTTTAATTTGGGAGCAGAAAAGATGAAAAATGGCAACGCTTTTGCTGGGAATCGAACCACGGCCCTCTGGACTACACCCGCAGCGTGCAGACCACCTCACTACGAAGGCGGAAGAAATACATTATATACTGAGCGTGAAATTTTAGACACTCCCGTCTACATTTTTACGAAGGTGGTGAGCAATTTTGAAATCTGACTGTGTAAAATCATTGAGGTTGATGACAAATTCATCGAAAATTCTGTATTATAAATGACCAGTAGTCATATGTATTGTAGTCAGCCTATTTAGTATTGTGCATATCTCTTTGTCCCTGTAAAACACAGCTTTAAATTTAAAAGATGGTTTTGGGGCCGTCCTGCATGAGCAGCTGTAAATAGGTGCAAAATATATTTGATTAGAAAACTACTACTAATATATTTTGAAAGGGAATAACGACTGCGTGAAATACAATGGCTCAAAAATTCAGAAGTTGAAAAACAGTTACACATGGCGACAGTCCGATTTTCTTTAAAAATATTAAGCAGTTTTAAAATCCAAGATATTAAATAAAGGTGTGTGATACATTAATATCAAGTTATTAGATAAAAAGGAAATCAAATTGTGTTTTGAGTAACGTTAGGTTAAGCTACATGTTTAAACGAAATTCAAAGTGATTATTGAACTCTACAAAGAGAAAAGGGTCTTTAGCCTTGTAATTTATTTAGTGTGATGTAAAAAATGCATGTAAAGATAACCCAGAAATATATGTTGCAAGTTTATAGAGAACATTTCAGCAAATACTGCATCTTATATCTTCGATTTACGCGCTTTCTAACGCAAAAAACTCCATTAGAAAAAAGCCGTGAAAGGAGGAAGTGAAATTTCGGTTGAGATTTAGAAACGGAAGAATGGAAAAAGCCTATACAATTGATAGAATATTGAAAGGATTTTTCTCAGTAACTTATGTATATCATGATGTTATTCTTTAAGTGGCACAGTATTTTACATGCCAATATTTCTGCTTCACAGAAAACTCGCAGATTTGAATTTAGAAGTTTATGTAGAAGAGCTGGATAAAATGAATTGTTTGCGTTTTTATGAAAGTCTTCTCAGAAGTATTAGGTAAAGAATAATTAAATTCAGAACTAACATATAAATAAATAATATTTTCAGGAATTTGGAACAAATTATTTGTGAATGACGTCAAAAAATATATACTGGGTGTTACTAGTAATGTTTAAAACACAATGAACAGAGAAACAGCAATAAGTTTTAGGATGGATTAAATTAGAGTACGAAAGACAGGGTACTTATTGGTGTTAAAATTAATCACATATTTGAAATTTTATATAAAAAATCGCTTTAAGTGAAGTAAGAAATCTTGCATAAACGTGAAGTATATATCTAATGGAAATCTAGCATAGAATCTGAATCTTATGTAAATACGAGAGGTTTGCTGAAGAAAAATATTTGAGCGTTGGAAGATTCTTTTAAAAATGGAATAAAAAGAATCCATAAAAATGGAATCACAGAAGAAATGAAGGACAAAGGGGAAAATGAAAAAGAAACACTGAAATGCTTAAACTGTTTTTTACAATGCTCATAATTTAGACCAAAAATACAGTATCATGTAGAAATGAAATAAATTTCATAAACAGCAGAAAGCTGAAAATGATGCTATTGATATGCAATAAGTGATAGAGCACTGATTGTGTTTTGAAAATTAGAGCTAAAACAGAAAAGCGTCTTTCGGACTGATTATTTCAGAATCGTTTAGATTTGATTTCAGAAGAAGAAATATGGATACTCTTCGAAGAATTAAAGAGCTAAGCTATACATTGACTGCAGAGCTCCATATTGCAAGAAAAGCGTTCAGAAGCAAATAGCTAGAAATGCATTAAGTTTCTAACCTTCTTAAAAAAACCTAATATTATGTGCAACTATGAATGCTTAGTATTTGACTGCGTATTATTACTCATTTTTCTTTAACATAAAATATGAGAAATATTGAAATCTATTGGCCTATAAATGAAAGAGGATAAGAAATTTAATGATATTTAGAAGCAATTCGGCCAAGAAAACATAATGCTAAGTTGTAAATGATGATATGAATGATAAAACAAAAATTCCGCAAAAAAAAACTTTATTCCTAATCATCGCCGATTTTTTTTCCTGAAAAAGCATAAAATTTTAAAATGTCCATTTCCTTTAGCTCTCATGCTTCATCTACACTAATTCCAGGGGGAACATTTAGTCATGTATCTAAACAGAGAAATGAAGATTATTGAAATAGAAGAAACACTCAAATAGACAAGAAGATTTAAATATTAAGTTAGAAGAAGTTTTAGCACTAGGTTAGAATTTCGTTAACTGGTAACAATTTTTTCTGATTTTTGCAGCTCATTCACTGTAAAATGAGATTAACTTATTCCAGCACTTGGCTTCTTAAGCTATATATAAATCTATCTTGGTAAGAAGACAAATTGTTAACGCTTATAATAGCCTTAGCCTTATAATAGCCAGCTAGCTTTTTACCCCGTTAACAAAACTCACTGCCGAACCGATGGGACAGGCTTTGACACAAGGAGAAGGCATGAATATATGAAAGCCTATAGTGTTCGTACGGTAAGGGGACCGCCTTCCCCAGGGTGTTCTCCTTCAGAATTAGGGAGGACCTGCATAGTTGGTGGGATGAGACTATACCTGTACGGCCTGAAAATTCTGGTATCACGACCATTTCTATCTTTATTTGTCAATTCAAAAACGTTATTAAATTGAAGTTTGTTTAATTTGTTCTCTCAAGTCGCAGCGAACTATTAACGTATGTTTTTACTTTTTTTTACTTTACTTTAAAAAATTCTGCATTTTCATAGAAACCAAAATTTTTTTAGAAACTTTTTAATCATTAATTTTTATTACGTAAACAATGAGATTTCTTCATATAGTTGAAATGTCACATATACAAACAAAATTTAACATTCGCAAATACATTAATTCAAAATTTATGATTTGAGATAGGCTAAGAATATAGAAATTAAGGCTGTTTTTGCCATTTGCGTTTACTACGTTTGATCATCTTAAGCATCATTTATCAGTGTTAATGTTATAAACATACAGAGAAGTCATAAAATAAATGCCCCCGATGCACGAATTCCCAGCGGCCTATCAGCTAACTAATCGAACTGAAATTACAGATATTGTTACTTGTAGTTGTGCGCTCGAGACTTTGATGATTTAAAACAACAAAACTCTCATTGTTACGGTTACAGTGAAAACGTTCGAAATTTTTGAAAGCTAACACTCACCTTTTTTCCTGGGCAAACTGATCAGCGCATTGAAAAACTATAAATGGCGTTGGAACGACACGTATGATGAAAATGGCTGGCGCAAAACGTTTGTAAGGAAGATCAATCTAAAAGATCAATTACAGCATAAGGGGGCAAAAGGAAAGAAACTTCTGTTGGAATTACAAGTTTTTAACATGCCCATCTTCGCAGATGATAAAGCATTGCATGTGAGTGATCGTTGACAACAGTGACAGACGTAACATCTCACGAGAAATATCTATGACGTTTATGACATCTTTCAACTCTAATAAATCTATATATCTTTAACTAACAATCTATATAACTTTAACTAACAATCTATGTAACTTTAACTAACAATCTATATAACTTTAACTAAGAATCTATATAACTTTACGTTTTATGGCATCTTTCAATTCTAACAAATTTGGGTTTGATGTGTATACCTTAGATTTCAGATAACACCAGAACATGAAATCCTTCGGCGTGAGGTCGAGGTGACACGGGTACTACGAAAGTGCAAAGTTACGGGAGATGACTCTATACTGAAACGTTGTACATGTTGAAAATTTGTAAATTCCAATAAAAGTTACACCCCCCTCTCTTTTCATGTGCTGTCATTGGTCGTTTGCAATGCTCTTCTTGCAAATGTTTTACACCGGCAATTTTCGTCATACATGTATCGTACCAACGCCATTTATGGTTTTCTGTTGCGCTGGTTAGATTGAGCGGGAAAAACGTGGTGTTACCATTCGAAAATTTCGAATTGTTTTCACTGTAACCGTGACCGCGAGAGTTCTATTATTTTAAATTATCACTTTCATGCACATACCTTTAAATAACAATATCTGAAATTTGACTGCGACTGGTTTGAGCGGATAAGCCGCTAGGTGTTCATATACCGGAGGTATTTTTTATGGCTGTCTTGCACTTACATTTCTATGCTAGTGGAGAGAAATGATCAGCAGTTGCGTTAGACAAGACAGCCAATTTTATAATTACACTTAACGACTGAAATTCTGCCTCTCATAACAGCCAGTGTTTATATTTGATACGGAACAGCACTCAGTTTCAGAATCTAATTCAGTAATTCAGTAGTTTATTAGAAGCCCTTGCTTAAATATTTTCATAGAACTTCAATTTACAAGGACTCAGTAGTACATATTAAAATTTTTTTTTTCCTCAACTTTATAAATATTTGCTTACAATTAAAGAGAGAAAAAAAAAAAAAAAAAAAAGGAAAACAAAACTCCTTGAGCTTTCTTTCTTCGCCAAGGTAGTTCGGTCCGAGGTTCGAATCCCACGAACGGGCTGGCTGCGTGGGAGTTTTCGTGGGTTTTCCTGATGTGTAGTGTGTATACGAGCCAGGTTCCCTTAGAAAGTCCTCCACGAAGGCATCCCTCCCCTCAGGCAGATAGCCCTCGAGGCTTTGCCATAATCACACACACAATTTCTTCACCAAAATTTAGGGCATTTAATTGGATATTACATACAAGAATTAGATTACATTCGCCAATACATATCTTCAAGAGGGAATATATCATAGCTAAACTAAGTTAGAAAGTACCTCATTTTGAAATAATATTGCAAAATAGAAGATATTTGCATAATGCGAAGTATATGTAAATTCGGCATTGGATGCAAGAAATTCGTATGCACTAGTTTTGTGGAAACGTTGAAGACAATAAACTTAAATATTTCTGCTATCAAATCGCCTAAAGGTCTACACTTCCATAAAAATAAGCAAAGAAGTTTGAAAGAGAGATTGATATGCATTCAGAAAGGGATATATCACGTCTAAAATATTCGAAAAAGATACCCACATTTTTAAATAACAGATCGCAATAGAAAATGCTCATATCATGTGAAGTAAAAATAATGCTGATATTTGAGCCAGCGAATACATATGAAATATTACCGAGCTCTGTGTTGTTTTATAGAATAATGCTAAGACTGAAAGTACCAGTTACCGAAATAACAAATGATAAATATATCTATATATATACATATATAGATATATAATTTCTTTGGAATAAGAATAATTTTTTATTGAATGAAGTCAATATGCTGTCTAATGTACTAAAAGCAGCCTATAAGATATTTCTCCCGCCTTTTTAACATGCCTTCGTGGTGTAATGGTCAGCATTCGATCAGCTCGGCGCGTATTCCAGAGGTCAATGTTTAGAGTCCCGTCGAGGGCATTGCTCAATTTTCACATCTCCTGCTTCCAAAAATTCTAATGTCTTTACAGTGGCGCCCGAACTAAAAGGGGGGCGAATGATGAGTCTTCACCACCGCCCCCCTTTAAAAGGTATATAAGGTATTTCTTCGTACCATGCCTTCGGGGTGCAGTTGTCAGCATGCTCGACGAGAATTCGAGAGGTCCGTGATTCGAGTCCCGGTGAGGGTATTGCTCCTTTTTCATCTCTCTTGCTTTCGAACTAACCTAACAGTCTCCACAAGCCTAAGTTTCATTTCATGAAAAAAGGAAGATGTATCTTGCTTTGGTCAAATTGTGTATTTTATATAGTTTCGAAAATAAAGGTTAATTTATTCACAAAAATATTTAACTTCATAAAAGCACATTTGAATTTTATAATGGTTTGATGTAAAATCATTAAAAATGACATGTATATAGCATGCATATCTGGGAGTAGATATTTCATCTACAGCAAGGTTTTACGAAATTTCTTTTAGGATGATTAGTGAACAATATTACTCATATGTGCCGTTTGGAATCACTGAACACCTAAACCTAATTTGTATATATTACAGGTTGAGTCTATAAAGCTACTAAGCACCGACAGTTTGCTCAGTTTCTATTTCCTAGCGAGAGGATTGGAATTATAGGGTTATCTTAACTTTTCCTCGCGTTTTACGCGTATCTGAATCCCCCCAATTGCATTTAAAGTGTTCTCGTAGAGGATATTCTTTATAAAGCCCATAGCTTGGGAACACTTCGTGAAATTAATTAATCAACCAACTCCCCTAAGGAAAACAGTCATTACATGCTTTGGCAATAATCGACTTCTAAACAAATCAACCATATGAAAACTAGGACACAATAGTACGCCGAACAAATACTAATTCAGAAGTTAAACAACAAAAATCAGAGTTATATTTTTAAATTTTCACAGGACTAGTTTCGATGGTTTTTCCTCAGCTGCAAAAGCGCAAATAAATGACATAGGATATAATGATTAGGTAAGATAAGAAAACTTGGACAGGAGATAAGCTACTGGTGCCATCTGTTGATAAAACCAGAACTAAGGCATAATTTCTTTCAAGGCTGAAGGCAAAGATGGATTGGAATTAGGATCGTTAACTAGAACAGAAAGTTTTTTGAATGTGAAATGCCACTGGAAAATCCAGTTCACCAATGGAAGATGTTTTTTTGAATAATGCTGTCAGCTGAAAAATTGAAATTGTGATTTTCGGACAGTCATGACGTGATGACCACGCATACGCAGTTTAGCCGATCGGCCTGCAACGTCTCTCTCTCATGAGACTTACTAGACAAGAGTGGTTAGTTAGTAGGTAGTAGCGAAGTAACGAAGGAAACGTGCTGTATATCAGCTTGGATGCAAAATACGCAGTTATACTTGTGTGTTAATCGTTTGTACTTATTATTTTATTTGTGCGTTAATAAAGTTTTGTGCCGTTAAAATGGCTGGCTTATGCAATGCCCACATTACGATACGTATACGGTAGGAATTAAATACATATCCAGAATCTACACGCCCAAGAAGAATAAGGATATGACAGTGATGTCAGAACAGGAGGATATGTCATTCTGCAAAGTTCACGGGAAAATGCGTAAGTGAGTCTTCAGAAAGGTAAGAAATTTGTTCAATTTATTTTGTGGTAAAGTGGAATTCAAGGTTACAAAAATGACTGAAGAGCGAACAAAATCTAAGAAAGAACGGAAAGTTATTCGTTCAGCCATTACTAAAGTAACAAATGCTATTGAATCCTTAATTGCAGCATGTAACCTTGAAGACCTTGAAGAATCACTGAAAATTTTAAAAGTAAAAGCTATTTCTTTGAGAGCGTTAGATGAAAAAATTAAAACTTTGACTGATGTTAATGACATTGAAACCGAAATCGAAAGTACCTTGGAATACGAAGAAAAGATTGCGAAATGGAGCTTTAGAGGCACAAAAGTATTGAAAGAAAAAAGAAATAGCAATAATTCGCTAGTTTCTAATGGTTCTTCTAATGATAGTAACAATTTATCTATTTCTGGTGTCGATAAAAGTTCTGATTATAATGTTAAGTTGCCAAAGATTATGATTGATAAATTTTATGGGAATGCTGAAATGTGGCAAACATTTTACAATTCTTTTGACACGGCAATAAATCAAAACGAAAAACTATCTAAAGTGGATAAGTTTAATTACTTGCTTAGCCTGTTAGGCGGTGCAGCTTTAAAAACAATAGAAGGCTTTTATTTATCTCCAGAAAACTGCGACGAATCTTTTAAAATTCTCAAAGAGAGATATGATCGAAAAGATCTCCTTATTAATTCTTACATGCATAAACTTTTAAATTTACGGCCTGTCCGAAGTTCTAATGACATTAATTCTTTGAGGGAATTGTATGATACCTGCAACGTACAAGTAAGGTCACTAAATTCGGTAGGGGTCAAGACCGAATCGTATGGAAATTTACTATACCCTTTGTTAATGAAATGCATACCTCAGGATATAACGCTTGATTTTCAAATCGTCAAAGCGCAGACGATCGCTTGATCGTCAAAGCGCAGATGAGGAAACTTTTAATGTCGACAACCTCGTGGAATTTCTAAAACGGGAAATTGAAAGTCGCGAACGAATTTCATTAAATTTATTTTATTCTAAAAGTCACGCTAATTCTCTTGGAAGGCATTCACAACCAAATGAAAAGCGAAACAACTTCCACACTCGGAATTCATTCAACGCCAACAAATTTGGCGCCAGCTATTCCCCTAATGTAAGCAATATTGCAGTTGTTCGAACTTTCCCTTGCTTATTTTGCGAAAGCGAGAATCATGCTTCGGAAAAATGCGTTATGTCTCCGGAAGAAAGGAAAAAGAGTTTAAGGGCTTCTAATCGGTGCTTTCTTTGTTTCAAAAGGAACTATAGAACAAAAAATTGCCCTTCTCAATTAAAATGTTCAAAATGTAATTCTAAGTATCATAATATATTGTTGCATGAAGATAAGGAAAGGGTTGCTAAAGAAGAAATTAAGAATAATTCTAACGCCGTAACTGCAAAGATTTCTTCTAAATATTTTACTGCGAATCAAGAAGTTAAAGAATTAATAGATGACTTGCCAATCGTTAAACTTATATGTGATGGTAAATTAATCAATGCAGTAGCATATACAGGCACGCAATTAACCGTTGTCAAGGCCGACATTGTACCAGAAAAATACCGTACGCTACATGGAAGTGTTATCCTCACGTCAGCTTTCGGACAAGCTTTAAAAGCTCCTCTCATTAACCTACCTTTAGTAATGTATTCTGAAAATGATAAATTTATGTCACCTATTTTTATAACATGTGCAATGGTGGATAAGTTATGTAATGATTTACTCTTGTCGTTATAGGGACTCGTACACCTTAAAACCCATAAGATCTTCAAATATGTGACTGTTGCAAGAATTTGGATAACTTATTTAATTTAAAAGCAATTTCTTCCAACTTTTCACAGCTGACTACATATAGCTGTTTTCTGAAATAGTGATCAGAAAGTTTGTGTTGCCACAAATATTTTTATAATTTAATCCGATTTTTGACAAAAGATTTTCGTCATGTTTCCACCTTGCGCGCACAGTTTAAAACATTCTGTTGCATAATTTATTTCCATATTTAATATATAGCTTTTATAACATTTAGAAACTACTGTGAACCAAAAATTCTAAGAATTTCACGTTAATTTTTTTATTTTATTTGGAGTCAAGTATATAAATTGTATTTTATTAAAAAAATCTGTAATGTTTTCGTCCATAGAATTTTTTAATATTAAAAGATTCATCAGATTTTTGGTTCAGTCAAAAATTAGGGCTCATATAAAGAATTCCATCAAATTTCAAGTATGTACCATTAGCCATTTTTTAAATATCGTGCGCGCAAGGTGGAAACGTGACGAAAAATTTTGTCACAAAGAGAATTAAATTACAAAAATATTTGTGGCAACACAAATTTTCTGGTTACTAGTTTACAAAGCAGCTATACTATGTAGTCAGCTGTAAAAAGTTGGAAGTAATTAATTTTAAAATAAATAAAATATCTCAATTCTTACATTAGTCACATATTCGAAGGGTGTTAAGGGGTTTAAGGTGTACGAGCCCCCTTAAGTGCTTTTAATGAGTTAAGGGGAGATGATAAAAGAAAGTTTAATTTTGAATGTAGAAATGTAAACATTACTACTGATAGTTTCGGTGAAATGCCTTTTCATGAAACTGAAAATTTTGACGAAATACTTAACCATGATAGGGAAAACCTAATTAATGAAAAATGTAATGAAACTGTTAAGAAGATAATAGAATGTTGTGCTCTTGTATATGAAGATACAGGTAAGGATGATTCCAAAGGTAGCAGGAGACACGCTCAATGTGTTTCGGATTCAGAACTGTTTTGAGTGCAACAAATGAATGACCCATCTTTAAAAACATGCTGGCCAAATGTTAAGAAAGGAAGTAATAACTTTATTGTTATTGACAACTTTTTGTATCATAAAGATAAAGTTCTAGGAGAAAGAGTTTACCAGTTAGTCGTTCCTAAAGAAAAAAGAAAACAAATTTTGGACTTAGCTCATTCTAGCTTATGGGGAAGTCACCTGCGAACCAAGAAGACATCCGAACGTTTGAGATATTCGTTCTATTGGCCTGAAATCAAGAAAGATGTAAATGAATACTACAGTGCTTGTACTTCTTGTCAACTTCAAGCGAAAAAGCGTCCCTTTGATGAAGTTCCGATTACGCCAGTAACACGTCCTAAAGAACCATTCCAGGTAATTAATGTGGATATCCTAGGACCAAGGACACCTGTAGAGCCAAGCTGTAGAGGTTACAAATATGTTCTGTGTGCTGTTGATCAATGTACAAGTTGGCCCGAAGGGGTGCCATTGAAGAATTTGAATGCCAAAGCAACATGCGATGCATTGTTGCAAATCTTTTCACGCACAGGAATTCCTCAGATTGTTGCTTCAGATCAAGGAACTAATTTTACTGCTTCGTTGACTCAAGAGTTTTTGAAAAGAATTGGATCGTCCCCAAGGTTCTCGACTCCTTATCATCCAAGTTCAAATGGCCTGGTAGAAAGATTTAATGCTGTTTTAAAGGGAATGATACATCATACCATTAGAGAACATTCCAAAGATTGGGGGAAACATATACCGTACTTACTTTGGGCTTATCGAGAAGCTCCTAATGCTACTACTGGGGTTAGTCCTTTCTAAATGCTTTATGGAAGACGTCCTAATGGCCCTTTGTCTATTTTGAAAACGTCATGGACTAATGAAACTCCTGTTCCTCATGGACAGTTAAGTTCAGTTACCGATTATCTGGATTGGAAAAAGCTGCTGAATACGCAGGACTTACAGATGTTGGAAAGCAACAAGCTTATGCATTCTACCGTAACCGAAAGACTCGTCATAAAGAATTCAAGGAAGGTGACAGGGTTATAGTTTTAATTCCTGATAGCCAAAACAAAGTTAATAAGTTTATGCCAGATGAACGGGACCTGCTACGATCATCAAAAAGCATACTGATTATACGAGTAGTTACATAGTACAAATGCGTGACAATTCCTCGAAGCACGTTCACGCAAACAAGATACGAGAGTTCAATACCGCTGTGAATAATGTCGGTGTGATATATGATACAGATATTGATTTCGGCGAAGTTGAAAATGTTCCAAGAATTGTTCCACGGAAAGCAAAAGAACTATTCTAATAAAGAATGTGATTTTACGCACCTTGAACAGCATAAGAAGAAAGAACTTATGGAAATTTTAAGAAGACATAAGAACCTAAGAACTGGTATTCCGAAAATCGCCAATGTGAGAGAACACAGCATCAAACAGAAACCTGGAATTATGCCAAGAAAGAAGAAACCGTATCGAATAGCTGAAGTTCTAAAACACGAAGTTGATGGACAAATAGATAAGCTTTTACAGCTAAAGCTAATCTTTGAATCAGAAAATGAATATGTGCATCCAGTAGTTTATGTATCAACAAAATATAACGGTAACATGTGTAGACTAAAAGACTATCTTGAGTTTATTAATGACGTGACTTAAAATGACATGATTATATTCCCCAGTGAGTGAAGCATGACTGACGTTATGAACTATGAACTATAAGACATTTTGACTGTTTAGTTTGAACTTTTGTTTGAGCTAAAATGCTAATTTTTTCCCAACGTTATGTAATAGGTTTAAAGATTTAGCCAGGGTTTGCTAATGTATTATATTTAATTTTAAATGATTGATTTGTATTGTCTCGTTTATATGATAACTGCTTATATGAATATGATTATGTGAAGGATTTAAGTTTGAAAAGTTAATTGAATGTTACATCCTTTTAAATGAATAGGATTACTGAATTTATGTTGAAGTAATTTTAATTTAAAATGGTAAGAATTGCTTAAGTTCGAAAATTTCATGAATGTTATTTTATTTTGTTTCAAGAAATGTTTATATATGTGGATTTAACAGGTCATTAAAAGACGCAATCAAATCTTTTCGAGGGGAGGTGTCATGACGTGATGACCACGCATGCGCAGTTTAGCCGAATGGCCTGCAACGCCTCTCTCTCATGAGACTTACTAGAGAAAAGTGGTTATTTAGTAGGTAGTAGCGAAGTAACGAAAGAAACGTGCTATATGTCAGCTTGGATGCAAAATACGCAGTTATACTTGTGTGTTAATCGTTTGTACTTATTATTTTATTTGTGTGTTAATAAAGTTTTGTGCCGTTAAAATGGTTTATGCAATGCCCACATTACGATACGTCTACGGTAGGAATTAAATACATATCCAGAATCTACACGCCCAAGAAGAAGAAGGATATGACACGGACCAAAAATGTTGGGAAACAGAAGACTTCTGTTTTTTTTTTTTTTTTTTTTTTTTTTTTTTTCTAACATAAGCCTCATGTTCCTTGAAGCAAACTTAGTTTAGCCAATGTAAATTAAACCACACTGGCAAGGAATCTTGTAAATAGCACAGGAATTCACATTCGGAATGGGGTCCTTGTGTATGGAATTCGTAATTTTATTGATGGGAGAATAAACGACCCGAAAGTTAAATTTCTGCAAAATACGTGCAACTTTATAGTTAATTGATGGAAAAGAAGGTAATGACAACAGAATTTTTATAATCTCCTAAAACAAGAGTGTGCCTTTTGGTGCGTTGAGATGAGAATTTTTTAACTCCTTGATTAATAATGTTGGGTGAAATACTCCTTTCAATAACTATTCATTTAAAATAATTTAGTTCTTCATCAAGGGATAGTTTGGAGGAGCAAACTTGAAGAGCACGGAAAATATAGGAATAAAATGAAGCTAATTCTTGTTTCGTCGGATGACATGATTTAAAGTGTGGTGGAAGGCAAACCCATGAAGGTTTACGGTAAACCGTAGTACTGAAGTTGGATGTGCTACATGTTACTAGAATGCCGAGAAACGGAAGAGAGTTGCAAGTCTCAAGTTCAAAAGTAAACTGAATAGCAGGATCAATAGAATTCATTGTTGAAAGAACTTTATTTAAATCATCTTTATTACCTTCAAACAGGGTAAAAGTATCGTCTACGTAGCGGAACCATACCGGGAAGTTTAAAGTTTCAAACAATTTTGATTCATAATAATGCATGTCAATATCAGACGGCATGGGACTGAGGGGACTTCCCATGGCTAATCCCTTGGTTTGCTTGTAATATTTATTTTGGAAAACAAAATGCGTTTGTTTCAAACAGAGTCGAGTGAGAGAAATTAGCTCATCAATTTCGATGCAAGAGAAATGAAATTCGCGAAGTCTGGTTTCTTGACATCTTCGTGCAACTACCACTGGAACATAGGTGAAAAATGATTTTACATCAAAAACAAAACTCTATGAGTAAATGTTTAGGAGAAATGTTTTTAACCTTTTTAGGAAACTCTATTGAATTTTTTATGTTGTAAATGTTATTGTCTAATAGAGTTGAAAATCTAGAAATTAAATATTTAGCTAACGGATACGAGGCAGTAACTAAATTTGATACAATAGGGCGGAAAGGAATACCACTTTTAGGAATTTTGGGAAGGGCATATAATCTGGCACAATTCGCAACAGATGGGATAAGCGAATGTTTTAAGTTGCTTGAAAGGATTTGTGAAGATTTGATCGCAGATTTTATTTTTGACAGGTCCGAAGGTGAAGGATCTTTAGGGATCGGATTATATGGTCCTTGGTTCAAGAGTTTAGTGACACCATCGATGTAAGTGTTCTTATCCATGACGACTATCTGGCCACCTCTGTCGGCCTTTGAAATGATAATATCCGGGCTAGAATGAATTTCGCGCATTGTAGCTCTCTCTCTCGCAGTTAGATTTGGTTTCAAAGGTTTATTATTGAATTTCACATTATGAGCGATAAGATGCCTAATCATTTCTTTCTGTGAATCTGAAACTTTACTGAACTTGAAAGCTTTTTCGATAGGAGCCAAAATCTTTGGAATCGAGGGTTTACAGGTTTGTGAGAAGTTAAAATTATATTTTAGAATTCTCTCTTGTTCTTCTGAAATACTAACATTAGAAATATTAACTATTGGCCTGATGTTTACAATGGGAAGATTTTTTGAACTACGTGAACTGGAAGATTGTAAAAGAAGTCCAAAATTGAACAGACAAGAAAAGCACAATATCCAAATATGCGAAATACAAACATAACTTAAAAATTGCAAAAAACGTACTTACCGAAATTCATGCAATCACAAAATGGCGGCCTCACCACGTGCAAAAAAAGGAAGCGAAAATTAAGCCGTTTTCCACTCTGAAACACATACAAACGCAAGACGACGAAAACCAAGTGAAAAAAAAAAAGAAAGCGAAAACACAGAAGTCTTTTGTTGCCCAGCATTGTTAGTCCGAAAATCACACTTTCAATTTGTCTGCTGCCAACATTATTCAAAAAACATCTTCCATTGGTGAACTGGTTTTTCTAGAGGCATTTCACATTCAAACAAACTTTCTGTTCTAGTTAACGACCCTAATTCCAATCCATCTTAGCCTTCAGCCTTTAAAGAAATTATGTTTTAGCTCTGGTTTCATCAACAGATGGTGCCAGTAGTTTATCTACTGTCCAGGCTTTCTTATTTTATCTAATGATTATATCTCTTATCTACCTTTTTCATTTTTCCTTTTGCAGCTGAGGTGATGGTTCGGTAAAATCATCGAAACTAGTCCTCTGAAAATTTGAAAATATAACGCTGATTTTTGTTGTTTGACTTCTGAATTAGCATATGAAAATTGTTGTTAATACTTTAAAGAAGAGCAATACATATCATGGCGTAGTACTTAATAATGATACAAAAATTAAATTTCGTCAAATCGTGAAGGGTCGGCGATTTTAATGAGTTTATGAAAAGAAAATTTGAAAAAAATTAGCTGATTGAAATGTTACCTTTTACTTAATGAGTAGCACTCTATGAAAAATTTAAACGGGCATAATTAATCATAGCTACGTCAAGACTATTATGTAGGGCATATTTAAAGCTTTTACTTTTATAGAGCGATTTACCGACTTCTTTCAGGAAAGGGCCAAAATTAGTAAAATCAATCAGGAAAAGGCAGTTGAAACCTGAAGTGATGCGTCCGGCCAGAGTTTCGGAATTTTGATTTCAAGTAACGATTAAATCATATAGCTCACTTTGCGCACCAAAAGTGTGCTATTTGCAGATAGAAATCGTTCTAAGATAAATTTTCTCTCTCTCTCTCTTTTTTTTTTTTTTTTTTTTTTTTTTTTTTTTTGATAAAAAAGTATTTAGTATGCAGAAGATATAGGCAGCACACGAAAATGCCCTCTGCGAAGGCTTAGCTCCATGAAACACTTAAATAGAAACTATCAGCAGTCTAAATTTCCCTTCAGTTTTATGAATCTTGATACAATATATGAGGGAAGGGTACAGAATTTCTAACTGTGTTCTTGTGGCTTTGTCCGATTTTGAAAATAATATACGAATTCTGTGAAACGTTTTCAATTATTCAGAGAGTTATTCTCATGGCTATTGAATTTAATGTGGAGATAATAATAACTGAAGTTTAGTGGTCTGAGATGTAAATGCTAATAATGTTGACTTGCAAAACCGATCTAAAACTGCAAAAAAGTTTCAAAATTGCATGCTTTTCGTTTGCAACTTCCGATTAACTTTCGTATTTTTCGTTTGCAACTTCCGATTAACTTTCGTATTCTTCTTTCATTTTTATGAAGCTCTAATTTCTTTCTACAGATCAAGCCATGCTATGAGAAGATAGCAGAAAGTCAACACAACAGTAGTCTATCTTTTGGACTTGCAAATTCGTTTTCACTATGTATTGAAATTCCATCTAAAATACCTTTTGAGAAATAAGAGAAATTTCTGGTAAAACAAAATAACTCAGGCAAAGGAACTTCTAGATGCGAGTTCATAAAACATCGAAGAAACGACTGTAATCTTTTTCATGATTACTTCTACTCGATAAAAGAGCAAATCAATTAAACTGATGATAGGATCATTGATGGCAAACTCATATATTTTAACGGATTAAAGCCTCATGGTTTTGTCAATTATGAGCAAAGCTTATGATGATTGAATGGACACGTCAAGAATCTTGCGAATATTATACTTCCAAAATATCCAATAATTCCAATTTTCTTTCATTTTAGGAAGTATAATTTTCAGCTTAGTTCCGAAGTTTTTCTAACATAAAGTAACATAAATACATACCAATGTTCATAGGTAACCATATTAAAATTAAAATTTTATTAATGGATAGATTTCCTAGACATGGAATCAGGACAGAAATATAAATCTGGATGGGGATATATATCTCTTAAATTGAAATCTCAAGAATTATATATATTTACACATCTACTTATCTTCGATTTAAAGCAACGATTTTATGTGAATCTGCTGCAGCAACATTTGCATGTCAAATATTAGTGTTATTAATTTCATATTATATGCGTATTACTCATACTAGGTCATCATAAAGAATTCATTGTGATTCTCGTTGACTATATAAGGTTAAGTGCGCTGAAAAGTGCAAATCACTTTTCTGAGATCTCATATTCATCGTTAGGACGTTTATTTTCGTAATATTTTCTTTTTCCCATCTGATAGACTTTTATCCTTTTACAAGACTCATTATATTTTTAACATCGAGTCAAAAAATTCTAATCTTTCACATCTCTTTCATATTTTTTTCTCCTTTTCATGAAACGCTTCTTTTCAGCTTTTGGCAGCTCTTTACAGTATAGTTTTTATAAGTAACGATCGAAATCTCGGTTATTGAATAAAAATGCTTTTCGAAAGAATAAAAACAAGAGGCAGTAAAAGAAAATGAAGTCTTTTTCCCGACTTTTTGATGATAACTTTACTTGACGGATTTTGAAATTCAATATATAAAAGATGCCTTGACATTAAAAAAATATTGATGGAAAAGTTTCAATAACTTGAACGAAGTAATTAGTTTCTCCTCTTCTATTAGTTAATTAGCAATTAACTGTTTAAAGGAAATTTCACTTTTTCAACTTGTGGTCTTAAATTCTACACAAAAAAGAATAACGTGAAAAGGAATAAAACCACAGCTTCTAAATTAACAATTAGCATAAGCGAAGGACCGAATTATACTCATTTGCTGGTATGTTTTAAAAGGATTACATAAAAAATGTTCCTGAAAGCTCGTCTGGGCTACTTGAAGAAACATTTCGGGATATCATATAAGATTAATTAAGAACACTTAAGAAGTGTTAATAAAAGCTTTGCAGAGAACTCTGAAAAAGAAAAACACTTTAGAAATTAGATAAGATATTTTGATATGGGTCTGATTATTTAATGAAAGGGATTCATCATAGATATCCTGTACTAATTAAAATTAGTTACATCTAATAAATAGAACAGAAGCAACTCAACCTGAGTTTTATAGTTATGTAAAATTTAATTCTTGATTGGTTTTAAATTTAGAAAAACTCCATTCATTTTGATGAAATATAACCCCCATGTTAAGTTTTTAACTTCAGTATTAAATTACTGGAATTCTATTTTTACCTGATCTGAAACTGGTAAATTAGTACAATAAATAATCTTTTGATCAAAACTTTTACCCCAAGATCGTTTTGGAGCATCCAAGAGCCTGGTTTCATCGAATTAAAAAAATAATTTAATCTTATCCAATTAAAGAGCAACCTAATAACATCCATCATCACCAAGACTCATGGCCGCTCCTTGGGAGTGTCAAACTCTAGCTGGTTCATGCATTGGGGAAATACTTGTTCGATTCTGTAGTGACGTTTCTGATGTCCCATGCACTTTTACCTGTTGGAAATTAAACTCTTCTCTCCGTTCCCCTATGTGTCCTCCGTCAAAACTGAGGGGGAGCTGCACAGGTAGTGCAGTAACACTCTACCTGACGCTGTACGACCAACGACCAATGGTTTACTTCTGGAGTCGCACCCACCTTTACCTGTACCTTTTAGAAACTAAACAATTCAAAATAAAAACAATAAACTTGCAGGGTTCCACTTCTTAACTACCTTAACTTTGGTGCCTAGTGAGCGTCGGGCGAATTATCATCCGGTCTATTAAATGACTACAATTCAGAAAAAGATATTAACAAACTTTTTATCGAAAGCTTTAAACACAGCAAATTCACGGCTTGTGCTTACAGAACAGTCTGCGTCTCTTGCAGAAATTAAACTAATATAAAATATAATTTCAAGACTTAAAACAATTTAAATGAAGATTCACAAACCAAAAACGTTTCAAGCGTTGGTCATAATGGTCTACTTGCGAGAGTAAACTCAGTACACTGCTAAGGCCGGTTAAAATACCTTACAGAGCTGGGAGAAGAAATATCACAACGGTAAACGTTGCTGCTAAGACTATCTCCTTGAATTCCAAACACTCTGTTCTCATATATAAATATATATTTAATTTGCATCTTGGGCTGACCGAAAATAGAAATGACAGTATAAATGGAATAATAAAATAATTGGTTAATTTACATAAATCTAATCATATTAGTTATGACATCAGACTGAATTCAACTCGACAAATCACAAATAAAGCATTAATTCAGCCTTGAAATAACAGCTCAGCATACACCGGGAATCAAACTGCCAGAGGTCACACATGGATGCACCAACTAGTATCTACACCAATGGCTTACTTCTGGAGTCACACCCACCTTTATCTGTACCTTTTAGAATCTAAGCAATTCAAAATAAAAACAAAAAACTTGTAGGGTTCCACTTCTTAACTACCTTAACTTTGGTCCCTAGTGAGCTAAAAGCTTTGCAGAGAACTCTGAAAATAAAAAAAAAAAACACTTTAGAAATTAGATAAGATATTCATTTGTGTACTGTTTGTTTGTGTACTGTTAAGTTCATTTGTGTACTGTTTAAGTAACCTGCGACTGATTTACATCTTCTGAGGTCATGCTGGAGGAAAACGAAGTCTTAAGAAAGAAAAACAAATGTTAGTTAACATCAACCATTAAATTATTTTAAATTAGGATAATAGCTAATTTAATTATTATACAATAGGATAGGATAATTCAGAAGAGCATTTGACGATAAGAGGTAATGTAACTTCTTGACTCGAGAAATTTCAATAAAGTAGTAAGGAAATAAATTCAATGAAACTGACTTCGAGCAAGCTGCTATTTAGGAAAACCAAAATCTTTGCAACCATAATTAGAATCAGATTCGATTTCTTTACGATTTTTAGCTATGAATATTTCACATTTAACCTTATAACTACATTATTTTCGATATTATAAAGACTATCGATCAATTGTCTTCAAATATTGTAACTGAAGATATCTGTCTGAGTATCAAATGTTAAGTTTCAAGAACACTTTTTTCGGACATACGAGTACAACTTTAACAAAAATTAACAATACTAGAATATTTGTTACAATTACATTAAAGTTCAGTACCATTAACGTTCTACAGCAGCGGTTCTCAACCTTTTGACTAACGCGTACCATCTAAACAAACATTGAAAAACCTTAGTACCACCACTACACTTTACAATGATTATTTTTCAAATTCTCAATAGAAATATTTAAAAATATATATTTTTCGCCATTTGCACAAATTTTGGGCTATTTGTGTTAAATAACACATAAAAAATGTTAGATTAAAAATTTGTTACCATTTTAATTATTAAAATTTAAGTTATAATACTTAAATTCAAAATTTAGAGTGAAATTTAGGTGTGTTTAAGAGAAATCAACTTCTTTATTGTCTGGC
Source organism: Stegodyphus dumicola (assembly GCF_044657685.1). NCBI lineage: Eukaryota > Metazoa > Arthropoda > Arachnida > Araneae > Eresidae > Stegodyphus > Stegodyphus dumicola. The sequence continues at coordinate 162,560,160 of NC_140781.1, read as the reverse complement.
CTTATTTCATTTAGCTTTAACCGTAAATTAGGATCCACTTTAATTTTTGTTCCGTATTTATTTTTCAATCATAACATGGAATAAAATCCTTGTTTACACAAATAGGTTGTGCAAAAATGCAATAAAAATTTAATAACTTTATTTGAGACGCTTTTAATTTTTTTTTCCAGTCAAAAGTTAACCAATGTGTTAATTTTGAAATCGCAGATAAAGTTAGAGATCGATCACAGGAAATTTCTATCAACTGTTTTTTTTTTCTTCACGAGATTTTTGAATTTAATAGTTAAAAATACTTTGTTTCTTTGCATACCATCTATTTTTCTCTTGCGTATCACCGGTTGAGAACCGCTGTTCTACAGTATTCAAGAGCCTTTTTTTACCTCTCGCCCACTAGCAGTTGAGAAGTAAAATCAATGTATACTGATAGTTTGACCCAGATTGAAATTCGAGCGAATGGGCTAGCTGCATGCAAGTTTCGGTGGTTTTCTTCTTCAGTAGTATCGGATAACAAGAATGTGAGGCAGTTTCCCGTAAAGAGTCATTCACAAAGTCCTACTTCCTTTTAGACAGCTGTCTCTTGCGTCGCCATAATACAAATTGATTTTTATGATTTCTTTACCTTCGAACCTTTTTTTAACGTATTATCAAGCAAAGAAATGAATACATATCATTATATTTTTTGCTATTAATGGTAAGAAATAAACATTTATTATTTTAAGGTCTAAGACTATATATATCTTTGCAACAGCAAGTAAACTGCTACAAAATTATCTTACTTATGTTCAGCCATAAATCTTTTCTTCTAAGACTGCTATTATTCGAATATATCGGCAACAAGCATTTGGTTCATCCTCTCTTTATTTGGAAACTTATTTGAAACATATTACATCCATTCTGTCGCTTCAGGTTTAACAAACATGTACCTACATATGCATTCCGGGAGACATTTGATAGCAGAATTCGATACACGAATTTTCTATGTAAGTACCTCGACTACAGGTCCCCTTGATGAGAAAAGATATCTAGGGAACAAATATCATCCTTATAAATCTAAGCGGACGTGACCTACCATCTAATTGTCCAATTCGATCTTCCGAGCAATTGCGATAGGTAGAAGCAAAAGATGTTTCGCTAAGGCCAAAGAGAAAGTTAATAGCAATTCTATTGACTGACGCAATAAAATGAATCAGCTCACACTCTAAATAGTCAGTGCTTTTGTGAATGTATAGTACAGCTTTAACTATAAATTCTTAAGTAGAATATTTTGAACATGTTTCAGTAAGTTTGAATAAGTTAACTGATACAAAAATTAATTTATGAAGTTGAATAACTTGCTCCGAATTTTGGGAAAGTATGAAACAAAAGTTTATTCTACATTATGTTTCGAAATGCACATGGCTAAATAAAATTATGAAGTGCTTTTCACAAACAGTGCAATGATTTTTCAGGAAAATGATTTCTCAACGCTCTATAGCTGACAGTTAGTTAAGTGTAACGAAAACATTTCTAGATTTTGATTCTGTGTAGGTAAACTTAGGATTATTGAAAGATTTGTTGTTTTAAACAGTTTTGTATTGCTTTCTAAATTTTTCTTAATTTTGCATGCATAGAACTTTACAAAATTTACTTGTTCCTGCGGTTCTTAACCGGTTTCATGCATGAGCTCTGGGGTTTGACTTATTCAGTTTACTTTTCTAGGCAATTCAAGTTAAACAACCTATTTTATTACTTAAAATGTATGCAACTGGCAGTTAACAAATAAAAGTGTTTATTTTATTTTAGAATTACTCATACAATGACTTAATGCAAAAAAAAAAAAAAAAAAAAAAAAAAAAAGGTTTCGTCTTCAGTGAAACAAAATACACAGTATATTCATCAGATTAAAAAAGTGCATAAGCAATCGATTTTCCTACGTAATGCGAATCAACGAGTTTTTAAATTCTAGATACGACTCTGTTAATGTTAAAGAAACATAAATTATTTTTACAATGTTAGTTCGATTAGGATTTTATGAAGCTTTTGATAATAAGTGAGAAGTCGAGTTCATCAAAGAAGATGTCAGAAGAATAATAACTTTTGTTTTAAACATCAACACCTTAAAAAATTATCACATAACACTACCTAAATCAAACAGATAAACAAACTCTACCATCATTCCTTTCCCATTCTCAAAATGATATAGGTATTTTAGTCAAGAATAAAGTTCAAAATGCACCGCATAGAATTTACTACTCACGAAGTTTACACAGAATTAAATTTTTAAAGTATTTGTATGGATAGATATTTTATAGACTTCGTATGTGCTTAATGATTTCTGCATCAAACTATGCGAAAGTAAATTTTCTTTTAGTATGAAAGTTCTACGCTTTAAGATTTTAAACTTCCTGCGTGAAAATTTTGCTAATACATTCCTTTGCAGATAAACTAATTACACATTTTAGCTTCATTTTAACTTTGAAAACCTATACCAGTGCAAAACCTTAATTATTTATACTTTATATTCATTAAGAATTGTACTAATGAAAAATTACTGAAATGCTTGCATCGTCCATCACGCGTCACTCAGATTTGAGTGCATTACAGGTAATATAATGGATTCAGTTATGAACTTGCTCAGATCGCAAATAATAAAGTGAAACAAACTGACACTGATCAAATTTTAAATATGTTGCAATAAATGCTGTGCCTCATTTGAAATGTAATGTAAATGAATAAGCTTACATTTAGCAGTGGTACCACTTGTATGTAAATCTGTAGTTGATATTAAATTGTAAACATCGCAAACTGAAATATCTGTTTTTGCCATGTACTGGATTAATCATAAAGATTACCTAATTTTCCTTGAGTGGGATATATCTTGGTCAGATGAAAATCACGGTAAAAGTTTAATTGCCGCCTTTGGTGGGCGACTTAACATTTGATACTGGCACGATGGAATAAACGTTGCTTATGAAATACCTGATAAATACAATCCCGTGCCCAGTACAATCCCGTGGCTTCCAGCAATGTTGCATATTAATAATTTGCTATCATAGCTAAATTTCAAATTTTTTCAAATTTCTAATATTAGTGGGATTAAATTAATTGAAATTTAAAATTTTAAAATAAATAAAGTTTATTTAATTTAAATAAGTTTCATAGTCAAATCTCACCAAGATCGGTTTCGTCATTTATATTGTATACCCTAAACCCTTATTCAAAACATAATATGCATACTTTTAATTTTCAATGATATTTAATAATGTATTAGAAATCATGGAACAAATATATTTACAATTTTTTTGACAAAATAAAACAAAACATTCCCTAAAGTCATTTTAAACTGGAAACTTATTTTAACGCACATCAATAGGTGAAAAACGCAACAGAAAAAAAAAAGCTACAGTAATTTTATCAATTGCAATAATTAGTAAACATGAATGAATAATGGTAAAAACTTCTCTAAAGTTAAGAAAAACGTGCTTCTTCGCAGTTGCTGACCTGAAGAATATACAGTAGTCACGTCCTTAGCATTAGTAGCAGAACGATGAGATATTCAAATCAAAAAAGCGAAAGTGAGCAACGTAAGTTATTTGTATTTATTAGAATACATTTGTATTCTAATAATATTTGTATTTATTAGAATACAATAACTTAAGAATCTGCTGAAAGATTTGAAAGATAATTTCAGATATTTTGTCAGGTTTTTTTGTAATAAGTACATTTTGTATTTAATAAATGGACGGCTGTATTCAAATTTTATAGAGCTGATAACTATTTGCAGGTGAATGATTGCTATTTCTCTTCATTTTATATACAATGCCCTAAAACGACTGATGTTCGTACATGAACAGCATAACATTGTGAAAGATTTGAGTAATAATCATGTTTTGTGAACGATGCTGAAAAAGCCATTACAGGCAAACTATGAAACTTCAGATAAGCCATTTGACACGTTTTAATATCCAAGCCCATTTATTCTGTACTAAACTGCAACACCGGCCTTTGAGTGATTGACAAAGTTACAAAATGCTTCTAATGTATTACAAAGAGTATGTATTACTAATTAGGATCTGGATACTATCACTAAGATAAAGATCCTAGAATCAGAAAAAAGCATTTTACGAAACTCGAGATTGAAAATGATCAAAATTACGCTGTGTTTAAGTTAAATTTTGGCAAAAATGTAAAAATGAATTTCCACTTAGTTTAAAAGATTTCATTCTCATGCATATCTTTTATGCTGTTCATAGTAACAGAGACTGGAAGAAAAGTAGCAAAACAATATGTAGCAGTGATAATTTTACATATTTTAAGAATTCGTTTATGTTTATAACTCACTTAAATATCTTCTTTGGAAAACTGCGTAAAAATCTATGTGACCAGATCAATATTTATCACACTGCATTACGCATCTCAAAACTAGGTTAGCTGAATGAGTAACTTTGATATAATGTTTAAAACTAAAGGTTTAAAAATTAAAGTTGAATAAAAAGCTCTTTACTGCAATATATTTTCCAGGTCTCACTAAAACGCGAAGAAACATAGGACATTTCTAAAGGCTGAAAGAAATATATCAATTTTTGAAATAGACAGCGCCAGGAGCAACCTCTCTGAAATGCAACACTTTTATTTTTGAGCTCAATATTTGTTCCCGAGAAAGAGTTACAAGAAGATTCGCGAAATCACTATCGAAGAATGAGAGTGAAATGCTAACACTTGGCCTTGGATTCATACTCCAGAATAATGACTGTCAACCTAGCTCAGTGCGAAGTTTGCTCAAATGTAGATCAAGCCGGGAGTTCTCAGATAGGATAACTGCTTTAACTGCCTTTATGGAGCATATTTAGTAGCTACATATTTAGAAGCTCAAATTACCAAGGTGTAAGATTTTTGAAGATAACAAATATATGGTATTTGTGAGAGCATGTGCAAGAATTTCACCTAGATGATCTCGTTCATGCTACATAGCAAAAACTGAATTTATTCAGTTGCTGTAAAGAGAGTTATCTTTCTATTAGCCGCAAATATTCACCATAAATCTGAGATTACGGAAGTCTAAACCCCATTGATTCGAAGCCACTATTGTTATTTACACGAGATTTGTTTTTAAATAACTTGAAAACAAATAGTCCATTAGTTTGTAACGTCTAGTATTCTTAGCTAGCGCAAACTACTTAACATACTGTGTAAGGAATTATCCTTAAGTAGTCCAGAGAAAGATTGTAAAGGATCCTTTTTTATCTAAATATGTACACAAATGGCACCGACTCGACCGGCAGATGGCATTCGACTATTTACAAAAGCCATTACTTTTGGTTTAACTCAAAACGTAAAAAGTAATTTGGAATAGAATCAAGTTATTTCAACAGGTCACTTGAACCGCACGCAGGCTTTCACTCCTAAAAGTCGAAGTAAACAAGCCTAACTGCTAGAATCGTTCAATGCCACAGAGATCTAATCGCTAGTAAATTAAGTACAACAACATGGCCTTCTGGAGGGCAGAATATACTCTCTCCCTTTCTCTCTAAATTTACCTTCAAAAACATTTTCTTAAATACTAACTTCTTTCTAACTCATCTGAATACACTCACGCCAACACATTTGAATTTAGGTAAGAAAGAGTAGTGTAACAGAAAAGTTGCTGCAAAATAAAATTAACTGTTAAATAACTTAAATGCCCACAAATTGATTAAGATCTTCTGAATGATTTGAATTAACTTTTAAATCTGTAACGATGTATTCGCTTTTAAAATGATACACCATTTTAACCATTTTCGTGCGAAGTTCAATTTTCATGTTCTTTTAAAACAACGTTGCTTCTGAAGGAAGAGAATGGCACTGCGTAGCTTTCGAAGAGAACTAAGCATTTTCTTAAAATACAGGCTGAATTTGACAAATATTGATCAAGGAGGCCATGCTTATATTACTTTTTAAAAATTTAAGCATGCCAGCTTCCTTATTCAGAAAAGCTGACCAACACCATGAAGAATATAAATCAATACTTTCATTTGTATAGGTAATAATTTTTTTAAAAAACGACTGACATAAAAGTAAGCGATATTTTTCCTAATTGAAAATTTTATTCATTTTATCTAACACATGCTTACTCTTTGATCGAAATTTAATATCGTCCTCTAATTCATAAATTCAGCTAATGGTTAACTGAATCACTCGAAATTATTTTCCATCCTATCATCAGGAAGCTAAATTTCTGTGTTCTAGTGTTGAAAAAATACCTAAAGCGGCTAAGAAGCTAATATATAGCTTGATGTCAGAATGATATTCTTCCTGAAAGAACAATTGACATATTTTGTCATATTACTTAGCCATTCTTTTATGGCAAATAATTGCGCTTTCGCTAAGATTAATTCCAGATTCTTATTTTTGTTAAGAAACTTCTGCAGTGATTTACAGATGGCATTTTATTATTGGAACTAGGCCAGAAAGTACGTATTTTGCTATTTCTTTCTGCTGATGCATTAATTTTTAATTCAGTTGGTTCGATTTACTTTGTAAATGAATCATTAAAAAGCTTTCCTTCTTTCAAAACAGTGGAATACTTCCATGGGCATTCAATCTAATTCACCAGTTTTCAGAAATTTCAGCGAATAATGACATTTTGAATCATAAATGAATTTTGACATCCATTTTATAATTATGATTATACAGAAACCTCAATTTCCATCATATTTAAATAGTAAAATAAGTATATTGTATTTAATGATGCTTCGTCTTCGTGTTTAGTTAACGCATTGTTATACTATATATGTTTAACACTTTGTTACATTTAATCTAATAAATTTCTAAACCTGATTAGTTAGCCGCATAGATTTCATCTTTTAATAATTTTAAAAAACACATTGCATTTTATAAAAGAAAGAACGTTTTCCACCAGCATCACACAAGGGATTGTTATTATAATTATTACATTTTATATTTTTACTTTGTCAACTTTCATTTTTTTTCATTTATAGTTTTAAATAAAGCTTAGAACCTGTAGAAGCAGATATATAATTAAATTATACCGCATCGCATAGAAGCAGGTCAGAAGTTGAGCAAAACAGGGCTTTTTGCTTACGAAAAAATCCCCATTCGTGAAGAAGAAAGATATGAAAAGTAACTAAGTTTTTCTTTCAATTTCTTACAGATGAACTTCTACATTTATTGAATTTCTCAGCATAAATAAAATACATAAGTTTTTAAAATCAGGTATTATTGTTGCTTTATTTTTACGCAAGATTATGAATGTGAAAAATCAACTCAAGTAAATAAATAAATTAAATTAATACCCTGAATTTCCGTCTTAGTCTTATAAACTTGTTTCATCTTAACTTTTCCATTCACGTGGGGAATTAAAAGAATTCCAACAGACACTATCGGGTAAATAAATAAATAGACCGAATTTAAGAAGATTTCGGAAAGGCAACTTCATTTCAATTAGTCTATTTCATCACGTAGCCAGTTCAACTAATAGCAAGCTAAGGCACTGGTCACGTACTCTAGGCCATAGCAAAATTAAGGTACGGTGCAATGAAGCGATCTCCGATTTCATGCTTTTTTTAGCCCCCTTATCTTTTCGTCCTTTGTCTAGCATTTACTTTTTTCTTTTGTGAAATTGGCTTCTCTAGCATACGTTCGGATTTTTGCTTTCTTATTAAGACTTTTTTCTACCTTCTCTCTTTTATCTCAGCAGATCAGAATTTATTTTGCGTTTTAGACCCTTTGCAAGTCCTTCTCAGACTGTTCTCAGATGTTTATTGGAGGTAAGAGGCTAGTTTCGCCTTTATAAGTAAATACTGAAGTTCAAGACAATCTCTTTGCAGGGAAGAAAACTAAGGAATGTACTAAATAAATGCGTTTTATGTTGCCTATCCAAAGTCGAAAGATTTTATTTTATATAAAAATCTGAAATGAAGGAAATGAAAAATACCTAGTTTCGACATCCCCCCCTTTTTTTTTTTTCTTTTGTTTTGAATAAACCAGAAAAACTCTCTCAAGGAATTGCACAAGAGATTCAAATTTGATTTGTTCAGGAGAATTAATATAATTGGGAGTGGGGAATGCTTTATGTTTCAGTTTATGAAAAATCCTCGTATTCCTCTTAAGCCATTTTCGAAAAGCCACTTTAAGGATTTCAAGATTACGAGAAGCATTTTCTCTTTTTTTTTTCAAATTAAATTACTTACGTTCCCTTCTTTCTCGAAGTGGAGATATTTCACTTAAACCGAAGTGTTTTTGGTTCTAAGTTACTCACATCCAATTCAAAAATCGAAAGAGTAAACTAAATCCTCCTTGTAAGAAAGCTAGAAATTGAAATAAAATAAGAAAAATTGATTGCAACCAGAAGTTTAAATGAAATCAACTTTAAAAGAAAGAAGTCTAAACCTGAGTATGGGTATTTTACAATCATGGATTTCGTATCAAAAATGGAAAAGTGTCTGATTACGTAATTTTATCTCTAATGGATTTTATCTCTATTAAATAATTATCACACATAGCAAAGCTTTATTGTTATATCATTATACTTGTCACTTCTCAAAGATGTTATTCACAACCGCATTTTGCCATTATCACCAAAGACGCTGATTTAACTTAACCAGTACGGCCTATTTGCATCTCTTTGAGTCATTCATCCGAAATAACGTAAGAGATCTTCCATAATTATTCATCCTTAAAGTTTTCAAAGCTACAAAACTATCTACGTGTACATGTCAAAGAGGTGACATTAACTTCCTCACTTTTCAGTTGTTAACTGGAACAGTGACACTGCAGGAAATTTATTTAAATCTAACATTTGAATATACACCATTCCATAAAATTTTAAACAAAGGGCAGCTTAAATTGTGAGAATATTTAAAAGCCTTTTCATTTAATTATTTGGTAAACATATATGTGTGTTAAAAGAGAGAACTTTATTTTAGGTACAGCATTTACATATATATATTTAAAGTTTGAGTTTATTAGGAAAAGAAATCCTGATTATTTCATCTAAGGAAAGATGTAGGATACGTGTTATAGGTGTAAAACTTTATAGTTGATAAATGTCAAGTAAAGGTTCTTGTACGGGAATTTAAAATTAGTCAAAACGATAGAGCAATCTTTAAAATTAAAATTAAAATTAGCCATGATAGTAGCCGTGTAAACGTAACGCAAGATGCAATATATATTGAAATATGAAAAATGATAACATCAAAATATTAAGCTCCCCTGTTTAATGTTTCAAACAAACCTTGTCAAAGGGTAAGTATTTGAAACACTAAACTTGGTCTATTAATGAATGCCGAATAACATGTTTTATTTCTCTGGGCAATATAAGATTTTAAACCGTTTTAAAAAACTTCCTTTTTCGAAAAATAAGATCATATTTGTTCCCCAGCTTCCCCTATATGCCATTTCTACTTTTAGAGTTAAACACACGAACAAAATAAAAATCAAATACATACGGAGCATAAAATTCAAAAATTAAACAAATAAATAAAGTACAAATAACAACAAAGTGAAAGAAAAATATGTGTTTCTGTGTGTGTGTGTGTGTTAACGTGAAAGACCGAAATTGGAGAATGTCGACTTTCACCGGAGCATGTCAACATTCACCAAATACGTCGGTGAAAGATCGAGTATTACATTACATTCTTGTACATTAGGACCCTCACCAGTGTATCTCGACAATCACAGATATGCTCTGGTGTAGGTCTAAACGATTGACTCAAATTGGTGGTACTGTACGAATACAAGTCCCTGATGTCGACCGTGGTCGTACAGATAACCGAAATGTGTTAGCGATTACTGTTGGAATAGAAGACTCCGACTTCTATAAACTTGCAAACGAAAATGGTACCCTCAAGCAGCTTTACAAACGTAATCAGTTCGTCATTTGTAAAGAAAAGTTACTTTCCATAGATGAGATTTATTTTAAAAAAATCTGACTGAGAGAAACAGCTGCAGCTAATTCGAGAAGTGTTGGGTAAGGCTATACACGCTGTCATAGCAAAAATAAGTGTTCCACAAATAAATACAGTTGTAAAAGCAAGGGCCTCTTGTGCAATTCAAAGTTCCATAATAGTTTAAGTTGTTGCAATAAATAAGATCTGAATCACATAATTTAGTAATTTTTTTATGATTATTATTTTATTTTCTCATTTAGAACGCACTGTATAATTAAGTAAGTTTTTAACTTCTATTATTTTCCTTTCTCATTTTGAATGTACTGTGTGTTTTAAGTTCTTATGTTCTTAAGTTCTTATTTTAAGTCTCAAGTGCGTTTTTTCGCAACTGAATTACGGAGAAGAAAATATAATATTCTTATATGTTCAACATTCACCATTAGTAAGTACATGGTGAATGTCGACATTTACTGTTGTAAGTCAGAAATAAGAGTATTAGGAAAATATTTCGGACATACACCAAGTGACTATGTGAATGTTGACATTCACCGGTGAAAGTCGACATTCTCCAGATTTCGGCGTTTCACCATAATATATACATCCAATAAACAATCCATCTCGTATGGCTTGCGTAACGCTAATAACTTAGCTAATTCGGAACATAAGCTCAAAATTTTGACAATTGAAACCTTTCTAACCTAAACCAAAACCTTATCGCTTAACCTCTGCTAGCTATTGTCCATGGTTCTAAAAATATAATTTGCATAAAATTGTGGGGATGAAATAAAAACTGAACCCACAATGATGATGCGCAACGAAAATGAATATGTATGCTAAGTTCTCAAGGAATAGAATTATGTGAGGAATTAACAGTTACGTCCGTCTTCGTGTGTCATCTTTCTCCCTCGCTGTGAAGCTTCTCCAACTTATAACGCAAAGAACAATTGCCAGTCCGTTGCAGCTATCTCCAAGTCATCCTGTTGCATATGTATATATATATATCTTCGGTAACTTTCTTAATTATCGTCAAAGAAAAGAAAACATTAATAAAATATTAATCATTAACAGTAACTAAACGAGAAGAAAAGATAGCTGTTATTTATTGCTCATGAAAAAATCATAAATATCAACAAACGTTTATATAACTGTTTATCAGACAAAACAAAGAACAGTTACTTACATCTATACATGTCACTGACTATAAGCCAAAAGTAGATTTAGATGAACTTTAGAGTCACTTATATCTGAAATGCTTGAACCCGGTTTGTTTGATAAATGTATTTTTATTACAGTTGTCGTGTGCATCTATACTTAAAAGAAGAAATAAGGGTCCATTATTTGTAAAAAATTGTACGAATTGCGTATTATTTTAATTTATACAGATTTTTACAGCTGTTGTAGCTGCTTGTTTTGGTATTAGCAATATGTTTCACTTATGTATCTCGTAGGTGATGCTTCATTTTATAGAACAGTGATTCCCTATATTTTTCAATCAATGCAACATGTAAATAAGCCAGTGTTTTCGTTACAAACTAGTCTAGAATTATCATTGCTATTGGTGTGTTGCTGTGACTGTTTTTATATTAATATTTATGTAAGTAATGTAAAATCTGCCCTTGAGCGAATTATGCAACAAACAACAAATGTAACATTAAGGCTGTTATTGAGATTATATACACACACATGTATGATATGCATACACAATAAAACCACAAAACTAACGAGCACATTTCGGAAAAATGAAAAACATTAAGAGTACTATAATATAGCAAATATAGCTGCTGAAATAAATATATAACATATTCTTAATTAAATCTTTTAAAGAATGAGGTCACTTAAATCTCTTAACTCGGACCTATGAAAAGCAACATAATTCAAAGAACAACGGCAAAACATCTTCGTAACTATATGAAAAATAGCAGATCAAAGCTTATTTTCCACAAAATGCAAATAATAGCGTGCAGACGGAATTAAATAAAAATGAAAGCGATTAGGGAAAGAAAAATAAATCTTTAAATTAAGCCACAATTTCTGAAATGTAAATGATTTTAGTTGGAACAATTACAGATGGAAGAATGGAAGCTGATTGGTTTACATTATCTTCATCAGCAGGTGCAGTAGCATTAAGTCATCAGTCTAAATACAGTTAACATATTTCTTACTTAAGCAAAGAATAACACAGTCACTTTTAATAATCAGCTTAAATTATCACTAAATGGGCATACAGTAAAGAAAATGTTAGTCACTACATTTCTTCCCCAAAGCAGCAAAAATAGTCAAAAAACGTTTTCCACTAGAAGGAAACGGTATATTTAAGAGCAATATGTATAGTTGAATCGGGTACTCAATTCAATAATCATATCATAATATGATATAAGGTTTTTAATATATCTGAGAAATGAGAGAAACAAATCATTGTGAAAAACAAACGAGCCATTTCAAAACCCTCTCGAAGTGAATCATGTTCCATTTTGATCATGAATGTTAAATTAATGAGTAATTTGGTCGAGTTGTGTCTTTTGCATTTGGTCTTTTGTTTCATTCTTTAGCTTACTGTAAAAACTTTTACGTTGCATTTTGAAAAGGATATTTACTATATTACATGTACTGTCATTTGTGTCCAAATGTATTTTCTTCATTTTCCGTTTTGTGTTAGGATTAATACAATTTATTTACCTCTCTTCTAGGTCATTTACCAAGTAGGTTAAATTCTCACTCAATTCACAATACGAAATGTATTACTTTCAGCGCTTGGGTATGTATTTAGCTATCATCATCATTATTGTCAGCATCCTTTATCTTCTGAAATGTGGCTTGGGCTATTTTTGCTAGTACAAATTTTATATTATAGTTAGAGCAGGCAATGCAATTAAAATGTATATTTTTTACTCTCCATTGATTTATTTAAAATGTATAATATTAATTATTTGAAACTATATTATTGTGTTATTCATTACATAAGTCAAGAACACCGATGTAATGTTTATTTGATTGGTTTTTGATACTCCTTTCCTTGATTAATACCAATAAAGATCAGGCTACATTCATCTACCTGAAACTGTTCCAGCTCAAACATTATCTATTGGCTTAGAGGTTTACGTTTGCTTCACTAAGGAATTTCATTCAAATTAATTACAACTTCTGGTATTTGTATCAAAAGAACATTATACAGTATTCTGTAAATTTTTCTTACAGTTTAGTATTGATATTTAGTTTTGCATTAAGTTATTGATCACAGTTTCATATTCTTGCTCACCATGGTGAAGGATATAACTAACCATGTTCATATATAATCAAACCTTCAAGTGCAGTACTACTGCTAGTATTTTTTAAAACAGTACTAACAGTAATACACTAAAACAGTTAATCTCAAGCATTTTGCTTTTTTATACTACAGTTCTGGCCGTACATTCGTCTTAGAAACAGGCTAGTAAAATTAAAGGAAGAAATCTTGGCATGCATACCAAATTCCAATTTACTATCGAAACACTAATCAGTTAAAAATAAAATGCATCAGATAGATGACGACTTGCGTAAGACTACATTTTTTTGCTCTCTCTTTCAGCCTTTTGTCCTTTTTATCAGTAAGTGTCATTTTTAAAGGCATCCAAACAATCTTCTCAATAGTGCAGAATGGGGAGGGAGAAAAACTTGAGCTTGCTTAGAAAGCCTTTTTTCGTGACAAAAATAAATCTTCCTAAAACGATCCAAATTTTTGCCAGAGGATTCCTAGGAATGAAATCTTTTAGCTTGCATGTCAGAACGAAGAGAAAAATGCTTGCACAAATCACTTCAATTGTATGCTAGATTCGTTAGCTAAGTATTGCATTCGACGTCATCGAACCTTGCACTTTCCTAAATCAAATTGTTAACGATTTCTCTTTGCTGTCTCGATGGGAAGGGCCAAATGACTTGCAGAAGCCTCCTCTCGCTGGACCTTTTTTATGAATTGAAAGAAATTTTTTATTTGTTATTTAGGATTCATATAAATGCGATAAAAGAACTAATGTTTAAACGCGTCCTATAAATTTTATTTTATACATGGTTTTATAGTAGGAAATATCTATCACTGTTTCAAGGAATGCCTAGCTACTTTATTCTTTTACAGTATAATATAGTGCTTGAATATAATACTTGGATAAATGGGAGTTATAGAACATGTGTCATTTATTTCGAAACGTTCGTAGACCTCAAATATAACTTAGGCCCCCAAATATAATTTTCTTTTCTTCTGAGTTTTAATAAAACGAAACGTAATGAATGAACATTAATTAAAAACATGATGTTATATATACTTCCATATTATTTTACAATGTACCAGGGAAAAAATAACGTTCTAACGTTTAACATAATGCCAGATTATTTTCCAAATTACCGTCCTGTGAGATTTCGCTGTGAATGGTGATCTATCTCTGACATACTATTCTGTTAGGTTAAGAAACACAGTTCAAGACAAAAACCAACAGAACATTATATTTAGCTCTGCTAGAGATAGAACAACAGAAACAAAATTATCCGTTTATATGAGCTAAACGTGTTCGGTGAATATCAGAGAGATGTCTAAATTAAATAAACATTCTCATTAGCCTGAGTTTACCGCTAAAAGGCATATTTTAAGAAAAATAGTGGGATAATATTTTTCATTATATAGCCTAATTTTGTTTGCCTTTGAAATTTTAGCTGTCAGTGCCCATACATTATAACTATTTTATATTTAAGAAAATTCTGCAGTTCTCCCCAGGCAAGAAGTTTTGGAATAATCACACATAGAAACGATGAAGCATTTAAAAAGAACATGAAACTAAAATTTAAGCATAAAAGCTAAATTATGTGTAAAAATACTTGAGCATTTGAGAACTCGCCCAAATATTTGAATACGTGTCTAAATTCCTTTGTTGATAATCATGGTGAACTCTGTAGACGAATGAGATTTTATATCACGATATATTAGTAATATTCTAAGAAAGTAATCTCTTAATTCATACAGTCATGTGTATAGTTGTCTTCCTCATAATTTAGATAATAACTAAGAAATTCCGAAAGCAATTTACATACATGCGTATTATAAAATAATGTATCATAATTATTTGAATTTCATCTAACATAAGTACGTATGTAGAGATCCAAAAAATCATACTCTATTCATACCCTCATTATTTATCTGAATAATGTTTTGAATTACGGTGAGGATTTTTATTGCTTCCCATTTAGATTTTATAAATTTTAATTTCAATTAATTTGATGCTATTTATCTCGTATATATAATGGCTGATACACGTAAAACTGCATAAGATGTTAAACTGAGGTGACGTAATTAACTGAGAGAAACGAGTTCAAAAAACGTACACATTTGGTGATCCAGAAATCCATGTAAAATATATCATTTGCAGTTATATTTTCAGTATGAGAGGAGATCAGTAAAAGGATCAACTCATCTGAGAAACGAATTGCAAAAAAAAAGGTTACTGCACTTACTCGAAGGTTATTTGAATGGCGCAGTTACCGTATTTTAAACCATAGAATGGATAGGTTCGCTTGAACTGGTTATGCAGTAAATGGTATTAATTCTTTCTAATATGATCAATATTATCTTACTCGAATAAATGGATGCAAGCATTGATATAATAGCTAAAAGCATAACAGAATCACCCCCTTGTTTTGCTGTCAGAAGCACGCACTCTGCGTCGTAATGTTTTTTCTTAAATTTTACTGACAGTTAGTTTAAAGTTAATTTCTTTCCTTTATGCCTTACTCCACGTACTGTCTCAAACCAGAGGTTTATGCAAATTGTGTGGCACAGGTTAAAACTAGAATGTAATCTTAACTGGGATTCTGAAAAGAACTCTCTCCGCTGTGTTGCTGCTTCCAGTCAGAATAGAAGGTTTTTAACTTCCGTCGCTATCTGCGTTTGGTAAGTGTAATGTTAGTTTTTTTCTCCTGACCTAACGGTTTGCAACTTCGAACAGGGTTTTCATAGAATTATAATCTATATATTTGATAGAATAATAATATAAAAGAATCGAATTATATAATAAAGTATAATTTGAATAGGGTTTTCGAATAGGGTTCGAATAGAATTACCCTCCGAATAGTGTTTTTATAGAATTATATGATAGAATTGTTATCCTCCCTGATTGGCTAAGTCAGCGAGTTGCCATATCTGCTAGTCGATGGGAAATCGAACTATTTATTTGATTAAATTTTTAGTTGTAGTCCTACAAGTAGTGAAAATAAAGATCTGCAGTAGATTTTACCTTCGAATATCTCATGTTCCACAGTTCTCATTCAGAGAAGCATTAAGTCGCCTTAGTTAGTAGATAGCTTTATGTTTTATAATGTAAACCCGTTCGTCCTGTGATGTGAAGTACGGCAAATATTGATTCATCTGAAATCTATACTTTTTTCATTGATCATCATATAGAGTCTTTCAGTTTTGTTCCACATACACTACAATAGGTCCTTTAATGACCTGGCGAATTCTCACACAGGCGTGAATAAAACTGCAGACTCAGACTAAGGGTAAAAATAACCCTTTCTTAATTCAAAATAGTTTAACTATTTTACAAAAACACTGTTAACTTGCGGTGAAAACTAAACGTAAACTATAATGTAAGTCAACTTAAAATAAATAGTGTAAGATAGCACTTAAGATACGCCTAGACGTGGACTTAATATTCTAATCAAACCGACGTGAAACTAAATCTGATAAGGCCAAGAGGCTTACTCGTGTAACACGAAATAACAACGAAACGTGCGCTTGGCTAACTCTGAAAAACTCAGATATTTACCCGTTTAAATACTTAACTTTAAATAAAATACTTAACTAAAATACTTTAACTAAAATACTTAACTTTCAGATATTTACCCGTCACTTCACTTAACTTTAAATTTACATCCTGGCGAGAGAATGTGAGGGAAAGTTGAGAAGTCTAGAATAGGCATCAAACATAAAACAAATTTGTTATGCAAAATAAGGAAAACCCTACAATCATTCCCCTTTTTATATTCCTATTGTCACTCTGATCTATATTTTGCATTTATTCGTGAAATAAGAAGTAACCTGGTCTATGTTGATGCATATATGCTCAACACTCATTTTTTCTGCAGTAGATTTTCTTTTTGAAATAACAATCATCTTTAATGGCCTTCTGTGTCCCAGAAAATTTCGATTTCCCCCACACTATATCTTGCATACGTTGGTTTGCTGAGAATACTGTGTGTTGTTATGTATTATTACACAATACACATTGATGTGTCCCCAAAAGCTTTTAAAATTAAGCTACAGATTCACTAACGAACCGAGCATAATCATTCTGCCTTTTTTTACCACATTCAAGTCACTCATTTTCCTTCACAACGAACTAGTATGTCTTATAGGATACTAGTTCGTTGTGATATATTTGCAGTTTTACGCAACTTTAGAATATGTCTGAGATAATTAAAGAAGAAAAATTATAGCTGCTTTTAAGAGATAATTTATAATCAAAAGAAACAAAATTAATTTTCCTGGGCATAATGTTTCCATTATTTTGTACAATCCTTGTATATATATGAGTGAAGTTAGCGCTTATAAATATGCTTTTCTTGTTTCGTAAGAGAAACATTTTCGCGTTTTTAGATTGTTTTCGAGGAAGAGGAGGGCACTTTCTCATATTACAAGATCTGGGTTATTATGAAAATGCTTTTAGTACGTTAAAAAATGACCTCTTGATTTGAATTTCCTCTGTAAGGTGACGGGCAGAATTTTTTTTTTTTTTTTTTTCATTTTTACTAAAGTGTGTGACTTTACTAAAAGTAATTCCAAATTGAATACCTACCTCGTTTTATCACTCTGCTCTTAATCTGAAATCACGTGTTTACTTCTAAGTTTTAAAGATATATTGGTTGTGACAGAGTGTTCAAACACCCTAGCGAAAACATTTTGTTTGCATCATATTCTTTCCCCATTTAATTACAGGATACTTTTACATGTATTTCAATTTTTATCAGTGAATTCAACTCTTTAATAAGTCACTCAAAAGAAAATTTTTCACATGTTTCCGGTTTGAAAGAATTACCACGCACAAAACTCTTTCCGCAAAATGTTCTAGCGTTCTAGCGTAATATTTTTAATTTTTTTTAAAATTCACATAAATATTTTCAAAATACAATTTCTAAATTAAAAATATTTCTCGCTATGTTGCAGACAGATTTGCGTATTCAAAATTCCTAACAATGAAATTTATTTAAAGAAGCATTTTCTTCCTACGCCAGTACGCCGAGAGTTACTTAATAGTATCTATCGTTAAGCACGCTCTGCTTAATATTAAACATTATGATGATATGAACATTACTGAGGCACATGCAAGAGAACATTACTGAGGTATATACACTGTATTTCATGTACATGTCCTAATAGCCGTCGATTACTCAAAATTCCTTTAGCCTCTTTTGCTAAAATAATTTCTGCTCAGAAGAAAGAAAATTTTAGAGCATCATGTAAGGATAAAACGAAAAAAAAGTATAGCAAAGCTTTTGTCCGTATTTACCTATCTTTCTAACTGAGAACACTGCCTATAAAGAACTAACTACAAGGTGTATTGAGAATACGGCCTATCTGCCTAAGGGGAGGGATGCCTTCGTGGAGGACTTCCTAAGGAAAACTGGCTCGTATACACGTTACACATGGGGAAAACCACGAAAACGCCCGTGCAGCCAGCCTGTTCGCGGGATTCGAACCTAACTACCAGTGTTCAGCGGTTTTACCGCTCGGCCGCTGGTGGGCCTCTAACTACAAAGAGAAAATAATATTGCTCCTCACGGGATGGACGACGCTTAAATAGCCAATCCGTTTACAGGAATTCAATGCGCATCCCAACTTTCGAAAACATCAGTCAGTTTCTCTCAACTACCAGTTCTATCTCGGGCAATTCTAAGTCCTTAAAATGATCGAATCTAGGAGTAGAAATATAATTAATAAATGAATAGATTTATATAGAATCTTAACTGGCATGGATCAATTCATGTGCGCCTTTCATATGTTATATCTATTTTATAAATTTATAGCTAGTCATCTTTAGCTTACACGATTACAGAAATTTATGGTAGAAAGATTAAAGCTCCTGCTTTTAATATGCACAAACTTTTTATTACTCATATTAACTAATATAAAGGTCTAAAATCCATAAAAATGTTTCATCTTTTTTGTTTAATTACTTAAATATAATTAAGCACGAAAGGGATGTCTGCTTAAAGAGAATGACAGTTTTGTGTAAAAAACATCAGCACGAAAATGCTCATGCAGCAAGTCTATTCACTTGCATTCGAAATCAGGTTGAGCTATCAGTGCTCAGTGATCTTATCAACTCGGCCACTGGTGAGTTCTTGCTCTTTCCTATTTGAAAAATGCAGATGGACATTTCATGTAGCAAAAAGTACGATCATTACAAATTTAAGTTCCCTTTTGATGTTTAAATTAAAAAAATGATGAAAACAGTGACGTATTTTAAGCCACCAAATTTTCCGAACTGAGTCAAAGCACAAGACAGCCAACCACAAACAAACGCAATTTGTGAAGTATGTAGAAGAAATGCAACAAAATTCAGCGGTGGCATGGATCAATAAAAACATACGGATAGTTCATGCTACATCACCCCTGTGGCATCTGATGGAAAAGAATACTAAGAGTATATCATGATATGGAATGTTGTTTGAAATTAGGCAAAAAACCGTTATTAATATTTTAATTCCACTAAATGGCCAAAGAATTGAATTATCATTACAATTTATATTTTCGTATGTAGTTAAATAAGGAAATTATTACCTAAATAAAATTTTGTTACCTAAGACATTACTTGAAAGTGTTTCTTCGCTTCATTTAATCTATAAATATAGATTTATTTATATTACCTTAGATCTATCTTTTACAATGAAAGCATTCCTTCTAATTAGATTTAGATAATGTCCTAAAACGGATTTATTTCACTTTACGAAGCTTCAATTTAATGTAAAATATTCGCTTGCGTTTCCTCCTGTTCGGTAGAAATTTCACAATACTTCAGTTACGTTTGTTGTGCCTCTTACTGCCACATATAATTGTTCTTCATGCAAAGATCCACTGGCCTCAGCTTGTTGAAAATTCAGCAAGCTCGCAATTAAATTATGTTAGAAAACATCCTGTGAAAATTAAGGAATTTTATGTAACCTTTAAAGAATATTTACGTGTTTTTGAAACAATATTTCACATTATATATCATTACCTACAAAAAAAAGAAAAAGGGCACAGAAAATCCTCAGGTTAGCAGAAAGGCTACAAAAAGTCAACATATTAATTCAAACCACTTCCCAAAATTGGTCTTTGGTCGTCAAACTTGATATATATATGTAAATTACTTTTTTCTGAATTTCCCACAGGAAGTTATCAGATAATGTTGAAAAATACAACTTATACGTGTAAAACAAATAAAATACTTCTTAAATATATAACATTCTATGCTAATATGCCTTCCATGTAAGGAGCACAAAAGATTTTATTCTTTAATTATAACAGTCTCGTTGAGCGACAGTTAGTTGCAATAACTTTTGAAAAGTTACACACTATTAATTTTGCATATAGTTTGTCGGCAGTATACATTAATAGATTACTTAGCCATTTATAAAAAAGTGATTTATTAAGGCTCTTTCTGTGTCCTTCGTATAACTGCACTTTCAACTATTCTTATATCTCATTTAGCTCAGCGTATACAGCAGACCTTTTTTAAAGTTTCAACGTGTGGCATATTTTATTGACATTTTTCGATGAAAGGTATAGAGAAAGAGTGAAAAATAACTATTTGTTGGCGTTCACACTTCATTTAAGAGTTGATTTTATAGATAGAAATCAATGAAAAGAAATAAAAAAATATTCCTATGAGACTTTTCATTAAAACAAAAGTTACCATAAAATATGCTGCAGGTGTTAGGTATAAAATTGAACAAAGTTTCAAAACTGACAGCTTTCAATGATTCCCTTTAAACATTTTGCAAAAATAGCTAATGCGGAAAAGTTTCCTTATTACAAACAACGCTTTTTAGTGTTAGAGATTGGTTATTTGTGTTCACTACTGGTGTACTGAATACGTATAATTATTTGCAATCATTATTAAACAACTATAAATAACACAGCTTATAACATGCTGATGACCATACTCTAAATCGTTTGCTTCTTGAAATTAACTGTTCCGTATATCATCATTTTCTGGCATTTACTTATAGGATGTTTATGGGAAGGGCAGCTTTTTGTACATAATTTTAAAAAGTCATAATGGTTTAAAGTCTTTCTTTGTGACAACATATTAAAAGAAATCGTATTAAAGGACATACCAATTTGCCTTAAAAATTTCAAATAAAAGCAAAAAACTGAACTTTGTGGTGAGAAAAGCCTTAACATTAGATAAATTAGATGACATTAGATTAGGGCTTTTAGATATATCCATGGATACAACTCCAAAGTTTGAATCTAACAATATACTTACATTCACTAAAATTTTCGGAATTAGAATTAATCTTTTCAAAAATATTGAAGCTATTAATTTGGATTTAATTCCATTGAAATCTTTTACAGCATATCTTTTAAAAACCATGGTCCCTTAGAAAACTAAAACAAAAGGCAAGTAGGGTTAAATGTGCAAAATTAACGAAATATTATAATTAATACCAGTCATTGCACTTTGCCCTTTCAGCCATCCTAAAGCCTTTACCTTACTTAAGGTGTCAGCAGGTGATTAATATATTTTAGCTGAGTTCACTATTAGTGAGAACTCTTTGGCTTCTGCTTTGTGAATTAAATCTTAGTTTTGCCATCATAAACTATTTTTAATGTCGAATTCAGTTTTAAGTTAATAAAGTATCTGCATACTTTGCACAAGAGGTTTAGTTTATATCGCATCTTTGGGAACAAAAAGAATGTCCTTTTTTAAGACTTTATTTTGGACTGATGATCGAATATATTTGAAGTATATGCATATATACAGTACGTTTCAAAACGAAATATACAGCTAAATATCCCTTAAATTTAAAAACAAAAAACGTTACCATAGACTAAGGTAGCTTGCCGCGTTAATACTATAAGATTGCACTTCTGTCTTATTTCTCTTCCACTTATACTTCCTGAATGAACATTCGAAGATTTATGGTTCTTTTTTCGAAAATAAATCAAAAAAGTGTAGTTGCTACCAGTTTTAAAGTTTCTGAAATATCAGATAACGATTTTTCTGATAATGATTTATACACTATGATATGGAATGTTTTTAATAAAAGTATTTAGCACTTTGTATGATACATCTAGAATAGAAATTCAAATTAATAAAACGTTAATTATTATAGAGCACTTTGTAAAACGAAATCTTCTTCAGTAAAATATTCATTATGCATTCATAAGTTAAATGCAAATTTTACCTACCTTCAGGCGTGAAATTTGACGAGATATTAAATATAAATTATTTTAGATAGATCGCTTTTTAATTATTGCTTAATTATTTCGTTTAGATATTTTGTGAATTAAGGAAAAACTGCAAACCAAATTTTTCTTGGTTTAGTGATAAATAATTCTGTATTTCAAACAGCGTAAAATATCAATTTCATAGCTCAACCCAGGATATTACTATTATATCTGAGAATATTACAAGTCCAGGATATTACTAATATATCTGAGAATATTACGTATTGAAGGTGTTGTATTTATCTTATTGAAACAAATTGGATATTTGTGTAAGAAGTTATTTTTAATTCAAAACGCTCTCTTCCCTCAGCATTGAAAGCGTTTTTATACAATTCCTTACCTTACTTTGAAATATCTCTGTAACTCCAATTATGCACATAAGCTCGATATTTAAAGAAATAAACCCTGCAAAAGCCTTCCTCGAAAACTATGCGTTTAAATACATAATATATTGAGTACCTACAGTGTCGTATTTTTAACCATATATATATATTTGATATTTATTATGATACTTGTTTGTCTTACTATTAAATTTGCTACGATTGAGATTGAATGAAGTATGATCCAGCAGGTCCGAAAGGAAATAATTTATATTAATCCAAAAAATTACAAATTTCAAAATAAGTGTTTTAAATATCTGATGTTTTATTAGCTATTTAAAATTCTCTGCACTCGTCAACAGGCTGATCACTGATATTATAACTTTAAGTTCAGTTAATACAATTCTACTAATAATTAAATGGATTCGCATTCAGATATCGCAGGATGGAGATTCTGGAATACTTGCAAAGACGGGAAGCTGATCTAAAAAATATTCACTTGCTATCCAAAATATTTGACTTAAAGCACCGTGTGAACAGTGATAAAATGTCCATTTGTAAACCGAATCACATGTTATCTCTTTTCAACCAATTTTTATCCGGGAAAGACGAATTTTCACTGAAACTAAGGAAATATATAGAATTGCTCTTTCTAGAGATTTTATTGTAAAGCTAGATTTTAGGTACTTCGGTTTTCAGACTGCTTGCTCAGTGTTTGGTAAGAGTAAATCTTTTTTCTACTTAAACTTCAAGCTTCAAGAACAGATGTAGATATAAGTGTAAAATAAACAAACAAAACAACAAGAAAAAACTAAAAATGAGAGCTCTGTGTAGAACTCTGGATTCGTACATAAAAGTGGTATCTAGAAGCATGTAGTCACAAAAAATGGATTTAATAATTCAAGTAAACTGCCTTATTCCTTGAGAATCTCTAAAAATAGAATATTTTGGGCATAATGTTCTTCAGCGCGAAAGATGAAAGTTTCAGTACATCCTGAGTATGTTTTCTTTTTAGCTATCTAGTTGCTTTATGTAAACGTATATTTACCGACTAAATAACGAAACCAAGATATTTTCCAAGTATATTTTCGAGGAAAAAATATCAACCTTAAAAACGAAAACATAATGTCAAACTTTTGACACTCTTTTCATAACATCTTACTGCTTAAAAGTAGATGTTCAAGGCTTACTATTGAGGATTATTTATCTATCAAAGGAAAGTTAGTAATAACTAATTAATCAAATGGAAAACAAACATGGCCATGTAAGATTTAAAATTGGTCAAAACAGCATCCTTAGTTT
Organism: Stegodyphus dumicola; assembly: GCF_044657685.1. Taxonomy (NCBI): domain Eukaryota; kingdom Metazoa; phylum Arthropoda; class Arachnida; order Araneae; family Eresidae; genus Stegodyphus; species Stegodyphus dumicola. The sequence continues at coordinate 162,536,215 of NC_140781.1, read as the reverse complement.
GGTGAAGATTTTGTATTAAGCTAACGGTTTGGAAGGCACTCAAACACAGACCATTCTCTCCTCTTCAGGAGCAAAAGAATTTTTTCAAAAGGGAATATATATAAAAGGGGACTTTTGCTTTCGATGTATAAAACAGTTTATACATCAAAAGCAATGAGTAGAGCATAGCAACCTCGAATGTACCTGTGCCCAAAGATAGAGTATTGAAACATGAAAAGCTAAGACAGTAGGATTCTGGAAGTGTTAGGATATTATTTTCTTATTTTTATGTCATTAATTCCAATCCAATCTTTTCTAACTTATTCAGAATTATAATAAAAAGGTTTTTCACATTTTAATATTATTTTCCTCTACTGATGGCACTTCGTTCGTTTTCGCTTTGTCTGCCTCTTGGTTTATATGCAAAAGTGATCATCGCTTCTCCCATTTTGCATTTTTTTCCCTCTTGAGAAAGATGAACTTGTATATGATTGATTTGAAAATCTATAGAAATTATTCAAAAGCTAACCAAACTAAGGTTATTCCTCTGACTAATTTTAACTAAATAATCATTCACAGTAGACATATAAAGCATATTTTACTAGTTAGTACAATTTACTTTGAATCGTGTCTTGCGACTAATATTGAAATATGTATGCAGTGTCGCAAAACTGAATCCCAATACAGGAATAAAATTTAATAGAAATTCTTTAATAAACATTATAGTTATACGCTAAAGATACATACTCTTTCTTTACTAAATGTTTAATAGTATCTACATCTAATCTTATAATTTGTTACAGTATGTAGAGTCATTAGGACTTTTTTAAGGCAGAAGGTATTTATTTATTTATTATTATTCCGCCTGCTTCACCTCTCAGTGGGCAATTACAGGTCAGTCATGTTATCCTGATCGTTGCACCAGAAACCGTTTTTAGTTGTTTAACGTTTAACCTTATTATTCATAAATAGATTTAACACTAGTGTATTACTTTTGTTGGGTGCTCTAACTTACAATGTTTTGGGTATGTTAGTATAAAATTAGCAAAACGTTTAGTTAGTTTAGAGATATTTATATAAGTACATGCATGGAGGCTTGCTGCCTTTACTTGCCTTTACTTTGTTCTGACGCCCCGCTATCCGTAGTAATCCTGAAGAAGGTCTTTGAGGCTATGTGATCCCTGTAGTTGAGGAAGAGGGGCTTTGATGGAAGAGGTGAATGGACAGTCGTTGATGTAATGGGAGACGTAGGCATGAAAAAGAGCAATGCCCTCCCCGGAACTCGAACCTCGGACCTCTCAAATACGCGCCATGTGTGCTGACCTTTACACCAGGAAAGCATGCTAAGAAGGCGAAAGAAATACCTTGTATATTTACCCTTTTAAAGGGCGACTAGGGATTAGGGAACTCAGTCGCCAAATGCTGATTGTGGAGAATCATCCTGCACCACCTTTTTCAATTCGGCCGCCACTGTAGAGTCATTAGATTTTTTTAATGACTCTACAGTGGCGGCTGAAAGACAGAAAAAATGTGCAATGCCCTCGCCAGGACTTGAGCCCTGGACCTCTCGAATACGCGCCGAGTGTGCTCACCATTACACCATGAAGGCATGCTAAGAAGGCGGGAGAAATACCTCATAAGTATAATAATATATTTTAAAAACGTGTCACAGCAACGTAATTTATATTATTCATTTTAACGCTTTTGTTAAACGTAATTTGTATTATTCATTTTAACGCAAGAAATTTAATTTATTCATTTTGCAGACGAAACCAGCTCCAAAATATCATCATTAATTTAAATGTATTAACGTAGGATTAAAATGTAAACCTTTGCGAGTATTTATATTTGCAATACTCGTGCTCAGATATTGCTGTTTAGTGCAAGATACAAATATGTTCTCAAGCGGATATTTATAACACATCTGTCATATTAGTGCATGGCTAAAAGATTAGAATGCATTTTCGTCCAAGTATTTACATCACGTTATGCTCAGGTATTGCTGAGCTACATGTTTGTGAGAAATATAGCAATCAGTTAAATTTACATCGTTAAAATCCGATTACAGTGTACAAGGGTTAAGCAGAATATTTAACCCTGAAATTATACTTCTCATTGCTTGCTGTTTCAGTATGAAGTGCTGTTCTTGCAGAAATAGGTGTGTTTAATGTAGACACAGAAATAAATATGAGAGGTTATTTTGTGGAGAAAATAAAGCTTCTCGTAACACGATATACGGATAATCAACTACCTATTCACGAGGATTCGTACCACGGATCTTCGAACTGCTAGTTGAAAGTGATACTATTTACATCACAAATATACTCACGAGAGAATGTGATAATTCTTGAGATAATTCATATTTGCTCCCACACAACGGGCAGCTAAGGATAAGTGCAAGGTCCAGTAGATCAAATTCATGTGGTGACAAATTATCACACAACAGAGATGCCACTATAGAGTCTGTTAGGTGTTTTTGGAGTAGAAAGTGTGATTCGAATATTCCTTCACTGGAATTCGAATCATTCCATCTTCTAATTGCTAGTTAGATTTGCTATCCACACACATCACAAGAATATTTACCGGAGTATGCAATAAATCCTTATGTTTAGTAATGAATTATAGAACTTAATGTTTAAATACTGGTGTTTCCCTCACTGAAAAAAATCACTTTTTTTAAGATATACATGAATACTCCCATCATAGGCATTAAATAAAAGTATTAATTTGTGATAGAAATGTAACATACTTGTTGCTCGCTTCGAACTGAATTTTTATGACAGAAGTAAATTTTAAAATCTTTAATAATCAGAGCTTCAAATCTATTATCCCAGACACTAACCAAGTAATCGACAAAAAGTAGGATAAAACTACGAAATAAATATCATTGAACTCAAATTTGTATAGCTACGTACAAGCTCAACTAGAAGACAGTGAACTGGATTAACAGCGTCAAAATTCACTAAATCTTAGGCCTGAGAATTTTGCAAAAATTTAACTCCTTCCTATCAGAAATTTTAAACGATAGTTTATCAGTCTGTAAGATCGTTTTGATTACCCTTTTCTTGTGGGGTGGGGCCTATGTGTCCATGCGTGGACTGCATGGAATAAGGGTCAAGAAATTTAAGTTCACTTTGATGATTTCAATTTACTACTTAATATAAAGATAGATGTGTCAGAACCTATCACTTTGATTTTTCTTATTTTTCTGCCCAAATACAGGTTTAAATGACCATAATGAATGTAAAATTAATCTTTGCAGCTCACGGAAAAATATTACATAGCATACAGGAATCTGGAGGCAATTGTTAAAACGATAATAAATTTAGAAATTTAGAGCAAACTTTGATAATTGAATTTTCATTAATTCAACATACAGTTTTGATCATTGTAATAAATCCGTTAGTCATGATACAGACTGAAATCTCAGTAGTTGAAAGGAAATCGGTCGTTAATCAGTAGAAATCACAATTAACCGCTCAAGTAAACATTACTTCTGCTTGCTTTTCATTTACTATATAAGCTGCCTTTCTGCATCAGAATAGAATTTGAATTAGTTAAATAGCGAAGTAACATAAAGAAATCTGTTTCACTGTTATGCAAATTACATGAACAATACACTTAATGAGTTAGGATACTGATTTCATTACTGAAGTTAGGAGTAAATGGAAATGCTTCCCATAAATTTTTCCTTCTAATGGTAATTGCAAATTTAAATTAGTGACTTCTTTTCTTTTTACAGAGATTAAGGAATATTTCCCTCAGAAGTGTATACTAATTACATTGTTGAATCATGGATGTGTGAAATCTTAATCGTTATTTCCTGTGTCGGGCAATGTAGGATGTTCTTGCATGAGTTATCGAACTCGAGTATTCTTGCATGAGTTAATGGCATTGCTTTACAATATAACGTTACTAATTGTTTGCTCATTATGCTAAGAGTATTAAATGAATAGTGGTATGCATTTTAACTTCCTGATAAAGATTTCTACTTTTTTTGTGAGTGTGCGCTTAGCTATTAAATAATGCTTCGTTAGTTCATGTACTACTTAAATTAGGCCAGGGTGCTCGAGAGAAATTCAATTCTATAAAATTAGCGATTTATGAAATACATAGCAGACAAATACCTAAAGTATATAATTATGAATGTTTTTACTGGTACGGTTTCGAAGAGCATTCATTTCATCAATTACCTATTTCTTCTATAGTTTCGCTTACATTTGATGATTTTACCGAAACTCTGGTAGTATTAATTAATTATAGTGAGGTCTATTAACATTTTTGCAAAACATCTTTAAATAAAGTGGAATGAATTAATGTTAATTCAAACAAAAGGTGAGTAGCTGGAGAAAAACAGTGTTTATAGATGCGTTGACTAGCTGGAGAAAAACAGTGTTTATAGATGCGTTGATGCGTTGATATTTCACGCATTTTAGTACTTTGGTGTGGTGCATTGATAATACGGCAAAGAACACTAGGACTATCTGCCTAAGGGGAGGGATGCCTTCGTGGAGGACTTTCTAAGGGAAACTGGCTCGTATACACGTTACACATGGGGAAAACCACGAAAAAGTCCATACAGCCAGCCCGTTCGCGGGATTCGAACCTCGGACCGAACTACCAGTGTTCCGCGATTTCACCGCTCAGCCGCCTGGTGGGCCTTTAGTACTTTGAAGCATCAAAATACTGCAAAGGAAACTACAAGGGTTTCTTAAAACTTTGTTTTTAATTTTGATTCCAGTTACATTTTATACATATTAGGTTAGTTCTGCGTATACAAAATACATTAAGCGTTTCATTACAGCTCAAATTACCTTAATCTTTATCTAACATTTAGTGCAATATGAAATGTTGAATGAACCTATGGACAGGTTACATACAGCAATAAAGGAACCAAAACAGTTCGAAATTGCATACACCAGTAAAAATACGCATCTGAAGCGCTCAATGCAGACCAAATAAAAAATAAATCTACGATGCAACGCACACTAATTATGCTTCCCACGAAGTCCCGTATAATAATAGAATTACTAATATAGAATCTTTATGTTTTTTTAAACTCATTAGACTCGCAAATATGTATACTTCAATAACCCTTTAAAGCCTCTGCCTTTCTTTCTTGAGCTCTAATGTATTCTTATTTTGGAAATTCAAATGTATTTTCGTCTATGTTCATTTCGCCACCTGTAATGCAGCAAGGTGTTAGGAAAGGGTTATGTTAAAAACAATGCCGACAGTTTTTTTTATGCTTTGCGGTATGTTTATAGAGTACAGTATTGCGATAAGACTATACGCGTATTACTGATGGCAAAGTCTTAATTTACTCTTATCTAATTTTACTTATTATATGGAGCATCATGAAAAATATATAATTTCCCATAACGATAAGGACAATCTTGTACCAATTCCACAGAAGAATATCACATGCCATTTCTTTAGCCATGAATTGTTGGCCTCCGTCCAAAACATGCTTAAGCTATTACAATAATAGAAAGGTAGCATATCAGGACAACACAGGATGATGAACAGTATAACTACAGTTGAGTTCTTCCTGATAGTACCTGCAGTACCTTTATAAAGTATCCTACAATATAGTTTATATCCACTTATTATACGAAGTTCATTTGCATACGTTTTGTCAAAGTTATAAATTGTTACAATACTGGTATTCCTCCTGCGATAGTATAAAAAGCTGCTATCTGCATGAAGGTTTCTCCAACTATATAGTGAAAATGACCAATTTCCCTCAAAAATCCCTCTATGACTGCTCCCTTCACTTTAAGCAAATTGCCGTAATTCACTTACGTGTTTCGCCATATGTAAGAAATGCAGTCCATTGATTTTTTCGATTTTAAATAGTTAGTTGGTTATCTTGATCATTCCTCGAGTAGTTCAAGTTTCGTTTCTCGAAGACAAATTTAATCGACTTCCTGCTACACTTCACTAATAATAATAAATTATAAGGCATAATAAGTATTTAAATTTATTACAGATAATCTTCTGTTCGAATGCTAAAGAAAAGAGTTAAATGATAGTGAGAAAAGGCATTAATTTTAGAATCTAATTTGATATGCGGTTTGTTGAATGATTTATGATACAGTTATTCCTTTGTAGGATAATTTTACTGTAAAAATGGCACATAGTAAAAAAAAAAGACCTCGCCACATTTAAGGCACATATTTTATCATCACGAGTATATGCTGATCATTTATGCACTTTATTATATTTAACACACTTTCTCTAAAACAATAGTCTTATTAACTTATTCATGATAAATCGTTGGGTTTTTTCCCTTTCACTTCCGCCTCTGAAAGCGAATCTACTGGCCTGAATCAAAAACCAATCAATCAAGCGTGGCAGATCCAATCAGACGCGGTGTCATTTAGGAGACATCTCGGAGCACACACACCTTACTAGTTAATGAATGTTACCCTGTAGGCAAGTGTTATCAGTCAACTATGTACTTCCTGTTACGTCGGTACCCTCAGGTAGACGAATATCTGGATGCCAGGTATTAGGATATTAATGACACATGTTAGGAACTAATTCTGTGTAACATGGATACAGTAATGTCATTTGGATCAAAACTAGTGCTACGAGTTCATTACTAAATGCATTACGCTTTGATAGATGCAATATTGCTGAAGGTATAATCGGGCTGATGTTTGGTCAGCGTTGACGCTTATGACGAAAAATATTTGATAGCTCTGGCATTCTAGTGTAAAACCTAATGATATTCAGAAAGAATATTCCAGAGAAGTAACTTATGCAGAAGGTAAGAGTATGCGAGTAGTTCTGTAGGCTTCAGTCATAATACGTACATTTCATTAAAAACATTTTTGATCTCCCTTCAAATATCAACACAGTTTAACCTCTGTTACAAACTGTAGTACTTAATTTGCAGCAACTAATATATAAAACAAAGTAATTATGTAACTGCTTTATTAAGGACAATCTATAGCAATCTAAAATTGCTCGTTATACAGTTTAACAAAGATTATAAATAAATTATGAAGACACTTTTAAAGAAAACAATGTACATAGGACTCTCAATAGTGCAAAGCTAAGGGAAAATAATTTTGAGGAACTGTCGGTTTATCATTAGATGCCTTATTTGGAAGCAGAAAAAATGAACAGCGGCTTCGTCGTGACTCGAACTCTGGACCTTCCGATTACTAAACGAATTGCTTTCTAATTCCACGAAGAAGGCAAGCGGGAAGAACGGAAAGAGACTTTACAATGCAAAGATGCCAAATGGCAGAAAAAGGTCAAACACAAAGTTCATAATAGTAGAAAAGAGTATGCAGAAATTGCATTAAATAAAATAGTAAATAATGAAGAATGTTTCCTGGAAAAATCATTACAATTACCGTGGAATGAAATAAAAAAGCATAGAAAGAAATCCGCATTCCTTTTATCTTAAGGGAAGTGTAAGTGACGAACAGATAAAAATCCAAGGAAGTTGCGTTTCGTATAGTAAGTACGCGTTTTGGTTTCGAAATCTACTCCTGATTCAACAGTATTGTAAGAAAATGAATATATTGGTAATGAAACCGAAACAAAATAAATAAATAACTAATAAGTAAGGAAAATGATTCAAACTGATCCTGCATAGTATTGCATTTTAAAAGTTTTGCAATTATTAACTTTCTAATGCACAAAGGCTTTTATAACAGTAATAATATTGTTTAATTCGCACCTAAAGTTAAGTTGCAATTTACACTTTTCAATTCTGAAGATTTATTCTGAGGTCTTTTTGCTCTTTTTGATCGAATTAATGTAAATTTTACTCATTGCGTTAATATATTGCAATTCAGTTTTCTCATGTAGGTATATTAGAACTTCTAGAATTTATTTCAAAGATGAAACATCATGCATCATTTATAGCTTTACGTCTTACATGTATAGGAAAAATGAGCGTCATACACTGTTTCACAATCCTGAAAGCACCACGGTGTTGAAGTAAAAGTTTAAAAGATTGTGCAACACTTTACACAGGTTTATATTTCTTTTCAACAACTGTGAATTTCTTTGGGAACAGCGTATTATTGATTTTCATTTGAAACCGATTACACGTTGCTGAAAGAAAGATGATAATTACTGCTCGACGAAATATCAATCGATAGCAGGTGTTAATATTACTCTTATAATTTTCAATAGAAAGTTAATAATATCAGATTGTCTCAGTAACAGCGAATGCACGATTTTATGTTTTCTTTTATATTACTACTGAAAACAAATGTTAAAATTTAGATATTTTATATTGTAGAATGAAGGTTTCGGATTGGATTAGTGTACCTATATGACAACGAAACACGCAAAGGCTACCTGTCTATGGGGAGGAATACCTTCGAGGAAGAAATTTAAGAGAAACTAGTTCATATTTACGTTGCACTAATTATGTAAAACCATGTAATTTTCTGCTGTCATCCAGTTCGTCGCGATCTGAGCTCTAATCTTACTACCAGAGTTCAACAATCTTACTGATCGTCCACGGTTGGGCGTAATTGGTTCGGACAAAATCTTATAAGTTACTTTCACCAACATTATTACTCAACGTTATTCACATCTGAAAAATTAATAATAGTTATTGAGTAATTGATTTAAAGAACGACACAAATTTTTAAGCTTTGTGTTGAACAACACATGCTCAGTTGCTTGTATTGTATTGTATTTAAGAATATATGACTCATTATTCTATTGCTCCGTTTTTCGGTCTGTAAGTTTACTCTGTTTTTGTTTCATAACTTCTAAAACAAATATACTGTTAATGGATGAATGTATGTTATTTTCCCGGTCTTCGCATAATTAGCGTAATTTTTGAGATTATCTACAGGAATTTTTCCATTTATTTAATAAGCAGATTGCTACCTCTTATGTCCCGCTGCAGTTGCAAGGGATGATGAATTGTTAAGAATACACATACGAACTTATAAATACCTATTTAACACTACTAATTTTATTTTAATGTCATTTCTTCTCAAATTTCTTACTTAAATTGCATTTAAAATGAGGCAAAATCAGAAACTTTTCGATCATGTCCCCGATATGTTCCTTTAGTCTGCAATTCTGATCACCGACGTAAAGTTTCTGTCCCATAAACGAACTTCAGTGATCATCATTTAATATGAGCGCGCTCATTGAATCGAGTCAGCAATGAATCGATCCAGCTGACAAAGTCTTTTAGACGAACACGTAGGCAAGTGTCCACAACAAAGACAAGCTAATGGCGCAAGCGATTAATCCTATGGCCTACCAGAAGGAAATCGCAGTAAATAAAGCAGCTTTATATAACATTAATGTTTATGAGGCCAGTCTGAGGCATCAGGTGAGCTTAGGAGACATTATGGAGTGACGGAGATTTGCCATCGAACTGATCGCTGCATGCGCTTGTCCTAGGAGAATTCATGGGGAAGGATTTCGAGCCGAAATAATTGCAAGGGAAATGCTATCCGCCGAGTACTTTGGTGCAATGGAGAATATAAGGGATTTGGATGAGAAATGTTATTGACCTAGATTAATTATTAAAACTCACATGGTACGTCCTCCGAAACATTCTTTACCAAAACACCGATTATTTTTATTCATAAATCGCTGAACGAATAAAATATGAACGTATTTGAACAAGAAAGGATGAAACTGTTGAAATATAACGTTCGTACTGAAATAAAAGGTATATAAAACATGTTCCCTACGCAAGAAGAAATTACTTTGTCAAAACTAGCGAGTATAAACACTGCGTGAGATAAAGCGTGCCATTACTTTTTAGAATTCAAATAGAAACCTTATGCATTAACTCATCTTCATGAAATTTGAACAATATTATATGCTTGAAGTAGTTAATTACTTAGTTTTAACAAAAGCATAAAATTACACATAAAATCTCATTTTCTTTGATATTTAAAACATTGTGTTTTATTATCATTCTCCAAACTTCAAGTATGAACAGAAGCCATGAAAGAAATTCTACAGAGCGTAGCATTTAAAACTCATTGCTTATGTCATCCGAGTTCAGGAAAGCGAAAGTCGTTAATCATTTCAGAAGAAAATGTAGTACTAAAAAAACTTCTGCTGTTCAGATTCATCTTGATGTGATTAAATTCAGCAATGGCCTCGAATCATTTCTTAATTTCCAAGATTAAGTTCCTTTCAAGGCAGGTTAGTGCTTTTAAAATATTTTTTTCTGGTATAAACTCCCAATGTAAAAAGGGTAAATACATAACTTTTTCTTGTAAAAATAAGACATTCATAGCAGCAAAAAAATCTTCATGAAAAGTGAAAATGAGGTACTTTTAAATTAATGTGAATTTGCATAGAATGCTTACATTGCAAACTTTCTAAAGCAATATGGCCATTATTAAAAACATTCACGCTGCACTATAATATAAATATGCATAATGCTAAGTATATACTTTACAACAATAAAATAAATGATTTATGATCAGTGTGTAGCCTACAAATTATTAACCCTCTCCTTTAAAAATGTAACAAACACAGTAGTATACCTCGATAAACGTCCGCTTTCAAATACGTCCAACTTAGTATACGTCCTATATGGACGCGAAAACTTTTGTTTGTTCTATGACATTTGTTTTAATACGGCTTGAGTTCGATGAGTTAAGGGGACTCATACACCTTAAAACCCATAAGATGTTCGAATAGGTGACTGTTGCAAGAATTGGGATAACTTATTTATTTTAAAAGCAATTACTACCAACATTTTACAGCTGACTACATAATATAGCTGCTTTCTGAAATAGTTATCAGAAAGTTTGTGTTGCAGAAAATATTTTTATAATTTAATCCGCTTCGTGACAACATTTTTCGTCATGTTTCCAACTTGCGCGCACAGTTTAAAACATTCTGTTTCATAATTTAATTCCATATTTAATATATAGCTTTTGTAACACTTGAAAACTACTGTGAACCTAAAATTCTAATAATTTCATGTTAAATTTTTATTTTAATTTGAGTTAAGTTTATAAAATGTAATTTATTAACAAAAATTTTAATGTTTTCGTCCATAAAATTTTTCAATATTAAAATATTCATCATATTGTTGGTTCAGTTAGAAAGTAGTGCCCATATAAAGAATTCCATCACATTTCAAGTACGTACCATTAGCCATTTTTAAAATATCATGCGCGCAAGGTGGAAACGGGGCGAAATATTTTGTCACAAAGAGGATTAAATTACAAACATATTTGTGGCAACACAAACTTTCTGGTTACTGTTTTCCAAAGCAGCTATATTATGAAGTCAGCTGTAAAGAGTTGGAAGTAATTGCTTTTAAAATAAATAAAATATCCCAACTCTTGCAACAGTCACATATTCGAAGATCATAAGGAGTTTAAGGTGTATGAGTCCCCTTAACGGCTGCGCGCACTGCACTTGTTAAGCTCTTTCCAGAAATGCTTTACTCTCCGCGAGTTATAGTATCACTGTTCCTATAATCAGTAAACAAACCGCGCTATAACGCTGCACTTACGAGTAATGTGCTTTTTTGAGCGTAAAATTTTTGTAAATTCATTAACATTGGTAAATTTCTTAAGCTTTAGTAAATTTAGTGAGAAGAGTTAAGCAAGAAAACTGTTAGGATAACCATAAAGGTGGAAAAGTGTGAGGATGGTACGCTTATTCGGAACATAGATATTAAATACCGTATGCCGAGTACGATGGTGACTACGATTGTGAAAAACAAAGATGCTATTAAATCGGCTAACCTTGCTGCGAAGGGGCGGGGGAAATTCGATCACCAAACAAAGATCAGAGACTTTAGAGCATGCTGAAAAATAGCTTCTGACCTGGATCGAAAACCAAAATACGGACAGTATCATGTGCAGTGTTTCATTTATGTGCAGTATACATTTCACCCATTGCATTTGTATTTCAGTATTAAAGCGTGTTACAATAATAACAATATAATTTTTATAAGAACCTATTCATTTTCCCTTTATTTCTTATTGGAAAAACTGATTTGGTATACGTTCAAGGATCTTGAACGGATTAATGACGTATGCCGAGGTACCACCGTAATTAACTGTAACATACTCCAACTTTAAGCTACTTATACTTTTCTTTTATTATTAGAGACTTGTCACAAAGTCTTTTAAAAACCAAACTTCTATTTGAAATAAATTATTAACGTATATCTCTGTGAAGCTATTTGTTTTTAGAGGAATTCCTTAAGTGATGGAATGGTATGAAGACCATGTAATCGCTTGTGAAGAGAACATGGGCATCAAAAACACCACGAAAGGCCTTGTATATACGCTCATTTCTTTGAGTACAATGTGAGATAAATTAGGCCTTTTTCACAGATTTTATCACTTTGGGCCCTGGTCATCTCAATTATAGATCATTATTATTTACGTCAAACTAAGCTACATTATCCAGATTATTAATGCTGATTTTCTTGAATGATTTTCTAATTAATGTATTAAAGAACTTGCGTTGCGTCTTCAGAAATTACTTCAGAGAAACACGTGTCTCCCGAAATGCTATTTATAAATTTTATCTATTATATTTGCAAAATTTCAATCCATAATTATTAACCCGTATATTTCTTAATTAATGTTTGAGTACCCTTTTTCGGTTGCATAATCAATCAGTCAAACGTTTTGCTCGATCGCGGTAGTAAAAGACATTAAGAGAAGGAGAAATTCTAAGTAAACTCCGTTAATCACTTCTTGGCAACCTGTCTCAACTCCCATCGGAGAAGGCAAAATGAACACGAGACTTTAGCTGCTAAATATTACAGTGCCCCTCTCCCTGGGACCTGGCTACACATAAAAGATTAGGAATGAGGAATCGTGTCCTGTAGTGCTGTACGCTTAGCGGACTAAACCTTCGTGGGTCGTTACACAAGAAGTGTACGAGAAAGATCAACAAGACATAGCTCACTGTCCCTATTCATCAAACAACAGCTAATTCATTGACTATCCCTAAAGGATGTTTATCTCGGCACCACACTGATCAGGATGCTTAAAGTAGGCACTATGTTATTAGCTAGATAATTACAAGCGAAACCTTTTTGTACTGATATTTCTTTAAATAATTTCATTAGAACTTTATTTTTTAATAATAATTATTATTTAGATTTTACGAAGCAATTTAAGAATTTGCGCTCACTTCTCCTTAGGTGGAGTTGATTGTCTACGGTGCACACAGATACTAATTTTAAGAATCAAATGCATATTTCTTAATTTTCATTTAATTTCAAATGAAAGTTATTCTTTACTTCTTAATTTTGTTCTAGACAAATACAAATTTTAGGCAGAAAAACGCTTTTACTAAGAATTTTATTTATTTATAATATCTTACAGTATCAGTTCAAATGGCAAGCAGCATGTAAGAAGGAACAGCTGTTAATTTACTTTTTTTCACTTTTTGATGTATTTTTCTCTGTGGACGATTATTCTCTCAGAGTTGTTAAACTTCTTAAAAATGTGCTACGATATTCACTCATTTGCATGATGGATGAGGATAAGAAAATAATGAAAAGAAAAAGAGCCAGCTAGTAGTTTTTAATTAAACGAATTCATTATAAAACTACTTTCCACTTTTTATGTGTTGTTGTAAAACTAAAACAGTTGTTATTAGCCTGTTACAGGACTCAAACTTTTAATACATTTGCACGATATCAGCATCTTAAGAATGGCATTTAGAACTGAAGCTATATATCAGTCATACCATGAAACACGTTATATGTGAAGTTCATAAATTGTATCGCATTCTTATCAGGGTTTGTTTAAATTATGTTTCAAGACTAAAAATAATCTTATTTTATGACTTCAATCATTTACTTTGACAACACATTTTTGCATTTATTAATGATCATTATATATGCCTCAGATAATATTTATCAAGTAAAACACTTTACATTGGTTGAAACCTTTCACCTCTTATTTATTAAAACATTTCACCACTTAAATTTTAGCAAATGAATTATAAAATAGAATCGTAAAATTCTGAATCGGTGTGGGTCAAAGTATTCATACGACAGCCAATACAAGTGAGCCCGCAGTCTGCAAAATATATATTTCGTTTAACAAATATTCACAAATATGACCTATAATGTTAAATAATATTACTATCTTGTGTTTAATATTGCTGGCTAAATTCCTAAACGTTCGTTAAGAAAGCTTGTAATAGCATTTATTTTAAATTATCTTTCAGTTATGACAAATAAAACAACACTAAGACACAAACGTAAAATAAAAACTCTCAACTATATCGAAATTCAATGTCATTTTGAGCAAATTTATCAGTAAAATACTTTTGCCTTTCATTTTAAGGAAAATAATATAATACGCATTAACTAGAACATTATGGGCCCTCATGCGAAGCAACGAGGTTATCAAAATTAATATTTACCCATATGATATCAAAAGTCTACACGTGCAGTGCCTAAATGCAAAATACATTTTGTGAAACATTATTACAATGAAATAACATATGTAGCTTTGTGATATTTGCTTAAGTTCAAGTGTTTGGAATATGGTATGTCTTTGGAAAGAGATAAAAATTTTCAGCTAACTGATTTTTGAGAGATCTTCCGCAATGTAGAAGATCAGCAATTACAGCTACATTTGCAATGTAAATAGACGCATTTGTAGAGTCAACAATACTTGAATCAACAAGGTTTCATATCGAATTGGCAATCCATAATAAATTCCAAGAAAACTGCTAAATTCAGGGCTTCAAAATTCATCCTCCTTCGGACTTTATTGTTTCCATTTGCGAGCTTACTATAACTTTGCATTCTGTTGGGGATAGGCGCAATATACTAGATCCAACAGTAACATAAAATAAATCATGATAAAACTGTTAACCTGCCGTAGATTTATGGAGTTACTTATCGATAGCGTTACCGGGTATTATGATTTCATTCATTAACAGATTTTTATGAGCTAAATGAAATTTAATCTCTGTGTATACACATTATAAAGTTTGACAGTGACTGTGGCGGGGAACGAAGCAGCAGCGGTAATGGAGACAGAGAGGCCAGCAGTAATAGCGACAAAGCAGCCCCAGCAGTTGTATTAGCAGTAAAGCAGCCAGCAGAAATATATGTGGTAATAGTTTAGTAAATTACAATCGCAGTGGTTAACTTCTTTTCCTAATAACAATAAGAAAAAACTAAAAATAATTATTGACATCACGGCAACCTTCTAACTGGCAAAAAATGTTGTAAACTAGAAGTTGTTAAATTTTCTTAGAAATCAAGCAATGGTATAATTTTCTTTGAAATCAAACAGTGCTATAATTTTCTTTGAAATCAAACAGTGCTATAATTTTCTTTGAAAGAATACTTTGTTTAATTTACTGCCTTTAAAATTTAAAAGAAAAGAAATAATGCGATTGATAATTGAATAAAACAGTGAGTCAAACTCATGAGTGTGCGACCCGTGAATCAAATTATCTCAAATAACATTTCACAAAACTCCGTTAGCCTCTAATTTATATTTATTTGTATTAAATAATTAGTTACAGTTTTTAAAAACAGCGATTAGATGAATACGAAACGCTTGAATAAGGTTAATTTAGATGCAGAACTGTTGCAGTGAATTTTCTGTAGTCTCATTACAGAAGCTAGAGTACTTTTAATGAACGGTGAAATAAGATGTGCGAAGTGAACCTCTCTCGTCTTAATATCATGATTAGTCATGATACTTTTTCAGAAAGCTAAAACTTATTTCCTATTTAAAAGCGACTAGTAGATATATGAAGCTGAGATTCATAAAATTCTAGAAAGCTCTTCGTATTCTTAACCATTTTTGGCGACAACCATGTTTTTTTAGAATTTATTTAAGGAATTTAATATTTTAATGAAATTCGTATTTTTTATACTCATGTCAAGATATCAAATAAATCAGCAGTTTTTTAGTCTGACAGTGTGTAACGATGACGTCTAGTAGGAAACAGCACAAAGTTGGCAAGAAACTCACATTGTTTTGAGAGCAATAAATTTTCCTGGCATTGGTTCTACTCCATCAGTAACATTTCTAACAAAATTTATGTAAGATTAAAAGTTCTAAAAGTGTTAAGATTTGAGGATTTATCTCATTTTTTAATAAACGTGTAAGACTGCTATTGATCTGCAAACTACAGTTGGGTCACGCAGATCCTAATAAATAAGGTAGCGAGTTATTGTTGAGACTTAAGAACTCGCAAAAAAAGGAACGTTAAACCTTACTTATTTTAATCTGACCTGAACGTAATGCACGATTTGAGCTACAGACACCCCCCCCACTCGTGATAGTTTAAATTAAGCAATGACAGGCAATTTAATTCAACAGCTGATTCTCTACACATTCACTTTAGAGTTTAGAGTATCGACTGTTCAAAATGTCAAAGTCAGTGTATCACTTTTAGGAAGAGCTGACGAAATCTAACAGCAGAGGCGAGTGTCAGAAGCTCTCTGTCACAAAGATTCGAAATTCTAAGCTTAAATGCAACCAAAACTAATTTGCTTTCTGTTGAGGACTGTGGAAAAAACCTTATATTACAGATCGAAATTATTAACTGTTTAACTAATATAAGAACTTTACAAACGTTTAAATAAAAGTCAGAATATGTTGGCAGTGATAGCAAATGAATTACAAAAGATCTAGAACCTACTCTGTCAGTGGATTAGTTAATTTTTAAAAGTAAAATTTATCATTGTAAATGTATCATTACAATCTTGACATTAGGAACTGACTTCTTAATTTGGCCACTAACTCTAAGGTTACACTGTCATGTCATCTATCTGCTTTTCAATCATTGTCCTTTGCTAATGCCAGTGTAACAGTATAAGTCCTGATCATTTTATTAACAACTATTGCTCTTCTACACTTATTCAGTATTTTAAATAATCTCTAATACATCTCCGTAGCTTTTTCATTCTATTACTGATATTAATTGTTGTCTATAAAGATAGTTAACCTGTTAAAACTATTTTTTTTGTTTGTATTCTGAATAGCTGAATTTAAATGAACACGACTAGATGTTAACAGCTCCTTGTGGGATTAAATTTCATAAAGCGATAGAAGCTATAAAATCTAGCAAAATATAGTATTAGTTAATTTTTATTGAAGTATTACCTTTTGTAATTAGGAGATACATTAGAATTATGAATATCTCATACATTGTTCTTTGGGCACAGGGAGAATATTTTTGGATTTATAAAACGGGTTTTAAGGTGTTCCAGGTTTAAACTAAAAAAAGCCTTGAAAAATTTTGCCTCAGAAACATTTGAAGTATAAAATACTTATATACTAAATATATTATACATAAGAAATGTTTTAAATCAATATTCCAAAGGAAAGAAGCAAAATAATTTTATTTTAAATAATGCATAACCCTCAGAAGTTTCTTAGCAATAGAATGAAACTCGTTTTATATATTTTCCCCAACATCACATGGAACCAATGTCCAAGCGTAGTTTAGTCCGATATCACGCCAGCGGAATTAGCTTTCATGTTTCAAAATGAAACACTAAAATCAAATAATAATTCATTATACGATAAATAGTGGGAAATGGTGAGAAATTTTGTCAGAACAAATAAGAAAGGAAAAAGTTTGCACATTCTAAATGGTTGATGGACTAATGACCTAATGCTTGGAAGCTGTGAGATGTTTATACCGGTTTCGATTCCCAGAATCGAAGTTGGATCATCGCACTGATGATTATATTGTTTTCTTCCATAAGGAAAATAAATACAAGATAGTTTTCCTTAAAATTTAAGAAAGAGTCTTCAGTTAAGCAGAAATCAATATGCATTTAATAGCAATTAATTAGCCATGAGACCTCAATGATTAGATAAAAGAAATAAACCTGCATCGCAGTGAGAAATATAATATTATACTAATTTTTTGCTTCTAGAAATAACACAGCTAATGGATAAAATGAGTAGTCATGCTTTGGAAACATCGGGAAATTTAAAATCTTCTCTAACCCACTCTCAGCGTCATAGACGGAAAATTCCGTATAGAAGAGTTCATTACACATGGAAATTTTTGCCAGCTTTTATTTCGGGTTGGATGTATATTGGAAGAAAAAGAATCAAGGTACAAAGTGAGAGGGTCTTTTTTTAAAATTATAATCAAGAAAATACCATTTATTGATGACATTTTGAAAAATTTTGAAATTTTAGGGCTAAACCCGTAACGCTACGTTTACGTGTCCTCGTAAAACTAGATGGCAATGCTCATCCGCATGCAATATCTTTGTGGTCATAATATTTAGAAACAGCTACAGGTACAAATAAGGAGGGCACAATATATTTACCAGCAGGTGATCCAGGTGTTGTCCCTTCCTACTAATTATTCTCAACATCTTGCGCTCTGTGGAACTCCGAGGATCCCCTCAGGAGAAATATGTGGGTCCAAAAGCTATCACTCGAATGGATTGTAAAGCTTACTGACTTAAATCAGAATGAGCATATGTGGGATGTCTTAGAATTGCAAGGCACAAAATATCTCCCCAGGGAATTTGGAAAACGCGCCTTCAAAAGAGTAGCATGGAGTTCTCAATGACGTGATCAACATTTTGATAAATTTTGTGTAAGCAACCATTTTCCTTTCATTTTCAAATTTCCATATATTTGGCTTTAAATTCAATATTTTGATAATAATCAACAGGAAAGCAAGATAATTTATTTTAAATAAAACTTTTATACAAACTGTTTTTTATTCTTTTACAATAAGTAACAATTAAGGTTATTTACTCTCAACATCATTTAATTGTGATGAGAAGTGTATTTAAGTGTAAGTTTTTTTATGCATTGTAATGAGTTTTGAGCAGTGTAAGCTTTTTGATGAATTGTAGTTCTCTCATTTAATATAATTTTCGCAGCTGTTAAAATTTGAGGCTCTGAACATGGATAAATTTTATAAAGACTGTTGTTTCATTAAGGTAAGTGTGCCATCTGAGAAGCTAAAGCAAGTTACAACATCAGACGAAGAAAAAGGTAAACTCGTTTTCTAAAGACTCTTCTTCCAAACAGATCTACGAAAATACAAAATAATAACATCTTATGTTTTCTTTGAATATCCAGTTGCAATGTGGAATGTAAGAAAATATTTCTAATAAAAAAATCTCTTTGGGCAGAGAAATGGACTGAATGCTGATACCGCGAAAGCTGAACTTCAAATTATGGCCAAACTGGGATGATGATTCTATGAGCCTGCTGCTTGAAGTCTAACTAGAAAATAAAATTTCGTTTTACACTATATTTCTTATTCTTAAAACAACCTTTATAATGCAAATATGTTACTGTAAATAAATGTAAATTTCGCAGTCGCGGAACATTTTTATGATACAGGGACAAAGTGTTCTCCCTTATCTTTTTAAAAATTTGAGAGCCCTATATGCAAATTAATGTCACTGTCTAATTCTTAGTTCATTTTCTAAAGATTGTACTTCAGTTTTCAATTATCTCTTAATTATCAGAAATATCACTTGTTAATTGTTATGCCGCTGAAAAATATTAAAAGCTAGGTTATAAAACGATACTTTAACGCTCAGTTACTACTATTACAGTGAAAACAAGAGTATATACTTCTTACTTAAAAAATTATTCCTTGCAAAAATTCAATGAATCTAAGAATACATTTCTTATGCCTTTTTTACTTCACTGGGAAGAGAAGGGAAAATAAAATTGTTATACCATTCCGTTTTATGGATAATTCATTACATCGTTTATAAACTAAAATTATCGTAACTACGGCACGATTAGTTTTGTAAACTAAAAATTATCGTTAATTACGGCACGATTAACTTTGTAAACTAAAATTATCATAACTACGGCACGATTAACTTTGTAAACTGAAATTATCGTAACTACGGCACGATTAATATTCTAGGTTTTTATTTTTTTTTTATTTTTAGGTATTCGTTTTAAGCACAGGATGATCAAAAAGTCAGAGAATCATTAAAAATCTGTATTTTTGTAAGCTTTTAATATGCGATTATAGTAACACAAGTGACAGAGAAATATAGACAATCATGCTTATTTTAAAAAGTTTTTATTACGCGAATTTTTAAATATTACTTCATGTTGTGCAAGACTTTTCATATGTAAATTAACAAAATTATCCATAGAAAAGGCACATTTGGCAATCATTATTACTGGGAACTGCCTCAAGAACTAATATATATCAGCAGCAAAAACAGAAAGAATCGTTTTTTTGTAAGTTTTGTAAGAATTGTTGATGCGAGCCAACAAGCATAGCCCTTAAGACTACAAAAAACTTTGCAAAATATATGTAAATTCGTGAATTTTTGTAGCCGTATAACAAAAAACCACACTATTTAGGGATATGGATAACCATTTGTTACTAAATTTGGTAACTTATTATTCTATTACTTCCGAACGTTGAGTAAAAAATAAAGCAATATGGGGTGATGTTCCATCCAGAATTAATGTCGCAAGTGCAATTTTGGCATTTCGTCTTATTAGAGAAAATATTTATTTCATGATATTTCAGTATACTGCTTAATCTGATACTAAAATTCTGATGCGCAAATTCGAAGAAACAAACCGGTGTGGTGAACACAAATACAATCAAGAAACCTTCGTAAATTTTTTTTTTTTTACCAAAAACTCTAATTTCATGCATTACTGTGCTAATTGTTTTACCAGACATTGTTATTGTTAAGACACTGAACTGCAACTGTTTCAAATGCGTTTCTGCAATTTTATAACATTTCAGTTAAAAGATGAAAAACGTATAAGGACTTGCAAAACTTTCTTTTATTCTGTTACGAAATTTTCTCATTTTTTTGTTTTTGTATTTTTAATGTAGTGGTGATGACATATAATTGCATTTTTGTAAAGACGAGACTAACCATAGCATAGTGGCAAATAAGTTCTCCAAAAAAAGAAAAGAAGAATACACCTCATATTTAATTTTCTTTAACATAGTGGGGGAAAATATTTTAAAATACATGAAACAGATTTTAACATATAAAGCAATATTCGTCGCAAAATGCTTTATCATATGTTTTGCTTAGTAATCCTTTAAAATAATTATTGTTATTTTCAACCACTGAAATCTTGAATGTATGATTTTGTCATTTGATTGATTACTTCTTTTTCTAAAATAGTTTGAAGTCCAGAAAATAACTCCGACATCTTCTCATCTACTAGATGTTTATATTTTGCTACTATGAGTAATGTGATTTTAACTGAATTACATCTAGTTCTAATTTTAATTTTTGTAAAATATTCATACAGCTAATGTATAAGAGGTTATAAATGTTAATGGGTTTCGTTCAATAGTAAAACAGAGAAACTTAATCCAAAAAAACCTAAATTTAAATTCTTCATTCAAAAAAATCAAATTCTGTATCCAAGAAAACCTAAGCTCAGATTCTTCATCCAAATAACTTAAATACAAATTCTTTATTGAAAAACGTAAATACACTAAGCCTGGATTATTCAGAAAGTTTAAGCTGAACTGTGCACCTTTCACGCTTGCTTTATTTCTGACGAATGTAAACCCGCATTTGACATATTACACATAAGAATTTTCCTGTTCTGTCAGTTATTTATTTTACGAGCTAAATGACAAACATTTTGTCCTATTGCAGATTATGTACCTCTTGTCACCTACAGAAGAACAAGAAATATTCCGCAGGAAATTAGTAACGTCTTCTTTCAAATGTTTCAAAAGCTATGTGCAAAACAAAGGCTCAGGATGTGAGGAGAAAACTCGAGAGTTATAACCATTCATAAACTGTGCCAAACAATGAAAGGAAATTCTGCTTTTAGAATACAAGAGAAAAACATCAAAATTTTCCCCCAAATCAAATTCTTCAGAGCCATAATTAATAAAAAATTCTCAAGTCTCCAACATATTTCTCACTGAACGAAGAAAGTACACAAATACAAGAAATTTCAAAATGCGTGCGAAGCTCAGACTGGGGATTGAATTCTCATATTCTAAAACTCTGCATCAGACGGTAATATTTCGTATTGCAAACTGCGGAGCAATTACCTTGACTTTTCCAATGAAAAGAAAGAAGAAAAAGGAGTTACCATCCATATAAAAACTTTTTCTCCTCCAAATTAGGAAGGCCTGCCGTACCATCTCTAATTATGCTTTGTGTGTTTTATCAGGAATCCCTCTAATTTACATCCAGTCAGAATAACAGGCTACAACTCAAAAGGAAGCCTAACATGCTTGATAAAGCCTTTGCTTGCTTCGGCAAAGTGAGAATTTAAGTACTGTCTTCAAATGACACATCTTTCGCATCGATTGAACTGAAGAATTATTCCTAAGAACAACAATCATAATTGCATCTTACCATTAGCATTTACCCGAAGGTTCAAAAACCGATGGAAACGTGGGCTATGTCTATGTGATTTTCATGCCAGCGGAAGATGAGATGACGTGGAATATTTTCTTAAAGCCACAGAACAGTTTATTCCAAGCTGAACTACTAGCAATTGAATAAGCAATTATTTATTCAGCGACACATGAATTTACCAAACTAACTATCAAATACCAAAGTCTTTCAAAGTTTTATGCACTTTAAAACATGAAGCATTTTTCCTAAATAGTTCAAGATATTTTTTAATAATCGACAAGAGCCCTCAAATTAATATTACAATTGCTTAGGTGAAAGCTAACGCAAGCGTCTTTGGTAATAAATATGCAGATCAACTCGCAAACGAAGCGGCCCAGAATATCAGTACTAGAACCTAGATATAAAATGGCCAAGTTCAGATGAAAAATGCAGAGAACAAACAATGGCAAACTGATTGGGATAATGTCCTTTAAGGTAAAAGACTCGCCGAATTTCAGCTACAAGTAAACTACGATAGGAAAGAACACTAATTTCTTTCTAAACCAGTCCTGGGCACGGTCCCTTCCAAACGTAATTTTAGAAAAAGAAGCTCTCTTTTAATGATAATATTAGTGAAATAGGTGGGGAAAGAGGAGATCCTTATCATTATATTTTCAAAAGTCCGTTAACGGTTTTGCATATCACAGCAAGCTCCCTGTAACAGACTTTATTACCTTTCAAGGGGTACCTAGTAAAAACGAAGCAGATGAAGTGCAAAATAATTAAAATAATGACTCTTTTCCAGTCCTACGGCACTGAACAATGTCACCCATAGGACATCATCCAAACAGCTCCTCCTTCTGCAAAATTATTACTCATTCTTTACAGCTTATTTAATATAATACTTAATATCATAATAGCAACTTTGTAAAATGAATAATAATTGTAACAATTTCAAATATTGTTGTGATGAGGAAAATTTGCGCAATATAAAAAGGCGCATCAAATGAAGACTACTCATGACCCATTCCAAATGACGCATTCCATTATCAAATTCCTTTTTCCAAAGCACAGTGTCTCATTCCTAGATTTAGATTGGAAATTGTATAAACATAATGAATAGTAATAATGCAATAGTATGTACTACAGTGTACTGTAACCGATCAATAAGTGTTTTGCCATAGAGAAACAGTAAGGAGAGAAGGTGCCTCTTTGCTATTTGTGCATATTGTGTATCCTCCGTACTTCTGTCTAGATATATATATTTCTATGGAGTCACACAGACGGTATGGTGCTTAGTGACGCTGATTATCGTATCGATGGGTCCAGAAGATCCAGAAGAACACAGGAATGTTTATAAGCGTATAGTGTCTGTCCGGCAAGGGAACACTCTAAATGCATGGCGTGCTAAAAGTGCTCTCGAAAGTTTGTTGGTAGGTAAAGAGAGATGGAAAACTCTCTAACCGCCCTTCGCCATATTCTTCATCAAAATTGGAGCCGAGTTTTACTCTTCACAAATTCTCGTCGGTACTTAATATAACTTCGGGAATGCATGGGTGACTGCCTTGTTTCAACCAGTACCTGTATATTTTCATTGAAAGATATTTTGTTAATTATACACGAAATGACCTTCTTTATAAAGCAAGTCTGGTATTAAATTGCTCATTATATTCTTAATGTTAAATATTATACTTCGTTTCAAAAAAAGAAAAAGAAAACTACTTACTATTTTACTGCAATAAATTAGGTATTCAAGAATTTTATTTAAAATATTTTATCTTTCTTATCAAAGCTTAAATCTGCTTAACACTAAAAGAATATCTCTTATAAATTTGCGACACGCACAATCAGGTAGATCATTTATCCTTCGACCTGATCGTGACAGCGACTTCCTGTCATGATTTCACCTCTTTCGTTTGAAACGTGATTAAAACGATTCTGACTCGTAATTTGCTGTCTTGACTGCAACTTTCCTTCAAAGTTCTCACTTTCCTAACAATTCAAACGAGGTTCATTGAAAGTTACTAAGTAGCAGTTTATTATGGTAAAAGTTACAATTCACTGCAGCAGTTTCAGTAAATTTCTATTATTATATTTAAACCCAAGTAATGACTTGAGCTGAAAATTATTTTACAGTAATAAAAGAATGAAATTTTAAATTTATAACGAGACTATTTCTTAAAGCAAGTATTACTTTATACATAGGTATAAATGATCCTGCCCATAAGAAATTAATACCATTATTTCTCTGAGCGGCCCGGGCTTTTGGATTTGTCATGAAGACTTATATTTAAAGAGCCTTTATTAGCTAAATATGAACATTTATCTATTTTAGTGTCTATTGTCATAAACTTACATTCATCAAGATGGCATTTATCTTGATGAATGTATATATTACTTATTTTTTAATGAAAATAAGAAAGCAAACTATTTTAAATTACAAGCTAATAGCAAGTGACAAAAAATCTCATAACCGGATAAAGCCGGTCATGGCGCTCAGGGGGTTAAAAATCAGTTATAAAGAAGCAATTACATAAAAAGCTCATGTATACGCCACATGACTTACTCTTACGGAATATTAAATTATGGGCATTTTTTCCTTCATTTCATTTGAACTTATTGAATTGATTTAAGTCCACTTGGTTGATAGCACATAAACGACAACAGAATAAATACACTCGTTAAAATTCTTACATTTATTACACAAAAATTACACAAAAATTACATTTATTTACCATATGGACACTCTGGTGTTAGGTTCACTTAACAACGTTGCATCTCTTTCATTTTATAACTCAGAATTCACAAAAACTATATCACCTGAAGAATTTTCTAATCGTTGCCACATGTTCTATTAAAATAATAAATCTAAAATGATGTATAAAAGAAATTAAACAAATAAAAAAGAAACAGTTTTTCACAGATGATTCAACGCCGCTAACCTAATGCGCATCCCCTACTGGTAAATATTCTCCCGTATTCGAGACAGATTGGCGACAATATTTGCTGCTAATGCGAAACACTTATTTCTTCGAATTTCATTAGAGATATATTGCTCATTCAATTAATTCATTTCTCGCTTCGCGACAAGGCAAAAAAACATAAAAGCTCAAGATACATTCATTAAAAATTGAAAGATATACAAAAACGTAAAACACCAAGTACGTTAAAACAATTAAAAAAAACAATTTTTACAATTAAAATTACATTTTCTACCCCCCCGCCCAAAATTCGGTTAGCAGGCAAGAAGGCGGATTTTTCGGTGCACAAAAATTGCATGCAGATTAACTAAATGCATAAAAACCTTAACCGGAAGATGAGAACAACGTAACTCAATTATTTTTAAAGATAAAAATGCACAGTTTACCAACAAATAAGAATAAAATCATTGAGCTCACTGAGCCGAGTAAGTATATATTTATATACTTTTGGTGCTGCCGTTTGCAACCAAACAAAATTGGAGATGCACAACTACATGTTATAGTATTCCTGTATACAAAATTTCAACGTTCTAGGCTACTCGTTTTTGAGTTATGCGAGATACATACATATAGACGTACATATGTACGTACGTACAGACGTCACGAAAAAAAATTCTTATAATCCATTTTAAATCAGTTTTATAGTTCTTTTGTTGAAAAAGAGTCCTTTATTCTGTGCTTACGTACAGATGTCACGCAAAAACGTCGTTAGATATCATTCGATAGCTGTCAAAATGGGTATTTTCATTGAAGAATGGTACCTGGAATTTTTCGTGATTAAAATACTTCCTTTCCTTTGTACGTAAAAAGAAACACGTTCAAATTTAGGAAAATCAACACCATAATGATGCTTGTTCTAAAAACGAGCTCAAAACGATTATTTCTGATATAATGTCTAAAAAACGAAAATTAAAGTAGGTTAAAATAGAAAGGTAAAATATTCTTATTAACGATTTAGAAGGAAACATTTTATGAAAGCACTTATCTCCAGCATGCTTGATGTCGTTCAGTGTGTAAAATACTAGCAATGATAATAATGAGACACAAAGCAAGGTACTCGCAGAAACAATAGTAGCCATGCACAAAAACTTAGCACTGTTCATCAGGTTACAGAATGTGATTATCTTTCGTAACATAAACTACTATCAATCTCCTAACAAACGTAGAGCGAATTATAGGTCTACGTCTATGTTCGGAATAACAACAGAGTCTCGAAAAGGTTTTAAACAAAACTTGTCAAATCAGAACTTGAACATAAAAAGACTGCACAAACAGATTTAACGAGAAGTTGGCTTAAAACGTTTCACCGACGTAACAATAGAAATGGTGGCAGCTGTAACGCAACGCCAAAAAATTACTGTCTTATCAGAGCTAGAGAGACCTATCAACAATTCGAAAACTTAAACCTCAGCTTACATACTCGCATTCTAGTGAGGAAGCGGAAAGGGAGAGTGATAATACAGTCTGAAATTATAAATAACTGGTTGCATAAAATAATAATAACTTTACAAGGCCATCCCATAAGTAATGTTTGTTAATAAATAGGACTTGTTAAAACAATTTCTAACATGTGGATTTTTTACAGACATATATATACCATTAAGCAATGGTAGCTTCTTTCGTACAAATTCTGGATCGCAAGCACACTGATACTAGTTCGTTCTTCTAACACTGGGCTTGGTTTTGGTTTATTTAATTACGGCAAAGCACACTAGTCCTATCTGCCTAAGGGGAGGGATGCCTTCGTGGAGAACTTTCTAAGGGTAACTGGCTCGTATACACGTTACACATGGGGAAAACCACGAAAACGCCCATGCAGCCAGCCCGTTCGCGGGATTCGAATTTCGGACCAAACTACCAGTGTTCAGCGACTTTACCGCTCGGCAGCTGGTGAGCCACTTTATGTGAATGGCGGTCAAAGAAACGCATACCATACGCCATGCATATTCACAAAGCCTACAGATCATTTCTCTACCGTCTGCTCTCATT
This sequence comes from Stegodyphus dumicola, assembly GCF_044657685.1. Classification (NCBI taxonomy): domain Eukaryota; kingdom Metazoa; phylum Arthropoda; class Arachnida; order Araneae; family Eresidae; genus Stegodyphus; species Stegodyphus dumicola. Next base: position 162,508,987 of record NC_140781.1, on the reverse strand, counting down.
GGATGAAACATCTGCTTGGCGAGTTATCGCCTTGTCGGCGTGCTCATTAACGCCAAACAAATGGAAACAGCGTTTATTTCATTCGATAATTTCTTATTTTAAGAATGAAAGCTTAGAGGAATTGTGTGGAATATATTTTAAATAACCTTCTGATCTTTCTTATTAATAGTTTATTTGTATTTGAATTTAAACTTTTAAATGCACGTAATTGTTTTGCAAGAAAAAGGTGTTTACATGGAGATAGCATATGTACTTTTTCGTAATTTCTGTTAGAAAGAGTCTATTGTGTAAATTTCCATAGCGCATTAATTTATAAAATAAAGGAATATATATATATAAATGAAAATATTCAGTAAACATTTAAGAGCGTCGAATACCTATTTTTGTACCTAAATTATAAGTATAACTAAAATTATATTTTATTCCATTATGCGCTATTTCTCTTGAAACGCTTTTCGGGATCTTTGATCGTAATCTTGCTACTGGTACCTACTCCAAAGAGTACAAACCAGTAAATAAAAAAAAATTAGCATTAACAAAAGTAGAGAAAATAAATGTGTTTAACTTTTAACACCGCACCCGAATTCGAAAAGACAAATAATGACAATGTCATTCAATAAAGTTAAAATAAAAATAAGTTTGTAAAAGCTAAGAGCGGGGATAGAACCGGCGATCTAGAAATCTGAGAATTCCCCCGCCCCCACGCGCTCGTTACCGCTGAGCTGCAGTCTCTCCGCTGAGTTATGCACCCTTTTTGGTACACGACGCTTATATACAAATTGTAAAGGCGATGAAACAAAATTCGCCAAGCACTAGATTCTGTAACCCTACGTTTCCTATTTTAACCAATCGGAGCAAACAGCAGAAGAAACGGTCTGTATTCTTTGTGAATATGCATACGCCATGCCCTATAGCAGGGGCTCTCAACCGGTGGTACGCGTACCACTGGTGGTACGCAAAGAAGCAAAGTATTTTTAACTGTTAAATTCAAAAATTAAAACCCCAACATCCTAATTGATTTTTCTCTCTAAACCTCGTATATTTATGCAATCTGAGCTTTGTTCAAGAGTGGTGCTGGTAGTAGTACTTTGTATTGGTGGTACTAAAGGTTTTCAATTTTTGTTTAGATGGTACGCGTTAGTTAAAAGGTTGAGAACCACTGCCCTAGAGTATTAAAAAGATATATCATACAGCATATGCTTTAAATATGTAGAGGGAGTTTCTAGTGAAGGTGTTTATAATATTCTCAAGCACCTACGATCTTTCTATAAACTTCGACGAAGCAATGTTAGCTTGAGGGATACCAGATGTTGTGGATGCCACGAAGTGTTTGGTAAGAATGTGCTGAATGTTGCAGGAGGAAGCAATTCCTATCCAACATTTAAAGAATTGGCAGAAAAGGTTAATTTATCTTCATCAGCTTTCCGTCGCCATTTAAAGGAACTTGGAGTTGATCAAAGCTCAGCAGGCGAGCTCCACATAAACTTACTGAAGCTAATCAAACAGGAAGTGTAAACTTTTGCAGTGCGTTTAATTCACGTGATCTTGCTCTTTCAAAATATCATTTATTCCGAAGTTTGAGACCGCCTCTATATTGCGTTCGTTGTATGGTCACTAGGCAGTTGACGTTGTATACCTGCGCCTCTTTTCTCTTCTTGTTTACGTTTTCCATGAATTTTAAAAATGTTTTTCCTTACTTCTTCTATAAAATTTTATTGATCTTCATCCGAATATTTGTATCTTCTTCCTCTAGAATTTTAATAATTTTAAAGTTTTCTCGATTTCTCATTTTGATACCAGTGAGAGGATCAAACGGTTGACACTTTCTGCTTCTGCTCTTAGTGCTGTTCAAGATTCGTTGTACATCCGTAACGTGTTTATGCCATTTGATAGGATTTTCTACGAAAAATTTGGACAGAACTGAATTCAAAATCGAACGAATTCATTCACCCTTCCATTCCTTCTGGGAACGCCGGTAGCTGTAAATATATGCTGGGTGTTTTCTTGCGTCTTCAGAGGTAAAAGTCGTACCTTTACATCGGTTATCATTCTCGATGGACTGCTGAAAGTTTAATATTGCATTTCAGCTTCTGCAGTGTCTTTTGAGCTGATGTAGACTTCTCTGGGTAGAGCCATACGAACTTTGTAAACGCGTATATGAAGTTTGTTAAAAAAAACTGTAAAAATATGATTGTAGTTCTAATTTGTGAATGGTAATTGTCCTATAAAATCAATGTGAAAAGTTCTCAAAGGGTCACTTATCTTCAGGTATGGGATTCCGCAAACCCTCGCCCTCACCTCTTTTTTTTTTTTTTTGGTCGCACAAAATGTACTCTACACAATTCACGATGACTTGTTCTAAAGCATACGTTAAAACATTGTTGTATTTAAGATACAATAACGCCGAACAAGTATTAATTTATAAGTCAAAGAACAAAAATCAGCGTTATGTTTTCAAATTTTCACAGGACTACTTTCGTGGTTTTACCAAAACATATTCCTCAGCTGCAAAAGCGCAAATGAACGGGATAAGATATGGTGATTAGATAAGATAAGATAAGACTGAACAGGACAGGAGTTAAGCTACTGGCGCCATCTGTTGATGAAACCAAAACTAAAACGTAATTTCTTTAAAGGCTGAAGGCAAAGATGGATTGGAATTAGAGTCGTTATCTAGAACAGAAAGAATTTTTTGAATGTGAAAATGTCTCTAGAACAGGGTTTCTTAAATTGTGGGTCGCGACTCTCATGGGGGCGAAACTTCCATGGGGGTCGCGGAACCTGCAGAAGGGGGTCGAAAAAAGAGTTCCATACTTAAGGACTTTTAATTTACATTGGTCAAACTAAGAGAGCCTTAAAATTTCGCGTTGAGGAACATGAGGCATATGTTAGAAAAAAAAGGAAACACAGAAGTCTTCTGCTACACAGCATTGTTGGTCCGAAAATCACACTTTCCATTTTTCTGCTGCCAAAATTATTCAAAAAACATTTCCCAGTGGTGGAATGGATTTTCTAGAGGTATTTCACATTCAAAAAAATCTTTCTGTTCTAGTTAACAACACTAATTCCAATCCATCCTTACCTTCAGCCTTTAAAAAAATTATGTTTTAGTTCTGGTTTTATTAATAGATGGAGCCAGTAGCTTGACTCCTGTCCATTCTTTCTTATTTTATCTCGTTCATTTGCGCTTTTGCAGCTGAGAATGATGGTTCCCTAAAACCTTCGAAACTAATCCTGTGAAACTTTGAAAATATAACGCTGATTTTTGTTTGACTTCTAAATTATTATATTTATCACCTAATAAGTTAATCAACACTTCTGATTTTTACTCAACAGGTAAGGTTTTGGTAGTAAAAACCTTTTTAAGCGATTGGAAAGACCAATGTCATGTTTCCGATCCCTGAGGGCAACTATAGATAGGGTGTTTTAAAGCTTTTGATGATATTTTCTAAACTCCGGGATACTGGGTTAGAATCTGTAATGACAGCACGATTGCCATTTTCACCAGCCAGTTGTAACTTCAGGTTTTGGAGCTCAGTTTTATTCTCAATCTGAGCTAACTTAATTTTATCAAGCTCTAATTTTGACTACTCTTGAGTTATTTTGTTCTTTTGACCCTCAGCAACAGTTTTAATAATTCAGAGAACAAATTCAGGATGAGTTTTCTAAATATTCGCATTCTCAATCATAGTTTTGATTTTAATAACTTTCGCTTGAGCCGGCACTGTTAGGCCTAACTTCTCTGCAATTATTTAAAAAAATCTTGTTTTTAATATAGTTTAACCCACTCATGATTAAAATAGTTAAACTGATATAGAACACAACTTTGCCTTTCCTGTTTCTTTGTCGAATCCCGGCCGGGGCCCCAGTTTTTTTGAAATTGAGAAAACGTCACTTGGTAAATTTTGAGGAATCTTCTTTTTCCCACCACAGAGCATTTAATGCAGCATAACAGATTAAACTGAAATGCAACAGTTGTTAAATGTCTCCTTGCTAATAAATGTATGTATATATGTATGCTAATATACGTATATATGAAAATGTGTATAAGCACTTTCGGGTAAAAATTACAATAAAAAGATTACGAAGCAATAGGCTATAATCCCATTTCTATTCTAAAAATCCTGATAATTAGAATGTAACCTAATAAAACATAAGAATTTGAAAAAATGTGTGCACAAAATGTTTTTAAGCAGCAAGTAGCAAGATTAATACAATAACTATTCCTCTTTCATTTGAATTCATCACGTTTCATGCTGTATGTACGCAGACAATATCTCCCTATGTTCTAGCCTTTATTTTTTCACCTGCTTGTCGTAGAAAAGCATTTCTACTTACAAAAAGGCTCCAAATGTCCCAAATATTAATGTTATGCCATTTTTAATTTTAAAAAAATCGATTTTTTGAAAATTACGAAATCTAACTTTTTGTACGTTCTCCTGGTCTTTATATTTAGGAAAACTTTATGCTATTGATTAAAAATAAAATACAAAAAATGTTTGATACCAGTAAGACAAAAATAATAAAAATACTTTACTTTAATGTTGCAGGTCATATTTAGGGGTGAAAAATTTAAGAATATAACATTTGCATTTGTATATAACTAAAAATAAATTATCAATTTAGAAAAGGTTTCTGATTTCGATACGTTATGCAACGAGCATTCCTAAACTGATTGTCATGAACGGGATTGATCAATACAATTTTTCGTAAGATTTTACTCACAGAATCTTATAGTTTGATTTAGTTTATTTAGTTATTTGAAACATTCAAGGGCTATTTCAAAGCTTTCAAGGGGAGGGATGCTTTCGTGGAGGATCTTCTAAGACAAACTGTCTCGTATACAGGTAAAATATGGGGGAAACCATGAAAACACCCATGAAGCCAAACCGTTCGCCTTGGGATTGGAATCCTGGACCGAACTACCAGCGTACAGCGACTTTATTGCTCGCCCGCTGGTGGACCAAATCTTATAAAATCCGCCTTAAATAAACTGAGAGGCTTGAGTATTGGATTATTAGATAATTACTCTACAGTAATAATACTTAATGACAATAAAAATAACACATATTTAGCGTTTGAAGTTATATAAATTATTTGAGTGAAAACTTTTGTCATACCAATCGTAACAATATTATAAATAAAAAAAATATTAAATACTAATAAATTGCAAACGATGTCACTGAGGGGCATTTAAGTGCGGGTGGACTTGAATTATTTTAAGTTATTTATTAACCCATTTTCAATGCAAGTTGGAAATGACATGAAATTTTCCAAAGTAGAAATTAAATATTTCATTAGACGTTTGCCAAATAGAAATCAAGGATTTTGTGTTTTATTATTTGCAATTAATATAACATTTTTCTTATTGTAAATATAGGAGTAGGAAAACCTTGTAAAACTAGGATTTCGTAATTTTTATAGCCTTTTATTGTTTTAATTTTAAAAAAGTTAAACTGGCTAAATATATGCGTCATTTAAAGCATTTTAGTCGTTGTAAGTATATGTCTACGACCAGTGGTTGCAAAAATAAAGACCGAGTTATGTCTTTTATGGACACGGTGTATATAATTAAATAAAGCATAAACTAGCCAAAATTCTCTAAGGAGATACAAAGAAGTAAATTGGTTCAATTTAAAAATAGAGACAACAACCCGAAGTATCTTCAAACGAAATGTTCTACCACTAGAACGTAAAAAGCCTTCTTTCATGACGAAGAGTGAAAAATAATTAATTACGTAAATGTAAGTGCTTATAAAAACTGCTGCAAAAGCTATTAAGGGAACAACCATGAGTGTTTCAAGGTAACGATGTGAGAATACTAATAATATTTTTTATGAATTTTGGTAAGTGATTTAGAAAAACTAGATTTGAGTTAGAAAAATGGCTGTGTTTAGTTCAAATGCAACAAAAAATAATATAATTTAGAAAATTAAGGTTAGAGATAGTTAAATAATATGGAGAGTTCTGAGACGAAATTCATGGAGCAAAATCTTCGAAAAAACGAAATTAATAAAATGTCTTCTCGTCCGTATCACGCACTAGTGATTAATTTCAAGAATTAGGTACTTAAAAAGTTTGACGAAACATCAGAGAAGATATTTAATTAAAAAAATGGCTGTTGTGTTCTCCCTTGATAGGGAGTGTTTATTCATGCATGATAAAATGTGTATGCGTTCTAGATGTTATGCAGTTATTAGAAAATTTTAAAATTTATCTATTTGAAAAGAACTATAAAACAATGAAGAAAAAGTAAGGTCATTTTCTAGCCTTTTCTATACATATAACCAAGAGAAAATTTAAATAATTAAATCATTAAAAGTGACAAACTTATTAGCAGGAAGAATAGTTAATTTAAACCAAAATTGCATTTGTTTTCCAATTTTGACTTATATTAAATATTCTTCCCGTTAACCAGTGGCTTCCATTATGGAACATGCAAACTGGATTTGCAATCCACAAATCGACAAAAACCTGTCATTTTATTTTATCTAATGTAAGCTTAAAATATTATGTAGTAAAATTTCTAGAACACTTTATAGCGTACAAATCACACTAAATTTCATCATTCTAGAACTTCTGGATTTTTTTTTTTTCATTTATTTTCAAAGTTGCTGTAAACGGATAAAACTTTAGAACAGTAGAACATTAGAACTCTTTAACAGTGTAGTGATTCTCTCGAAGCCTGTACGCCCTATGCACTGAAACTATGTAACATTAACCTCTGGATGCTGGCTCACAATCTTCAATTTGATAGTGCGAAGCCAGAGAAGCTATTGAATTATGAAGAACTCAAGCTTTTTGACAGTCTGCCGGCAAAGCAGCGGCTTGGTAGTGCCGGTCCTTCTGAAATTTAACTCTTTCCGAATAGGTGAAATCCTGAAGGGGTATAAGAGTTTAACGAGAATGAAGCATTTGAGGTATAAGTGTTTAACTTTCAGAATTGTAAAGGATTATAAGTGAGTAAATCTCTTGGCGTACAAGTGTTTAACTTTCAGAAATTTGAAGGATGTTTTTAGCGAAATCGTAAGGATGTATAATTTAAATAGAACGCAATTTAAACGCTTCTCCCTATACATTAAAATACTCAGAGGAAAGCGTATGACACCTTCAAACGAATACGACAAGCAAAATAGTTTCAAAGACTTAGTGAATGTTCCTTCTGTTAGCTCAGTGCAGAAGAAAAAAAGCAAGATAAATAGTCCATACAACATGATACTACTCTGAAACAATTCCGGTTTGATGATTTCAGAATTATAATGTCTCACTGTTAGATAAAAATACTCAGTCATATACCCATATAATTGGCGCATTAATTGAACTATAGTCAATCAATGCGTCAATAACAGGGTAATAGGCAATGGATTCTTTAGCCTATGCAGCAGCGTTACTCGCTGTCGTTCTTTGGGAATCCGGTTCTAGAACTTTATATTTTATGAAAAAGTTGTCTTTCGATTTTTTTTTGGGGGGGGGGGCAAACTGAAAAGTGTATAAGTTCGGCAAAGTCGTGTAGGGAGTTACAGTTTGGGGGTATTTACCTAGGTATGCAAAAGTACTCGTTAAGAAGTAGATTGATAAAACACTGTACTTGTACCTGCTGTATAATGAATTTCTATGCAAAAATACATTGATAATGCATTGTATTTGTACATGCTGTATAAAGTATTTCTATAATAATATGGGACAAGTTATTGGTCTATCAAGTATTGGTAAATGTATAGTGTAGAGGTTTAAAGTATAGGTATTGGAAGCATACATTAGTTTCATAAGATATAATCATTTCTGTATAATGTTTCAATAAATCAGTTATGCTTTAGTACTTATTCAAGAATGTATTAGCATTTAGTCAAGAATGTACTATGTATTTGTATTATGTAATTGCCTCAGATTTTTGGATTTATATTTTATATTTGTATTAATGTATAATGTATTAGTAAGTATGTATGTATTATGAACGATGGGTAAGAACTTCGGCTTCCTAAAAAACATAGTACAAGTAATATTTTCAAGGGCCTTTAACTGCGGAGTTGGTAATCAATTCTGTATGGATTATGTAATATTCTGGGACGGAAGTCAACTCAGCTTATTTCAGGATTTCAGGTATACCCATAGCATTTACTTAACAAGTCTACCCGCAAAAATATAGTTTTGTTGTCACTTCTTCAATAAGATTCAAGCAAATGCCCTAGTAAGGCATCTATAACCCAGTACTGAGATCTTACATTTGGAAATTTTTGTGGAATGCTAAAATAATTCCGGAAATCCCAAAAGTCATCTTACTTATACATTTAGTTTAGGCACATTTCCTTCAGCTCGAGGCGGGCCTCTTTAAGCTTCCGGTTACCGTGGTTTCTAATATTTTGATCATTCCGCTGCATTTAATTTAAAATTACTTCAAGATTTAAGACTTTATTTACAGTGCTAATGTTATGCAGATGTATAAATCTTAGATAAGAAAGATTAGAGCTTCTTCATCTATTCCTGAGTGTTTTAATGAACGTCCCAACTGTTAAGAAAGCTATTTACTTCCGAAAAATATTTATGCTATAATACACATTCATTGCAAAGATTAATGTCATAAAATGCATTCCATTAACTGTATTGCATAATTCACTATTAAAAATAATGCATCACATATATAATGGCGTAATAGCTATTGGCAGATTAAAAAATAAATTTTAGAATTTGCATCAAAGTTTCTGCTGTAGGATTTAATCTTAGGAATAAAAAATTTCCATAATCCTTGGCAGATTCTTATATACTAGGAAAGAAATTATATTGGAGCAATGTATCCTTTCTTTTTACTATGTTCTTTATTGAAAGCTGGAATAAGAAATAATAGCTGAGCTCCGTGCATTTATAATTGCTTGTTTCACTTATCTGTTTTCTCCGCCTTTTCGTGATCATTTTAATTTTTGATGTTGATCCTAAACGACATAAGACAAATGATTTCTGTTTCCAAAGAAAGGAGAGCGCGATGAAATTGGTCATATTTTCTGTTAATATTAAGATTAAATTAAATAATGATACTTCGAAAACGCAACGCTTTTGTCTTCCATAACGACTTTAAATTATTTCGTAGAAATAGTTAAAAATTACTGAGCTCAGAACGGATTAATTTCCTATTTCTTCCGTTTTCAGAGTATACGTATGATGCCAATATCTTTCCTTTATTAGAAATGCATATGTTGAAAGGAGACCAAAAATTTGCTACAAAAATTGGCGTTATGTAATTAAAGCCTGCTATACTAAACTTTCATTGGTGAGACACCCCTATTTTTCTTTATTTTTGAAGTAGGCAATACTGCTTAGCATTCTAAATTTTAGAAGCGCATGTTTTAATTACGTTACCATAATCTCTTTTGCTAATTTTGTGCTCTTGGAAGAAATCAAAAGACTTTTTATTGCTCTTGTGGTACAGTGGATAGCACATTTAGCTGGTAAATGGAAGGTCTCATGGTGTATTACTTGTGACGCCACGGTTAATTTTTAAGACATCCTGCTCACAATGACGTAACGCATTATAGTAATGGACGAGGTAAGATGTGGAGACAAATCTGTCTCGCTTTCTTATGCTAGCATCATTCCTTCCCTGCATCTTAATGCAGTAAAATTAACTAGCGAATGGGTAGGTCTCAAACTCGATGCCTGAAGAGCGTTTGATCTTTCAAGATTCGTGCTTCCAAAACAGCTTATAATCTTTCATTATTTCAGATTAAAATAATGTTTATGAAGACATTAAACAAAATTAAAACTAAATAAGTTATCCATTCAATTCAATTCTAGCTCGGTATTAGACGCTTAATGTTAATAAATACCCACTTATTATTATTTCTCCCTCATAATAGGAATTTCAGTAGAAATTTTGCAAGCTAATTTCCTTTATTTTGGGTAATTTTGTATGATTTAACTTTTATTCTCATTACCTCTTATTTAAAATATGCTGTGCGAGATTTGAAACGCTTCTCTGTATAATTTAGAAACCATTTTTTAGGCTTGACAAGCTTATAAAAATCAGGCTAATAAGATAGATAACCCATTTTTGGACGCGAAAAGCTTACATAGTTCAGACTAATTAGATAAATAAGTATATTCTGTAGCATCAGTTGGGCAGCTCCTTTCATCTATTACACCGTAACTTGATTTCCTTAATTTAGCCACAGATTATCACAACGAAAAATTAATAAGGATCTCGCTTCTGTATTCAGTAAGACTTAATTTTATTATAGTGTTATATATTCTTGCGTATAGAAATGGGATAGAAATGTCCGTCTTCTGAAAGCCAAATAAATCTGCGCTAAAAAAATGTGCAAACAAACATCAAAATTCAGCAAACATCTTGTTTGGCAAAGTGCCATGGGAATTGCAAGCCGTATATATGATTTAAAATTTTGGGAGAAATACTCAATAAAGCTCGTAAGCTTGTGCCCTCGTTTCTTTCAGATATGTTTATTAAAATACGGTGGGGCTGTATAGTAGTATCTCATCGTACGGTTATGAGAAAAGCGAAGTAAGTAAAGATGCTGAATGTATAGAGAACAAAGAGCAAACCTTATAATGACGAGAGTCTAAAAGCAGAGGGCCTCAAATATGTGCTCAAATTATGGTTTACGTGTCAATAGTATGTAAAAGTTCTAATCTACCTCTTATTCATTTTTTTAGCACTTACACTTCTTACTAGATAAAAAAACATTAATTAAACATTTGGAAAAAAATCGTAACTCTTACTGCTTTAACCCTTTTCGCCGTCCTCTCCTGTCCGCGAAAATTTCCTCTCGGCGGCCGTCTGTTTTCCGTAGCGTGTAATGTTGCTTTCGCTGTACATCATACCTTTCCATACATGACTTTCATAGTGGATTAATGTCAATGAACATTAAGTAAAATTATAAGGAAATAAAGCATAGTGGAAAAATAATAATATCTCTGCTTATTTCTAACAGCAGGATAATTTGATAATATATGATTCAGGCGGTCCACTCCTCCCATTTTGCTGTAATCTTTTACAATTATTGTTTTTTTTACAGTTCTTTTCCGTGTTCCAACATCAGTCATCGAGTTATTATGGACTGTATTCATCCAACGTATATCCTTCTTGTCTTTCCAATTCACAACCTCATTTTTTCTCTTTTTCTTCTGAGTAGACGTTGAAGCCATCTCTCACTGTCTTGTATCTTATGTAAAATGGAGTGAATATTCATAAAACCCGGGGCAAATTCAATTAAAAATAGAATGCCTGATTAAAGTTGCCCTCTAGGAGGTATTAGAACAAACAAAAATAAAAACTCAAACAAGTAAGCATTTAGAAAGCGTTTAAACGTTTAAAAATTTTAAAATGCAGAACACTTGAAGCGCGTTACGGTCGCCCTGCGGAAGTTTCACTTGGACGCGCTAGACGCGTTATTGGCGACGAAAAGGTTAAATAAAAATAAACAGATAAACCATATTTGTGCAAAACAGTCGTTAGGATGCGAACTAGCTGGAGGAACTCAGTAAAATTCAAGGAAATGCCATCAGAAAAGATGGTAACAGAAGTGCAGAACAGAGTCACCAATGCTAAAAATTATTTTCGTTCCGCTGCCCTGCGGGCATACAAAAAACAAAATCAGCATACATTGGCAACGCTGCCTATCGGATGGCAGTTTTTTTCATTTGCAGAGATGGCAGCACTTTACAATATTAATTTATCCTATAACATCCACCTCGATGATGAGCTTCACTCTTCGTCAGTTATAATCCGTGATGGGCGGGCTTCGATTTTCACTTTCATCCAATACTACTGAAAGGACGGAACTAAAGAATTTGCGTGATGAAAATAAGAAACAACAATTTCAGTCCAAGTGGCAGTAAAGTTACTTTATTGATGAACGTTATGGAAAACCACAGTATGTTATCTGTTCTCGAGTCTTAAGTGTTTCGAAGATGTATAATGTAAAACGCCTTTTAGAGATGGCGAGCTCATTAAAAGATGTGCTGTAAAAAAGTATCTTCATTTCAATATAATAAAAGGGCTAAATATTTGGAGTGTTCTTGTTTCATCAGACAACAAGTAGAAGAATGAATGTAATGAGAAATGAAGTTTCAGGTACTTTCAAGGGCATTTTGGAAAAAGGAGATTTTTACTTTGTAGCTTGAGTGAGATCACAGATATAACTGAGATGAGCCAGCTCCTTATCTTTTTCAGAACAATAAACGAAGAATTTGAAATTCTTGAAGAACTATTGCAATCATTAGAAACCAGAACCAAAGGTATTGATATATTCAGCGCACTGAATAATGCAATTTCTAAATGTGGAGGTTTTGGGAAGTGCCCTGGGATTGCAACACATGGAGCTAAAGCAATGGTTGGCCAACTGGATTAATAGTACTGTGTTAAGAAAAAGATTTAAGTTGTTTGGTTTTCTACAGTATTATCCTCCCGGAGGCTCTGTGTGGAAAAATTATAAAACTCAGTTAGACAATGAAAACTGTTTAAATACTGTAAATTTAATAAGGGAGGTAATGAAGCCCAGACCAACGGAGTATTTATTGCATTCCTGGATAATCTGAAAGCTGAAAATGGTCACATTACATTACACTGTGAAGTTTGCTGTGTAATTGCCGGAATTTACCTGCAACAGTTTTTTGGTTGAGAAATGAAATTCTTGCTTTTCTGAAATACAAAAACATTGGGCATAAGTGTCAAGAAAAACTGCAAAATATTTAGACTATATAAGAACTTTCAGAAATAAGAAAATAAGATATCCTACATAAGAAATCCAGACTACTTTTCTGATAGATTTAACATCCGATCTAAATGCTTTATACCTGAAACTAGAAGGCAGAAAACAAAATTTCTCTTAACTTTGCACATATTGAGGGCTACTGCAAAATACTTGATGCAATACAAATTGCACTGAAGGCAAATAGTACAGCACTACTTGCCATCTTGTCAGAAGTTGAAAGAAGAAGAAAATTACACAAATTGTAATATGTTTCATGAAATAATAATTGATTTCAAGAAAGAGTTTCAGGACAGATTCCAGGATTTTGACTTCCTAAAACCCAAGCTTGCACTGTTAAACAACTTCATGGAGTCTGAAGTAAGTTAGCCTGCCATTTTCTAATGGACATTTGGGATCTTCAGACAGATCCATTCTATCAAATTAAAAGGTGCGATGTTTCTGAAAATTTCTGGAAACTGATTTTTGAAGAGCGTTTCTCTAAGCTGCTTAAATTTTCTCTGCGAATATCATCACTGTTTTCCATCACATACACTGGTGTGCAAAAATTAAGGACGAAGTCGAAAAATTAGCATATCAGCTGAACGAAGAGGCAGAGCGGACAGAAAGACCAGTCAGGAGATTAAGTAAGGTGATGTACGGTAGCACATGCGCAGATATGCAGGTAGACGTAATGGGGAAGTGTCTGAGTAGTATAAAGCCTATTGTCGGTGTAAGATCAGTATTTCTGGCAAAGAGATTGCACGCCGTATAGCAGTTCAAATCACACCGAGCTGCTGCCTCAGCGAGAAATGGCGAATAATCAAACTGTTAGACGACATCTGGATGCTTTTACCCGAGGTCGAATCATTGGGAAGTTGGAGGAAGGCCGCAGTGTGACAAGTGTGGCTGCAGAGTTCGGAATTGCTCACAGCATCGTTTCACGATTTTGAAGACAATTTCAAACTACAGGAACAGCTATCCGGGGCTTTAGTAGTGGTCGTCCACGAGGAACCACACCCGCAGATGACCGGTGTATTGCCTTACAGGCCAGAAGAAACAGGCGGCAGAAATCGCTAGACACACGACACAGGCGACTGGACGACCGATATCGCGTTTTACCATGGCCAGAAGACTGCATGGTGGTGGTCTGTTTGCACGACGCCCTGTACGGTGTGTACCTCTAACGCCTGCCCATCGGAGAAGGCGTTCTCTGTGGTGCCGGGAACACCGGAATTGGAGAGACAATGAATGGGGACGAGTACTCGTTACAGATGAGAGCAGATTCAGTCTGAGTAGCGATTCTCATCGCATACTCATCTGGAGAGAGCGGGGAAGCCGCAATCATCCCTCGAATGTCATTGAAAGGGACAGGTATGGAGGTGGCGGTGTTCTCGTTTGGGGAGGCATCATGCTTGGTAGTCGTACAGACCTTCACATCTTCGACGCAGGTTCAGTCAACGGGACCCGTTATTGTAACGAGATTCTTCTTCCATATGTGCGTCTTTTTAGAGGCGCTATGGGTCCTCAGTTCCTTTTCATGGACGACAATGCACCATGTCATCGCACAGTAGCTGCCGAACAGCTCTTAGAGAGTGAGGATATTAAACGTACGGATTGGCCGGCACGATCTCCGGATCTCAATCCCATCGAGCATGTATGGGATTTTCTAGGCAAACGCTTGGCAGCTCGTACCTTACCAGCAGTAACGATTTCGGAGCTTCGATTGGCGCTGCAAGACGAATGGGCAGCAATGCCTCAACAACTCATTGACACCCTCATTCTCAGCATGGGCAGACGCTGTGAAACCTGCCTAGCAGTCAGGGGAGATCATATTCCCTATTAAAGACCGGATGTTTCTTGCTGGACACCCATCACAGGGATGTTTCGGCCTTCAGTCGCATTGCGCTCCATGCTACTTTTTCAATAAAGCCTCTTTTTATCCCTCTGATTTCTCTTTTAGTAAGTGTTGCTTACATTACTCATGTCCTTACGTATTGGGGATGTTACGGTATTAAATGTGTTGATTTGGAAAGCTTTTGTACAAAGTTATATTGAAAAAACCTTCTCGTCCTTAATTTTTGCACACCAGTGTATGTGAATAAACGTGCTTTTTTCTGCACTGGAAAACACAGAGAAATAAAGTCAGCTGTATTCTATCTGGGATTCAAGCAAAAGACCATCCATTTGTGTTGTGTAGTAAATTAACGTAATTAATTTAATTACAGCTATCAAAATTTAATGTATTTATTATTCTAAATTTTATGCTACACAACATGTATTTGTTCAGTTAATTATTCGTATTGTTTGGTCAATTCTTTATCTGAAATTGCACACAAATTTTTAGCTAGCGTCATTCATTCTTGCTTGTATTCGTGATTGCTCACAAAATGGATCTTGGTAAATTTTCACGTAATAAACTAAAATTTTCATGACTTAAATTAAGTTAAACCCTTACAATTTAATATCAATAGATGCAAAAAAATTAGCACTTCAATTTGAGACTACTTTCCTAATTCTACCTTCAACAGAATTTAAGTTATAGCCATTTAATTAACGTAAAACTTGAAAAACCCATTGTTTGGCTTAAAAGGGGGAGGAAGTTACTTTTAAGGAGAAAATGGTTGCCAGTTTTGACATACAGCTGTTTGCTAGGAGTGGCCTTGCTTGGCGCGTATTTGGCGAGAATTGAGTTCTGTCTTTAGTTCAAAGCTTCAGAAAAAGTAGAAATTTTGCATGGCATAGGCGGGAGTTTTCGACAACTGATTTTTTCACCTTTTCGGGCGGGGGTTTAGCCAAGGTGGCTGTCCCATCATATCTGAAAGGGGTTGTTTTCGCGGGAATTCGTTCTTCTTGCCCCTCGCTCGTTCGTGAGACTTCCACTTTTGGAAGAGCTTTTTGCTTGGCCTCTGTTCCCTGATGATCACCTCATAATTCTACTTTGCTTCTAAGTCCCTTGGCGGGATTCTTAAGCAGCATCGTTCGCGGTCAGTTCGTGGGAGGGTGACCTCCCACGTGACTGGCTCCGGCGAATCAGAAGTTAGCACCTTTGAATATCGTGCTTTTCGATGATGTTCAGGACTGTTCGTACCAGCTTAGCGGCTTTCTACTTCTTTCGGCAGTATTTACAGCTTTCGTAACCCAAGTTTAAGTACTTTTATGTTGTTTAATAATCTTTTTTTACAACGATTCTAGGTCCTTACTTGGTTATTTCCTCCCAGCAATCGAAACTTCAAGATGTTCTACAAGGGGTATGACCTTCGGCCCAGGTACCCTGGTGTACCAAAACACCGCTCTACCGGGAGTGTGCTCACCTAATGATTGTCAAAGTAGCGGATTCTCGTGACCTTCGGCCCGAGAATTTTTTTTCTGCGTCTGTTCGCAGGTGAAGCTTCGGGATGAGATTAAGAGATTTTTTTAATATCTTAAACATCGATACTAGCTTAAATTCCATCCTACTAATTTTTTTTCAATATGTCATCAAAGTACTTTTAAACCTTGGTCTAACCTCCTTGAAGAAAATGGCTAATACACCGTTCTCAGCGTAAAGTGAAGATCCTCATGTAGTGCCATAAATTTCTTGCTCCTCGGAGTTCAAATAACTTTTCATCTTAAACGTTGCTTCTGGAAGGAACTTTCATCTTAAATAGGAGGTTAAGACCCACTTCAGATTCGAATTTCGCTAATATATCCTCAGGGATCATCTGAGCGTCATCCTAATGGAAGTATGGTTCTACTCAACTGATCTTGCTGTGATTTCTACACCTTTTCAAGGATGTGCTTCCTCCGGTCACCATCGCCCTCCAGAACTATTCTCACCTGAATCTTGCTAAGTGTTAATACCGCTTTCCAGAACTGTTCCCGCCTGCCTCCTTATTAAATGTTAATGCCTCTTGCTGTTATCCAATTCTTCCGATTAAGTTCCAGCTAAGTAATATGGCGAAGAGTTTACTTCGGTCTACATTCTGTTACCTGAACAGTTCACCCCGGCATCCTTAAAATTGTTCCATCGCCATCTGGAGTACGGATACATTCCAGATAAGTTAAAGCTTAATTAATATCCAATATTTAATTCCTGTATTCTTTTAACTGGTAAATCCAGCGTTCTTCACTTATGCTGATTAATTATTAATTTAATCTTTCTTATGTCAGTTCAACCTCTCTTTTCTGGCATTTTTGGTCACTGTTGGGTTAGGCTGAGTTAAATGTGTTTTACTTTTTGTAAAGTAATTTGTTGAGAGGATAATAGTTTAAAAAATAAAATTGAATAATTTAAAGCTGTGCAATATAAAGTTAATTACCTTATATCCAATCCGGTTGTGTGCAATTAATTGTTCCGGTAATTTTCATTAGAATGATTTTCTGCTTAAGATAAGGAAAAAAAATATCTGTACTCTAACTTATACCCGGTCATTCTAGTATTATTATAGTAATTGAAAAATGTGCAATTATTAAGTATTTTGTTTTGAAATCTGAAAGCGTTCACTTACTGTTTAAATGACATTATAAAAAATTATTTATTATAAAATGACATATAATTATTATCGTTTTATTCTAAGTAGCTGTGAATAAATTGTGTTGAGTATGACTCTTTTGGAAATATTTGAATTCCAGTTAGTTAATTTAAGTGTGGAAAATTAAATTATCTTCTTTTGTCGTAAACTTTAATAAAATTGTAATCTATAATATGTAAATCAAGGTAGACTACATTATGCTGTTCTGTATTTGTTTTATTTAGTTTTAAGCATGCAGAGTAGATATTAGCTATTTCTATTTTGTTGTAGTTATTAAATGCAATGACATCATCAATATATCTATAGATGTGTTGGTAAATGATACGTTCTTCTGTACTGAATGAACGGACATAGGTCAATTCTTTAGTAAACAGGAATAATTCACAGACAGAGCTTGAAAAATTACCGCCCATAGGGATACCTGTACTTGTTTATAGATGTTATTGTCAAATTGAATAAAATTATTGAAGAGCACGCTGGTAGGAATAGTTGCCATTTTTCGTTGCTGAGAATGGTAGAAATTTGCGGAAATAAATCTGGAAGAGCAAATAAACTTGTAAAAATTTCTTCGAGCGGTAGAGATGTATAGAGGTTTTCAAAGTCGTAGCATTGGATATGGTCTATTTTAAGTGAATTCATAGTTTTAAGAACTAGTTCATTACTAGAGATCATCCAGTTGCAATGCAAACCCTCAAAATCATAGTTATTGATTAGGTCACGTATCATACGAAGTTTTTGTGCAAAGAGATAATCTATTTCTGAGATAACTTTTGGTACTATTCGCTATAAACCTGAATTTTATTGGAGACTTATGAAATTTAGGTAAGGCATAGAGATTGGCAAACCTGTTGTTATATTTCTGGGGTTGTATTTTTAGTCTTTTATGGAGTGCTTTAAATTTATTGAGAAGAATTTTAGCATTGGTAGTGATTTTTTGGTAAGTGCAGGTGTTATTTAACTCTTTATGCAGAAGGTTGTAGTTGAATTGTTGTCAAATAATACTAAAATTGTTGCTTGCTTTGTCAATCTTCGTGATGATAAAGTGATTTTGCAATTTTTGATTTAGATCCTTTAGGCGTTTTTTATTGTGTAAAGAGTTGAAACAAGGTGCCTTGAACAGCAAACGTTGAAATTCTTTAATAAGTGCAGCTTTCCATTCAAGAAAAGTTGTAGTGGGTAAATTGGATCTATTACTAGCTAAAATAATAAATTTATCAAGATCATTATTGAATTGTTTGAGGCAGACGTGTCTATTAATACCGAAAGTAGGACGAAATTTGGTGCCAAGTTGCAAAAGGTTACGTAATTCAACATCTTCAACAATATTAAAATCTCCTGTAATAATATGTTGGTGGAAAGGATCGACATATTTTTTGTAGACAGTCAATTGGCAGTTACATTTGCTATTATCTTGTATAACGTGGTGGTTGATAACTAGTTGACCTAAGGTTTTTTCAAATTTAAAACAGGGTTTAATTTGGAGTGGTTGGTCAGGAAGCAAGTGTTGAAATTTTTTAAAAATGCTAGGTATTTTTAACTTATCGTAAGAAGGGTGTTTGAACTGAATAGTACAAAAAAGTTTTTTGTCAAAAAAAATTACTGTTCTTTAGTTTAAAATTGCAGAAGTCTATAATCAGATCCTTGACTATTTTGAAGCATTGAGACGGTTGATTTACTGTTTTTATCAGATTCCATAAGGTAGTATTCTTAAAGGTATGAAGAAGTTTTATGCGAATTCTTTATGTTCAAGGTAGGAATTAAGATTGTGAATAATTAATTTCAGATCTTGTGACGAAAAAAAATTTTTGTTCTTGGTATCACCTCCTCTAGTTCCTCTGGTAGTAGTAGTGCTAAAAAATCTGAATTGTCCATGTATAGAGATCTCGTGCAGTCTATTGGTGGTATTACTGAGATATGCATTCAGTCCGTAAGGATAAAGTGACTTTTTTTGAAGTATGTAAATCGATTCCTTAAACAGTCGAAGTTTGGTGTTTGGAACAATATCAAGCACGTTTATTTTTATGTTATCAAAATTATGTAGATTATAATGTTCAAGAATAGCTGTAAGCTGATAATCTTTGGTGCTATTATTGTTTTTATTTTTAAATTTTTTGATATGAGATCTATGGTTATTAATTCTGAGGTTGAAAGGGTTTTTTGTTTGACCTATATACGTGAGAGAACATTCTTTACAGGTAATTTGGTAGATGCAATTGTAAGTCTTTCAAAGTGATTGTGTTTTACTTGAAGTAGAAGGAGGCGGAGTAGCATTAGCCTTACAGGTTTTTCAAAGCTGATTGCTTCATTTAATTATTTCTATGTTATTTATCTGAGCCAGTGATTGAAAGTAAAGAGGAAGCTAGCCTGCTTTACAGTGTTTTTTGGGAGGAAGACTAACCTATCGTGTAAACAGTTTCCGGCAACTTATAAGCTAAACCTCAAAAACCTAAAAAACTAAAACATCAGAACTTACTGATACTTTTTTGCGCTAAAAGCTGCGAAAAAGAAATAATATATCAAGCAAGGTAGTAATTACAATTTTGAAAAACCAATTTTGGTCTAGAAAACATCTTGCGCAATATGCTGCAAAATAAGTAAAATATAAAAATTGTAGTAAGCTCGCCTAAAAGTTACCAAGAGCTGCTGCTCCAAAAAGTTCAACACGTTTTAAAAAAATAATACATATGAAAATCAAACCATTAAACATGCAAAACATTAAAAGAAAAAAAAAACAGAATCAGATAAAAAAAAGTAAGCGGAAAATGGTAAATTAGCCCAACTCGACTTCCAAACTGGCTTTTCAAGGGAAATTTAATTTATTTGAACGTCGAATCAAGCTAACCCCATTACGCGTTTCGCCGAAACAGACAATTGAAACTTTTTCGCTATATATATATATATATATTTTATTTTTTTTTTAAATTTAGACAAAGTGTCTTGGAAATTTTAATAGTCTCAATTCTCTGTTCCAATTTCCCGACGCGTCCGCACAAAATGACACATTAAGGTGTTAAAATATGTTAAACTATACCTAAACATCTTAAATCATTAGTTCACATTATCGAAACTCAAGCAAAATTAACAAACCAATCCTTTTTACGTAATCATAAAAATAATGGACAGAAAAATCTTTCACAGTTTGGATTTTGACAATGGAAAATTTCAATGTCAATTGCAGGGAAATGAATTGAATGCATTTCGATTGACAACGTGCTCTGAGCATATTCTTCAGTAGCAAAGCATGCTATTTTAGAGAGCTGATTAGATTTTACCAATTTTGAAATGAACACGCGGATTAGTCTATAAAGCTAATTAAATTGCTAAAACTGTTGAAATTTTAGAACTTATATATAGCACACATATTATTGTAACTAAGTTATGGTTAAATTTTGTCAGCAGTGAATAAAAAAAATTTGGTAGCATAAATATGTAATACTTCAGGAAGAAATTTCCTGTGCATTATTTAACTGTCTGATGTTAAATAACTATGACCCACAAGTAGAATCCAAATACAGAACCATGAATCTCAAAATCTCAATACAATTCCGTTTTTTTTTTTTTTTTTTTTTTTTTTTTTATTTGCTAAAATATACAGAGATGTTTTAGCATTATGCATGAAGCTTGCTTTTGACATTGACTGTTCAGCCATAATGATGACAGTCAAAAATTGTTTTGTGGTTGTAACTTATTCTCTTGTATCGTTACATTAGAGGTTGTACTGAAGTTTACTAAACAGGGAGTCGGAATTTGCCTAACAGGAAATAGCTGGCAAAAGGAAAAGCACAATTTCTGGCTGGCCTTAGCGTTTATATTTTCGATGTCATTTGCCAATTGGCTTGATAAAGCAAAGTGTTAACTTATTGCGGGTTTTCGAGCATTGGAAGAAGCGTATATGCTTGATGGGATATGATTCAAGCAGCTACACAGATTGTCATAAAATCTGAAAGGAATAGGTTTTCAAAGGACCTAACTGTGAATACGAATTATTTTCTCCATTTTCATTAAAAATGGAGTAACTTAATTCCGTACAAAAAGCTTTGATTATTTGAATATGGCAAAAGCTATCAGGGCTATTTTTCTAAGAAGGAGAATGCCTTCGTGGACAACCATTTTTAGGGAAATTGTCTCATATTCACCTTTAAACGTGAGGAAAACCACAGTAGCCAACCATGCAGCCAGTCCGTTCGTTTGTCATCAAACCCACACCAAGTATTGTCGGTATTCAGGGGTCTTAACAACTCGGCTGCCGGTAACACCCTTACAGAAATAAATAATCTGTTTACAGGAAGAGTTTCACCAGATTTACAAATAAAGCATTTTTATTTCTTTATAAAAATAAAATGGTATAGATACCATGCTAGTGGAAGGAAAAGGAAAACAAAAGCAAAGGTTCCACTGAACATCAGACAGTGATCACAGAAAATGCAACTTTTCATGTGAATGGCAATTCACCTCCATGACATGTTGAATCTCTTGTCATCTTGGGCTTTTATGCGCTTTTCACGACGACCACTTTCACACATAAAGCTTTTTGTCTACAATGATTAGTCTTTTAAAATCGAGAAATGATGTAAACTTTCATTACTGTTGCAAATTCTGGCGCACCATATTAATTTATTTGATAGTGCACCATGGTGAGCACTTGCTGGTACGCCAACGTCAGGCGGCGGCGGATTCTAAAAATTAGTTATTCTCTGGCGATTGTCAGATAGTCTGGAAAAACAAGAAGGTATTTAAATTACATATAACTTTTACTTTTTAAGAAAATTTCGAGCTATTGAAACTATGTTGTAAAATACAGATGAAGTAAATTCCGGTCAAAGAAAATTAAATATTTTTACATAAATTTATTTTGTACACAGAAGGAGCAGTAAGAGAATATTTCTAGTAGATCTAACAAGTAACTGATATAAAATACTTTGTAGACCATTGCTATGTATCAGCTTATGTGTGTTTAGATATTTATTATAAGACCTGTGTTTACCCCTTATTGTGCAAAAATTTGAACAAGTAATTTTCTGAGACTCAGATGCATAAAATTATATTTGTGCTATTAACTATTTAGGGGAACAATAAAATATAAAATATCTTTGTAGATTTCAATCGTTACATTGGTTTAAGATGTTTTAACATAAGGGTTAAGTAGATCTAGGTAAGTAGATCTAGTTTAGCCTCTGAAATACTTTAATTACTTTAATCAAAATTAAAATAACTTTTTATTATATGAATTAAATTGTAAGGATAGGGCATTGTGTTTCCAAACTGAGTATTTTAGCTCTTTAATTGTATCGTTTCTAAAGGAAAACATATTAAAATTATATCAGTAACTTCAAGATAGTTAGCCTTAGAATAATTTGGTATTTTCACAGTTGAAAGCATTAAATAAATTGAGTTTTTTTCAATATGCGTAAAAATTGATAGACTACAAAGATTATTACTGGAAGATATAAATGTTTTCAAAATTCAGAGATCATATCATTCGACCATGTAATCCTAATTTTATCCGACATGACAAATATATAATAACTTAGACTAAAAATAAATATAAACGTCCAACCAGATCATAAAAAGATATACAGAAATAAGAAAGAATACAGAGAATTACTCTCACGTATTATAATAGTAAGCTTTATTACAAGATAAAGTTACTAGTTGAATTATTTCTCAGTGCACAATATTTTCTTTTCCATCTATCTAAAGTAGATTTCTTGGAGCGATATGTGCAATTTTTTGTACATATTTTCTGCACATGAAAATTTATTGCAGTAGAACCAATTTCATGTACTCTTTCGACTAAATTATTTTACTGCTTTATAATCAGGACGTGCCAAGGTACCGAAACTGAAATAAGAAAAATTAAAACTTTTTACATTCTTTAATACGATTTAGCATAAGCTAAAAATAGCATATAGCTAAAATTTTAGTACTTCTGATATAATAACGTATAATGTATATTCTCCCTTCTTTCTGCATGCCTTCTCGGTGTAACGGTAGCACGCTCGGTGCGTATCCGAGAGGTCCAGGTTCGAGTCCCGCGCGAGTATTGCTTATTTTTTATATCTTTCTCATAAAAAAAAAAACCTAATGAATCTACAAACTTATGTTTAACTTTTTAATTGATAAGTAAGAATCATTATATTCTTAGTAAGTCTGGATCTTTAGGAAACCATGGTATTGCCAGAATATAAGTTAACAATTTATTCACTGTAGTACTGAAGCTTGATTTTTTCCCTCCCATAATTCTCATAAATCTTTCTAACTGATGGGTGGAAGTGAAAGTTTTAAAAATATATATATACAATCATTTAATTATTTTCATTGATTCACGAATGTTAGTAAGTGATGTTGCTTAGATTACGCTTGTGCATATAAACAAAACAAAAAAAAAAAAAAAAAAAGGAAATTTTCACTTTCGAGAGAATAACTCATACTTTTAAATCAAATTTATTGTTTTTTGAACACATGGTAGATATACAAATGATGCAGATGATACATATCTCCAGATTCACATGCAACACTATCAAGATTTCTTTTTCAAACTCTAAATAAAACTTTCACTTCTCTTAATTTCATCGGCATATCATTAAAACATCCTTTAATAATCTAAAAGCTCAATCGTAAAAAGCAATTAATGGCTTTATTTATAACAAATAATTTGAATTAAGAGAATAGTATATTTACAAAAATGTAAAACTTCAGAAACGTTTTCAAGCATGAATAACAATTATTGAATACAAATATTTTGATTAATATGTGTAAAACTAAGTGAGTAAAATTTTATTTTAATTCGACAAGCTTCAGTCTATGTTGGTATTTCAATTTTTAATTGATACTGGGTTCCTTCCGCAATTTTTAAGCATTATCTCTTCAACTACAAACTGCATCCCAATTTTCTATTCAAACTTAGATGGCCTTAAGTTGTGACATATGAAAAGAGGACGTTTATTCCCCATGAATTTTCCTAAGCTTATGCGAAATAAAGTGAAATTGTATATAATTTTGCAGTATTAAGTACTGAAAAAGAAGTGTATAAAACAATATATTTAATGCACAGCACTGCTTCCAAATTTCCTTCTGTAATAAAGAAAAATGCCTCACTATTAGAAGCCACCTTGAAATCGGGTATTTATTTAGAAACCCCCTTATCCGGCAGGCATTAGAAAAGAACAGCTATTTCCAGAAATAATGCAAACAATTACTTACATCATTATGCCTCTTAGCACAGAAATTAAAATTTGTATATTGAAATGCTCCAGAAATGAGCCAGATATGCTACAGTAGGAGAAAGTGTTATTCAGCACCAAAAATCCCTCTTAAATCAGATTTATGTAGAGTAAAATGTGTGGTAGGATTTATGCTTTAAATATGAAATGCATTGTCCCTGATCATAATATTATGCAGGCTCTATTTTATTGAAAAGGATGTATCTTATTTACATATTTTACTTTAAATGCAGGAAGAGGATTTGAGTTACAGAAATCGTGACTCCAGATGAGTTATAGCGTTATTAAATACGTATTCCATTCCGATGAAAAAGCACTGCACATAGAAGCAGCCTCGCAGAGAATAATGACCTCGGCGTCGTGATTTTAATACTTTACCCGGTTTTTTAAAGAAAAAATTCGATGGAGATGTTCTAGAGTTATAAGAAGGAAAATTAATGTGGGTAATATTTTTACTTTAAATGGGAGATTCCGTTTCTTATCATAAAATAATTGAATTCTACATTTAAAGTAAAATACATAATGCAGTTACGGCGCTTTGAAAATTAGTTTCTGGAAGTCGTGCAAATTTATTTTACGATGTGTGTTTCATTACGTTCCCAAAAACTGATATACCTAAAGCCTGGGAATAGTGGTGTGGCAAAGTGTAAAGTATAACCACCGAAGATATAAAAATTGGACATAGCATAACATTTCTTTTAAGCGAAGTTTAATTACGCTGATGACAATATAGGTTTGGCAATCTAGTAATCGATTTCAATTCAGATTTCCCAACCCAAAGAGTTTTGTATTTTTGTTACATTATTAACTATTAGTGAAACATTTAATGTTCTTGGAAATTAATATTATTTTTTACTAATGTTCGTGAATATTTTGAACTCTTCGATGGCACGCATGAAAAGATGCACGTAACAAATAAACAATTATAGAGTATTTCTTTTTGTTATTGGTTATCGTTATTTTATGATGTTGCTTAATAAAAAAATCATTTTTTATAAATACTTCGGTGTTCGAATGTCCTGAGACGTAGGTCTCTTATTACGTATGGGCTCAAAATACAAGTAAATGTCCGTTTTGGCTGAAAAATATTAAAAAGAACACGAGATTAACTATAAAAATCTGTAAATCATAATGAAATATGTTCAAAAGACTCGTTCAAGGTCGTTAATCAGCATAGTATGTGAACACTTGTTCTGTATTGCAATATATTAAAGTAAATAATGAGTCTTAATATTGAATATAGGTAGTTCTTAGTGTATCCCAGGCATGTAATTCTGTCTTCATGGTGGTGATCACATCCTTCATTGCCCTGCTCTAACACAGTGCTTATTAAGAATCTCGAGATCACAGAAGACTTTCTTGTTAGTATTTTTTTTAATTTGTCCTATGATTATTTTAAACATTCGTGTATAATTTCTTGTTTTACCATTGCATCCTACCTGTATGGTAATTCTCTGTATTTTATTTGCATCTTAGTGTTAAAGAAAAGCTTCCAAAGGCATCTTGTGCATTGGGATATAACAAGAAAAATTTTATATTGCAAATGGATTTTAAATATGTTTTTATTTATTTTAAATCTGAACCATGAACATAGCACTTGTACTCGTAAGTGAACCTTTTTTTAATTAGTCCGTAACAATACTTAAAATGAATTATTACCTTCATGTGTAAATTAGTGCAACAGTAATTATTATGTTCTCGTAAATATCCCATTAAACTGATTCTTAATCAAGTGTATAACTAAGACTGTAATTAGCTATACATAATAGACTATATTAATAGACTATATTGCATACTATGTATCATTAAATGGATTGTATGAATAACCGCATTACTTATTGCATTAATTAATTGCGCCTTTGTTTAAACGTCATACCATAATTTCTTGGGGACAATTGTGCTAAGAGTAAGTAATTAACATTGCGCAGTTTCAAAAGTAAGGGAATTGTTTATACTCAGAGAATATGTTAAGTTACCATGTTTATGTTAAAAGTTTTACTCCCACGGTGAAATGTCCTTTTTTGTACTTCTAACCTATTCTAAACGCACGCAAAAATATTGTTAGCTCTTCCCGGATACAGTCTGTAACTACTAATAGGTAATACTCTCGACAGGACTCACAAGCTGAAGTGTATCAACGTGTAACCAAGCTCCATTGTCATGTGTACGCAAAAATAGAAGTAATGTAAAAATAATCTAAATAGGTCATTTTCGTAAACAAAGTAATATTAATGAGGATTTTAAATGCACGCTTTCTGTCTCTCGCCTTTGCATGTAAATTTGATACCATGAAGTTTCCTAAAAGCTTTTGTGTTTAGCATATCTAGTTCCTACACCAATGACCCTGGTAAGACACTGAAGTTTGCGTCTGCAATGTCTTTGCAAGTTAATACCTTTAGTACCCGTCAATCAGAAAATCCTGTTGAGTGACAGATAGTAGGGAAAACTGAGTACAAAATTCTTAGGTTCAAATTGTCTTACGTGTTGTTGATAGAAACTGGGGTGGCGTTAGCCAGAGTTTTGCGGTCAACATACTTATTCATAGACCTCTTTGTATAGGACTGTTGCATACTGATAGTTCGTCCTACATTCGAAACCAGCTCAACGGGCTTGCTGCATGGTTGGTTTTCATGGTTTTTCCCATGTGTAACGTGAACACGAACCACTTTTACCAAAGAATTCCTCTGCTAAGACATCCCTTTCTTTAGGCAGATAGCCCACATGTTCTTTGTCATATTCAACTAAACCGGTATGTTTGAAGCTGTCAGTGAAGGTTATCAACAAGAGTTTAGGGGAGTCTTCTACTAAATATATATTAGAATGCTCAATATAATATAACTTTATAAAATAAGATGCAACTTTTCCATATTCAACTTCTAATTTATTTAATACAAGTTACTTGAACGCGTAGGGTAAAAATTACAGCATTTCTATATCGAAAGGAGCGTTTTACCGCGTACCTCACGACATCAAGTCTAGAGTAAGTCTAATCTGGCGACGCCTGTCTGCTTTCTCCTCTCCTCGAGACGCCATCACCACCTGTTTTCCTATGTTTACATCCGAGACGCGCCTTTCAAGAAATATAGTTCTGTGAGATCGCTACAAAGAGTTACATTTGAAAAAAATTGCGTTAAAACTTGCATAGCGGATGTAATGCATTGGTAGTTATATTGGTATACGAGTGTAAATTTTGACCTGTTAAACCAGGTGTTAATTAAAAATACATATTTTTCTGTTCTAACTAGAATAAATTTATCTGATTTTATTTAGAAGTTAAGAGAATTAATCTGCTCGAAATTTCTACACTAAAGGCATATATACCAACACATTGTTCTTGAAGTCCGCACACATTTTACAAAACTACTAGCTTCTGTTAAAAACTGCCAAAATTCACTAAGATGGTTCCTCAATAATTAAACTGCAAACACGTACGTTAAGTAAATTCAGATTCTACGTTAAGAAAAATTATTGGTCGTACAAACTACAGAATTTGGTTAGATTTTCTGCAAACTACTATGCAGTTTTAAAAGTAAAAGACAGAGAAATTCTGAATATTGCTATTTTCATGTCCCCGGAAATAGGAACAGCTCTTTACTAAATTTCTGAAAATTACACCATGCCTGCTTAAATAAATTATTCAACTAGGTAACTCAACCAATCAGTAACTTCTAAAGCCGCGTTTATGGAGAGTTCCTTATGTACAATTCTTGAACACTAGGATTTCGATCCAGACTCAAAAGGCAGGTTCTGTGGCTTCCCCCACGTGTAATGTGAACACGAGCCAATTTGCCTTGAAAATTCTGTGTAAAATTATCCCTGCCCATCATGCAGACAGCTCTTGTGTGCTTTACTATAATCCAGTTCATTCTTGGAGTATCACAAATTTAGTTTTTGAAAATGAAGAAAACACAGACATTCTCCAATGTGGATGAATGTTATAAATTATTATATGGTTAAATAAAATCGTAAGGATAATTTTAGGAATTTCTGCGTTAACAAATAATTGCAACTTAATAATTATTTTTTTTTATTGACAAATGACAGGTTGCGCGTCTTATGTGTATAAATTTTGTATAAAATATATTGTATATGTATAAAATTTTAAATTCAATTTCCTTAGGCATGCGCATAATGCTGAAAGTATTATACATAAATTTAAATGGTTCCTCTCCTGCACACACTTAATGGATCGTTTCCGTTGCGGAACAACACGAGCTAGCAAATGTTCTGTAAAAACGAATTTGTGTGATATTGATACTTTCAGCAAGTAAGCAAATTTTCTTCATCAGCTGATTTCAGTTGCAGTAAACATTTAATAAACATACGCAATATATCTCATATGTAAGTTATTTTAATAAACAGAGAATGAAATAGAATCTCACATTTTAAAAGCTTTTTCATTGGCAGTACTTACATGAAAATTGCTATAGGAATTAAGAACAACACATTCAATTTAACAATGACTAGCAAAGCCACCCAAAGGGATAGTGCTATTGATTCTGGTTACCACACCGAAGGGCCCCAGACTCGAATCCCGGAGAATATATGGATATTGTAAATATATAGTATGTTTGCGGCATGGTGCACTCTAAATATATGGCTAGCCGAAAGAACCTCTCGTGTGTTTGGAGTAGGGAAAGAGGGGTATGAGCCCTTTGAGCCAACCCTCCCGGGTGCTTTCTCACAAAATGGGGGTGGAACTGAGCAAAGAACTACTGTTATCTGAATGGTGTCTAAGGGTCTTTTTCCCTTCCCACAGTCGCAGGCTTGTTCTGATTAGGTCAGACAAGGGAGATTAGATACAACAACATCAGTATGACCAGTAAGTAACATTGGGTCATGTAAGTATCTTTCCTATTTGGCGCGCGATGTCCTGTGAGTGAAAAAATCTCAAATTCTAACACTTGGTTAAAACAAGTTGGAACTTAAATACAGATATATGTTTTACATGAGAAATAATTATTGCAGAAAACTGAAGTGAATTGCAATAAAATGTAGTCAATCTAGATGTCAATGACGTAACAGCGATTTTTGAAAAACGAAGGAACCTTTGTGAGTATTTTCTGAAGGTGCATAAGTCGGAAAAATAATTCAGTATCTAAACTATGCGCAGGAAAAAAACTGCAGGTAATCAGATTCAACTTTAAACCTACAGTTATCACAAATATAGGAAATATTCATCAGTATTTCAGCTATTTATTCGATTATGGGAAAGCATGCTATTTTTATCTGCTAAATGAGAGGGATGTTTTCATGTAGGATTATCAAAGAAAAAGTCTTCATGGTTCACATGGGAGAAAAAGAATTGTAGTACATATTAAATATACTGTTTTAAAGAACGTGTATGTTCGCTTGAGCTCATTTTAGAAGAATATGGATGTTTAATTACGTATCTCAAGCTTAATGCTTACTAATTTGAAAGCAAAGAAGCTATAAATTGAAAATAATAACACCCCCAAAAAAGTTACATTTTTAGATAGAAAATTAATAAACAGGAAATTAGGAAGAGAATCAAATATCTAAGTTTAACGTCTTAAATTAAACAATAGGAAAAAACTCAAGCTGAAAATAGTATTTAAATTCAAAATATTAGAAATTTTACGTTTTCAGTAAGTATAAAAACATTATAAGCTATTTTTCCCTCATTTTAGCATACTTTTGTGGTGTAACTGGAAGCACGCGTGACCCGTCTTCGGGAGGTCTAGAGTTGGGTACTGCATATTTTTTTTTCCATTTCTGCAACGATATAACCTAATGGCTCTACAAAATTACTTTAGAATATTAATTAAATTAAGTCAGAAACTTTTAAAAGATGATGACGCAGTAGCATCCATAATGAAAGAATATGTATCACTCTTTTATAATTCCTTTACTTAGAAAACAAAAAAAAGTTCATTTAGGTAGTTATCATTTTTCGAGTAAGTAACATATTTGTTTCAAAACAACTTAAAACAGATAGCTCAATATTTTTTTATTATCGTATGTATGCTTTCTTGTACTCATGTTGAGTAAGTGATAAACCCTTGAGGCGAACCATACAGACACTTTGATACACTTTGATAGGTTGTAAGTTTTCTTTTTTATAATTACAGACACAGCAATTGTTTTCATGTTATGAGAAGTAATCAAATTAGCATTCGCCAAGAAAAAACAAATGAGATTAGTGGGGGTAACCGTACATTGAATAAAGTCTGATATTTCCTAAGGATATAATAAATCCAATCAGAACGATTTTCATCAAAGTGAAATTTTGATCATTACAATTTTAATGTTTCCATTTCCATACAATCATGTCTTATTTATTTTGAACTCAATATTTTGCATAAGTAGTTTTATCAGGTTCAATGTTCCTTCTTACCTTCTTCGGGAACATACAAGGACCTGACTCGGAACAGAGAGCTTACTAAAGCTATGTTCACTAATTGTGGTAAGTAGACAGGATACACATGAAGGGTATACAAAACCCTTTATTTTTCTCTATATACAATAACTTCCGTACTTCGGAATACACTGACCCGCTACTCGGGGTCTAACGTAAAAGTATAAAAATAAAACTAAACTCTAATTTAACTTTAAATTGATAAACGTGGAAGATTGGCCTTATATTAACAGGAAGCGTATGTACCTCTCTCTCGCTTGGCAAAAGGCCACAACTTAAATACTTGGCGTTCGCCAGACAAACTTTGCATAAAAACCTTAACGCTTATAATTCTGGCAGGAAGTAGAAAATAAGAAGTGATAGTAAAGATTTAAAATAAAATAAACGTTAGTAAAACTTAGGATCCTTAAATACTTCCCGCCAGAGTTAATTAGTTTGAAACTGAGGTCTAAAACGACCTTGTTGAAAACTTTTAGCTCTAGAATCTAACGCGAGGCCAATCTTTTACAAACATACTTCGCTAGAAACTAGAAATTTGTTTTTACACAAGCAGCTCCCAGGATATACAACAATTTTTTTTTCATCTGTACTGCATCTAAACAGGAGCTTTTATTCAATTCTGGTTCCTTCCAGACATCTGGAAGGAAAACTAGTTTAATGAAATGTTACTCAATGAAATGGCAAGTAACATATACAATTATACTTCTCTTAACATTCTTATTTCATTCATGACTATTTTAATTATCTCTCCCCGTGCTCTCTGACATGTGTTGTAAAAGAACACCAAACACGAATGTGTTTCTGTCTACGTGTTCCACACTTCCTCCTACAATCAAAACACTAACGTGTTAAAATTCAACATAACAAGACCTCTTAACACACCCTAATTTCAACTCTAAACCCTGAGGTACTATTCTGAAAGTGTCTATCTCTAAAGTGTAGCGTCAGAGAGCCTAACTACATCATTCAACCTTTAACACATATTCGCCATGCTTTAGTCTTTTTACAGTCACACGAATAAAAAAATTTTAACATTCACTTTTACCATATCACGGTATTTCTTAACATTTAAAATAACAGTTAACATTGTATATAAGAACATATCAACATGCCGTTAATTTTACACATTTGAAAACATACATTAGTAGTACATTGTTAACTTCTATTCTTTTCAAAGCAAGTGCCAATTCTTTCTACATTGAAATACTACATTTCAAAAAGTCTTTCAGACTAAAACTTCTCTCTTGCTAGAATGTTTTAAATAAAATTTATACAATAACTTTTTCAATATTTAAGTCTTTACACAACGCTATTATACATCAACTTTAGTTTTACGCGCGAGTAATTTAAAAACATAATACGAAAATCGGTAACAACTCATTTCTGGCCCTTTTGGCGATAAAGGTAGACCTCGCATGAGGTAAAACTTCTTGAAATCTGCCACTTGCAGTAAGAATGAAAGATTAACTTAATTTTGCAAAGTAACATAAAATTTTACTTATCTTTGTGATATTCGGACATCCTTTTCTGGGCCCAGTCTTTAAAGGTATTGCAGATAGTTGTGTGATTTATCCTCCTTCTTGTACGGGCTCGCCCTTCAGTGCTTTCCTCTGGAAGCTTCCTTTTTTCACCAGTTCGGCCACCCTTGAATACCTTCTTTTTCTCCTCTGCTTGTGGTCTTGGCCGTTTGATGGCAGCTGGTCTTGGCGGAACCGGGAAACTTCTGTCGTGTTCCTGCTTGGACCTCGTTGTTGGCCGTTCAAATTTTCCTTGTAACTTTTCCTCCGCCGCTGATGGCCCTTCCGCAGTTCGGCTACATTTACTGCGGAGAGTCCTGTCGGATGAGTCGATCTTCCGTTTTAGAGCCGGGTTATAGTTGCCGTCATTTCTCCTGGTTCTCTTCACATACGTCGTCCTTCTCCCTTCTTCATTCTGGGGGTGTTCGTGAACTCTCTTTTCTGGACGGTGGAACGGCTTCTTTTTCTTGCTACCTTCAATTTTTCCGCGGGGCAATTTTCTTTTCACTTGCTCCTGCCTCTTATTGGCTTGCCCTTGTACTTGTCGTTTTTCCACCTCTGGAGCTTGTGCCTGCGGTGTCTGCCGTGCCGGATCCTGCAAAAGATCTGAAAATATTTGCATTTTATTACGATCGAAGTAGGGCTTGATTTGATCAATGTTTGCGGAACAGGTTTCACCATTTCTGGCTTTTAACACTACTAAAGCGTGAGTTATTTTTTCTATAACATATGGTCCTTCAAATCGTGGAAAAAAATTTGGCAGTTTTATCTTCTGGTGCTGAAGAAAGTGAATGCTTAATTTTTAAAACTTCATCCCCTACTTTATAAGTTACTCCCCGTCGTTTCAAATCATAATAGAGCTTCTGTTTTCTTTGTGCTACTTCCGTATTCTTCTTGGCTTCCTTAATTAGTTTTTCTATATCACCCATTTTAAATTCTGGGGCTCTTTGTTGCACATAAAATAATTTATCTAACGGTGTTATAATCTTTCTGCCTAGAAATAATTCAGCAGGAGTTTTGCCCGTTGTATCATGTTTTGTGGTCCTAAGGGCGAAAGCAAATTCATTGACATAGTTATCCCAGCTTTTATGAAAATTTTTAACATAACTACGGATAATTTTCACTATATTTCTATTGACCCGTTAAGCTATATTTGATTGCGGCCGATACGGGACCATTTTTAAATGACGTATGCCCAGTTTTTGGCACATGTCTTCAAATATATTACTTACAAATTGAGGACCATTATCCGATATAACTTTTAGGGGCGCCCCGTATTTTAAAATATATTTATTTAAAATAGAATCAGTAACTAATTTCGCGGAGGCTCGTTTTAAGGGAACAATTTCGGTCCATTTACTAAAATGATCAACCATAACAAGGAGATAGCGACTTTTATTTAACTGACTTTTTGGGAAAGGGCCCAATAAATCGATGCCAATTATTTCATTTGGAAATTCGGATTTAATACTTTCTAGAAACCCGGCCGGGCGGAAATTAATATAATTAACTTCTTGACATGTTGGGCAGGACTGGACATACGCCCTTGTTAACTTTTGCAGTTCAGGAAAGTAGACTGCCTCGCGTACGCGTTGGATAGTTTTTCGAATACCAGCATGAGAAGCTAAAGGGCTGTCATGGAGCTCCTGCAGGATATTTAATATAAGACTAGCTGGGATAACAGGTCGAAATTCGTTGTTGGAATTCGTAGTTTTTGTATAAAATAATAGACCATCTATTAGTTCGTAATGGGCCGCCCTATTTCTTATCGCCACAATATCTTGGTGGCTAAAATTTTCAGGATTCTTCAAATACTCAAAAATGCTTCCAAACTCAGGATCCTTACCCAGTTCCGTTATTACAGTTTCTCGGGAATTTAATGTACATGCTGTAAGCATTGCCACCTTTACGGTATTTCCTTGTTCGTCTATTTTAATTCTTGATAGGGCATCTGCTACGATATTTTCCTTTCCAGGGGTATGCTTGATTACCAGATTATATTCTTGCAGCTTGAGTGCCCATCTTATTAACCTGGGGGATAAATTTTTCCCTGAGTACAATCTAGTTACCGCCGCATGATCAGAGTACACTGTTATCGGCGCCTTTCCAAAATAGACTCGGAACTTTTGCACTGCTAACAGAACTGCAAGTGCCTCTCTCTCGGTCGCGGAATAGTTTCTTTGTGTTTGATTTAAAGTTCGGCTAAAAAATGCCACGGGCTGCTGATTTTGCGAAAGTACCGCTCCTACCGCATAATCCGAAGCATCCGTTGAAATTTCTAAATTCTCATCCTTTTCAGGAAATTTCAACACAGGGGCTTGCGTTAATGCTTGTTTTAATTTTTCGAAAGCACTATTGGCTTCGGCCGTCCACGAGAATCTTGCCTTTTTCCTTTTTAATTTTAATAATGGCTCAGCGATAGCTGCAAAATCTTTTATAAAGGAGCTATAATATGAACAAAGTCCTAGAAAAGAAGAGAGCTTCTTTGCCGTGTTTGGAGTCGGATACTTTTGTACAGCGATTATTTTTGATTCATCTGTCTCGATCCCTTTTTGAGATATTTTGTAACCTAAATATTTTAATTCAGGGGCTGCAAATTTGCACTTTTCGACATTAACTTTTAGACCGGCCTCATTTAATAATGAAAACACCTGTCTTAAATCCTGTACATGTTGGTCGAGATTATCACTAGTAATAATGATATCGTCTAAATAGATAAATGTGGACTTTCCAAGAACAGGCCTTAGCACAATGTCCATACATCGCCGAAATGTTGCCGGTGCCCCTGAAAGGCCAAACGGCATACGCAGGAATGCATAAGTGCCAGACTTGGTTATAAAAGCAGTCTTAGGCACATCTTCCGGTTTAACCGCTATTTGAAAATAACCAGTCGTTAAGTCTAACGTAGTCATATATTTGGTTGATTTTATGTTCCTTAGAATTTCTTCTATAATCGGTAACGAATATACCGGATATTTAGTTATGGAGTTTAATTTACGGTAATCAATAGCGAATCTCCATCTTTTTGGATGCGTCAAAGGATAGTCATTATTTTTCTTACATAAAACCACCGGGCTAGCATAACTACTTGAGATGGGCGTTATGATCTTTTTACGTAGCATATCGGTAATATGCCATTCCATAATTTTTTCCTTATTCTTATCATACCGGTATGGTTTTTGACGAACTGGCATTGCATCTCCGGTGTCAATACTATGGTTAGTAACCTGAGTAAATCCTGGAATATCACTAAATAACGAAGCAAATTCACTTACCACTTGTCGGATTCTTCCTTGCTCGTCATTAGGGAGGTGGTCAAGTTTTAACATCGGCGGTTCAGCGTTTTCTGTACGAACTGGTTTCATTGTCAGCTTAAGGGACGCTTCATTAAAATCCAGCGTAGCTTGTGCTTCTGAAAGAAAATCTATTCCTAAAATTAAATGTGCTTGCAGATTCTTTACTATAAAACATCACCTTTACTTGTTCGTCCTTGATACGGATATACAAAGGTACTTTACCTACGCACTTACATTTTTCTCCTTGCGCCGCTAACACTGTCGTATTATCCGCATTATATATGCGGTATTTGCGAAAATACTTCCTAAAAAACTCTTCTGCCACACAGGAACACTGCGCGCCGGTATCCAGGAGTGCGGTGGCTGGGATATTATTCACCAAGACTTCAATCTTCGGAAGAGTCAAATTTTTCACCATTACTGTATTTAACTTGTAGGAAGAGGTGTTTTCGTTGCCTTCGGATTTCCGCACCCTCTCGTCAGCAGAAATCCGTTTTAGTTTAAATTATTTTTCCTTTCCGTGCTTTCCTTCTTTTTCCACTGGCCTTGAGACTTTTTTCCTGGGTTGCTATTGAACTGTCGACGTTCGCCGGCTGTTTTTGAATGCTCGGGTTTCCTTGCCCACTGATTCGCTTTTTCTCCGTAGCCATGTGCTTGAGTTTGTTGTAGTCTTGGCGTACCAAATTGGTTTCGCTGTTGATATTTTCGTCTTCATTCGACGTCCGCCGTTCTTCTACTTTCAAACTGGATTGCTAGCTCAAATAACTTTTCCAGTGTAGTCGGATTTCTTAATTCAATAAAGTCTTGCACTTGGGGCAGTAACCTCGGCAAAATCACTTGAATTATTTCAGGATCCGGACGGTTTCCATACAAGAGTTTGAAAACGTGAATTTTTCTTAAAATAAAGCTCGAGAGGTTTTCGATTCTTTGTTGATATATACTGAAAAGTTCCGTTTCTAATTTCGCACGATCCCTTACAACAGGGAAGGCTCTTAGTAGGGCAGTCTTGAAATTTTCGTAAGTATAGGTGGGACTTCCTGCTTGACCCAAGAGACTTCTGCCTATACATTTGAACCAGTTAAGCGCTTGGCCCCTCAAAGCGCTGGTAGCTAAGGTAACTTTTTGAAACTCGTGCACGGGGTAGAGCATGAAGTGGTCATCCAATTTTCCCAAAAAACTGGTTACAGGTGAGTTTCCATTAAATGTTGTTTCTGGTTTCATCGAAGCGCGCATGGTCTGGACGATGTAACCAAATCCTTCCAGGGCGGCAGCTGGCATTTCTGGATTCTGAGCCGTTTCTGCAGGCAGCACAGGTTCTTCTTGAAACTCGGCCATGGTTATTCTTCTTCGTTGGGCGCCACTATCAGGTTCAATGTTCCTTCTTACCTTCTTCGGGAACATACAAGGACCTGACTCGGAACAGAGAGCTTACTAAAGCTATGTTCACTAATTGTGGTAAGTAGACAGGATACACATGAAGGGTATACAAAACCCTTTATTTTTCTCTATATACAATAACTTCCGTACTTCGGAATACACTGACCCGCTACTCGGGGTCTAACGTAAAAGTATTAAAATAAAACTAAACTCTCATTTAACTTTAAACTGATAAACGTGGAAGATTGGCCTTATATTAACAGGAAGCGTATGTAGTACAGAGACTGTGAACACAACAATAGGTTTTAAAATTTATCAAGAGGATTAAAACCTCTGGCCTGGAAGGCAAACAGCATCTGCGTAACTTCTAAGGTAAGCGGCTTGCTTTGACTCAACTGCTTCCTCTCTCTCGCTTGGCAAAAGGCCACAACTTAAATACTTGGCGTTCGCCACACAAACTTTGCATAAAAACCTTAACGCTTATAATTCTGGCCGGAAGTAGAAAATAAGAAGTGATAGTAAAGATTTAAAATAAAATGAACGTTAGTAAAACTTAAGATCCTTACAGTTTGTTGAACTACTTATGAAACATACTCAATATTTTGCATAAGTTTTCGGAAAAATTTGCTCAGAGTTCATTTTAATACGTTTAGCATTATTTTAAAAAGTTTTAAAATGTTTAACAGCCTTCGATGGTCGGAAGATTGGTAAATAATAATGAAATACGGTAATTTAAGAAATTAGTCTAACTTTAAATGTTTGTTTATTCGAAAATTGCAAATCATACAACGTTGAAATGTGTGATCCTATCTCACGTTACACATTAGGAAAATTGAAACCCCCATAAAGTCAGACAGTTCGCTGGAATTCGAACCCTATGTGTCAAGTTCGAATAACATTTTGTTCACGTATGAATGAAAAAAAATCTTTTAAAGGTACGTGCCATCCAGTGAAAGTAAGCATAAAGTTTCTAGTTTCTATCCGAAACAATAAAACATGTGATACTACATTTTGTACTAGCGGGATTTCGAAATTAATGGATTAGTGAAAGATAATTCGACATTTTTAAAAATGTTATTGCAATAAACTTTAATCCAAATTGCTGAAATGTGAAAATATATTCGTTACGAGTTCCGGAGCAACACTTTTAGAAAACGCATAATGTTATAAATTTTGGATTTGTACTTAATTTTACAATATGGCAAACAGTACACTAGATTTACTGCCTGAGGGAAGGGATGAGCTTTTATTAGACCTTTGAGAAGTTGATTCGCGATCATGTTACACATTGATAAAACAAGAAAGCACCTGTACTTGCTGTCAGTTCGTCGGGATTTGACCCCAGGGCGAACTATCAGTATTCAGTGCTCTCCCCAATCGTACGCCATTTATGCGCCTATTAAATTTGTTCCGTTTGTGTTGTTTGCGTTTTCGTATTACCTGCATTCTTCTTGATAATTTCGAATGTTTTTGATTTTCTAAAATTCAGAACTAATTTTATTAATGAATTATAAAATAATTTAATTTTTATGTATGACAAAACCCTAATCTAGTGAAAATTCACTGGAACCTTATGCTTTTCAAATTGCGTTTTGTACATTTACTTCTCAGCAGGGGGGAGCAAAAGAAACTTAAAATTACAGGATCCGTATGAATATTTTTTGTCATCATACGTTATTACGCAATAGAAGAGATTATAAATAATCAATAAAAGAGGTTATTACGCAATAGATCTTTTGAAATGCTACTTTAAATAGATCATTTCGTTAGGAACTTTAGACTTTTGAATTAATAACGTTTTACCAAAAGATGAAAAAAAATATTGACAATTTTCTTTTTAATTATAATGTGTATGAAATTTATGAGCGAAATATGGTTGAGCTTCCATGCAGTTTGTCTGCAGAATAAGTGGGTTTTTAATAGGTAATATTTAGCGTTAAACAATTACATTTAAGTAATTAAAAAAGACTCAAAAAATAAATAAACATACTTTTAGAATACAAAAATAATTTTTTCCATTAAGTAATAATGGTGGTCAGCACATTCTAGAAAAGTGTCAATACTTACG
Source organism: Stegodyphus dumicola (assembly GCF_044657685.1). Lineage (NCBI taxonomy): Eukaryota > Metazoa > Arthropoda > Arachnida > Araneae > Eresidae > Stegodyphus > Stegodyphus dumicola. The sequence goes on along the minus strand of NC_140781.1, from coordinate 162,469,915 downwards.
TATGCATATTTAAATCCATAGTGTTTAAAATTTCTAACACGTGCTATCATCGGTTGGTTTAAAAATCTGCATTTATCGGGCAACCATCTATATAAAACTCGACTAAAGAACATTTTGTAAAAAACTGAACGAATAAAGAAAAGTAAACACAAACGAAAAGAGTGTTACCTTGTTTCGGCATTAACTAATTTGTAAAGTAGTAAATCTCATTCAACAGTTAATAGTTAAACAACTAAGTAAAATGAAATTAGCTGAGAAATGAAACACCCGAAATGCTATAAAAATAAACTTTCAGCATATTTCTCAAAATTTGGTGAGCAACTGCGAAATATGAAAATACATTTTTATCTTTTCTTTGCTTTTATAAGGTAATATGCTATTAACCGTTTTATTACTTTGCCTCATCTTATCTGCTTTCTATCCATAAGTAGGTCTGCTTGTTATTAAATCCCGAGTACAGTTTATGTTAGACTCTGTGGTATTACATTACAAACTTATTATCTTTCTGTTTCAAATGTTATATAATCTTTCTATTTAGTGCATTTAGTCATTATTTGCCCAAGCGCAAAAAGTAAATTTTTTTTCCAGGTGAAACAAAATTTGTACTTACAAGGTGCAGTTTTATCTTTCCATTTTATACCTATGTATTTACTTTAGACATCTATAAATGTAACGTAAATATAAGCGTAAACACATTTTTATGAGTAGTGAAAGTTTCGATTAGTAACACTTGTAAGTTCTTTATCACCGGCCACAAAATAAGACGTCAGTTTATATCCTCTAGCTCCATGTGCTTTAATACGAACTTTTACTTAACGTCCTGTTATGTAAGGCTACACTTTAAGTCAGGAAGTTACCACGTAATAACTTAATAAAATATAACACAGCATATTTAGCTACTAAATTAGAATTTTTGCAAACTATTCCTGACAGATCAAGTGTAGAACCTGAAAGTTCAAATATAATGCATCAAAATAATTTTAAACTTCACTATATTTCATTATAAATTCAGAATTTATAGTACTCAACTAATATTTAATTTCGCTTAATGTCAACAACAAAGACTGCATGGAGCAGAAGTACTCACAATAGTAATTTATTTAATTATTAATTACAGTTAATGCGTAGTCTTAGTATCTAACCATATTAGATAATTTCCATCCTCTTCTGCGGCGAATTCTTGTGCATACGAAATCAGAAGAAAGCGAAGACCCAGGAAATTTAAAATATATGTTTAAAAATTTATAATAAACTTCACACGGTTTTATGAAAATAATCGTTACATAAATGCACCATTAAACAATAAATCGCTAGTTTTAATGAGAGATTTATTAAAGGAGAATAAGAAAGAAGTGTAACACCGCCATTTATACTATCTTATCAAATAGCCGGCACTGCTGACATAGAAGTAAGATAGCAGACTATCACAGACTTACACTTATCACTGGCTCATAATGTGTATAAAAGTCATAATATTAATACCTCTCTAAGTTGTAAACATATTATTTGGAATGATTTTTAATACGTGTAAGGGCAATAAATCTGTGAAACAGGTATTTCTTTCTACACAATAATATGAAGTGAATTACATTTAGCTAACGGAACATAGTCTCACTGATCGGTATGTCCCAGTTTGCTTCGAATTACGTTCTCAGTTGCAAGTAGTGCTTGTAAGTATGATGAATGAGAACAGTCACTAATAAATAAGGTAACAAATATTACGGGTCAAAGTGAGAAGAATAGATTGAGATCTTAGATAGAATATTAAGAATTGGGGTTCCAAGCAAAAGAATGTATGATTTTGTTTGTGACATAGTTCATACACGCAAAATAAATGAAATGCTCCATCTTAGAAATTGAAGTTTCTGGAAATTCCTAATAATTCCATCGAAATCCTATGAAGACATTTATCACAGTAACTGTGAGATCGATATTATACTTGTAGTCATTTCTGTCAGATTTTTTATGGTGTCAAAAATTGTGTTGTACTTCGAATAAATACACACCTTGATTAATAAATTAAATAATATCGAAATGTAATTAATACCATAGCTATTTTTCTGGGTGAAAGCCATATAATAATAAAATAGACTATAATATATTCATTAAATAATAATTATTAAACAGCAAACTACTACAGCAAAACAGTACTTCTCTTTTAATTGAAATGAGCTTATTAACTAAGGAAAAACGTATAAAGGTTCTATCAGCGGTAGAGAGTAGAGAAAGGATGTCTTCGCCAACGACTTTTCTAAAGGAAAATGCATTACGGCATTTAGGTTACACAAAAGAAGAATGACATACAATCCATAAGAAAGCACGCAGTGTATCAATGACCGAGAGGATAAGGACTGCTTTATTTAGATTTTGGCAAAACACGTAAGGGCTATCTGCCTAAAGGGGAACTACCATCGTTGAGATTCTGTGAAGGATTGTTTCAGGTTATTCGGAATTGCGGTAAAGCACACGAAGGCTGCTGTCTAAAAGAAGACATGCCTTCATGGATAACGTTTTTACAAGAAACTAACTCGGGACCTTTTAACGGAAACACTCTCGTATTCAGATTACACAACCGAGTGGATAAAACTGTTGGTTCTTAGTAGGGTTTCCGTCAAATGGACAAGTGATATGTGAATTTTGTTACTTCTTCGGTGTTAATTTTGAATAATCAGTGCAAAACCACAGCAGCAATGTGTTAGAAATATTTTCACGAGATTAAAAAATGTGCATTAGCAATTTAGAACAGCCTGCGTTAAATATGGGTTTATTACAAATACAAACAGATATATCTAAAACTACATTGTTAGTTTTAATTTTCGTTTTTTCTTTTATTTGTAGAGATTATTTTATTTCTACAGATTTTTTCTTTCTTTTGCAGATTTCTGTACATTTCTCTTTCAGTGTGAATGATAAATGTTATTTATTCTTCATATTTTTTTCATTATGTTTTCATTTAATTGTAACGGCCATTTCATGGCTTAAAGAGTTGAGTAGAAATTCAGAAATCCCGCACATCTCCGACTGCGGCACTGCAAATAATAGCGGGAAAGCCTCTTCATTGACTTAGTCACATAGCGAGAAGCTTCGATAAATAAGTTTTCTCGACATGGAGTGACAGTTAATTTATGGGGACAAGAATACGTCACATTATGAACATCATAGCCCAGAAAATCCCTGCCACCCAGCGGCAAATAATCTAGAGGATATATCTCCCTTATGAAACCAAATGACCTCAATACTACAGATGGAATGTACACAGACGATTCTAATTCCCTAGAGGGAACACGCAGTGGCCTCTACTACATAGAAAACAATAGACTTGCCAGTGGCTAAGGAAACTGGTACGTTTACCTCAGGTTGGCAGAGCTGCTAGCGATTAGAACAGCCATAATGTATCTTTTCGAAGCGTCTCTGGCATCCCATCTCATCTATACGCACTCAGCTCCAAGTTTAGCTGATATAGCAGGGACTGCTTCAGGCAATCCATTAATGAATATCATTACATTTCTACTGCTACAAGTATTCCATTCAGACAAAAAGCCTCATCTACACTGGATGCCCGCACATTTTTGGGATATATGGCAATGAAATGGTTGACCATTTTGCCAAAGAAACAGCATGTTCCACCAGACTCCCAGAATTACCGGCTCCCAAACCGGTCTCTTTTCTCAAGCAACAAACAATGTCTCAACTTATAACCAAATGGCAAGACGAGTAGAATAGAAGCATCAGAGGACGAAAAGTATATAAGTACTAGAAGTCTACCTGAACAAACATATTCCGCCTTCTTATACCACTCACTTTTGGACAGGCCATGATCCCTTTCCCTCTTATCTCTACCGCTTTAAGATTAGAGATAATGCATCTTGTTACTGTGGTGAATAAGGCAGGCGATACTACGTTGCATTAAGCTGCAATTTACTTAGAGATCAGAGACTCAGGCAGCCAAGTGATAATAATAAGCCCATGTGGTACAAGCCCATGTACAAGAGCCTCCCATATCATAGGTATTCAACCACCCGTCTCTAAAGCATTATTGACTCATATGCAGATAAATACTCTTAACACAAGCAAGCAATTTCCGTCTAATCAGTTTAATAAAGGAATACTGTAAATGAATATCAGGGATAGCCCATTTGTAATTGTAAGAAAATTATAGCAAATTAATATGCTCCATGTCTGTGATAGTACATTTGAACTGTGCTCTTCTACAATACATTGTATAATGTATTTGTAAATGAACGTGCTTTGTAATATATGAGTAATTGTATTATATATTGGTAATAATATTTTGGAAATTACACATTGGTATTGACATTTGTAAAGGTCTTGTAACATGTTAGCAATTATACATAGGTAATTATTTAGTGATTTTTTACATTATTTCGAGGTTGCGTTATAAGGTACAATAACTGTTTAAATATTAGTAATTGTATAATGTACTGGATTTGTAATAATTGTATAATATACTGGATTTTGTAAGATGGGACCTTCTACTCGTATTTTTGTAAAGTTTCAGTTTATGCCAAAAAAATTAGTAACTAAACGATATATTATTATGTAATAAGCATCGAATCTATTTAACTTATATGCTGATGAAATATTGTACACAGTAATTGTATAATGTAACAGCGATTATAATATGTACTAGATATTGTAAGATGAAATTATCCAGTATTGTATGGCTATTTAATCAATAGTGGGTAATAAATATCACAGCTATATTTGTTAAATAATGCGCTTCTGGCATTTATCCATATATATATACTAGTTCTAATGTACTTCCAATTGTCTTAAATATTGGTAACTATATAATGTAATGGTATAACATATTTGTCTAATGTACTTACGAGTTTTTTTTTTTTTTTTTTAATATTATGTTCAGTATTAATAGTATTTTATTATAAAGAATAGGTGACTGGTAAAGTACTACTTCCAGTATATGAAAGTAAATTTGCATGTGTTGTAATGTATCAGTATTTGAATCAGGTTTTAGTATTTACCCAGGAATGTAAAAGTACTCGTAAAGAAGTAAATTGATAAAATATTGTACTTGTATCTGCTGTGTAATGCATTTCTATAATAATATGGTACAAGTTATTGGTCTATCAAGTATTGGTAAATGCATACTGTATAGGTATAAAGTACAGGTATTAGACGCATACATTAGTTTCATAAGATGTAATCATTTTTGTATAATGTTTTAATCATTTATGTTTTAGTACTTACCCAAGAATGTATTAGAATTTATTCAAGAATGTACTATGTATTTGTATTATGTAATTGTATCATATATTTGATTTGATTGGATTGGATTAGTGGTTATATGGTGATATATTTGAATTTATATTTTATGTTTGCATTATGTATTAAAGTATACATGTATTATGCATACAAGTATACATGTATTATGCACAATGAGTAAGAGCTTCGGCTTCCTAAAGAAACACAGTACTATTAATACCTGCAAGGGCCCTAAACTGCCGAGTTGGTAACCAGTTCTGTATGGATTATATAATTAATACTCTAGGACGGGAGCCAACTCAGCGGTTTCAGATTTCAGTGAGTCTGACAGGATACAATGGACCTACGTTTGTCTTTAATTCAAGAGTCAAAATTGCATATAGACTTACAAAATATGCTTATTTCACTAACAAGGTTTTAGTTTCTTCAACGACATGCGCGTTTCAATATTCAGTATTTGTTTATCTGACATTTGGAATGCCTACACTTTTTTTATTCCGCTGATTATCGGTGAATAGTATCAAAAGTTCTAAAGTTCTAATGTCCACTACTAACAAGAAGTGAAAGAATTTCTTATCATCATTCTGTCTCAAGTGCTTAAAAAATCTACCAGTGCTTCAAATATAATCAAGCATATCATTTATGATGTGCTTTAGTGACTGTCTGAAAGGTTTCAGCATTTCAGAATATCACAGATTCGAAGGTCCAGAATGCTTACAGGAAGTACCTCCTTTCCGGGAAAATGTTTTTATATTTCGGTTTTCCATTCCGTTGATCCATCAGATGCGTTTAAATTTTACTCGTTAATAGTGCAACTAAAAGTGTTCCTTAGAGTAGAAAATTCCTAAGAATTAACGATTTTTGTTTTATTAATTAGCGATTTTTTAAATTTATGATTATAATTAAGGATTTTTTAAATCGATTATTTTGAAATTTGAATATATTATATTGGTTTTAGAAAAATGATGCATTAAAACTTTATGGCTCTAAAAATTTAAATAAATATTCTTAATAAATTAAATGACAAGTTTTAAAGTTTCCATACATTTTTAGGAAAGGCTATTAAATTTTAATGTGATTAATAATCAAAGTTTTTGATTATCAAAATTTTTTATTATTACGAAAATTATTGAATTATTAAAATGAACGAAGCAGTTTTGAAAAGTGATGTAAAAAATTGTATAAAATTTGTGCTTCTGAGTATTAATATAGCAAATATTAAATGTTTGATACTGTATATTGTTACAATAAAAAATTGATAATTTAAGAAATTGAATAACAATAATAATAAAATTGATTATGATTAATATTATTAAAAACTGTAACGAACAGAGAAAGGCAATTTGAAATTGTAGTTTAACGGATATTAATTATCGAATAACTGTACGGCAAGGTAGCCTAAATTTCATAAGTCACCTATTAAATTCAGGCTCATTGCCAATAGTACCAAAAGTTATCTTAAAGAAATAAATTATCTTTTTGCAAAAAAATTCGTTTAATACGTTACTTGATTAATAACTATGATTTTCAAGATCTGCATTGCAACTGGATGATTTTAAGTAACGAACTCGTAATTAAGACAATTAATTCAATTAAAATCGAACATATACAATGCTACGATTTCGAAAACCTTTATACTACCTTACCGCTTGAAGAAATTTATACCAGCCTACTTGCTCTACCAGATATAATTCCTCAGATTTCTACAATAATTGATAACGAAAAATGGCAACTTTTTCTTACGAGCATGCTTTTCAATAATTATATTCTCTTTAATATTGTATCTTTAAACAAAATCAAGGGATCCCAATGGGTGGAAATTTTTCGAGCTCCGTCTGCGAATTATTCCTTTTCACAAGAGAATTGACATTTGTCCGATCTCTGGACGTAGCAGAACAAAAATTTTTTCAACACGTTTATCGTTACATTGATGATATCATAGCCATTAACAACCATAACAAAATAGAAGCAGCTAATATCTACCCTACCAGCTTAAAGCTAAATAAAACAAATACGGTGCAAGATAATGTAGTATACCTTGACCTTAATATCATTGATTACAATTTTATTAAAGTCTACGACAAGAGGAGAGAATTCACTTTTTCTACACTAAAGTTAACAAACTGGAATTCTAATATTTCCAAAAGAATCATCATTAACACAATTTTTTCACAGCTTCTTAGAATAAAAAGGATCTGTAAAACAACAGAACACTTACAAGAAGTACTCTACTTCGTCACAATTTTGAAAAATAACCAAATTCCTAAGAAAATAATTAAAAATACTTTAAAAAAAGCTGGCATTAAGCCTTACCAATTTTTAGATAATTAGGTTTCGATAATGAAATTTTCTGCTTAAAGCCTATTGGAGGGCAGATGATGGATGGCTAATTCAGATTATCTAACGTAAAAATTGTATAAATGTAAATGTACAGTTAATTCTTCTTCAAACATTTACTTTCCTCCAAAGTTGTTGGCACTCTACTTTAATACTATTATGTAATAGTTTTAAATTACTCAGAAGGCCAGACTCTGCTTTTATTAACAAAATTGGGCCTTTACATTTTTCATAGTAGCTTGACAACCCTCTAGCTTGAAGAACGACGACTTTTATTAACAGATGATTATTTTCTAATTTACACTTTCTTTCTGTGGCCAAAAATAAGTAATTTTAGCTGAATTAGCCATTTTCACTTATTTTTAACAATTTTGTTCTTCCTACAACTTGACTGACGCCATTTTGAGTTTTTCCGTGTTTTTTCTCATTTGTCACCCCCTTCTGTAAAAAAGAGGGGGACCGGCCAACTTTCTCTCTCTGCCCATTGGCCTCTTCAGTTTTAATAGCTTCGCACGATGACGTCATTATACGATAAGGAAGGTTGGTTTGACCAAGAAAGGATTTTTGCGCCCTTTTCCAAAATTTTTTCGGAAGCTGAGGACGGAACCTCTCAGGTCAGTTTTTTCGTTTTTATTACAAGTTTTTTGGTTCTAATAAGACCGTGCAACGTTTTTACTTACTAAATTGAATACATTTTTTTACTTACAATGTCGATTACATTTTTATCTGTTTACAGCACCTTTCTTCTAATAAAAGTTACGAAGTCTTTAAGGTAAAGGACCAGCCCGTACTTTGATGTGTATTTTGACTAATAGCAGACCGCTATTTATTTTAATTTATTATTTTTAATTTATTATTTTTCTACTTTGATTTTGATTTTTATTTTACATCGCTCGGAATCATAATAGCCTTTGACACCTTAATGTGTTTTTCAGCGGACGCGTCGGGAAAAAGAGACAGAGCAGTGGAGCTACTAAAAAGGATTTATTCCAAAAAAATTTTTTCGGAAATACTAATATACTTTTGTATAAAATTTTTTTCGCATTAAACAAGAGCTTCAATGGTCTGTTTCGGCGAAACGCGTAATGGTATTTAGCCTATTTCGTAGATCAGCTTTTTTCCTTTGAAAAGCCAACTGAGAGTACGAGTGAGCTAATATACTATTTTTCCGCTATTTAATTATTGTTTTTGTAGCTAGTTTTTGATGCTTTTTGTATCTTTTTATTATTATTTTTTTAATTTTGATTTTAATTTTTATGTATTGGCATATTATATATTGGCAATTTTAATTTTAATTTTTTATGTATAGGCATTTTATATATTGACATTTATAATCCATGTTTTTGTAACTTCCTGATATATATATATATATTTTTCCGTCCATCTTTTTTTCATGTGAGTTAACTTTTCACATTACACAACGGTGAGATTAATTAATTTTTTTCGTGCAATAGCAAGTCTTCCAGCACTAAAATTTGGCAATTTTATCGCACTTATACAGTTTTTCCAGTTTTACCAGGCAAATTTCTTATTGTCTATGTAGTACTATGTTACAACATTTCGTGGAGCTACAGCTCCTGGTAACTTTTTAGCAAGGTCGCTGCAATGTTCGAACCTACTACTATTCTTTCAAATCTTTTTGCAGCATTATGCGCAAACGTTTTTGAGACCAGATAGGTCTTTCGTCTAATTACCAGTTCGCTTTACATTTTCTTTTTCAATTATATATATATATATATACAGATAAATAAGAAGTAAGAAATTTAGAATCAAATCCGCAAAGACATGAAAGAAATGAAATTCAAACCAATATAATCCAAAATTCCCTATAAGTATGTCAAAAATCAACCAATAGTCACCAAACCAGAAGAATAGGAAATTTAGAAGTTTTACAGGATCATGAACTAAAGATGCTCATAAAAAAAGGTACAAAATTTAGTTAAATACATTCCTAAGTTCAATAGCTTGGAATCTATTTCAGTAGATAATTGATAAGTTCATACTGAAAGCGAGTTCTCTACTAATTTTACTTTCTCATGTTTTTAAGGAATGGAGAAATTAATTATTAGAGCAAAACAAAAAGAATATTGGAAAAAAAATAAATAATTTAAAAGGATTAAAAATTGGAAACATTTATTTCAGAAGTTTTCCTATTTGAAAAAAAAAAAAAAAAATTTATTATTGCCAAAATAGATAAAGAAAGCAATAATTTTAGTTTTTTATTAAAAAGTTCTACATTTCTGAAAAAGCTGCATAAATCAACAAAATATTGTATTTATAAAAATAAAGACAGTTCAATAATAAAGAAAATTTATGATGTTCACAGAAAATGGAAAGTTTTTCTTTTTACTACAAACCATAGATTTGACAATTTATAAGCAATTCCAAAATTTCTTAAAAAAATCCTGTCAAATTTAGATTTATAGCAAATAGGATAAGAAACTTAAAGAAGATTTTTGATTATATTTTCACCAATCTACTTTAAACAAATAAATCATAGACCTTTCGGATAATGATTTCAATAAATTTCAGCACACTTCCTAATTGAAAACGAAATCCGCAAGGACATGAAAGAAATGAAATTCAAAATCAATATAATCCAAAATTCCCTATAAGTATGTCAAAAATCAACCAATAGTCACCAAACCAGAAGAATAGGTAATCTAGATGTTTTACAGGATCAGGAACTAAAGACGCTTATAAAAAAAAGGTACAAAATTTAATTAAATACATTCCTAAGTTCAATAGTTTGGAAACTATTTCAGTAGATATTGATAAGTTCATACTGAAAGCGAGTTCTCTACTAATTTTACTTTCTCTTGTTTTTATATACTCATGTTTTACTTTCTCATGTTTTACTTCTCATGTTTTTCTCATATAACAGAGAATATATATTAATGATATTATTATATTCAACAATAATTATCTCATAAAATTAGCAACATCTACTCCAACTGTTTAAAACTTAACAAGAGCAATAACAAATCAATTGGTTGCATATTATCTGCATCCTAGCACTCACAGTCTTAAAGAAATAAGACTATTTGAGAAGTAGAGAATTTAATTTTTCTATAATTAAACTTATAAATTGGAACTCCAACATCTCTAAAAAAGTAAGAGCAAATACAATTTTTAATCAAATTAACAAAATTAAAAATGTTTGTACAGAAAGAAAGTAAACAAAAACAGTAAGAAATGTTTCTCTTTCCTAAAATTGTAACAAGAAAATGAAATTCCAGTTAACTTCATTAACAGCCTATGGAGCAGTTTGCACCCTATAAAATATTTTAAAGTAATGAATGTTTTATCTGAACTGTAAAATAGAGAATGATAAAGAAGGATGTTTTAAAGGAATTCATAGTATATATTTCAATACATTTGTATTACGGTAAAAGTTTTCTTCACTTTACTACTAATAATAGAAGAGCTGCTCTATTTTAAGTCGTCATGATAAGCCCATGACGTGAAGACTGTATTCTTCACTAACCTTTGTTTCTTTTCTTCCAATTCTAAAAAACACTGAAAAAGTACTTACAAGCTTTTAATTCGCAGCTTGGGAGATTTCTATATTGCCGTCGCCAAATGGTTCGAAAATGAAGCCAAACTCGCAACACAAGCGTCTATTTTTGAATTTCCTTCTTTTGGTCTTTGTTTCTGTCTTGTTAAGTTCTGATGTTAATATTCTCTGTTAATTTTTATGTTTATTTCATATTACTACATTTTAATTTCAATCTTAAATTCAGTAAACATTGTCTAATTAATTTCTTTTACTTTATTTGACATTGGAATTTTTTACATATGGATGTGTTTTTGTACATTTCATTAACGGATTTCCTTTGCGTCGAGGAGGAGTTCAAAATTTTCGGGTGAACTACCGTAATTAAATAATTTAGAATGGTTCATCACTTAATTTTTGGATGAAAAAAACGTAGTCGTTTTCGTTGGGGAAGAGGTTTAGTTGAATCTGATCTACCCTCCTCTTAATGACGTTGAATCAGATTTTGATTGTATTCCTCCTCCTATATATTTTTTGCATTTTTTGTAATTTTTGTATTTCCCATATCTATAATTTTTCTGATCTGGTGATTATTGGTTGATTTTTTACATATTTATAGAGAACTTTGAATTTTACTGATATTGAATTACATTTCTTTCATGTCTTTGTTCATTTACTCAAGCAGTGGCAGGCGCGGAAACGTAATGTTTAATAACTGCGGTCATATTTATATACGGAAAGTCATTGTGTGTGCTGCGATTGGACAGTGTAGAGTGTGTGTGTGTGTGTGTGAATATGGCAAAGCCTCGAGGGCTATCTGCCTAAGATGAGGGATGCCTTCGTGGAGGGCTTTCTAAGGGAAACTGGCTCGTATACACGTTACACATGGGGAAAACCACGAAAACACCCATGCAGCCAGCCCGCTCGCGGGATTCGAACCTCGGACCGAACTACCAGTGTTCAGCGACGTTACCGCTCGGCCGCTGGTGGGCTGGGCAGTGTAGAGAAACTACAAGGAAAGAGTGAAGTAACATGCTGGAGAGTGAAGGAAAATAGGTGCAGAGCATATCTTTGAAGAGGGAATTTTTTAATTACAATTTATGAATTTAAAGTTCTACTGCCAATCGATTCCAATTAAGTTTAATAATTTTGTTTCATATTTTATATTGTATATATATATATATATATATATATATATATATATACATATACTGTTATGAATTTTACATGATGAACATGAAAAGTCTTAAGAATAAGATTATATTGATAAGTCTATTTAACAGTGAGTAAGTGTCTATCTTATGGTTTTGGTTACTAATTTTGGTTGCAACATTTGGCGAGAAATTGCCACAAGTCGCAAACATGGTGACAATTTGGCGACATTTTAGTCCAGTCTCTATTTAACCATAACTGGTGCTGTAAACCATAACTATTTAACCATAACTGGTAACCATAACTATTTAACCATAACTGGTAACCATAACTATTTAACCATAACTGGTACTGTCCCTTACATGTAACTTTAACCGTATGTGCTTTCCAATTATTTAGAGAAATGGAAGGTCATAGAGATTTTGGGGCGGACGAGGTAAAACTATATAAATCTAGAAAGAGCATCAGTTCTCAGTTTTTCAGTCCACAGTCGACTTCGGAGTACTCAGATATCTTCGCTCTTTAGATTAGCTTTGCATTGCGTTGTTTTTAACGTTCTTTGTAGTCTGAAGTGCAACTACAGATTGTGCTCTGTAATTCTGAGAAGAGCTGTACGAACATTTCCTCGGAAAATTTCAGAACTATAAAGTGCTCCTTTTGCTAAAATAAATTTTATCACGTTACCATCGGTTCCATACGCATTGAATCCATTAGGAACCCACCAATACATATATATATATCTATATATATATGTAAGGTATAACAAAATATGATAGCTGTTTCAAAAATATAATTGGCGACCTCAAAATTAACATTCTAAATTTGGTGATATGCCTCTAAATTCATCTCTTCTCACATGTTCCAGATTTTTCTATCTTACGTAACGTTTTAATGCAGATGCCTCTTGTCTAATCAAATTAATAGTAAACCAAAACTCTGAACTGAAACTTTCCCACTCCCAACCTTCTTCCTCTGAAAGCATTATAACTCTTTCCCTTTTCTGCGTAAGCTCTCCTGCCGGCAAGATGCTTTTTATGTATGCTGCTGCCACTTATTTGCTTAAGATAACGTCGTACTTCAAAATGGAAGTTATTGTATTCAAATATAATTAGGAAACATCTTGTTTGAAAAAGGATGATTTTATATGTGTAAAAAAATAAAGATTGTGATTTTTCAAGATACGCCGTGCTCAATTGCGTCATCATGCTTTCCGCTCTGCCACCTTCAACCCACTACGGTATTCTTGATCATCAACGCAGTATCTTAGCTGTTAAAGTTCCACTGCCTTCATCTACGCATTTTTGAAATCATTAAATATATATATAACAATATAAGTGCGTGTGTGTGTATTGAATGGCGTAGTTAATAATTTCTAAAATTTAGGTAGAATTGTATACGTAAACATATCAAGAACAGTGAATGCATGGGTTCTGCTAATATGAAATGTAATTTGATTATGATTTTCACAAATAAAAGCTTCCAACTGTTAAAAATTCTTGTCGTGATTTAATAAATAAAGAAAGTGTCTACATCTAAGCGAAGAACTCATGGGGATATTTAAGAATACACGCGTTTAATAGTTTAGATAGCATGTCTATTTCACTTAATAAGTGATTTCGACCAATTTTTAATAAGATTTACAGAAATCGTTTCAACAAAAGTTGCTGCTTCTAGAGATGAAAATACTTCCTTATTCGTTGATACAACAATTGTTGTTTACTTTAAATATGTCCCTATGAAGTTATTAGGCGTTTTCGCGAATCTTATTACGAAGGTAAGGAATGTTTTGTATTAAATTTATTGAAGCACAATGAATATTTTTGCTCTGCGACGATAGGATTCAACACAAAATATTAATTTTTGTATTGACTCCTGTCCGCGAGTACGAAGCCATTTTCATAAACTTCAATACCTTATTTTGTGAAAGTTGGAAATGCGTGTCTAGTATCATTGTTTAAAGAAGCAAAGCTTGACAATTTTTTCTAACACCAAGAGACCCTATGCATTAGCATCATAAGCTATATATTTGGTGATTTATCAGTTTATTAAGTGATTAATAAATCTGAAACTACTAAAGGTAAGCAGTAATATTTTGACAAGATGAACGGATCTTTGCATTCGGAACATTGCATTTAATTTATATAAAACAAAAAAAAATATTCAGACATTTCTACATGTTCCGTATTTTATGCTTTGATCATCAATATCCAATGAAGTCGTGAAGGAAATTCCTAGGACCCATATAAAGTCCAGACCTTGTTGTCATATGGGCTAGTTGGCTTTTATCTCTGGGAACGTAAAAATGAGGCTTAGGCGAAAGATAGTGTTGACATACAGCACTTGGAACAAATGTCCGTCACCACTTATCATCATTTCGTCATTGAATATATTAGTGAAATGATTAAATAGATTGAATATGTAAGTTACAAACTGTATAGTTTATTTCTAAAATCTTCTGTAAATTTTAATGGAGAAGTGTGCATACAAGAATCCTGCAGTTTATGACTAACAGCTTTTTCAGATTATTTCCTTCCTAACCCACAAATTCGTTATCATATTTCGACTTATTTCATCTCAAATTCTTGATAGAAAAGTTCAATATTTTTGGTGTCTGGAATATGATCGCTATCGTTCTTCATAATTTCAGTTGATGTAATGCTGTTCACATCTTTTCGAGACTAAAATATATCGGGTTCTAAAATACCAGGTTTTCAGTTTGACGATTTCTGATGTCTAACAGTATTGTCGTTTCCATCTTGATGAATAAGCAATTAATTCCTGAAAAATAAATTTAATTATTAGTATCTATATTGAATTAAATTTATTACATAGATTCTGAGTAAAAGCTGTGAAGTCATACTGATAAATGATAAAAGTTAATAGCAATCGTTTGGTAATAGGTAACCGTGTATATATAAGTATTGATTATCCATTCTGAAGAAGATTCTAAAGGAAATGTATAGGAAGACATAAACAAATTATTTTACGAAGAGAATAACAGCCAATCATTATTGCAAATATTTGGTACAATTATTGTTCGTAAATCAACAAATTTCTACTATTTCTGAGGATTTCGGTTTTTTAAGAAAATTTCAGAAACTTCAAACTCATCTCGAAATAAGCACTTCCAAATAATGCCAATTATTGTTAATTGGCGTCAGTATTTGTTATGTAAATTTTGTGCTTATATCTATTTCTAGGCTCCAATTTAAGTTTCTAAGTGAACAGAAACATCTGAAGTACCAATGGGGTCAATCTGGTTTTTTGTATTTGGTAAACAAGGCAACTATATCGTAATCCCATGTTATGGAGTCCACTATTTTATTCCACGAAATAAAAGTTTCTTACTTTTGGCAGAAAATGTGACTTATACCGCTTATTCTCTAGCTAGAAGAAACGTACAGAAATACATTGACGTGATTTATACCACTTTGACCGTAACATATCTTACGCCATTATCATTCTCAAGGGTCTCAGTTGCTCGCATATCTGGAGCCAGCAAAGTGCTGAATTTTTCCAGACCTATTCTATTCAGCATTCGGTGCAAAAGTTATGTTACATTGATTTTCTTGAAAGAAGCTCTTATTTTTTGAAAAACCTTTCTCATGAATTTAATAAAATTAATTCCTTCTAACAATAGTTTTTAGGCTATTTATGACATTAAAATTTTCAGATTTGTTTTCCGGAAAATTTAAAAGCAAATTAACACTTCAAAACGTTTACCAAAAGTTACAATATGTAGACAAAAATAAAGAATAAACATTAAAAAGGTCATGAGTTTTTTTATTCTTTCTGTTATGAAATAGTTAAAGGTTCTGATTTTCTTATTTTTAAACGTTCCCTTGAAAACTTCGCTTCAAATTCCATTTTAACGTCTAAAGCAAGTTTAAGCCAAGCAATTATGCTTAGTCTACTTATTTACATAATAAATTGTCGGGAATTCAATATAACTATATGACTCAATATAAAGAGTCATATAGTTAAACTGTTCAAACAAGCAGTACGAAATGGTAGAAACATACTGTTATGATATTATTTCTCGCACATAGCAGTACTAAATGGAAAACAATTACTGTTATGATATTATTTCTAGTACATTAATGGAGTGTGGAGATTTATGGCATTAACATGGAGACTTCTGGCATTAATTTAGTGAACTTTTTATTTTGTTACGGCATTAACTAGGTTTGTCGAAAGCACTAAACATTTTTATTAAGGCCTGTTTCTATCAAAAAGGCACTCCAATATTAGAAATAACCACCCTCATTCCATTTGCTCTTTCTATCAGTTACAAAATTGTTCATATGTTGCAGAAGGTCAAATGTGAAGGCCTTTTCTCCGTGATCAGAAACATTAATTATTCAATTTTTAAAGATCCCTTCTTTAATTTTAATGGTCAGCGAATTTATACTCTGCCTTTTCAGTGAGAAAATTTGAGTCAAGGAACACAAATCAGTTCAAAAAGAAGAAAAAGAAAAAATCTTCGATAGCTAATAATTGTTGGACACTTAATCCTAATTTTGGCTTTGAGCGTGTGAAAATTATCCATAACTCCTCTTCAGTATGTAAGTTTTCTCCGCATAAAACTCTATATTTTTTAGACTTGGTTTACTCATTGCTTTTGATATAAAATGGTTCCCTTTTCACCTAGTTTTATAAAATTAATTATATTCCTGAAGAAAGGGACCGTATCTGATCACTCTGTAAATCGATACCTTTATTCAAACCCTGCAACCAACTAAGGTTGCTTTTATGCCTAAGTTTAGATTAGTAAACATCTATTCAAAGCATCTGAAAACTTTGTGTCAGATACACAATACGCCCGTCAAAATTATCCCATGTTTAAACAAAAAACTTCACACTAAATACTTCATTACTGCACGCATGGTATTTTAATTTAATCTGAAATACGAGTATTTTAAATATCTATTTTAATATCAATAATTTTTGCGATAAAAAGTCTCGCAAAAAGTGTACTAAATTAGCTGAGTGAAAGTTACTATCTTATGCAATCAAACATCACTGAATTTCTTTAGAGATTAATATCAAGTTATTAAAATTTCAGTTATATTAAAGATAACTATTGAGCGCTGTGTTTAATGTTTTTTTCCCTCTCGTTCTTATCAAACTTGTCTGCGTTCTCTTCCTAAATAAAACACTTCACCTTTTGGATATGACAGTTCCGTTTCTGCTTCTCTCTAAAATGACAGATGGGATGCGCAACCGCGTCTCCAAAAATGTCAACAACTAAACACAGAGGACTCCCATTGAAACGAAAATACAATTTTGACAAGAGCTTTCTCTTCATATAAATTCCTTTACGAATCTGAAAATGTTTTCTACCGTTGGTGAATTCCTCTTCTCGTAACTTTAGTAGAATGAAATTTAAAAAAAAAACCTGATAGATTAAACTTATTTAGCTGTTAATATACTATAAATGGAAGGGCGAAGATTAAATTTGAAGTACGATAACACAAAAATTATGATAGACAGAAAAGTATAAGAATACAAAAATATCCAAATCGATGTTTTAGCTGTTTTTAGAAAAGTTAGTCCTTAACCAGTTTACCTAATATGATACGAATGTTTTTCCCTTCCAACAATTTGTCGGAAACAATATTTTATTAGAACAAACAACACATAATTGTTATCTAGAATACTCTGTAGTGTGTTTATAACAATTATGCTAGAAGCAAGATCTTAAGCGCTGTTTTGTCCATCATCACTTAGAAACCGGAGTAAAATGAATAACATGTTTTCGACTCTTCAGTGTAATTTGGCGGTGTAATGGTTGAACATATTTTATTCTTATGAAGTTCAGTTTGATTCTCCACATGTCATATTGATAAATAATTAATGGCCTCTACGATGTAGTCAGTTAAACAATTTTTTTTCCTGTATCTTTTTCTGAAGCAACGAACTCCAGATTACCATCCATTCAACTTATGCTTGTCGTGGCTTCTATGTTGTAAATTCTGCAACGAATTCCTATTTCTGAAATTATGATCTTGAATAAATATGCATAGTAATAATTCACATGTGAATGCTAAATTATTATTCGCACTACTCCATGGGGTAAGTAAAGTTGTGTCTACAATGGTTTGGATTGTTGTGGCACTTCAAACAAAATCTATCGATCTATCTATATTTAGTTTTGGGTTCTTGTGGTCACAACGCAAACACGGTTAAATTAATAATTATTTCTTAATATTTCATAATTTCCTGACATCACATATTTCTCACAAATAAGTCATGCGTCAGCTATTTTTGATTTGATTTGCTTATAGCAAAGCATTTACCCTCTGTATATTTTATTATGTTTCTGTTGGATGTATCATTTAATTTGGCATCTGTGTACAAAATTTAGAATAAACCAGTTATTTTTCGAGACATTAGATGTTTTGTAATTGTAACCTTTATTATGAACACTAGTGTGATACTAGTTATGCGCTTCGTTCTTCATGTGAAATGCAGTTTCACAGGATCAAAAAGTGAGGAATTATCTTCTTCATAAGATTTAAGTGCTGACAGAAATTATTAATAAGTTTGTAGGTGTATGGTATTTATTTACTGCATTAGATGACACGTTTCTACAGTGAAAAACACGATCTAATTAAAGAATTCTATTTTATTATTAAAAATGCCAGGTTTTATTCTAAACATTAAATATTAAACGCAAGCTATAAGATTCGTAATTCAAGTTTTGAGAATAATTACTAGCGCATATTCCATAACAATAGACTGCTTTCCATTTAAAATTAGAGATATTTTCTATAAATCTAATAAAGCAATTATCAGTACAGGCACAAAGAATTTTAATTAAATGCGTATCACAAGGCTGCACTTTTATAACTTCGATCATCTGCTCTGGCGTACCATCCGAACAATACCTTGAGTGTAAGCCATTATGATATCCAAAATTGATGATACTCGTATATGGCGTTTTCGCTGTCCTGCAACCAATCCATTGATTCATTTTGATGAATCCTGGGAAACAATGTTATAGTGCAGTAGTATGAATATGCATACTTGCTAACAATAGAGGTATTAAGTAAATATGATCTGTTATTTCTATGAAGAGCACATATACACAATAGTAGGCACAATAGCCTTAGAGTAGTAGTGTTATGTTATAAACAATATATAAAATATAATCAGAAAACAAGATTTATAAAGAAATATAAAACCTTAGGGAGACAAACAAAACATAAATGATTAAGTATCTGAAACACCACCAAGGAAATTTCAAAGTTTCACAATGATCAAGTAAATTTTTTCATGTGCTGACATGAATGTTGATTGCTTTAACACAACATTTTTCAGACTTTTTCCAATTGGTGCTCACTTTTGTGAATTATAATATTCTGCAGAACACCTCACTTTCATCGTTTTCTAAAGGCAATTCTTTAGAACACGCTACTACCACTACATTTATAATTTCAAATTACAATTCATTAAAACTGAGTTAATTTTATATTAAGTTAATAGAAGAAAATGCCCATTTGATTTTAATAACTCAGTTATGTAACCAGTCAGATGCGATAACCTTTCTTATTAACTAAAAATTAAATAAATGTTTAAATTCAGATTAATGAGATGGATCAACCTGCCGATTCTTGCACAGTTCTTCCATATTTGGATGTGCGCTTATAAGATCACAATCACCAGTGCTTTAAATCCCTCTTTGTTGACTTTTAGTAAGTCCTTAGCTAGTTAGTAGTCATTTAGTTAGTAGTCCTTAGCTAGGTAGCAGATAATAAATTTTATAAAATGTATTTGAATGGAAAAAAATTTCATTGAAGAAAACGTATTAGACGATTCCCATCGATAGTTCTCAAACTTTGAGCCTTTCACCTGAAGTGTGGTATACGAAATTAATTTGAATTTTAAATTTTGTTTCTTATTTTCTATCTAACAGGACTACAAGGGCAGGCAGGCGTCGAGGACCACAGTTTGAGAAATGTTTTCTCAACACTCAGGTCAACAATTCCTAACAAAACTGTAAAGTACTGTATCATAATATGGCCTATACTTGTCACTTTTTAAAAGCTGAATCGATTTGGCTGCCTGCGAAAGCATGCTAATATGTCCATCATAATACTTAATGTAGATAATAATTTTGAAGTTTTCCGCTTCTTAAAACCGGAAGGAAATATTAATTCTACGAACACCCATTGATTTACTTAACAACTTCTCAGTTAATAATTTACTTAATCTTTCTCACGTTATCAAATTCATTTAGGAAGTCGCTTGAAAATTTACTGTTGATGAAAAACGAAATTATGATGATACAAAAAAGAATACATTTTTCAGAAGAGAAGCGTAATCAAAAGTAAATATTCCAAGTAGAAGTATTATAAAAAACACAGAAAAAAGTTTGAAGACTACTCTGATGCAGAACTAAGTTTCCCATAAAAAATTTAGAGATTTGCAATTAAATGAAAAATATTGATTTACATTGTAGGGGAAATATGTATCTCTGAGTAAATCCGCATATAAAATTCTGTCTTCAAACGTCATTTTGTGAGTATTCTCACTTGTCTGACCTAATCAGAATAAGACCATAAATTTTATCGCGGTAAGAAGGATAAGACTGCATCTGCCGTTAACAAGAGCTTTGGGCACCATACAGGTGACGGGTTCGATTTTGCCCAGTTCAAAGGTAATAAATTGGTAAAAAATAAAAATTAATGATAAATAAAAATACTTATTTTAGTAAATAATTTTTAAAGCAACCCTCTGTTTAAATTCATAAAATAATTAACTATTAATAAAATTCCTAAAATAATTAGCGGTGTTTTATTTAATTTAATTAACAGTTAATTTTATTTTTCAAGCAACCTTTCCTATAGCTCTTGCTTTCAACCCACGCTTTATTGCCAGAATGAGATTTCAGTTTCGCACAGTATGCAAAGTAATGTAGAAAGCTATTATTTAAGCTGGTGTCTGACTTACTTCAGACAGAGCGTGTTCTGCCTTTCGACTACGCTTTTTCTCTACTATTTAAGTTTTCCATTTTACGGCCCGTGCATACTAATTGCCGGTTAATCTACGTCGGTGGTAGGGTCAAGAGGCAACTACGCGTTAAAATATCTCTGTGCAGCTTCGACTGATTTTTTCAACTTAGGTATGGTTTTAATTATACATTTCTATTTCAAGTTGCGGTCAGAATGTCTCAGAGAGGATTGTACACACCAAGAGTACTATCTGTACATACTGTTCTTGAATTGTATAAAAATATCCTTCACCCTTCCCGGGTCTTGTTACTAATACAGTTGAAGTTAGCGAATAGTTGTTGCACAGTTCAAGTAAAGATCTAGCCTTTAAAGCAACTTTAAATTAGCTAGAATCTTAAAAAATAATGAACTAAAAACAATTTATCATATAGTTTAATGAGAACAAGAAGTTAAATAATTTTTCAATTAAAAATGCATATATATTTTTATATCATGAAAAATGAATGCATGGGTCGCTCTTAATAAATCTACAAAGGTAATGACTTCTACTTTTGACAATACAATTCCATTAGCAGATATCGTTTTTTGGGTACTCACGCGTTTTTTATTCGTAATATGAAATTGGAGAGGAACTGTGTAAAGAGAATACTGAGTATCTTGTTTCCATGAATCTATATGATAAAATATGCGCCTCCGATTCTCATTAATATGGGTAAAATTCAGAAATTGGTTAAAATAAATAAATAAACTAAAATGAAAATAAATAAACAAATGGCTTTTAAATAAAAATCTTTTATTTATAAATCTTTAATGAACGAAAAGAAGAAAAATAATTTATCATATATTTTACTGAGAACAAGCTATTAAATAATTCTCTTCACAAAATTCATCTACAGTTTCATATCTCGAATAATAAAAGTGTGGGATGTCCTTGATAAATTTATAAGGATAATGGCTTGTACATTTCGATAAACTGATGACGTTATATGAGCTCCCAGGACTTTTATTACTTGTGATGTAAAATTGTAGAGGAACTTTTCAAAGAGAACTATTTAATCATTTACTCCCATGAAACTATATGATACATTTTTTAGCTCTTTTATTTGGTCTCAACCCTTTTTAATAAAAGATTTTATTTTTTCATTTTCCTCTTGTTTGTCTCACAGTCTTACGCTGTCAATCGAATTGTTCTAACGAAAAATCTTTTTTTCGCAATACATTATCACTCTTTTACGTACAACGACTGAAATATTCCAAACGAGTGAAAACAATGGAGCGATTTTCGAAAATTGGCCGATAAATTTGAAATCACATTGAAACTTTCATATGAGCTTAAATTAAACATTTTCTACAGCTCTACATCCCATAGTGCAAATATTAAAGTGAAGATAGATTTAGTTTGTTCTTTTAATGTGCAAAAAATTGCTGAAACGTTCAATTTTAAGAAAGCTGAGCCAAATTTTGAAAAACAAATCTCTTAACGTTTTATTAACTTACACAGTGAGTGTGAGGGCAAACTTTGAACTGGATAGCATATCTAAGATTAGTTTAAAAATTGATGACAAAGGTTTCATCATAGTGACAAACACAATGAACGAATTACAAAAATTTCTTACAAAAACGGACTACTTTAAAAAAATTCTAGAAAGACGTCTAATTAATATTTTTATTACGCTTATTTGAAAAAAGGGTGAAGGTTTATTTTATGACCTTTGAAATTTTCAAATCTTTAAAACAGATGCATTTTTGGTTGTTAGTATTCTAAAGCACACGAAAGAATATTTTATTGCCTAGCACAATAAAGTTAAGGAACTTATGAAACATTAAAATTAAAAAAGAACAGATTTCCCTTCAAAATACTGTTAAATGATAATCAGTCTTTAAATTCTGCTACTTTTAATATTATAAAATGGCGCCCTATGGTATCAAATAAAATTTTTTATAAGTGGCAAGAAACAAAACTCAAATATTTATTCTTTTTTACTGATACAAATTGATGCAGCTATTAATGTTTGTTACCAATACAGCTGCTTTTCTGCTAGTATCATATAGAACAATCTTAATAGCCTGCACCTCATTGGTTAAATTTTAATATTTTTTCACTTTATTTCTAAATATCGCACAGCAAGATTTCATACTGTATTATAATTTCTTAAGGCAGTGAATATGAAAATGAACTTAAATACTTTCTATATAAGAAATAATCCGCTCTAACTAAACACTGACAAAAAATGAGTTGTCTTTGAATAAACTAACTGCAAAAATCTATGTCTGAAAGAAGGTGGAGGAAGAAACTGCGTTTATAAAATGACAGAAGACTTCAACAGTAAGTTTAATCTTTTGCAAGCAATTCCTTTTAGGAAAAGGAGAGAAATGTTTGGCAAATAAATACCAAAAAGGTTTCACTTTACAAAGATAAGCATGCAAACACATGAGTTAATTCGTCCGCAGTGATGTCTGGAATGCCAGTTACATCTTTGCACTCTCATTATTTTATTGCTTTAGCAAGGCGGAACAATGGCTGATCGGCCCTGCCGAGTTCTTCTCTAAGTGATAACATGAAAAGATGACACTTAATACTTTGTAGTCTGCAAGGCTTGTTTCAGATAAAACACTAGTTTGTGCTAATTCTACTTCTTCCATTAACTTCCACCAGAAAGGCAATTCGACAAAATTTAAACAGCCAGAAAATGGGTAATTTCGGGAATCAGCTTTCACAGTGCAGCAGAGAAAACAATATACTTTGTGAGTCGTTCACCTGCACGGGAATCTGGTTTTGGCGAGTGGCTGGAGCTTGGTTTGAATATAATTTTGAAGTGATTGATTTTGTTAATTTTTGAATGTAATAATTCGGTAATTCTGTTACTCCACTAGTAGTGCTGCCTAAGTTTAGTTAAGCGCTAATTGTATTACAAGATAGCTTTTTATAAAGCACTTAGTTGCGTTTTACCTCTTGTCTGCATTTTTGAAGCTCAAGCCTTTTCTTTAAGAGCAAACACTAGAATTCGCCGGAATCACGGAAAGGTTAACATACGACGTAACTTGGATATAGTTTATTATACTTAACCTTTCAAGTATACTAGAAATACAGCCACAGAAATCCTGATTTTTTTTGGGGGGGGGGAGCTGAAACTTCTATGCTTGTTATTGTGAATAGGTCTTATCTATACAGACTGCTTGTGGAAAGATCATGGTGTAGTCAACTTGTGGTGTCATCGTGGTATGACAGCTTTGTAAAGTCCGTAATTTACGAAGAACGACGTAATGTCGATTTTTTTTTGCTTTACACCAGAGATGACCATTCCTATAACCGCGGACACCATTATGTCCACAGGTGGCTTGCTGTGCGACCACGAAAAAAAAAATTCCTTTTCAATGAAATATTTTGAAAACTTTTTTATAGCTTGCAACTAATTAGAGAAATATAAGGTAAGCAAGTATTTGTTTTTAATTACATGTTTATCATTTTAAATGGTCTCTGCTTTACTAATATCATCCCAGTTTGTCACTTTTTCTCAGTTAACTGTTAAATTTTTTAAAAAATTTTAAATATACACACATAATTTTTTGTCCTTACAAACTACTATACGCTAATGCTCGTGTGCACGTGTTTCTTATTTCAATGTTGGTGTTCTTCTACTTCCTTGTTCTTATACACTTTGTTATTTTAATCCCAAAGTGTGTGACGCAAATAAAAGACAAACTATAATTTTCATATTCATTGGGCCTTATAACTTTTAAAATTGATTCGTTTATTTCGTCAGTTTTAAAGATAAATGTGTCATGCCACTTTTGATGCTACCTATATATTTAAATGTGAAGAAAACATGAGCAAAAATCAAATCGGTTTGCCCAAGGGTCAGTTTTTTACTATGCCTGTGGCAAAATAAAATGTAAAAAAAATTTTACTATTGTTTCTTTCAAAATTTCGCATATGCTCGCAAACAATAAAAAGGCCTTTTCAAGATAGTGAATTTTTGAAAGAATCATTTTAACTGGTATTTACCGCTTGTTATTTAAGAGGTTTTCTAATAAATATGAGTTTAAGTGAATGACAGAAGACTTTCACTTGTCATATAACACGGTCACAAGAATGCATACCATTTCAAAAGTGCATACCATTCAAACTCAGATAAAAATTGACTTGGAAATATGTGACTGATTCTCACTATAATTTGACGAGTCTACATATTTATGAGGCACCGCAGAGTTAGCAGTTATGGTGAGAATGGTATTCTGTAATCTTACTTTTAAAGAAGACCTGCTGAAAATATTACTTATGGAAGGGTTAAATTAATTTGCAGCATATGCAAAGCCAATAGATATACTTGTATACAATCTGTAGGCAATAAACGCTCATGAGTCAACAGCAGTGTTTGGTAATAATAATGGATTTATTGTTCTCTGCAACAAAGACTAGTCATTTTCAAAATTTATATCGCATCACCGTATCATCGATCAGAAAGCTTTGTGTGGTTGAATGATTCCCTTCGGATATGAAAATATAGTTTTTAAAATATTAATCTTTATTCGAGCAGTTCCTTTCGAACATCAACTTTTGAAGACCCTACTGAAAAGTCCTCAAGATCCTGATTTCATTCTGCATATTGGAGTACGTTGGCTCAGTAAAAGTTCTTGCAAGATTCGTAATTTTAATTGAATAAAAAATTATCTTATTACCAAAAATAAAGTTTTGTTGAACTAAAGGACTTTCGTTGGCTGGTGAATTTAGGAAACTTGAGAAAGTGAACTATTTAGAATGGATCTATAGGCAAAAGACAAAGCTAGAGCTTTAATGATAGGTTATGTCAAATCGTTAAAGCTAAACGGGTTTTTTGGATCGTCAATAGACTAAGTCATGTGTGCATTTCCAAAACATGAAAGAAATGATAAGCAAAGCTAAAACTGGTTTTTCTTCATTAGTTATCAACCTTTGATTACTTCAAGACAAGTATAAAAAAGGATTTCAACAACTGGCGGCCCCGAAGTAGTTTTATTCGATCTGAAAATACATTTCAATTATGTATTTGTTGCACATACCGTGTTGCAAAGATTTCAAGATTTTAATTATTTGAAGTCGGAGTTTACATTATTTTCATTACCTTAAAAATCTAATATGAATAACGCATCAGGAAATCTACAAATTGAGCTAATTAAGTTGCAGGGTGATACAAATTTTATTCAGAGATTTGAAGATACACATGTGATAAAACTTTATGTTGACCAGTCAAAAAGTAAGCACACTCCGTTACCCGTTTTTCCGCTAAGAATAATCGCTTTGTTAGGGAATATATTTACATGCGAACAGTTTTTTTTCACAGCTGAAATTATTAAGAAGAGAACCAGACTGATAAATGAGCATCTAAAATCAGCGATGAAGATAATTTCTAGTAATTTTCTTCAGTGCTTTTAATTTATAGAAAGCCATTTTGTATATACATACAACATTTTAATGATTTGCATATAAGCATAAGTGTTTTCATTTGTGTCAAAGAAAAATTTAATAAATTAGAAAAGAGACTAAGTTATAATTCTCAAATTTTGTAACACGTGGAAAATTTTTCTGAAAGTGTAGAAACTTAACATAATATTTTTACTTTCAATTAAATTAAAGAGTGTTATTTAATGATATTATTCAATATATTAGAATTATATGAAATAAATGATCGTGTGAGATATTAGCATTTAGATCTCATTACGTTTGAATTACAAAATGTAACCAACCAAAAAGTATTACAGATGGCAAACTTTAAATTTCAGGTTGAAAATAAACGTAAATTAAAATTTTTCCCCTTTGTTTTATTATTGTCTATAAATGTTTTTATAAATATTCAGTAAGTAAAATTAAAAATTTAGCTAATTTTCTTATTCTTTGATAAAAACAAATTCTGATATGTTAGCTCTCTCAGATCATGCATTCGACCCACATGCGATTTGAGTTTCAGACCACTGCTCTAGAATGTGCTCTAAGGTACCATTCAGTCGAGTCTAGATACACAAATGTTTGTGAAATGTGTAATACCCTGAAGGAATTTTCGGAAATGAATGAGATTTATTCCACATATTACTGATAGTGGTACGAATAAACGATCAATTTTACAAGTTATAAAGTCTAAACAAACATCAGGTGTTCCCCACGCTGAGCGACTTGACGCCAAAATTCAGTGTTAGTGTGCGCCCCACCAGCTGTAAGAGCGAGGGATGCTCAATGGGCGACATATCTGATGAATAAGCAGGCCATGGAAGATGCAAAACATGTTGCGCACTAAAGAAGGCTTGTGCAGTCTGAGAAACATTTGCACGAACATTATGCTGCTGAAATACAGCACCCGAAATGCGTCGAAGAATGGAGAGGACCTCTGGACCCACAAATTTCCTTATGTAGCGATCACTATTGAGTTGGCCCGCGATCTGCACTAGCTGAGATCGACAATTATACCCAATAGCTTCCCACATCATGATGACAAGCATTTAAGAGGTGTGATATTGGATAACACACAGTAGGAGCAAACGTTTCCTCTGTAATGTCTGACACCTACTCCTCCATCACTGTACTCCAGATTCCAGCAAGATTCATCGGAAAAAACAACTTGTTGCCACAGGGCACGTCACGCACTGTACTGCCGTGCCCATTGAAGTCGGAGGGGTTGGTGGTTTAGCGACAGAGGAGTCTTGTGCAGAGAACACCTTGCACCTTGCACGCAGTTCATGCTGCAGGTGACGGCGACGAACCGTGGAGCTAGACAATAGAAGACCCGTAGCCGTGCTCCAACGCTGTGCTAACACACAAGAGGACGCTGTACAATCCGGCACAACAATGCGGAAGAGGTGTCTATCGTCCCGTGCCGCTGTGCTATTGCGTCTCCCACTGCCATGGTTTCGCCTTGTTTGCTTCTCTATCCATTTCTTCCAAACACGCATCACAGTTGTGGCATTAGGCTGCTTGCAGACTGCTATCTCTCGAAACGAAAGTCTATCCTCTCGCACACCGATGATGCTGTCTCGTTCGAACTCCGTTAGTTGTTGGTATGACACCCTTCGCTGTTGATGAGGCATACTAAACACTAATTAAAAATTCACCGCAGACACAGGGCGATAAGCAGATTTCAACGGAAATTTACAGTCTTTTATATACATGAAACAGGCGGCAGGTTCTCATTCCATGCATGAGCAATCGCTTTGTAATTCTAATCATTTGCATGTCTTTACACTTCTTGTAAGTTCAGTTCAGTTTGCATAATTCCTCCATGGTGTTGCAATTTTGAAAAACATTAGTGTAGATTATGTGAATTATTAGCTTACTATGAACTGAATAATCAAGTCTACAATAAACGCAGGGAAGATATCAGTCTCTTTTGTTCATCATTAGAGACAGAAGTAATACGACACTGAGCACTAGGATTACGGTAAATATCAGCGAATCTTATTTATGGGTTCTAAATGTTTTACTTTAAAAAATAAATCTGTCTCTCTTAAGAGGTTTCAATAATACCATTGTAAAATTATCGTATTTTTTGCCCACTTTCTCTTTACATTTTATAAGTTTACGAACGATAACTTTGCATTTCTAATCGTGTATTTCTGTGGACACCAGTTACGCAAAACATTTTTAGATGCGCATATATGAGAAGCAAACAGCTATGTAATTAGAGTATCGAGAAACTTGGTTAAATTCAATCTCCTAGATTCCAAGAAATTTCATAAAAGCATTGAATTTAGCTAGCTGTTTAAAGAACATAAATCAATAATAAATCTTATCAACTAAAAAAGCGTAGCCTCCCTTTTTTCTGTAAAAGCCTGTCTGTAGCCTTTCGTTTTTCGTTTTAAATGTACATACTTTAAGACTTTTCGTATGTTTTGCAATTAAAATTCTCTTTTCATTCTGCAAAAGAGTGCTGTAACACATTACGATAAAATTATTTTATGAGTTAAAATAATTTGTGCATTATAATTGCATTAATTTTATGCATTAGAATGCATGATTCATGTCATTTGGAAGAAGAATCAAAATATATATACATCCCCTATTACTCAAAAGAAATGCGTTGCGTTTTTGTGAAAGCGTATCATTCATTTTTATGAGCTTTTCACATTTTTTCATGTCTTTGGCTTAGATTTACTTTAGCCATAAACCATGCAGAACAAAAATCTGATGTCTGCAGTAAACATATCAAGAATACAGCAAAACATCCGGAGGTATTAATTTCGGGTAAGATAAAATTTATTTTCTGCTTGCATGAAAAGGGAGGCATGACATATCTGTGATCGTTTGCTAACTCTATCCCGGTCTGCTGACGTGAACATGGCACGCAAAATAATGTAAGCAACAATTTAAATCATATAAAGGTTATATATTTAAAATGTTCGATGCCTTAACTGTTAAAGTATGCCGCCTGATATTATTGCTTCCGCAATAACATCTGACCAGTATTGCACGGATCCATTACTGTTTCTGTGATAATATCTGGCCCAAGTTGTGTCGATTATGACTACTTTAAACGTTCATTTCTGAATCCGTAAAGAGGAATCAGGCGATCTTAACTTCAAAGCATACCAACTCTATCCCAGGAGATATTTTAAAATAAACATCTTTATAAGTTCGTCAGTCAAACATGTAATAATAGAAAATAGTCTTCACAGCATGAGGGAAAACAGGACAAAATTTAAAAGTAAAATTCAAAGTATTAAATTTACAAGGTGAAGCCCACCAACAGACTTTTTCTGAAGTCTTCATCACTCGAGCGGAATTAACCCTAGCAAGGTTAAAGTTAAAGCTGTGTCTCGAACTCAAAAATTCTGCTTAAATACATTAAATAACTTATATTTTATGGGATTCATCTAAAGTACAGGTGACGGTAAGGACAACTTACTAAAAATTTTTAATTAATTAATTTTAATTAAATTTTATTAATTAAGTGCTTATAATAAAAATAAAGCAATACAAAGTTGGTTATCGAAAAGTCATTATCATTATAACCGTGCCGCCTGAAGTTACATTCAGTCAATGTTCAAAAAACCGTACATGTGACAAAAAAAGTGTATTTGAGTACGAATATGAAAAGAAGTATTACTTTTGCTGAAAAAACAACTAGAAGAGAAAATTGGAGCTGACCTATAGCAAGCAGCTTCTCGTACTGTACTTCGAAAATGATAAATCGCAACAAAAGAAGTAGAAACATAACTAAATTCATCCCGCATCTTCAACAGCCGTCAATATGGAGTCTTTCGAATTGCCATTTGCATTTTCCCAAACAAAATGGCAATTTACTGGCGGAAAAATTTTACGCAACACCTTGCTTCTCTGATACCAAAACGCAATGACTTGCATGTTTGGTACTAAATCTCGTCTTATCTTTATGGTATCAGTTGTGAAAGAAGACGGGGAAGTCTGACTACGTGAACTAAAACTATTTTAATAACATAATTTTGACTTTTTATCGTATTAGAAATCACGTCAAATCTTAAGGATCTACAGAACTCCACTTTAGAGCTATGGTGCACACAACTATATCCAACTCTAGTCTCTGATACCATGTGCATTATCATTCGATTATTACGGCCCATATCATCTCAGCGTGGTTTAGGAAACATGACGATGAATTCAAACAGTTACATTGGACGCTTTAGTTATCAAACGAGTTATAGAGACGTTATGCAAACACCTCAAGCACTAAACAGAGCTCGATATTCACCACTTTATCTCTGTTGATCGTGAAAGATATTGATAGATAAATGGAGCAAAATGATATTAAAATATATGAGGTATTCAATCATAATTGAATTGCGCACTGAATGGCTATGGGTTTGAATGCGTACGACATTTCACCTCCTTATAAAATAAATAACGCGTTTTTAAGTGCATTTCTTGCATTATATTTCCTATTCACATTTCATTTGTTGCATAGTAAATCTCCTGTTACTTTAGCATTACCTATAAAATATACTATACTTTTATTTCGATAATAACTAAGCGATTTCGCATTAGATTACACACTGTTAATACTAAAATGATTATTTATAATATATATTGAAGAAAAAAGGCTTTAAATTAGGTAAAGACTTTACTTACTAATATAAGTACCAAGTAAAGTATATACTTATAAATATTAAGTAATATTTTTTATTGATAATACATCCAAAAAATTTGCCAACTGTTTATTATTTATGTATAACAATTATTTAAAATCACATCGTTACAAATGAATTGAAATTTCTGAAATATTTATTAGCTGTCGATTTTGTATTACCCTGCAAAGTCATAATGTTTTTTGCTATATAAAATATTTATACAAAACATTAGGTATGTATAAAGGCGTAAAATGATAGTCGGGAAAATATGATTTCACAGCACAGTTGTATCGTCTTCTAAAGAAATACCAGGAAACTACTAGAGGACGTTTTAATAAGCAGTTTATTAAGTTAAAAATCTATGTTATGACATAAATCTATGTTAAATAATTTGATAAACCTTTTGAATTCTGGAAATTGCGGCTGAAATCTCTAAATTCAGGAAACTGTTGAAATATTTGCATCAACAGGTCCCTCTTTTATTTCTCTCTCTTGATGTACAATACACTAAAATAACTTTTAAAATTACCGGAAAATAAAGCAGACGCATTGCTATATAAAATGCTTTAAAGATCTTATAAGGTATTTTCCCCTCTTTTTCGCATGTCTTGATGGTGTAATTGGAAGCGTATTCGAGAGGTTCAGGTTTCGAGTCGGAGCGCTTTGCACATTTTTCGCATCTCCTGCTCCAAAATAACCTAATGACTGTACAACCTCAAAGTTTAAATATGGTATAGACATAGTTATGCACCAAATTTTGATAAACATGCAACTGCTCAATTATTTGTATGATCTGTCACTTGTATTGAAATGTTAAATTAAACTGTTAAATTTTCTGACATTAGGTATGATGGAATTATTGCTCTAATAATATAACGTATTTCTCCCGTCTTTTCTTAGCATGCCTTCGTGGCGTAATGATGAATACGCTCGGCGCGTATTCCAGAAGTCCGAGGTTCGTGTCTCTCCGAGGGCATTGCTCTTTTTTCATGACTCCTGCTTAAAAAATCTTAATAACTCTACAGTGGCGTCCGAACTAAAGAAATTGGTTTATGATAATTTTCCACCACCAGGATTTGGCGACTGGGTCCCCTAATTCCCAGTCGTCCTTTAAAAGGGGAGATAAGGCATTTATCCTGCCTTATTAGCATGCCTTCGTGGTTAAATGTTCAGCAAGCTCGGCACGTATTAGAGAATTCCGAGGTTCGAGGCTTGGCGAGGGCACTGCTCATTTTTCATGACTCTTGCTTAAAAAAAAGAAAGAAAGAAAAAAGAAACCCAATAACTCTACAATACCACCACTCCAAAATACGTACACTGCTGGCCATTAAACTTGTAACACCAGGAAATAATTTTTTGACGAACTTCAAAAAACATGAAAGAAAGATGAGGTTGGGATATGCAAATGATTAGTATTTCAGCGCATTTAGACAACGGAGGAGAGAGAAGGGATATCTGAAGCACTGCATAAAAGAAAAGTTGTGCAGTGGATTTCTCATTCGGAAAGCGCTTTGTAAGGTCAGAGTTTGCTCAAAGTATCGTGTTATGGCTCGAATAATAATAATAAATGCTTACCAGGAATTGTCGGAATGCGATACAGGCAGAATCGTTGCCAGTCGAGAGTGTGGATCATCGTTCCTTGATATCGCCCGTCGCACTTGCGAACATGCAACCACTGTCATACAAATATGGAATCAATTGGTTGCTAAGGGTCATACTGAATGACATAAAGGATCTCAACGCGCTCCGCTGACTAACACCCGAGCGGACAGACCTTTTGTGAGATCAGCCCTGCAAAATCGTACAACCAAATAATGAAACATTAGGCAGGAAATGGGCACGTTTGCACCACGCCCAGAATCCGCTCATACGGTGCGTCGCAGCAGCGTGAACTATCCGCACAGCGACCATTACTTCGGCTTCCGTTGACAAAGCAGCATAAAGAGAGACTTTGACCCTGGTGTCCCGAACTATAAAGCTGGTTACAGGAGTGGACAATGTCGTCTTTTCAGACGAGTCCCGGTTCTGCCTGCAGTATTCTGATGGCCGTATACTTTTTGGAGGCTCCGAGGAGACTTCTCGTCGCCTGCTTGCTTTCGATATCGGCATTGGGACCCTGCACCTGGGTGATGGTTTGGGAAACCATTGCGTACACGAAACACACATCTCTAGTTCCGATCGGCGGTAATTTGAACGTAGACCGGTATATTTCTGAAATCGTACGTGCAGTGCTTGTGCCCTATCTTCAAGGCCTGCTAAACGCTATCTTACAACAAGATAATGCAAGACCACATGTTGCACGTCCTATTCTGACCCTCCTCGACGACTGCTGCCCTGGCCTGCACAGTCTCCAGATCTGTCACACATTGAAAACATCTGGTCATGGGTTGCTGACAGACTAGCCGCCCACCCTCTCCAGCTAATACGGTTGATGAAATGTGTGAAATGTGGCATAGACGTGAAGCAGCATGGAATGAATTGCCCGTTTCTGTCGACGAAGCAAAGTTCGAGTTTGTGCCTAACCAGGTACGGGCCGTTTCAGCTACCAGGAATGGTAGATGTTTTTACAGATTTCGCACACCTGTAAATCCCCAAACTGCTGACAAATTTAATCATTTTATCTTCATGCCATACTGTTTATGTACAATAAATATCTTTTCTGTATTTGCTTTCCTTGATGGTATTGCAAATTTAATAGCCAGCAATGTATATTCGAGTGATAAAAAAGATATGAAGAAGTTTATTTCTGTTTGCATTAATGATTGCATTAACTTTTAGATTTATTTTTATGTTGCTAGTGTAAAGAAGTAAATAATGCATAGAACAACAAAAGGAAAACAAATATGTAAGACACTATCTTCGTCACTTGTCTAGTATTATAATTCCTTAACACTAAGTTACGTCTTTTAACAGCTTTAACAGAAAATAAGTTGTAAAGCAAAACGATTCTCTTAGGAGCAACATTTGTTTTAATTTTATACTTTAATTAGTCTAAAAAAGTAACCAATCATGCGAGTTACGAAAATAATGCAAAAAAGAATTTTTTATAAAAGTACAGGGCAATTTAAATGTGTTCACTCGGAAGTTTTGTATTAATTTATAACTTTAAAATATTCTAGGGGTTTGTGATAATATGAAATATTTCAGATACTTGATAATATTGAATGCAGAAATTCTGCGTAATCACTGAGCTTCCAAAGTTGCATTAATTGCAAAATAAATCCATAATTCATAATCATCTGCAGAAAAGGCAAATCGCGTGTGGTATATATGCAAAGATTGGAAATGACTCGTTTGTTACCAGGACAACCCCCATGATCTGAGAGCAGAATTTAGCGCATCACTTTGCATGAGAAAACAGGATACACAATTGTATGTTAAATATTAATAAATTGTTACCTAACTTTAATCAATAATCGGTACAGGGCACCATTTACTATTCTCTATTGAAAATACAGCACTTTTGCTGTAGGAAAGAAGAAAGCTTGAAAGAGACAATTTGAAACAAATGAAGTAGTAAGACGTAAAATTTTAGGTTAAGCTTTATAGTTAAAATTAATTGTACTGATTTTTTCCTTCTGCTGTTCTCACGGTTTATCTTCTTCACAATTAAACAGAAGTCTAACTAAACAGATAGCGATAATATACTAGAAAAGAACTTATTAAAACTACATATTATAGTGCAACTAAAAAAAAATACTAGCCACTGCTTTTTGTGTAATTCAGGAATTTCAGAAATTCAAATATGTAATAGAGCCACACACAAAATTTAATTTCCCACTTATCAAACCGATTCTGTCAATGGAGATTCCTATCTTTTGTTGTTGCACACAGGTTGGCTAGGTGAAAGGCTCTTTATGAAACTGAATATAAATATTGAATGTCTGACACAGTATCCTCTTTAAATTATAAATTACCTCGCTGTTTAAACCCAGACTAATCTGTGAAGATCGAGAGAAGAAATATAAGTTGAAGTAAAGAATTAACAAGAAGATTATCTGTTAGCTAAAATAAACCTTGTAGAGTCATTAGGTTAATTTGGAGGCAGACGAGATGAGCCTAGTCGAACCTAGGGAACCTAGTCGCCAAATCCTGGGTGCGGATAATCATCATCCACAACTCTTTTAGTTCGAGCGCCACTTGTAAAGTCATTAGGTTAATTTGGAGGCAGACGAGATGAAAAATATGCAACCGCCTTCGCCGGGAATCGAACCACGGACCTCTGGAATACCGGCACAGCGTGCTACCGTTACACCACGAAGGCACGCTAGGGAAGTGGGAGAAATACCTTATAACCTTATAAATTTACATTAACCAAAAAGCACATAGATGTAAAATTTGGAATAACACACCTTCTTTTAATGTTTCAGTTAAAGACTGTGCTACATAAGAAAATTTCATAACTATCTCTTTAATCAAAGAACTTCTTAAGAAACTCTTTCTAATAAATTCATTTTTTTAAGTAAAGCAACACATAATGCTAAAATTCTAACTACGTAAGACCCAAGTTTCTATGGGACGCCTTCATAGTTCAGTTTCTATGGGACGGCCAATGAGAATTCTATGGGACGCCTCGGCATAGAGATACATCACCTTCAAAATGAACGCTGTTCTAAAAGACAGATATCTTCATAGCTGTGGAGTGTTATAAGGGAGGAGGCACAAACTCCAAATCTGTTTCGGGCTTTAAACCATTGTTGGTATCCATATGCCTATCTGGCTTTTCTTTTTTCATAAAGGCACACGCTTCCTTTGCAAGCCCGATTTTCGTTAAATTTCTGAGTAATTAATTAAGCAGGGGATGGCATAAACATTCAATACCTTTATGAGAAATGGCTACCTTGTATAAATGGCGACCTTGTGCTCCCTTTTCTCGCGGCAATACTATGAAGATTTCCGTGTTTTCGAACAGCGGTCGACTTGCATAAAGGTGCGGCACATCTATGCCAGGGCGCAGCTGAGAAGTTGTCCAAATTTTCGCTTTAAAATCACAGTCATGAAACTTCGTTTCTGATCATGAGGTGGCTGATATGCTTGCGAAAAAGGGGGCTACGGTTTTCCAAAAGCCAAAAACGAGTGCAAGCTTCCATTCTATTAAGCTTCTGACATCGCAAACATATCAAAAGACTTTTAGAGATTTTGCCATTCGGGCTTTGTGAGGGCAAACCTTGAAGTCTTCTCATCAAACCCAGCTTTTGTTCCTGACCACCCGCGAACAGTTGCGGTTACATCATTTAGACTGTTGACAGAACATGACTGCCTACAGAACCATTTATTTCGCATTGGACTAGTTGATGCGCCGTTGTGTGTTTATGTAATAGTGGACGGCCAATGCCGGCGGAACATTTGGACGAGTATGAAGCCCTAACAAATTTTTCTTGAAGATTTCAGCGCTATTGGCAAGCAAGGAGTTTAATGGCCTAAGGGCCAATGTAACTGGCATTTGACAAATAAATAAAAACTTCGTTTCTTGCCGCAGCAAAGTAATTCAAAACACGTTTAATGGTTTCGTATCATAGTGCCGTCATCAGTTACTTTCAGTCATTGTAATAGTGGTTAAGTAACAAACTGTATTAGATAAATGCAATGCCAACTCTCCTGATCATTTGTTAAAACCCATGATCTCAGATTAATAATAAAATATGATGCAGGCTCCAGGCTTTGCAGAGTCGGAATGCATATATAGGATTAAAGGATATAATTTCAACACATTTAAACGTTTGGGACGCAGTTTGACAGAAACATCGAAATATTGTTATAATCTGAATAGAACTGAGTTTAAGCAAAGATTACAACAGCTTCCTGAAAAACATTCGAAAATATAAAAAAATATCAGGATTCTAATTTATTTTATATTTCAGAAATACCAACCAAAACGCAGAAATCTCCGGTTTATAGTTAGTTCAGTGATAATTATTGATAATTAAGAATGTTTGCAAGAAAAGTTGGGAAAAGCGCATAGACATATATTTTGAAGAAATGAGAAATTATTTATTACTTTGTAGAAAATTTTAAAGAATAATTTTTTTTTTTTTAAACTTCTAGTTGAATGTGTGGCATCTAGCTGTGTGACATATTATTTTCGTGATTTCCCTTCTTTCTTGCAGCTAATCCTGAAAAATTATATTAATATTAATTTGAAACATGTTTTATATTTCATAATAAGGTGTTGAATATTTTGAACAGAACTCTGCGCACATATTTTAATCCCTCAGGCATATCTCAAAACTTATCCCCTAAAATGCTTTTTTGATAAGTTTTGCATTAATATTTATTGTATTATTATATTTTAATGCTCCCCTTCTCATTTTTTACTTGCTTCAGGTAAAAAATGAGCCAATTTCTCGGCTCAGCTCTGATTTTGAAGAAATAATTTTCGTTGGTTTAAATTAAATACCAAGATTTAAAACTGCATATTAATAGCTTAATTTTCACACACAGATTTAAAATTGTATATTAAAATAAATGTTTAAGCTTCAGTAATGAAAGCATTTAATTATATTTTTAATTAATATTGGTGTTCAGGCAGTTAAGTATAATTGCATTTTTGAGAAAAATTTTGTTTCACATGTTAATGATTACTTTATGCAAATTCAGTACATGTTGATTTTATTATCTTTCTCAGCAGAGGAAACGGTTTTAAGAAACTCTAAAACACATTTTTCATTTGTAAGTATATATCTTAGTTCTTACAACAGACATGCTACCATTTAAAATTAATGCAATTTAATTAAAAGTTTTAACAACGTTGAGACATATTTTTCAAGTAGTTCCCTACAAGCTACAATTTTTATTTTCGTTATTGCATGATTAATATTGATATTAATCTTGCTTTCATAATTAAATAAACAAGAACTTAAAACTTTGTGCATAAACATTAGACCGCTTAAGGATATTTTTTTTCTAAGTATAACAATGTACAATGTATGCAATAAATAAATTAAATACTACAATGTATGCAATAAATAAATTAAATACTACAATGTATGCAATAAATAAATATGAAAAAGCTAAATTTCCAAAGTGTGAATCAAACATAATTGAAATATTATGTTTGGACTTAAAGATTTTATTTACTTGAAATAAAAGTGATTAAATCTTGCACTGAAATTGCTTTCAAATGCTCCCAGTGCACACCAGGGCTCTCTACCAAGCGGAAGAAATGTCTTAGAGGACGATTTTCTAAGGAACACTTACTCAGATTCTTATTAAACCTCGCATTTTCGTTCCCATTTATCGGGCGTTTCATTATGAAATACTGAATGATTAAAAACAAATAACAGACAAACAAAATATATATTATTGTCACATTAACACATGAATAAATCTTCGTAGTAAAACCCATAATAAATGCGCACATAAAAGTAACTATGGTATATGAAAAGAAGTGTAATTCGCCTCCCAACAGGTATAATGGTTATATATGCTGACTGCCGTGCCGAAGGGACGACTTCGAGTCCCGGAGAAGGCATGGACGTTTGTAATTGTATAGTGTCCACGCGGCATGAGAGCACTCTAAATATGCGGCGAGCCGAAAGTCCTTTCGAGAGGTTGAGGGCAAGGGTGGAACACCTTTGGACTCGTTTTCCCCTCCGGGGTGCTCTCTGTCAAAATTAGGGGCAGAACTGAGCTAAATAGCTCTGTCACCTCTAAGTTGCCCAAGGCTTTTGCCAACGACAGGCGTAAACTTGTGCTCCTTTCCATGAAGAATTTCGTGGCGTTGCGCTGACTATAAGTCAGACAAGTGAGTATTAGCAACAACGAAAACAGTGTAATACATTTATTGAAACTATTATAATTTCGATGCATTTATTAGTTTAATAAATTTTGATATATTATGTAAAGCATGAAATGGAGCTATAATTTTTCACCAAGCAAATTTTGTAACGAACTTAGAATTCATTTTCTAGACCTCATTCTAATGATACTGGGAGACATTTATTAATATTTATAACTTGTGAGGATTTAGAGGATTTATTTATTTATTTTTCCTAACAATTAATTTTAATTACAGCAATGTTCTTTTTATTCTCGTTTTCATGCACGCTTTCCTACCAGAATGTTAATCAGATAGAGCGCGTGTATTCAAATTAAGGGAGAAAGAAGTGCTACCTAAGCGAAGTTTTCGGAAGGTGATTTTAGAGCGTGTTATGTCTGCTTGAAGCCACGTTGTTACTTTAACTTACTAGCGATTTGATTCTGCTGCATTGAGTGCTTCTAGACGCTAGGCTTGTTTCAGCTGGCTTCTACGAGTCAGAGCCTTCCTGCGCGTTAA
Organism: Stegodyphus dumicola; assembly: GCF_044657685.1. Lineage (NCBI taxonomy): Eukaryota > Metazoa > Arthropoda > Arachnida > Araneae > Eresidae > Stegodyphus > Stegodyphus dumicola. The sequence continues at coordinate 162,430,386 of NC_140781.1, read as the reverse complement.
CTTACCATGTGAGTGAGTAGTTAGGCTAGTTTAATTACATTTTAAGTTTACCATTTTCTGTTTGAATTCAGCCAGAAATTTTGTTTTTATGTAAACCAAAATGGGGGCCATCTGATTAACATTATGTTATTGAATAAAGGGTTCTTTACACCCTTCTTCTTACTTTGCTGTTGTCAAGACCTGAGGAAAATTCCACATGCAGTCTTCCTCAGAGCTCGTTAGTTTATGCTACCAAAACAAATAACGAGAGACTATAAATTTTAGAAGTAACAAAAAGGTAAATGATAGTATTATGATACATAAAACATTAAATTAATTTTAGATCAATTGGGTGGACAAAAACTACTTTCCTGAACTTTGTTTTTTAAATTATTCACTTTTGCCTCGACAACCAGCAACTGAAAATTGCAAAGCGAAGATTAGCTTTATAAACAGGACTGTAAGTCTTACTATACTAATTCTAATTTCGACTATCTAAATTAGCTTTAATTCAGGAATGTTTCATTTCAAGTCCCTACATGGGATTTTTTTCAAGGTGATTACATAAAAGAGCTGCAATGCTATTGCGAAAGAATGTCTGTATATAAAAGAGTATCAGAATATCCGAATAATTGTACTAGTGTACAGCTGCATTTATAAATGCAGTTATTAATATAAAAATATTTTACTTCATAATTATTGTCTTGTGTGCGCATTTCTTGAGTTAACATAAAACAATTATAATTTTACTGCTGTAATTTAAGTTTAAAAGTCTAAGCAATGGAAAACTAAAACATTTTGCAAGTTTAATTATAATAAAACATGCTTCATGTTTAAAATAAACTCAAAATATTATACTGCACTAACTACATACATACTAACTACTACATTTAAGATTAACTGCACTTCGTTAAAAGTAGAAAAATAGTTATGCTCTTTCTGCTTCTTAAAGAAAGATAATATAAATACGTTCTTCTTGTTTGTAGTTAAAAAAAGCCCTAAAAATGCGATAACTAAGATTCTGCTTAATATTAGGTTACAGAATTTTTGTTATAATGTCATATTTATATCACCCAATTAGTCAGTCCCATTTTCCTCATATGCATGAATACTTCCAAGTTTTAGTGCATATTTCATCTTATGAGCTGTTTCTATATGTTAAAAATTATTAGGTCTTAAACTGCATGACTGATTACCTCTTAAACGTACAGCTAAGACTCTGTTTTATGTTGGGCTATTCCCTTTTGTCATGAACCCATATCTATATCCTGTTAGCCAATCCCATTTTTGTAAGCGAAACGAATATTTTATCAACCAATATCTCTAACTTTAGTACATATTTTATAATATGAGTAGGGAGTTTAGAAAAATAGTTTTTAAACAGCAGGGGAGAGGACAGCTTATAATTCTTAAGCCATCGTTGATATAATGTCCCAATTTAAGAAATGAATTAAATAACGCAGACTTTCAAAAAATATCTAATCCAATCAAAATTACCCGAAATGGCATATTAATTAAAATTTTGGGGACCTTAAAAATGCAACTCAGAAGAACTATTTTTAGTTAGCTTTCAAATTAGGTTTTCTAAACGATATCTTTTTCATTGCCAAAGAGAAGCTCGTGGTTAAAATTTGCATTTGCTGGAGTGTTAAAATTCAAACTTTTTTATTTTAAGAAACTTAATATTTACCTGAGCTGTAAAATCGTCTAGTTTTCGACGTGTAAAAATGGTTTAAATCGTCAAATTGTGACAAATTATTTCAAGACTAGTTTTAAATTTTACAAAACCAATTGTTTCTTCAAAAGGATAGGGTTACGTATTTTAGGTTATTTGATTATGACAAAGCTTACTATGTCTATTTGCCTAAGGGGTGAGATGTGTTCTTCGAGGACCTTCTAAGATAAAACGGCTCGTATTCTCATAACACGTAGGGAAAATTACGAAACACCACAAAATTATCGTCGACTGAAAATTTGCTTTGTTTAGTTTATTTCTTAAGCTGAATCACGAGAAAGTTATCTATTATTGAAACAATATTGAGTCACAAAATATTTTTTATTACTAGATTGTAAAAGGTATATTTATTGCTTGTCAGATTCAAGGTACTTACATACTTGTAACTTTCTTTCTAATAAGAGGCTGAATTGATCAGTTATTTAAAACAATCAGTACACAAAGTTATAAAGCGGCTGTGAGCCGTTAACTCAGTGGATTTTTAGGGAATGTATTTTTAAGCAGTATTTTATTCAAGTATCAATACTCTTAAAATATGATATTTTCTTTTCACTGTATCAGTGGAGATTTAAATGTAAAAATTCACTCTTTTTAATAGGTATTTTGGACCAATGATGAGCATATCCGTCAGATGTATCCATGACACAGTCCTTTTTGACATTTGTCCCCATCACTGAATTTTAAATTGTAGGTACATATTATCACTGGAAAATTTCCTCGCATTTATCTGTTTTAGATCCTTAACTATATTACATTTTAAAGTTCATTTCTAATTGATATTGAGCCCACGTTAAAATATGATTAAAATATAATTTACTTTAAATTGATTTTATTACATAGTACTTTAGTAGTCATAAATATTTAATATTTTATTTGACGAGTATGAGTGTAATCGAGTATTTTAAATTACGCGAATTTTAATTTTTAAGCTGAAGTCTCTTCACAAATTATAGTATTCTTGTTATTGAATACTTTTATATTCTTTATTGCTACTGATTTAGACGTTTTAGAGTATATTTACACTTGGCGATTGCTCTTTTTATCTACTATATTTTTAGAGCATCACCTATCTTTAGGATTCTGTTCCATGAAATTAACCGACACACTGCCAGAAACTATTTTGCAATATATAAAGGATACGGAATATCACAAAGGACATGCATACAAAAGAATAACAATTTTGCGAATCTTTAGTACAAAATAGCTACAATTCAATCCAGAAAGTTGCATTTGTTTATTTAACTTGTAAAAATATTTTATATTCATCTTAAATTATGAAATCATGACCATATTTAACACTGCTGCAGTTTCTGTAAATTCTAACTAGCTTATATTAAACTAGTTATCTCTATTCTGGTAATAAATTTTTATTTTTCTAATTTGAAGCATAAAACTGGATGTCAGAAATATTTTACATTATTGAACCATTTCGCTGTAATATTCCTCATTTTCTTCAAAGAAACCTGTCGAAAATGTATGTATAAACAAAACATTTATTCTTATAACACTAAAAGTTTTCCTTCGGTTTAAACCAAAACTATACATTACATAGCCTTCATGAAAAATTCAACAGTGCGCTGTAATCTTCAGGTTTTGTCCCCTCATATCACAAGACAATTTCCATCGAAATCTGCAAAAATGTCATCTACTTGTCACCTAAAAAGACCTACAAGAATTTTTATTGACACTCAAATAAAAAGAAAGTGTGTAGAAAGAGTAAGATTCGATATCGTTCCCTTGCGTTCAAACGCTTCAAAAATCCGTTTAACAAAAGGCCTAAGCCTCCTTCATCCAAGATCTTGAAAAGAAGAGATAACAATAGCAGTTTATAGCGAAGTGGATTTGCAAAATCAAAGCATAAAGCTCATTTAAAATAAAGGTAAAATGCAGTTGTTTGAATTATTTTACTTAACTGGAGATACTAACATTGATTTAAAGTTCTAAAAATATTTGATTTCAGTGTTGCAACATATTAATTATGCATTATAAGAGAAATGTACTTATAACTTCTTTCAGAATATTTATGAAGCAGGAGAAAAAATAAATATTTGATAATCTAGAAGAATGAAAAGTGCATGATCCAAATGATTTAGATAAATATAATGCTATAAAAATGTAAATAAGCTTATTAATATTAATAAATCCACTAGCAGTTGTGTGGATAAGATCTATCAACAGTGGTGGTTCGTCTCGAGACCAAATGGTGACGAACGGGCTACCTCAATAATCTTTTTTGAATCGTTTAACATGAAAAAAGCCGATATCCTAAAAAAAGAAAACTCCTTCGTAGAGGTACTATGCTTCGGTAGATAGCCTTGGTGTGCTTGGTGTGAGAGGTTAATATAATATTGAGAATTCCGCATTGATATTAAACGCATTTTTGAAGATACTACTCTAAGCATAAATTCATAAGTTCGATCTTGTGCTTAGAGCTGATTAATGTATGAGTTAGACCTAGTAATTAGTGGCGCGTAATGCGTGTTTTGCATTTGTGTCATAACAGTAAAAGAAGGTTTTAACATCGATTTTCAGAGCATTTATTAAAATATAAAACTACACTTATCGTAAAATGTTCTAATCATGCTATTTTTATGCGAAACTGTCTTTAGCTATTTGGTTTGGTAAAATGTTTCAGATAATAAAGTAAACTAATAAAATTATCCATCTATTTATCGGACATGCATCATATCTTGAATTCTTGAAGATATTTATTTCAGTCGAGAATATGTATTAAAAAATTTGTAAAACTCGTGTAATATCTTTAACTTCGCCGTTTTTGCTCCTCCCTTCACTTTACCCTCATCTGTTGAGCATCTGAAACCGACAAATAATTTGGATAATGAAGAATGAAATTCAAAAGTGCGATTTTATAGATGGGGCAAGTTCACCAAAGCACTTTAACAATATATTCTTATCCTTCACAGACTTTTAAGAAGATTAATTAAGAAATTTCTTCTCAAAGATAAGGTTGTAGAGACATTAATTTATTTCGGAAGCAGGAAAGATGAAAAATATGCAACGATTTCGCCTGGAATCTAACCAAGTACCTCTGGAATACGCGCCCAGCGTGCAGACCACCACACCACAAAGGAATGCCAAGAAGGTGGGAGAAATACTTTATATACTCCCCCTTTTAAAGGGCGACTGGGGATTCTAGAGGACAAAATCGCCAAATTCTGGGTGAGGAGAATCATCATCCACAACCCTTTTAGGTCGGGCGCCACTGTAGAGACATTAGGTTATTTCGGAAGCAGTAAAGATGAAAAATATGCAACGCCTTCGCCGGGAATCGAACCACAGACCTCTGGAAAACGCGCCCAGCGTGCAATTCACCACACCCCAAAGGCATGTCAAGAAAATGGGAGGAATACCTTATAAGGTTTCTCAAAGATTTCCTCCTTGAGCAAAGAAAGAAATTACAATAATAATGATAATAATATTTTTTCCCTTCTGTTTTCTTTGTGTTCAAGTACTTTTATACAAACTTTAATCTCTAACGGATGAGTGAAAGCAGTATATCTTAAACTTTACGAAAGAGTTTGATTAAAAATTCTTACTATGAACGGAGATTAATTATGATTAGATTAATTGAGATTAATTATGCCTTTTAAACGTTTATTTAATGCTTAAATTCGCAGGAAATTCCTCCAGTTTCTTTCCGGTATATGCATATGATATAAAAACCGACATTTTTTTAATTTTTACTTATTTTCAGAATAGAAATAAAATATTATCACTTTAAAGTTGTTATTTTGTTAGTTTTAAGAGATAAATTTGTAAAAAAGAATCAGTTTACAAAGTAATCTAAATTCAGTATTATTCGCCGAATACTTTAGTCTGTCGATAATAATAGATAAACAGCTTTAGGTAATAACATTTGTTTCTAACATCTTGTCTGTCAGCAATTTACGATTTAATTTTATAAAATTTTATAAATAACAAATAACATCCGAAATGAAAAATCTTATGTAATCACTCGCTCATCAACTCTTTAGTTCCCACGTAAAAATGCATGTAGTACAGCAGACTTACTCAGTGTATCTCTTTGTAAAACGTAAAGAATGTATTTAATTAAAGAGAACAAAGCAGTTAGACAAGAATGGAAAAATTCCATCCGCAAACACTTTTGGAAGTTTTGATACAGGAAATCTGATGTTGGGAACAAAAGCATTTAATATTTATCCACTTCCTATATCTAAAATAGCATTAGAAAATTCTGAAGTTTGCAAAAGAGGACAGTTAATCTTATGAAGAATATTCAAAACTATAAAATGTTAAAAAAAGTATAAGAAAAAAACACTAAATAAAGCCTGGATGTAAATAAAATATTTTTTGAAGTAATGTTTGAGGAATGCTACAAACCTTCAATTTATTAAAATATCTTATTTTTGTTACGATTATCTTTCTGTACAATTGCTTAAATGTACTTTTTCCTTCAGGAAAACTCATTAACATATTTTGAGGTGAACTAAATCAAAGCTTCACAAACATCACAGATATACGCGAATTTTGAGCAACTTATAAGACAATATGCGCTGAACAGAGTTTTCTACAATGATATAATAAAAACAAAATAAAGAAGATAGTGTAGTTTGATCTTCAGCTTACTTAAAGAAAGTTAAAATTATTCTAACCACATAATAATATCTCTAATTCCAAATTACTTCAATAAACTTGTTACATCAGTAAGTTACTTCAGTAAGCAAAGAAAGAAATAGAATAATTGACATCAAAAATATTTTTATTAACAGCACTTACATGAATCAAGAAAAGGGCTATAAAATATCGCATTCAATTTGAAAACGACCATCAGATAGTGTTGGCGCATATATCCTTCTGTAAGAAATCTGATGTATGGTTTCTTACTACATGCCCGTACAATTCCTTAAATAGTCTTTATTTTCGCAAACGTTAGTCATAGTCATATACATGTGTCCATAAAGGCCCTGAAAAATGTTAACAGCTTGTTGTCTGTGAGTGGAGCAAATTATACCTTTGGTACTGCTCACACATTCACAAGAAAATTCAGAGTTTTTGTGACAAGAGTCATAAGTTACACAATCTCGACATGTGCACCATTGGTTGTTCTGGTGATGGTCTCGAGATAAGCTCCGGCTGTCATTGTTTGTTTATGAAAGACCAAATGGTTTTAAAATTTTGTAATGCAGCATCCCACACTAAACATTCACTTTCGGGCCGTCCCTTTGTAACTACGTTGTGATATGAGGATTTTCGTTTCCCCATATCCTCACATTATATGTATATTCAACCAAAACAAATCGTTACAGAAAAAACTTTGATATACGTGTACACACAGGAAAATGACACAGAAAAAAATTAAAACACTACTCTTACAGGGTGCTCGCAAAAACAGATGTGAAAGCAAGTTCTCGCATTTTTCCCTTCGAGGTCCAGTTCGACCGCTGGCGAAGGAAGCCGGTTAAAAATGGCTATAAATAATTTGGTTTTGGGGTTGCATTCGCTCTTACTGCCGGTTTCAACCCTCATCACGTTGGATGAAGGCAGATGAGAGAAAGATGCAGTTTACGGCACTTATTTCTAGTCCGCTCGGTTCAGCATTTTCGGAAGCAAGATTTCACTGCTTTTACACAAATTGATACCTTTAATTAATATGTGAACTTATTTTATATTTGCCCACCATGATGCAGAATGTATCGCTCGTAGAACATCGTGCTGGGTTGAAGAAAATCCTGTCAGATCAAGAGGCAAGTTCTTTGTCTCTTGAACTGACTCTTGAACTCTTGTTCTCTTGAATTTTTACTTCAAGCTATGAGGTCGACCATGCTGTGTATTTCGGTTAGAAAGCAGCTGGACACTTTTTTTCCTAGCAGGTTCTATAAATTCTACAAGTTTTTTCCTTTCTTCGGTGTCCTGTTACTCTACTATGAGCTCATGAATGTCAATATATGACTGGATTTATATAGATCTCTATATAATTGAATACGTATCTAAATTTCCGCTAAAATGTTACGTTTCTGAATAAATAGCAATTTCGCATCTGTAGATATAACGGTTTTGGCTCTAAGGGTAAGTCCCAAGTAGCACACGACGTTGCAAAGTGGTCGTGGTAACTTTTACGACGTCTTTACAACGTTGAGAAGACGCAAAATATTTACCGTTGCATCTTGGCAATTTGTCGACGTCGCTGAAACCGCTCTTTTTAAGAAGGAGCTTATAGCCTTAGAAGATGGACTAAACGCTGTTTCGTCCTTTACAGATCTTAAAGCAGTATGGGTTTTGTTTGACAGTAGCAGCGCCATCCAATATCTTTCAAACTGGCGAATAGTTGGTGATAGGGCCGGAATTGCATTTCTTAGAAAGCTTAAGCAGATCTCGTCACTCTGTGAAGTGCACCTTCAGTGGATTCCTTCCCATATTGACATATGGGGGAATGAAATGGCAGACATTCTGGCGAAGGAGGGTTCTGAAGAACCATTACCAGTCACCAATTCATTGATATATCTTGAACTGTATTCCCTTAGAAGACATGCAGACAGGCAAATTTGGCTCGTTACCCCGAATCATTCCTGGTATCAAGCTGATTGTCCTGGAAGATCTCTTGCTATTGACTGCTATATATGTGCTCAGACAACACTTTCCCGATTCTTCAGTGGACACCTGAAAGGACTTACTTTTGAGAGAGGTCTCAAGATGCACCCAATTTGTTCTAAATGTTAAAATGCACCGGCATCATCGGCACATATCCTTGAGTGCCTGGAGTTGTCTCTTGAGGACATTTACAAGTCTCCTAAGCTTGTTTCCGATTTTCTGAAAAGGAAAGGACTCGTAGAACTCGTCTACTATATTCCTAGACATAAATATTAGTAAGAACAACAACAACAACATGTTGTTTGTTAGGTTATTATTTCATTTTAGAAATTATATGGGAACTTATTAGATTTATGTATATTTTTGATCACATTTATTAACTACTTTATACTTTCTTTCATTTGCATATCTTGGAGATATAGAAGTTAATGGTTATATTTGTTTTACTGTGAAAAGCGAATAAATTTATTTATACTTGAGTTCAGATAAAATACTAATTATATTACCTTAAGAACCGCTGCCTGATTTATCATGACAGGGGCAATTTTCAATGTTTCTGAGATTTAACAGAAATAAATGTGATAATGCTGTTATCAGAAACGCTCCTTTTTGCCTACATATATATCTTTACTTTTATTTATGTCTAATTGAGTTTAATTTACTTGAAACCTACTATTAATGTTATATATTTATAATAACCACATTCATAATTACTCTCACTTAAGAAAAAAAAATGATGAAATCTTAAATAATCGTAACTTAGAATTTAAGTTATTTAAAAATATATTTTAAAGTACTGAAAATAATTAAGGCTATTATTAATTATGCATATTTAGTCTAAAGAGACAAAAACTGTATTATCTTCTGGTTTTAAGGAAATGATAAAATATTTAAACTTTAGAAAAATACAAGGAATACAAAAATTTAAAAAAGAAGAAAAATATATTAAATATTAAGCTTATTTTTCTGCATAAATCAATATGTAACACAAGGACATAATAAGTACATTTTCACAACTGTTGCAAAAAGGTGGAATGTTTTGAACATTTAGGCGTCTTTAAGAAGTCGTGATACGATGCTTTCACAACCAAAATATCACCTACGAAAGACGCAATAACGACGTCTATGCGACAAAAACCTCATCTGCAAAGACCTTATAAAAACGTCTTTGCAAAGGTTGCAAAACAGTGGATGTTCGCGGACATCTGGGAGTCTTAAAGACGACATATTGGGACGTTTATGTAATGACATCCGCGACGAGTTTGCAACGTCGTTACGACCTTGCTGTGCTATTTGGGGTTTATCTTTCATCTAACTGACGGTTTATTAGGTACTCTTGCTAATATAAAATAGCATTCTCTTCAATTTGGTTTATTGCGAGATTTATTTTATTTATTTAGTTTTTTTTTTTTTTTCCTTCATTTTTTGCCCTTCCAAAGAAATCGGTATTAATTCAGATTGAGAACCTATTTAATATTTGTGCCTAATATTTAAAACTGCTGCATATTTGATTCAAATAAATCTATGCGTGTTGTTTCTGAAACATTGATTGCAAATGACATAAAATGATAAGTCTGTTTTACAAAATAAGCAGAAATAAACTGATTGAAATTTATTTTCAAATGCCTTATATATATATGAATGTCTAAAGAAATAATTAGAATCAGGGGCTATTTCTTTTGTAAAAGCTAGTGTTTGGGCATGCTCTAATTGCAGCTGCTCCCCCGAGCGGAGAGCGCCAGAGATTTGACGAAAAGAATGGCTGAGAGCCGTTTTGCGCCTGATATGTGAACTCAAGTTTTGCAGTTACCAACAAACAATTATAGCGCTGAATGAGTGATTATTATTGTATTGTGTAAGTATGTTCATAACATGGTCCGTCATGGAGAAGGAGGATCCATATATGGATGATGTGAAAAATTGTTGTATTAGTGATATACGAAATGCGTATGAGTGAGGGTAATTTCCATAAAGTTCATAAATTCAACGATTCCAGCGATTTGAGGTAAGAGCAGTTACCTTATTTAGCTTTACTTATAGTTTAAAAGATATTTTTAATTGCTAAATTAAGTAAAGACCAGTTAAAACTCGTAGCTGCGGAGTTAGATCTAACCGTTGCAGAAGACACGAAAATTGTTGAATTAAGGAATTTGATAGAAAATAGTAAGGTTTACAAAACCGATGCTGAGTTAGTAAAAAAGCACAGTTTATTATGCGCTTGAGGAAGCGAAAACCTCAAAGCCGAAAGAGTGAAAAATTGCGCTACAAAAACTCGAAAACGAAACAAAGCTAGAGTTACAGAAAAATCAAACTAGCGCAAATGGAGAAAGAACTTGAAATCGCGAATATGCGAAAGGATATGAAGAATACGTCGTCTCAAAATACGTCGTCTTCGACAGCAGAGCCGTCACAAGACAGTTTAGAATATTTAATTTAAAATATTAAAACGCTGTCTATTCCAGTATCTTAAGACAATAGTGTTGAAAGAATTTCAACAAACGCCACAGGAGTGTTTAAATGAAATCAGCCTATATGCGGTCAAGTTGTAAATTTGCAACCCCTTTTTTCACGGGGTGGGGGAGCTGAAAAGGAAAAATAATCTTGCTCGGGATCTTCAGAAAATATGGGGGTCGTTTAAACATCTAACTTCTCTACATTCAGTTTTATACAGATGAAAATACAAATTGAATTCTTCGAATGAATGCAATTTTGTACAATGAAAATGCATTATTGAACGATAAACTGTAAGGCAAATAACATCTAGCCATAGGACTAGAAAGACAGATATTTGTTACATAAATGAATTTGTAGTAAATATTGAGTTTTTCAGTTCGAATACTAAATTACATTGTAAGGATCTTAAGTTTTACTAACGTTTATTTTATTTTAAATCTTTACTATCACTTCTTATTTTCTACTTCCGGCCAGAATTAAAAGCTTTAACTTATTTATGCAAATGTGTCTTGCGAACGCCAAGTACTTAAGTTGTGGCTTTTGCCAAGCAAGAGAGAGGAAGGAGCTATTAGAAGCAGGCCGCTTGCCATAGTAGTTTTACTCGGTTGCTGGTTGCCTTCAAGGCCAGAGGTTTAATCCTCTTGATAATTTTAAACGTATCGTAGTGTTAGCAGTTCTCTGTACTATATACGGCTTTTTGCTAATACACGGCCAATTTTGGAGTAGGCACTTGTTTGATTAATCCAAAGTTAAGTTTAGTTAGAGTTTAGTTAATATTTTTATATTTTTACGTTCAGACCACAAGTGGTTGGTCTCTGTATTCCGAAGTCCGGAAATCATTGTAAAGAGAGAAAAATAAAGGGTTTCGTATACCCTTCCTGTGTGTATTGTCTACTTCCCAAATTTATTGAACATAGCTTCAGTAAGCTCCTTATTCCGAGTCAGGACATTTAATGTTCCCAAAGCAAGTAAGGAGGAACACAGAACCTGATAGTGGCGCCCGACAAAGAAGAATAACCATGGTCGAGTTTCAAGAAGAACCTGTGCTGCCTGCAGAAGCGGCTCAGAATCCAGAAATGCCAGCTGCCGCCCTGGAAGGATTTGGTTACATCGTCCAGACCATGCGCGCATCGATGAAACCAGAAGCAACATTTAATGGAAACTCACCGGTAACCAGTTTTTTGGAAAAATTGAATGACCATGTTCATGCTGTATCCAGGGCATGAGTTCCAGAAAGTCACCTTAGCTACCAGCGCTTTGAGGGGCCAAGCCCTTAATTGGTTCAAATGTATAGGCAGAAACCTCTTGGGTCAAACGGGAAGTCCCACCTATACTTACGAAAATTTCAAGACTGCCTTAGTAAAAGCCTTACCTGTCGTAAGAAATCTTGCAAAATTAGAAGCGGAAATCTTCAGCATATACCAGCAACGAATTGAAATCTCTCAAGCTTTATTTTTAAAACAATTCACGTCTTTAAACTCTTGTATGGAAGCCGTCCGGATCCTGAGATAATCCAAGTAATTTTGCCTAGGTTACTTCCCCAAGTACAAGACTTTATTGAATTAAGGAATCCGACTACACTGGAAAAGTTATTTGAGCTAGCAATCCAGTTTGAAAGTAGAAGAACGGCGGACATTGAAAGAAGACGTCAGTATGAGCAACGAAGCCAATTTGGTGCGCCAAGATCACAGCAAAGGCAAGATAATAATTATTGTTATGTAAGAAAAATAATGACTATCCAGTAACACATCCGAAAAGGTGGCGTTTTGCAATTGACTATCGTAAATTAAACTCCATGACTAAATATCCGGTATATCAGTTACTTATTATTGAAGAAATTCTAAGGAACATAACTTCTACCAAATATATGACTACGTTAGACTTAACGACTGGTTATTTTCAAATAGGGGTTAAACCGGAAGATGTGCCTAAGACTGCTTTTATAACCAAGTCTGGCACTTATGCATTCCTGCGTATGCCGTTTGGCCTTTCAGGGGCACCGGCAACATTTCGGCGATGTATGGACATTGTGCTAAGGCCTGTTCTTGGAAAGTCCACATTTATCTATTTAGACGATATCATTATTACTAGTGATAATCTGGACCAACATGTACAGGATTTAAGACAGGTGTTTTCATTATTAAATGAGACCGGTCTAAAAGTTAATGTCGAAAAGTGCAAATTTGCAGCCCCTGAATTAAAATACTTAGGTTACAAAATATCTCAGAAAGGAATCGAGACAGACGAATCAAAAATAATCGCTGTGTAAAAGTATCCGCCGCCAAATACGGCGAAGAAGCTCTCTTCTTTTCTAGGACTTTGTTCATATTATAGGTCCTTTATAAAAGATTTTGCAGCTATTGCTGAACCATTGTTAAAATTAAAAAGGAAAAAGGCAAGATTCTCGTGGACGGCCGAAGCCAATAGTGCTTTCGAAAAATTAAAGCAAGCATTAACGAAAGCCCCTGTTTTGAAATTTCCTAAAAATGATGAGAATTTAGAAATTTCAGCGGATGCTTCGGATTATGCGGTAGGACGGTACTTTCGCAAAATCAGCAGCCCGTGGCATTTTTTAGTCGAACTTTAAATCAAACACAAAGAAATTATTCCGCGACTGAGAGAGAGGCACTTGCAGTTCTGTTAGCAGTGCAAAAGTTCCGAGTCTATTTTGGAAGGGCGCCAATAACAGTGTATTCTGATCATGCGGCGGTAACTAGATTGTACTCAGGGAAAAACTTATCCCCAAGGTTAATAAGACGGGCACTCAAGTTACAAGAGTATAATCTGGTAATCAAGCACACCCCCGGAAAGGAAAATATCGTAGCAGATGCCCTATCCAGAATAAAAATAGATGAAGAAGGTAATACTGTAACGGTGGCAATGCTCACAGCATGTACGATAAATTCCCGAGAAACTGTAATAACCGAACTGGGTAAGGATCCTGAATTTAAAAACATTTATGAGTATTTAAAGGATCCTGAAAATTTTAGCCACCAAGATATTGTGGCGATAAGAAATAGGGCGGCCCATTATGAACTAATAGATGGTCTATTATTTTATACAAAAACTACAAATTCCAACAACGAATTTCGACCTGTTATCCCAGCTTTCTTTCTTTCTTTCTTTCCACCGACAGCGAGGCAGCCGGTCCACTGGGTAGTTAGCATATCGGCCAGGTAGCCCCGCTGACGGAAATAACTTGAACAAAAGACACACTTATAAATACATATTGTGCTCAAGACGACTGCTGGGGGCAGTGCAAACAAATGCTGGACGAAGACGATAGTGCATGATGGAAGAAGGGTGCATTGCGGGCGTGAAGAACAATTCCAGTTACATATTTACAGAGTAATGGATAGGTGGTTACAAATACTAAAAGTAATAAGAAGTAAAATACTAGAAAGTAAAACAATGCATAAAATAAAAAAAAGGCAAAACAGTGGAAACAATACATAAAATAAGGCAAAATACATAGTTCAAGGTTCATAATTCAAGGTTTACAGTTCAAGAAGATAAATATATACAGGGAATAAGAAAAGCCGAATAAGCTAACTTAAGATAAAATTAGTTCTCTACAGGTACAGAGCATACAGGGGCTATTTTTTGAAGTAGTTTCGGCCCATGCATGGACACACTTATAAATACATATTGTGCTCAAGACGACTGCTGGGGGCAGTGCAAACAAATGCTGGACGAAGACGATAGTGCATGATGGAAGAAGGGTGCATTGCGGGCGTGAAGAACAATTCCAGTTACATATTTACAGAGTAATGGATAGGTTTACAGAGTAATGGTGGTTTGCTACTGGTTGCCTAAGATGATATTTAGCGGTCTCTCTGCAAGCGAACAGATAGTGGTCCGGATCTCCTACCATCCCACATGAGCAATGCTCGTTTTCGCGTCGTCTGAAGCGATGCAGGTAAATCATGAAGGGACCATGTCCTGTTAGATACTGAGTGAAGTGAGACGAGCCAGATTTTAGAAGCCAGCAGACTTTTGGAAAAAATCTGTAAACTCTTCTGCCGGTGGTTTCTGTCTCCCACAGATGTTGCCAACGTTTGAGTAATTATCTCTCGAGCTCAGCTTTTAAGAACGAACCCGGGAGAGGCACGTCAAGTGTCCGAACGTGGGGGTCAGTTGCTGCTCTTTTGGCTATTGCATCTGCAATTTCATTACCCAGTATTCCAGTGTGGGCAGGTACCCACTGGAGTTCAGGCCTATAGTATTTAGGTGTTCTTAGTAAGAGTTTTTGTATGGCCCTGACGAGTGGATTTTTACTACATTTGCCTTGGATTGCCTGGAGGCTAGAGGCTGAGTCTGAATATATACTGGAATAGTTATTTTCCAGTGCGTAGACAAGTGCAGCTTTTAATGCAATCAGTTCAGCCTGAAAAACTGAGTTGTGGTGCTTAAGCTTTCTTTCCCAGGTCTTTAAGATCTGGTTCCCAAGTAGAACACAGTATCCGCTACCGGTGCCACATTCCCCTTTGGAACCATCGGTGTAGATTGCAGTGGCGTTGAACCACGTTGGTGACCTGCAGTTAATCGAGATATTGAATTCGGCCGGGTGGCAAGGTGGCTCGAGAATGCTTTGATCATAGTCAGTATAAACATAAGTCCTATCCCATAAACTTATTGTCTCTTTGAGTCGGAGCACTCGCACTATTGCACTCTCGCGCTGAGCTAAGAGATGCAGAGGCGGTAGTCCTGAAATCACGTTTAGAGCATTAGTGGGCGAGGTTTTATATCCTCGGGTAATGCTCAGGAGGAATGGTCTTTGTGCTGAGCGTAGCAGATTCTCCATTTTAGTAGTGATCGTTATGCCCCACATGGAGGCTCCATATAGTGCAATACGTTCAGCAACTACAGAGTACCACGTCTTCAGCATCCTCGAAGAAACTCCCCATGTTGGTGCTGCTGTTCTAAGCATGGAATGAAATATCCTGTGAAGTCGTGCCTTGACCTCCTTTAAATGTGGCATCCAAGTCAATGTGTCGTCAATTATAACTCCAAGGTACCTCAAGTTTCTGACTATTTTAATATTTTTCCCATGAAGGTTGATGCACGGGGTTCTTCGATGGCGCTTACCTGGACAGATAAGCATACCTTGGGTTTTTGAGTTGGCAATAGTTAACTTATGGTCATTGGCCCATTTGGCCGTCTTGTCCGTTGCTTGTTGTGCCCTAGTCTCATATGCGTTGCGGCTGTGCCCTTTGGTTACCAGCAAAAAGTCATCGGCATAAGCCAGTATTTCCGTGTGAGGATCTGTGTTAAAGAGAGTCAGCGCTGTGTCCGCTACAAGATTCCAGAGCAGTGGACCCAGACAGGATCCTTGAGGACAGCCTCTATTGATGGAACGTGAGTGCACTCCTGCGTCCGTAGTGGCTTGTAAGCGGCGATCACTTAGGTAGCTGTAAATAAGGTCAAAGAGAATCTTAGGGCTACCCATGTCCTGTAATCTCTTCAGTACATCGGGCCACCACAACGAGTCGAAAGCGCCCTGTATATCCACAGAGATAATGAGACTATGTTGGTTATTTATTCTGTTATTTGCTATTAATTTTCGTAAATGCTGCAGCGCGTGATCCACCGATCTGCCAGGAATGAAGCCGTATTGTTTGTCATTTATGCTTTGTCCAGACAGGATATAGTGCTTAAGTCTTTGAAGGACGACTCTTTCTAATACTTTACCCAAGGCAGGAAGAAGGCAAATAGGCCGGTAAGACGTTGGTACATTAGGGTCTTTTTTCGCTTTGAGGAAGAGCACCACCTCACCAAGTTTCGTGCCGGCTGGGAAATATCTGTTGCGCCAACACGCAGTGATGTAGGCATGCAGTAACTCCGGATGCATACTGTTAATGGCTTGCAGAATGCCATTATCTATCCCATCAGGACCTGGTGCTTTATTGGTGTTTAACGCTTTAACAATGTCGCTTATTTCTTTGGCGTTAGGCAGTGGTTCAAAATCTGTTTTCTTGGTATTGTAATATTGCTCAACGCTGGCTCTGATATTTCTTTGTGCGGGATTATCTGTGTCTGCGTTATCAGGTCTAAAGATATTGTACAGAATGTGCGCAACTACTTCTATGCTAGTTGCTGCTCCGTGGCTTATTGTGGCAGTAAGATTAGTAGGTGTAAACATCTTGTCATGTGCAATACGGAAGACAGTTCCGAACTTATTCGCAGTGTTGGTACAGTACTCTTTCCAGGATGAAAACTTCGCTTTTGCAATCTGTCTTTTGTAAGCAGCTCTGTGCTTTCGAAAAATTAGCGAGTGTGTCTCTCTTTCTAAGGGATCCTTGCATGCTTGCATTTTGCGCCTTAGGGCACGGACTTTGCTGCGTTCAGCAGTCAGCGTGGTGCTCCACCAAGGAGTGCATTTCAGGGCTGTGTAATGTTTCCTTTTCAAGACTTTTTCGCACACTAAGAGCAGTGTTTGCATAAGATCTTCATGCATGGCGTCGATGTCTTTACTACTGTTGCAATTGTTACATTGTGCCACGAGACTTTCAATATGGGTTGAAAGTGCATCTTTAAATTTGTTCAGGTTTATATACTTCGTTTTCCATCTGTTCTTTGTTATAAATTGGTGCTCCGAATCTATTCTGAACTCAATGTAGCGATGGTCACTGAACGAGGGAGTTTCGCTAACCTTCCAATTGTGAATATTATTAAGAATACCAGTGGTGGCTAAAGTGATATCAGGCAACCCCTGAGCCCTGGTAGTCCAGTATGCAGGAGGGCTGTCGGTGGGGTTGACGACTGCAAGGTTATGAGAAGTGATGAAGTCAAGGACAGGGCAAGCACGCCTGTTTTCCTCTGGCGCACCCCATAGAGGGCTAGCAGCGTTAAAGTCCCCAGCGATTATCTTATTCCTAATCGGAATCATCATGACTTGTTCCAGCTCCTGGAACGCAGTGACAATGTCGTGCGAAGGAGGAAAATACACGCTGGTGATGGCAATCTGACCATAAGGCCCTTCCAGTTGTACAGTAACTGTGTAATCTCCTTTATGCATTAGCAGGGGCGTGAGTGAACCATTGTAGGCGATGGCTGCTTGATTGCCTACTGAATGGTAAGTTTTGAAGTTGCTGAATCCTGTGATGGAATGAAAATCCTGTTAATGGAATGAAACTCTTGTAGTGCGGCTAGATCTACATTGTTTTCTAGAATAACCTGGGCTGCATGGACAGTTGCAGCTTGGCTGCGTTGCAAGTTGCTTTGAAGAACTGCAAAACCATGTACTGTTCTTGGATTTGCAATAACCTGCTGTTGATCTACCACTGCGCCGTTGATTTCATTCTGAACAGTTCTGCTTTGTAGGCTTGACATTGTCTTGCACTAGACGGGTGTGTGGTGTCGAAGCTAGTGCCTTTGGATTTATTGTGATTTGCGCAATTGACGCAGTGTGGAGTCTTTGCTTTGCAGTTATCCTGGCTATGAGCTTGTCCACAATTTACACAGGCCAACACTGCTTTACAAGAATGACTCAAGTGTCCCAGCCGCTGACAATTAAAACACCTTGCAACTTGAAAGTATTTTCTGAAAGCACAAGAGCTGAATCCTATAAGAATTCTTCTAAGGTCCTTAATATCCTCGTACAGATTCTGCTGTAGGTCGACGATCCAGGTGTGCGAATTCCTTGTGCGAATAGGATTCCTTGGATGTATTTGTTCTTCACTTGCTGAGGGCACCAGGCTCGCAAAAGCTTCACGTATGTCGTCTGCTGTTGCGGATGTGGGGGTACCAAAGACGATTATTGTGGACTTTCTGAAAGAGGGCTCTCTGAGCGTGACTGCTGCTGAGAGTGAGGGCTTTTCCTCAATCGCTTTCCTGAGTGTTTCTATATTTTGTCTGTGGCTGCACCTAATTAAAAGTTCGTTAGAGCGTGTGGGCCGCACTTCTTCAACAGTAATGCCCAGTTCCCTGGCGCTAAGTTCAGTAGTCACTTGTGTTCTGACTTGTTCTGGAGTTCTATCTGTTTCTTTTGCTTTTAATAGGAGGACGTGGTCTGATAACTGTTTGTTAAGTTGCGCAGTTCGTGCTTTTCTTTTTCTCTTTTTGACTTCGGTAAATGGGGTTTCTTCTGTTTCCGTCTGTTCTGGAAGGTCTTCTGGTGTGGCCGGAACTGTTAAAGAACGATTATCATTCACGCTGAGTTGCTGTTGCAGCAGCTGAATTTTTCCTTGCAGACTTGCACAGTACACTTCTTGTTCTGCAAAAGTATTGCGGATAGAGGTAATTAATGAACCAAGCAGTTTTTTCTCGCTCACGCTGAATTTGCGGCTGTGTCTCTTGTTATCCCAGCTAGTCTTAGATTAAATATACTGCAGGAGTTACAAGACTGCCCTTTAGCTTCTCATGCTGGTATTCGAAAAACCATCCAACGCGTACGCGAAGCAGTTTATTTTCCTGAACTGCAAAAGTTAACAAGGGCGTATGTCCAGTCCTGCCCAACATGTCAAGCAGTTAATTATATTAATTTCCGCCCGGCCGGGTTTCTAAATAGCATTAAATCCGAATTTCCAAATGAAATAACTGGCATCGATTTATTGGGCCCTTTCCCAAAAAATCAGTTAAATAAAAGTCGGTATCTCCTTGTTATGGTTGATCATTTTAGTAAGTGGACCGAAATTGTTCCCTTAAAACGAGCCTCCGCGAAATTAGTTACTGATTCTATTTTAAATAAATATATTTTAAAATACGGGGCGCCCCTAAAAGTTATATCGGATAATGGTCCTCAATTTGTAAGTAATATATTTGAAGACGTGCCAAAAACTGGGCATACGTCATTTAAAAATGGTCCCGTATCGGCCGCAATCAAATATAGCGGAACGGGTCAATAGAAATATAGTGAAAAGTATCCGTATTTATGTTAAAAATTTTCATAAAAGCTGGGATAACTATGTCAATGAACTAGCTTTCGCCCTTAGGACCGCAAAACATGATACAACGGGCAAAACTCCTGCTGAGTTATTTTTAGGCAGAAAGATTATAACGCCGTTAGATAAATTATTTTATGTTCAACAAAGAGCCCCAGAATTTAAAATTGGCGATATAGAAAAATTAATTAAAGAAGCAAAAAGAACACTGAAGTAGCACAAAGAAAACAGAAGCTCTATTATGATTTGAAACGACGGGGAGTAACTTATAAAGTAGGAGATGAAGTGTTAAAAATTATGCATTCACTTTCTTCAGCACCATAAGATAAAACTGCCAAATTTTTTCCACGATTTGAAGGACCATATGTCATAGAAAAAATAACTCAGGCTGTAGTGGTATTAAAAGCCAGGAATGGGGAAACATGCTCCGCAAACATTGACCAGATAAAACCATTCTATAATCGTAATAAAATGCAAATATTTAAAGATCTTTTGCAGGATCCGGCACGGCAGGCACAACCTCCAGAGGTGGAACAACGACAATCACAAGGGCAAGCCATTAGGAGGCAGGAGCAATTGAAAAGAAAGTGTCCCCGTTGGAAAATTGAAGGTAACAAGGAAAAGAAGCCGTTCCACCGACCAGAAAAGAGAGAGCACGACCACCCCCAGAATGAAGAAGGGAGAAGTACGACGAATGCAAAGAGAGCCAGGAGAAATGACGGCAACTATAACCCGGCTCTAAAACGGAAGATCTACCCATCGTACAGGAGTCTACGCAGCAAATGTCGACGAATTGATGAAGGAACACCAGCTGCGGAGGCAAAGAAACAAGGAAAATTTGAACAGCCAGCAACGAGATCCAAGCAGGAACGAGAGAGAGTTGTCCCGGTTCCGCCAAGACCAGCTGCCATCAAACGGCCAAGTCCACAGGTAGAGGCTAAAAAGGTCTTCAAGGGTGACCAAACTGGAAGGAAAAGAAAGCTCACGGAGGAAGGAACTGAAGGGCGTTACCGCACAAGAAGGAATATAAACCAAACCGTAATCTGGGCTATCTTCCAGGACTGGGCAGAAAAAAGGATGTCCGAATATCCCAAAGATAAGTAAAACTTTATGTTACTTTGAAACCTTAAGTTAATCTTTCATTCTTACTGCAAGTGGCAGAATTCAAGACCTCATGTGAGGTCTACCTTTATCGCCAAAAAGGCGAGAAATGAGTTGTTACCTATTTTGGTATTATGTTTTTCAATTACTCGCGAGTAAAACTAAAATTAATGTATAATAGGAATGTGTAAATACTTGAATATTGTAAAAGTTATTGTATAAAATTTTATTTAAAAGATTCTGGCAAGAAAGAAGTTTTAGTCTGAAAGGCTTTTGAAATGTAGTATTTCAATGTAGAAGAATTGGCACTTGCTTGGAAAAGAATAGAAGTTAAAAATGTACTACTAATGTATGTTTTAAAATGCGTAAAATTAACAGCATGTTAATATGTCCTTATATACAATGTGAACTGTTATTTTAAACGTTAAGAAATACTGTGATATGTTAAAAGTGAAAGTAATGCCAAAAAAGTTTAACTTATTCGTGTGACTGTAAAAAGACCAAATTATTGTGAATATGTGTTAAAGGTTGAATGAATGTAGTTAGGCTCTCTGACGCTACACTTCAGAGTTAGCCACTTTCAGAATAGTACCTCAGGATTTAGAGATGAATATAAGGTGTGTTATGAGGTCTTGTTATGTTGAATTTTAACACGTTAGTGTTTTGATTACAGGCGGTATTGTTGAACACTTGTACATAAACACGTTCGTGTTTGGTGTTTTCCTTTACAACACATGTCAGAAAGCACGGGGAGATAATTAAATAACGTCATGAATGAAATAAGAATGTTAAGAGAAATATAAGTATTCATGTTACCTGCCATTTAATTGTGTAACATTTCATTAAACTAGTTTTCCTTCCAGCAGATTTCAACTAAGAACTCCTGTTTAGATGCAGTACAGATGAAAAGTAATTGTCCATGGAGATGATAATGGAGAAAACGATTTTTTTTTAAATTTCTAGTTTCTAGTGAGAAATGTTTGTAAAAGATTGGCCTCGCGTTAGATTCTAGAGCTAAAAGTTTTCAACAAGGTCGTTTTAGACCTCAATTCCAATCTAATTAACTCTGGCGGGAAGTATGCAAGGATCTTAAGTTTTACTAACGTTTATTTTATTTTAAATCTTTACTATCACTTCTTATTTTCTACTTCCGGCCAGAATTAAAAGCTTTAACTTATTTATGCAAATTTGTCTTGCGAACGCCAAGTACTTAAGTTGTGGCTTTTTGCCAAGCAAGAGAGAGGAAGGAGCTATTAGAAGCAGGCCGCTTGCCATAGTAGTTTTACTCGGTTGCTGGTTGCCTTCAAGGCCAGAGGTTTAATCCTCTTGATAATTTTAAACGTATCGTAGTGTTAGCAGTTCTCTGTACTACATACAGCTTTTTGCTAATATACGCCCAATCTTGGAGTAGGCACTTGTTTGATTAATCCAAAGTTAAGTTTAGTTAGAGTGTAGGGTATATATTTATTTTAACTAACATTTATTTTAAGTTTAAACTATCTTTCCTGTCAAGCCTTACTTTCCCCTGGAACTGCCAATGCCAGAATATGTAAATTTTAGTAGAACGCGCAAGGATTCAAATTATCAGCGGAAGTAGTATGATTTAAATAGAGAGGAAACAAGTTCGGTGTGTGATATTCTTACTTAGCGAGCGCGGAGGTAGTTAGCGAGAATTTGAAGGACCCCGCGTTTCGGCCTATGTGCTTGGCGGGAAGTAGTGTTAATCGTTCCAGTGAGCTTCAAGTCTGCTGAATTAGCAGCGGTATTGTAAAACGCGGTGAGTTAGTTATTTTAGAGAGCCTCGTAGTTAGAATCTTGTCTTTAGTTTCTTTTCAGGTTAATATTTTTATTTGACTGCCGAGTTGGCACCGTCTGTAAGCGTCAAGAGGACGCAATTGTAATTTATTACGTTGAATAAAAAGGGACTTAAACCCCTTACAAGACTCTGTGTTTTATACAGCTTTCACAGTCACCTCTTGGTTGCGTGCAAGTTGGAGGCGCGCAACGTTATATTGGCGCCCGAACAATTATCGAACTGAAATGGCCGAAAATTGGATGGAAGCCGCTGGACAACACCAAGAAATGACAACTCAGTTAGAAGGATTTGGATACCTGGTCCAGACTTTGAGAGCATCAATCAAGCCAAACGTCCATTTCGACGGAAAAAATTCGGTGGCGGTATTTCTAGAAGGTCTAGAAAACCACTTTCAGCTCTACCCTGTGACTGAAAGACAAAAAGTTGCCATCGCCACATCAGCACTAAGAGGACAGGCCGCGCTATGGTGGAAAAACATAGGCAAATTTTTACTAGGTGAATTTGGAAGCCCGACATATATATTTGAAAATTTCAAAAAATCGTTAGTAAAGGCCTTCCCCATAGTGAAAGATCGCGCACGGCTGGAAGCCGAGCTATATAGTTTCTATCAACGGGATACAGCAGAATTGACGGACTTTATTCTACGAAAAATCAAGCTAACGGATATGCTGTATGGAAAGAAACCCGATGCGGAGATTATTGAAATAATATTACCAAGATTGTTACCCGCTGTTCAAGACTACTTTGAAATTAGAAACCCAAGCACATTGCAGGAACTTTTCGAATTGGCGGTGAATTTTCAAAATCGCAGAATAGCGGAAAAAGCGAGAGGGGAAACATATTCTCAAAGTACCCGAAGGAAATCTTTAAAGGAGGAAACCAGAAATGGAAATCGCTCTTATGGGGGAAAGAACTATCAAGCTAACTCATCGAAACTCGAAGGTCAAGGCCCAAAAAGAAAATTTGAAAATAAACATCCGCGTACCCAGAAGACACAGATTGAAAGGAAAGCTTTAAACGACTAGAGGGGCCTGTGAAAGGGAGGGTCCAGACCCGGAAGTTTTAAAAAAACCCTCAAATAGACATTTAAACACGGTCATCGTAAAAAACTCACAGCTACCAATTATACAAGTCCTGGTTGGCGATGTACCAGTAGAAGCCCTCATCGATACAGGAGCAGAAGGAAATTTTATGAGTGAAAATTTCTTCAAAAAGAATTTTTATAGGATACGATTATTTAAAACCAGAAATACGGAAATTATAGCGGCGCAAGGAAAAACATGTCACTGCATCGGGAAATTATCATTAAACTTACAGGTAAAAGAGGAAAGTCTCAAAGTATTAATTTTTGTGGTGAAGGATCTGCAACACTCTCTTATTTTAGGTATGGACTTTTTAAGGGCCGCGAGGGCCAAACTAAATTTTCAAGATTGTTCCGTGGTGTTGGAGATGGACCAGAGGGTGGTGGAACCTGTGGAGACACCTGAATTGGACCTTAGCCATCTGAATGACCATGAAAGTAAAGCAATACAGCAAGTGGTGAGTAATTTCTCTCATTTGTTTTCAGAAAAACCAGGAAACTGTCAAATCGTGACGCACAAGATTCAATTAAATGCCGAAAAACCTTGTAGGACTAAGCCATACCGTTATGACAAACAAAAAGACTTAATCATCGAAGAACATATTCAGGAGATGTTAAAGAATAAAATAATAACGCCCATAAATAGTGAGTACGCGAGTCCAGTCGTACTATGTAGGAAAAAGAACGAGTTTCCTCCTTCGGATAAAAGGGCTTGGAGGTTTGCTATTGATTACAGAAAACTAAATAGTATTACCAAATTTCCAGTTTACCCTTTGCCGGTTATAGACGAGATCATTAGACAGATCAAATCGACAAGATATATGTCTACTTTGGACTTAACGTCTGGCTACTATCAAATAGCTATGAGAAGATATACATAAAACCGCGTTTATAACAAAATCGGGCACTTATGCATTTTTACGCATGCCCTTTGGGTTGTGTGGGGCCCCATCAACATTCCAGAGAGCTATGGACATTGTTCTAAAGCCTGTCCTAGGAAAATCAACTTTAATTTATCTAGATGGTATAATTATAACGAGTAGTACGTTGGAACAACACATTAATGACCTCGAACAAGTTTTTAAATTATTAAAAGAGGCCGGTCTTACAATTAACGCCTCAAAATGCAAGTTCGCAACTAAAGAACTTAAATATCTCGGTTATAAAATTTCGCAAAAGGGTATAGAAACGCAAGATTCAAAAATAAAAGCTATTAAGAATTTCCCACCGCCCAACACCGCCAAGAAACTTTCTTCTTTCCTTGGATTATGTTCTTACTATAGATCTTTCATAAAAGATTTCGCTAATATTGTTGAACCACTCTTAGTAATCAAAAGAAAAAGGGCTAAATTTACGTGGACAGCGGAAGCTAACACAGCTTTTGAAAGATTAAAAGAGGCGCTTATTAATGCCCCTGTTTTAAAATTCCCTGAGGGGGACGAAAACCTGGAAATTACAGCAGAGGCGTTAGACTATGCGGTGGGGGCGGTTCTTATGCAAAATAACCATCCGCTGGCATTTTTTAGTAAAACATTGAATCAGACACAAAGGAATTATACAGCTACAGAAAGATAAACATTAGCCGTATTAATGGCTGTACACAAATTTCGAGTTTATTTCGGCAAATCGCCAGTAACAGTCTTTTCGGATCATGCGGCTGTTGGTAGACTTTACTCGGGGAAAAATCTAACGCCCAGGTTAATAAGATGGGCTTTAAAACTCCAAGAATATAATATCACAATAAAATATAAACCGGGTAAGGAAAACAATGTAGCTGACGCACGTTCTCGTATAAAACTGGACGATGAAGGAAATGAACTTAAATGCGCTGTGTTGACTTCAAAAATTTTAGATTCTAGAGATACGGTTATTACTGAACTGAAAGCTGATCCTGAATTTGGAAATATCTATGCTTATTTGAAAGACCCCGAAAGCTTCGAGCACACAGATATCGATGCGATAAGAAATAGAGCAAAAATCTATGAAATAATAGATAATTTATTATTCGATACGAAAACAACAAACGAAAATCTTGAGTATAAGCCAGTCATCCCAGCCTCGCTTCGATTAAGCATTTTGAAGGAGTTGCACGAAGAAAAAACAGCGGGCCACCTCGGGGTCAGAAAGACTATAAAAAGGGTACGCGAGGCGGTATATTTCCCGCAATTATACAAAATAGTAACGGCGTATGTCAGGTCCTGCAATCAATGTCAGTTAATAAATGATATTAATTACAGCCCGGCCGGGTACTTAAATAGCATTCGCGCTACATTTCCGAATGAAATTTTAGGCATAGATCTCCTTGGTCCCTTCCCCCAGAGCGAGTTAAATAAAAATCGTTTTCTTTTAGTAACAGTAGATCATTTTTCAAAATGGATAGAAATTGTTCCACTTAAACGCGCGTCAGCTAAAACAGTCGCAGATGCATTCTTACACAGATACATTTTAAAATACGGTGCACCGATAAAAGTCATTAGCGATAACGGAAAACAATTCATTAGTCAAATATTTGAAAACATATGCAATGGACTTGGCATACGCCATATCAAAATGGTTCCGTATAGACCACAGGCTAACATAGGAGAAAGAGTTAATAAAAACATAGTAAAAATAATTCGCAGTTACGTGAGCACACATCACAAGCGCTGGGATGGCTACATAAATGAATTAGCTTATGCTTTAAGAACGGCACATCATGATACTACGGGAAAAACTCCAGCAGAATTATTTTTAGGCAAAAAGTTAATTACGCCTTTAGATAAATTATTCTTTGTGCAACAAAGAGAGCAGGAGTTTTTAAACAAAAAGATGTGCAAAAGCTCATTGATCAGGCGCTTAAAACCTCGGATACGGCAAGAAATAGGCAGAAACTATATTACGATAGAAAACGCCGTGAAGCAGATTTTAAAGTTGGGGATAAAGTATTGAAGCGGAAATTTTCTTTATCAAGTGCCCCAGACAATTTTATGGCAAAGCTAGCTCCAAAGTTTGAAGGTCCCTATGTAATTCAGGAAATCAAAGGAGTAGTCTTATATCTTAAGAACGAGAGAGGAGAAATCTGTAAAGTAAGTCCCGACCAGGTGAAAAAATACTATAATCCAAATGATTTTGAAATCCTTAAAAGTTTCTTGCAGGACTCAAGTCTAAACGAAATAGAAGGGCCAGAGACTGCAACAACTATTCCACCACCCAAGAAACGGAGAACTGAAGAGAGACGTAGCACTTCTACAACCCGGACGCCGGTATCAAAAAGAAAAAATAATTTCCAGCGTTTAAGAAAAACAAAAATACAGATGCACCGGGTAAAGAAACCGTGGTAAAGAGAAAAACACCACCTACAAAGGATAGCAGGAGAAATTACACATCAAGGAAAACGCGCACACGGCCACAGAGTCAGGTGCCAGCAAGGCCGCCGTTCCGGAAACTGAAACGCCAACAGGAGGCACAAAAATACGAGGAACAGAAGAAATTCAAGAAGGACTCCAGACCGGAGGACGTCAAGACCAGCCGTCCCAGGGAGAAACGGAAAGGCCAACAACCAGACGATTACTCCGTCAAGAGGCCAGCATGTAGAGGACGCAAAAGAAAAAGTCAGGTGGACGACACTCGGAGGGCAGTAAGGAGAAGATTAACATCCATGAAACCTCTAACTTGGGACCAATTCTGCCAAAAACGAATGACGGAGTTTCAAGCATCGAAAACTCTAAGTTAAAACCTTCTATAATTTTTTTTCTCTTTTGTTCCGAAATGTTATGCATAAGTACGAAGTTCTATGTTTTGACGAAAGTCAATATGTCTCGGTTGAGACTTAGTTTTGTTTTACTTTATTTAGCTAAGGCAAAAGTATTATTTTCTTTAAGTGTAAAAGCTAAAAACAAGCATTTTCTGTTGGTCGAAAGACTAATTCTGTTATTTTAAAGCCAAAATTTGGCCGAAGATAAAAATAACTTCGTATTCTTGTATTAATAAGAATTTTACTTTCAGTGCCGCCAGCTTGGCGAAGAATGAGTAAAGTAAAAATTTATTTTCTCTTATTCATTTTATGGTAAATTGTAAAAAGCATATGTATTAAACTTTTGTAAATGTATGTAAATACTTGAATGTTATGTAAAAGTAGAATTTAGTCTAGAAGAATAAAATTGTAGATGCTAAAAGTGAATGCTTAAAAGCAATGAAGTCAAAATTTAAGTAGTAAATTGTAGATAAAGTCATGCTTTAGAGCGAAAGCCTGCATGTTTAAAGATGAATGAGGGGGAAGTTAGAATGAATGTGTTTTGTAGGGTTCTCCACCTACATTTGAATTTTTAAGACTATTAAAGTAGCTCATTGAGTTGTAGAATGTCGAGTAAGGTGTGTCTATTTGGTCGTTGAATTCTAACAAATCATGGTGGTTAGGGGAAGTGTTGTAAGACTAAAACACGAATATTCCCGTTTGACACCACACACGGTGGAGAGCCAGGGTAAAGTTAAATTAATGCTTGAAAAATTGAATGAATGTGAAGTAAGCAATAACTAAGAAAAACGAATCGTTTAAAAACAAAAATTTATTGTGTTAAGAAAGTGTAAATTATAATGTATGTAGAAAGATACTGATACTTATTCCTTCCAGATGCTCGAAGGAAAGACCAAGATTGATTGATGAAGTCCAGGAAAAGTTGCTGTAAGAAGAGAGCTTTGTAACGATCAACAAAATTTTAGTATACAAATGGTTACATAAGATATTTTTTTTGTGTAAACGAGGTTCTCGCCAATTAGTTCAGAATTAGAGAAACTTACAACAGGTCGTTTGTAGGACCTGCTTCCAAGTTTTCCAAATTCTGGCAGCGGCAAATGTAGGGTTTATATTTATTTTAACTAACATTTATTTTAAGTTTAAACTATCTTTCCTGTCAAGCCTTACTTTCCCCTGGAACTGCCAATGCCAGAATATGTAAATTTTAGTAGAACGCGCAAGGATTCAAATTATCAGCGGAAGTAGTATGATTTAAATAGAGAGGAAACAAGTTCGGTGTGTGATATTCTTACTTAGCGAGCGCGGAGGTAGTTAGCGAGAATTTGAAGGACCCCGCGTTTCGGCCTATGTGCTTGGCGGGAAGTAGTGTTAATCGTTCCAGTGAGCTTCAAGTCTGCTGAATTAGCAGCGGTATTGTAAAACGCGGTGAGTTAGTTATTTTAGAGAGCCTCGTAGTTAGAATCTTGTCTTTAGTTTCTTTTCAGGTTATTATTTTTATTTGACTGCCGAGTTGGCACCGTCTGTAAGCGTCAAGAGGACGCAATTGTAATTTATTACGTTGAATAAAAAGGGACTTAAACCCTTTACAAGACTCTGTGTTTTATACAGCTTTCACAGTCACCTCTTGGTTGCGTGCAAGTTGGAGGCGCGCAAAGTTATAAGAGTTTAGTTAATATTTTTATATTCTTACGTTCAGACCACAAGTGGTTGGTCTCTGTATTCGGAAGTCCGGAAATCATTGTAAAGAGAGAAAATAAAGGGTTTCGTATACCCTTCCTGTGTGTATTGTCTACTTTCCAAATTTATTGAACATAGCTTTAGTAAGCTCCCTGTTCCGAGTCAGGACATTTAATGTTTCCAAAGCAAGTAAGGAGGAACACAGAACCTGATAACATGTATGCGAAGTAGCTGAGTATCTTAGAAAACATTCATAACCCAAATGGCTTTCAACGTTTCACGTCTAAGGGCTGTTTTTCAATTATATTGTAGTCGCTGCTTTTTGGTTAATTTTCTAATCACATATGAACAATAATTGATTTTATTTGAGACTTATGAATAAAATAACGCAAACTAGACTGTGCAAAATTCTTAACAATGAAGTTAAATAATACTGAAAAATACATTATTGATGCACTTTTGGGTTTTACACGTAGTAGTTAACCCGGCGGAAGTCGCACTAAGAAAAGTTACTAGAGTGGACGCGTGGGGTATCACATACCCCAATATTTAATATACGATAAAAATAGTTGTATTTTGTTTTAAAACTGTTTTTCTTGTTCTTGTGTATTATAAATACGTGAATAATAATTGGGTTTCAAAAAATTAATTTCCAAAATAATGTAAGAATTAAAATTATGATAAATGAAAATAATAAAAAAATAAAAGTCATGCATCTAAGTTTCATTGCATCTCTAATACACAATGCTTATTTTATTTCTTTACACTTCGAATGAAATACATTCATGTGTTCTTGGAACAGAATGCTTTCATATTTTAAACATTGCATTCACGTTCTTCTGTCCTTGGCGCGAGAGCAATTTATCACATCTTTCATACTTAGTTGTTTCGAATTTCATGTATTCGTTTTAATTCTTCGTCGAAACTTCTGCTTTTGTTTTGCATGCAGTACGTCAGTGTCTTGGTATAGTATTAATCTCTGATCTTTGTTCAATACTTTTTTCATTAATTGTAATGCTAAGTCCTTCAAAAACAGACTTCTGCTTCTGGTTGGTGGATTAGCAGTTGAATGTAATTAATTCAAGCATTTATTACAGCAACATTCAGTGCAGGAAAGAAAATTACCATTGGCCACCTCCTTGTTATTCTGACAACTGAATAATTGGCTGACATTTCCTCCCCCATATCCACTGCTCTTTTAGTCATATTATAAAAACATATAATTCCTGACGTTTTATTTTCTCCAACAGTATCATTTATTGTATGATCGTTATATAATGTTGAAAACATAAGAACAGTTTTTCCTTTTTTAGGAACATTAGGAATTAATGTTTTATCTTTTTCGAAACCAAAACAGTGTAGAAAATATTCCTAGTTTCATCTTTTGTTTCCAAAATGCAATCTTCATTGCTTTCAAATATCCCTAATAAATCTCACAGGCGTTGCATCTCCAATTCATTTATGTCATTCTTTTTACCATAATGCAGTTAGAAATTTTTAAGAATTTAATGTCAAGTACTTTAAAATCACTTGCGAGTAGAAATATTTACTTTTACACTCTAGAAATAAATTTCTGAACTAAATATTCAGTCAGAAAAACACTTACGTGGACAGGCGCGTGTGGTGTGTCATACCCCACTTCCAACAAAATACCGATAAACCTTTCTCTGAAACACACGGGCAAAGAAAAAGCGGTTCTGAAAGTCAACCACAACTAGAAACTGAGCTACTGAATGCAGTACAGAATTTCAGTTTCACAAGTTAGGAATATTCCACTTTTATGTAGGGATAGGGTATGATGCACCACACGCGCTTTCCCGCGGGTTAATATGGAATAATTAAATTATACATATCTATGTATAGGTACATATAAACGGAACAAAATATAGAACAAGGTATAAAATATCAAAGAAAAATATCTTTATTATACAATGTTCATTACCATATGTATATTTACGTAATATCAATATAAATGGTTAGTTAGGTTTCGTACATATATAATGTATTTTTATATTTTGTATTTTTTGTATTATATTCAGTATTGTATACGTATCTGAAGTATTTTATTTGTTCTACTTTTGGGTTGTGACTTTGAGAAAGAATTGTTAGGGCCTTCACAGGGATTAAATTATACACAAATCAATTAAGACCCGACTTTCCCTTTCTTTTAATAATCATATATATGTAGTGCCGATCGCTTGAAGCTGTGAAGAAATCCAGATGCCGTGACGTCATTCTCTTTACTACTACGAGCTCCGATGGCGCCAAGCAAAAATTAGGAAAATTACCGTTTTCAGATCACAGACGATTGGCGTGGGAGCAGAGACGCTGCTTCTGTTTAAAACGAACTTTGACGATTCATTACTTTTTTAATTCTCGTAAATGTTAAATTTATGTAATAATCGTTTGTCTAATTAAAATGTCTTTTGTTAATTAATTTGTTCATCGTTTAATCTCCCCACAAAATTTTCTCAGAAGTGGGATTTAGCACTCACAGGAACTGTAATTTTACCTGCTTTCCTGGCTTACTACCGGTTTTGAAGATTTACTGTTGCTGTGCTGGATTATTCTCCGATGTATAATGAGCTATGTTTCGAACAAAAACCTCGTCAAACTCATAGGAATGTATACTGATTTACCTGAACCGAAACTACGTAATACTGAGTAAATAGTGTGCAGCTCTATTAAAAACTGTGGAATAATTTTTAATATTACTGTATGTCATGTGTCAAGATGTGAATTGTGGCCAAAATCCATCGGACATAATCTGTGACACCATTCGTCATCTATTGGATGATATGGAAGGACTTTGTTTCGTTTCTGTTTTCGGATTATAGCCAGGAATATCATGGATTATCCTTATATGAAATGAGTGATTTTTCTCAATTTTATTAACTATGTTTCTAATTGATGTGCCGGGAATGCAAGATGTCCTGAAAATTGAGAAAGCACTTAATAGACTAGAAGAGAAACACGCTAATGTGACAATCAAAACCGTAAAATACAACCTTATATTTAGCGTAGGTATAATGAAACACTCAATCGATTTCGAGGGCAGCTAAAGGTCCCTCCTCATCAGGAGAAAGAAATACATAGAAAGAAGAAAATAGGAATCACAGAAACACGTGGTGCTTATCAGCACTGCACGTCGTTATAACTAGATTTTTAATCAGAGTTGCACTGGCCGCCTACTTTTACTGAGCCAGGCTGTCTGATCAAGCATAAAGAAATATTAGCGAAGTTAAAATAGGGAGCGAGGGACAAATGCACATTACGCTCAAAATCTGAACTTCAAATAATGGAAAGCAACCACTGAACGGATTTTTATACCCTCTGGTAGTACCAAGTGCGAGGAGGTAACGCCATCTATCGGCAAAAATAATTGAATTAAGACAGTATAATTTTAAAGGCATTAGGAAGGACTGGATTGGACTTCAAATCATTAACTAAACTTTCTAAATCTTTGTGAATGTGAAAAGCCTCAAGAAAATCCAATTCGCCTATGGAAGAAGCCATTTGGATGATTTTTGCAGACCCAAAATCAAAATTATGGTTAAAAGTCCAGCTATGATACGCTATTGAAGAATTGTTAATTTCCCCTTTTTTGACATAAGATTCATGTTCCTTGATACGAAACTTCAACGCTCTTTTTGTTTGGCCAATATATCTTAAACCACACTGACATGATATACTATAAATTCCCCAAGAATTCAAGACAGAAACGCAATCTTTTAGAATCGAAGGGTGAATTTTATTAATAGGGGAGAAACCGACTTGAAAATTGAATTTCTGGAGAATCCGTGCAATTTTATAGCTAACAGAAGGATAAAATGGAAGCACGACAAGGTCATTGATATTATTTCTAACAGTGGAATGTCTTCTTTGATGGGAATCTGAAAATTTTTTGACGGCTTTATCAATAATCACGGGAGAAAAACCACGGTCAATCGCAACTGCTCTCAAATAATTAAGTTCATTGGTAAGCAAAGATTCAGAGGAACAAACTTTTAGCGCGCGGAAAACATAATAGTAAAAAGAAGCCATTTTTTGCTTAACAGGGTGGCATGACTTGGCATGGGGTGGTAAACAAACTGCAAAGGGTTTACGGTACACAGTGGTGCTAAAATCGGTTTCATTGCGGATTATAAGAATATCGAGGAAGGGGAGGGAATTGTTGGATTCAATTTCAAGAGTGAATTGGATGGCTGGATCAATTGAATTCATAATAGATAGAATCTCGGATAAATCCTCTTTATAACCGTCAAAAAGTGCGAAAGTGTCGTCAACATACCGAATCCAAAGACGAAAAGATAATTTATCAAATAATTTCATCTCAAAATAGTGCATATAAATGTCAGCAAGTACCGGACTGAGAGGATTACCCATAGCCAATCCTTCAACTTGACGAAAATATGCATTTTGGAAAACAAAGTGGGTTTGACTTAGAGAAACTTTAGTAAGCGAAACCAACTCATTAATTTCAGTATGTGTGAAGTGAAATTCCCGAAGCCTAGTTTCAAGACAATTTAGTGCTCCTTCGACCGGAACATTAGTAAACAATGATTTGACATCAAATGAAACCATAATGGAACGAAGTGGGGAAATATTTTTAAGTTTATCAATGACTTCAACAGAATTTTTTACAGTGTGAATATTGTTATCAAGTAGAGGAGAAAATCTGGAAACTAAATATTTGGCCAAAGGATATGAAGCAGTACCTATGTTGGAAACAATTGGTCGAAAAGGAATACCGGTTTTGTGGACTTTTGGAAGAGCATAAAGTCTAGCGCAATTAGTAATAGGCGGAATAAGTGATTTCTTCAACTGAGTTGGCAGAATGTGGGAAGATTTAATAGCACTTTTTACTTTCATGAGGTCCGAAGTTGAAGGATCTTTAGGGATCGAGCAGTATGGGCCTTCATTTATCAATTTAGAGACTCCAGTAATATATGTGTGTTTGTCCATAACAACGATCTGTCCGCCCTTATCAGCTTTAGAGATAATGATATTAGTATCAGAATTAATTTCACGTAAGATCTCATTTTCCTTTTTGCTAAGATTAGAACCCAAAGATTTATTGTTAAAATTAACGTTATGAGTAATTAGGTGGCGGATTGTATCCTTCTGCGTTTCCGAAATTTTGGAGAATTTAAAGGCTTTCTCTATAGGGGCGATGATTTGAGGAATTGAAGGTTTAGATGTCTTTGAAAAGTTGAAATTATATTTTAATACTTTTAACTGATCCTCCGAAAGATTCCTATTGGAGATATTAACGATGGAGTTAACGTTTACAGTGGGAAGATCAGCTAGATAATTGGGACTATCCGACAGGTGTGTGAGTTTTTGGAATTTAGAAATGAGCACATTTTTATGCCGTTGACAAACGGTATCGGTTCTAGACCAGGATGTATGTTCAAATGAGGAAAAATTTTCAGTGGAATTAGCAATTTTTAAATGGAGGTAATATAATTCAAATTCAATTTTAGATAAACGTTTGCGTGTGTCCCTTATAATGTGACGAAGAAGTGCCAATTTGAAATTATGCAAAATTTTTGAAACGTGAACGGAAGCTTTAAGGCTACATTTCACATGTATAAATTTGGGAATGAAATTTTGATGTTTGCATTTAAGTAGAAACTGTAGATGATTCAAGAATTTCGTACGCTTAAGGCGTAACTTACAAAATCGGTTCCTGTCAGTGGACATATTGTGAAAAGGGCACAAGCAAGAAACAAGTGAACAAAAGAAATGTAATTCCGAAAGTCCAAACAAGTAATTACTTATAACATGAAAAAAACACCAATAAATAATGAAGACAATTTTCATCAACAAATCACAAAAAAAGAACAAAAGAAGGAACGAAAGTCAAAATCGTGCACGTGGTAAACCGAAAAAATATAGAATTACCTCGAAAATGCCGGTTGATAGCATAAACCAAATCCGAAAAAATGATGGCCACGTGGAAAGAAGTAAATATCTTTCCACGTGGCTATTGGTTTTTCAGTATTGGATGTTTCTCTCCTTTTGGAATGTTTTTGTCATTTGTTGATGAAAATTGTCTTCATTATTTATTGGTGTTTTTTTCATGTTATAAGTAATTACTTGTTTGGACTTTCGGAATTACATTTCTTTTGTTCACTTGTTTCTTGCTTGTGCCCTTTTCACAATATGTCCACTGACAGGAACCGATTTTGTAAGTTACGCCTTAAGCGTACGAAATTCTTGAATCATCTACAGTTTCTACTTAAATGCAAACATCAAAATTTCATTCCCAAATTTATACATGTGAAATGTAGCCTTAAAGCTTCCGTTCACGTTTCAAAAATTTTGCATAATTTCAAATTGGCACTTCTTCGTCACATTATAAGGGACACACGCAAACGTTTATCTAAAATTGAATTTGAATTATATTACCTCCATTTAAAAATTGCTAATTCCACTGAAAATTTTTCCTCATTTGAACATACATCCTGGTCTAGAACCGATACCGTTTGTCAACGGCATAAAAATGTGCTCATTTCTAAATTCCAAAAACTCACACACCTGTCGGATAGTCCCAATTATCTAGCTGATCTTCCCACTGTAAACGTTAACTCCATCGTTAATATCTCCAATAGGAATCTTTCGGAGGATCAGTTAAAAGTATTAAAATATAATTTCAACTTTTCAAAGACATCTAAACCTTCAATTCCTCAAATCATCGCCCCTATAGAGAAAGCCTTTAAATTCTCCAAAATTTCGGAAACGCAGAAGGATACAATCCGCCACCTAATTACTCATAACGTTAATTTTAACAATAAATCTTTGGGTTCTAATCTTAGCAAAAAGGAAAATGAGATCTTACGTGAAATTAATTCTGATACTAATATCATTATCTCTAAAGCTGATAAGGGCGGACAGATCGTTGTTATGGACAAACACACATATATTACTGGAGTCTCTAAATTGATAAATGAAGGCCCATACTGCTCGATCCCTAAAGATCCTTCAACTTCGGACCTCATGAAAGTAAAAAGTGCTATTAAATCTTCCCACATTCTGCCAACTCAGTTGAAGAAATCACTTATTCCGCCTATTACTAATTGCGCTAGACTTTATGCTCTTCCAAAAGTCCACAAAACCGGTATTCCTTTTCGACCAATTGTTTCCAACATAGGTACTGCTTCATATCCTTTGGCCAAATATTTAGTTTCCAGATTTTCTCCTCTACTTGATAACAAT
This sequence comes from Stegodyphus dumicola, assembly GCF_044657685.1. NCBI lineage: Eukaryota > Metazoa > Arthropoda > Arachnida > Araneae > Eresidae > Stegodyphus > Stegodyphus dumicola. The sequence continues at coordinate 162,394,137 of NC_140781.1, read as the reverse complement.
ATTCACACTGTAAAAAATTCTGTTGAAGTCATTGATAAACTTAAAAATATTTCCCCACTTCGTTCCATTATGGTTTCATTTGATGTCAAATCATTGTTTACTAATGTTCCGGTCGAAGGAGCACTAAATTGTCTTGAAACTAGGCTTCGGGAATTTCACTTCACACATACTGAAATTAATGAGTTGGTTTCGCTTACTAAAGTTTCTCTAAGTCAAACCCACTTTGTTTTCCAAAATGCATATTTTCGTCAAGTTGAAGGATTGGCTATGGGTAATCCTCTCAGTCCGGTACTTGCTGACATTTATATGCACTATTTTGAGATGAAATTATTTGATAAATTATCTTTTCGTCTTTGGATTCGGTATGTTGACGACACTTTCGCACTTTTTGACGGTTATAAAGAGGATTTATCCGAGATTCTATCTATTATGAATTCAATTGATCCAGCCATCCAATTCACTCTTGAAATTGAATCCAACAATTCCCTCCCCTTCCTCGATATTCTTATAATCCGCAATGAAACCGATTTTAGCACCACTGTGTACCGTAAACCCTTTGCAGTTTGTTTACCACCCCATGCCAAGTCATGCCACCCTGTTAAGCAAAAAATGGCTTCTTTTTACTATTATGTTTTCCGCGCGCTAAAAGTTTGTTCCTCTGAATCTTTGCTTACCAATGAACTTAATTATTTGAGAGCAGTTGCGATTGACCGTGGTTTTTCTCCCGTGATTATTGATAAAGCCGTCAAAAAATTTTCAGATTCCCATCAAAGAAGACATTCCACTGTTAGAAATAATATCAATGACCTTGTCGTGCTTCCATTTTATCCTTCTGTTAGCTATAAAATTGCACGGATTCTCCAGAAATTCAATTTTCAAGTCGGTTTCTCCCCTATTAATAAAATTCACCCTTCGATTCTAAAAGATTGCGTTTCTGTCTTGAATTCTTGGGGAATTTATAGTATATCATGTCAGTGTGGTTTAAGATATATTGGCCAAACAAAAAGAGCGTTGAAGTTTCGTATCAAGGAACATGAATCTTATGTCAAAAAAGGGGAAATTAACAATTCTTCAATAGCGTATCATAGCTGGACTTTTAACCATAATTTTGATTTTGGGTCTGCAAAAATCATCCAAAAGGCTTCTTCCATAGGCGAATTGGATTTTCTTGAGGCTTTTCACATTCACAAAGATTTAGAAAGTTTAGTTAATGATTTGAAGTCCAATCCAGTCCTTCCGAATGCCTTTAAAATTCTACTGTCTTAATTCAATTATTTTTGCCGATAGATGGCGTTACGTCCTCGCACTTGGTACTACCAGAGGGTATAAAAATCCGTTCAGTGGTTGCTTTCCATTATTTGAAGTTCAGATTTTGAGCGTAATGTGCATTTGCCCCTCGCTCCCTATTTTAACTTCGCTAATATTTCTTTATGCTTGATCAGACAGCCTGGCTCAGTAAAAGTAGGCGGCCAGTGCAACTCTGATTAAAAATCTAGTTATAACGACGTGCAGTGCTGATAAGCACCACGTGTTTCTGTGATTCCTATTTTCTTCTTTCTATGTATTTCTTTCTCCTGATGAGGAGGGACCTTTAGCTGCCCTCGAAATCGATTGAGTGTTTCATTATACCTACGCTAAATATAAGGTTGTTTTTTACGGTTTTGAAAGCACGTAATATATAATTATTACACAAAATAATATTTAACGATGTGGGCGACAGAAATAATAGAAAGCGATTAGGACAATTTAGTGGTTTCTCTTTAGAAGAAAATAGTAAAGAACTTATGAAAAAGTAGAAAAAAATCAAACAAGATTTTCAGGCTTATAAATTAATTTCCATTGCCAATGTTTTAAGCATTGATAGCTCTGACACACAAGATGACTTAGCAACCCGAATTGTTTCTTATCTGAATAATTTAAAATTGCTTATAAATAATGTAATTTTAGAAGAAAATGAAAGTGATTTAGAGGATGTGGGTGGTGGGGATAAACATGAAACAGATGATAATGTTCGAGATGAAATGAAACAAAGAAATAATTCTGGTGTCACAGTGAGACAACTTCCTTCCCAGTGTGCTAATGATAATATTCTTAGTACAACTGAAAACAAGTCGAATGTATTTCATAACTGTAGTATAAATGTTACTATTGAAGACATCAAATCTTTTCGTGATCAATTTGATGGCCAAAGCCACGAAAATGTCAATAGTTGGGTCGAAAGTTTTGAAGATGCAGCATCCATTCTTTAATTAAATGATTTACAGAAACTGATTTTTGCTAAACGCCTGATGACAGGCAAAGCAAACTTATTTGTTCTTAGTGAACCAAAGTTCAAAGTTGAACACATGGCAAATGTTTAAGAATGCTATTCTTGATGAATTCCGGTCCAGCTGCAATTCGGCCGAACTGCATGAGTTAGTATCAAAACAAAAAATAAAGAGCAATGAAGCGTTTGATGAGTTTTTTAAAAATTTAAAAAAAAATTTATATATATATGAAGAGAATTGCTAAAAATGGTCAAATTAAAGATGTTGCTTTAAAACGATATGTTATAGATGGTATACCAGGCTCTGCGTTTAAAAATCTTGCTTGTATGGGTCACAAACGTTAACTGATTTAAGTTAAAGCTTTATCAGCAGATATGTAATGAGAAAAGTCGCGAACGTCAGAAACAAAATTTTAAAGTAAACAAAAAATTAAATCTAGAAATAAATATCACTCAAAAAATTATGTTAACCAAACAAAGCGTAATTTAACCGATAGTCGAAGAACCATTTTTGAGATTAAACGTAATACAATCTGTTTCAACTGCGGTGAAAGGGGTCATATTTCCAGACAATGTGTTCACAAAGATAAGGGCGTCAAGTGTTTTAAATGTAAAGAATTTGGGCACCAAAGTTTCGAATGCTCAAATACGAACTCGAAACCAGAAGTAGCAACCGTGAATATTGATATAGTCTCGAAGTTGACCAAAGAAGTAAAAATTAATGATGTATATATAACCGCGTTAATAGACACAGGAAGTCAAACTGCTTTGTTACGTAGACCTAAATTTGATACATTAAATACCGAAGGGCTTGTGCCCGTAAGCTCAACGCTGAGTGGGTTCGGTAAATGTCAAGTAAAACTTCTAGGCTTCTTTAAAGGTAATATTAAAATTAATCATTTCTAGTGAACTGCAGATATTTATGTTGTAGACAACAATGTGATAACACATGAGACCATTTTAGACTTAAACGTAATATTGAAAGTTGAAATACTAATAAACGAAAAAGGGGTTACTAAAAAAAATAAGTCACAGAATGCGGAGGAAGTAAATATTGTATCTGTTTTACCTGTTGATCTAGATAGTAACGAAAACGAAATGAACATTGCACCTACTGCTCCAAACTGCTTTAAAGAGACTGTTCAACAATTAGTTTCGAACTATATGCGATGTAAAACCAAATCTACGGACAGACGATTAAAACTTTTGTTAAAAATAACGAACCAGTATCGCATAAACCGCGTATATTACCGTTTGCCGAAAAAAATTGTTGAAACTCAAATATCCGAATGGCTAAAGTTGGGAACTATAGAACAAAGTTCTTCGAAATATTCCAGCCCTTTGGTCATCGTTAAAAAGAACGACGGAACACGAAGAGTCTGCGTTGATTATCGTCGTTTAAACAAAGTTGTCGTAAAGGATAGATTTCCCCTTCCCCTGTTTGAGGATATCCTACACCGACTTCAAGAAGCACGTGTTTTCAGCACTATTGATCTCAAAAGTGGCTTTTTTCACGTGGGCGTTGAGAAGGAAATTCGGAAGTACACATCATTTGTTACGCATGAAGGACAGTACCAGTTTTGGAAAGTGCCGTTTGGACTCTGTAACTCACCAGCTGTATTCCAGAGATTCATAAATACCATTTTCCGACCATTACTTAACGATGGCATCGTTTTGCCGTACATGGACGAATTTAAAACAGATTTAAAGTTTTCTTGGGTTGACAGGGTATTTCAGAAAATTTATTCCTAAATACTCTACAACTGCCAAGCCGCTTAGCGACCTGCTAAAAAAGGGTAATAAGTTCGAATTCGGTGAAGAACAAAATATCGCATTCAATCGTTTAAAATCAGCGTTATCTGAGAAGCCTACACTTGCAATTTATAACGCTCATTATGAAACCGAACTACACACAGACGCCAGCATAGAAGGATACGGGACGATTCTAATGCAGAAACTCCCAGGTGATAGCAGTTTTTACCCCACTTATTTTATGAGTAGGAAAACCTCTGATGCAGAATAAAAGTATTCAAGTTACGAGTTGGAGGTTCTCGCGATCGTAGCGGCTCTGAAAAAGTTCCGTGTTTACCTTTTTGGAATTTCATTTAATATAGTGACGGACTGTTTAGCATTTCAACGGACGATGGAAAAACGAGATTTAGCGACGCGTGTTGCTCGTTGGGCTCTGTTGTTACAGGAATTCGATTATATTATAGAGCATCGTAAAGGTGTTAGAATGCCACATGTAGATGCTCTAAGTAGAGCTCCTGTAAATGTGTTATGTATTTCTGTTGAGAATATCCTACCTAAATTAAAACTTGCCCAAGAAAATGACACAAGTAAAAACCATTAAGGAATTATTGAAAACCTCAAGTTATGAAAATTACTGTAATAGAAATGGCATACTATATTTGTTTATTGACGTTAAATAATTTGTAGTCGTACCGGAAAGTTTGCAGACTAAAATCATAAAAGATGCTCAAGAGAAAGGGCACACCGGTATATTGGGTCCTTTGGAAAGTACCCATGAGAAAACTACAAATACATATTTAGTAGTGGTCGACGCGTTTACTAAATTTACTTGGCTTTATCCAACAAAATCTACGACGTCATCCGAGGTGATAGCGAAGTTAGAGAATCAGAGGGCCATTTTGGAAGCCCTTGTCAGATCACTACTGATAGACGAAAAGCTTTCACTTCTAATGAGTTTTCTGACTACTGTGCTAAAGAAGATATTAAGCATAATCTAGTCACCAAAGGTCTGCTTAGAGCAAATGGACAATTCGAACGAATCAACCAAGTCATTATATCAGTCTTAGCAAAATTGTCCTTAAAAAAACCAACCGAATGGTATAAAAAATACACATTAAGTTCGGAGAACGCTTAACTCAACATATCAGAGAAGCATTAACACCATTCTGTTCGCATTACTCTTCGGCACTAAAATGAACAGTAAGGGCACCGATCAGCTCAAAGAACTGATAGAGACTGAGTTTCAATAATAAAAATATATATAATGCCAAAAGAAGACAAGCACAGCCGTACAAAGTTGCTGATTTAAGAGCAATCAAAAGAACTCAATTCGGACCCCACTTAAAATTAACAGCGAAGTATTTCGGACCTTATATGATCCCGAAAGTTAAAGGTGGCAACATCTATGACGTAATGAAGGAAGGGTGCCATGAGGGACCCATGTGCACAACCACATGTGCCGAATTCCTGAAGAAATGGACGGTGCTTTAAAACTTTTCACGAACACGTATTTCTCTTATTGTATAATCCTTCCTTGTTGCTTTGTTGTATTTTGCAGTATCCTCGGAGGGCCAGTCCACCCTCGAACGGCCGAGAATGTAGTGCCGATCGCTTGGAGCTGCGAAGAAATCCAGATGCCGTGATGTCATTCTCTCTACTACTACTATGAGCTCCGAAGGAGCCAAGCAAATTATTATGGGAATTAACGTTTTGAGATGATAGAAGATTGACGTGGGAACAGAAACGCTGCTATTGTTTAAAACGAACTTTACGAATCACTACTATTTTAATTCTCGTAAATGTTAAATTTATGTAATAATGGTTTGTCTAATCAAAATGTCTTTCGCTAATTATTTTGTTCATCGTTTAATCCCCACATATATTTATATACTATTTTATAAGTATGTATAAAATATAGCAGTTTGTTAAGCTACATATCTATTGTTTGGTCTGGTTTGTTTGATTATAGCAAAGCATTCGATGGTTATTTGCCTAAGGATGCCTCGTGAAGAATTTTCTAAACAAAAACTGACTCGTATGCACGTTACACATGGGGAAAACCGCGAAAACGCAAATACAGCCATCCCGTTCACCGGGATTCGAACCCCGGATCGACTTACAAGATTTCAACTACTTTACCGCTCAGCCGCTAATGAGCCACACACACATCCACACATATGCATAAAATCAGATTTACATGCCCTTTACAAAGTATAATTGAGTGTAATTTAACCATAAAGAGCTAAAAATAATCTACGGAATTACTTCGCTTCGTAGACTTTTTGTTTAAGCTTCACCATATTTCTTAAAGAGAATCTCATTGCTAGTTCCATTTCCAAGCCGTTTATGTACCTTATTTTTTATGCTTTGAATTATATTTAGAGAATTATTTCACCTGTTTATAGCTGAAAATGCAGTTTTTTAGTGAAGAATTTAAGGATAAGAAGGGAATTGAGTCCTTTTCTAATCATTCTTGAAGCGTTTAAATTTTAAAAAAAGGGCACATTGATACTGATCACTGAACTAAGGTGCTCGACAGAGGGCAGATTAATTAGCTACTAAATTTTGATTTTCATTGAGTGAGAATGAATTCATCTGCATTCTATACGAAAGCAAATATTCAAAAAATGTTTTTATATTCTTGCAGTCATAATATTTTTCTTAAATATTCAGCTAGTTCATATTCAAATATTCCAATCCATTATAATTAGTAATAAATCGATATAGTAAATAAATAATTAAAATAAATCAAATGGGATTTTAACTTCAATATTTTTCGAATCCTATATAATTTGTTTACATTCTAGTACCATGTACATTCTTGTATACATTACTGACTTACAGTGAAGAATAAAGAACTCTGTAGAATACTGAATGTGACCTAAAAACACTTTTCTTTTACAATATGATCTCCCCTTATGATCCCTAACGCACCTGCTTATTTTTCCCTTCGTAATTAACGTCAAGGTTGACCGCATTCGAGACGCCTCCGCTTCAAAATACAAAGTATAGTTAATACAGGTAATTTCAACCACACGTTGGATGTGATAAATCAATACACAGATAAATTAATATTTGTATACGAAATGTAAATTTTCTTTTTAAATTAATCATTACACATCAATAGGCTTTACATAATTAAAATATCTTCTGGCTTCATTTGCCTTCTAATCACCATTATAATAATTTCCATACAAACGCAATAAACTTACAGCAATTTCACTATTTATATATATATCCACACATGTATATATATATATATATATATATATATATATATATACATGTGTGGAAATCTGATATATGCAGGGTGTTTCGTAAATGCTACGACAAACTTCTGTGGGAGGTAGGCCACATCATAAGGATCAGGAATTGCATAGGAACCCATGCCCAGAAACGTCATTGTCTGTCGCCAGGGGTGTTGTACAGGAGAGTGCCAGTGGAAAGTGAGAATTGCCTCATTCGAGCTGTAGGTACCATACGGAAAGCATGGAACACTATACGAACGCAGAGCTTGTGAACATGGGGTTGCAACATGATGGGGCGCCTGCTCGATTTGGACTGGATGTTCGTAGCCATTTGAACAGCTCATTCCCGTATCGATGGATTAGGCGTGGTGGTCCCCACGCTCACCGGATTTATCGACCCTTGGTTTCTTTTTCTGGACAACCGTCAAAGGTGCCGTGTATCACGATCCTGTTGTGTCTGAAATGGATCTCGTGGCAAGGCAAGCTTGCGCAGTTGCTACAATCAAAGAAATTGCCGGTGTGTTTGAACATGTCCGGCAATCAATTTTCCGTCGGTCAAACTCCGACCTTACAAAGTGCGTTCTGAATGAGAAATCCACTACACAACTTTTCTTTTATGCAGTGCTTCAGACGTCGTTCCTAGCCTCCTGCGTCGTCTAAATGCGCTGAAATAATAATCATTTGCACATCTCAACTTTTTCTTCCTTTCACGTGATTTTGACGTTCATCAGATCATTTTTTCCTGGTGTTACAGTCTTAATGGCCAGCAGTGTAGAACACAGATACCTTTAAAACGAAACGAAGACTTCTATGTGTAATCGTATTTAAGAGTTCCACAGCCATCAGCAAGTTGTCACGCGGATTTGCACTGTAAAGGACATGCCCATATTTATCAAAATTTATTTTGTTATTGTACTGAATTATACTGTTTACTATGTATTAAGTTCTAAATTTCATTTTACATTACTTTACAATTAAGAAAAAGATGTATTATTTTACAAGTGTTAAATAATTAATGTATAGGAATATGATGTACACGTAAAAGAAAATTTTGGTTTTATATTGACAGTAACATTTTTACGAAATAATTTCATTCTGAGAACTGTAAAATATTATGTTTTTTTTAAATTGTGTTTCATTTGTTTCCTTTCTAGATTCATTAGGTTTTTAGATGCTGGAGAAGTGAAAAATCAGCAATGCCCTCACCAGGACCTCGATCTTGGAACTCTCGAATATGCGCCGAGGGTGCCGATCGTTATACCACGAAGTCATGCAGAAAGGAGGGAGAAAATATCTTATACCCTACTGCTTTAATTCCTTTTTCTAATAAGGCTTTTTTGTCGCCAAACCTTTTTCTCTTTGAAGGGGTTTGGAATATGTACAATAAAAAAGTGTGTAAATCAGTCTTATAATTTAATTTAGTAATATACTTTTAAATCATCTTTTTTAATTTGGTTATTTCCTCTTATTTAAAAAAATAATAACATTTCTGTACTGCGTCATTTCTAGATCAATCAATATAGCATTGCTTGCGTAACGCTGATGACGTAGTTAATTTTGAACCTAAACTCTATGAACTGAAACCTTTCTAACCTAACTTTGAATGAAACCGTTCTCTTCGTCAGCTTTCATATTGCATAAATGCGCCACTTTTAGCTTCAACCTTCAATTTCTGTGCTGCATGGAATCTTAGCTATGCTGGCTTCCGCCATAGTATCAAAAGTGTAAATCTTCTAGAAGTGGGCACGATTGGAGTGCCAAGTGAATAGAGGCCGTAAATGTGAATCGAAATAAAAAAAGATGATGTGTATGTTACTGTAAAACCCCGAAGTTGGTAAATCCTAGGTTTCACCCGTAAAACCTACACTTACACAATACATACCGGATACACTTACACAAACCGGATACTCTTACACAATACATAATAATCACTCATTCAGCACTATAATTTTTATTGGTAACATCAAAACTTAAGTTCACATATCAGACGCACAAGCGGCTCTCAGCCATTCTTTTCATCACATCTCTGGCGCTCTCCGCTCGGGGGAGGACGCAGCTGCTATTAGCCCTTTGACGAGGGGTGGTCGCGCCCTGAAACCACCATTTTCCGAATTTTTTTTTCTCCTCTTTTTTCCGAAATTTTTGAGTGAAAATAAATTGATTACTGATCTTTTACATCTAAATAACAGAAAACGACTGTAGAATCATGTATGTTTTAGGTATTAATACTTCAGATCGAATGCCTTTTAAAATTCGTTTTAGACGAGACAAAATAACTTCCTTTTATTAATATAAACAACTTCAAACGTTAGTCATCGCACATCATGATTTCCATCATAAACAATAAAAAGTTGCAGTAATTAAACTGCATATATATATAAAAAAACCTCTATATGTATGGCATTTGCTATGTGGTTTCAGGGCGCGACCACTGCGTCACTAGAGCATTGTGTCACAATGCTTACAATCCTCTAGAGGCTGGGTGGTTGCGCCTTGAAACCACTGGCGTTTGCTTCTCAATGGCGTTCGCTTGCTTTTCAAATAGGAATGTTTATTTTTACGCGGATATAGATAAAGGGCTTTGAAATTTGAAATGAAAGTTATTTTATTACTAAACAATACATGCACCTGCCCAATAAAAAGGTCTTTCTTTCCAAATACTTTTCTCTGACATCAACACACTTGCTCCCCAAGCTAGTATTGTGATTTTATAAATTATTTCCTGTGGTTTAAATTTAATGTAAATATACTTTATAATTAAAAATAGAAATTGCTTAAAAGTTTTATTTAAATTAAAAATATTTTCTGAATATTTTGGGACGAAATACGAATAAAATAAGTATGAATGGGAAACGAACGATCCGTACAAAGCCAAAAAGACTAAGTCTCCCCCCCCCATTAACATAAAAAACCACAAATTTCATGCGCCAGATGAAAAGAAACTAAATTACGCTGGACATATACCAGTGAAATTTAAATCCAGGCAGTGCACATTTTGTAGCACAAGGAAGAATCCTCATAGAACAAGATGTATGTGCGAAACGTGCAGTGTGAGTCTATGCATGTACCAAAGAGACAAAACATGCTTTGAACAGTGACACAACAACAAAAAAAAAAGTTCTTTGAAAATTAAAAAAAAAAAAAAAAAAAAGTTCTTTGAAAATTAAAAAAACAAAACAAAAAAAAATACTTTTTTATCTTTATTTTTTTGAGTTTTTTAATCCATTTATCCAAATGTCCTTATTTTGTAGGTACTTATATTTTAACTGCTATAGAAAAATTACATAAATGTTTATTTTTAAAATTTTTCTGACAATTTACTTCGTAAAATAATGTAAAAAAATTACATGTAATGCAATTTTTACATACATTTTTTTTAAATCCGTAAATTTGGAAACGCACGCGGAAAATGGTAAGTTTTTTTTTTCTACTTCATCAGTAAGTTTCAAAGTCCTAGACGCGCGGTGGTTTAACAGTGCGACCACCACCCACAGAACAATGGGCAAGAGTAGATTTTTGTTAACTCATGTATTATTTGTCCCTAGAATCATAATATTCAATTTCTAGAGTTTTTAGTTTAAAAAATTATAAAAATAATATCGCGCCCGTCAAAGGATTAGAGCCTGTGCAAACATGTCCAATATGCATCTCACTTCTTCCCACTGCGAACTGTTATTTTAATTAATGCTCGAATGTGCTCAATAGAACATTCTTTTTGTTAGCTCTCGCAAAGCTAGAGCGACGACAGATTTATTTACGATTGAATATGCGTGAGGGGATAAAATGCACTTTCAGGAATTTGATTTCTGGTCTGCAGTTCAAGGACATTCGATGAAGTCCTGCAGTCGAACTTATTTTTATTTTGTCTTAAAAAGTGAATTAATTTATTACGTGTCTTGCCACAGAAGCAATTTCTTGCTGTACATTCGGGGGACAAAACATTTGAAACATGCCTTATTTATTTCAACCGCTTCTACTCTTTCAGAAACCGAATGTTTTTAAAATTGCGAACATGTGTTTAAACCGTTAACTTCATTATTTTGACACAAATTACATTTAACACTTTTTATTCTGATAAAAACACATTCGGGACCTAATTTTGAAAGCGCGAATTCTGAAACTTTTGAAATTTTTTGAATGTTTGCTTTCGTATAGAATGCAGATGAATTCATTTTTACTCAATGAAAATCAAAATTTAGAAGCTAATTAATCTGTCCTCTGTCGAGCACTTTAGTTCAGTGATCCGTATTAATGTGCCCTTTTTTTTAATTTAAATGCTTCAAGAATAATTAGAAAATGATTTAATTCTCTTCTTATCCTTAAATTTTTCATTAAAAAACTGCATTTTCAGCTATAATCAGGTGAAATAGTTATCTAAATATAATTCAAAGCATAAAAAATAAGGTACATAAACAGCTTGGAAATGGAACTAGCATTGAGATTCTCTTTAAGAAATATGGTGAAGCATAAAACAAAAAGTCTACGAAGCAAAGTAATTCCGTAGAATATTTTCTAACTCTTTATGATTACATTGCACTCAATTATATTTTATAAACGACATGTAAAAATGATTTAATGTATAATGAACGGTAAAGTCGTTGAACCCTGGTAAGTCGATCCGGGGTTCGAATCCCGATAAACGGGATGGCTGTATTGGGGTTTTCGTAGTTTTCCCATGTGTGACGTGCAGAGATTTTGCTTAGAAAGTTCTCCACGAGGCATCCTTACCCTTAGGAAAATAGCCGTCGAATGCTTTGCTATAATCAAACAAACCAGATCAAATAATAGATATGTACCTTAACAAACTGCTATATTTTGTGTATACTTATAAAATAGTATATAAATATATATGATTATTAAAAGAAAGGAAAAGTCGGATCTTAATTTATTGTATATAATTTAATCCCTATAAAGGCCCTAACAATTCTTTCTCACTTAAAGTCGTAACCCAAAAGGAGAACAAATAAAATACTTCAGATATGTATACAATACTGAATATAATTAAAAAAATACAAAATATAAAATACATTATATATGTACGAAACCTAACTAACCATTTATATTAATATTACGTATATATACGTATAGTAATGAACATTGTATAATAAAGATATTTTTCTTTGATATTTTATACCTTGTTCTATATTTTGTTCCGTTTATATATACCTATACATAGATATATATATATATATAATTTAAGGATTCCATATTAACTACTACGTATAAAAACCAAAAGTGCATCAATAATGTATTTTGCAGTATTATTTTACTTGATTCTGAAGAATGATTCGCAGTGTAGTTTGCGTTATTTTATTCATAAGTTTCAAATAAAAGCAATTATTGTTTATATGTCATTCCTGGAGCTCAACTCGCGCAAGGAAACCGCAACGTAAAAGTTTGTCGGCTATCCGGATCACCTGGTAAGAGCTGCTGCACTAGCGACAGTTTATAGCGATAGTAGCGTAAGACATTTTGAAGAATTTTATGAACCGACGAACGAGGTTGGTCAACAGATGCTGCAAAACGCCGAACATTAGTGCTGCTGATGGTTTGCAATCTGTGTTCCTCCACTTCGCTACATCATCCAGTATCTGTGCTGCAACACACTTTCGTTCCGTTGCTGGCTGAATCCCCAATGTTCCTGTTGCTTCAAATTTCCTAATAATGTTTTTTATTCCTTAATTAGTGAGTGGACATTTTCGAAACTTCTTCAAAGACCGAAATTTCCGTAAAGATTAGGTAGCAGAATCTCCGTTTTAGTAAAACAATTTCGCCAGTAAAGCAGGTTCTTGGAGAGTCTATGTCATCTTCCTTGACTTGGAAACGAGTGTGACTGCTTTTACGCTTTAGTTGCGTATTCTGGTGTCGGTTCGCCTTTAGCGTCTTTATAGGGTTACGATATTTGTGTATACCAGTAGTTTACTTTGCACAACGCCATCTAGTGACGGTTTTTGAAACTCATTGCCCCCCCCGATAAAATTTCCATCATTTCATTCTGCCATAACCCAATTTTCGTGCAATTCTGCAGCATAGTTTTTGCTACAGACTGCTCGCGAATTTCAAGTTTAATTATAGACACCCTGTATTTACTAAGATCTTAAATGCACTATTAATAATAAAATATAATATGTGCCTTTCCTTTGCAGCAGAATTATTTAATTTGAAAACATGCGAATTGTGTGTTATTTTATTATGATCTACTAATGTGTATCATTCATTAATAATAGTTTTGCTACATATGGTATGCCGAAAGAATTTTTGCCTCAGTCATACAGAAATTATCAAATGCCAAAAACGTCATTAATATTATCATGCAGTTTCGTTAATGTAGAACTAATAATCATACAAATTTTCATTAAACTAGAAAAAAGTTTCATTTCTAATTTATGCAAATAGTGTTACATGTTAGTTGTGCGTCAATATAAAAAAATTCCACTATTTTATAGTTCTCGAAATCTATAAAATTTTATGAATAAGAAAATAAAATAGCTATAAATTTTTTTGATTAAAATTATACTTACTGGTATTTCTCACAACACTAACACACAGAAATACTTGCTACTTAATCTTTTAACAAAAGAAGCCGTTTTCTAAACTGGCATTTCGTTTTTAGTTACGTAAGGATGCAAATATGTTGCCCTATAATTTATGTACCACTCTTGAAATTTTAGAAATCATAATTTCAAAATTTAAAATTAAATATCTAGGTCTATTTTTGCCAGACAATACCCGTTTGGCAAATTTTTATTTTTTCAGAATGACATTAAACATCTACTAAATATAACTATATGTAGAGGAAGATCATATAAAATGAACATAGAACTTTATTTTGTAATGGAAAATATTGGAGTACGACCAACGGTTGCGAAAATAAAGGTCATATAAAGACTTTTAAAGACACGTTGTATAATGAGGAAAATCTAATTATTTTATATTATTAAATATGTGGTTATCTCCCTTTTCTGTCAAAAAATTTACAAGAATATGCATTTAAGTGTTCAGATGAAAGCCGACATTTAAATCTACGCTTGCGAAGAAGTTCGCAAGGTTAAATGAGTAACCAGTATGTGACTAATACGATCACAGTTTCAAGCAATTCTAAACTATCAAGATTATTTAGAATAAACACAGAGACTTTAAAGGAACGTTTTATGATTTTTCAACCTGAAAATTCTTGAAATATCTCATTCATATCTATGACGTAATATCAAAGCATATAGGCAAAAATATAAAAAAAGAAGAAGAAAGAAGGAAAAATGAAGAAAAAGCACAGCACGTGCTGTGTTCGAATGTTTTTATTAATATCAAAATTAAAGTACAACAGACATAAGAAATAAGGCACAAACCGAAATGTCGCCAATCTTTAAAGTTGTGAATTTTTAACGCATCTATGTTTTATTTTTTACTACTGTATATTCAAAATAAATAATATAATAAATAAGTATAAACTGTAATATAATAAGCACGTATATGCATAATAATTAATAAATAATAATATAATTACTAGATAATATAATAAATAAGTGTATATATATAAGAATAAGTATAAACATTTTTAAAATAATTTTCTTCCACAAATTAGATTTTTAATTGTTGCTTTAAGCTTTGTCGAGATTAAAACATTATTATAATAATAGCTGCATTTATTTAAGTCCGATGTATACAAACAGATTTGGATTACTTCTGTAACCATTTCTTGCAAGACAGGAGAATCAAGCGGAAACGCTAATTCGGAAAAAACTGAAATATAATAAATTGAATTAATTAGATAAAACTCGATCAAAACATAGCCTAGAAACAGGATTCGCGAATTTGATGCGCTGAGAAAAAGAGAAAGAAGAGGGTTTGAAATCGCAACAGCAAATTCGAACACGTGACTTCCTGGAAAATCATGGTCAGTTATTTATGGATGAACTGCGCAATCGCAAGCAACGCATTTTGGTAGGAATAATTGTTTCGTGCGTAGTTTTGATACTGTTTGTTAATAAACATGGATAACATTGTGTTTCCACATACGAGATTTATATTTTCCAGTGAACTTATGCATTATATTTTGAAAGCGAAAGATCTTCCTTACAGAAGGCAAATTCGAGAAACTGCTAGATATAAGTTTACGAAGGTTATTGGAATGGCTGTGGATGAAATTGGAAGTAAAAGATATGGCGAAATAATTGTAGAATTTGACGATATTAGCAATGCATCTATAAAAACTGTTAAGGAGTTCTCTAATTACATTAAACGAAAGTCAGGATCGTTTTTTTTGGAAGGCTTCACTTCTAAAAGATTTCTTGAATACTGTGCGAATGTGACCTTCCTTGCAGTCCTTGCAGAAAACAATGACAAAAGAGGTTGGGATGCAATTATTGCGGTTAACATCGCAAGAGTTTTAGAAACTCAAGTTTCGACAAAACACTCGGATGAACATTTTTGGAAAGAACTGTATGACACAGCTGTGCAATGTTTAGACTTAGTGGCAAAATTTCAGCAAAATAAAATTTAAGGACAATACTGATGAAGCATATGTGAATTGTAAGACATTTTTTATCAAAAATAATAATGAATTGAATTAAATATTTTCTTTAAGCAAAACATTTTATTTCTACTTTAGGGAGAGGATAATTATATGTCATGAAATGCCTGTTTACATATCTTTCAGGTTTCATAGCATCTAAAAGTACTGACATATTCTTACTGTCGATTTTATGCTAAAATGTTATTTCAATAGACTATTTTATTGTTGTATTTACTTCTACTAGATTATTTAAAGTTTTATTTTACGATGCCTAGACTATTTTATTTTTGTATTTATTATATTACAGTATTTTACTGTTGAATTAATTCTGATTTTATGTTAAATTCTTAATTTATTACACTATTTTACTGCTGCATTTTACCTACGGTATTTATTTCTTTTTTGATAGCAATTAGTTAACAAATATGTTTCGTTTTGTGAAAATAATCGTTTTACATCCTGATTTAGGCCACGTAAACAGAAATAAGGGAATGTAATATTAAACTTTCTTTAAAGCCAAGACTGTATTATAAGTGAATAATGAAGTGTTACAGCACTTATTTTGAGAAATCACACAGTGTGACGAAAGAATTGTAATTCTTTAAAGTATATTTTGCTCAGCACAGTTTCTTCTATTTTAAATTCATTATATGTAACTGTAATAAATTAAATGATTAAAATTTGTAAAAATTAGTTACTTCTGTAATTTGGACATGAAAAGACAGTGATTTGTAAATAATATCAAAGAAAACATATTTCAACAACAGTCATTCGAAAACTGTGTTTATTTCGGTAATAAATCATAAAAACAGGATAATAGTGTTAATTAAAACACGCACAACATATTTACAAAATGACTTTAAAAGCTGTGAATTCTATTTGCTTGCAGTTTGCAGAGTGAAAAACTGATATTTCTATTTACTGCTTGCATCTGCTAATTATCGGCATCTAACTTAATGTCCGAAGCAAATGGCAGACTTATGTTTTGAGATTTGAAATCACATCTTTTGTTTCAGATGTCTCAAGATCAAATGTAATTTTATTGCAGAAAATGGGTTAGTAAATGCTATACATTTTCTGGTGTTTATTCTGCTTGATTCCAAGGCTGTGTGTTATGCCATTTAGGTACTTTTCTATTAACGAAGCGCCACTCACTAAATGTGCACTAAATTATCAAAAGCTATTTATATCGCGTCATGGACAGCTGTGCAGTCATGTGTTGCGAATAAGCGGTGCAGATTAAACCGTAAGAATTTGCAAACTGATATGAGAAATAACAGTAATGTATCATGTACTATACCCTGTATAATAGTTAATGCATGTAACTGTGTTCCATGCCGAATATATGCAATTTTCTGATGTTTTTTAAAAGAAAATAGACCGCTGTGTGCATAGAGAGAAAAACAGTTTTGTTTTCCCTATGCACTCAGCTTCCTGTTGCCACTTTAAAGACGTGAGATAATTGCACAAATTCGGCATCTTACACAGAATTGACATTGATCTGGTAAAATTATTTTCTGTTTGTCTTTATTTTTTTATTTATTCTGGATTATAATTATTCTTTTCTTGATGCTGTGCGTATCGTTAGGTTTGACATCATTAGATTTATCATTAGAGTTAGAGTTCGCACCAATGTGTATGTTTGGCCTTCTGCTCCATTAGAAGAAAAGTACCGTCATTTATGTTTCAATTTAGTTCATTTATAGTGTTTGCACATGGTCAAAAATTTGTTATTGATTTTTAACTCATTCCTGACAGGGTATCGAGATCAACTTTTGTACACATACTGTTTCTCTATGACAATACAAATGCGAAGAAACGAGGTTTCAAAAGTCAGTTTAAAAATTTAATGTTGAAATGGCTTTGCACATATTTTTTGTTAAAAGAACAAACCAAAAATCTAAGAATTTTACTGTTTGTTCTATGGACTGTTTGCTTCCAAGTACAGGTCAAGATAAAAATGTTATTACATCTTTTCTCTTGCTGTAAATAATCATTTGCAACTTATCAAAGAAGTCTTTGGGCATTTCATAAAATCTCATTTAACTCTTCATTTTTATACATAGACTCTAATCTTACAGTTCATTTCACTAATCTAAATAAATAATATACAGATTGATTAGGAAACATTTGTAATGAAATTCACTGTGTCATTTGTACAGTTATATTTATGTATAATTTTCCTAGTACTTTATTTTAAAAGGTAATTTTCTTAATTTTATTGTAGTACGTAGTATTGCATTTTTTAAAGAAGTTTAAAATCCTGAGATCAAAAAATACCTATTACTAAGATTTGAAATTTTCGAAGATTATAAACAAACTCCTCGCCCTCTTTTAAAAGTAAAACAATACTAATTACGCGGTTTTCTAAAAATTATTAGAAATCTATCCGCATTTTTATACGTACTTATTTAACTTCCTTATGGTGTTTGCCAAAATGGTCAAAATGTTGCTGTTGATTTTAAACCGTTTCCTAATAATGTATAGAGCTCAGAATCTGCATACACTCTCATTGTGAAAGAAAATACAGTGTCGTGATGAAATGTTTTCAGACTTTGAGTTAGACTTCTTAAAATTTATTGTTGAAACGATGTTTTTGCACATATCGTCGTTTCATGAAAAAAACTAAATTTCTCATAATTTTACTGTTTGCACAATCGAATAGAGTGGCCAAGAGCTCTTAAATTAAATTCTTAAGAAATTTTTAATTTTGTTTTGGCAAACATTGCTGAATTTGTTAGAATATTTCAAATAAAAGAATTTTATTGGAAATAAAACAGTGATTAGCCATTGTTGAAAAATCGTTTTTCAGTTGAATAATTTTGATTTATAACGTATCATTGAGACTAAAATGATATAAATTAAAATATTCAAAAAGTAGTTTTGAATAAATTAACTTTTATTTAAAACTTATAAAATACTTAATGAATTGAAAAGCGAAAAATAAATTATCATGTTATTTAATGGGAACAATTGATTAAATAATTTCATTTTAAAAATTCATCTATAATCTTAGGTAAAGAATAATAAAAGCGTGGGCACCTAGATAAAACAAAATCTATTAAATTAATTATATTTTCAAATTTTAAATTAAATTAATTATTATTCTTTATAAATTTATCAGCGGTTACCCACGCTTTTAATATTTGGGGCGTAAAATTGTAGATGAATTATGTAAAGAAAATTTTATAGTCTGTTGTTCTCATTAAACTATACGATAAACAATTTTTCTCTTTTAGTTCATTATCTATTTTATGAGTTTTAAATGAATCTTATGAAACCCTTTTTCAATATTTTTTTTACAGTTCAAGATTTAAAGCAAAATAAAATTGAAAATTTCTTAATTTTAAGACTTAAATAATAACAGTATTGCTGTTAAATTATTTTAATGTCAATATTAAAAGTAAATGCACACTTATGTACTGGCTATAAAATTTATTCTGGTAAAAGTTTTATGTAAAATCTATTTAACGAGTAAGTCAATAAACTATATGCCTGAGAATTAATTTTTGTACAGGTTTCATCATAGTAGCTCAGACTAATGCTTGTAACTTCGTTAGATTGATTTCTTACTTTAAGTTAGGTACATTTGCTTTCGGCAGGACAGTTTGTTATTTAAATAAGTCCCTAAAACATATAATAATGATTTAGAACTTATTTACAGATCCGAACTTAGGATTTTTTTCGAAAACATTATACCGAGAAATTTTGCAGAGAACATTCAGGAATTTTAAGTTCCATTTTCCTTAGAGTTAATGACTTCCCTTCCATTTTGGGATAAATGCCAATAATTCTGTCAACATTTTACCCACAGCAGCATTTTGTTACATAAAAATTTTTGGCACCAGGTTTAATTAAAAAAATTATATCAGTAAATGATGTCCAGTTGGCGTTGTGGTCCTAAATACATAATCTTTCTAAATTTAATTATCTTATGTAAACATGAAGTATGTGAATTGGCTCTTAATTAAACTAACACTTTTAGGTCTTATATCGAAATAATTAAATTTATCTTAAGCCATAATTGTCATGCTACTCCAAATATTTTACACAAACTGTTATATAAGCCTGAATCTTCAATGATCATATAGAGACAATTAAATATCAGCAAGTTAGATACTCAAAGAAATGTGAACTAAACGCATAACCTAGCCATATATAGTGAATTTTCACCTTAGCTTCATTTATTGAATATTAATCCTTAAAAGATACATTTAAAATAAATTGTCAATCTATAAATAATAATATTAATTTGAACAAAATACAACACATAATCATTCAAGGGGCGAAAGGATGGCCACGCTACAGTATATGTAGTATTTTTACTCTCCAGTCCTTAGTGAAATAACGACTGTTTTTCGTCTAGACAAATTCTTTTTTAACAAGTGGATAACGCCAGCTGCAGTAACGGTTAAACCCGCTGGCTTAGGTAGAAAGGGGTAAGTCACTTAACATCGATGATTCAAGGTGGAGTCCCATTAAATGGCGGTTCTTATCCAACACTGTGGGTCAAGGCCACATTAACCATCCGCAGTTGATGAACGTCATTCGCAGCCTTTGGACTGCCACCATTTCGGATCTCAACGTCGATGTTCCTCGCTGCGCCGGGCTCTTTTGGAATCATGTATCCTCCTCAGACAACTTTACGCGACGATTATTGACTGGAGTTTTCTTGCGGCGTATAACTTAGCAGTTTTGATTCATAACTCACCCGCTGTTGATAACAGTGCCCTAATTAAACCTGTTACTAATCCCAAGTAGGACATTTCGTCATGTACGTGAAAAACATGCAGAATTTACGAATGATTCTTCACATAAAAGAGTAAAATTCAACGTAAATACATCATAAAATACGTCCAGAAGATATCAGATATTTAGGAATAGTTTTATATTACAACTGAAAGTTGTATGTAAAATTTGGGCATATTCAAATGAATGATTGTTCTGAATTCGTAGCTTTTAAGTATATTTATGGCAAAGAATTAGGTTAATCTCTACCGTATTTTACTGAACATAAACATATAATTTTTATCGGAATTTACTCAAAATTTTCCTATTTTTTACTCCGTATATACATATGAGTTTGATTAAAGTTTAGGTAACTATATTGTACATATTGTAGTAATGCTTGTGTTTTGTAACAAATTACTTAAATCAACTTTTTTTATTGGGTTTATACTTGTATTTTTTGTTAAGCCTTCACGTATTTTCACAAGCATGCATACATATTTTTAGAACCATATTTTTTCTAAAATACATGCACATATTATATTACATACATGTTCATATTATGGATACGATTTTCATATACTGGCGACTTTATTTACACAAAGGTTAAAAAGAATATATATATATATCATATTAATTATATGTTCCCAGTATTTAAAACATATCATCCACACATTTTTTCCATGAATCGAAATTTCCAAAAAAATACTGAATGTGATAAGCTCAGAATAAGAAGACAAAAAGTTGTTCATTAAAAAATGTAGTGTGTAATAGTTTCAAAAAATACTTGAATTTAATTTTGAAGGATTTTGCATTAAAATAATTATTGCAATGAACATTTAATAGATATAATTTTAAATTCATTGGAAAACATAAAAATTATGTAAAAGTTTTAGAAACTTATAACAGCTAATATTTTATACTGAATGATTAAATAAGCAAATTTCTAAAATAAATAACTCATACATTTTACCTTAAAGAAAAACAAAAGCAATATAGGGCACGACTTTTAATAATACATGACTTCCACTATGCACTTTCATAAAATTATACCTGTAAATGTCTTTTTAGGTATTATAACAATGAATCTATCTCATATATACCATTTTTCGGATTATTAATGCCCATTTTATTTCCATAAATGTATTGTTATGTTAATATAATGTATCACAATTAATAGTATTTTTCAGATCTAGTAAAACTTCCAAATGACTAGAAATGTAGAAAGAAATTTGATACTGTCGTGGTTGTTTAAAATATTCATATGTAAATTTAATAATTTCATGCTACAAATATTTCTCTATTGAAACATAATGTACACTAATCGGTACAGTGAAGTGTCAAGCTCTAATAGTTTGGTTTGCTGTGCCTCACGTAAATTGAAAAGAAAATTTAGATCAATAATAATAACAAAGAATGCATAAATTAGAGCTAACCTGACAGCTGAAAGGAACACATCTTAATTCTATTATTAAAAGAACGGCAAGGCAAACTGAATGCCATATAACATAATTTCAAATGCATCTTCCTCATTCTTAAATTGGAGAGAAGGGGAAATTATCTTTTTATCCCTTTTACACAAAAGAATTTTTTAAACCCTAAATCCAAATGTCGATCATTCTTTTACAATGTATTTTAGAGTTCTGTTCAATTCAAGCTTGCTCATTTTTGACAAGTCAGTGTTAAGAAGTATTACTACGAACAAGCATTTTGCTATTTAATGCATGGATAGATTAGATTTTGAAAATAAAATAAATAAATAAAAATAAAGGGACAACCTTGAAATTGACATTAAACAGCAATGATTTTATTTTCTTAATACAGTATAAATGAGCATATCATTTAAAAGGCATAACTTAAAGATAATATGAAAATGAACATTAGTGATAGTAAACCATGTAGTAAAAATTATCTGTGCGATAATTTCAGTGTTACTGTAAGACTTTCAGAGCATAAAAATTACATTTAATGATTGAATGTTTCATTTATTAAGTAATTAATGAATTAGTAGATTCTTCTGATTTTTAATAAGAAAATAGTTTTGACTATAATTTTTTTATTCCAGAAGATACCTATAAAAATCAGAACCATAAAGCCAAGGTAATAAAAATAATATATATGTACATATTATTTTAATTATCTAATTTTTCATTAAATTTCAAACTTTTACTAGTCTTTCTTCTGAAATATACACTGTCGAAAGCAATAAGAGTATATTATGATTTTGGATATAAACTGCGATATGGAAATCTTTTGGAGACTGATACATGATGATACATGTATAGATAATGTTACATATGGTAGAACATGTAGAAGCAACGAACAAGAGATAATTAAATTTTATTGACGATATTTATCAGTAAACAAAAAATGCACAATTAGTGCATATTATACAAACAAACAAAAAAACGTGATTTTCCGGATACAAATGAGTTTCAATAAGGGGTATGGTTTTCCATGATTGAAAGCATTGTCGCTTACTCACGAGACATGGAATCAATGAAGGATTGGGGTATTCTATCTCACTGATGCAGAAGACATCTTTCAAACTTCAATCCAATTATTGATCTTTCTTTGTGCCTTCTTATTGCCTTTAAGGCAAAACGTTCTGCGGAAATAATGCATTGAACATTTTAGAAGATCTGGAGAGCAGATCCCTTTTGGACTAATGACAATTCTCCAAGTCTGTATCGCTCCCTTGGCAAAACGTCTCAATTGTTAAGGTTCTTCTGATGGCTACTTGATTCGAAGTAGCAGATATTTATGTTCAATAGATGTTAGAAAAAAGTGATCATGTCTTACCAAGCCGGATAGTTAATATAGCTGGTAGGCTGTTTATTAGCTGCGAACGAAGGAAAACGGATTGTAGTCTCCCGAAGAGCATATTGCTTTGAGGAACAACGAACATCGAACGTCCGTTACCGGCTAGCAAAAGACCGAACGCCGTGAGAAAAGTTCAGTCAACAGAGAACGCGTTCGGCCGTTGTGATGTATGGGTGACGCCAACCAACAAGATGTATAAAGAGCGCTGGCTCTCAATCTGAAGGCGCCAAAAGTTTAGTTTCCAAGAGGAAGAACGACAGAGAGGTCATAGGGAAGGCTTGTGGGAGCCATTAATGAAAGCGAAATTAACTTGTGTTACTTAATATATATATTTCAGTTATTAGTATTGTAGTTTTAGTATTAGTTTCGTGTTTGTGTAATAAATTAGATTAGTTTCGTGTTTGTGTAATAAATGTTTAAAATATAAGAAGGTGAAGTTTGAGGCGGAGGATGAAGAAAGGGGTGATATTATTACACGCTCTCTCACTTGAAACAGAGCTTTAGATGGCGGTAGAGAAACTTCAAGAGAAGCAGGTAGGAAGCTTTTGATTTTATTTACTTAAAGTATAGATGTACTGAAGATATATATATATATATATATATATATATGATATATATAAATTAAAAATGTATAAGAATACTAAGAAAGGAGATTTAGTAAACCTTCTTGGTGAAATTGAAGATACACCAACCATTGGTGTAACAGTGGTTCAATTAAAAGATAAGATTGAGGACAGTAAAATATTTAAAGATGATCCAGAATTTGCAACTGGATTATTAAACTCAATAGTTGAGGAAAGAAAAATTAGAGAAAAAAAAAAGAAATAAAAGCTAGGGATGCACAGTTAGCCTTAGAAGCTCAAAAGGTTGAACTTGAGAAACTAAAATTAGAGCAGCTAGAGAAAGAAGTAGAATTGGATAAAGTCAGAAGTCAGAACACAGTTAAAGATGGATCTCGCGCAGATAAAGACATGATTACAGGTTCGGGAAATTATTTGGAAAATTTGATAAAGCGTGTTAAAACGTTAACTATTCTTGTTCCGGGAAGATCGGAAAACTTCAATTTGTTTTTTCAAACATTAGAGAGAACATTCATAACTAAATAGGTACCACAGGACATCAATCCAATATTTTGATTAACATTTTAGGGGATAAGGGAAATTATATATTATTTTACATTAATGATGAAGAACTAAAGTATTTTGAAATCATTAAAAAACTAGTATTAAAAAATATCAACCAAGCGCTTATGAATGTTTAATGAATTTCCAAAGAGCACGACGCGATCCTAAAGTGTCACATATTCAATTCGCATCTATCCTGTCTGCAAATTTCCAGTATTATTGTCAATTACGCGAAGTTAATAACTTTGATGTACTTTGTCAACTAATGTTTTCCGACAAACTTTTCCAAACGTTTGATAGAGAAACGGCAATTTACATTAATATTAAAACAGGAGAAAACTGGTTAAAACCTAAGGATTTATCTAAAGAAGTTGACCTATATTTTGTAAACAAAGGCAAATCGTTAAACGAAACCAATTTTAACACTAACGAAAACATAGCTAATTCGTCCCACTCTTCAAGAGAATCGAAATAATTTTAATTAATTAATAATTAATTAATTTAATAATAATAATAATATGAGAAGCAACATAAATAAAAATAAATATCCACCCAAAGACTGTTACATATGGGGGAAATTAACGCATCTCGCTCCTCGATTGTCCAGGAAGAAACAAATCGGAAAAACCAAATACTAATTTTAAAAAGGGAACACCAGAGAAAAATGCTAGTGATAAAGTAATAGCAAAATTCGGATCTTCATACTTGTCAGACGAATGTTTTACGCAACCATTGTGTTAAGCCAGAAGTGATCTGGCAACCACGATGGGAGAAAACGACAACGTGGTTAGCTAGCGGCCATTATTATTGTGTTTGATTGCGTGATGGGAGGTGCACCTATGCGATGGCAAGAGTGTCCATCCAAACAGAAGTTAAAAGAAATAAAGCTACAGTCCATTAAATCTTGGTGTTTGTGTTTCATGAGTATGTTTATTCTCGAACATAATTGTGGTCCGTGCAACCCGGTAGGAAGATTAGTGCCTATGGATAAAGTGCTGGTTAAAAAGCTTAAAGGTGAAGTGTTAAATTGATAAAAAAGTGTGATATGTTACTTCACATTTGACAAGATAATTAAAAACTAGTGTGTGTTTGGATTTACAAATTTCGGGTTCATTTGGATTACCTCAAACGGAGGTAAGTGAATTTGCTCATATATGTTCGGTATTATTAATTAACGTTAATTATGGAAGCATTTTTAATTAAGAAAAGAATTTTAAAGTCAAATATAACGAAAGCGACATCAGACTTCGAAAAATATACTTGTGATGAATTTCAGTTACAACTTTTTGAAAATAAATGTGCAAAATTTAATAATGAATGTTCAGATATTTTTGATAAATTATTTGTAATAGTTGATGAAAAAGAGTTTGACAAATATGTAACTGAACAACAAACTGTTCAAGACAGTATTGATACTTTGTGGGTTAAGGTTAAACGACAAATGTCAAAATTTAGTGCTAAAGATGCAAGTAATGTAAAGATTGAAAATACCAGTGCACAAGGTATGAAATTACCTAAATTAAACTTGCCGTCTTTTAGTGGAAATATTCAAGATTGGTTAAGCTTTCGGGATCTTTTCATTTCAAGCATTCATAATAATAATGCATTATCGGATTCCCAAAAGCTCTCGTATTTGAAGTTATCGCTTCATGGCGAAGCAGCTAGGATTATTCAATCAGTCACAATTTGTGACAATAACTATAAAATTGCTTGGGATTTTTTAGAAGAGAGATACTCCAATAAACGTGATCAGGTTTTCGCTCAGATAAAGCGTTTCATGTCAATTTCTCCCATACAAAATGAAAGCCCGTCTTTTATTTTGAAATTAGTAGACACAGTGAATGAAAGTGTAAGGTCTCTGGAAATATTAAACCAAAAAATAGAGGGATTCGCAGAAACATTTCTTGCATATATTTTGCTGCAAAAATTGGATGTTTCCACTCGTCTTTGGTGGGAAAGAGATTAAAAAACAAGTGAGTTACCTAAATTATCTGAGCTTATTACATTTCTAAAAAATCATGCTAGAACTTTGCAGTCGTCAAAGTCATCTAATGTGTTTAATGCAAAAAAGGGTCAACCTATTCAAAAGGTGACTGCCTTAGTGTCAAATGTTAAAGGTCAAGATTTTAAATGTATTTGTTGTAAAAGTATCAATTTTCACAAGTTGTATAAATGTAATTCTTTCTTGAAAATGACTGTAAGTGAACGTCTTGAATTTGTTAAGAAACATAAATTATGCTTCAATTGCTTGGGTTTTAATCCGACTCATACTGCAAACAACTGTCGTTCAGAATTCAGCAGTTCAAAATGCATGAAAAAACATCATAGTTTACTGCATTTTCCCAATCAAGACATTTCGCATTCACCTGCTACTATAGCGAGTGGTGTGGGGAAGGAGGAAGCACCGGCTAATAATTCTGACCCTCCTTTAGTAGACAACTCGAATCTAAACCCTGACGCCAGATGTTTTGAAATGTTATCTAATTGCAACCAAATAAACAATTCGGAATTTAGTGGTTCATCTGTAACTGCTTCACAAGTGATTTCGAAGGAGGTATTACTATCTACTGCTATTATTTATGTTAAAGATTCTTGCGGGAATTTTATTGCTTGTCGAGCTTTACTGGACTGCGGAAGTCAGTGTTCGTGTTTCACCTATGATTTCGCTAATAGGCTTGGAATAAAAGGGAGTAAAATTAACATATCAATTTCATGTTTAAATGGAAAAGCTCTATCGGTAAAATCCAAGCTTACTGCTGTGATATCAAACAAGCGTGATTACCACCGTGCTCTCGAATTCTTTGTTGTACCTAAAATTAATGATTTGGTACCAATGAATTATTTTAAATTTTCATTTTCATAGCTTCCGCAAAAGATCAAACTAGCGGATCCTCATTTTAACAAGCCCCAGAAAATAGATGCCTTGTTAGGTGCAGAATGCTTTTATGAACTATTGAAGTCTGATCAAATTCATCCACGAAATTCTAATTTAACTCTTCAAAATTCCGTATTTGGATACATTGCTACCGGTGTAAATGTTGGTTCAAATTCAGGCAATACGATTCAGTGCGGATTTATGAAAGTCGAAGAAGACTTAAATTCACTAATCAAGTCCTTTTGGGAAATTGAGGCTGTTACAGAATCTCTCAAAATAAAAAATAAAGAAGTAGTAGAATGTGAGGAGCATTTTAGAAAAACCCATCAGAGAGATATTGAGGGTAGATATGTAGTGACGCTACCATTGAGGCAAGATGTTCATTTGGGTGATTCTTCACAATTAGCCACCCAACGGTTAAATAATTTGTGGAAGAGACTAGACAAAACCCCTGACATGTCTAGGATGTATTGTGAGTTCATGAGTGAATATGAAGCGTTAGGGCATATGCAAAAAATGCAGAGTGTGACGGAAACTCCTAAATACATAATGCCTCATCATGGTGTTTATAAGGTAGACAGCAGTACAACTAAGTTACGAGTGGTATTCGACGCATCGGCTCCTTCATCGTCTGGTTTTTCATTAAACGACTGTTTGATGAATGGAGGTGTAGTTCAAGATGACCTGTTTGCTATCTTGCTACGATTTAGAAAACACAAGGTGGCTTTCACTGCTGATATATGCAAAATGTATCGGCAGATTCGTATAGATCCTGAACAACGCAAACTTCAATGCATCCTTTGGAAACATACGTTGAATGATGCATCTAAACTTTATCAATTACTTACGGTAACATATGGAACAAAATCAGCGCCTTTTTTAGCAACAAGAGTTTTGAGGCAGTTAGCCTTAGATGAAAAAGATAAGTATCCATTGGCTTCTAAAACGACACTCAACGATTTTTATGTTGATGATATTTTGTCTGGTGCAGAAGATGTCACCTCTGCTGTAGAATTGCAACGGCAGTTAATAGACATGCTACAATCTGCGAAAATGGAATTGCACAAGTGGTGCTCAAACGAAAAAATTCTTTTAGAACAAGTTCCATTCGAAAAACAAGAGTATAGTTTTGGAGAATCTTCACAAAGCACCGTAAAGACTCTGGGTTTAAGATGGAATCCAGAAGAAGACTCTTTTAGTTTTACTGTGTCTAGTTCGTCAAACATCTGTACAAAACGCACGGTTTTGGCAGATATTGCTAAACTGTTTGATCCTTTAGGTTTCCTAGGGCCTGTAATCATGCGTGCTAAGATATTCCTGCAAAGGCTGTGGCTTTTACATCTAGAGTGGGATGATCCACTTCCTTTCAAAGAGCAACAAGAATGGGAGACATTTCAAAAGGCCCTACCAGAGTTGAAACAAATCAAAGTCCCTCGTTGCACTCTAATAGAATCAATTAAAGAAACTGAGCTCCACTGTTTTGCTGATGCTTCAAAGTTTGGATATGGTGGAGTAATTTACTTGCGCTGTGTCTCTAAAATTGGCGAAGTTAAAGTGACTTTACTTTGCAGCAAATCTCGAGTATCGCCTATCAAGGTAATAACCATCCCTCGTCTGGAGTTGTGTGCAGCAAAGCTCCTTTCCAAACTTGTGTGTAAGGTAATAACATCTCTGAGTTTATATGTTGACAAAGTTATTCTGTACACAGATTCAACAATTGTGTTAGCTTGGATTGCTACATCTCCTCATCTTCTAAAAGTGTTTGTGTCAAATAGAGTAGCTCGTATCCAAGAGCTAACTAAGGATTTCTGCTGGCAACATGTCAGAACAGCAGACAATCCCGCTGACCTAATTTCTCGCGGTCTGAGACCGGAAATTATTGCTGACAACTCTTTGTGGTTTCAAGGACCAAATTTTCTGCATCAACAGGTCATCAATTATAGTGTTAATAATAACTTTGAAAATTCAAATGAGAACTATGTGCGCGAACTGAAGCTTATTTCTAATGTAAATTTGACCGTAACTGTTAAAAATTCTCTTTTGGATTATGTTTTTAGTATTACTAATTGTTATGCTAAATTAATTAATGTTTTTGCTTATGTTTTAAGATTTATAATGAAATTGTAGATCCAAGGAAAAACAAGTAGGTCATCTGACAGTAGATGAGGTTTAAGCGAAAATAATTTACTTTCCTTAGTCCAAAACTTTCAATGTCAAAAATGTCAAAACTTTCCTGAAGAATTCAAGAACTTAAGTAAGAGAAGGGAAGTATGTAAAAATAGTCAGTTAAAATTTTTATGTCCCTTTCTAGATGAATCTCAAGTTATTAGAGTAGGTGTTAGACTGCAGGAAGCTAACTTACCCTTTAACACAAAGCACCCTGATGTCCTGCCAAAAAATCATAAACTGACTCATTTAATTATGTTACACTACCATATTCGAAACTTTCATACTGGAGCACAAGCGCTCTTGCATAGTGTGAGACAAAAATTTTGGCCGATAAGTGGGCGTAATCTTGCTAGAAAGATAGTAAGAGAATGTGTTACGTGTGCCAAAGTAAAACCAGTATTGCTGGATCAAAAGATGGGAAATTTACCATTAGAGAGACTGAATCCATCCTTTCCCTTTAACCATACTGGTGTTGACTTTTGTGGCCCTTTTGGTATAAAGTATACAACTCAGAAGAAGAGCGTAGTGCACAAGATTTATGTTGCAATTTTTGTTTGCCTCTTGACTCGTGCAGTCCACCTCGAGATCGTTTCAAATTTGTCTACAGAATCATTTATTGCTGCTTTGAAGCGATTTATTTCTAGAAGGGGTAAATGCGCAACCTTATTTAGCGATAACGCTCGAAATTTTGTTGGGGCTAGCAATGAATTGAAGCGACTCTACAATTTGTTGAAATACCCTGATGAATTCTTAACCAAATATCTGACATCTGAAAGAATTCATTGGAAGTTTATCCCTCCCAGGGCTCCTCACTTTGGAGGTATCTGGGAGGCAGGTGTTAAGTCGTTTAAGTTTTACCTTAAGCGTGCAGTTGGGAGATTGATTTTTACATTTGAGGAATTTCTTACAATTTTGAACCAGATTGAAGGAATTTTAAATTCACGTCCAATATCCCCTTTGTCAAATGACACCAATGATTTAGAAGCTCTTACGCCCACACACTTTCTAGTCGGGCGACCTTTAACATCAATAACAGAGCCTGATTTAACTGATTTTTCTGATAGTTCTTTAAAGCGCTGGCAGAGCACTACTAAAGTAACGCAATATTTGTGGAAAAGATGGCAAAATGATTACATCAGTCATTTACAGCAACGATTTAAGTGGTATTTCTCTAAGGATAACGTTAAAAAGGGCACTATAGTTTTAGTAAAGGAAGACAACATGCCCACTTCGACTTGGTTACTGGGTAAAATAGAAGAGGTAATTTATGGTAAGGATAAAAAGGTTAGAGTTTGTATTGTAAGAACCAAGTCAGGTTTTTTAAAAAGACCAATAACTAAATTAGCTGTACTACCAGTAGATGTTACATAATTTCATGTATATTTCCTGAGTTCAAAAAATTGTTATATATATGCATTGTATTTTAATTTAGGTGTTGTGCATTTCATGTTCTGTGGTTAATTATATTTATTGCTTTTGTTCATGTGTATCAATTTAAATTTTGTGATATATGATTTGGACTGTATGGTGATTTAAAACTGTTTAATTTTGGTCATTGTTAACTATGTAACAAATGCCCAACCCGGGCGGTATGTTAAGGCAGAAGTGATCTGGCAACCACGATGGGAGAAAACGACAACGTGGTTAGCTAGCGGCCATTATTATTGTGTTTGATTACTTGATGGGAGGTGCACCTATGCGATGGCAAGAGTGTCCATACAAACAGAAGTTAAAAGAAATAAAGCTACAGTCCATTAAATCTTGGTGTTTGTGTTTCATGAGTATGTTTATTCTCGAACACATTGCAAAAGGTAAATGTTTGCATTGCAGGTAACAAAATCCAAGCCATAATTGACTCGAATGCCGAGATTTCTGTTATAAATCCGAAACACATATCAAATTTCTCAATTGAGAACAACTGTAATATTGACAGAATTTCCGCATTTGGAGAAACCATCTCAGCTAAAGTGGCTAGAATTCCTATATCCATCAGAAATGTTGATAACCCTAATTTATTGAAAACTGTCGAAATATTAGTAGCTTTAACAGAAAAACTTCATATTCCCTGTGTAATTACTTCAAATGTTTATGATGTGTTGACCTCTGAATCACATCTGCTTAGCGCGAATCGTGATTGCGACACAGTGTCTCCATCGCAGATACCAGAATTGAGGAGTCATAGTGTCTCGATCACAAATATCGGAAGTGAGGAGTCATCAGTCAAAACAAATCGAAGGTGAACGCCGCGCTGATTTATTTATGACAGGAGGAGAGCAAAATTTAGTCATAAGTTGCATTCAGGCTGAAAACGAAAGTAAGGATAAATTAAATGTGGATCAGCATTCGGATGCCAGTATTTTTAAACAACAGCACAGGGAATGTGAGACATTACGCAATATATATAAAGAAGCGCAAAGAAAAAAAATAAATATTTTGTAATGGATGATTTGATTTATCATACCGAAAGAATTTCCGGAGAACAAGTTAGTCAGTTGGTATTTACTAAAGTTAGAAGGTAAGAAATTTTAAAATTAGCTCACGAATCTATTTTTGCAAATCATTTAGAGATGAGAAAAACAAAAGGAAGAATTCGTTATTCATTTTATTGGCTGAACATGTCACAAGATATTGAAGAATTCTGTAAAACTTGTAAGGAATGTCAAAATAGAGAAAGAACCAGCTATCGTATACCCATAGTTCCAGTTCAGAGACCTGAATTTCCATTTGACACAGTGAGTGTAGATATAATCGGTCCAAAAGAACCTCCATCAGCACGTAAACACAGATATGTACTATGTTTAGTCGACCAACATTATAGATATCCAGAAGCTGTCCATTTGAGAACAATTACAGCAAAATCAACACGCGACGCATTATTAAAAATCTTTATGAGAACAGGCATACCTCGGGTAATAGCTAGCGACCAAGGCAACAAATTTGTTGCAGAATTAACACAAGAATTTCATTCTAGATTAGAAGCAAGTCCTAGATTTGCAACATCAGGACATCCACAAAGTTCGGGATTAGTTGAACCGTATGATCAAGTTCTAAAACGTATGCTTCATCATACCATTCGAAACAGCTCTAGAAATTGGGACAAAGACATACCATACCTGTTATTCGCTTACCGCGAAATTCCAAATTGTACTACGGGAGTACCCCCATTTAAATTAATGTATGGAAGATAGGCAAGAGGTCCGTTGTCCCACCGAGCGTTAGGGCTTTTTCAGGAAACGGCATAAAAAGTAATCGTGTGTACTTACTAGGTCTGTCGCAAAAACGGCAAGTATTTTTACTCTAACTACTTCAAAAGCGGACCCCCTTTACCATGTGTATATAATTAAGCTAATCCCCCCGTTGAATTTAGCGAGTGAAATTAGTTTTTCACCCTATGTTATCTTCGGCCCATCAGCGGCCGAGCGGTAAAGTCGCTGAACACTGGTAGTTCGGTCCGAGGTTCGAATTCCGCGAACGGGCTGGCTGCATGGGTGTTTTCGTGGTTTTCCCCATGTGTAACGTGTATACGAGCCAGTTTCTCTTAGAAAGTCCTCCACGAAGGCATCCCTCCCATTAGGCAGAAAGCCCTCGTGTGGTTTGCCATAATTGAATAACCTAACCTAACCCTATGTTATCTTCGTCACAGGACTGGTTGCTAAAATGGTATTTTATCTCCTATTTGGCTACTTTATAATTTGCATACTGACGCATATGCTGTATATAACTTTAATCAAAATATGTGCCGAATACAGAAAGTTAGTCAATATACATCACTAAGAGAAACTACGTAAAATGCTTTAAATTTCCAGTTTCTTTAAGGAATTGCTTCGATAATGGTGAAAAATTAATCTAGCATTTTTTATCATTATTTTCTGAGAAAATACTTTTTAATATACAAAGGGAATTTGCGAGAATGTTTTTCTCTCGTGTTCCAATTTTTCGAATACAAATTATTCGCAACTTATTTTAATATTATGTTTATATTTAATTTTCAAATATTCTAAGTTCATTCCAGTTTAAAGTATTAGATTTAAATAATTCTTTAGATTACATCATAAATTTATTAGTAGTTAGTTATTTATGACACCGTTTTGACTTGTGAGAAATAAAGTATTGTAATCGCGAAAAATTTCGATTTTCATATTTCAAAGGAAATTTCCATTTTGACTAGTTCCAACCTGACGTTTACACGTACGTATGTCGCATAACTTCAACATAAATTGTTGAAATTTTATATTTGGGACTTATGACTAATTTTAGCACGACCGTATGTCCGTACGTATGTATATCGCATAACTCAAAAACGGTTAACCATAGAATGTTGAAAGTTTCTGTATGGTATTGGTAAAACATACGAATAAGCTATGACGGTGCTACCATTACACCACCAAGGACGCAGTGAGAAGTTAGAAAATATCTTATATACTCCGCCTTTGAAAGGCCGACCGGAGATTAGGAGACCCAATTGCGAAATCCTGGTGGTGAAGAATCATCATCCGTCCCCTTATTTTTTAGTTCGGACACTACTGTAGAACATTAGGTTATTTGTGGAGGAGACACATAAAAAATGAGCAAAGCCCTAGCCGGGACTCGAACCTCTCGAATATACGCCGAATGCGCTACATTACACCACGAAGGCATGCAGAAAGGAGAGAGAAAATACCTTATAACTTTAAGGAGAAAAATATTGTTTTAAAAGGAATATCGCACAATAATTTCCGCCTTAAATTGTTCTGAAAAATATTTTTTGTAATATTCACTCTAAAATTCATCTAAAGCAATATTTCTATACATAAATTTGATATTCTTAAAGTTATGTTATCTAAATGCAATTTATAAGCAGTCAGTTAAAACACAATATAACAACTGCACAGGATCTACGTAAAGATCCATTTCTATCGTCTATTTCCACTTTTCTATTATCCGTTTCTATCTATTCTATGATCAGCCCAAAATAGAGTTATAATTATCCTCTTGGATATTTGAACGTATAAAATATGTCAATATGGCATATGCGAACAAGTAAAATTATCTCATTACTGTTAGGAATGTTGAATGTGAAACTTCCTTTATTATAAAAAGGCGGCAGGACATAGTTTTAGGTTTAGTTTATTTGATTACGGCAAAGCAAGAAAGTGTTATCTTACTAATGAAAGTATGTCTTCGGGAAGAACTTCTAAAGGCAAATTGGCTGATATTGACGTTACACAGAAGGAAAACCACCGAAGTGTCCATGCAGTCAACCTGTTTGCCAGAACTTGAGTCCGGGTCGAACTACCAGTGTTCAACGATATTACCGCTCGACGATTGGCTAGCCCATATCTATTTAGGAAAATGGGACTTTGCATGCTATGTTAGAATTTTTAAATCTATGTGACATGCAAATTATTTAGCCGATGCAATGTAATAGCAAATTCTTTAATGACTTGATTCTTGTAGCTTTCTACGAAACTGGGTCTTCTGATGGCCGACTGGATAAGACAACAAAATCTTATCCTTCGATATGGATTCGAATCATGGCGTACAGCCTAACTACATAGGAACTTTTTTTGATTTCTCTGTGTGAAATACAATTATGAGCCAAGTTTCCTTTCAGAATCTTCCACGAAAGCATTCCACATCTTAGTCAGATGATTCAATAATGTTTCGTCGTTTTCAATTAAAACAAACAAACTTCTTAGGAAGTACGACGTAGAAGTATACATTAATAATTTATTTTTTCCAAAATATTCTTATTAAAAATCTATTTAACAATGATTATATTGTTTATATATCCTAGTAAATTACGAATATTTGTTTAGTTTCTTGTTATCTCTGTTTCTGTGTATTATAAAAATTCAAGAATTCAGAATTTTACACAAAAATAATTTTTTCCCGTAGTAACAAATATAACGTTTGCAGTCGAAATTATTTAAGATAAGTACAATATTTTTTTACAGCAAAGGTATGCTTTGGCTTATTTGACTAATGTAAAGCATACTATGTCTATCTGCCTAAAAGAAGGGATGCCTTCGTTGGAGGACTTTTAAAGAATTCAGGATTAGTATTCCATTATTTGAATGCCAAGACGCCTCCTGAAATCTTTCTCATAAATATTAAAATTTTAAAGCCCTAAATCATAGTAAATACAGTTTCTGAAACTTATTATATTCATACAATTGTTTTGCAGTCGAAGAACACTTTCTGTTTTGAAATTTCTTGCTGTAGGACTAACGTAAAAGTTAAATTTCGTAATTTAGTGCATGTAGATAAAATGATTTATATAGCATCTAGATATAATACGAAATTTTTTGGATTGAAAAGGCGACGATCAGTTTAGAATCAACAAGTTAAAAAATAATCGAATATAGTATCCATTTGGAAATGCATTCCATATAATTTTCGAAGTTAAGATGTGCAATAAATTATATAATGCTGTCGTTCTTGTACAATTATAAAGATTTACCCGTTTTTGCCTTGCGTCCTCTGGTGGTGCAAGTAATAGCAGATCCAACTAGTAGACTGAAAGATCTATGATTCGAATTTCAGTCTTTAAGAGAGGAGAATATATGGAATTAAGCTGAATAAGTTTGAAAATTCATGATTGTGTTCAAGGCCTCATCAATGGCCGAACAGTTAAGACCTCTGAATACTGGCAGTTTGTCCTGGTTTGAGTTCGATCTCAGGCGAACGGGATGACTGCATGGTTGGTTTTCGTGGTTTTCCTCATGTGTAATACGCTAGCTTTCTTCAGAATATCCTCCACGAAGGCATCCCTCTTCTTAGGTAGATAGTCTTCATACTTTTCCCATATTTAAAAAACCGAACCGACCATGACTGTGATCCTGCCGAGTGCGTTCTTAAGTTTACCTGTTTCATGGCCTTAAGCACCTAATGGATTCTATATATTATTATTATTAAAGAATTCCTCTCAGGAAGTTATCGAAAAATGTATTAACAATACATATTTTTTGAGGATATTTTTTCTTTCTGAAAAACGTACTCCGTTAAAGACGGATTTCGAATTCGAAATTTTTATCATATTCGGTTAGTAAATTAATTGATATAAAGTTATTAATGTTACTACTTAGTTATCTATGCTTTCATTGGAAACCCTGTAAAGACATATTATAAACATAAAATTACATAAAATTATTCTAGTTCTTTTTTAAAGTTCCTCTATGCATTATATTATTAACAAGAAAAGCAATATTTGCGTTATTTCTGCCTTACAGTACTTATATTATACAACAAAATAAGCATTGTAACACAGCAACAACAATTAAATGCCTTCTTACATTGTTTCAAAATATTCTAAGATTTCTATAAATCGACATCAATCACTTTTAAAATGTAACTTTTAATATGTACAATATTTACAGATCATTAATCAAAACATGGTGGTTCAGTTGACAAACAAATCTATGTGCTTTCGCAATCGAAATCTTTCAAATAGGAACCGAGGTGTTCCTAATCAAATAGTGTGCGAAGCATCAAAACATCAATTTCTTTAGCTGCCGGTGGAGAGTCTAACGAAATTCAGAAGGCACGTCGCGTCGCGTTAATACGCAACGCTAGCGCCATCTATCAGTTAATCAAAATAATTTCCACATACATAACAACCCCAATTAAAACTAAAAACATCAAATGCATTTCCCAAAATGTAGACTTTTCTAGTATGTTGTAAAGTAAGCTTTAAAATACTTTGGAAGAGCTAGACAGAAATACACTCTTTCGTATAATGTATCAATTTATTTTAAGCCATTTTAACCAGTAATTACAACTTAATATTGTTTCAAATTAAAAATAATGAATGGAAGCATTCACAATGCTCAAACACAGCATATTTAAAGCAGTATAAGACTTTGCTAGGAACCTTTGTTAGGAGGAATCAACTGATTGAAAGCATGGGTTCAAATTATCACATCTGCTATTTATGTTGTGAGAAAAGGTACGTCTTTTGTATGCGCATGTTTAAAAACTTGTTTTTCCGTTACGTAAGTAAAACAGTCCCCCAGGGGTGTAATTACTCTTTTGCGACAAATCTGAACTACTGCAGTTCTTCAAAACCGCGAACTGAATGCACCTACGGCGACTATACTGAATGTTCAAAGCCATCCGTTATTGTGAACCATTTTAAGCTTTCCTTTAGAAATGCAGAAGGTTACAAGTACAGGTTTTTTACACATCTACAGCTATTCTTTTTTGATCACTGTCATTTAACATAAATGTAAAATCAATCAATATTTAGTCATTCCTTCGCATAGAATGTCAAAACAATTTTCTCTCAAGTCATATGTTCAGGGTTGAAGTTGCTATGTGTATTTCTTTAATTTATGCTATGGTAGGACATGGCGATCATTTGCATATGTGAAAATAAAATTATGGTAAAATACTTGATCTCTAATACAAGAGATTAAATTTAAAAAGTCATGTTTTGTCTAAAATAATGATCTGTTGCAAAATCTTTTCCATAATATGTGATGATTTTCTCTAGCGGGACAAGCTTTTTTTTTACTGCTTAGACCTATGAATCTTGGGCATAAGGCTCAGATTTTATGATCAGTTCTTGCTGTTATCTGTTTAAAGAATGTAGTACTTTGATAAAGAAATTAAAATAAGGTTAGCTTTTATTATTTTGGTAATTCTAAATATTTTTAAAATTGGACTAATCCAAGTTTTATTCAAAATCATCTAATGATTCGAAAAGGTTCTTCAGATTGCTGACGAAGTTATTTAAAAGGAAACTGTATTTGATATGTTAATCAAGTTAAAACATCATTGCAGCTGTCTAGAAATCATTCAGTCTAAGGCTGATATTATTTTAGAGGAAATTCATATGCATTTTAAATAATAAATAATACAGATCATTCTTCTTTATTATATGTCATTTGCCAACGACAACTTCACCATTCGCCAACAATATAAATCCAAAAATAATAAAATAAACTAAACAAACATTTAAAAAAAAAACACTTTCGTGCTTCTTTTCTTATTAGTATTTCGTTTTATTATTTAATTACTGCTATTTTTTTATTCAAATTTGTAACTCTTAAAATACTTGCGGGTTACATTTCGGAAATTCAGATGTTACGCTGTAGGTTATTTTAATAATTTATGAAAGAAAAATATGGAAATTTTTACTCAACTCTTCGTTGCTGCTTGTAGTTACATTGCGTTGAGCAAAGTAATATATATTATGCAAAGCATGAGCACACAAGAAAATCAAACTTAGTAAAATTTTATCTAATGAAAATCACATTCATATCAATGTACATTAAAAGCATTGGATTATTTAAAATGCATTAAAACAAAACTTCAGCAAACCAGTATAAGCGACGAGTATTGTTCCAAAAAGAATAATTAATTCGCCATTATTATATTTACTATTAAATTAGTTTGTGTATTATAAACCCGTATCAAGAATACGCTTATTATAACTTATTAAAATAGACTATTGATTTTCTAAATTTTATCTGACTTATTGCTTAAGTAATGTCATTCTTTATATGCAATTGCATGTAATTCATGTTTATTGAATGCAGTACTACTCGGTTCGCGCGAATTAATTGAAAGTTTTTAACTTGCCGGTTTTATGCATATACATAATCATAAGTAAATTTATTTAAATAATGCAAATATTTTGAAATACTTTTTTTAATTGAATTCACAAGGATTTTGCATGTTTCTGAACATTTAGTTTGAAATCTAAAGGATATTTTATGAAAATGTTATCTGTTTAAAGACATTATTGGAAAATTTTTACACGCTGCTTATTTATTTAGCGAAGAATGTTCGCGTCAGTTTGTCGTATGTCTAAACACTTTCTTGGAGATAAGACGTAGCTTTCTAAACGAAGAAGAGCAATCCTTTAGACTCCTACTGAGAGTTATCATTTAGAGATCTCCAGGGTTCCGAAATTAAGGGGGGGTAAGACATATGCACGGCCGCTTTAAGACGGTCATAGCGCTTTCGAGGTCGTCGCCACTGACCGCCTAGAACCGTCAGTAACGCTTTCGAACACTTTTCCAATGGCAGCCTATAAGCGTCGGTAACGCTTTTGAGGTAGGTCTCCTTGACCGCCTAAACCCGGTCATAACGCTCAGAGGGTTAAAATCGTAATGGTCAGGAGAAATTCCACTACCAATAAAATTGGGTAAAAGCGCTGTTGATTATCTACAGGAGCTAAAAATGAATTTAGAAATAGCAACAAAGCAAGCATCCATAACAGAAGAATTGAAACAAGGTCCATATGCAAGATATGCTAATCGAAGAGCGATATATAAAGATTCCAGATCCAGATTCCAGTAATAAATTATATGGCAAATGGACAGGATCTGCAGAAAAAGTATCTTGTTGTAATCCAGATTCTTACAGAGTCAAACTGACAGATGGTACAATAAGAAGAGTACACGTAAATAAAATTAGAAAATTTAATCCAAAAGTACAGGCAGTAGGTGTAATGTTTGAGAACGAAGAAGAACTAAGAGAAATCCATCCCATACCTAGTGTGAGTGACAAGTCCAATCATTTTCATCTTAGCGAAGTAGACTTAAGCCATTTAGATGATGATAAAAAGAATGACATGATGAAATTGTTAAGAAAATATGACAACGTTTTTATAAATAAGGTACAAATTGCCAAAGTAGGTAAAGAACATAAAATAAGATTAAATGACATTGAAAGAAAGAAGCCATATGTTTATCCAATTCCATAAGCATTGAAGCCGCAAGTAAACAAACAAATCGAAGAAATGTTGCCATTGGGATTGATTGAAGAAACCACCGCTGAAATTTCGTATCCTATTGTATGAGTTATGAAGAAAGACGGTAATCTTGGCCTTTGCTTTGACTTTAGATCCCTTAATGCAGTGACGAAACCAGATGACTTCCCTATGGAAAATCCTGAAGAGCTCTTATTTTATATTGGAAAAGCCAACGTGATATCAACAATTGATTCACTCACAGGTTATTGGGCCTTGCCATTAGAAAGAGAAAGTCAAGAATTAGCATGTTTCAAGACACATCGGGCTCAGTATCAATTTAAAGTCATGCCTTTTGGGCTACGCAACGCCGCTGCAACATTTCAGAGAGTAATGAACCAAGCCCTTGCTAAGTACAAAGATTTTGCTCGAGCTTACGTAGACGACATAGAAGTTTATTCAAATAGTTGGAATGAACATTTAGTGCAACTTGACACCATTTTTTCAAAACTTTTAGAGCTACATTTTTCTGTAAATCTCAAGAAATGCTCCTTTGGTAAAACCCACATTAAGTATCTAGGACATATCATCGGTTCCGGCAGTCATCGTACTGATCCAGAGAATGTGGAGGCTATCCAGAAGTTAGCTAGACCTTGTCATGTCGCAAATTTTAATTAATAATATGTATTTTAAGTTATCATTATTCTAGTTTTTTTTGTTTGTACTCATGTGTATTTTAATCTGGAAAAAAGTATTCTTAAGTTGTTAAGGCTTTATTTAACTCGTTATTCTTGAGTAGAAAGTGTAACAAAGGCGAGAGACGGTTGCAAGAGCCACCTTTTTTACTAACAATGGGGGCAGTAGGGTGTTGTATTGTCGCCTTTTACTAATGGCGTTTGTAAGGAAAATCGTCTTGCTTTCGCTTTGTTATAGTTGCAATTTTGTTTACTTCAAGACAGTGGGGGTTGTTTACTTCAAGACAGGTAATTGGATTCTCGTAAAGCTTAGTTTCCGCTTGTTAGTTGGGGGGTCCACTTTAGTTCCCACGTTGTGTGTGTACAGTAACCGTGCGGCCGGTTGCTGGAGCAAAAGGGCTTGTGTTGTGTTTTTCTTTGCTCTAGAAGATACATTCTTTTCTGCGAAATGTTTAAAAGGCTTTTGTGCGTGATGTAAGGAACATTTTCCTCTCGAGATGTCTGGAGAAATTTGCGCTAGCTGGAAAGAGCATTTTATTGAGAGCTGATTACTACTTTAGTGCGAGATATAGAGCAGTCTACCAAGAAAATTTAGCACAGATTTTCATTCGAATCGCAGGTTTATCTCCAAGAGCCTTTTTCCGAAATATTTTGCATAAAATGTTGATTCGCCGCTTCGATGATGCAAGTGATCGTGCTAAAAACTTGTGTATATTCAGCTACCTAGGTAGCTGTTATTGAATTGAAATAAAGATCCTTCTAAATTGGACTATTGGTCCCATCTAATGGACAGATAAAGCGATTCCTGGCTGTTTAAAGAATTATTATACTGTAGTTTCCACTCGTGATTTCTAATAATTTTAGACGCATTAGACAGAAGGAAAAATGGGCTTGGCTCATTTCCCTGTGGATTGGACACTAAGGATCCTGCTACCCGGGAAAACTGTCTTCTATCTGTGAGTGAAAAAAAATTAAGATTATTTTCTCTCTTTCCTTAGTTTTCCGAATGCCGTGGTGGAACAGTTAATAATGATTTATCTACCTGTTTATATTGTTATTACTTATATAAATTAGATATTACAGTTAGTAAATTGAGAAGTGATTTATTATTTCAAGTGATGGCCAGTTTGGGGATGTTTTAAATTTGTTTCACCTACTGAGTTTGTGAGTCAGAAAATGTTAGTTTCTAATTAATGAGAACCATTTATTTGGAGAATTAAAATATGTTACACCTTCTTAATTTGTGAAAAAATGTTAAATTCAGCTTACAATAATTAAATGTTTTAATTATTGTAAGCTGAAATTTTGTGTGACAGATGCGATATTTTCATAGTAAAAATATGTGGTAGGGGCTACTGATCAGTTACCCAAATATTTACTAATAATATTATTATATTCAAGAATTTAATAAATGTGTTTGATTTAGAATTTTAATTTCACTTGTTTATTTTGTGTTAACTTAATTTGGTCTGTCATGTCACTCCATTTGTTTGAGCCTGTAGGCTTTTAAGAAACATAGAGCTTTAATTGATTTTCCTTCTGCATAGGTTACTCACAACGCGAACCTAAAATTAATTTATACTACCACTATACGATTGTTCGATATGATATATGAATGTTGTTATGATTATTATATTTTTTTTTTTGTCCGGCACCATGAGTCAGTTTAATTTCAAGGTTTATAAAAGATTAAAACACCTACATCTCAGATATTCAACAGCCTCAAACGAAGAAACACTTGAAAATTATTTTAGGCCTATGTAATTATTACAGAGATTACATTCCACATTACGCAGAAACAGCTTATCCATTAACCGAGCTCACCAAAAGAAGAAGTCCTGAAGAGCTGTGCTGGACAGAAAAGCACGACGAAGCATTCGAGAAATTAAAGAAATGCCTAATGGAAGCACCTAGTCTTTATACTCCTGTTCTAGGGTTACCTTTTACAATTCAATGTGATGCATTTTCCACAGGCGTTGGAACCTGCTTATCTCAATGGAAAAACGGAAAGTTGTACCCGATTTGTTACGCCAGCCAGAAAGTAACCAAAACACAACAAGCATGGCCAACTATCGAGAGGGAAGCTTAATCTGTTATTTGGAGCCTGAAAAAGTTTGAAACTTGGATTTTTGGATCACCTGTGGAACTGATAACTTGATCACAATCTGTTAACTTTCATCCCAAAGAACGCACCACAATCTTCTAAGTTACAGAGATGGGCTTTAGCATTACAAAAGTATGATACTACAATTTCGCATTGCCCAGGTGCTAAGTTCAACAATGCAGATGCGTTGTCCAGACTAGAGACTATTGGATGACTTCTGTGAAAGAAAGAACTTTTTATAGACATTTATGAACTCTTAGGAGTATTTTTTTATGTGTATTTTCTTTTGAGCTACTCTCATAGAGAATTTTTATGTATAGCATAGAAACTTTAAGTATTCTATTGCATTATAAATTGTTTGATTACTAATTTTTAACCATTTATATGCTACAGTTTTAGAAGAAATCTTGTAATTAGGTGTAGAAGTAACCTGTATATAAGTATTGTATCATGTATCTTTCAACTCCATTGGTTGATTTGCAGACTTTAGTAGGTAGGCAACTAATTTGTTTGACGTCACCATAATTTGTCATATTTCAACAGGCTTTCACCCTATTTCAATATTGGATGGGGGGGAGATGTATGGGGGATGCCAACCAACAAGATGTATAGAGGGCGCTGGCTCTCAATCTGAAGGCGCCAAAAGTTTAGTTTCCAAGAGAGAGACCGATAGAGAGGTCATAGGGAAGGCTCGTGGAGGCCATTAATCAAAGCGAAATTAACTTGTATTACTTAATATATATATTTCAGTTATTAGTTTTGTGGTTTTAGTATCAGTTTCGTGTTTGTGAATAAATGTTTAAAATACAAGAAGGTAAAGTTATTTCTCTATGAGGCGGAGGATGAAGAAAGGGTTGATATTATAGCCGTATGAGGAGAGGTTACGAGATTCCAAAACAACTGGTTGTCATGTGGAACGAAACAGTCAACTTCCAGATCCTGGTTGGCGGAGACAGAATGACGTGAATAAAATTCCGTCAATTGCGGGGTGATGTGTTCCTTTCAGAGAAACTATAGACGATTAGGACCCTGACCACAGCAGAATCAAATGAAAACTGTTATTTAATGGTTCTCTACCTTAAATCATTAATGTTCTGTGGCTGTTATCCCTTTCCTTCGATGGTAAACATCTCAACCTCATGACGTAGCCATATTCTAAATTGATGCCTTTGACAAAATTTGGAAACGTTTGGCTAAAGGATTACTCAACATTCCATAAAATTCTAAAAGCAAGGAAGTACTATATGTATGTATGGCAGTATGACCATGCTATAATTAATGGATCATCCCTTAGAACGATTCATACGTTGTTCAGTTTGGGAATTTTTCTTTGTATTTTGCCATTTGATATCAAATTTATCTTTTAAGGTTTAATAGTCAATAAATGAAGTTTAAGTAATCAATAAATGAAGTTTTAAGTAAAACTTTCATGCTCTGTAGCGGGGTTGTGCTTTTAGTTTACATATGTTTTATGTAAGCAA
Organism: Stegodyphus dumicola; assembly: GCF_044657685.1. Classification (NCBI taxonomy): domain Eukaryota; kingdom Metazoa; phylum Arthropoda; class Arachnida; order Araneae; family Eresidae; genus Stegodyphus; species Stegodyphus dumicola. The sequence continues at coordinate 162,349,682 of NC_140781.1, read as the reverse complement.
CTTGCTAATTTTTAGTTTTCATTATATGATCATTTTTTGAAGATTCAGTTTTAAAAAATAACTTTTGTGAAGGTTTTTGGAGGAGTATGATGATCTTGACTTGATTTAAATAGTTCAACAGAAGATTAGGGACTGCTACTTTAATTTAATGATAATTTACTAGCTTCATAATATTTTAGAATTATTATGTTTAAGAAAATTATATTTAAGATCTAAAGACAATGAGAAATCATTTCCTGAAATAAAGATTTATAAATTAAAGCCGACACCACAACTTTCTATATAATATTTCCAATAGAATATTTCTTGCAACTGCTGTTCTATCTAAAATTATTCAAAGGATAATCAGTTAGAGTAACAACTTTTTTCCCTTAGGCATGGTATCATCTTTATCTTTCTTGAAATTTTATACCCATGCGTGCCACATTGATTAAAACAGTTGAACACTGGAACCTAGCTAGATTGAGCCCAAATTCCCAGCAAATGGATTGCTGCATTGTTACTTTTGTTATTTTTATTTGCATAACGTAAATAAGAAGCACAGGTGATCCGCGAAGTCAACTTTGTCATAGATAAATAGTTATCATGTGGTTTGCTGTATCCCCCACCCAAAAAATCCTAATATTTTAGGATTCATTTCCCGTTTACTAACGAAATGTTAATAAATCCCAGCGCCTGCAGAGACCCACTGAGTTTGATAAATTTCTTTATTATGGTCAGCAAAATAATACAGTTTGATAAATTTTGCTTATCCGCTGCGATTATTTTCCTGTTTCTTAATTATGGCTGCTGAAGAAGGTGATAAGGTTTTATAGCGAAAGACATTTAAAACATAATGCCAAATACCAAATAACGTAGTTTTATTCGTACTTAACTTTACTTCGCATGTCATTCTTTCTCCCAATTTAAAACATAATGCCAAATACCAAATAACGTAGTTTTATTCATACCTAACTTTACTTCGTATGTCATTCTTCCTCCCAATTTAAAACATAATGCCAAATACCAAATAACGTAGTTTTATTCATACTTAACTTTACTTCGCATGCCATTCTTTCTCACATTCATAGATATGTGTATAATGCTGGCCATTAAGGTTGCTATATCAGAACGGAAATTAAATAACATAATCTTATTTCCTGCATCTATATAGTGCAATGGGAGAAAGACATAATTCAATTTGAAGGTTGTTTGATATACAAGGTGTACAAAATTCAGAACACAGGGCCGCCAACTCTGGCAGCAGCAACGGTTGCAATCTGTCTGGGCATGGAGACAAACTGAGCTTGGATAACAGGTACGTATACTTTATTACATGCAGCTTCAGGTTTATCCAGAGTTCATCAGTCACAGTGGCTGAACAAACCGTAACAATGGTTATCGTGCTCACAGACGTTGCCATGTCACAGACGATGTCGTCTCACAAACGTCTGAATCAGGATACGTGACGCGTCTGTACGGTCCCACAAGCCTGAGAAGAAAACATGTCTATTCTCTTTAGCATTAGGGGCTAAGATGCTGAAATCCTGAATGGCATTCAGTATGGTCCTCCTGAACGCATTGATTCCATATTCGCCTGATGGTCAAGAGATCCTTATCTGCACGAGCAGGTGTGTCGCCTGAGAATAAACCGCAGTCCCGCTAGGGCACAATCCTGCTGAGGTCAAAATCCGACACGTGCTGGTAGCATATTCTAAATTTTATATGAGGTACGAGTCGAAACACGACCTTTACACAAATAATTACCTTTGAAATGCAAGTTCTAAATGAGAAACACATTGTTCAGTCTTCCGATTTATACGCAATGTAGCCATACGTAGTATACACAATGTTAACCAGCTTTGTGTGTATACACCGTAATCGTTTTGCATATCCCATTTTGAAGTAGCTTTCATGCAATTTGATGTTTGTCAAATCCCGCTTTCATAGTATAGCTATTTCAATGGCAACAGCGTTAAGCTTAGCTGCGAAACATTAACATATTTGATTGAAGATCATTAAATGTTGCATCTATGGCAAAATCTCGAAATCAAAAATTTTAATTGAGCGATATATTCCTGTGATGACAGATAAAGTAAAAGTAAGAAATCCAGTTTTTTAAGCAATTCCATTATCATTAGTGTCATAGTGCTAACTGTATAAGTCACCGAACATTTCACAAAGCAGCGATACTGATATATTTTGTCATCGACTGTGAAATCTAATGGAGATCCTGCCAAACTTGTGCCGATTATCCTAGCGGAAATTTTAGAGAACGCATCGTTTCTTATTTAGTTAAATAATCAGCATGCTGTTTGACGTAAATAAGTGGTCCGATACAGACGGCTCCCAAAGCAATGCGCTCGGCGAATGCATTTCGCTTTAGTATTTGTTTTAAATATAGTAAATACCAAATGAATTTACAAATGGATAAAGTTATTGAAATAGTAACTAAAACAGTTAAACTTTACTTGTAGTCAGGCTCTAAACCTAATTTTCTGAAATGCTTGAAGAGAAAGTGAAAAAAGTATTATACAGTTTTTATTTCATAAATAAAATCAAAATTTTCATGCCACAAAAATAAATAAATAAATCCATCGGCGAGCTATATAATGATACATCGATGTTGGCTTAACCGAATATTTAAATATTCTCAATAAAGCGTTACAAGTAAAACATAAATTTATCATTGGCATGTATGTTTTCTTAAACCTTTTTAAATTAAAGTTCAGTTACGGGAAACACAATTTGAATCAAAATATTTCGTACTTTCCCTACATCTTAAATCCTGCCCTATTATTTTAATTAAAAAATTTCAAAAATATGCAAGAAAAGTAACAATATTATGACAAGAATTTGAAGAAAGATGTACTGAATTTAATGATTTGTGATCTAGTTTTTCATTTTGTTCATTATCATTAAAACGAATGTGAATAATGCAGCAAAAAATCCACAAATGTAACTAATTAATTCAAAAATACGATATAAATCATATTAAACGGTTAGATTCATTTTGTTCCGACTTGTCAAAATAAATATCCTCAGTTACGAATTTTTGAAACAAGAATAATACCTTTGTTAGGGAGCACATTTATATCTGAACAGTATTTTTCGCAGTTGAAACTTAATCTACATTCTGTGTTGAAGACTTTTTCTAGTACTTCTTCTCCAAAGTTACAAAAGTTATCAGAATCGAAATGTCATCATGTGTCAAGTACAAAACAGAAGAGTTTATAACTATTTACATACATGTGTATGAAAATTTTTCCACATGTGTCGAAGAAAATAATTTTATAAATATAAAAAAGAAGATTGTCATTATTTATTCTCACGTTTGATCTCACTTAGAAGCTTTCTCTGGAAACTTGAAAGCTTTCGTAAGGTATGTTTTAGTTTAAGTAAGTTATTTTATGGTTAATTCAAAATATTAAAATTATTTGAATAAATGTAAGTTTGAAAATTTAGTATTTAGCTGTCAATTTAGCCCGACCTTTACATTTCAGATAGAAAATAAACTTAATTTGGAATTTCGTTTCCTTGCATCATTATTACTACTGTTTATAAATATTTAGTAATTAAAATTTAAAATTTTAACTTGTTTTGTCAAAAAAAAAAAAAAAGGATCATTTGTTAAAACACACACACCTTCTTTTGGTTAAAAATAAATTCGATTTGACAGATGCTTTTGCATCATGCTTTCGATCCGCACGCAATTTGCGTTTGAAACCACTGACGCAAATCATAAAATCAAATGTATATTCGCTTGTCTCATCAATTTTCATATTAAGTCCCATATCATGCCAATTACGTAAATATTTTTTGATGGCAGCAATTCTAAAGAATTTCCAGAGCAATCTTGATCTGTAGAAGGCAGGTTCAAAATTTACTGTTTTGTTTTAAAGTCAGGAAAAATAGAAACAGCAATTAATTTATATTCTTCTTTCAAAAACTGAACTGGTTTATTGAGTATTCATAGAGTTTGCATAAAACTAAAGCGAATACGTTATGAATATGCTGTGACGTCAGTTGCTTATCTATTATTGACGCTAAATCAGTGTTTTTGACAATGTTTGTTTGTCGAAAATGCTAAACGGGAACTGTGCATAGCATACGTCTAGAAAATCGTTAACAGAGAATATGGGAAAGGGTTATATAGGCAAATGGATTACTATAGAAACAGTTATGACTTTTAATATGTTATAAATGCTTATTATAGTTCTTTTTGAGGGAATCTATTAATAATGAAACATATTTCACTCACAGTTCCAGAAAATTTTACACAGGTTAGAAATAATTATTGCTCTTTTAATATTTACTGTTTTGCTCGACGAGAATTACTTGCATCAAGTAACTTAACACGCAAAAGTATGCAACTGATTTCAAAGAACTAGAAAATGAAATATTATTTTTATGAATTTCATTTGCGAGGATGAGATAAACAAGTTCTGATGTTAAATCAAATAACAGAGAATAAGGAAAGTTTCAAGTATATTAAATTAATGTGGTCTCAAGAGAAGAAAATAATAAAGGTAAGCAGGCATAGCCTTAGGCTCTAGACATTCGACTCTGAATAATCACATTACGCAATTATTTGATTCTTCTTCCGATTAGAAGACATAAAAAAGCCAAATTTTGTGCAAACATAAATATATGGATTCGTCCCACGTACTCGAGTTACAATACCAACTGATGAGTTCCTTAGTCTGTTATTTATCAGCTAGGCCTTATTCACTGTTATCTAAAATGTAACGAAAATTTCCTTAGCTATACTACTTTGGTCTCTCTGACATTTTTATATGAGAAAGAAATGTCTTTTATTTCTTAGAATCCAAGAACATTATGTTCTTGTATTTTGCTCTTATGTTCGTTAAACATACCTTGTTCAACTGTGCTTCAGTTGTCTAATTCCATCTGTGCACCAATTTGTTACAGGAAATATTGCATAAAGCATGAAAAAGAACAAAAACCATCATATTTTGTTGTACGATAGAAAAGCATTTAAACTGTTTTGTTACTTTTACCGTTACATTAATTATAATTGTTCTTTAGGCTATATTGACATACTTTTTTTATTTTGTGACCATTTTGTTTCTTGGTTAATTTATTAGGCTATCTGGATGTCTAATAAAAGGGATGCTTTTACAGAGGACATTTTTAAGGGAAATTAAATCATATTCAAGTTAAGTACGAAACACCAGGATAAACCTCTTCAAGACTTTGAGAACTGAGCGTATAACCTCTAGATTATGAGTTGAAAAGATACATTTTGTTTTCTTTTTTATTGTGAAGAAAATGAAAAATGCTTATGTATGGAGACTAAGCGTCATTCCAGTTTTGATCACAAAAACACCGAAGAACAGTATTTCATCTCGAGGTTTCTCTCCCGTGCCACTGACCACATCAATAGATTTGCATATAGATTTCACGTCCTTGTGTTGAAACGATGCTTCTAAGCATTTGGGGGATTTGAGACCAGTGTATTTAGCGTACAATTGCCACCTCTAATTACTGGGATGATTGCTTACTTTGTATTTCAAGAGCTAAACATTTTTGTCGATTCAAGTGTGTAAAATTAAAATGAATGTAACAAATTTATCGTCCACTATTTTTAATTAAACGTGTATATATATATATAAAGAGAGCAAAAGTAATTTCTAAAAAGAACGTCTCACACAAAAATGGAGAAGTATAGTTAAATCAACGAGACATTTTAAAATGTTATTAACACATGATTACTATACTATATGGGTATATACAATACTCCCCATATCTTCGATTTTATCACGTAAATATCAAACTTATTTTGAGTAACATGCAGGTAATGGAACTTGAGTTTAGGACGAGTTAGGCAGACTATTTAATTAAAGCAAAGTATACGAAGTTTATTTTCGTTCAAAAAGGTGCCTTCGATGAAGGACCCTTAAGAGAAATGCGCCAATACTTAGGCTGCACGTAAAAAAAAATCTCATAGCTCCAACCGATTCTTTGCGAAGGATTTTTAGTATACCTACCAGTGCGCGGCGGACTTTTGCTCAGACAAAAATATTTGGTTTGGTTTATTTGATTACAGCAATGCACGCTGGGATATCTGCCTAAGGTGAAGAATGCCTTCGTGTGGGACTTGATACTGACTCGTATACACGTTATACACGGGAAATCCATAAATTTGCCAATGCAAGCCAGCTCAATCGCCTGGAACCGAACATCGGTTTAACTACGAGTGTTCAGTGAATTTACAGCTCGGTAGCTGGTGGGGCTCGGATATAAATAAAGTATTGGATTCTTTAAACTTAATAAGACTTCTTTAAACTTAATAAGACTCAAATACTTTTCAAATACTCAAGTTTCAATACTTCAAGTTAATTTAGAAACTTAACTTTAAGTGAAAATAAAGACTGATTTATCAAACACTTTTGCATAAAAATTAACTGAATTAATATGAAGATAATATATTACATTATCACCTATATATCTATGAATTTAAGATATGGATACCAACGGAATGTAGTATGAAACAGATAAATGAATGTGTAGCAACGAAATGTTATGAAAAAAAAATAATTCCTCAGAGAGAGATAAAGACTTTTAGTATTTACTCATACTCTGCTAACTCACACCAAAGTGCACTGTAAAAAAAAAATCTGTAAGGTTACTAAGAAAACACATGGAAACTGGAATGCGATGGGTTATTTGAGTAACAGAAACAGGTGTTTTCTTTGTAACTTTACAAGAGTTTTGCCTGTAATAATTACAGATCTTTTTCTTGTAATATCACAGCATATAGTTATGTAAGTAGAACATATTTTTCTCATGTAAATTCCCAAACGTTATATCTGTAATGATTACAGATTATTTGCGTGTAATATTACAGCAAATAATTATGTAAAAAGAACATGTTTTTCTCATGTAAAATCCCAAACGATATATCTGTAATAGTTACAGATTATTTGCTAGTAATATTACAGCAAATAATTATGTAAAAAGAACATGTTTTTCTCATGTAAAATCTGAACAGATATATCTGTAACCGTTACAGGTTATTTGCTTGTATTATTTCAGCAAGTTATTATGTTAGTAGAAGATACTTTTCTTAAGTAAAATTGCAATGGTTGTATCTGTAAAGGTTTCAGCTTATTTCCTTCTAATATCTCATTAAGTAATTATATGTGTGTAGAATATATTTTTCATAGATGAAATACGAAAGGATATGTCTATAAAAGTAATAGATTTTTGTCTAAAATGATGCTTATTATAATAAAATACACTGAAATCAATATGTTTTGAGTAAAAGAATTATATCTGTATGTATATATATCATTTTGATTAATAATCGATTTGAGCTTAATTTGATAATTAAGTTCAAATTGATATGCTACTCCTTACATTAAATTACATGTATATGCTTTATATAAAATAATGAAATGGCATCTGGAATTTATATTTGGCCTGTAAAATAGCTGAGGAAAAACAATATGCTTTATTTGCATATTTTAGTGTCAATTATTAAGATATGTTCTAGAACTTTCTTTTTAGTAATTTTAGCTAAAATAGACACATGTTGCTTTAGATTTAACTTACATGAGTAAACATGTTGCATGTTGATATGATCATATTATTACTGTAAAAGACAATAATAAAATCAATAATTTCAAACAATAATTTCAAAAATATTATATTCTCTCCTTCTAAAAAATGACATTTTCAGTAAATTAAAGAATTCAACATAGCAATGAACTTCATTTTGTTACTACAAGGAATTCAAAATTTTGTTCACAAGCTTGCATTACATCGTCCAACTAATCTTTTTATTCATATCTGCACTTAGTGTTTGTCAACAGTCTGCTATTGTTTGAAATAATAGATGGTAAATGCATAACGTTTTTAACTTACCTTCAAATAATTTCCTTTGAATTAACAGATAGAAGTCTTTTATTAAAAGCCTAATGTCATGTTTTTTAATAAGTATAAAACTTCACTAACTGACCTTAATTTTCAAAGCCTTGCTTCCATTAAAATTCTTAATGCTTAATACAATTATGCCTTTAACAAATTTCTTTCAAAAATTAATACTTCACTTTATCTTAAAATTTAATGCATTTTAATTTTACCTATAATTCTTTTACAAACATGATATGTAATAAATTTAAGCTTAATATTTACCATTTAGAAAGTGATACTAAAAAAGTATTCCTACTTATTAGAAAGTTCGAGATTTGCATACAAAATTGTGAAATATACATGTGACACCAGAAAACAAACTTTATGCCCTATATATATATATTACAGCATGTTAATTAAGAAGTTTATTGAATTTATAATTTTATTGTGAAATATTATGAAGCAAATAATATGCTAATTAAAATACAGAAGTATAAATAATATATTACTTAATTCATAAAATTTACATAAAATCTGAAAAAAGAATTAATTAAAAATAACACAATATAACATTTCATAAAAATTCGTTTTAACTGCTTGGAAAAAATGAATGGTTTTTCCCTCTTTGTAAACCATGCCTCCTAAATACAGAAAAAAAATTTTTTTTAAATCATAACCATGCTCTTAAAAAGCTTATAAAAATGATTTTAATAGGTGTTTTAAACGTGTGCTTATATAATACTTTTAATCATACTTCTTTATAATACCTTAAGTAATTAGGAATAGCTTAAATACTTTAAAAAATTGGATTACAGTGAACCGTCTCATTACGACAAGCTACCTCAGTCAATCACTTTTTAAGTTTAACCAGCATTCCTCATAAAATAACTAATTAGTAAACATAACTTCTCTAAGATGCTCAGTATCATTGAAGATCAAAATCTTCAGGAATCACGCATAGCTAGCTTAGAGAAGATTCATTGTACAAAAACAGCCATTATGCAAATCTTTTCATAAATGAAGCCACCATAGTTATTAAATATAATATACAGTATACTTATATTCAGAATTCATAACTTGAATAAATTTCTCGAACTATTCTAGAATTCGAAAAATATTGTATTTATTACCTTAAATTTCTAAAACAATATTACATATTCGTCCAAATGAATCACTGGGACTCGGACAACAATTTCCCCCTAGCTTTCTTTTAGCAACAGGATTCTGAAATTGTTTTAATGATTTAGGTAATGTTTGTCTTCCTTAAGGCACTCACAAAACAAGTTACCCTAAATGTTTTGTCCGCATAGTGGTCGTTTTCATCTTACTAACTGATTTGCTAGGGGATTTTGGGTGCATGGCTTATCATTGATGAAACAATAATAGTGAATAGCTTCAAGAAAATGGGGATAGATAATGCTCTTGATGCCATATTCCCACTTATTTTTACTAATTTTATCTTCCGAAAATTGAGAAGGAAAAATTAGGCGAATAATTTCATTTCCAAAGGACACAGTTACAGTAATAATATAACAAATGAAAAGTAATCATGGATAAACTACTACTATCACAATATTATTTCTTTAAAAGAAACCTATTGTTCAATAAGAATACACACAATTGCAACATCTAATAAGTTATCTCATTTCTACTTCTTTATAATTTGAATTTCTTTAATTCTCATTGTTGTTTTTGCAACTCCTTAGGCCTCAGGTCATACATAAATAATTAGAGAAAGTGAATATGCAGCTGATATGGCAAAATTGCACAGTTAATGACAGTTGGTATTTGCTTTAACTATCATAGATCATTTTTTTATTAGCCTGACATAATATTCAACAGTGAATATGCAGCTGATATGGCAAAATTGCACAGTTAATGGCAGTTGGTATTTGTTTTAACTATCATAGATCATTTTTTTATTAGCCTTACATAATATTCAACAGGTAGAAGAGAAAGATTCAACGGGGCCTTTAGTGTGCAAAAGTTTGCCTTTGTTAGTATGACGAAAACAATCATTATGTCGATATATCCATTTTAAAATCTTGGGATCTTCATTTTCTGCATCCATTAAAAAGGGGAAAATTCTGTAAGTATTTTTTTTTAATTTTGAGAATCTGGTTCTAAAGCTGGGTGGGGTGGAAAGTGCAACGCTATACGGTAATTCTGAAGATCATTGCTCGTGGTAGTACAAACTGAACGTAGATAACTTGCATGCTGTAGAAGACGACACAAATTGTAGTTCCACATGCATTAAATGCTTTGAGGTCTAGGGAGTAGCAGTGGACAATAATAAGAGTGAAATTCAAGGTATAGGGAAGTAGGAATGAAAATTATTATTATTAGATACTGAAGTGTTAATGTTACTAAGCATTCTTATTGGAATGTAGGTCTCTTTTAAATAATAATATGATAGTTACCAGTAGTTCATTCATGGATATTTTTGATTGGTTATCTTACTGTAATGATCTTACTGTAATCACATCCTTCAAAATTAAATTGATTGCTTAATTTCCCCCTTGATTTTCATACTACAATATTAGTAAAAAGGAAGAAAAAAGTCTGCAAGTAAACGTAACTCCTCTTTCTCTCTCGCTCTCTCTATATATAGGCATGTATCTTCGTGTGCAACTAAGCAAAACAAATGTGACTTTTTCTTCTTTAAAAAAATTTGTGTTAATAAATATGATGAGAATTAAGTTCATTTTAAAGACTTATGACACATGAAATATACATGATCAAAATAAATTAGAAACTTATAAATTACGTGTTTAAGTTGCAATAATTCAGTTGTAATAATTAATACTAACAAAACCAAACATCATATTCCCGTTCTGCAAAGTATAAAAGTTCTTCTGCAAAACTGCAAAAATTACCAACATTTTGGTTTATTTGATAACTTTCAAATTCACTCCTTTGTTTGCATTTAGAATTTATAACTTTAATTTTCCACAGAAATTTGTTTTTGATTTAAAAAAATTTCACTGGCATAATTTTATTCACTTCTGCATGCAAAATAGATGCAGAAGGTTTTTGTACCTTACATAATTTTAAACCTTATGTAACCTTACGTAATTAATAAAAAATCAAAACATAGATAAGAAACTGCATAAAATTTAATTAATAATTACTACTAGTGTCACATGAAATGCTATGAAATTAATCAATAACATAAGAATGAGATAAAATATATAGAATTAATATTCCACATGTATGAGTTTGGCAGTTTTACGTTAAAAACTTTTCTTTAAATTAATTATTTTTAAAAATGGCCTTTCGTAATTAGAACTTGTAAATCGACTTCACTAGTCTTTCATAACATTGCTTTTCTTTTATTAACAAGAAATATTGCATTCAGTTATTTAAGATTTCCAAAAATAATCCTACTGAAAGGCATGAATACTTACTTAAATTTGAAATTAATTCGGTTAATTAAAATAATATTTAAAAAAATTCATCTTCATATATACGTCTGAAACATCAGACCTTCATAAATTTCTTTTATTTGAACGATATCTGAATTCTGCATTACTTTGGACTTGTAATTCATTGGGCAATTAAATGGCAAGCTATAAGAGAACTAATGTAGTTTACAAATGCACTGAATTTTATTTCCTGCATTCACTTTAAAAAGTAAAATTTTTTGCATATTTGCATCATTTGATTGATAGAATATGGCAAAGCATGCAAAGACTGTCAGCCTAAAGGAAAGTATATATTCATGGATGGCTCTGTAAGGAAAAATAGCTTGCACTTCCATTTATTCATGTGGGTATATAGTATATGCATAGCGTATTCGGAAACTAAGTACCGTTTCATTCTAGCGCCGTGGCAGCGCTGTGGTAGGCGTCCCGCGCATGCGCACTAAACTTTCTTGTTCACTGACTTTCAATTGTCGCCATTTTGGTTGCTCTATGTTGTGTTTTCAGTTTGCTGTGCACATTCAAAATGTTTAAGACAATTAGTTCTGCCGCTGACTGTGAGATTCGTGCCGTGATTAAATTTTTGAACGCGAGGAATGTTAAACCGGCCGAAATTTATCGTCAAGTGACAGAAGTTTACGGTGAATACGCGATAAGTGATGGAATGGTGAGAAAGTGGGTAAGAATGTTTAATGCAGGTCGAACAAATGTCCACGCCGAGGCTCGGAGTGGTCGGCCTTCTGTTGTCACCGATGATTTGGTAAGGAAAGTTGATGAAGCAATTCATGAGAACAGACGCTTCACAATGACAACTCTTTCAGAGGCATTTCCACAAATTTCACGTACTGTTTTGTTCGAAATTGTGTCTGACCGCTTGAATTATCGCAAACTGTGTTTCCGATGGGTTCCAAAAATTCTCTTTGATGTTCACAAAACAAAGCGACTTGGTAGTGCCCTGACATTTCTCACGCGGTACAGTGATGAGGAAGAAAACTTTTTAAACCAAATTGTGACAGGTGATGAAACTTGGGTGTGTCATTTCACACCAGAATCGAAACAACAATCGATGGAGTGGAGACACACTTATTCTTCGAAAAAACAAAAGTTCAAAGTGACAATGTCATCACAAAAAATCATGTGCACTATCTTCTGGGATAGGAAAGGCATTTTGCTTACTGAATTTCTTCCCAGAGGTGAAACCATTAATGCGGCACGATATTGTGAGACTTTAACAAAACTAAGGAGTGCCATTCAAAACAAACGAAGAGGAATGCTCAGTAAAGGAATTGTGTTGCTCCATGACAATGCTCAGCCCCATACTGCTGGTGTCACTCAAGCGTTAATTCGACAGTCTCATTGGGAGCAGTACGATCACCCGCTGTACAGCCCGGACTTGGCGCCGTCCGACTATCACTTGTTCCTGTACATGAAGCGCGAGCTTGGTGGTAAGCGCTTTGGATCTGGCGATGACACGAAAAATGCTGTGGAGTCGTGATTATCGAAACTGGCGGGAAGTTTCTTTGACGATGGTATACAAAAACTGGTCACCCGCTATGACAAGTGTTTGATCATTGGCAAAAGCTATGTTGAAAAATAGTTTAAGACATGTATTTTCATGTAAAAATAAAATTGGATTCGAAAAAATTGTTTCACTATTTTTTTTTTCAAAACGGTACTTAGTTTCCGAATACGCCTCGTATATTTACATTGTTAAATGCTCAAATCAATGCTTCATTAAAATTTAATTATTATTTTATTTTTAATACTAACATACAGATACAGAATTGTTTTAAATTCCAATAAACAATCATAATTTATTTTAAAGAAAACTTATTTTATGATTTATATATTATATTACATGAATAAGAGAAACATTTGTCAAGAAATGTATTAAACTTGTATTAGCAGATTTATGCAATCCTAGTAACAAGACTATCACACTTCAAAACTGTATTAAAACTGGGCAAAATAAAATCAACATAAATTCTACATTAAATGTTTAAAACTTATAAGTATGCAGTGGTAGATATTTATACAATATAATAAATTTTGTCATTTATAAAATATTAATGAAATGATATTTTTGGAAATAATGTACAAAATTTTAGTTTTCGTTTATAACTAGTTTAACGAATTTTTAGAAAAATATTTTAGGTCATTTCCATCTTTCCCCTGTTAATATTGGTATATTAAAATATATGGAATAATTAAGTTGCATCTAGTTAGTAAAACAGAACATTACGAAAAGTATTTGATGCGACATATTTTTAATCAATATAATTACTTCATTTTGGAATTATAACATTTTCGTAAGAAATTAATACCAGTGAAAAAAATAATATTATTACACTAAAGAATAAATGAGATTCTCGACCGCGTTGTTCAAGTTTTTGTAATTTTACTTCATAACACACTCGTACCTAAACATATTATTAGACTGAATCATAAACCAAGTATAATTAATCAGGTAATCCTAAAGAAAGAATAAACTAAACCTAGAAAGCAAAAAATATATACATTACATTTAGAATTCTAAATGTTTACATAAACGTTTTTCGCAAGGCCTGCCGGGAAAAAGATGTCAAACGTTCTTTGGTCAGACGATTGCAAACGAACGCTAACATAATTAATATTGTTTTCAACAACCACATTACCGGTTCTATTAAATACCACAACAGTGATTAAATTTTGGAATAATTAGTTATAAATAATAATACGGGCAATTTAAGGCGTAATTTATCGGATGCACAATGACAAAATACTATTATTAGATCTGCATTTGGAATAAATATTTTGCATACGATATTCGATATTCGATATTCTTTTGCGAGTCCTTTTATAGCCTCTGGAAAGGCGGAGCTTCAAAGAAATGACGTCAGCCTCGTCAGCCAATCCAGTTAGCTTTAAATATTTCCAGAACATTCTATAACTGTACGTGTAGAAAAGGCGGGAAAAACAACTTGACTACGGGGCTGTGGATTTAATTCAACGTACTTTCAAACAAGAGACCGTCGCCATTAAAAATGAAAAAAACATACAGTTAGAATTTTAAGTGTATTTTTGACTTTGGAATTTTATTATTACATATATATATATAGAGAGAGAGAGAGATAGGTATATAGAGCTACACGTATATTTGTAAACAATAATATGAACGTCTCATTGTTCGTTTGGGTGAGTGGATAGGATTTTAATGGTCAAATGTGGTGACTAGTCTCGAATTTTTCAAGTTTAACTTTCAGATATCTTTAAGGCTTTTCAAAACATAAAATATGACAGATCTACGATATCCTCGCCATGATTTGAGAACCGGACCTTCAGACTGCCAACCTTAAAGTCTTCCAATTCCATCACAAAGGCGTGCGTGAGAAAAGAGAAAGTTCTTTATATTCTCCTCGAATTAAAGGGCGACAAGGAAGAGAGGTACTCAGTCGCCAACTCCAGATGGTGACATATTACGATACAATATATATTTCCGGCAACAGAATCTATTTCGAATGTTTTGAAGCAGGAAATGTAAAAAAGTAAACTATGCCTTTCCCGGGATTCAAACTCCGGACCTTTCAATTTCCAGTCGATCGTCACGAAGGCAAGCGGAGAAGAAGGAGAAAATTATTTGTAACCTCGTGTTTAATGTATATGTATACCCACTTAAAAGCGGATATTTCTTTGAACTATTATATTAAGCAATCAAACACTCTTACTACTGCTACCTAAAAATGTGAAGTGAGAATGATCTTCCCGTCAGACTTCGGCAGACGAAATTCGGAATTGTCTGTCTGAATATGTAACTTGCGTTAAAAGAAATTATATATGCTTTAACTAGGAAAAAATTATAAATGGACTAAAATCAATCGAATTTGAAACCTTCAGATATTTTTCCCTCTTAATTATCCTGCTGTCTGCTTTAATGCAAAGATAGTCGTGGAGGTTATGTTAAATGCCTTTAAACCATTGTGGAGTTTGGAGGATAGAGCCTTTAGATTGGACACCGGAAAACGCATTACCTATATTGAGTAGATAATTGCAGAAACGTCATTAACGGAAGGGTAAATTCTGGTCAAAGCACGTATTACACATTAAATTTAACCTATAAGCCTGCAACACTAGCAGTTGAATCACGGATCTGTAAGTCACCGCTACTTAGTGACTAGATTTTTGCAACAAGGCTCAAAGGTATATTACGTGTAAAATACTTATGCCGAGAAAGGTTTTATAGTCCAAAGGGACAATTTGCCCTGAAGGACTATTATCTTCGTTTTGGCATTTTGCGTTGGTTCACTATATATGTGCGATTCACTTTTCAAACAGTTGCCATCAAATATTCTCGCCCTGTATTATATTTAAAGAAGTTAACTAATGAAGAATCTGCATAAATGTGTGTATGTTGTTTAAATGCATAAATGTGTGTGTTGTGATAAAACAACGGTACCAAAGCCGTTCAATTTTGAATAACGTTCGTTTCCACCCGAATATTGGCATCTGGAAGCCCAAATTTGGAATTTGGGATTTGTTTTATTTTGTATTTCATATTTTGTAAAACTTTAACGAATTTTTTATTAGTAAACTCAGCGATTTAAAAGCGAGCAATGGCAACACTCTACGGAGGAAGGAAAATAAAAACCTTTCTATCTCCCGCGCCCGGAACTGTGTGTCGCAAATTCTAAAGATATGCTCATTTTAAAACTATTTTGCGATATTGCTGTTGAACTGAATTTTATGGTTTAAGTGCGAAGAAATGATATTTAATAAATGAAGGTAATAAAACGTTAAAAATGTAAAAAATTTCACAAAACGTTAAAAAAACTCCTCTGGACGTAATTTAAAATCTGAAACGTTTCATATTTTTTTCCTCTTTTATTAGGGAGAATCAGATATTAAGAGACAATATGTGAAAAGGAATTTTGTTTATATTAAGTAAAATCGAAATCATAATTGACCTCTACTGATCTGGTACAAAAGCTAAGAAATATAAAAGGAATACATATCTAGATTTAGAGTGTCCGAACATATTTTTTCTACGCATATGAGAAAAAAAATCTATTTAAAAATACAAAAGCTAAGAAATAATGGTAAGAAAAGAATATATATCTAGATTTCGAACATTTGTTTTTGTACACATATGATAAAAAATCTAATTATGTAAGTTATTAATTATACATATTTTTTACACATATGACACAAATCTAATTATATAAATTTAATTATATAAGTTATATTATGTATAAGTTATATTAAGTAATATTTTTAATTTTTATTTTGTTATTTTTTTACTATATCTTTATTCTGTTATTATGTGGAATTATATTTTGTTATCTTTAATTATTCTTAAAATAAAATTCTAAAATATTTCTGCTGTTCCGGGTAGTTTTTAAATGATCTTCCAGTTAGTTATGATTCTAGTCTGAGAACCTTAATTTTAGGTTATTGTTATTAGTGACTTAGAGCAACAGTGATAAATAATTGTCCAACTTATCTAGGTTGAATTCTTCCTTTAAAAAGTACATAGATTTTTTTTTCTTCTTAAGTTTTTGAAGATACTTTGGAAACTTAAAAATAGAAAGATGAAGAAAAAGTCTGCTTTTTAAATTAAAAATTAAAGGATATGTTTGACAATCAACACCAGCTTGTTTGAAAGAAATAAATCAAAATACAGGTGATAATAGTTAAACTCACAAAAATGTATTCTGGATGGTTTAGATTGAAAACATGCGATTAATATGGTGAGCATCAGAAGTACATAGCGGACTGAGCTTCGTTTTGGAAACAGGATATTTATCTTTCTCAAAGACACAGGTGAAAAGCAACACATGTTGGAAACGCGTTCTTGTTTTTGATGTAATAGAGCAACTTAAATTCTTAAGATTCTCACTAGAAATGGTAAAATATAGACGATTAATACAAAACTAAAAATAAATGTCTCAGCTTAACGTCACTCTTTCATCCCCATAAAAGTTCATTGCGAAATCTATTTGAACATCAAATTATCCAGCGCGGCTATTTAATTTAAGAATATTATCCCTGGAGTACTTTGACTTAAAATAAGTAATCCAGTCTAGACATTAAAGAAAGCTACTTTAGGAATTCGGTTTACATTGCACAGAACGAAATTAATTAAACATAATCGAACATATTTTTATACCATTATAAAAATATTTAGCGTTTCATATTTATTGTAAGCTATTATTTAATTAAGTTACGAAATAGCAATGTATAAATAAATTCCTATTCTTTTCTGACAATAACTAGAATCTTATTATCTTATTTGCAATTTATCTGTTTCTTTATCTGGAAGCTTTCTGTAAAAAATATATGGAAAGAAAATATATATAAATATATCTGAACTACCTCGTAATAAAATTCATTCTTTATTCTTGTATTTCGATTATAACAATATAAATACCCTCATGGAATTTTTCTGTCCGTTCAAAGTTTTTAATTATTCGTCATGAATTAAAATGTAATGCATATAAACTTTAACTAAAATCATATTTTAATAAATTACTTTTTCGAAACATATATTAGATATCTAGAAATCATACGAAAGTAATACGGAATCATAAATGAAATGAAAGTGCAGACATTTGTAAATCACAAAATTACATTTTTAAAAATTTTAACATGAAGAGCTCTTCATTATTTATTAAAACCTTTTCTACATTTAATACATTTTCTATATGCTACAATAAATGTTGAAATGAAAAGAAGTAATATAACTTGCATATTGTAAAGCGCAAAACATGTATAAAATATTGAATCTTCGTGTTGATTAGATATAAGAAAAGTACTTGTCTGTATATTATCGAAAAAAAGCAGAAATATGAAACACTTATTTATATACGTAATTTATATAACATATAGCAATTATTACTTCCTTGTACGAAGTAAAGGAAGTATTGGAATGACGAAAAATTCCACGTACCAAATTTCAACAAAAGTATCCATTTTGACCGTTATCGAAAGCAATTCAACGATGTTTTTGCATGATATCTGCAGGTAAGGACACAATAAAGGACTTCCTCCCCCTAAACGAATTATAAACTTGATTTAAAAGGGATTCAAAAGAGATTTTTTTCGTGGCGTCTGTACGTCTAACAGAGTGGGTATATAGTATTTATATACTTGGTGCGGCCGACTGCAACCAAAAAGAGAGGACACATCTGCATATTATAGCAGTCCCACACACAAAATTTCAACGTTCTGAGGCTATTCGGTTTTGAGTTATGCGAGATACATACATACATACATGTATGTATGTATGTATCTCGCATAACTCAAAACCGAATAGCCTGTATGTATGTATGTATCTCGCATAACTCAAAACCGAATAGCCTGTATGTATGTATGTATCTCGCATAACTCAAAACCGAATAGCCTCAGAACGTTGAAATTTTGTGTGTGGGACTGCTATAATATGCAGATGTGTCCTCTCTTTTTGGTTGCAGTCGGCCGCACCAAGTATATAAATACTATATACCCACTCTGTTACTCGGCTCCATGAGCTCAGTCTTTTTATCCTTACATGATTTTTGCTTTAAAAATGATTAAATTATGTTGTTCTTATTTTCCGGTAAAGGTTTTTATGCCTTTAGTTAACCTGCATGTTATAGTTACAGAATTATCTATAATTTAAAAGTTGTTTAAGTGCGGCTAAGCCTAATTTTTTTACCATAGGAGTCATATTTGTTTACATTTGAAACTTAACAAAATAGTGGATTCGTTGCCAATTTACAGAAACTAAGTTTCTCAAGAACAAAGATAACGTCGTCCTTTATTATTGCGATTCAAATCATGCTTAATCCATTCTGGAATTATCGTTTTTATTATCGGAATGAGATTATTATGGAATTATCGTGGAATTATTATTATTATTATTTAAGTTATTAAATTACCTCCATATGTTGACTCAGCATAGCGTCCACAATAAATTGAGTTAGTTTCTACGCCTTCAGTATCTTTTTTCTGGGTGGGGGGGAAAAAGGAAACTTTTACTTTTGTGCACCTAAAAATCTGTTTTTTTTTTTTTTTTTTTTTTTTTTTTTTTTTTTTTTTGCCTGCTTGCCGAATTACTTGTTTTTGCGCAGAAACTCTAATTTTAACTGCAAAAAATTATTTTTTCTAATTGTTTTAAGTGTATTTGGTATTTTATGCTTTTCAATGTCTTTCAATTTTTAATGAGGGTATTTTGAACTTTTATCTATTTTTGACTTGTTTCGAAGTGAGAATTGAATTAATTGAATGAGTAATATATCTGTAACGAAATTCGAGAAAGTAAGTGTTTCGTATTAGTTCCAAATATTGTCGCCAGTCTGACTCGGACAGAGGAGAATGTTTACGAGTAGCGCATGCGCATTAGGTCAGAGGGGCTGAATCGTCTGTGAAAAACTCTTTTTTATTTCTTAAATTTCCCTTATACATCATTTTAGATTTATTACAGTATTTGAATAGAGCATGTGGCAACGATTAGATAATTCTTCAGATGATATAATTTTTGTGCATTCTGAGTTGTAAAATGAATGAAATGTAACGCAGTTAAGTGAATGTAGCGCAATAGTGTCGCTAAATTAATACAGTGAATTTTAAAGAGTGCTATTCTATTGTGGTTTATTCCCTATCGACGAAGTAGAATACAATAAGTTTCAATGAAATGCAGAAAAAAATGCGTATAATTTAATATTCCGTACAAGGAAGTCATGTGGTGTACACATCAGCTTTTTTTATTTAAATTCACATTTGTGGCCACTATTCACTTGGCACTCTAATCTTGCCTATTTCCAGAATATTTACATTTTTGATACTTTGCAAATAGGAAGCCAGCATAGCTAATCGTCCACGCAGCACAGAAGTTGGAGCTAAAAGTGGCGCTTTTATCCAATATGGAAGCTCACGAAGAGAAAGGTTTTGGTTCAAGTTAGAAAGGTTTCAGTTAGAAACCAGTTAGAAGGTTCAGTTTGGTTCAGTTAGAAAGGGAACCCAGAGTTTAGGTTCCCAATTAACTGCGTCATCAGCGTTACGCAAGCAATGCAAGATTGATTGATCTACAAACGACGCAGTCCTGAAATGTTATTAATTATTTAAAAAATAAGAAGAAATATCCAAATTAAAAAAAAGAGGAATTTAAATGCTATTACTAAATTAAATTATAAAGCTGAATAACATACTTTTTTACATTACATATTCCAACCCCCTTCAAATAGAAAAAGGTTTGGCAACAGAAAAGCCTTTTTAGAAAAAAGGCATTAAAGCAGTAGAGTATAAGGTATTTTCTTCCTCCTTTCTGCATGCCTTCGTGGTATAACGATTAACACCCTCGGCGCGTATTCGAGAGGTCCAGGTTGACGTCCTGGCGAGAGCATTTCTCATTTTCACTTGTCCAGATTCTAAAAACCTAATGACTCTACAAGGGAAAAAAAGCAAATACAATTTTAAAAATGTCATAATATTTTACAGGTCTAAGCTTGAAAGGCTTTCGAAAAAATTATTGCTGTCAATATCAAATCAAAATTTTCTTTTACATATTCATGATACTGATATTAAAATTAATTAATTAACTCTTTTAAAATAATTCACATTTTCTTAATTTTAAAGCAAAGTAAAATGGAATTTAGAACTTACTACATAGTAAGTAACAAAGTTCAGTACAATAATAAAATAAACTTTGATAAAAATGAGCGAATCCTCTGCAATGCAAATTCAAAGTGACAACTTGCTGATGGCTGTGGAATGCTTAAATAAAATTACACGTAGAAGCCTCCGTTTCTTAATTAAAGTAACTGGTTTCGAGTACTGTATAATAATAGTTTACATTTATAAACTTATGGAAATAAAAATCTTCAAAGTAGTTAGTTGAAATAGAAAAAAATATACAAACATTAAATTGTAAGACATATAAAATTCTACATTGTCTTACAATAATAATAATATGGACATATGTTTTTGTGAATATAAAATAAGAAAATAAATTTCATAAGTATATCTGTTTAAGGAAAGCTTCTAAAACTTTTCAAACATAAAAGCTTTAAATATATCTATTACTTACGTTACAAAACCACAAGGAATTTGAAAATTAATATTATACTGTGATTAATCTCTTCATTCGAAACATTTGAAATGATACAACTAAAATTATGCTGTTATTATCGACATTCCTAATTTACTTATTTTGTCCAAGCTGGAAGACCCCCACAGTTTTCTGTTAATACAAACATTTCCATCTTATGGGCAAATCCACATTAATGAATTAGTGTATATTATCACCAATGCTTAAGGGTACTCTCGGGGCAATTATTTATAAAGTCTTCCGTTCCTTGTTTAAAGGCAATTGGCCTTTTTGAAATGCGCTATAACACTCCCAAAAAATTATAGCTACACGCCGTTATATTAAAAGAATTAAAATTAATATATACGAAAAAATTAAAAGTGGGAGCCTTCAAAGTTTATCTGAACAATAACTAATATAGAGAATTTAAAGAGTGCATTTATTATATTGTCGTTTATGCTCTATCTACGAAGTAGAATTCAATAAGTTTAAATGGATTGGATTATTTAATTATGGCAAAGCACACGAGGGCTATCTGCCTAAAGGGAGGGATGCCTTCGTGGAGGACTTTCTAAGCGGAACTGGCTCGTATACACGTTACACATGGGGAAAACCACGGAAACGCCCATGCAGCCAGCCCGTTCGCGGGATTCGAATCTCAGACCGAACTACCAGTGTTCAGCGTCTTTACCGCTCGGCCGCTGGTGGGCCCAATAAGATTAAATGAAACACAGGAAGATATGCTGATTGTTTAATGTTCGTTACAAGGAAGTCATGTGATGTACACATCCGATTTTTTAAATTTGTAACTCATTTCCTGTGCGTTAATTTACGATTCTAATACGTTTTCTCAGTGATAATATCATTCTATTAATTATTCGAAGCTACGCATTAAATAATCAAAATTGGAATAATAAAAATGTTGAAACATCAGCTGAGTATGCTTTATATGTTATGAAACCCTACACGACAAAAGAGATTTAAATATTTATATTAATTGCAAATAAGCGAAACTATTAAACTGAACATGAAATTAGAAAAATACGAAAAATATAATGCATTTGCCTTATTACGTAAAATGTGCACAGTAAAATAGTGCTTTAATTTTTAAAATTCACTTAGAGTATAGTTTTGATTAAAATATTACTTCCAGTTTTCATGCGTTTGGCCATGTTACTAGAACAGAAATTTATACCTTTCCACTTTATCATGTTAATTATTTTTAAACAATTTTAGGCCGTCTTTATTTAAAATATATATTTATTATCAGACATAAATTCAAATGGTTTTTATTTAAGCTTTTCTTCTGCGTGAAAAGAATATTTTCATGCAACGATGTTAAAGTTTATTCAAAGTGTTGTTATTTTAATTGTTATACACAAGTAAATAATTACATTTTATGCAAAAACTATTATCCTTTATTTTCTTTATAGGTATACCCTGTGGATTAAAACTTCAAAATTAATAAGATTTTAGAGATTCTTTTTATTTTCTCGAAAAATTAAAATGAATATATTTTTTTGTATTGCTTGGAACTATGAGATAATGCTAGACAGCATAACCGCGTTTCCTTTTAACTTCATTATTTGAACCCATCCGGCTCCTTTCTTTCAAAACGACGTCTTTATGCAAATATTTTCTTAGTTTTTACCTTCTCCGTATATAACGTTAAATACGTCAGTTTGTTTTAGTCTCAAGTGAAGCCAAATAGCTGCCCTCAGGCCGGTATCTAAGCTTTACCATAATTCCTTAATCAATACAATTTTGTCTTAACTTTGCTAAATAAGTTACTTGATGGTATATTATGTTCAGTACGATAGTAACAGATTACCTGCCTACAAATCTTCAGTTCATTTAAAAAAATTTTTAAGATAACTGAGATTTATCGCCCGATTAGCATTTATTACCAAAGTGGAAAACAGGTGGTTTACTCAGACTCTATGATGTTCTTGAAGGCAGATCAAAAGCTATAAACGCCCTGCCTGTACGCAGAGTAGCAGCCTGTCGTGAGAGAGTATCCCATAGTACGTTGAGTTCAGTAGTAGTGTCTTGAGTTCCGAGAGCGATCGACCGAGTCGAGAGCTGTACTTTAGTGCTTTGCCGTCTTCACAGTTATAGCCTGAAGGCTGTGTTGCTGATTGTTTTATCTTGGTTGTCGTAGTTTCTCGACAACTGTAAAAGTGTCTTTGGAGCTCTCCTGTGTAATACTGGCGAATAAATTGCGTTTTGATTCATCATCAAATGTTGTCATCATTCAATCCAAATCCACGAACACCCAGAACGCAACAATATTTTTTGCAATAAATCGTCCTTAGAGTTATGATTAAATACGTAGAGTGATTTGATTTGAGAATAAAATAGGTTACAAAGTTTCTTAATGTCGTGTTTCATGCTAAGAAAGTGTTTAAAAGTGTCTTGAGGAATCCCAAATTCACGAAATGTTTTGCTTTAAAATTTTGCGATTTCCTTATTCGTCTCCTATCACACTAAAAACAAACGAAGTTAATTTGTAATGTGATATTAATTAAAATAGTATTTTCAAAAAAATAATTTATTCTAAAATAGTGCACATTGAACAATAAGCAAATAAAGTTGAGTTTTTAGACGTTTAAAAAACAAGCAGATTAAAGTAACTATAATTCAAATCCTTCTCAGACTCTAATTCTTCTAAAATTGCTTTGAGATACAAAGCTTTTTAATTGATTAATTTTCATAACTAGAAATAATTAAAATATTGCTGGAAACGAATCATTTGTTTTCTCAGATATCCAGTTATTTATTCAAACCTATTCAGTAATTCCGTAATACATAAATTATCTCTCTTTCAACAAAAAAAGAGAGCCAATAACCAGCATGAAACAATAATATCTTAAACCCACTCATTCTGTATACATACATATATATATACTTGTAAGTGCGTTATTTCAGTAATCGTAGAAACAAGCAAAAATAAATCTACTAAATATGCATTTCGTAATTTTCTGTAGAATATGATTATTTATTATTATTTTTCAATGCTGGAAATTTACGAGTGTAATTTATGTGCTTAACTCTAAATTAATTAGATATAAGTACTTTAATAACATGAAAAACTTTATTGTAGTGTTTGGAATTCCCGTATTTTTCGGAACTGAGGTAATAAATGATAAATATGATCGCCATGCGGTATATAATGAATATCTGATGCATATTAGTACAGATTACTGAACTACACATAGCTTCGAACAAATACCATGCTAGAATTAATTAGAGATACTGCATACCTACCTGTCTGTACTGAAGATGTGAGGAAAACTTTCTAGGCAGCACTGAAATTTACAGCTGTATATTAGACGATGTGAATGCCTACTCATGTAAGATAATACGATATGTTTATTATGTAAACATTGAAGATACGAATTTATCCATTTGATATATTTATCTATATGATATATATCTATATATACGACACTGAAAGCTATGTTTGAAGCTTATATGACATTTATACATTTTTAGGTTGCTGAATGGAAGCA
Organism: Stegodyphus dumicola; assembly: GCF_044657685.1. Taxonomy (NCBI): domain Eukaryota; kingdom Metazoa; phylum Arthropoda; class Arachnida; order Araneae; family Eresidae; genus Stegodyphus; species Stegodyphus dumicola. The sequence continues at coordinate 162,324,852 of NC_140781.1, read as the reverse complement.
AATTAAGAAAGAATATATATAGGAAGTATGGATTTAAATTGCAGATTAAAACTTTATTTACTAGAGATCATTAATTAATAAACGCAAGCATCTAACTATATTTTTCTTTCTTTAAAAATATTTATTATAAGTTTAGACGTCATTATATTTCTATGTCTAGTATATCAATATATTAAAAAAATATAAGTATATCAAATAAATGTATTTGGTTTAAATGGACATCTAATCTCTGAAGAACTGAAGAAAGACTCATATATCAGTCAACTGATACGTCAAAGATGATTACGTGTTAGACTTCTTATCCACCTGATCAGTATGTTGAGTATCTGTCTGAGAAGAATTAACTAAATTTGAAAATGAAACAATAGTTGCAGCTCGACGCATGGAGCATAAAATTTTGGGAGCTGTTGACGCATTTATTATTTCTTGCCTTAATGTATCAAGGATGCAACAAGAATTTTTCATAGATGTTATTTGTACAATATGTTATATCACTTAATCAGTTATTATGATTTAAACCTTTATTATAAATTCTCCTTTTGCGTAATCGTCACCAGAATGCAAATTAGTCGATAGCGTATTTAAGTCGAGAATTTTGAATGTTTTAGATACGGAGCTTTTGGCAGCAACCCCTGTAGTTTGTGACAATCTCCCAGCTCTACTAGAGAGTACTCTGGCTTTTGCCGTTTCACTTCCGACGTTAAAACGTGCCATTGAAATATTCAGCCAGCTCAAACAAGCCAATCTGAGTAATGTCAGACTACATTACTTTTAATTTGAAATTTCAGCCTATGTTAGTTTAAATGCCTTAAAGTAGCGGTGTTTTGATTATAAGCACGAAATGCACCTTCTGTTTAAATTTAATATTAAATATGAAAGGTTATCTAAATCTTCTTAAGGATTTGTTATAAATCGGACGGAATGAAATCTCGGGTTTTCTTCTAACAGGATCACAAGGAGTTTGATTAAATTTGTACACTTTTCCTTTTTCTCGGGAATTTTATTGCCTCTCTCTTACTTGCTATAATTCTGAATCGAAAAATAGCAGATTTTCTTTCATTTGTAATGAAAAATAGACTAATGGGAAGGCCAGTAGTTTTATGTACAAATGCCGCTATCTCTTCAATACAAGCACCTTCTATAAGGAGCTGTGGAAATATGAAAAATTCTGATGAGTGTTTTGGACAATTCTTGAGTAATCCATTTACTAGCCCTTTTCGTTTAACTAGCATTATAAGTAAATTTTCATGAAAAATCACGTATAATCTTTCAACATATAACATTACTTTCGAGGTACCTTATGGATTCAAGAAAGGTAACTATGGAGTGCGAAAAATCTTAGTCTTTAGCCTGAACATTACATATTTTTAAAATAAGCACCTCACAAACTACGCAGTTTTTATCTTCTCAGATATCCTTACATGCTCCTGCGGCTGTCCGATTTCTGCATAGCAGACTTAGGAAAGTAAAATACAGTAGGTTGCTCTCCAACAGGTACGGGACAGGATACAAAATTCTGCAAAGTTCAAATCAATTTTCTCTGTCTATTGCAAATAATAAATTATAAATTGCGTCAATTTTGAAATACACTGCTCGACATTGAAAATGGAACACCAAGAAGGAGTGGTCAGAAGATGATGAAATTTGGAAACAAGACAGAGACAGAAAGCAGCAATAATTGGTCTTTAATTTCAAAATGATAGTCAGAATACAGAGCGAGAACGGTGTCGGCTCAGTAGGATGTAGGACCACTGCGGACAGCGATGCACGAAGAAACACGTCTAGGCATAGAGCCCATAGGAGTGCGGATGGTGTCCTGAGGGATGGCTCTCTATTCCCTTTCAACCGTTTGCCACAGTTGGTCTTCTGAACTAGGCAGGGGCAGAGTCTGCAAACGGCGTCCAATCACACCCCACACGTGTTCGATTGGTGACAGGTCAGGCGAGTACGGTGGCCAGGGAAGCATCTGTATACCTTGTAGAGCATGTTGGGAGATGCGAGCACTGTGTGGTCGGTCGTTATCCTGCTGAAAAATTGCATTAGGCAGCCCCTAAAGGTAGGGGATTGCCACCGGCCGCAGTACATTATCCAAGTATCGTTGAACCGTTATAGTGCCCTGAATACGAACTAGAAGTGACATGGAATCGTAGGCAATAGCACCGCAAACCATTATGCCACGTTGTCGCGCTGGGTGGCGTTCCACAGTTACTGCCGGATTAGATCTGTCTCCACGTTGACGCCACACTTATGCGGCGACTGTCACTGGATAAACAGAAGCGTGACCTATCTGAGAACACGATGTTTCGCCATTCTGTCATCCACATCGCTCCAGGCCGGCCCATTCTAAACGTTGGCGGCTATGTTGTGGTGTCAAAGGCAGTCTTCATAACGGACGCCGCGAGTGCAGGCCACGTTCAACCAATCGACGGGAAATGGTTCTGGTCGACACGGCAACATCCAGGGTATCTTCTTGCACATGCTGCAGGTACAAGTGACTTGCGGAACCGCCACAGCTTGTCGGCGGATGCGTCGATCCACGCGTGCTGACGTCACTCTGGCTGCACCTGCACATCTCCTTCTTCTCACATTTCCTTATTCCAACCATGTTCGCTATAGCCAATGCACCGTGCTTGCATCCATGTGGGTATCAGCTGTGATTTGACGTAAGGACCAACCCGCCCTTCTCAGTCCGATCACCATACCCCTTGTGAAATCCTCTATCTGCTGGAAGTGCCTTCGTTGACGGCGGCCTGGCATTCCTCCGGGACAAAAACCAACGTTCTTCGATAATTCGTCTGGCAGAAATAACGACACAAATATTGCCCAATCTGCACGTTCCTTCCCTTATATCTTACTTCACGTGCGTCGGAGAGCTGAGGTGCGCATTTCACATCATTCGCATAACTCAGTGACGTGCGTGTACTCTAAAATTTGCATAAATGTCTGACCACTCCTTCTTGGTGTTGCATTTTCAGTGTAAGTTGATGATACCTTTCATTGAAGAAAAAAGCTGTAATGTAACACTTATCGACACAGAAACTGACAAGTTTATATTCAATACTCAATAGTTTACTGTGGTTATTAGTTAAATCGTTAAAATCTGTCACAAAAAACAACGTAATAATAATATCAGCTTCATTGTATATTATGCCTAACTATTTACGAGATGCTTAGACAGATAGCTGCCTTTTATTGAATAGTTTAATCCAGATTCTCGTTCACTCAGCTTTACTTATGATTCAGAAGCTTTCAGAAGCTAACTTGCCAACCATTCGGATTTGAACTTTGAGATTCTCATTTATGTTCATGGTTTGGTTTGAGTTTATCAGTCCATATGAGATCAGTAACATCAAAGCACAAATTTTAATAAATATTATATTAATAATCGAATTTTTTAAAGCATTAACCGACTTTATCAGGACTTGTATTCCTTTTAACCTGTTTTGGGAACATGACGTATATTGAATGGGAACAGAGAGCTTACTCAAGCTATTTTCAAATAGGTGTGGAATGGACAACACAAGCAGGAAGGGTTAACTTTACCCTTTATTTTCTGCAATATCACAGCTACTCCCGCACTTCGGGATACAGAGACCAACCACTTGTGGTCTGAACGTAAAAATATAAAACTATTAACTAAAATTTTAAATAACAGCTGACTTTGAATAGTTTACACAAATACCTAAGACTGGCCTTTAAATAAATTACTTATGTAGTACGCAAACTGCCGAAAACTACAATACGTTTCAAATATCAAAAGGACTAAACCTCTGGTTGATTATATGTAATTTGACAATTTAATAAAACAATAAAATATAGTCTTCTTAATTTTAACAAAATCCAATGTTTCTGAAAAGTTATGTCTACCTGAAACGGCAATTTTACACAGAAAACCTGGTACTGCTTGCATCCATCTTCCTCTGAATGGCTGTAACATGAAAACTCAAACATGATTTTCTTGCTCATGCTTTTGGTGATCAAGTGTGAAATGCTCTAAATCTTTGAGCTTTAAACTGGCTCCGGCGAAAACAAGAGACGAAGATGCATTCATTTCATCAAGAAAGATGGATCCTAAAAAGGATATTGCAGAAGTATTTTTCAATTATTTTTTCTTCGTAATAAATCTAACCAAAAATGTGCCTTTCGGTAGAAACGCATCTTTGAAGAGGATGAAATTACAATTTTTAGTTGAAATAAGTTTTTTCTCACATTTTCCTTATGAACCTGAAATTTCATTACGGCAATGCAGAAAGAATATACACCTGTCCATGTATTTTTTTTAGTATTTCCTGGTTACCAGCAAGCCTAAGAAAAGTCATGAATATTTGTTGTCAACTTTAAAGAGCATGTACGAACTCTTAAAACCAAATATTGCAAATAAGCAAGCATTTTGGTATTTTGACAAGCATTTGGGTGGGTATCTTTCTGTCTATTTCAACAATGCGTCAAATGTTACCTATTTTTTTAATTTACTTTTTTTTTACACTCTTTGTCTTCTGTAGAATATATGCTGACATCTCGGAGGTAATTCCACCAACTGAAAAATGGGTTTATTGGCAATCCTAGTTCTTAAGCAGAACTATCAATACTACTATGCAAGCTCCCCCCCAAAAAAAATCTAATAAAAAATGAAAAACCAGTTTCAAGAGGTCAACTTAACGTGTGCTCAAACACGTACCACATAAATACGTTTTGGCAATACTCGGGGTTGCCACATAAAAACGTTTTCTTTTCCTGATATTTCAGTGAGGGTACAGATAATGAGAAAGATTTTTTAACTAATGAGTGTATTTCTGTACAATGTGAAAACTGTAGCAAATGCATTTATGAATATGCAAAATCTAAAAAATAAAAAATAATTTAGATAAGCACAGAAATTTCAAACTTGTGAAAGAAAATGACAGAAAAATCAGTCCTGTACAGTTAAAAATGCTACATCCTGCCATGCTGATCAGGCGAAGTCATAATCATGGTTTTGATTCGAATAGAATAAAAAATTGCATACTGGAAGCCATAAACTCCCTTAATTCTCTTTATGTACCGATCCAAAGTGTTGATATAGTGCAAGGATACTATGTATACTTAAGTGTTTATATATCTTTCTTCTCTTCATTTTCAACAGCAGGCATTCATACGCCCACTTAACTGTGTACTGAATCTCCTTTTCACTAATTCTAGCAACAGCAATGCAGGTTTCTACTGAAATTTTTTGCGTTGATGGCAAGCTAGAACGGATCTTTCTCACAAGACAAATATTCTTACGAACAATATTTTTATAACCTGATTTCGTTATATTAGGTTGCTTACATCATTTCCTTAATTCCATTAAGTCGCTAACGATCTGCTGCTTTTATTCAGTAACTATTCAGTAATTATATGTAGTGACGTAGGACCTTTTTTGACACCAGCTAACATTATTTGCTTAGCTTTTGTTTAGAACACAGAAAAAAGGGGATCAGGATTCAAGGAAAGCAACGCAAAGGTGGTTTGGTTTACAGTGGAATATGGATCCTAATATTTTAAACATAGATAGTTTTAACTGTTAGTAATGTTTCTTTGGAACTTGTGAAATTTCTGGAAAAAGTATGAAAAATACAATAACAATTTCGACAGGGATAATTCATACAGTTCATTATATTCAATTTTTATATTCTTGGAGGTTCGTTCAACAGTATAAAATAATATTAAGTGCGTGGGTAAGTGGACGGGACTAAAGGATTCATTTGTTATATACGGTTTTTTTTAATAAGAGGTGTTCATTATAGCTGGGTTCGACTGTATGTGTATGCGTGTTAACTGAAAAGATAACTGTCAGTTTCATTAAGTTATTACATGATATAAAAGACTTACTTAATGAAATTAAAAAATAAACAAGTTAAATAAATTTTATAAGTGTTATCTTTGAGAATATTGGAAATTAAGCACTTAACACTATACGGTATTCTCTCCCTCCTTACAGCATGCCATGTTAGCACACTCGGCGCGTATTCGAGAGGTCCGGGTTCGAGTCCCGGCGTGGGCATTGCACATTGTTCAAAACTTATCTACCATAATACAGATTCTCAAATAATTTTTAAATGGTACTTTAGTGATTTGGTTATTAGGACGCATTCTTAATTCCATCAGACCGAGTCTTTAGAAGGTATATGTTTTTTATATTATTTAACATTATTTAGTACAGATTAAATCTTCAAAATGTTTTTTATATTATTTAACATTATTTAGTACAGATTAAATCTTCAAAAACTAATAGAATAGATCCTGCAAAATGCAGAATTTCATTTTTTCCGTAAATTTTTCAGTAGCTAGGCAAATTGAAATATCAACAACATATAAATTTCAAATTCCTGGGCAGAAGTAAATTTTTACTTCATTGAGTTTCATAACCGACTACGTTTTAAGATTTAGTTCGTTTCAATACATCCTACTTGATACTTAAACTGACTACTATTTAGAAAATTCTTAATATCGCAATGGCACCTCTGGCGGAAGTGATGAAGAAAGCAATTAGTGAAGAAATATCAAAAGACCTACATCGCTGTCATTTTCTGAAACACATTTATCGTATCGAGAACATATAGCCTGATCAAGATCTTACAATCGTTTTCAAATACTTGTAATTTAAGGAAGCTTTACCTAATACTCATCTCAAGATTCTCTTATGATTCGTGATAAGAATATCTCATTATGATTATTCAGGTATTAAGCACTTAGAGGAACGTTTTGTGGAAAAGGCTTATCAGTTACATGAACTTGAGCAATTTATTACATATTCCTCTTTTGAAGAATTCAAACGATATAAGAAAATTTCACTACTTACTTGACAAATGATTGTCACAAATAAGAAGTCTAGAAGTGCTCTTGAATCGTATGTTTCTTTGTTATGTCTCATGCTTTAAAATTACTCCCTCATGGTTTAGTTATTGAATTTAGTAAATAAAACCTAATAGTGGCAACGAACTGAACAACAAGCTAATTATGAAAAAGATAAATATAGCAACGTGATTTGAGACTGATTTCGTAGCGAATGTATAGGATGGTTGTAGCAGTAGGTGATGAAAGAACATAAGTAAAAAATCTCTCTATGGGTGACATTGCACTCCTGGAAGATGAGAAGAAACAATCCATTAGCCTCTAGACAATATCATATTTCCTATGTTGTTAGAATTTCCATAGTAGAGACACAGCTTGATGTCTTATTCCTTACAGTACTACATCAACTTTGCCTCTTAAGATATCAGTTACAGAATGATAATCTTAGAGTTAGATATGTTCTAACTACTGAGATGGATGACCGAGAGTGAAATGCATCACAGCCTGTCAACGGTTAAGATTCTGACCTCTCCAAAAGACTTCTGCTGTGGCCCCATAGAACTGTCCTTCAGGTGTGAGCAGATCTACCGCATCATGTGACCGCCACGTGAATTAAATTTTAAATTTAGTTTCCTTCAGATCTCGTAAGTCAAGGTGGGTGTTGTGTACCAGATAGCAGAACTCTTATTCAACGTGCGCAGTGTCATGTTAAGAGACTTCGAACATTTAAGAATTTTATTTGGAGCTCAGTTGTCAACCCACCTAGAGAGAAAATCCTTTCTAATTGAAAATCAGTATACCTATTATTGCAAGTAATTTAATATAATTTATGTTTCGATTTTTTCTTTGAGAATTCAGATATTACAATGAACGTTCATATTGTAACTTTGAATCCGTTTTTAGTACGCTGCATTAGGCATAAAATATATTTTGTTTCCTTACAAATTCAAATTTTGTATAATTATTCTTGGACGAATACTAATTTTTGTGCATAATATAATTCGATCTTAGGCTGTAAAGTAGTTTTTTTACCCTTCAATGCATAACAATTAAGTAACGAATACTGTGACATTTGTTAAATGTGATAAATTGTTATGGTTTAAAAATTCATGCGTATTTCCTGGTCAGATACTGGAAAAGCAAATATTTTACTGAAACCTTGCAAAAAGCTATATGAAATACAACGAATGAAGAAGATTACTCTTTCCTCTAACATATTATATATGTCAGAAACACACTAGGCAAAAGAGCATGAAAATGAGCTTTGACTAATAATGATACATAAAATTAATGACTTTGAATCATGCAGGAAAAGCCAAATGACAAGTCGTTACGCTAAAATCTTAAACTGTTTGACTTAGTCAGGGAATAAACATTCTGACTGGCTGTCACGGAATACTCGTGAATGGCGAGGAAACATTATATGGGAATGTTCAACAAGAGAGGATTTTCAAAATATTCTTGTATCTTCTGCTCGAAATTCTCAGATCAAAGCGCATTTATATTTCAGACGCACCAAGTGGAAAATTTGGTTAGATATCAAATTTTCCAAATATTTCGCAAAAGGTTGCCAAACTTATAGTTAAGTTGAATGGTTCCAAGGCGATCTTTTGTTTCGCAAAAACTATTTATTAGTTGTTAACAGTTAAAAACTACATAATTTTAGCAGATAAACCATGATAAATTAAGTATATAAAATTTACTAACACAAGAATTCAAATTTACAATATATGCAACACAAAAATATGAAAACAATTGCGAATATTCACCATGGGAATATGCAAAACCAATACATCTAATATGGATACAAATATTCGAACGGGTATTCGACTTTAACTATGTGCATGTAACTTTCTATGTCTTTCTCTATCTCTATCTATCTATCTATGGGTAATAAAGTGTGCGATTCAGAAGGAGAAGTTGTGAGATTGTAAACTCAGTGTCACGGTTATCATTTTCAACATTTTTTTTATTTATCTTCTAAATTAGTAATTTTACTAATTGAAACTGTAAAATAAAAGTGCCATATTTTTAGATGAAAGCTCGAGAACGCTTTAATCGCAATTTATAGAATAGATGAAATGTTTGAGGAAATTATGATGACGCGATGTTTACACAACACTATTATTTAAAACACTGTTGATACTATTTAAACTTTTTTCTTTCCAATTTGGTTTTAAATTTTACCACTACAGGTTTTCTTTATTTTATTATTAGAAACTTTTAGCTTCATAATTTAAGCTGTTTTTCTTTCGACCTCATCTTCTCACCTTAGTCATATGATTCCCATTTATCAGCATCAATGACAACTGTATTGTGATTTTGAATAAATAAATAAATAAATGTAGAATAAAAGGGAATATAAATCTACAAAACGTAGAAAGCTATCTAACACGAAGAAAACATAAATCAAACAACATGAAATATTCAATTATTGATCTTTCTCTATCTGTATATATACTTATATATATTCAAAGAGCGAGAGAGAAAGATGAGAGAAGAAAAGGATAAGAGAATGTGTATGCCATTAAATTCGACAATGATTAATATTAAAATGTTTAATTTTAACTTTACTTTTGTAGAATTCTATCTCCGCGTACAATATTATTTCCCTGAAGAAGAAATGGTGAATAGCTAAAAACATTGTGCAATGAAAAGGAAAAAATGTCTTGACTGGTATAAACATTCCAGGCTGTCTAAAATTGTATTCAGAGATCAGGATCTTTTGGTCTGGACGCCACTAAGGAGACAGATTTAGTAGCGATGTCAAATGAGCCCATACTCATATTTCTTTTATTCTGGGGGTTGGAAATATATTGCATTTCTCCAGAAGAAGCTGATTTATTCCCCTTAGGCACATATACATTTTTACAACATGGTTATTTTCTTGTTTGAAAATTCATGTACCTAAAATGAAGTCTGCAGCTAAAAACTGGTAACGAAATATTTTTGAAAAAATACAATATTCTTGAAATATAATATAATAAACGTCTGTTCGTCACCACTTTCCCTAAACGGCCACTTCTGAAAGTGATCAGTATCTCTGAGGATATAAGTAAACATCGTTATAAGTACTTGTGATATTATTTTATAGCATAATCTGCCCCTTTTATTAGTTTGATTATGCTTGAAAACTGAAATATTTTGATATATTAAACAAGAAATTACATCAAGAAATTTTGCTGCTAGAAAATAGAACTAATTTTGCAAGAAGCATTAGTTAAACTTATTGAATCATTAATTTTGTCCTTTCTCAGCGTAGTAGCAGTTTATTAGACATGTCTCATTCAAGTGTTATGATACAGTGCTCTTTAATAAATAATTCATCACATTCTTAATGGGTTTACATTATTTTTTACTTCCTGTATGTGTTATCCCTTAGCAACCCAGAACAGAAGCATCAGGCATTAAAAAATATGTTATAATTATATTCAAAGACGCCCTATTATAGCCTGAGTGACCACAATAACTCAATTGAAGATTTAACTACTAAATTAGATTATTTGAATATGGAAAAGCCGCGATGGCTATCTGCCTAAGAGGAAGAATGTCTTCGTACAGGACTCTTTAAGGAAGCCTAAGAGGAAGAATGTCTTCGTACAAGACTCTTTAAGGAAAACTGGCTAGTCTTCCCGCTACACATGGAGAAAATCTCGAAAACCAGTCATGCAGGTAGCCTGTTCGTTGAATTCGATTCAAAAGCATGTCAAACTACCAGTGTTCAATGGTTTTATCAACTCAGTCACTGGTGCAGGGATTTGATTAGAAATATTTTCATTGTTTTAATTGCTTAATTGGCGCTTTAATAACAAATTTGAATATAGCTTATATCAGAAAATTTATTTTATTCATGTTTTGTAACCCGAATTATTCGTATTTAAAGTAGAATATTCATAAAAAAATTATTTTACTCAGCTCTATGTGACATCAAGGATATAAATATCATTTCACATTTGAAATACTTCATTTTTCCATATTCATAAAATCATTTGGCAGATCATTACTTGAAACAAAATACGAAACTTACGAATTTTCAGTGATATCTTAGCATAGTGCATCGGAATTGTTAACACAGTAAGAAATAAAAACTTTCAATCATTATATCGAAATTCCAGTTGCGTTATATCGACGTTCCAATTTTACGAACAACGTTACAGATAACATTATACTTACCTTTTTCCACCGTCAATATTTCATGATTAAATTTAATGAAACTTAGCAATCTTTATAATTAGAATTAATATACGGACAGTATTAGTATTGCATGAGAGATGTTATAACTTCGCAACGTTCATTTATCGCTTGGTATGAAAAGTAAATGCTGAAGCTACTTTCCCACTTCCCCAAGTGCCACCTCTTGAAACCTTAATATTTTCTCTCATCATCACGGATTACCGTTTCTGGTTTGAATATTATTTGGCCTCACCAAAATGAATTACCAATGAATGCATTAAAATTTTATTATGCATAATGAATTATGCATATGCACATTATGCATAATTTATGCATAATGTGAATGAATTAAAATTTTTAAAAACAAATTTTAATTCATTCACCATCGCGAAAGGAAAGGGAGTAGGCCTTGTCTTCCAAAACTCCTTTCACGTATCATGAAACTAACTGGTTCAACCGGAATCTCAACATGTGCTGAAAAGTGATAGCGATGAAAATAATCGAAATGTGAGGTGAAGTTTCTTATAGCTTGTCTTCACACGTTCTGACATAACAAAAAATATTTGAGTAGCTTCAAAACTCGTTCGCTTTCTTTTTCTTGTTTTTGGAAGTTACTCATCTCTTTGATCGAAATTACTCATCTCTTTTGCAAATACGATAGTTCAGCTGTTCCATACTTGCGGATTTTGTTTTAATGTAGTGGGCTTGCATTTTTCGTGGCTTTACTGGTAATTCTAGTTTTGATACTAACTTTGTTGTGTACTAGATATGTTGCTATTAATTGTTCTAAGATTCCTAAACAGACACAATTTAAATTTTAAAAGAATGTTCTGTGTTCTAAAAACCCTAAAGTCTGACAACCACCCAGACCTCCAAAGGCTCGTCTAACATAACTCCAGGGAAACATAGGAAAACATAACTCCAGGGCGTCTTCGGGGCCTAGGCCAAGAGTCGTGATCATTGACCATGACGGGATACAATATTGACAGAGTTTTATTAGGGATAGCCACTGAAAGTGTATTTGGAAATCATGTGTCCGAAAAGCTATGGCGGCTGCTGAATATGCGTTTTGCTTACTAAATAACATATGTCCAGAATTATTATTTCAACGTTTTTTATTATTACATATTTATTCATTATTACATATTTTTTATTATTTTAACAAAATTAATTTATGTTTGATTTCTTTATAAATGATAGAATATTATTTACATATTAATAAAAAGGATTTGTTATTTTAATTACAAAAAGACGTATTTTTTAACCTTATATATTACGGCTAACTAAATCTGCTAGAATACGTTTCCTGATTAAGGGGATTATTATGTTCTTCTATTCTGAGAAGTACGACAAAGAGGAAAAGCCTAATGTATCCTCTGTTTGCATTTGATCACATTTCCAATTTCCTGTTGTTTGTGATTTTTCGGTCGGTAGGTTAATCCAGCCCTAGATCTATCGCTTAAATTATTTGGAAATCATGTGTCCGAAAAGCTATGGCGGCTGCTGAATATGCGTTTTGCTTACTAAATAACATATGTCCAGAATTATTATTTCAACGTTTTTTATTATTACATATTTATTCATTATTACATATTTTTTATTATTTTAACAAAATTAATTTATGTTTGATTTCTTTATAAATGATAGAATATTATTTACATATTAATAAAAAGGATTTGTTATTTTAATTACAAAAAGACGTATTTTTTAACCTTATATATTACGGCTAACTAAATCTGCTAGAATACGTTTCCTGATTAAGGGGATTATTATGTTCTTCTATTCTGAGAAGTATGACAAAGAGGAAAAGCCTAATGTATCCTCTGTTTGCATTTGATCACATTTCCAATTTCCTGTTGTTTGTGATTTTTCGGTCGGTAGGTTAATCCAGCCCTAGATCTATCGCTTAAATTAGTGAAGTCTAGCATTTTGAGAGGATTATCAAGTTGTGAGTTCGAATCCCGTTGAGTAGTTTTCTGGTTTTTCCCACCGAAAATAAACGTTTTACTGTTTCTGCATTTAAAAGAATTCGGTTAATAAAAATTAATATAAATTTTACAATTAACGTGTAATAATTTCGCTTATTTTATTAGTATCTGCAAAATATAATAATATTTATATCAATTTATAAAGTATTTTCCCCCTCCTTCCAGCATGGCTTCGTGGTGTAACGGTTGGCACACTCGGCGCGAGAAGTCCAGGTTCGAGACCCGACGAAGGCATTGCACATTTGTTAGATCTACTGTTTCAAAAAATTCTAATGACTCTATGGTGGCTCCCGAATTTTAAAAGGTGATGGTTAATCATTCTTTACCATCAGGATTCGGCGATATGATCCTTTAAACCCCGGTCGCCCTTTAAATAGGGGGAGTATATAAGGTATTTTCTCCCCCCATTCTGCACGCCTTCGTGGTGTAATGATTAGCACACTCGACGCGTATTTGAGAGGTCCAGGTTCGAGTCCCGGCGAAGGCATTGCTTATTTTTCATGTTTTCTGCTATCGAAAATATCCTAATGACTCTACGGTCATTTAGGTTTAATAATGACATCTTTCTGCTAACGAGGATGTTTTAGAATGAATATACTGAGATTATATTAAGGGGACTCATACAACTTTAACCCCATAAGATCTTCGAATAGGTGACTCTTGCAAGAATCGGGATAACTTACTTATTTTAAAAGCAATTACTTCCAACCTTTTACAGTTGACTACATAGTATAGCTGCTTTGTGAAATAGTCATTAGAAAGTTTTTGTTGTCACAAATATTTTTATAATTTAATCCGCTTTGTGACAACATTTTTCGTCATGTTTCACCCTTGCGCGCACAGTTTAAAACATTCTGTTGCATAATTTAATTCCATATTTAATATATAGCTTTTATAACATTTGGAAACACTGTGAACCTAAAATTCTAAAAATTTCATGTTAAATTTTTATTTTATTTTGAATTGAGTTTATAAAATATATTTTATTAAAACAATTTGTAATGTTTTCATCCATAAAATTTTTCAATATTAAAATATTCATCAGATTTTTGGTTCAGTTAGAAAAGAATGCCCATGTAAAGAATTCTATCAAATTCCAAGTATGTACCATTAGCCATTTTTCAAATATCATGCGCGCAAGGTGGAAACATGGCGAAATATTTTGTCACAAAGAGGATTAAATTACAAAAATATTTATGGCAACACAAACTTTCTGGTTACTAGTTTCCAAAGCAGCTGTATTATGTAGTCAGCTGTAAAAGGTTGGAAGTAATTGCTTTTAAAATAAATAAAATATCTCAATTCTTGCAACAATCACATATTCGAAGATCATGAGGGGTTTAAGGTGTATGAGCCCCCTTAAAGCAATAAAGTAAATGAATGGTTAATTACACATATTAGTTTTAAAGTAATTAAGTAAACTTCTGAATGTAAGCAAAATATCAGTTTAGGTATTCGTAACTATTTTCAGAATCTTTAAATAATAGAGTTATTCTAGAACTACGGTTTGAAGCATCTATCTGCCACACGCCACATGTAAATGAAAAATAAGTTATGCCAAAAACTCTAATCCTTCAGAAAGCATTAGCCTAACATGGAGATGACAGCAAAACATGAAAGGCAGTAACTCTTTACGCTCTAGAGAATGAAAGATCGGTGACTCTAAGGGGATTCAGAGCCACTTGAAGAAGAATGATATATATTTACCTGAGTAAATACAACGTCTGCAGATTACAATTCATCATTTCTGAAGTGACTTTAGAACTGAAGTAAGTGAATAAAAGAATGCCTGCAGCTTGTCAACAAATTGCCCTAGGGATTTCGTAAATATCTGAATAAAAAAAAATTACACATAGCTGAAACGAAGCATTCCAGAATATGGGTAAAACGTGCAGTTTATTTTTAGCCAACAATATGGTAATTCATAGATATTTTGAAGATTACTTCTATACTGGTTATGTTTATAATAAATTAGTATTCTCAGATTGGTTACTGCGGTAGATGTAAATAAATTATAAGATATTTAGTATCCAGATTTTTACAGAAATATTGCTTTAATACAAGTAAACATCCAAGTTTTGCCAAGACCGTGATTAAAGGAATATTTTAATTTTATATCGAACTGAGAACATTTGTATTAAGTAAAATATATGGCAGACGGCATTTCTGTACTAGTGCGAAGTAACTGGAAGAAAAGAGTCTTTTAATTGAATGAAAATGAGTTAACCCACCAACATTATATGTTTTTTTTCTGTGTTACACGTTTATACCATTTTGATTGTTTTAATTAAATGAGACTTATAGTTCACACACGTGGCTCTCTTGGAAATTCTTTGGATGCACCTTGTAAAAGACCAAGGAATTTTCAACAATTTTTACATATTTTGTATCAATTTTATTATGTTTCATTAATTTTACTGAATTGCTTTTGTTTCAATTGTTAATTGTTTTTGTTTTAATTTTGATACAAGTATTTTCTTTTATTGCCCACTTTCATGATCTAATTGTGATTTAATTATTATCACTTGATTATTTAATTAATCTGACAGAATATTGGATGATTTTAATAACATATATCAGTTTTTAATTTGAAAGTTCTCAACTTTAGCTTATATATATATTCCGACCCGAAATATAATCGATACAGTATCTAAAGTGCATGTTTGTTCAGTATTTTTGGTTCGAATGAAATACTAACGAGAATCTGGCCCTTTTTTTTTTTTTTTTTTTTTTTTTTTTGTCTAGGGCGCCCTAGACTTCTGACCTGACATTTTGTGATTTTTATTCTCTGCCGATTTTTTAAAGACACCGTACACATTGCTAACCTTACCCACCACATTCCACTACAGAATGAACAACTTCATGTTACATTATACTGTTACATTATAATTTGATATTACAGAAAATGTGTATATATAATTTCTGACATATGATATATAAAACATTCCTTTTTTCCCTTTCACATAATGTGTGAAATGTTTCTATATCATATATCTTACTCTATAAAAATGATTATTCTATCTGAATAAATAATTTGCATCGAAATCACTGACCAATTTTAAAAAACAACGTTTCCTCACTAATTTCAAGGCTTAAATTTATTACGTACGATACAACTAAACAAGTATAATACCTATTTAGTTATTTTTTATTATTTTATAAACATTATACATCATTTGATTTTTGAATTATTTATTTCTTCTTGTGCAGAATTAAGGAATTCTCTCGCATATGTAATGAAGTCCGGGAGCAAATTTTGAGATTGAAGGACTGCCATTCTTATTTTGCAATTTCGGTTTTATTGCGTCTGGTTGTAATGAACGTTTTCCATTAAAAAGTGTGTAAGGTCCCTCACTTGAAATTCTAAGTTAATGTTGGAAGTGAGGAACCTAGGAACTGATAAGCGAATAATCGCTAGAGTTCGAAGACAGGAAACAACAAGAGAGAAGGGTAAATAACCCTTTATTATTTCTATAAGATTTAACAAAACTCCGCCTGGGAGTGAACAAATAAAGTCCGCACTTTGGACTTGAACTTAAAAGACTAAGAATTAAACTAAAACTAAGATTAACTAACTAAGTATAGCCAAAGCTATCAAGGTTCAAAGAGAGTTGGTCCCTTAACCTATTTTACTACGAAGCTTAGCAAGGGCCTGAGTACGACCGAGCGTAAAACAGCTTTGAGAGAGAGAGCGGCCAAAAAAAGGCGAGAGAGAGCGGCCAAAAAAAGGCAGACGCACGTAGTTCAGAGACTCTGTTTCTCTCTCTGTCTCAGTAAGTAACTTCGTGGTTTAAATACCGCTCCTTCTCATTAAATATTCAGCAAATTCCAAAACTACGTTCTGGCCGGAACTAGTAAGTTGAAGTTAAGAATTTGACAGGAAAGGAACTTTAACTTAAAATTTAACTGTTAATAAAATTAACATAATCCTTACAAGTGTTCTTATTGGAGTTAGAAAAAACGACATGAAAGCAACACCTCTAGTGCGGGTAGTAATCACCACCAAATCAATGATTTTCTGCCAACGCTTTGGTAGTTTCTCAAAACGTTCGGACGAGAAACTTCGTGGCTGCGAGTCCAAAAACAGGTCAACTTCATTTCAGAAGTTCGGACGCCCTGTGCAGAATGGAAGATAGCACCAGCAAGATGTAGCTGCAGGTGTAAAAAAAAAAAGGTAGAAGTCCGAAGAAGCGATGTCGGGGCTAGATAGTGGGTGTGGCAAAAGATACACTTAGAGTCCGTGCAGAGTCCAGCCAGTGAACGCAAACACATGTGGTCTTGCATTATCTTGATGGAGCACTACCTTTTTGCCCCGGAACTCAATTCGACATTTTTCCTTGATAGCAGAGTCAACACGGTCTAGCATCTCGCTACACAACTTACACTCGAAAGTTTAACCTTTTGCAAGATACTCTTTGTGAATAATACCACGCAAATCCGACCACATTCAAAGCATGATCATTATGTTAGTCAAATTGCTCTTTGCGACGCAGCTGACGGATCCACTGGGAGCAGATCAATCCCCTTTTCGGCCTGTGTTGTTGAAGTAAATCCACCTTTCATTACAAGTGACGATCCAATCCATAATTTTGTCCTTGCGCTGATATTCGAGCAGATTAGTGCAGGCCCGAACACATCTGTACTTATCTGCTTGAGTCATCTCATGCGGTATTTAGAAGTTGGACTTGTACGTCACGTTTATGCGATGCATAGAGTGACTAATGAACATGGCACTAAATTCCTTAGTAATTCCTTAGCAAGCTCTCGAGTAATTGCATACTGGCTATCTTCCAAAAGTTCTCGCAGGCGAGCCTCATCACCATCAGTAGTTCTATTCTTGAATGTCATTATCCTTGTTTTTTTCGATACCTCCACAGTGTCATATGATACAACATTAGTATCTAAATGTATATGCATGATTTGGTGACACCCCGTAATGAATGTTTTTTAACAGGACTGGAAGTAAATGAAGGTTCTACTCTGGTAGCGTCATAGTTCCATTTCAGACGCCTTACGCTTATGATAACGATATTTGTTTACAAACTTCACAACATAATGTTCTAAAGCAAGTCTCTCTCTTTCAAATGCCCGAAATCATTTAACAAAACATGATTAAACGTGCCAACGCTAACTCTTTGCTCAGAGGATATTTGCGGTGGAGGGAAACTTTCAATAAAACTCGATACTTAATCTACACTGCATCACTGCTAATGGCTCTTCCTTGCAACAGCAAGGCTTCTTAATAAAGTACATTTGCGAAGCGAAACCATCCTGATTTTACCCAAAAGCTCTCAACGTTATTTGCATCGAAAAACGCAATGCTCTCTTATTTTTGCCTGAACATTGCCTGGGAATTTTGACATTTTTGCCTGGGTTCTCCTCTGTCACAAGAAGTTTTTGGCTCGTTGCCATATCCCAGAAACAGTTTGACCAGCACCTCTTTTATTTTATCGATAGTCGCTGTAACATCATGCATAGATCTGTTACTAAATGCTCAGCCGCGGTAAGATAGCTTCTCCGCAAAGCAGGTTTAGGGTTTCCAGAAATTGGAAAAAGAAGAGAAGGTAGAATTGATAGATTTGGCGCGAAATCGCTCATTTGGCGACAAAATGTACAGCGGGGTGAGAAAACCGTTTCAGATTTTCCTGTCGATGAAAAATCTGAAATGAATGAATATTCAGACTATGATATGAAAAAGAGAAATGCACCTGAGAACTACAGCAAAAACGTATTTATCCCGGATATAACTCAAGGAAAAGCCTGAGACTGAATTTCATTCTGAACTTTAATTTATGTAATTTAAAATTGTTATGTCGTTAATTTGTGTATGTAACTTGTAAATAGTGCAAACATTTGTTGCTCTTATCTTTTTGTTTCCTTTATTTTCTTTCTTTTTTTTTTTTTTTTTTTTTTTTTTTTACCTTTTGAATTTGGCTTCTGACCAAGGCTTGTATTTCCCAGGACGTACAGTCCTCGGGAGGGAGGCAGTGTTACGAAATGCCAAGCTGCGGAAACATAGATTACCCGGAAAGCGGGATTAGGTTTGCCATAAAACGGCAAGGGAAATGGCAAGGTTCCAGATTTGTAACGAAATCCCCATTTGGCGACATTTTATGACAAAATTGGAGATATGCCATAGAAGGAACGAGAACATTCAAGAACGAATTTTTACCGGTTTGCCCCAGAGCCCTACCTGTACGCGGAGTAGGAGTGTGTCGTGAAGTATATCATGAGTTCATCGTGAGAGTATCTATAGTACGTTGAGTTCAGTAGTAGGGTCTTGAGCTGCGAGACGACCGAATCGAGTCGGGAGATGTGCTTCAGTGCTCTGCAGTGAAGCTTTCTTCACCGTTGTAGCCTGGAGACTGTGTTGCTGATTGTATCAGCGTCTTGATCGGAGTTTGAACGTGCAATATTTTCTTTAATTATCTTTGCATGAAATCCCTATATAATAGCATTTATTTTAAATATTAATTTAAGACGTAGGCTTCTAAAAGTGGGTTGGAGTTCTCCGAAAAACCTTATAGTCCTAAAGAATCTGTGAGTCGATACATTTTGAAGACCATTGCTATAGAGAATTGAGTCTTCTACACTTGCCAGGTGGTCTTTTCTTCATACGTCCATAGCCTTATAGAAGGAAGTTATGGCATGGGTACGAATTTGAAGCTCTCAGAATTGTTTCCTGCTGTCGCTATGGATTTGATTAGGCTGTCAATGTCCTTGGTGACAGCAGAAATTCTGGCATTGATTTTTGTTCTACAGTAGGGTTTCCTCTTTCTCCGATTTGTTTTTCGATAGCAGAAACTCTTTTTTCGATTTGTTTTTCGGCACCAGAAACGGTTTGTTCAGTTTCTCCAACTTCATTTGAACTACATTTATTCTGCCTTCAGCAGCCTCGAAATTTTTAATATTATTGCAATAATTTCGCTTTTCATTTCCTTTTGTTTTGCTTCAATGTTTTCTTGAGCTGACTTTTCCATCTTTCCTCAGCCCGCATCTATCTTCTCTTCAACTAATTTGACGGCACCTTCGATCTTTTCTTGGCCCGCTTCCCTCTCCGCTTTTCTTGAACTCCTTTCATCTCGACTTCAAAGGAGTTGATGGCCCCTTCCATCTTTTCGTGGAATGCATCTGTTCGTAATATACTAAATGCACACAGAACACAGATAGCTCGATAAAATTTATTTTCTTAAAAGAAACAATTTTCAGTTCTTGAAAATTTCACAAAAGTACTTCTGCAGCTCTTGTCAGCATGCTAGAGCACAATCAGTAATTACCACTTCAAACTATTAAAAGTATTTAACACAAAGTAATGCGCAGCGCGAAGAGCGAAGCTCGCACAGAGATCTTTCAATGCTCCGAATTCAATTCTGATAAAAACAGAGAACTGATGGTCTGCCGGGTCTTATATCGTCCCCGTCCGCCGAGAAGTTGCAAGTACCTTTGTTTTCTCGAAATTGTTGGAAGGCATATACTGTTATAGTTGGTTATAGGGACGGATACAGTTACATGTAGGGATCAGACAATTACAACTATAAAGAATTTGGACCAAAATGTTACCAAATGATAGTCCCGTCTGACGACTTACAGCGATTTCTTGACAAATTTGGGGACAAAAATGATTTGCGAAAATTATCATCAGGTTGGCGGCTGAAAACCCAGCCATTTACTTCAATGTTAAATAGACTTGCCAATGAAAAATTATTTCTCAGGTGGAGCTTCGATTTTTGAGGCATTTCGTATTACAGTATGCAAGACGTACTACATTTATAAAGTTTGAAGTTAACTCGTTCCAGAAACTTGGTAAAGTCATTAGGTTTTACTGATTCAAGAACGGGAAAAATATACAATGCCCTCGCCGGAATTCGAATTCTGGATATCCTGAATACTCGTCTAGCGTGATTTTTTTTATCTCAAGCAAAATAATAATTTTTTTGCATTGATTGTCACGTTTATGTGTTAGTTTCGTATACTAACTACATCTTATACTTCGCACATTACAACTTAATTTTGTTTTCTTCTCGGTTTTTAATGAATTATATTTATGTAGTGGGATTTAATTTCTCATTTATTTTATTTATTTTACCAAAATATTATCCTCGTTGTGACATTTTTAACAGTTTTTCTTGCCATTCGTTTTCATTGGCAAAAGGTTTCCAGTCACAACCAACGTTTAATTTTATGCAAATATCACAAAATTCTTGAAAAAGTTATGTAACGTCCTTGCTTTGTGTCCAAACTTAAGGTAACAGGGTTTGTTTTCTCTCGTTTTCGGTTGGCCAACATAAGATACTTCGTTTCCGCATTATGTTTGGATACCACTTTATCCTTTTTTGAACATTAAAACAATCCATTCTTTCATGTGAGAATTATGTCTGGGTTCATTAGAACGTTTACATTTTCCCAAAATGTTACATTAATACAGCTGTAAAAGCATACACTCATTAAAAAGTTGTTATATTAATACTATATTTCAAGATGATAGGCAAGTTAAAATCGTAAAATGATTAAGAATGAGAGGAACAGAGACTGATCTTGTTAAATATATAAATGCTGTAAATTAATTTCCTCTTCCATGAAATAATGTGCAGTTTCCTCCTGTGTGAAAAACATCTTTGATGAAAATAATACTTTTAAAGATAGTCAGAGCTATACCTCTTCTCTTATTTATAAAAATCTCTTATTATATTATTTATATACTATTCTATCACAAAGATAAAAAATATTTTAAACTTATTAAAAGTGATTTTTGTTCACTTGGTGTGAATTATGGATTACGTAGCACATTCGCAGCTTCCACTTTGTACAACGTATTTGCTTTTCCCGATAGTATATTTCCATATTTGCTTTTTAAATCTTACAGATTAGATATAAAAGTAAACTTTTACTTTTATATCTAATCTGTAATCTAGATATAAAAGTAAAGTTTTACTTTTTGAAGTAAAGTTTTACTTTTATATCTAATCTGTAATCTAGATATAAAAGTAAAGTTTTACTTTTTGAAGTAAAGTTTTACTTTAATATCTAATCTTTTCAACCGCTTTTATAGGTTTTGTGTATTATATCACCCATTGAAAAGCAATTCATTATTCTCATTTTATTTTTTAGGATAACCGCCAAATCATAGTACTATTATTTTAAGGCATTCAGAATATGAATATTACGTATAGATATTAAAAATAAAGAACTATTCTATATTTAACTAAATTATACTATAAGAACTAAACTATAAAAACTATTCTATATTTGCATTTTCTAGACAAAATAGATGAAATACATATTGTAAACTATTAACTGAATTTAAAATTATGTTACGGCTGACAGTTTGATGAAGAACCGTATCTCTTGATCTATTCTGAATTTTCTACGTATCGTTTAAGAAGAATTAGAGCATAAGTAATGCTTTAATGATCTGCGTCTCGAACACATCAAAACTGATTCAATTAAATTACTACTCTCAGTATCTAAATTCTGGTAGGTATTACATGAAATTTGAAGAAGCATGATACAATAGCAAATGATTTCGTACTTCAAAGCGCTTATTTTTCTCAAGCCAAATATTCCTCCCATTTGTTCCTGAAGTTATTTTAAGAAATAATAAATTTCTTTCACAAAATGGAAAGGTCCCTGAAAATGAGGTATTTAATAGGAAAGGTAATCAGAAAATTCTTGTCCGAACTTAAGCAGGCTGTAATGATAGGACTGTTCGGCATCTTTAACACAATGATCTTGGAACCCTTCTATAACAGCGCATCAATAGCTATAAAGCGAGTATTTTGGAGAAGTAAATAGAATATGTGGAAGAAAGTTAAGTCATTTCATGAACAATGCGAGAGGAATGAACGTCTGATTGAAACTACTGAAGAATACTTTGCATCAGTTTATGAAGTACTTAGTTTCTACGGGTAAATCAGCTAAAATACATTTGTAAAATGCTATAAAATAACATATATCCAAAACTCCTTGCATGTTAATATATATAATTATTCAGTCATTTACCATCGAAGCTAACAACATTTCTGAACACATTACCTTTCTAAGGGAATGCCGATCTTCATAAAATAAAGTATGTGATTTAAAATACTTTTATAGTTTTGTAAAAAGAAATATTCATGGCGTAGGCTGAAGTTTCACCAGCAAAACATTCGTTATTTGCTTCACGTTCGCTGGAATCTAATCACAGATTTAGATTTAAGATTAAAAAATAGGCGGGGGACCCTAGCATAAATTAATAGACATTATTAGCGTTGTCTTGTCAGTTGATTTCGGAACTATTTCCTGGCAAATGTACTGGCATTTAGTTCGGTTCGCAGAACCATCGTATAGGTAAATTTCCCTCAGAACGCACTCCACGAAAACGTATCTAACACTATCTAAGTGCAGATAGATGCCTGGGATGTTGCCATAATTAAACAACTACTGCATGGGGACTTCAGGAGCTAATGGTATTTATGATTGAATTTGTAAACTACGACAAAAGTCTTGTGAAGGTTTTAAAACAACCTTTTTATTTAAACAAGATATTGCACATAATGGCACGAGTTTGTGCTTCAAGTAAAATGCAAATTAAAATAAGAACATTAATTCAAATTAAACGTCGATCCGTAATCTAAGACTATACAGTTAATCACTAAGCTCTAAGCTGTCTCAATAACTTATAGGTGCGATGAATTCAAGTATTGCCGGCAAGAAAATGCAAAAACATACTCTCTTAAGATCAAAAAAAAAAAAAAAAAAAAAAAAAAAAGTCGGCTTAAATACACAACCAACTGATTTGCATTATGGTGAAGAATATTTCCTGTCCTGGTGGGTATGCTCGTAATCGAGTCTTATTGTCGGGGAAGATTAAGCGCGAGTATTACAGCTAGTTATAGGGCTATTGATGTCTTGGGACCGAATAATTCCAAGCTTTTGTTCTATTATTGAAATCTAATGGACTAGATAGTATAGAAGCAATTTTTATTCAATTGCCAATTATCGATATGCTGTCCCCTCAAGTTCAATTTCCATCGTTTTATCTCTGGGAAGGTTAACAGCCTTTTTTCCCTAGAAATTTGAGAAACGAATTCAAATCTTGAAATGTCTTTGACCCTCAAGAAGTACCAAATTAAAAAATTCCAGAAATTAGATATTCATGAGCAGGTTAATTCTAGCAATCAGATAGTCGTGTTTTCAATGCGAGTCAATGAACAGTTCCTTAATCATAGTTAAAAAAGTTACTGGCAAAAATGTGTCAGGATGGGGGATATGTTTGTGAATAAAGCTGAGTTTTTCGTTTCGTTACGGTTATTGTTCCCTGAATTATTTTTAATTTGTGTGTCAGCTTTGAAAATATTACGTTAGAAAGGGGGAAAATGTTATCTTCCCTTCCCTTACAACAGATTTTTATTGATTCAGATAACATAAACCAGCAGCCAAATTTTACTAGTCCTGAAAAATTTGAAAATGTAACTCTCTTCTAAATTAAACTCTGAAACAGTCAAGGCAAAGGGAAAAACGTTCAATAGAAGGATTTATATTACACTAATTTGCATTTTTATTATAATCCCTCTTGTTTACACCTCAATAAAATGCTAAATGCAATTTGTCACTCAAACGCTCGATTACGTCCTAATCCTACAGAGCTTTTTAATCAAGGAAATAGCCTAGTGATTTAATCCCTGTGATGTTTTCCTTATCTCAACAATACTCTAAATAAGCTTCTTTTATGGACAAAATGTAATGTCTTTAGAAGAATCAACATCATCCTACAAAATACAAGCTTTTCCAGATTCTGTTCTTTTCAGTTTTGTATTTTCGGTGTGATTTTACAGAGGGAAGAGTTTCAGGATGTATACGGAGTCAAATTTCGTCGCGAAATTTATTGCATCGTTTGTAAGAAATGCTCGGCAGTAAAAGGAAATCGTGACCCGGGGGAAAACAGAGAGAATGCTAGTCCGATCAAACGTACGGTATCAAAGAAAAATAATAGGGAAAACGCAGAAAAGACTCACTTTCTCCGACCGCTGAAAAATGACGCCTGCAAAGTTCGAAATGAAAAATTTCTCTTGTCCGGAGTATCTGGCGTTGGTTGACAAAATTGGAAAGCAAAAATTTAAAAAGAAAACACTACAGTCACATTTTTTTTTATGACCTGACACCTTACATCTGGTGGTCGGTGTTTTAATTTTAATATACATTTGTACAAAAATACAGCTTGTTTCAGATATATACCAGAAAATTAGACAAAAATGCTATCAGTACATAGATAGATGCCAATTTTGATTGATATAGTCTTAAGAAGTGCGAAGAAATCCAGATTTTTGATGATGCGTTGAATTAAAGCGGGTGATTTATTCTTGTTAGTATTTGTTTAGGGTTTCAGAAGCAAAATTTGCATTAAAAGTGAAAAATATTTATAGTGAAGTAATTAAAAGTTATAGTTTTAATTATTTTTATTTATTTCTTTTATTTTATTTACTTATTTTATTTTATTTTGTATTTTATTTTACATTATTTACTTCTTTTATGTTATTTATTCATTTTTTGTATTTTTATACAGACGATGTCCGCTGGCATTTTGCTAGCGGTGAGAACAATTTCTGGTGTGCAAAATTTAAGGACAGACAACAGTCCACGTGATGACAAGTGCAAACACAAACGTTTTCGTTTTACTAGATCCAGATAAATTGTTTATTGTGGTGAACATATACGGAGGATTTTTTTACTTGGTCGTGTCACTGGTAAGCTGGGTAAAGGGGGCTGTGTAAATAGCACACCAGAGGATTTTGTATCACCCATGTCATCACATCTCATGCATAGACCTTCAAAATGGCATGTGGTGTTGTCTAAAAGACGTTAGAATGAGTGTCATTGGTTTCTCAAGTAAACTATTGCAAAAATTTAAAATCATACTATGAAGTATTTCTACCGCCTTCTTAGCGAGCCTTCGTTGTGTAGTGGTCTGCACGCTCACCGCGTAATTAAGAGGTCCGCGGTTCGATTTCCGGCGAAGACGTTGCTAATTTTTCATCTTGCCTACTTCCAAAATACCTAATGTCTCTACAATACAAACAAAAAAGTTCGATAGAGGACAACAGAACATATTACAAATTTACTGCATGTTGCCACAGATTGCACCGTATCCTTGTTCATCTTCGATAGATATAAAGGTGAACATTTACCCGACAGAATGAACTTTCCATCCCTTTAAATCGATTATCAGCCACATCGTTTGCAATTATTAAGGACCACCAAAGTGCTGCTGTGTGGGATAGGGCACTTTTCACTGAGAAGAAGAGCATCCATTTTTGAGAGTGATTCTAGACACTAACTAACCTGGAGGAATGTGGACACAGGACTTCGCTAGGCAAGCAGCAACAAAAGACAGCAGTATGGAAGGGCAACTCTTATGGCTTCTGGTGTCACAATACTCAGTGGTCGTACTGAGCTTCATATTTTTGGTCAAGATATCATAATGTGAAACCTCCACTGCAGTAAAGTCATTCTTCTCAGTTGGTGCCTTTCCCATTAATTCCGTTTTCTTTTTTATGGACGATAATGAACGGAATATTATACGAGTACTGTGTAGAGTCATTAGGTTTATGGATGCACGAGATATGAAAAATGTGCATTGCCGTCGCCTGTATTCCAACGCCAAACATCCCAATGCTAACCAGATGTGCTACCAATTTATGCCATAAAGGCATTCAATAAGGAGAAGAAGATACATTATAAATGAATTATTGATATGTGAGTTTATTCCTCGTATGGTTTTATAGTTGCCTAGATCTCGGCCCTACAGAATTGGATAGCAAAGCTTTTGAGAGAAGTCTTGTGGCGCGCTCGAAGCCACTGCACAGTATCATTGTCTGAAAAGAGTACTTGCATAGAAGTAGCTTTTAATTAATTTCTTATGAATAGCTTATTGACAATCTCCACTTAAACAAAACTGTTAAGGAGCACGTTATTCCCTACTAAGCCTTTCATCCATCTATAGAACAAATGCATCTATAGGATAATAAGATGCTCTGCAACTTTATCCTACCCAATCCACTATTTTAATATCTGTATTCCTTTCATACGTGTGTTTTTCGCGCATTAATTAATATGTACATTATTTTCTGCAGAAATGATTCTTTTTTGTTCCTACTTCTCCACTGCAGAAGATATTGCCCCCAAAACTGGCTGACACAAAGCTGACGAAAGTAAGTAACAGCAAGACGCGGCTGCAGAAGCTCTCATGTAAACATGCAAAACCGTCAGCTTAAATACACAGAAAATCTAATATACATTCTGATGAAAATTATTTTCAAAAAATCAAAGTGAGGATTATGGAAAGGAGAAGTTATAGTAAATTTTTAGAACATAATAGCTGTTAGTTAACATAAAATACATTACAAATGGATTGAACCTGAAGAAAGTATTCTTGCACCTTTGAGCCTGATATTTTGTAGACGTCACAAGAATAGCTGTCTCCACATCCGAAATTTCGACTGCATAACTAATTAAAACTTAAACATTGACAGGCTGTCATTCATTTCTTAGAGGTAGGAGATAGATACACTTTTGCTGAAAACTGTATATTAGAAAGTAAGTAAAAATAAGGTTCTGTAAGTACATTTTCTCAAACACTGTTTTAAATGGATCGCATCATTTTTTCCATCCACCAAAACATGGTAAATATTTATTTGCTATGTAACTTTGCTCTATAATTAATGGTTTAAACAAATAAATGTTTAAAAATATGCAAATATTTTCTGTAACTGTAACAAAGCGCTCATGTTTAGATTACATTGAACATTAGTATGATGGTTTTTACAATTCACTTCTCGATTACATATATAACATATGTGAATACCTAATAGATACATTTTTCTTGTAACCGAAATTAAGTTTTTAACAGAAAGTAAATTATTTTTTAAAATTTTCATAATTAATGTAAAATCCTAATTTTCAGTAGCCATGTAACAGCAGTTGAAAAATGTTGAAGAATTCAAGCTTTTAAACACGCTTTATGAGGTTGAGAATATCACTTCATAAGAAAACATTCAGTATTTTTCCTTAGGATGCCTATTCCAAGGGGAGAAAAGGTTTCTAAATTGGCTAATAGTCAACTAATTTCTAATTTGGCTAATAGTCAACTAAGAGAAAAGTCCAATCAAATTAACTTTTATACTTGTGATATTTTAATTTCACATTAGTTAATAGAGTTATTATTATAACACACTGCTTCCCATTAAAATTGATGCATTATGAAAGAAACGTATTGCTATGCTTTTCTTTCCTAAACTTTGCCTGACAGGTGGGATATTCAAATTGATAGTATATCACATCATACGCAAAATACGCATGAGAGTAATGCCTGAAACAGCATTAAAAGGCTGATTGGAACGATGGTTCGGAATTCGCATTTGTTTGTTACTTTTCTGTTAGAAGGCTTATTATGCCTCGTGTAAGGAGAAAGATCCTATGCCAGCACGTCTCAGAATTCGATCGCGGAGGAATCATAGCCCACCGGAAATGGATTATCGTAACACATATTTGAAGCTGACGGTGATCAAGATCCAGTGACTGCTATAAAAATTTGCAATTGATACGTCCAGGAAAGGCACATAGAACGACGTGTGGACTCTCATTAGCCCCACTTGAACAATGCTCGAGATGACAGATATGCTGCCCGCATTGTTATTGGGAAACACAAATACTATATCACGTATCCTAGGTTAGGAAGCGGCATATCTTGCACAGCACCAAGCATATATGTACATATGTTACGACGACGATTGCAACGCTGCGGATTTTCAGCAAACGATCGTTTCTTAGTTTACCAATGATGCTACAGCACAGGAAATAGGACGTACAATGATATTTTCAACGACCTTATGGACGAACCAATAGCATAACCTTGTTATTTTTTATTAATCACGCTTACAGAAGCATGATGATCGAGAAGAATGAAAGCTGGAAGCTCGATTACAAATCACTATATGGGCCAAGCTTCTGGGTGTACGTCATATTGGTCGTTAGGATCCACATCTGCTTATTTGACAATTTACCGCTAGGTTACTGTGCTTTTAGTGCCCGATGTTTCCGTATCTTTGAGCTTCTGACTTTCCAGCTTTTAACAGAACAATGCGAGAAACATATGTTGCCCTACGTTTCCCTAATGAAGTTACAGGTACAAATAGGCGAGACACTAGAATTCCACCTGTGGTCATATATGTTTAGTCCCACCGCATGAACTGTGCTGCTTAGTCCCACTTTTGATGGAAAAACCATGGAGATAGTCAGAGGGTCTCCCACCTCTCTTCCTCTACCAAGAAAACCACTTGAGTGGACTTTCGTCTCTCCATTATGAGTTCTCTCCATGCCGCGCAGACACTATACACTTACAAACATCCGTACCTTGCCCGAAATTCGAACCCGGACCCATCAGTACGTCAGCTGACGTCGTAAGTACGATACCGATCAGGCGGCTTCCTCAACATACAGGGTATTCGACTTCTGCTTCGGCCAGCCCCTTTACTAGATCTTTCAATATTTGAAAACGTTCGTTGAATGGTTGCAGTTAAAGTGACACTAAATACTGATCAGCAAGTATGACAGATGAAATCTAGCAGCCAAAGCAGCCGCAGATTCCCCAAGGCCCGTAACTATCATGCGATATCTGTTCCATATTAGCCCCAAACCACAATACCTGTAACTATCATGCCAAGTCAGTTCGATACCCAGCCCTGTAACTGCTGTTATTTTTGTCAGAAATACATGCTCGGTATATTGATTTATTCTTGTTCTTGTACGTTAAAATAACTTGAAATTTTCATTATTTCATCCTTCTAACATGATGTATTTTCAGAAAAGTATGATTCCGCTAACTGCTTTTCTGCATGGTGTAGTAGTTTTAATGCCCTATAGTGTACTATGTAATACACGTTTTGATTTATGTTTTTGTGACGTTTCAGAACAAATAGCAAGTGTAGGATAAAAATATCAAGAATAGTAAATGACATAGTCTTTTCAAAACGCTGTTAATGAATACCATTATGCAGATGTAGTATTAAACACCGCAGAAAAGTTAGGAATACTGGAGTGAGATTTCATACAAATGTTCTCTGTATGCTCGCTGCGAATCTAACATTGCTTTTTAAATAACGTGACTAATACGGTACACTGGATGAGTAAGTGACAGAAATGTTCTTAATTCTTTACACCATTTGAAATTAATCTTACATATCCTGTTAGCCATATTTGTGCTATTTCAGTCGAAGGAAATATGTGAAGTTATGCAATAAAACACTGTTATAAGCTCTTATGCGTTGACGGAACACTTGTTTCTTGTTTTTATATTTTATGTAATTTGTTTTAATTACTATGACCTATTTCGTCTTTAAATTAGCGAGTATCATTTCTATATTCGATATTCAATAATTATTTCTATTTCTATATTCGTTTTCAGAAACGTAAGTGCTTCTCTTCTTTATTGGCGTTTATCGAAAATTCTCAAAGTAACTGAAGTTTTACATCCTAAATTAGAGAGCCAGAAGGATTTATCAATTTTATGCATGTCGCTGGGGGGTTTCAAGCCATTTTCATTGAGTTATGGGGAATATTATCCCAGTTCGGTCTGGAGGAACCTTAGAAATTTTGATACTACGAATAGCAAGTGTTCGCAGGGAATGCTGGAAGCATTTTCTAAATGAGGTTTTAGCAATTGTGCATTTTCTATGTACAAAAATCTTAATTCTTCTCAAGGCAAATTTAATTTTATCGACATATAAATATCGACATAGCTCTTTGCTACAGTAATTTAATGTAATAAAATAGTAACTCATGTTTCTGAAGATTATATATTTACGAAAAGATAAAGAACTTTCAATAACGAATAACCGTTTTCAATACCGGATATACAGTGACTACCAATAAGTATTTGGACACCCATGCAAATGACGATATCTGCGGTCCTAAGGTACGTCACGGACTCCGCCGGTATATATCGTGTAAGAAACAGCATCGGCTTTAGTCGCATGCAACATGCCTCGCAGTTCAGAGCTCTCTGATTTCGAGAAAGGTATAATTATCACTTTCACAAATGTGGCCGATCCTTAAGGGGCATATCTGGCGATCTGAAGTACCCAAAATCCACAGTGGCCTATGTGATTAAGTGCGTCAGACCAACGAAACTGGGAGATAAAGACCAACGAGTGCTGTCCAGAGAAATTTGGAAGAACCTCACCCAACCGATGGCCCTCACCCGCGAGGAGTTTCAACAGGCATCCGGGAGTATTGTTTCAATGAATACCATCCGTAAGAAAGCACATCTGCTTGGTTTTCATGGTCGTGCTGCTGCCCATAAGCCTTTGATCATAAAGTCCAACCGAGCTGCTCGGTTAATGTGGTGCAAAGCACATCGAAATTGGACCATAGATCAGTGGAAACGGGTTCTTTGGAGTGACGAGTCAAGGTTCACCCTTTACCGTTCGGATGGCAGGGTCTGGGTCTGGCGTCTAACTGGAGAATGTCTCATGCCAGAATGCATTGTGCCAACAATCAAGTTCGGCGGAGGTGGAATTATGGTCTGGGGGTGTTTCTCCTGGTATGGGTTGGGACCCTTGGTCTCCATTCATGGTAAACTCAACTCCGATGCCTACTGCACTATTTTGGATGACAATGGGCTTCCTACGTTGTGGTAGTTTCATGGGTTGGACCCCTGTTACTTTCAGGACGACAATGCCAGTTGTCATGTTTCGACGTTAACCAAGGCTTGGTATGGTGCCAATGAAGTTCATCGAATGGACTAGCCTGCCCAGAGTCCAGACCTGAACCCTATCGAGAACCTCTGGGACGAGTTGCATCGCCGAATTCAGGGGTGCACTACCCGTGCAAAATCGGTGAAGGAACTTCTATGTCTTCTCCAAGTCGAGTGGAAGAAAATACCACTAGCTGTCATACAAAGACTTGTGGAAAGTATGCCCCGGAAGGTCCACGCTGTAATTACTTCTCGTGGAGGCTCTACCAACTATTGATTTTGAATAAAGTTAGTTTTTCTTTTCTATCACAGGTGTCCAAATACTTATTGGTAGTCAGTGTATTACTCGCTTTGAAGTGTTCCTCTGAAAATACTGTTAGGACTTGTATTTCTCTTCATTTGCTTTGGAAACATGGAATGCCCTGAATAAGAGCAGGGAGCTCACTCAAGCTATGTTCAAGATTTTTGTATAACAGACGACACAAGCAAGAAGGGTATACGAAACCCTTTCTTTTCAATACTTTACAGGCACTTCCGAATTTCGGAATACAGAGACCAACCACTTGTCTCAACGCTAAGAATATAAAACTACTAACTAAAACCCTAACTAAACCCTAACTTTGAATTATTATACAAATGCCTAGCACTAAGACTGGCCTTTATTTTAAAAGGGTACGTTTGTATTACGCCGAGCTGCTGAAACTACAATACGTTTGCAAATATCAAGAGGGCTAAACCTCTGGCCTTAAAGGCAACCAGCAACCGAGTGAAAACTCGTAAAACTGCAGTGGCAAGCGGCTTCCTTCCTAAAACTCCTTCTCTCTCCCGCTTGGCAAAAAGCCAGAACTTAAGTACTTGGGCGTTAGCACTTGCATAAACAAGTTAAAGCATTTAATTCTGGCCGGAAGTAGAAAATTAGAGGTGATAGTACAGTTTTAAAATAAAATAAACGTTAGTAAAACTTAGGATTCTTACATTATGAAGCAAAACCGTCTTTGCTTCTTTTCAAGGAGTTCAGATTTTAATAATAAGAGCTTGTCACCAAGAAAATAAATTTTGCCTGCATTCGGTCTACTGCTTTTATTTGTTTGTTAGATGTAATGAATAATTTTAGACCAACAAAGTTTCAAATATATTCAAATGTCTCTATTTCTTTAAAAGCATATATTTAGAAAAAACTTTTCAGAAACAGGTATAAAAATCAGGAACACGAATTAAATAACTAAGTAAAGAGAAGCAAAAACAGCTTGTGCTTTTAAATGTAATTTATGAAAAACTACTTTTTTAGTTTGCTTAAAGAAAAACAAAATACCATGAAATCATTTGTCCTATTACTGATAGAAAAGGAATGCAGTGTCTTGCTGTAGATAAGTCAATGAATCCTAATAAAACAAATCGATGCGTATCACCCCAAACGATTACGAAGAATAATTGTCTGAAAGAAATGCATTAGAATACTTCAGAGGAATGTACAGTTATTCCAGTTTGAATATCCATCCCCAGCGTATTTTTAATGAGCAACGAGATGGGGGTGACTGTTGACCATTTGTATTCCTTTTACCACAAAGCATAGTCATCAATATCAATTTCGAATGTTGTGCATTCTTTTCATTCTTCAATTTCAAGTGCGCTTTTTCTCCAAATATATTATCTACTTCCTCTATCTTCGAAAAAGGAAATGGAATATTCATGAAATCTTTGGATTCCCGAATTTGGCAGAATAGATATTCAGACCGACCCTGGAGATTAATTCTTAAATAGCTTTGGGTGATTTTTGTATGCAGTATCTAATAATTTAAGTACAAAAAACTTAAAAGTGAGAAA
The DNA here is from genome assembly GCF_044657685.1 of Stegodyphus dumicola. Lineage (NCBI taxonomy): Eukaryota > Metazoa > Arthropoda > Arachnida > Araneae > Eresidae > Stegodyphus > Stegodyphus dumicola. The sequence continues at coordinate 162,291,327 of NC_140781.1, read as the reverse complement.
TTATAGGCAATTTGTTCATTATTTATTTTTCGAAGACATAAAAGTCTTTTTCGCTAGTCGAATAAAACAATGCATACCTGCAATGTGTCATATCATGCTTCGTTATATTTTACTTTTACTTTTATATTATGATAAAGAATGTAAATAGCATTATTAGCCTTTAAACTTATTAATCATCTGTTCCTTTGATAAGCTTCTAATTCTAAATTTCCAGCAAGTATTCATTTCATTCAGTTTTTGCAATCCTTCCTTCTTGTCTGCACTGAAGTGCTCAAAATGTCCTTTCATACCAAATTTAGTAGTTAATCATATACTCACGGCTTTTGGAAGTCATGATTAATGTTGCTGTAATCTGCAATATTGCTGCAATCAATAATCTGTAAATATTTAAATCATTTTATTGCATTGCTGTATTATTTACTTATTTATTTGTTTATTTTATATTATGGTCACATATATTTGTATGTAAGTTTTGTTACTTTTATATAATTGTTGATTTTGTTGTTCTGAAATGAGCAAAGTTCAGAATGTGAAAACAGCTCAAGAAAAATTTTAAATATGCTCCTCACGGGTCCTTTCGATAGCAACTTTCTCGAAATTTCTAGAAGCCTCTCTACACCAAACCCTTTCTAGTCTCTTACGTAAATACGTTCAAAAGATCTTGAATAAGTTGTTATTGTAGTTGCTATTTAAGTTGTTATTCAACTTCGAGATTTAGTTAAATGTGCATGATTTAATTTTACGGCGCAAGTGATTTTGGCATTTGCCGATACATAAAGAGTTTATGTAAAAATTGTTTATATCTGTGTTCCTTATTCAAAACGTCAGGTCCTAATTTTTCTCAGTTTATTCATAAAATTATAAGAAAGAAAAATCAATAATATGATATGTTATTGAATATCACTGAAAATTTAAAAAAAATATTTCTGTGAGGACTTATATAATTTATTTAACAATTAATTTCATTTTGAAGAAACCTTTCTTATTGTTCTTGTTTTCAACCACCGCTCTCTTGCCAGGATGAGATTTCAGTTTCGCATAATATGCAAAGTAGAGCAGAAAGATAATATTTGAGCTGGTGTCTGAGTTGCTTTAGAGAGTGTGTTCTGCCTTTCGGCTACTCTATTTCTCTGCTATTTAAGCTTACAGTTTTACAGCCGTGCATATTAATTGCCGGTTAAGGTACGCGTTAAAATATCTTTGTGCAGCTTTGGCTGATTATTTGACTTAATTTAAAATTTATATTTCTGTTCTGAGTTGACTCCAAATGTATTGCAGCAGATTTACAAGCACCAGGAGTGCAGACTGTGTGTGTCCTTGTATTGCATAAAAGGGTCTTTTCACCCTTTTACCGTGTTGTTACAATTGAACTTGGCGAATAGTCGCTTCACAGTTCAATTAAAGATCTAGCCAACAAAGTAACTTTAAGTAGAATCGTATAATATCTTATATTTTCTTGCATTTTTTTCTCTCTGTATATTTACTTCCTATCACTATATGTTATTGTGTAGCACACCAGCTGTCAAATGGGTAAGACTGTTAAACAGTGGCTGTTCGACTCTGCATGGTTCGAACGAGTTGACTGCAGCGTTGTGGTTTTTCCTGATGGGTAACTTCAATACCAAACAGTTTCTACTAAATAACCCTCTAAGGAAGTTTGGCAGACAACAAAGATTGGAATTTTGCAAATTTTCAACAAATAAATCTTCTTTAAATATTTTTAATTTCTTCACCAAAGTGAGGCACATGTGTGACAGATATATTCTTATTAAAAAAATATGAGTGCCATCCAGAAAATGTTTCTGCAAATTAAACTTCTAATTTTATGCAAGTACTTTTATTTAAATTTGCAATTTTAAAAATCGGCAATAAAAATCTTAGTTATGAATTTTCAATACGAGTATTTCGGTTTTTATTTGCACAGAATATTTCAGAATTTAGAAAATTTTATTTGTTGACACTGAGAGCTTTCACAAAATGTACCAGACTATATGAATATATTGTTCTAGGAACTTAAAAAAAACACGAAAGAATTTAAATGCTGTTTTCCTTTTTAACCTTATAATTTTAACAGATGAAATCCATTTGGGAAAAAATATAATAAGCTGTAATTTTTTATTTAATCTATTGTTTCCAAGCATTTTAAGCAAACCAAAATATGCTAGCCCACGAATGCAAATTTTATTAATTGTTAATGCCTAAAATAAAAGAAACATGTCAGTGACGAACTGCGGCACCAGCATTCACTCCATAAACCTTTCATGGCATACACCAAAATTCACTGTATTTAACATTTGCTACTGTAATTCCATAAAATAATTGTCGAGGTGAAGCGATGAGAAAATGTTTTGAAAGCACTGTAAACTGAATTTAGCTTTCATGATATGAAAAGCGTGATGTATTTTTATGTAAATTCGTACATCTGCGTGGCTGTACTTCAAAGCAAAGTCTCTTTTACATGGAAGACATTCAGTAATTAATATATACTTATGCAGGATCTAGTTTTCTTAGCTATCATAAAAAGTAACTAGATGCACTTAAGTGCTGTACCTCGCAGTTCTCGCACAGGCGTGAACATGAACACAAACAGTGAAAAGCTGTAAAAGCCCTTTTTATTGTTTAACAGATGACACGGAATTACGTGCTTACAGAGAAAATACCAGCAACTTGAGGTGAGAGCTTAAACGGTAATATAACACGGTATAATATAATAAAACGGTAATATAATAATATATGTAACATAAATACAAAGGTAAAGAGTAGTGCGAAATTACATAATTTAGTTTAAACTAACAGGTTCACTCAAAAAAACCTAAACCGGAAAAAATTCTAACTCGATGCCAAGAATGTGTAGCAACTATTAAGATTAACAGCTGGTAGAAATTAACAAACGTGCAATCACAATAGCAAAATTACGCTTTCTCTAGCTTTTTCGCTCCAACAGTACTAAATACTCTTATTCGCTTTACTTAATTTACATCCTGGCTGGAAACCGGAAGAGTATTAAGAGAATCCAGGAAAGTCTCACAAAATAAAAATAACTGTTAGTGAAAATAAACAAAACCCTATACTTTAAAATAACTAATACTAAAAATCAAATCTAAAAACTTAGATTGGCGTAGATTTGAATGAATCTTTATTTACACTCATGTCCATAAATTAAGGATAATGCAAAATCAGGCAAAGGAAGAGTTAGAAGCAAAACAAATTTGACTTATTTGTAAAGCTTATTTTTTAAACAAAAGGTAAAGTGCAAAAAAGATGCTATATGTTTGATATTATTAAAAAAAAATTAGCGATTTTTCTCTCTGGAGCAAATTACGAAAAAAAAACCCTATTTACAAAAAAACAATATTACATGTTTGGTATGATTGTTAATACATTGTATGTCTCCCAGACGACGCAATACAGTCCGTAGAACGCCTAGGCATGCTGAGTATCAAATTATCAATCTGATCTTGGGGGATATTACACCACTCAAAAAGCAATGCTCTCCGAAGTTCCGGTAGACAAGTAGGAGGAGGTTGACGGGCTGCAACTCGTCGGCCAAGCATGTCCCACACGTGCTCTACTGGATTCAAGTCCGGTGAGAATGCTGGTGAGTCCATACGGGTGATATCCTCCGATTGAAGGCATTCGCTTACGATGTTTGCATGGTGAGGACGGGCGTTGTCATCCATAAACACAAATTGTGCGCCCATGGCGCCCCGAAACAAACGTGCATGTTGTTTCCGAATGACGTCCCGATAGATTTGGGTGGTCATGGTTCCAATTTGAACATGCAGGTCAGTGCTGGAACCTTGAATAATTCCACCCCAAACGAGCACTCCTGCACCACCGTAACGGTGTCGTTCAATGATGTTATCTTGGTGATAACTGGTACCTGGACCTCTCCATATGAAAGTCCGTCTAGAATCAGACTGCAAGCTAAACCTGGACTCGTCGGAAAACATCACACAAGCCCACTGTTGCGGTGTCCACAATGCATACTCTCTACTCCAGGTTAACTGCAGGCGACAGTGAGTTGCAGTAAGTGGAACGCATCTGACAGGTCTACGAGCATATAGACCAATCTGCCCTAAGCGTCTGTACACGGTCTACCTTGAAATTGTCGTACCAGTGGCTGAAGAGAGCTGACGAGACAGGTCTGAGGCTGTGCTCCGCCTGTTTCTTTTGGCAGTAACTGCCAAATATCGGTCCTCAGTAGTATAAAAATACGGGTTCTGCTGCACGGGGTGTGGGGTGTGGGCGTGGTCAATGACGTCACACAGAGGGCGGGGCCAAAGGCAACGTCATCACACTAGTAGGCGTGGTTTCGAGTGGAGTTGAGGTGTTCGTAGACTGCTGATTGAGTTGTAGACCTCCTGCTTTTCATTTAAAGTTAGTTTTTTTTTTTAAATTGGCAACGGGGTCATGGCGTCCGCTAGGGATGAAAAATGAAAATAATCTATTTAGGAATTGCTCATGGCGTCCTCTAGGGACGAAAAAAGAAAATAATTTATTTAGAAGTTTCTTTTATTAAAAAAATGTTGTATGATTCAAAATATAGAATTGAACTCTCAAACAAAATATCTCACCAGCTCAGTAGTTTGAAGATTTTAACCACTAAGCTGACGGGATACATTCAGATTCAGGTAAAAAAAGCCTATATAAGAAAATGGAATTTGAATCAGCTCATCAATTGCAATTATGCCTGCCCCAGGAGAAGCCACCGTTGCAGTGTGTTTATACACTGTTTTATGTGTTATTTTATCATCCATCTATATTTTTACAGAATTTCATAAAATTCCTATTGATTTTACGCTACGTCTTAACGACAGTGGGAATTTATCATTATCCATATGAAGAATAATTCAATAGGTTATGAATATGAATTTATCGTATCAGGATCCGGCTCATGTTGCAAGTTTTGGTGGTGTTGAAGCTTTACATCGTGCTGCAGGAGGTAAAGTTTCCAGGAAAGAGATTCAAACATGGTTAGAGGGAATAGATGCGTACACGCTTCACAAACCGATTCGCCGAAAATTTCCAACGAATAGAGTAATCGTGTATTCTATAGATCAACAATGGCAAGCTGATTTAGTGGATGTTTCACATTTACGTGATCATAATGATGGTTATCGATATATATTAACCTGTATTGACATATTATCCAAATATGCATAGGCTGTTCCTCTGAAACAAAAGAGAGGAGAAGATATTGTGAAAGCGTTTCAAAAAATAATGAGTCAACGTAAACCAAAATTCCTTCAAGCGGATCAGGGCACCGAATTTAAAAATAAAGTGTTTATAAAATTTTTAAAAAGAAATCAATACATTCAATACTACCAAAGCATCCGTGGTGGAAAGGTTTAATCGCACTTTGAAAACAAAAATGTGGAAATACTTTACGACTCGAAATACGTATAAATATGTAGATGTCTTGGACAAATTAATAGAAAGTTATAATGCTACTTTTCATTCAAGTATAAAGCGAGCTCCCATAGAAGTCAATTCAGAAAATGAGAGTGATGTATGGTTTACCTTGTATGAAGATCATCCTTCTAACGTTTCTAAATGTATATTCGCTGTAGGAGATGTGGTACGTGTTTCCAAACTAAAGCTTACTTTCGAAAAAGGTTATGAAACCAATTGGACGGAAGAACTATTTGTGGTGACAGAGTGTGTTAAAAGACATCCAGCCGTGTATAGAATTAAAGATTTACTTGGAGACACAGTAAAAGGAACGTTTTATGCACAAGAGTTGCAGAAAGTGAGATTGAAAGAGGAATATCGCATTGAAAAAATTTTAAAGAAACGTATGCGTAAGAAACAGACAGAATACTTTGTAAAATATCGCGGTTATCCCGACAAATTCAATCAATGGATTCCAGCTTCTAATTTACTCTCGATATAAAGTGTGAGAAAATATTGTATCCGAATCATTTGTGAAAATGAGTTTCTACGTAACACTTCCGAGCGATAGCTCTATGAATTATTTCCCCGAAAATAAAATTTCACATTTTATAACATGTTTACCTGTTCCCATTGAATTAAAAGGTATGTGGGAAGTTGGTTTGGTTGAATTGCTATATCCGCACACATGGTACAATGTGAATGCAGACAATAACTTAATTGGATTTGTTTTAGAGAAAGATGGTGAAATGTTAGGTCGTAGATTACCTCCAGAATGTTATAAAACAGTACCTGATATTTTAAAAGCTATTTATATTAAAGAACATCAAAACAAAATAATTTTTAATTATAACCCAGTAACAAAACGAGTGAAAATCAAAGTGAAAAATAACGCTAAAGTGATTTTACATGATGGGTTAGCACAAATGTTAGGTTTTGAACCTATGGAAATTACATCTACAGATGATAGTGCCGAAACTGTTGTAGAAAGTCCTTTTGCAGCCGACCCCTGTGCACATTATCGTGTATTAATGATATATACGGATATTGTAGAACCTCAAATCGTAGGAGATGTTTTAGCTCCTCTACTTCGAATTGTAAGAGTAACTGGTAGCGATGGAGAAGTGGTGAGTGCACTATTTGATAGACCTCATTATTTACCTGTGAATCGGAAAATGATAGACACTTTAGAAATCGATATAAGAACGCATATGGGAGCATTTACGCCATTTGAACGAGGAAGGTCATACGTGAAACTTCATTTCCGTCAAAAATACTTGTCATAATGTATGTACCTTATCAGTGTTGTCAAAAATCTTTTGAAGATTATTATGTACAACAAACAGGACATGGATTGAATTATTATCAAGGTAATCTTTATCAGAGAGGATACGGATTAGGGGGTCTATTCAGATCCTTCTTTCGCGTTGCCGTACCTCTTATTAAATCAGGAGCCAAAGCAATTGGAAAACAAGTATGGCATAGTGGACTGAATTTGTTAAATGATGTATCACAAGGACAAGATGTAAAAGAGGCTGCAAAGCGTCGACTGAAAGAAGCCGGAAATATATTAACGGATAAAGCTGCTACTAAAGTGAAGAACATGATTGGTTCTGGACGAGTCAATAAAAAGCAGAAACGTAGGAAAAAGCGTACCATTTCTCACCGATCAAAGAAGGTGAAAGCACAGGATATTTTCTCTTAAAAAAAAAAAGTATGACTTCGTATATACATCGAGACTCTCCCATTTGCGTCAAATCTGAATTAGATTTATTTACCATTCCTCCTACGCAAACAGCTATAGAAAAAGGACAGTTTGTGGAATATCACCCTCTCGCAAATATACGAGATGGAGGACCTATCGAATTTAATATTTCTGGCAGTGGTGAAGACTATATTGATCTAGCTGCTTCTTATATACACGTGAAAGTTAAAGTAGTTAAGGCAGACGGATCCAATCTAACAGACAAAGAACCGGTTGCCCCTGTAAATTTATTTTTACATTCTCTCTTTTCGCAAGTAGATGTAAGTTTAAATGAAAGAAACATTTCATCTGCGACAAATACCTATCGCTATAGAGCCTTCATCGAAACATTATTGAATTATGGGGAAGATGCAAAGAAAAGTTTACACACCTGCGAAGGATTTTTCCAAGACACTTCACCTTATAAAATAGATGTCTTAGCTCAAGATGCGGATGCTGGACTAAAAGCTCGCGGTGAACTTATAAAAAACAGTCAAAGTGTGGATTTGATAGGACAATTACATTGTGACATTTTTCAACAAAATCGACTCATGTTAAATTTAGTTGATGTGAAAATTAAAATGGTGCGTAGTAAATCTGCTTTCTGTCTAGTTTCTACTGAGAAAGATGCCGATTATAAAGTGATCTTGGATCATGCTTCTTTGTTTATCAGAAAAGTAAAAGTAAACCCTGGAGTCTCTCTCGAACATGTTAAAGCGTTGGAAAAAAGTTCTGCTAAATACCCTATAGATCGAGTATTATGCAAAACATATTCAGTATCTAAGGGAAGTTGGTCTTTTATGCAAGATAATGTATTTTTAGGATTGATGCCCAAGCGAGTCATTATTACTTGTGTAGAAAATGCTGCAATGAATGGACAATATTCAATGAATCCCTTTCTGTTTGCCCATCATCATGTCAACTTTATATCGATTTATGTAGATGGACAACCCGTTCCATGTAAACCAATGGACCTTGATTTCGAATCTAATCATTATGTGCGTGCTTACCACAGTTTATTTTCTGGATTTAATCGCGACAAAGGCATCTATTTATCTCGAGAAGAATTTGTAAAAGGACATGTGTTATATGCTTTCGATTTAACTCCAGATATGTGTGATGGATCTCATTTTAACTTACAACATCAAGGTAATTTGCGAGTAGAAATTAAATTTGCTAAAGCTCTCTCTGTGACTCTCTCGGTGCTAGTCTATGCAGAATTTCAAAACGTGATTGAAATAACAAAATCTCGTCATGTACTATGCGATTTTGCTAATTAAGCAATGGACAACCTTGAAATAAATAGAGCACTCTCTCAGAATGCAAAGACACGAAAAGCATTTCTGGGAGTTTTTGCAAGTGATCGACTCCCTATCGAGATCATGAAATATCCAAGTTGCTTTATAGCTAATGTAGATCGTGCATCTGAATCCGGTAGTCACTGGTTAGCCTTTTACATTTCATCCCCACAGCATTTGGAATTTTTCGATTCCTATGGACATGACCCATCCTATTTTCCTGGACCGATAGCCAAGTATGCAGAACGATTTCCACAGATGGACTTTAATTCGATGACTCTCCAAACTAATGTAACAGCAGTATGTGGTCAATATTGCATATACTATTTACATTGTAAATGTCGTGGACAATCTCTCAATGATATATTGTTATCTTTCATACCTCAACATATATCTAATGATATTAAAGTATATAATTTTGTAATCAAGAAATTTCATGTAAGATCTTCTTTCTATCAATAAATACATTTAAACTTTATACATTATGTGTCTTGTCTCATTTAATATGGAATTTCCAAAGCTACAACATCCTTTCACAATGGTGATTTCGGGACCCACTGGATGTGGGAAAACCTATTTTGTACGAGAACTGTTAAAGTATAAAGAGGAAATGTTTTCAACGATTCCCGATAAAGTAGTATGGTGTTATGGAATTTACCAACCTCTGTATAATGATATACCGAATGTTACTTTTGTCGAAGGTTTACCAATTAAATATCAAGAATATTTAGGTTCCAACACATTATTCATCATAGACGATTTGATGAGCGAATGTGGGAATGATAAACGTCTGACTAACTTATTTACAAAAGGAAGTCATCATTTAAATTTAAGCGTTATTTTTATCACACAAAACTTTTTTCACAAGGGAAAAGAAATGCGTGAAGTGACTTTAAATGCACACTATTTGATTTTGTGTAAAAACAGAAGAGATGTCAGTCAAATCGTACATTTAGGAAAACAGCTCTTTCCGCGTCATTTAAAGTTTTTTCAAGAAGTATATGAAGATGCAACCAAGAAACCTTTTTCTTATTTATTCATTGATCTGCGCAGTGAAACTCCGGAAGAATTACGTTTACGCACCCAAATTTTACCTAACCAAGTACAGTATGTTTATCAAATGAAACATTATTAAAAAATAATAAAAACAACAGCTTTATAAAATGCATCATCATTTTATAAAATGACGCTGGTCAAGAAACAGCTAAGACAGTTACAGCTGTTAAACATTTGTCCGTTAAAGTTACGGAAACAGCTATAAAAGAAAATTAATATCAATTGCATAAAAGCTATATGCGAATGTAGTTTAAACATACTCAAAGGAAACGTTCCATTGTCAGAGCAACAAAAGAAGTCTCTCTGTAAGCATAAAACAACTTTACGAAAATTAGGAAATCGTAAGATTTCTCTTGTGAAGAAACGAAAATTAATTTTACAAAAAGGAGGTTTTCTAAACGTTTTGATTCCTGCTGCTCTCAGTGTTCTTACAGGACTAATCAATGGAGTTCACTAAGAAATATGTGTTAGTTCCAGAAGAGATGATGACAAAGCATACCATTTCTGATAAACAGTTAAGTGAATTGGATAAAGCCATGATGCATATTTTAAACAGTTCAGTTGACGATCGTGAGAAATTAGTGCGTTATTATGAACTTTTACAAAAGAAATTGAACTTAAAGGAATACAATTCACCCTTTAAACCTCCTAAAGACGACTCACAAAATTCTTTAGACGATTCAGCTGAGATCAAGAAAGTGAAAGAGGAAGAAGCCCCTTCATCTGTGACAGACGGCGACAAACAGATGACTGTAACTGATTATTCTACTGTTATCTTAGACAGTGTACCTTTACGAATGAGAAGAAAAGCACAAAATGCATTAGCTATTTTAAAGCGACATCCTGATATTCTTAAGTGGAATGATAAAGGCGAGGTACTTTATCATAAGGAAAAAATTAAGCACTCAAATATTATAGACTTATTCAATATCATTTTTACAACCAAAAAGAAAAAGATTAATATTCCTGCTAAAAACGAATTTTTAAAAGCCTTGACTGAAATCAACATGCCAATGGATTATATCAAAAATGAAAATTTACAGAATCATGATGTTAATATGAAAAAAAAAATATTGCATGTTAAATCTGTAAAACATATACGTTCTCCACGAAAATGGGAACCTTATTAAATGAATAAAATTATTATTTTATATATAGACTCTTTCTTCTCTCTACAATCAATATTTGTTTTACATCGTTTTTAAATGTTATGAAAAACATTCATTTCACCAAGAAGCTTTTACCTTTCAATACATTTATTTTCAAAGAATAAATTTCTGTATTATACATAAAATATACTTGGAATTTTCTTTCATTAGTTAATGTCAAATTAACAGCAATATCCATTTACTGACATTTGATATACACGTTTGCTTTAAAATTAAAACTAAAATTTCAATATATTTCTATTAAAAACATAAGGAAAAAAAATAGTCATAACATCAACCAAACACAGAAATTTAAATAGAATAGCTGCACTTATATCAATGCATTTTTATAATCTTCATAACATTTCGATTCAAAAAACCTATCACAAATTAAATGAACAATTTTTTCCTGCCTTAAAGAATCTCTTATATTTTTAAAATTAATACATAAAAATATATCTTCACCAATATAATTCATCAACACTTATCGTAATACATTCTTGTCTTGTCTTGTTTGGGAAGGACAGTCTGTCCGGCGTCATATGTATGTTACGTTATCAGGGTAAGATAGGTTAATGGAAAACTCTGATAATCACTGAAAACTTATTTGAAAGAGTTGTTATTCTTAAGTTTGACATTACATATATGCATAAGGGGAATCTTAAAAGCATCATACACTTATCATGATAGAGTAATGGAAAATTTCTAAAACTCTGATAATCATATGCGAAAGAATGTATTATCTTAAGGTTGTTGTTGCTATTCCAAGTTTGACAATACATACATAAGTGAAGGAAGATCCTTGATAAGTGTTGTAGACTTCACGTTATCATGATAAGGGTTAATAGAAGTTGAAGTTGTATTCGAAAGAAAGGGTTATCCTGGTTCAGATTACACAAATCTGGAATGTTGGAGAACATTCTTTAATCCCTATAAAACGCTGCGTCAGAAATGGAAGAAGTCAGTTCGCTCGACAATCTCGGAAAGAGCAAGTCTTCCTGATTAATATTTTCTAAATTGAAAATGTCAACTTTTGAAAATGATGTTGCTGGAGATCTGATAATCAGTATGGTTCCGGAACATGTAAGTTTTTTTTTTTTTATAAAATATTTTATTTTGCAAAAATTATTTTAGGGTGGATCATTCTTTCAGGACCTCTTATGTTAGGGAAAAGTTTTAAAATGGATTATTACAGATTAAGTTTTTCAGTTTGTTAGGTATGTTTTACATGATTTTACGGTGTGAATTTTTAGTATCAGTCTATGTTTTGAAGTTTTAGTACCTCATTCGAAAGTTTAAACTTATAACGTGAACTTAGTTAACGCTGATAAATGTTTCTTGAAGAGGTATTGATATTTAATTACATGTGTATAGTCGTGATTTTTGATATTACATTTTCAGTTTTATGTATTGCATATAATTTGCAAAGTTGTTGTGTTTTAAGAAAGGTAGCGGGACGGTATCAGAAAATGTAGTATGTTAACAATAATCCTTCTCCGTTACACGCTTAAGACATGAATGAATCTTAAATTCCGAAATAACTATGTTTCTCAGTACTTGAAATGCAGCGTAAATCCATGTATACATTAAATGTTAGAAAAGAAAAAATATCGGTAGTTAGTTAAATATTTTAGATACACACTTTCTATTGAAAATATATTCTTATTTTGGGGTAGAAGAATTCTATTTGTTATCTTTTAAGTAACGATACAATTGGCAATCTTGCTTTGTGATTTTAACCAGCTTTGCACACGTGACCCTTTTGTGAAGAGTTTCTACCTGATCATTATCAGCGATCGTTTCCGTATTTGTAAAGATTCTCACTTAACTGCTCGCTTTCAGGGTATTATTCACTTCATGTTTTTCCGTATCTTTGAGTTAAATGCGAAAGGATTTAAATCTTGAGGAAACTATGTTTAGTTATATCTGTTATGTTTAAGCGTGTTATGTGAAATAGTTGGGGTAGATGAGAAATTTTTATTACACTTTGCGTGACGCATATTTATATAATATGTAACATACACCTTGAAAAGATATATACTTATAAGGTTCCCCTTTAATTTTCCTAGGTCTGTACCATCTGTTCTAAATTCTTTACCCGCAAGGAGAGTTTAACCAGACATATGAAAACTCATACCGGAGAAAAAAGTTTTACTTGCGATGTTTGTCAGAAAGCATTTGCAAGAAATTCTGACTTGAAACGTCATGCTTTGATCCATATCAAGCCTTCTAAAGAATACTCTTGTAATATTTGCGACCAAGTGTTCACTCAAAAGAGTGAATTGCTACAACATGTGCGCACGGCTCACTGCACTAAAAGGAAGGTCGATGCGCTCTATCGTCCCGTGAAAAAAATGAGGAAAGAAGGTGCTTTAAACGTATTTAGTGTACATACGTTTACACCCTCTGAGGAAAATGCGTCCGACTTTTTGTTATGTTTTGAAGAGATGCGCCCCCAAATTACATCAAAATTACAAGAAGAATTAGCCGACAAATCCACTATTAAATGGTATGTCGTGGCAAAAGTTCATTTAACACGCACAACACGGGATAGGGAATTAGATGCTATTGCCCCCCATTTCCGATCTAAATGTGCTATTGAATTAATGGAGGAAACTGTGGAAAGTCATGTGGAAGAGGGATTTCAAAAAATCCTAAAGTCCTTCGAAGCATTTACTCAGCGAGGATCGGGATGGATTCTCGATAAAATAAACCAATTAGATTTATGTGTGGCAAAATATCATCCGCTTGCCCCGAGTAGTTACATCCCCCTTCCCAAAAAGCTGGCTGATAAGAAAGCCATTTTAAATATCCAGAACTTGGACTTAAAATGCTTCGTATGGTGCCTACTAGCACATAAAATGAAGATTCACTGGAAAAATGCCCCTGAACGTGTCAGTCATTACATACCCTATGAAGCAGATATTAAATTAGGCATGATCCAGTGCCCCGTTCCAGTCACGAAAATACCAGTCATTGAAAGACTGAATAATATCCGTATTAACGTCTTCGGATATGAAGACGATGAAGTGTTCCCCCTCTATGTATCCCCTCAAGAAAATGAGGACTGTATTAATTTGCTCTACATTTCTAATGAAGGAGGCAGTCATTATTGCCTCATTAGAAATTTTTCGCGGTTAATGGGAGATTTAACACGTTGTAAGGCATGCACCTTTTACTGCTATCGCTGTCTCCACAGATTTTCAGAGGAGCGAAATTTAAAAAATCATATAACGTTCTGCAAAGAACACTCACCGCAGCATATTAAAATGCCTTCAGAGGAAGATAAATTTCTTTTATTTAGAAATCAACATTTCCAACATCCAATTCCATATATCATATATGCTGACTTTGAGGCTATCGTCAAAAAAGTGCATACGTCGGAACCGAGTCATGCTACCTCATACACACAACCCATTATGAAGCATGAAGCTTGCGGGTACGCTTACATTATAATAGGTCCCGATGGTAAGAGTTTAAAACCTGCTCACGTGTATCGAGGATCAGATGCCGTAGATAATTTTCTGCAAAATATCATCCGTGAAAAAGATGAACTTGCGGAAACATTAACTCACATCGTTCCATTAATTATGACACCACAACAAGAGCAGGACTTTTTAACGGCTACGATTTGCAATCTGTGTAAGAAGCCTCTTTATAAGGATCGCGTTCGCGATCACGATCACTTGACGGGACATTACAGAGGAGCATTACACAGTTTATGCAATCTGAAATATCGCTTGCAGAAAAAGATACCGGTGGTCTTCCATAATTTGAAGCATTATGACGCTCACCATATAATGCAGGGACTGGGAAAGATCGAAGACCATCAAATTGAAGTCATCGCTACGAATATGGAAAAATATATCACTTTTGCCCTTAGCAAGAAACACAATAAGTTCAAAGTTTCTTTACAATTCATCGACAGTTTCCAGTTTTTGAATACATCTCTTGAAAAACTGGTACAAAATCTGCCTGCAGAAAAATTCAACATTTTAAAGGAAAATGTAAGAGAAGGGGATCTTTCTCTTCTCTTGAAAAAGGGCATTTACCCTTACGATTACATCCAGTCCTTTGAGATGTTTGAAGAGACGGCGTTACCACCTCCTGCCGCCTTTCACAATAGTTTAACGGACGAGGAGATTTCAGCGTCAGATTACGAACATGCACAGGCAGTATGGAACAACTTCAACATCCGTACAATGGGGGAATATCACGACTTGTACGTGAAATCAGACGTTTTACAACTGGCAGACGTATTCGAAAATTTTAGGAAATTGTGTTTGCAATTTTATGAAATCGATTGTGCTCATGTAATGACATCACCCGGTCTGTCCTGGCAAGCATGTTTAAAAATGATTGAGCAGCCTCTAGAACTTTTAACCGATGTAGATATGCATCTCTTCATTGAACAGGGGATACGAGGGGGAATTTCAGTGATTACAAAGCGGTGGGCGCAGGCAAATAATCATTATATGGCAAATTACGATTCAACAAACCCAGAGAGCTATATCATGTATCTAGATGCAAATAACCTGTATGGATGGGCGATGTCGCAAGCATTACCCTATGGCGAATTTGAATGGATTTCTGAGGAAGCTGTAACCCCTGAATGGATTCTTTCCATTAGTGAAAATTCAACAGAAGGTTATATTTTAGAAGTTGATTTGGAGTATCCTCCTGAACTACATGACGCTCATAATGATTATCCTCTCGCACCTGAAAAGTTAAAAATTAATTTAGAAGATCTTTCTCCTTTCTCTCAGAACATCCTCCCCTATCAAAATTTCAATAGCCAAATTAAATTAATCCCCAATTTGAAGCATAAACAAAATTATATTGTGTATTATAAGAACTTACAATTTTATTTAAAGGAAGGTTTGAAATTGACTGCCGTACATAGGATTTTGAAATTTAAGCAGAAGGCCTGGCTAAAACCATATATTGATTTTAATACAGAACAACGCAAGAACTCAAAATCTGCTTTTGAGAAAGATTTCTTTAAAGTACTGAATAATTCCATCTATGGTAAAACTATGGAAAATATAAGAAACCATGTTAACGTGCAACTTGTGAATGAACGGAAAAAGGCAGAAAAATTGGTAGCATGTCCCACTTTTAAACGATTCGAAATTTTCAGTGAGAATCTTGTTGCAGTGGAGAGATTGAAAAACACCCTCACTTTGAATCGACCAATCTATGTAGGTTTTGTGATTTTGGAATTAAGTAAAATTCTGATGTACAACTTCCATTACAATATTATAAAGAAGGAGTACGGAGAAAATGCGTCATTGTTATTCACTGACACAGATTCTCTCACGTATGAAATTCGTACGAAGGATGTATATGAGGATATGAAACATCGCAGCGACATTTACGATACATCAGACTATCCCCCTAATCATCCTCTTTACAGTCAGAAAAACATGAAAAAAATTGGATGTATGAAAGATGAATTTTCATCTAAATTGGTTTATGAATTTGTGGATCTGAGAGCAAAAATGTATTCCTTTTTATCGGAGACGGGAGAGAAGAAGACGGCAAAGGGCGTTTCACGTCACGTCATGCGAAGTAAAATCCTGCATGAGAATTACAAGCACTGCCTTCAAAACCTGCAGTCTAGACGTGAGATTCAATATAGAATTGCAAGTGAAGAACATCATCTTTTCACTCTTCGCCAGAATAAATTAAGTCTCTCCCCATTCGACGATAAAAGGTATATTTTGGAGGATGGCATCCATACATTAGCGTACGGTCATTATAAAATAGAGGCTGATAAAGAAAAAGTAAATTAATATTTTTTTGAATGTCATCATTGGTCAATGACTTCACAGTGGAGTTGTGGGAAGGGGCTGGCACCTGGGAATTCAAAAAAAAAACCCATGACTGTGAAACTGTGAAGAGAGACCCTCAGGTGTCAGAAAGCTGAGGCTTTCGATAAAAGCCCATGTGTATGTGTGTGTGTGTGTGAAATTTTAATGAGTATTATGTTATTCTTTGCAATATTTTTAACAGTTATTTCTTTGCAGAAAAGCAGATATTTTGTTTCAGGGTTCGATCCTATATTTTGAATCATAGAACATTTTTTTAATAAAAGAAACTTCTAAATAAATTATTTTCTTTTTTCGTCCCTAGAGGACGCCATGACCCCGTTGCCAATTAAAAAAAACTAACTTTAAATGAAAAGCAGGAGGTCTACAACTCAATCAGCAATCTAAAAACAACTCAACTCCACTCGAAACCACGCCTCCTAGTGTGATGACGTTGCCTTTGGCCCCGCCCTCTGTGTGACGTCATTGGCCACGCCCACACCGCACACCGCGTGTGGGTGAACCCGTGTTTTCTATCTACTGTCCTCATTCGTCGTTATAACTCTGGAGCGACCTGTGCTGTAACGTCTACTCACATTACCATCATCTTGGAATAGTTGCCAAAGCCTGGAGATGACACTCTGGGAAATTCCAAGTTCGTCTGTTATTCCAGTTGGGTACGCCCACATTCCAGACGGCTGATAATTCTACCACTTAAAAAATCATCCATATGCGTTCTTTGTGTCATAACTATTCGGTTATTGCACTGAAATGCTTATAAAGCGCATGCGAACAATTTTACTTCTTTGCCTGTATTCCTTATATATCACTCTCTTACACTCTCGTCATTGTGACCTACCATCGGTGTCATCTGGTTACTTCCTGAAATTTGCATATGATTCTTGAAGATGTGTGTAGTGATTTTACAGGTGATATATTTATTTTAGAGTTCGATTTTCCCGTGACTCCGAATTATCTTAATTTATGGACATGATTGTATTTATAGGGTTATCTGACATAGCCTTTCTTGTTCAGGAAAAAATGCCCGAAAACAAGTTCAGTTTCTTATTTTACTTCGGTATACATCTCGTCCAATTAGACGCAATTAACCTATAGCTACTATTTTGAAGCCTAACGTTTTATTTACGAAATCATAATAGCAGTCAAATTACTATAACACCCAAAATTTCGTTTCAGAATTCTACAGATTCCTTCCTCCTCTTTCTTAAATGCTATAAAGAAATTTGCAGTTTTCAAATTACATTGTTTTGAATACTATACATATAAGCCGCCCCTATATTTGAGAATGTGAAAGAAAGAATCCTGACTGGTTTTTGTCCGACAACTTGTATAACATCTCTGCATGAGAGAATATTAATAAGATCTATGTTTTTTTCACCCACATGGCACACTAACCTTCTCCCCACATATTTGACAAAAGAGGACTATTTTCTTCAAGAGAATGCCCCTTTTGGTCCAGTATTTTGTTGGAAATTTTATTGCCGATTGCATTCTACACCAAAGATGTAATAAATTGGAAATAGTATTAAATTTTGGTCCAGTATATTCTCAAATATATTTGTGTTTGTAATCAGGAATTTTAATTATATTGTATAATATTTATTTAAAGTTGAGCTGAGCATTAATATAACTATTGAAAACGAAAAAAAAAACAGATGTGATTATACTTTGACAGTTATATTTTTTTTTCAAAAAGTAAATGATAGTACATTTCCTTAACCTAGTTTCCGTTTTTTATAATGAAATTCATATGTGAATGGAGTTATGCATTTTTCGCGTGTAGGATTCAATTTGTGATTCTGCGATCAATGAAAGTTCATGCACAAGATTTTCAATAAAAATTACACTTTTTTATAGGTTGAAGGATTATTATTATCTTTAATTCTCCCAGCTACTTATGGCAAAGTTAAAAGCTTAAATGATATCATTGGATGCTATTTTGATTTGGCTGACTGTAGATTTGCTTGTTACGGTCTTCGGTCTTGAATATTCCACTCATCAATGAGGAAGATTTAGCGAAATCAAAATAGGTGATACTAAATGTTGGTACAGAAAGGACTAATCAGATAAGCCCACAGTGGATGCTGCAACAAAGAGTTTGGCAATACTCCCAGAAAAAGTTCTCTAGAAGATTTTAGGAAATTCCTTTCAGATGAAAGGACTAATCGGATGATATGGTGGAAGTAAATGCTGCAAAAGAAAACAGGATTGGTTATTCTCCCAGAAAAGTGATTTCCAGAAGATTTGGGAAAAATCCTACATAAACATTTTTCATAGTTACTAAAATCAAGAAAGTCTGTATTATTTCAGCAAATGTTTTATTATACAAGTTGTCCAACAAACTTGGACAATTTTCAAAAAAGGCATGTACATAAAATCAACAATTACCATGTCAAAGTTCGATTGCACACAAACAAACTTAATTTTTCGTAATTTGTTTGGTACGCGAATATATTTTAGTGAATATTTCCATCGGTATATGGCGCTGTTAATGTCAAATTATAAGAAAATATGAGAAAGATTAGGGATATACAGCACAGATTTGCTTA
Source organism: Stegodyphus dumicola (assembly GCF_044657685.1). NCBI lineage: Eukaryota > Metazoa > Arthropoda > Arachnida > Araneae > Eresidae > Stegodyphus > Stegodyphus dumicola. The sequence continues at coordinate 162,272,307 of NC_140781.1, read as the reverse complement.
ATTTTGCAAACATATTTCAGTACAACTAGTAACATAGCAGTACGACATGAGCTTTTAGTTGCGGATCTTGGATCTTAAAGAATTTCAGTTTGCAAATTCTCTCGAAATTAACAGTAAACCACATGTTGGTGAAACGTTGACCTTAAATGCATCTTAACACAAAGAAACAAATTTAATATTGCGATAAACCTTTCAGTGAGAAATACATTCTGATATGGCAATTTGTGACGTCATATGGATATAACTTCCTTCCCCAAAAGCGCTAATCCTTTTAGGACACACTGTGTTACTAGTAAACTATTAAAATGCGGCCTTCCAATTTATTTATTCTACTCTTCGTAATTCCGAATATCATTGCTATAAAAACCTAAATTTGGTGTCTGCCAGTAGATGATTTTTTGCCTATTTAGGCAGTAGAAGGCTGTGTTGCAGCAAGGTAAAAAAACAAGTTACTTCAACATTTTTCCAACACACTCAAAAAATAAAAAACAAAATAAAAATAAATAAATAAACAAATTAAGTAAATTAATGAATAAAGGGAGCGCATTTAAGTTTCGCGACAAAGGAAACGTTTCTACTGTATCCTTAAGAGCTAAATTTCATAAATGTCTTCTTTGATTAAGCTTTTCATTGAAGAAATGATTCATAGTTTCACTAATGTGAATGGGCATCTAGTCTTCAAGCTTCATTTTATTTTAAGACGCTCAGTGTCCCTAATATCAAATAAGCGCATCCTGTAATTGGTATACAATGCTAGTGTGTGAGAAAATGATAAGAATTCATTAAATTTGCGATAGCACTTGATTTATAGTAGCTGAAACAATTTAAAGAATGTTAAAAAATATTATTCATTATAATGTACTAATGTGTGAGTATAAAACCGAAACAATTTTTCAGAATATAAATAAATAAGATATTAATACTTTAACAACCCAATAAAAGAAAAGACCGTATTTTTGTGAATAAGAGGAAGATGGAAAATGTAGCTTCCGACGGTATTTTTATGAATAAGAGCAAGAAGGAAACTGTAGCTTTACTGTAAGCACACAAACATTTCTTTCATCATAAAATCCATCAACAAATAAATGAAAAAGTCAGTTTTGAGATGTATTTGGGTATACAATAAGCTTTCAAAATGACATATATGTAATGCATTTTACAAACGTCATCTGGATTTCCTTTATTTAACTCCATATGAGAATATTTCATGTCTCATTTTTTGTTATTTTTATTCAGGATGAATTTAAACATTTTAAATAAAAGTTACGTTTTTTGTGGAAAACACATCAAAATAAATCTTTTATCGAAGTGCATTAAATTCATATTCTTTTTATGAAAATGTTACTATTCATTTTCCAGTGTGGTACACAGATAACGTTTTGGGTTCGCAACACGAAAAGAAATTAAATAAAAAAAGAAATGTCGAAAGCAGAGAAATTACGATTTGGAAAGGCATGAAATGGAATTTTTCATAAGTATTGAGATACTCGTATTTTTATTGAACTGTGTGAGTAAACAGTTGGAAGGCTTTCCTGTTGCTGTTACTGAAGATGAAGGATAAATAATTATTTTATATATATATATATACATATGTCATAATAAAAGCACAAGGAAAATCCGGAGCAGAACACTGTAGATGCGTGATTAGACCCATACTGAAGAAGAATTTGATTGCGAAGTATTTAAAGAGCTTGGCAGTCGAGGCAGTTTTAATTCCATTTTATTTCCAATTGAGATTTGTGGCCACAATCACTTGGCACTCTAGTCGTGCCTTTCCACAGAAGATTTACATTTTTGATATTGTTGAGATAGAAAGCAAGCCAGCGAAATTACATCTTAGCAGAGTAGAGGGCAAAAGCTGAAGTGCGTAGTTATGAAAGATGGAAGCACGCGAAGAGAAAAGTTTTGGTTTACAAGTGGTTTACAAGGACAGTTTCAGTTCCCAATGATTACGTCATCAGAGCTGCGCCGATCATAGAGTGATCTAGAAATGACGCAATGCAAAGAAGTTATTACGATTTCAGAATAGAGAGGAAGAATTAATGTTTTTAGTTATATTATAATTCTGATTCATACATTTTTATCTTACATATATGTCTGCTGCAATGCATTGTTAATTCCCTAAGACATATTTTGCTTCTATAAATACATCTCTTATTCCATAAGTTTTTCCAGAAAAAAGCTATAAGAATCATTATAGTTACTGCATGCAGTGAAAATAAAAATAGTGGTGTAATGAAATATTTTATGCTTTTTCACAAATAAAGACGATAACAAACAATCTGTTATATACATGCAACCAACCAAATGTTTGTCTAACCTTGCAGAAATTTAGGCTTCTACTTATTCGTTCTTTTCTTTTGTTTAGAAGTATGTTAATCAACACTTTTCCACATAAATGCTACTGATGTATTTCTTTGTCAATATAACGGTAACCAATGTCAATAAGTTCATTAGACTATGGATTCAGTTTCCGTAACGCTCACTTCCAAAAAGATTCTGTTTATTGGTGCCAAAGGAAACAATCTGATTTAAACTCTACATTACTCTTTTGATTTAGCACTAGAACATTTATGCTTTCAGGTTTCTCCTGAATATCAAGATAATAAGATATATCAAGATAATAAGATGAAAATGACATCAAGATGATTTAGGTGATGAATAGGTGAGGGCAAACGTGGTCCCCAGAACGTCACCGGTGATAAGCAGATGTAAACCTTAGCTTCCAAATATCTAGGTTAGACAGCTGTCATGAGATGTCAGTTGGTATTATAAAAATTACTGTGAAGAACCAGAAAATATATGTTTGTGATGTTATTATACTTGAGGTAAAAAAATTCAAATAAATACGGGAAATTAACGACGCATTTAAAGATATTCATAAATTGCACGTGAAGTTCAAAGTAAATCCGACTGCATTGGCATATTGTGCGTTTATGGCATTATCAGACCTAACGACGCAAAACGCATTAAGAAATGCTTTCATGAAACGCTCTCCTGGAACTGGTTTGAACGGTAAGTTTCTTTCCCGAAATTTGGGGAAAACATTCTGTTCTGCGATCTATTTAGTGTATGTATCTGCATCATTATGGTACTGTGGAAAATATTAAATTGAAGCTATGCTTCTTATTAGGTCAGCAAACCAGAAGTTTCTACTTCTGTACAGTATACTTCTAGGTGAGGCTTTATACTTTCTGGAGGAACGCGTTTCTCGAAAACGTTTCTTATTTCGTTTCGCGTCCGTAGGTCTGATAAGAGTTTTATGCTTCATTGCGCGCTTAATTAAGTGTTACAATGGATGTATCACTTACAAAACTAACGTGAGAAGTGTTATAATATATGCAATAGGTGCAGTGATTATGAGGTTAGTATAGAAATAGTGAGTTACAACCTAACCTAGGAATGCATGGATAACAGAGGAAAGAGGATCATCTTGCGTGTTACCAGTAGGTAGATTTAGCATTTTAATAAATGAACTCAGATTATTGGGGATCATGTTGAAAGGTATTGTGCAATGAAGCTTACTAAGCTTCGTTGTTCAATACCTTTGAACTACGAATTTTTATATATATTACTAAGGAATAAAATATAGCCTCTGCATTATTTCTTTGGACTAAACGAAACTTTTTCACCTCACCACGTATTATTTTGTTAAATGTTAATAAAAGTCTACAAAATAGTAAATTCGTTTCCTGCTGGTCCCTTCAGTCAATTACTTAGTTTAAAAATAATTCAGTCATAAATTTACAAAAAGTTAAAATACGTTATGCGAGATTTTAATAATTTTAATATGTTTTTAACGATTACTTAATACGACTTTCATTGCGAGAAGGAGCTACTTTCACTAATGCTCGATTCAATTCTAATCTTAGATGATAATGATATTAAAAAGACTAGTGAAGATTAATATTTTACCGCCAATCGATTTGGATAGCGATAAGACCTAATACCCCCTTTTTTATCCATTAGATTCAGTGTCATTTTATTCTAGTAAGAGCGAACGTAAGCATCTTTAAGGATTTAGAAGAGTGAATAATTATTTTGAAAAGATCTCTAATAATCTTTTCTGAGAGGATAATTTCATTTCGAGATATAACTCCATCATGTGGGAAAGTAATATAATGTGTATTATTAATAAGAAAAGAACTTTTCCCAAGTGAATACTTCATTTTAATTTCACAAAGAAATTTATTAAATATACGAAGCATATGGTGTCTTAAACTCTGCCTGTATCAGAATGTATAGACTTAAAAATTTTTATTTTGGGTATTCTAAGATTTTCTTCATATATTATTTAATGCTGTAAAAATCGCACACAAAAGAAATTTTATGTTAATATAATTTGGGACGTTTCCAGATTTCCAAATTCGATTTCATTATCATTATGCTTTCTTACAAAAGAGAATACCCCATTCTGGCACTTTTTAATAGAGGTTGTAGTCATAAAATGTAATACCAGAGGTTTGTCATTTTGGTTTCAAATTGCGTATAAAGTTTTTTCTTTTTTGTTGTTGTTTTTAAAATTCAGCGTTTTTTTCTTTAGTCAGTGATGCAACAAGTACTCAGAAAGATTATTTTACACTGATTTTTGAAACATGCTGAGAGGTAATTAAGATACACACGCCGAAAAAGTATTAATTTAGAAGTGAAACAACAAAAGTCAGTGTTGTGTTTTCAAATTTTTACAGGACTAGTTTCGATGGTTCGGTAAAACCATCGAAACTAGTCCTGTGAAAATTTGAAAACATAACGCTGGTTTTTGTTGTTTGACTTCAAAATTAATGCTGAGAGATAGTTTATCATTTGCCGAGACTTAAGTTAATTTTGTAATATCTCTTCTCTGAATTTATAATTTTAAAATGCTAGTATTTTTTTTCTCTTTCACTAGCACTTTTAGTAATAAATAAACAACAGAATTTTAATTTCAAAATTTTGAGATTTTTTCGCGCTTCTTGTAAAACACGTTATTAAAATCTTCCCATGAAGATTAAAATACAGTTACGATGCCATATTAGCATATTCCTGATTTATTTATTTATAACAGACAGTGACAGTATTTATACCTTTGTATTTGCAAACTACATACTCATGTTGGCACAAATTGAAGTTTTCGAAGGAATTATTAGATTAAAAACAATTATGATGCATAAGTATTATTTATAACGCAAATAAATAATCAGTTTCAGACTGGTACAACTACGTCATTGGCAAAAATAAAATACCTCAAGGAGCGTCTAAAAACGACAGTACGAGCTTTCATAGATTGTTGTACCGAACCATAGAAGTTTTTAATGTGTTATTTTATAGGCTTCAACCTGACGGCATAGCTCATTGGTAGAGACAGCTGAAACAGAATTATGGGAGAATCACCAAATGTTCATAACCCATACTTATTTAATTATTGACATGACTATGGAAAAGAACAGACCAGTGAGAACCGGTACCTGAAAAAAGAAGCGCTGAGCCAAGAGGATTGGACATGTTCGATCACTATGTTGTTGGAATATAGAAATTACGAGTAGATTAAAAGAAGTATATGATATGATATCAAACTTTAGCGCTTCCCCAATGTAATGTCGAGAATACGCGCAATTCATAACACCCATAATCGCTTGTGGTTACGAATGACATCCCATTCTATTTATACATTGTTCGCCCAGTATAATACTCTAAATTGCTGGCTGGGAAATGACCTTACCAGCATACCACCAAATGCATATGCTGTCATCCTTGTAGTACACGTTAAAAAAGAGCGTGACTGTTGTCTGTCTTCACGTCATTTTCTATATTTATGCCCCCCTCATTATAGCCTGAGATATACATGGCTCTTTTAAGTGAGCTAATTTTAAGCATACAGAAACAAAAAATTTTTGCCAGGAAGAAGAAATATTATTGTGTGATGAATTTACCTCCCGTTGACAATGTAAGAGAATGAAAATATTAATAGATCTGTTTTAATTTTGTATTGTTAACACTATGTATTATATTTAAATTTAATATATTTTTAAAGGATGCTTTTTTACACCAATTTCAATTAACAGTGTCATGTTTTAACTTAAAAAGTTTTAATGAAATTTATGAATAAAAATTTTCTACTTTATTTGTTTATATTTTTTCTTGTTTAGTGCTAATTTGAACTTGAACTTTCTCCCTATATATAGATTCAGTAAGCATGCAAATAACGTAAAAATAGTAAAAGATTATAAATATAAATTTTAATTATTAATTTAGATAATCTCCTAGGAACTGAAGACTAAGTACTAATGTAATCTGTTGAAAGCAAATTATGATAAAGGTATTAAATTTAATTAATGAAGCTACAATATTAAAAGTAAATAAAAATTTAGTAAAATATATGCTTTTGATATGATGGCAAAAATCTGACTTTTCAAGAGGAATTAGTCTCTTTCCATAATATCACCAATAACTGGAATGTGATCGCGTTTCATCTCATTCGTATTTTTGAATAAAATTTATTTTGGAAAAAGAGTATATATATATAACTTAAAAAATATTGCCTTTTGTTACTGAGTGTTTTTGTAAATACCGGGAACACTTACTCGAAGAAAATACGATTATACACGTCTTAAGGATTTCAATGATTCGTGTTCGCTATTCGTTTATGCCTGCCGTCATGTTTACAGATACTGTATATATTGTAATTATTTCGTCAAAAGGGCAATGTGAATAGAAAAACTGGTCAAAAGTGTGCGATAAATATATTTAACGTTTAGAGCGTTTTCATTTGCATACATATAATTTTAACATGGAGTAACATAATATGCTTTTTACCAACTCTGCTAGGTTTGGTTTATGCGATCATTGCAAAATCTCGAAGGCTTTCTGCCTAAGGAAAGGGATGCCTTCGTAGAGGACTTTCTAAGGGAAACTGGCTTGTATACATGTTACACATGGGGATAACCGCGAAAACGCCCATGCAGCCAGGCCGTTCGCAGGAATCGAAACTCAGACCGAACTACAAGTGTTCAGCGGCTTTACCGCTAGGCCGCCGGTGTGCTCCAACTCTGCCAGGATTACTAAGCTTAAGTAATACCAGTAAAACTTAAGTAGCAGAAACAAAATTAAAATATGTTTAAAATTGTATATACTTTTTTCTGTTTCTTCCAAAGCCTGTTAAAGCATTAACATCGTTAATTTCCTCTTGTCTTCTAACTATTGTGCGATTTTTTTCAAAATATTGTAGTGGATAAATCACAGAATTACTTAAAATGTTTACTGTGTACTTGGTTACCTAAATGCTATTATTATCTAAATGTTAGTTATGTAAATCGTATTTCCCAGTAACATCCCTCTGCAATAAATACAAAAAAATTGTGGTACTTTTATCCTTATTACTAAAAATTATTGTGATCCTTCCCCCTCGTATATTTTTTTGCCTCTACATCTATAGTTTATCATACATCCTTCTGGAACAGAATTAAGATTCAAATTGCTTGATGGGATATTTCTTAAATGACCAATTTCCTAGCTATGATTAAAATCTCAAGCATATCCCTCAGATTGTGTTTGCGTAGTTGGGTAATAAACATCAAGACATGTATCCTTTATAAGCATCCTTATTAAATTATGAGAATATTATCTATATTTCAAAACTGATTTACGATACTTAAGTATGCATGAGTGGTACGTTACTCAATCATTATATCGCTTGGAAAACTACTGCTTCGTTTTTTCAAAATTTTATTATTCAGATTCTTTTGCATTGTGTCATCACTGAGTTACTATGCAAGGAGCCAACAGGCAAGGCATAAAGTTAAGCGGATTACATGCGAAAACTAGACAAATATTGATTCACCTTTAAAGTATAATGCTTTAGTACTAAAGTTCTTAAATTTTATCTGTAGTAATGAACTTGCTTTAAGCTCTTTTTCAAATCGATTATAATTAACGAGCATATTTTTATTTCTTACCATCAAAATGATAATGCCAAAAGATATTGCCCTTGGGGTAAAACAACGATTAAATACACTGTTTATTGTTTGCATTTTCTTTAAATTGGGAAAAAGTAAAGGAATCTCACAAACTTTCGCGTAATATAAACAATCTTCAAGTACAGCTAGCGTTAAAAAAACTTCATGCAAATGCTGCGGTCTATCTATTTTTGTAACATTTAAAAATGATCTCGCTTAAGGCAGAAGCAAACTACGAACTTAGAAATACCTGATAATTTCTTCTCGTTGTATATTAAACAATGGATAATTTTCACAAAGTATCTAATAACCTGAAAAGTCTGCGAACTTGTTTATTCAAATATTTAAATCAAGCGATAAATTTTTCGGCTTTATTTGATTTATTTGAAAATGATTAAAAATAATTATGTGCTAAGAAAGAGAAGTTAATTATTTAAAGATTAGAACAGTATAAATTGAAGTGGCTTCAAAGATGAACAGGAAATTATTTTTCATTTTTGTTTCGCCTTAAGCACTTTGGTAGCTTAGAGTAACTAAATTTCTTACCAGGGTTCTACCTTTTTATAAAGGGCATATTTACAATGGGTTTAGATTATTCCTACACTGTTTGTATACGCTTTCGCAAAAATTCTAAGTTATTATAGGTATACTATCTTATCATGCCTATTAATTAAAATTAAAATGTGTATTGTAAATATTGCCGAAACGCTTCTCCATTAAATGGACTTTAAATGAGTGTATTCCGTGTAAAATTTCTTTTCTGAGAAAAATGGTTACGCTTGAAAATTAAAAAAGTAGCTTAAAAATTTTAAATATTTAGCTTAATAAAAGATGAACCTTTTCTAAAAGATTAAGAGGTAAAGAAATTGCACTTTAAAAATAAAAATAGCTACACTTTGTTAACACTTTGCTTGGTTTTGCACATGGTGTAAATACACAGTCCTTACTTTTTAATTTAAGGATTTCATAAAATTACTTAACACTGTAGACAAGTAAATGTAGACCACATTTTATTCTTGTACATAATCCATTCTTAATTGAAAAACTATGCAAATTAATGACAAAGGTTACTACTAATGAGCTTGGTAAATGAAAAGAACGTCTCTCATGACAAACACTTTGTCAGATTACTATTTAAAAAATGCATATCATAAAGAGGCTTTTAAGTGTGATGAAAAATATTTTCTTTCTTGAACATTTCAACAAAGTTTATGGGAAATGTGTGCGAAAAGTTATTCCTAGAGCGCCTTCGTCTAATCTCAGAGTTGGGAACAATGAGCTATGAACTTTGAAAGTCTAACACGTTTATGTGTTGTAAGTGAAGCAAGTAAAAGAAATTAATTATTGAAAAATTTCAGAGACGCCTCCGTTTACACCACATGAAAGGAAACATATTTTAAATTTTTCTTTTTTTGTCTATATTTTAAAATTGTATTAACGGAATTTCATTTTCCTTTGTTAAAATGCTATTCCTTTGTTAAATTTTAGTTACATACAGTATATGATGTTTTTCAACAAAACAAATCTCTGAATTCATCACATTTTGAAATAATTTAAGGAAACTTCAACAATATGTTGGTTTCGCTTTCTAGATAACAATGTTTTTATTTTTCACGTTTACACTGTGCAGGTAAAATTTTAACTATCGGACGTTGGCAATGTTCTTAGCATTAAAATTGAAACTTTTATAAAGAACTTACTTTTATAAAGAACTTTATGAGAACCAGTTTGGCGAAATTTGACAATTTTTTCGAACATATTTAGTGACAGTGTTATGAATGAAGACTAGTATATCCATTTTGATCAATAAGCTAATAAAAGGTATCAGATCGAAAAACTGAATAAAGAAGAAAAATAAACAAGAGCTTTCGGATCAATAGCTTGCCTATTCTGACTTTGATTAGTCTAGAATCAGCAAAGACCAGTCTGGAATTTAGAAATAAACTCAGTTTTAACTGTGGAAAATGAAAACAAATTCTAAAACATTATAACACAAAATTACTTTTAATATGTAAATGATTATCTTTTAAAGTACATGCAACGCTTTTTATTTTATTATGCTGCAACTTTTTATTTTATTATTTTGATGCGGTTTTAAAGCTATGCGATACGACACATACTCTTTCACGATATCTAATAAAGAAATACACACATTAGTCTGCAGCAAACATTTTTTTTTGCAGAAAGAAAACTATTTTATACGATCAGGAGTATAAAAGATTCTGAACCATTATACACGACTATCACAAGAATAACAGTTATTTGTGACATTTGAAACTACTACAGTATTGTTTGTGAGCATTACCCTAATTTTTTCTCTTCTTCACTACTAGCTCGTTTTTTCACAGTAATATATGACGATTAACGGTCAAGTTCAGTTTATAACATTATTCACACATTAATTTTACAGAAATTATTCAGATTCAGCCGATAAAATTAAGTGATGCTCTTTAGCATTCAGAGAAAGAGCAAACACAGATGCATCGTTTTTCTTTCATTCATATTCTGAGCAAACTACAGTCATTGAATTCTTTTAAACTGCGCTACGAATCAGCAGTAAAATGGGTTTATAAACAACTTGTAACAAATGAAATCCGTTAGTTTCTTACTGCATTCATTCCAAAAAGTCCTTAATTTACAATGCATTAACTCTCACACTGAAGCGGTTCGTAAACAATTATTTTATTGCTATTATTATGCAGAACGTATGATATTAGAATCATCTTTTATTTATTAGAATACGCTTATAAAAATGGTGTAAGCACTTATAAAAATTAACATTTAAACATGCCGTGAGTCACGAGAATTTAAGGTTTTGGAAATTATATCAAACAGATATGTCATTAGAAAACAAAACAGAGGTATGAATTATACAATTTATACTATCTCAGTTAGTTAAGCAATTAAGTAACGTATTATTTTAATTTGAACAGACTAATTAAAGATCTATGAATTATTTAATTTATTTTTGAACACCTTCAAAAGACAGCACATCTGATACCCCCAAATTTCCCAGACCACGTGGATTATAAATTAAAGATCAAAAGGCTACTCTTGGAATGAAAATATTTGTTGGCAGAGAGAAATGATAAATGCCTTTGTAGAGTAAAATAACGCAACGCAGCTGTTATTAGAAAGAGACAATTTAAACTACACTCATTTACAATATTTTATACATATTTATATGTTATGATTTTTTTACGATTTTTTTCTTTCTAAATTTTCCTTCTTTACCAAAGGTATCCTACGATTGAACATAACACCAGAATACTCTTTCCTACCATAACATTCCAGTATCAATAACCTGTTCTAATTGTGTTGTGTTTATTTCGGAATAACCCTAAAATCCATTAGAGTAAAGACTGGTAAAAATCATGAGCACACACAAAAAAAAAGAAATAAATAAACATTGACTGATCTAGAAAAGTGAGCCTATTTATTAAATTTTTCAAGAATTACTTAATCCATTAATTTGAAGGCAATTTATATTCAATCAGAACTGTAACATATTGATGATTACACAATGCATAATTAACTTAGTAAGCAAATTATATTCAAGCTGAACTGTAAAATATTGCTTTCTACAAATGCATACCCCTACAGAGTAATATTACTTTTATCTTAGACTCAATAATATCAAACTATTATTTCTATTGCATTCAGGTAAACATAATCAGATAAAACTTTGGATGAATTAACAATACCCTCCCCGGGGAGGAAAAAAAAAGAATAATTAACAAGTTATACTTTCCAAAAAAAAAAAAAATTTCACACAGAATAATCAATACCAGTGTAATTCAGGTTATTGCACATAGTAACTTTCTATTTTCAAAAAGAATGATTTAACCGGGTAATAGGTTAATTAAAATCAGGCCATTACATCCTACAAGCAATTTAGTCCCTAAGAGGAGCAAAGAAGCTCAAATAATGACACCTTTACCAATCAATCCTCACCATGAAAGAAATTCACAAATTCAATTAAATAATTTAATAGAGAATATAATTCCTTAACCAATCTAACTAAGTTACATTCACCGTTTCAATTAAATAATTTAAATAAGGATATATTTCCTTAGCCAATCTAATAATTTACCTTAAGGACAAACAGAATGATTCCATTTGAATTAGGTTAATTTACTCAACTACAATATTTTAATTCAACTAATTAGGTTATTTCAATCACTATTAACTACAGAAATTCTTTTTTTAACATCAGACCAACAAATAAAAGAAAAAAAAAACTTATCTGAGAAATCACAGGCTGCAAGTGAATAGGAGGAGGAGAATACCCTCATATTTAAAAAAATTATCATTGATGCCAAGGAGGACGGCTGCCAAGCGTGGTGGAAAGGAGAAGAGTTCATATGTAGATGAATTTTCACTGGAGCCGAGAAGTATCAAGTTGATTTAGGATGCACTATGTAGGTTCCAAGTTCTTCTGATAGTTGATTTACAATCCAATATTGAAGTTAGTCGTTGTTCAAGTTAAGTGATGTATTATGTAGTAGCGACCCCGGAGCTAGCAGTGACGGAATTTCTTGCAGAGCGGAAAAATATTCTTAAAGGCGTGGAAGAAACATCGAGACAGATGAAGACTCTATTCGTGGAGAACGAATTTCTTGCAAAGCGGAAAATAATTCTTAAAGGCAAGGAAAAAACATCGAGACAGATGAAGACTCTATTCGTGGAGGAGAGACTGAAATTTTCTTCTTAACGGTACCATTACTAGGCATCACCTTTCGTTGCATTTTTCTATTTTAATTATCTTTTGAGTAACTTACATATTCAAACACAAAAAATAACTGATGAGACTGTAATTTAGTCGAGGTCATGATGCATAAAACTAAGTCCCTCGTTCAAAACTCAAGGGCAAGAAGCCCGTAGATCCAAAGGTGGAAAAATGCATTTTCCAAAAAATTCAGCTGCCAGCGAGTACAGCGTCCGATGGTAAGTCAAAAGTGCAAAAAGTGACCTTGTCCCTCAAAACATCCCGTTAAAAGGGAGGACGCCGGACTACCAAGTTGGCACAACCCACTCTTCGCCGAAAGTTAAAATAGTTGCAACAACAGCATACCCTCATGTTATCAAACTCGCCAAATCCACTACTTTGAAACCTCAACGGAAAATCTATGTCGCCAAACCCTCGCCAAATAAACACCACCTGTGACAGGGGAAAATTAGGAATTTCAACAACTCTGCAAGGGGTCCCAACGAAAGAACGCTGAAACTCGCAAAAAGTGACTTTTCAACCGGAAAGAAGGCATTTCATCCCCCTTTAACTAAATCACAAGCAAACGAAGAAAAATCTACTAATTAAAGCTCATAACTGAAATGCAATTAAAGTTAGAAAAACGAAAGTTATGCCAAATTAAAGAGCTAATTTTTCTGCAACTAATGATATTAAATACTAAGAAATCAAATTAATTTTTGACATGAAAAACTGAGTTTATTACGTGAAAAAAATTCACTTATCCATTGTTTGCGTGTACAAGATTGAAGACGCAGTTCGCGTAAACTCGGAAAGCCAAAATATATTGCACTAGAATTAATAGGCCCTAAAAGAATATAACCAAACTTGTGTAGCTCAAATTTTGAATAATTACAAATTAAAATTTTGATTTTTATGAATCACTTAAATTAAATTCGCTACACAACATATATATTTCTTCATTTGTACTTTCACTTTGTTTTTTACTTTACAACAGTATCTCAGAATAAGTAAAACTAGTATATGTATACACTTTAGGTGACTGCTGTCCGAAACTTATTTAAAGTGAACATTTTTTTGATGGAACAGGTTCAGCACATTTTTAGCAATATTTACGTGAATTCATGGTATTAGGTTTGCTCACTTTTTCATGATGACGATGCTTCATTTCTTTTCATAAAGAGGCACAGGTGCTGTTACGAACGCAGTATTATGTCCCATATCTTGTATTTTCATGAAGTTTTTAAAGCATAAAATCGAATTTAACAAGTGCATCGCAATGTTTAAAAGTAGCAGAAACAGTTCTTTCCCGCAAGAAATGTTCCATTGATTTAAGACATAAACGAATACATATTTTGAGGAAGAAATTAAATAAATACAAAAGATTTTAGAATGAAATAAAATCAAATTTTTATGTAATGTTTTACATAATGTAAGGATGAGTAGCTAACCAGGCAGATTTGTTGAAAGGAATCGCTTCATTCCAGTATCATACGGTGAATATGTTTAAACATAGGGTTTTGCTTTGCTTAAGGCTGAAAATCAGACAGAATATCAGCCGACACTTCAAGATATTTTCTTTGGAAAAAATTAAAACTTTCTGGAAAAGAGCGTTATATACCTATTTCGTACGAACAACCCGAAATGTAGGTATAATTTTTCTAATTTTAATGTTAAATATTATGTATATTGAATTTCTACTATTGAAAAAATCTTCAGTTTTTAAATATGGATAAAATTTTAAGCAAATTAAAATAAGGACGATAAAATTAAATTTGTCTATTAACAGTAGTGCTGTACTACTATAGCAGTCAGATTAAAATTCGACAGCTGAAACATGCGTAATAATACGCAAATCAATTCTTAAACTGAAATTTCGATTACACTTCTTTTGCATTTACATGTCATTTTGAACGGGTCCATTGAAATATGTATAAATGGTGCTTTACTGTATTCCTCTTAGCTTCGTATTAGGGGTGTAGACAGCTTTTAGACTCCGCATTTAAGTTAGAATCTAAGTTAAATGCGGTGTCACAATATTTGGCATCCTTCATGTCTATATTCCTTAGATCACAATATTTGGGCATGTCCATTAGAAATAAAATTTAGACTGAAAATTACTCTGCAAACAAGAAAGACACCGTATTAACATTTCTTTAACCTCTAAATGCACTCAACCGAGTTAACTCGTGTAACACCGAAATAAATTATTTCCACTCATTCGAGTAAACACGTTTCAGATTTTTCTTTCTTTCTTTTTTTTCCACGAATGAATACAACTTAATATATCCCCTACAAGTCTGAGTTAAAATAAAGAGAAGGGTTAAAAGAACTTGACTTAAAATAAAGACTTAAAAAATTGGCGGAAAAAAGACCACTTCCTGAAATTTTTTAAGTTCATTAAAGAAGGAGCTGAGGAAACGGCCTTCACTGCCAACCATACATTTTCAAAACAAAAATACTTTCATTTAATTAAAAGAATACATCTGCAAACCTTCAAAGGACATTATGAACTCACTTTTACCAATTTTTAGTCATTTTTATTCGTTATTTAAATACGCGCGTAAGTAAGGACGGCACATGTGTACTCTAAAAATCATCGGAGGTTTTCTGTGCATTTTAAAGTTCAATTTTCATTTCTAACGACGCTTAACATAGGTTAACAGTATACTACTGAAAATATTGTGCTAGTTAAAACACACAGAAAAGCACAGTATAAACAAAATCTATGAAACGAAAGCGAATATAGGAAACAAATGAAAAGAAATTTTATCTTAAAGTTTAGGGGAAAATAAAAGAATGCTAAAAAATGAAATAAAAGAAATAATATGGTACGCAAAATGTGTTGATAAAAAACCGCTTTAAATTTTGAAAACTATTTAAGCACCTTTAATTTAAAAGAATGCTTTCGGGCGTGGCTTTTTGAGAGTAAAAGAGATAAGTGTAGTAACAATTTCGTAGAAACAAAAAGTAGTTTCCCTTTTCAAAGACTTTTAAAGAACGATTCAGGCATAAAAACTGCCAACAATAAACACAATTTAACACTCACCAAAACAAAGGATTTGATTTATTTAATGAAAGCTATTCATCTGATGGCGCTTTTGTATCTTAAGAGACAAAAAAAAATGGTTACCTTCGTAACAGTAAACATAAAACTATACCCGCTTTTTGGTTTTATCATTACACTGATTCTAAATATCGTAGCAAAAATTCCAGTACTTTCTAATTTAAAAATATGTCTATTGACTAAATATTGCGCCTTTTATTTTTTAGCATTAGTAAAATAACTTAAGACGAATATTTCAAAAATTCTGTCTTATTTATTTTCCTAGGCTAAAATGCGATGAAGATATTATTTCTAATACCGTATTTACGCGAATCTAATGCGCATCGTTTTTGGCCAAATGTAGTACTCAAAATTCGGGTGCGCATTAGATTCGATGGCGCATTAGATTCGAGTGCAAAGTTCGCCGATGACGTCAGCAGTTCGCCGATGACGTCAACCGAATTTAAATCGTAACAATGGATTACTGTATTTCTCGACTACATTTACCGTTACATTTATCGTTGACACATTATTGCATACTGCAGAGTACGTAGTCACGAAATGGAGGGCAAGCAGAGAAGAATGTCATATGACGCTACTTTCAAACGTAAAGTAATTCTTTATCCTGAAAGAAATGGCAATAGAAAGGCTGGGAGAGAGTTCAACGTAACTGAGAGCAATGTTCGCTTGTGGCGGCAACAGAAATTGGCACTGTTTGCAACTAAAACTAGTAGAAAGAAATTCACTGGCCCTCGCAAAGGAAGACACCCTAAAATTGAAGAAAAAGTTTTGGAATTTGTACGTGAAAGGAGGAAGAATGGACAACCTGTGACTAGCGACACTATAAGAAATAAAGCAAAAGAGGAGGCTGAAGTTCTTGGAATACCGAAACGAGAGTTTAAAGCTAGCCGTCGATGGGTGGATCGGTTTATGAAGCGGATGGGCTTATTTCTAAGACGCCGTACAACAATATGCCAAAAGCTTCCTGCAGATTTTGAAGGAAAACTACTAACATTTTAGCGGTATATCATCACACTTCGGAAGGAAAAGAATTTTTCAATGGGGCAAATTGGCAACGCTGACGAGACGCCAATTTGGTTTGATATGCCTCGTAACTACACCATTACGGAGAAGGGGACTAAAAAAGTTATCATCAAAATAGTGAATAAAGACGTTTACTATTAATCACTGATTGTAGAAACTGTTAGCTAGATAAAAATGTTACCATTTATTTCATGTTCATACTTTACGATATGTACCGTATATACGGTAGTGGTAATTAACAATGATTGTTTCACATAGCAATAGCCCACTAATAGGTAAATTCTATGTTCTGTTACTTTATGTATAAATCCATTGTTGTATAAAATATGGTATCTAAATTTAAATAAAATTATCATACCATTGATTGATAGTTTATATACAAATCCATTGTTGTATAAAATAAGATTCAATAAATTCCTCATACCATTGATGCACATTACATTCGCCGACAAACAATTTTTTTATTATTTAAAGTTTTAAAATGGGGATGCGCATTAGATTCGATGGCGCATTAGATTCGCATAAATACGGTAAATTAAGCCACTTAGAGTTTGGGTTTATAGCCATAAGTAAGAGAAGGTCTTCGATTAATGATATTTCCGAGCGAAGGTGCTGCGATATATGTTCCTGCTGTCGGCGAAATGAGTTAAGTCCGCATTTCTGTCAGAACTCCTAAATATTTCAAAGAATTAGTTGTAACAAATCTAACGTAACAGTGAAATACAACAAATTAAGAGACAGTTCTTGCTGAATTACATAAAAGTTAGAATTTAAACAAGATGTTAACGAAAATTTGGGAAATGCTGAGATTCAATGTAGAAATATTTAACTTATTTGAAATTAAAATAGAACAGTAAAATTTAGGGAAAACGTCAAAAGTTTATCTGTTTGAATTCGACAGTTCTAAAATATAATATTTTGTAAATTTAGCAAAATTATGTGGCTTGCAAGTGATCCTCATCAAAGAATAATTCAATATTTTATTTCAAAGTAAGTAAAATGGTTAATAAAAAATTATAAAATCATAATAATCAGCAAAAACTAAATTTATTCGTAACTTAACTGTTCATAATAAAAGAGGCCCACCAGCGGCCGAGCGGTAAAGTCGCTGAACACTGGTAGTTCGGTCCGAGGTTCGAATCCCGCGAACGGGCTGGCTGCATGGGCGTTTTCGTGGTTTTCCCCATGTGTAACGTGTATACGAGCCAGTTTCCCTTAGAAAGTCCTCCACGAAGGCATCCCTCATCTTAGGCAGATAGCCCTTGAGGCTTTGCCATAATCTCACACACACACACACACACACACATAATAAAAGAACAAAAAACCGAAAAAGGCCGGTAGAAGTAGACTCTTACAAATTGCTGCTTTTACGTGGCAATACTGTCAATTTTGAAACACTGAAAAGTGGAAAGATTCGAGTGGTTTGTATGCGTGCAGAATTATATTATTTTTTCGGTATCTTTTGCATTTGAGACCTATTTATTTAGCCAAATTTTGCATTTCTAGTTTTTTCACTTTTCTAAATTTTAATTTATTATAGGTTAAAATTTTAAGTTTAATTCTTAATAATTTTAATTAATTTTCAATCCCGAAATCTTAAAGCACTGTAATTTTTACTTTAGCAATTCCTCGTTATAGGATTTAATAAATGTGTTTTATTTTTATTTCTTTCTGAAAAGTAGGATACTAAATTATTAATTACTACTTATTTATATGTTTCGATTGTTGCTGTTCTGGTTGCAGATAAGAATATTGAGGAGAAAACAACGCAAAAAGAGATGTGGTTGTGAAGGAAAAGAGAACAAGGAGAAAGCTTTAGAACTCTAAAACATCATTGTAAGGAGCAAAGCGGTGAAAAACTTTCGCAGTTTTAAAACATAGTCGTAGAACTTAGTAAAAAAATAAAGCACCTATACGTCACCGCACGACGATAAGATCGCGGACATGCATTTTTGGACTGCAAAAATATTAAGTGAAATTTTACGTAATGACTTATGAGCATGTAAAGTTCTGCTGTATCAAGAAGTTTTTGTCAATATCATGCAGACCAACTAGACTGGAAGCGAGTATATCTTTGATTGACAATTGGCCAAGTCTTAGAAGGTTAAAATAACCTTTTATGTTACTCTTAAATGAATAGAAGGAACTGTCTGTGTGACAGGCGAACCTACGCTACTTGCGAGTATTTAAAGCAATATAAGCCGCAAAACCGGTATAGTGGTTAGCGTCGCTGACTGCCATGCCGGATGGCCCGGGTTCAAATCCCGGAGAAGGCATGGGTGTCTGTAAATGTATAGTGTCAGTGCGGCAAGGTAGCACTCTAAATATGCGGTGAGCCGAAAGTCCTCTCGTGTGGTTTGGTGGAAGGGAAGAGGGGTGGGAGACCCTCGGACCCGTCCCGCCGGGACGCTGTCCATCAAAATTGGGGGCGGAAGAGAGCTAAATCGCACTGTCACCTGAATGGTGCTCAAGGCTGTTGACAATATTGCTTGCCACGAGGAATTTCGTGGGCTTGGGCTGACTACATCCGACGAGTGAGCATACGCAACAACAATATTTTAAAGCAATATAAGATAAATTCGAATGTAGGTAACATAGTACGAAAGACTTAACCTGCCTCGTGTTAATTAAAGGTACGTATTAACACCGGCTAACAAGGTGCTTAAAGCTGAATAACTTCGGCAGAGCTGATAATTGTACGCAAGTGCAACTAGAGGCTGCCAGAGGCTCTAGCTCTCTCGGCTTAAGTACACAATTAATTTGCGTTCTAGTGAGGACTGAGGAAAGACGAAGTTTACAATAGCTGGTTGATTCAGGTAGAAAAGTATATGAAAAAAAAGTGACATTTTTCCTTTGTATTTATTTTTTTTGCATTAAGTAATAAATGTTTACTGAAAAAGTAATCATAAAACTTGCTTTCTTTGTTCTAGTTTCAAGGATAGTATTCTGGAAGGAGTACTTCATTTTACTTTCCAAATATCACTTCGCTTCTAGCTCTTTGTGTCCTAAGAAATCACTTAGTATCTTTAATGATGCATGACTCACATACAATGCATAAAATTGAAAATATAATAAAAAATTTTAAAAAAGGAAGAAATGATAAAAAATAAACTTCCCATATAGCACACTTTTGACGTTGCGGTGACATCCCGATGTTACATTTTCGTCACATTACATTTGTGACCCTGGTACAACGTCACAGAGATGTCACATTGTGATGTGGATGTGAACGCTGCACGGATGTCACCTACAAGTCACATCAAAATTTAAAGTCACCACAATAATTTTTTAGTATCTCCTGTCCTGACACTTCTTGACCTTGTTAATGTAATTCTTATTCTGTAAGGTATTCCTGCGTGCTTAAAAATATCGATAGTTTATAGCGTGTTCTTACTTGGCCCTATTCAGTGTTATCGAGAAAAACTGACTAAAGAGTTAATATAGCAATTTCTTTTTGTCTTGAGGATATTTGCAACCATTTTTTAAGTCAAATCTATCATGCAAATCTGTAACTGATCTTTCATGCAACTATATAAACTATATAATCTTTAATGCAAATCTATAACTGAGCATTAATACCTGACTGTTAATTATCAACAACTATACAGATATCACCCTCATTATTTCTTAACAAATGTCATATTGTATATTTCATTCAATTATTGTGTAAAATTACGAGTTGTTTTTCAACTTTAATATAAACTATGCTGTATATTCGGAATCACTAAAAAATATCACACTTATTTCTCTTACAGTTATAGAAATTACGAAATCAGTTTTATTTCAGTTTTTCATTATATGTTTTAAACTTTTAATTCATATTATGTATGCCTTGAAGACCATACACATTATAAAATTTACAAATCTTCCAAATATTTCCAATACGCTCGAATCTGTAGATTTAACTGATAACTGGCATCATGAACACGGTGCTACACATTGTTTTCTTACATATCACAATAATAACTCTCACATTTGGGACATTTTAAGAGAACTAAATATTTTCGAAAGTTTATGGTTATGTTTGCTAATGAATAATTATTAGTCTTAGCAAGTCCTGCATGTAAAAAAAATTAGTTCTTGTGTCAGATAGCTATGTTCGTAATTGTAACTGAAACAAAATTGAGCAGATTTTAACTTTCTCCAAGGAAAGCTTCATTCCATAAATTAGTTTTATCTTGTTATTGAAGTAATTTAAAGATACTAGGACATTTTAGGTATTTGAAATATATTTAAACAAATTATTTTTTATATTTAAACACAGATCCATGTTATAAATACAGGCCAATAAGTCCTCAGCAGTGATTACATGCTTACCTTTAAAATAAATTAATGCGCTAGTATTTCTGAATAAATTTTAAGGAGTATTTAGGTCATGCACTACTGTGTTGATCAAACTGTGCAAAGGAAAATTATTCTCAAAATACTTCAATCCGATAATCTTTGTACTTTTATAATGTGTTACAGATTAGTCTATAAATCATTCAAGTATATCGAGAGCTAAATTTATCAATTCTACTATAACGTGTCTTTGTCGTAGTTGCTTAAAATTCACTGGACAGCAACCCATTTCTGAGAGCTTTTAAGCTCTTACTGACTCTGACAAATCGATCTGCAAGTTGTTACAGGATGTGTAACGGTGCTATCGCAATAACTATCAAGACGTGTAGTGTGTTAGCATTTTTATTACTTTTAGAAGATCCTGATAACTTTAATTATGTTCTTGGCGGAGACAGATGGTGGTGAGACAGGCTCTTAGTATATCCAGATAAGCTCATGAATTATGGAAGCTTGCTCTTCTTAGAGGCATTCCTACCTATATAATAGTGTCTGAAGACGATCATGCATCGTTTGCTGTTGCAGTCTGGTTCTTGCCTCAAGAAGCTAATTTTTAAATATATATAACTTTTGCATTGCAATTTTACCCATTAAAATAAAAACAAACTTTTAAAGCTACCTTGTGGAGTTCTCTACCATAAAAAAAGGTTAAATACAGATATTCCTAGTTTAAAGTGGGTGAGGAAACAAAGAGATAGCTACTTTCAGCAAAAGTGTCGCCTGAAAGATCACACAAAATGGTGATAAATACCTTGTAGAGTCATTAGGTTAATTTGGATGCAGGACACTTGAAAAATGAGCAACATTTTTGCCAGGAATCGAACCACGGACCACTGGAATAAACGCCCAGCGTGCAGACCACCACACCACTAAGGCATGCCAAGAAGGCGAGAGAAATACCTTATAACCTTTAAAGATTCGCAACACAGAAGACGATTAAGAAACCGTAATAAACTTTTGAAAATAATCATTGATTTATTTTCCTAATTTTCTCTTTTGAATTACCATGTAAGTGAATTTTCATTGCTAATTCAGGAAGAATAATAAGAATTGACTTTTACTTATTTCACGAACAAAATGTTATTTTTCTTTTTCACTAACGCTTCATTGAAATGTTTTAGTACTATTATTTATTCAAAATTTTAGTATCATTAGGTTATTTTGAAGCAGCAGACGAGAAAAATATGCAATGCCCTCGGAGGGACTCGAACCTGGACTTCTCGAATACACGCTGAATGTGTTACCGTTACCCCATGAAGGCTTGCTGGAATGAGGGAGAAAATGCCTTATAAAATATCCGTAAGTATGCATTTAAATAATTAGTTTACTCGAGGAACAAATACCTCTCATAATCTTCATCTGCATGTTTCAATATCGAAGTTCCTTTTATGTCTTTGACGAGAAAGCTGTTGTATTTCTTACATTAACTAAGGTATCGATTTTAATTCTGTCTTGCATATATTCACAGTAGATCGAATGTTTACCGTAAAGTTTATAATAAATGGATAATTAAACTGCGTCCAAATCTGCCATAGATTAATAATTATTTATTCCAAATGGTTCCTGCTTTCGGTTCATACAAAGTAAAATTTTATTTTTACCATTCTGATTCATTAAGCACTCTATAATACTTGTTCTTTGGTTAGAAAACAGGCTGTTGAACTTCCATTCAGCATGCTATTAGTAAAGAATTATATATTAATTTTATGTTCTGGACGATTTATCAATTTAATAAGTTTTTTCAACGAAGAGAAATGACGCGAAACTCCAGCTGGAAAGAAGAAGTGTAGCAAGGTGCCTGTCATTCATTTGATAAACCCAGGTTCCTTCCTACTGTCCTGGGGCAGAAAATGTAATGATTATCGTACAATTATTTTATTTCTACCTAAAACAATTTAACTCGCTAATGCAATGAAAAGATATCATATTTGCAATATTTTTGAAAATAAAACCTTTAACTACACTGGTGTGCAAAAATTAAGGACGAAGTCGAAAAATTAGCATATCAGCTGAACGAAGAGCCAGAGCGGACAGAAAGACCAATCAGGAAATTAAGTAAGGTGATGTATGGTAGCACATGCGCAGATATGCAGGTAGACGTAATGGTGGAGTGTCTGAGTACTATAAAGCATGTTGTCGGTGTAAGATCAGTATTTCTGGCAAAGAGATGCACGCCGTATAGCAGTTAAAATCACACCGAGTTGCTGCCTCAGCGAGAAATGGCGAATAATCAATCTGTTAGACGACATCTGGATGCTTTTACCCGAGGTCGAATCATTGGGAAGTTGGAGGAAGGCCGCAGTGTGACAAGTGTGGCTGCAGAGTTCAGAATTGCTCACAGCATCGTTTCACGACTTTGGAGACACTTTCAAACTACAGGAACAGCTATCCGGGGGTTTAGTAGTGGTCTTCCACGAGAAACGACACCCGCAGATGACCGGTATATTGCCTTACAGGCCAGAAGAAACAGGCGGCAGAAATCGCTAGACACACGACACAGGCGACTGGACGACCGATATCGCGTTTTACCGTGGCCAGAAGACTGCACGGTGGTGGTCTGTTTGCACGATGCCCTGTACGGTGTGTACTTCTAACGCCTGCCCATCGGAGAAGGCGTTCTCTGTGGTGCTGGGAACACCTGAATTGGAGAGACAATGAATGGGGACGAGTACTCTTTACAGATGAGAGCAGATTCAGTCTGAGTAGCGATTCTCATCGCATACTCATCTGGAGAGAGCGGGGAAGCCGCAATCATCCCTCGAACATCATTGAAAGGGACAGGTATGGACGTGGCGGTGTTCTCGTTTGGGGAGGAATCATGCTTGGTAGTCGTACAGACCTTCACATCTTCGACGCAGGTTCAGTCAACGAGACCCGTTATTGTAACGAGATTCTTCTTCCATATGTGCGTCTTTTTAGAGTTGCTATGGTTCCGCAGTTCCTTTTCATGGACGACAATGCACCACGTCATCGCACAGTAGCTGCCGAACAGCTCTTAGAGAGTGAGGATATTGAACGTATGGATTGGCCGGCACGATCTTCGGATCTCAATCCCATCGAGCATGTATGGGATTTTTAAGGCACATGCTTGGCAGCTCGTACCTTACCACCAGTAACGATTCCGGAGCTTCGATTGGCGCTGCAAGACGAATGGGCAGCAATGCCTCAACAACTCATTGACACCCTCATTCTCAGCATGGGCAGACGCTGTGAAACCTGCCTAGCAGTCAGGGGAGATCATATTCCCTATTAAGACCGGATGTTTCTTGCTGGACACCCATCACAGGGATGTTTCGGCCTTCAGTCGCATTGCGCTCCATGCTACTTTTTCAATAAAGCTTCTTTTTATCCCTCAGATTTCTCTTTTAGTAAGTGTTGCTTACATTACTCATGTCCTTACGTATTGGGGATCTTACGGTATTAAATGTGTTGATTTGGAAAGCTTTTGTACAAAGTTATATTGAAAAAACCATCTCGTCCTTAATTTTTGCACACCAGTGTATTGGTAGGTAAATGTGCTATCAATACCATATTATACTAAAACAGCGAAAATTCAAATCTGAGACGGAATAAATATTTCTTTATTCTTTTTTGATCACATATGGTAATCATGCTACTAAAATAAAGCATACGCAATTAAGTATTATTTAGGTGTGTGTATATGCAACATGCGAAGCCAACTGTCTTGCTGTTTAGTTACCTACTGTGTATTTATTGCACATAGCAATCGTGTACCTTTGAGGTAATCCTCCAGAGGCCAAACCCTCACTTCTATAGGGTTTTTTATTCCTTTGGTAATGAATACCCAGCCTGTTGATGACACATCGATGCCAATTCAGCTCTTTCGTAGTAGCGGATTGTCTTGCACCAGCTTGCAACATCCGACAGCCATCCAACATATTTCATAGTGCAATGTTTTCTTCGGCTTATACTTTCCACTTTAGCTATCTCGGATTATACGGAACTATCGCTGTTTGTGAACTGACGCATAGGTCCGGCAGGTTTCTTTTAAAAGCGTTGTTGTATGACAGCAGGATTGCGTTTTAGGCTAATCTTTGGTTGCCTATTTGCATTCGGTGATGAAACCTCTACCTCATATGTAAATTGTACGTTTTTAATTCCCCTTTTTACATTCGTTTCTTTTCTTTTAGCGTTTGCTGCCTATTATTGGAACACGAGTGTATTTTACTTTAATTAAATGTAGAAAAAGAACACTTTTCGGAATTGAAAATGGTTTTTTATTAATTCGATTTATCACATTTTCTTTCAAATAAGTGAAAAATAATTTATTTTAAACATGTAAAAAGTGACAGATGCAAGTACTCTTTACTGATAAACTTTATCTTTGCCACTGCAACTAACAGCGCCTAAAATAAATATTAATCTCAAGTATTATATGTGAATGTAATTCATAATTAAACTTAAACAACAACCAGTTCAGCATATGAAATTAAACGCTAGAAGGAAATAAATTAAAGGAAACATTCAAAAGCATTTTAATGATTTGATTATTCGATTACAGTAAAAGAAGAATGCGGGATGCCCTTTTTAAGAAAAACTGGCTTGAGTTCACATTACACATGAAGAAAATCAAAATAAACATTGGTTGATACTGAGGAAGTTAACTCATATCGCAAGCTTAAATTGTCACCGATTTTATCAGTCAGCCATCAGTAAGAAACCGGATAACGAATCGACGTATAAATTTGATAGGATAAAAAGAGGATAAAAATTGTACATATACCATATCTTACCTAATCATAACATAATTTAAATTTAATGTGGTAGCATTTTGCTGACAACACAGTAGTCTGCAGTCACATACAGAAAATGTAATCTGCTGAAGATAAGTAATATGCAACTTTGAAATTTTGAGTCCATCAGTAAAGGTCTGCCGCAGGAGTATATTAGGTTATTGAAACAAGATAATGAAGATGTTCTATCACAGTCAACATTTCAGTAGTTTAAACACTAGTGGAGTGACATGTAGAGGTTTAATTTTGTTTTCAAAGCAGGATGGTTTCAGTACTCCAGCCATTACTATGAAAAGATTACAATAAACATAACTACAACCATTGTCTAAAAAGACTGGTGCATAACATTGCGAGGACTGACTGAGATTTCTCGTAGTAGTAAAAACAGAATCGATCATCGAAGCGGAAACAGGAAGACTACGCATGCGTGCTTTCACCTTGAATGACCTTACAAATTTGACCTTACAGACCTAGATTTGACCTTACAAAATCTCCGTCTTACCTAATTTATCACACTCCGCAGATAGATAGTATATAGTGTTTGTGTTGCTCTCCACTATGTTTTGTTTTCCTTACAGATGTGAAATAAATATGCTTCTACATTTTAATCGTTTTTTTTTTCAGGTTTCGCCTTTGGATTACCTTTACAGAGACATTCCATTTAATTGTGGTATTACTACAATATCTAAATTAAAATAACACGTCGAATAATGATTATTGGAGGTTTTAAGGCCAAAAACAATTATCGTAGGAATTCATAAACTTGCATATTAGTTTCGAAGGTTTAAATATAGAACCTTGTTGCTTTAACATTTTCAATAATGTTTACAATATTTGCTTTGCTTATACTAGCTGCGTTTAAATGGTAACCAAATGTAACCCCCTAACAGTATATATTCATCTTTTCCCACAACAGATATATTTGCGAGATGAGTAAAAATTAAATTGGAGGAAAAGTTCAGCAATGAAAGTTTTATATTAGGTTAGAAAGCAATCTTAGTGTATTAAATATTTTGAACAACACTCTATTGAATTCTATTGCAACAAAACATATTTCCCTTTCTATGGAAATTTAATTCACTAATTTTAAATACGTAACAATTATGAATTTATTTTCCTTGCATATTATAGCAACTGAAATAAAATTACACTGATACAGCCGAAATTTCTAAATGAAAGTATATAAAATTTGCGTAAGCTATTTTAAGAGTTGAGACCCACTTCCCCATTATGAACATGTTTCTTTCAAAGAATAATTTATTAAATTTGGCATTTTTCACAGTAAATTTTAAATAATAGATTGCATTATTACACTATGCTATCAGTTTGAGACGCAAGTTATATGTCAAATCACGATAAGGTCTCGAAAAGTGAGGTATATCAGTATTTATAGATCATACAATTAACAGCAAAATCACTGACACAACAGCATTGTTTAAGTGAAATGCGTTATTTAACATTTTAAAAAACTGAAATGTTGAAGATATGACATTAAACTGTGTGCTTGAATTTAAGTTACTAAATAAAATATAAATCAAAGACTGAACGTCAAGAAAAAATTTCAGATTGGTTTGGTTTATGTGATTAAAGCAAAGCCTCGAAGGCTACCTTCCTAAGGGGAGGGATGCTTTTGTAGAGAACTTTCTAAGGGCAACTGGCTCAAAAATTTCGGATTGGTTTGGTTTATGCGATTACGGCAAAGCCTAGAGGGCTATCTACCTAAGGAGTGAGAGGTTTTTGGGGAGAACTTTCTAAGGGAAACCGGTTTGATACATGGTATACATGAAGAAAACCACGAAAACG
The DNA here is from genome assembly GCF_044657685.1 of Stegodyphus dumicola. Taxonomy (NCBI): domain Eukaryota; kingdom Metazoa; phylum Arthropoda; class Arachnida; order Araneae; family Eresidae; genus Stegodyphus; species Stegodyphus dumicola. Next base: position 162,244,683 of record NC_140781.1, on the reverse strand, counting down.
CCCATGCAGCCAACCAAAGTTCGTGGGATTCAAACCCAAGACCGAATTACAAGTGCTCAGCGACTTTACCGCTCGGCCGCTGCTGGGCCCCGAAAAAAATTCAGAAAAAAATCAAAACTCAATTTAAAAACCTTTTCGTTTATGATAAATGCATTTTACTAACTTCTTCATTTAGAATTAAATTATTATTTATCTAAGCCCTTTTGAACCTTCTAAGAAATCTTTCTACTGCAATTTTTTCAAGCTTGAATACTAAATATAAATTTAACTTTCAGTTGTATTTCAGTTTACTATGCAGTTATATTTAAGCATATAGTAGTTTAACTATACAGGTTTATCTTAGCATAGAGTATCTGGAGACAGTTAAATTATGCAATTTGATACAGTATTTGAGACAGTATACACTCTTTGAGTATGCGAGATGGGTACAGATTTCATGAAAAAAAAATCACTTTTGAATCTATTTTAAATCCATTTTGGAGAATACAGTCCTTTACTCTATCTGTACGTACAGACGTCACGTAAAAAGATCGTCCAAGTGGATTCGGGAAGTGCCAAAGTGGATATTTCCGCTGAAATACGACACTCTGAATTTTCGCTATTACAGTACTTCCTTTACTTCATACAGAGAACAAAAATAGAAAGATAATATACATTTTTCCATTTACGTACCTTGAATAAGTAACGTTTTTTCAAGAAAATACTGACACAGATGCAGATTAGCATTTCTTTAAGAAATTGTCTTCAAGCGCTGTATGACGTAGTGAAGTTCTGGACGTTAGGCTAAACGCTGTGCACTTAACTATAAGCTTTTGTTTAAACTATAAGCTCTCTGTTTAAATATTCGGTTTCCGCCGAAAACATCGCGGAAGAAAACGTCTCGGAGAAAACAAGGCAAGGCAAAAACGTCGTGGCACAAAACATTGTGGGAGAAAAGAAAGCAAAGAGAAAACCTGTTGGAAGAAAAATATCGTCGTCGAATTATAAAGCGGTTCAATAGCTTCGTAGTTTAAAAATACCGTAGAGGAAAATATCGTGGTAATAAATAAAACTCCTATAAATCATCGCATAATGATAACATCGCAGACAGGAAATTTTCAGGCTTTAAGAGCTGTAAATGCATAATGAATTGTGAGCGCAAGAAAGAAAAAGGAATGTATTTATTTTTACAATTCATAATTTTCAATTAATTAATTTTACAATTCATAAATTTGAAGAAAAATTGAGAAGGAAACCTGAGCATCAAATCACTAAAAATGAGTAGAAAATTAATGCAACTTTCAGCATTTAATAGAAGTTTTAAACTTACATAGTTAACTAATCAATGTCATAAATAAATTAATCTTTTTTATAAAGTTTTACTAATAATTTTCATGTCGAAAATGTCGTGTTAAAAAATAAAGCTCCTACAAATCATCGCATGACGATAACATCGCAGACATGCGTTTTGGGGGGCTTTAAAATTTGTAAATTCATATTCGCGTTATGATTTGTGAGCGCAAGAAGAAAAGAGAAATACATTTATTTTCATAATTCATAATTTTGAATTAATATAGGTTTTGTGAAAAAGTGAAAAGAAAACCTGAGCCTCAAAAAAACTGAAAATGAGTAGAAAATCAATAAAATTTGCAGCACTTAATAGAAGTTTTAAACTTACATAATTAACTAATAAATGTATAAAATAAATTAATCTTTTATAAAATTTTACTAATAATTTTTCATGAAAAATATATTCTAAAAAAGTTTAGAAAAAGGAAAATCTGTAACTGCATGAGATTATCCCTATAAAAATTGTTTAATTAATTGTCAAATTATTTTCTTTCACATTTGTTAATCTGATATACTTTTAGTGGATGTCAGTTTAGTTATGATGAAAGTCAGCTGCGGAATATTTGAGCGGGTATTTGGGATTTATTGAATTATACAAAGCACACTAGGACTATCTGCTTAAAGGAAGGAACGCCTTTGTGGAGTACCTTTTCAGGAGCTGGTTCATATCCACGTTATACATTAGAAAATCTGAGAATCACATGCATTTAGCTCGTTCGCCGTGTCGAAATACCAGCGTTGAATGACTCTACCGCTTGAGCACTGTTGCCCGTTCAGCAGGTGAATATTAACGAAAATTAGTCCTTTTTTTATATCAGTGATTGGAAGATTCAAATAAAAAATTATATCCAGCAAATGTAAACGCAGACCCTCTCAGGTTTTATTCTTTATGTAAGATGACTACATCCGCACAAGGTTAAAATGGTATGGAATCTTTAAATGGTTTTTAAAGATGACTTGCCGATTATTTTTTTAAACGTTCGTTAAAAAATCAATTATATATTTCTGATTCCAAACACTATTTCGAAGTCATAGATGTTAGATATATCATCAGTTATTCTTTAAGGAGGTATGTACAATTTAATTTCTTGTAAATTATTTTTTTAAAGATTAATGTACTCGTTAACAGACATTATGAAGAGAGATAAAGACAGACCGTCGTCAGGGCGTTTTTCAGAGATCAGAAGCAACGGGGAATCAATGAAACAGATTTCAAAAAGTGTAATTGGTCAAACCCATAGTACTATCAATCATCATACCGATTTCATTTATTTGTACATCTCTTATTTTTTGTTCGCTTATTCGTATTTATATGCTATTCGTATAAATATTTGTATTTATATCACTTTAATCGTATTTTTCATTATTTATATGAACTAAAGTTTTGTTCCTTAAATACATTAAATCGAAAAGCAAATTTTTATAATTTTTGTGCATAAAGACTGGACATTAAATTTTTAAAGTTATTTTGGCAGATTAAAACATGTTTCCAGAAAATCTGTAAATTTCACTTAGCGGTCTAAAGAGTGGTATTTAGAAAAAAAAACACACATAGTACAATTTTGAAAATACGTTGCTTGAAATTTATATAATTAAAAAAATAACTTAATTTTAGAAAATCATGTTCCTCAGATTCAAAGTATTGTTGGGTGTGTAAGGGTTAGAAATAGATTGAATGCCAAGTCCGACAATAGGTTAAAAAAATTTGTTCTTATCGAAAGAAATATATGAGAGTGCTGGAATTTTCCTCAGAGATATTCGTACAAGTGTTCACAATATCATGCAATATAAACAGTAGTTATACCTCAAATTACTAAAAACATCAAAATACAACGCAATGCAGAGCGTATTTAATAAGAAAGCTAACTCGGATTTCTCAATTCACTCGGAAATAACAACTCCAACAGTAACTAACCAATTAACTAAACAAATTAACTGAGCTGCTCTCTCTCTCTGGCTTTTTATAGATTTCAACCGATTGCGAGATATTTCTAGCAATTTCTGTTTCTCGAGATTTCTGGAAAGCAAGAAGATGATGAAATTACGGTTACAATTACATAAAGTCTATTACATTTATTCAATTCCAATACAAATTACCGAGATATCCATTTATTAAATGCACGTACCCCAGTGTTGTTACTTTTCCGGCATGGCCTTTTATTAAAATTTGTCTTGAGCTGCATTGCACGGGGAATACAACAGTTTAATTATAATTCTACTAAAATTAGCTATCTACGTACAAAATTCGTAAGAGTATTTTTCATTCTCAGCGACAAAATTTGAAATTATAATGTTTTTACAATGCATATAATAAGAGAGTGTCGCCTTCTAGATCGAGTACAGTGGCTTTCTCATCACTCGAATTATGATATATATTTGAGAAGTATTAAAAACTGTAAAACTGATATTTAAAAATGTGTAGCATCTTCATTTTGTAAGTAATATAGATTAGTGATTAAAAGTAATATAGAATAATACAAATTTATTATATTCTGTTTAGTACCGCTTAAATAAACAACATTCAGTTTCTGCTCAAAAGCTGCCTTAAAAGTACTATGCGACTGAAAGTATATTTTCCCTGAAATTTTTATTTGATTTTACTTTATTAATACATTACTACGTCATACTAACGTAGGAAATATTAGAAACTTTGGATTGAATATTGGATATTTAAATTTTAAAAAAATTTCATTATTTTAATATTTATTATTATTTATTAAATAATCTTATATGGGACATTTTTAATATTTTATTTTGAAATGTTTCAAGAATTCACAGTCATCTAGATATAAATCAGAAATGTGGATCTGTGAAAAATTCTTCGGCTGCTACTTTAAGGAAACCGAAGAACTTTCAACATTTTTATATATTTTACAAAAATTTTATCATGCTTTAGTGGTTTTACTGAATTGCTTTTGTTTCTGTTTTGAAGTGTTTTTGTTTTAGTTTTGATATTATCTTTTCTGTTAGAATGCTAATCCTTTCATGATCTATATTTGATTCAATAATTGTGATTATTTAATTTATTTCGCAGCATACTGTGCTACTTTAGTAATATATTGTCTTAATTTGAAATTCCTCCACGTTTATTTATATGTATACATATTTTCGTACTTTCCAATAAAAAAAAACATTTATTATTTAAAAAAAATGAGAAAATGCAGTAATGAATCGAAAGCTTTTCGGATAGAAATTAATTAAATATTATAAAAATTTAATCTAAAATTTTAATTTACGGGTACTTTAAAATTTAGAAAAATTAAAACTTGAAATACAGAATTAAGTTCAATAAATAAAGATTGATCTCGCCTAGCACTTTATTAAGGGGACAGTGTGGCCTAAATAATTCTTCCTTTATTTAATAAATAGAAAATTTTTAATCAGGCTATATTTCTGCTCTAAGAAAGTAATTGACGACTAGAAAATTTAAAAAGGAAATTTTGTAAAGCAATTAAAAATCCACAATTCTCTTGATGACTGACCCATTCTCACGGTTATTGACTCGATCCTCCCCCTCTAAAGGTAAGGCATGCAGGTAAGAAAGTCCGTACCTCCATGCCGCTTACTTACTTACTTCCTACCTCTTTGTAAAGCGGTATTACCCATAGAGGTACCTATGTGGGTATAAAGCAAAACAGTTAATAATAGTATAATTAGCTGTAAACGAAATATTCCCCTGCATCCACCTCCATTGTTTGGGTACAATAGACTTGTGTTGTAAGATGATGGTTTTGCAGCGTCTTATCTAGTAATTTTTTCATGATTCCGAAAACTCTGGGATATTCATTTGAGAAACTAAAAGTTATGCTTTAAGAAATGAGATAAACAATTAAGCGAACTCTCTGAAGAAGGATATACAGTGTTTCTGAAATAGTTCGCTGCAATCATATGTTATTTCTAAAAAAAAATTGCGTTAAAATTTTCTGTTTGTATTTTTTTAATTTGAATCTTTCTCTGACTGAACAATTTTTCATTAATATGCCGCTGTTGAACTTGCACCAATGCCTGAGCGGTAGAGTCGTTGAACACTGGTATTTCGACACTCGAACGAGCTGCCTGCATGTTATTCTCGGGATTTTCTTAATGTATAACGTGGATATGAACCAGTTCCTGAGGAAATACTCCACAAAGGCGTTCCTTTCTTTAAGAAGATAGTCCTAGTAAGCTTTGTATAATTCAATAAAGCCAAATCCCCCGCTGAAATATTATGTAGCTGACTTTCATCATAACTAAAAGACTGCCATCCAAATAATTGACTGCACGCTGTACGTGAAAATGTTAACGGCACTTTAAGAATAAACGGAACTGAAACATATAATTTTCACTGAAAGTATATCAGATTAACAAAAGAAAGTAATTTGACAATTAATTAAGAAATTTTTATAGAGGTAATCTCAAGCAGTTACAGATCTTCAATTTCTAAAATTTTTTAGGATATATTTTTTATGAAAAAGTATTAGTAAAACTTTATAAAAAAGATTAATTTATTTTAGACCTTTATTAGTTAATTATGTAAGTTTAAAACTTCTATTAAAAGTGCTGCAAATTGTATTTTCTACCCATTTTCAGTTTTTTTATGCTTAGGTTTCCTTTTCACTTTTTCACAAAATATATATTAATTCAAAATTATGAATTATGAAAATAAATGTATTTCTCTTTCCTTCTTGCGCTCAGAAATCATTATGCGAATATGTATTTACACCTTTATTAACAACTACCTTTTCGTTGCCCTGCGTTGGCAACACCCTTTTGAGATTTGTGGTTCGTAGAATTCGGTCGCTTAATGCGTAGCTGAACTGTAACTGTTGTAATTCCTATTTTAAAGCTTATTTGTACTGCTGAATTATAACTAAATGTTTACGTGTGAATGTTATATTATTAAATGTATTCAGTTTGATTTAAATAGACCAAGAGTCGTTGAATTTATTAAGTATATTTAAAGTCGAAACTGCGTCATCCATGTCGGCGCCATTCTAATACGAGGAACGTAAACACGATGATTTGTAGGAGCTTTATTTTTTACCATGACATTTTCGACGACAATATTTGTTTTTAAACTGCGAAGTTATTGAACCTCTAATATCGAAGGCGATATTTTGTACCAACGATGTTTTAGAACTGCGATGCTTTCTCTTTGCTTTCTTTTTTCTCCCACGAAGTTTTGTAACACGCCGTTTTTGCCTTTCGTTGTTTTCTCAGTGACATTTACGTTTGCGATATATTCGGCTGCAACCTTTTTGTTCAACTTCCACTTTCTTTGGCAACCAAATTTTGTTCAAGATTTAAAAGACAAGTAATTATCCATTTGACGGCTTAATGATCAATCCTGTGAATTCAGTTATCATTAGAAGGACTGCTGGTTAGTATTCCAGATATTTCATGTATGGATTAAAGTAACTCTCAATTCATCATTTTAAATCTGTACCCGGTATGCATTCTGATTAGTTTATACTTATGAATATGTAATATATAACACTACTAAAATATACTTACATCTTTTAGGCAAGTGAGCTCTGATTTCTTGAATTTATCCTTTCTTTATTTAAACTGCGAGTTCGACCATGCAGACTTCGAGAAAAAATCATCAATCTTTTGTTTTCTCCATTTTGCTCAGAAGTTAATAAAATTTCCACATTTCCTTCAGTTTACAGAAGTAATTCAGTGTTTTATAGCATTAAACCAATGTAATGCTGAATACGATTCAAACTTTATTGTAGTCTCTCTAAAATGTTTTGAATTATACTCATCCAATTAGGTTAGATTAAAATAATTATATTATTACAAAGTTTGTATTATTAAGTTAGAGTAATATCGTCATACATACATATAATGTAATAAATATATCAAGCTGATTAAAAGGAAAAAAAAAACATAAATGAGCCAGAAATGTGCAAAATGAAAATAAAGTATGCGTATTGTTAATTTAACCTCATTGCTTTAAATTTTTTGTTCATTCGTTTTCTGACTAACAGAAGATATTAAATAAGTATATTAGCACGCTTTCTACTGACTGTGCGCTTCACAAAGTGACTCCATTCTTGAAAGTCTTATATTTCATATTGTGTTTCTCGTATCGTGGCCAAAATATATTTCTCTTACCATAGCCAAAGCGTATTTCTCTTACCATATCCAAAGTATATTTCTCTTTTCACAGCCAAAGTATACATCCACAACAGGAGAATAAAGGTTTTATAAATTTATATTTATAATGTTTAATGATGCCAAATTTAAGATTTAGATAATATAAAATAATATTCTCTTTACTGTGTTATTTCTTTTGTATTAAATTTCAGTTTTTAGGTATCATACTCAATTAGATGTATCAAATATTTCGAGTCTAAAAATGGAAGTCATTCAAAGCATATTTTCTACATATTTCGTTGTAATCTTTTCTTTTCTACATTCAGAAAAATTTAAGGTGCTTTATTTATTGTGAAATATTCACACATTTTTTATCAAGTTTATTGATATTAACATTTGTGCTAAATTTCTAAACTTCCAAGGATGACAGATATATATTTTTAAAAGGCAATTTATAGTTTTTATTTGGTAAATTCTTCCATCAAAGACAACGTAGATTTTCCATGAATCATTTAAGGTACGAACATTAATCACGTCATCCACAGAGAAGAAAAAACAAATGTTTGCTTTGTGAATTTTTTATATTTTTCTTCACTGCATATGAAAAAAGAAAGGATATCATTTTCACTAGAGTCCGATCAGACTAACAAAAATGTCCTTTGCTATTTTGGCATTTAGGTCATGCACTTTTTTAGTATGAATCGAACTCCTCTTAGACAACATATCTAGAAACTTTTTCAGTTAAACGACGTAAAGCTGGAGAAGGTTTAATTCATCTCAAGAATGCTGGTAAATTTCTCTTTTAAAATAATGGAAAAGTTTTGTTGGCTAACTTGCTTAAGTAAAACTCGCATTATGAGAGTTATCAATTTGTGAATAAATAAAAATGTTTTTTACAGTATTCTGCTGTTATAATTAATGGGAAATTTTCAATTAGGGATGAATTATTCGCATAAAAGTCTGTTGCTGTTTAAGACTACAACTGATTTATTTTCTGTCAGACATGAGATATCTTCATGAAACATTCACTTATTTTAACTCATTTCAGTTGGTCAGTTTTCTGAGCTGGTCTTGCAACATTTTGCTTATATTTAGACTTAAAAAAAGAAATGTTTCAGAGAATGTAGAAATTCAAGCTTAAATATACGTTTAAAAAATATCCGATGCGACCAACATATACTTTTGGCTAAGTATAGTAGTTTTCCGTACAACCCGTCATTTTAAGAACGGAGTATTAGTTTTCGAAACTACTTTGGCATTATTCATTTTAAGTGCTCTTCCACATTTTATCCAATTCAAGCGTGTGGATTTCTTTCGTAAGTGTGGGAAAATGTTCAAACATGACCTTTTATTAGATAAGAAAGACACGTAAACTTGTGTTGGCTACTCTTTGGGAGTTCATTCTGTCACAAAAAGCTAAAAATGAAAAAATGACGTTATCTCTAATTATCAGTAAATTCAAAGCTTTGCCCCGGGCGATACATTTTAAATTGCACTACTAACAACTGACATAATTTGTCTGAAAAATTTCAAGTTCTAACAAAACTCTTATTCTTTCAGATATTTTATTTTACTTGCATACTAGCTTTAACCAGCGGAACTGACCAATAGCAACAGGATGAAAACCATGGAGCACTTTGAGTCACTTTCTGACTCGATTGAGATAATGAAGAGAACTGTCATCTCATGTCGTCGGATCTGAGCCAGTCGAATTGTGATTCAGAATTTCTGTCTCATGGTAGAGAGCCTTTGAAATGCCAAGGGCTAAATCCGTGTTGTGCAAATTTTTCATAAGTGTGATGTATTGAAATATTATTTTATTTCAGAGCTTCGAAACCATCCAAAATAACCAAACGTCTCAATAAATCAAAAGCGAATCATGGTTGAAATAAATGTCCATAAAATTTAAATTTGTTATTTAAAAATTTTGGCTACTAGTTTCCGAATTTTGCTACGCAAAGGCTGCACTAGTGCGCTAAATTACAGCTTAGCATTTTTAAAACAGAATGCTGGGTGTTCACAATATTATTTATACCATTATACGAAACAGACATAAGCCTATTCTTATTATTAATTGTATACAGTGTGCCCAATATCATACTGCGTGGGCTTTCTCACTTTTCTCAGGTTAAACAGTACAAAGGACACATAATTACAAAAGAAAATCAGCAAATCTTACTGTACAAGGTCAATTCGATAATATGTAAATCGAAATGTAAAGGAAGTACTAAACTGTACCTTTTGTAAGAATCCTGCAAAGGAAATATAATATGAAGCTGAAATTTACTAGAAGGCAAAATTTCTTTATGGCCTCTAATTTTAATCGTTTTAAGTGCAAAGTCTTTAAGTGTCATTTTCTTATTTAGCTTGAACAATATCCTTTCGCATCTCTATTTTTAGCCCCAAAGGCATTACCCCAGAAGGGCTATTAATTTCGTTTTGCATTTTGCGTCGAGGACTTTAAATGTCACTTTTCAAATTGTTGCCACCAAATATTATCGCCCTGTGTTATATTTAAAGAAATTAAATAGTGGCGAATCTGCATAAATGTATGTATGTTTCTCGCATTGTGATAAAACAACGGTACCTAGAGCCATCGAAATTTGAACAATGTATTCCTCCACCGAATATAGGCATCTGAAAGGCCTAATTTGGAATTTGTTTCTTTATCGATTTCATATTTTTTAACATTTTAACGAAATTTTGATTAACAAACTCAACGATTTCAAAGCAAGCAATTGCAACACTGTAAGGAAAAAAAAATATCTCCAGCGCGCGAGATTGTGTATCGGAAATTCTAAAGATATGCTCTTTTTAAATTATTGTGTGATATTGATGTTGAACTGAATTTTATGATTTAAGTGCGAAGAACATGATATTTAATAAATAATGGCAACACACAGAACGTTAAACAAATGCCCCTTTGGGCGTAATATAAAATTTGAAAACTTTCAGATTTTTTAAAAATATATTTATTTTTAAATTAATTCGTTTTAATTTGAATTAGGCATGTGCAGCCATTCACTATCAAGATTAATCAGAGTTTTGAATTCCATTCAAAGCATAGTCTTTACAGCTTAATAACTTGCATATTCGACTTTCGTAAATTGTAAATGGTAAATCAATATTAATAAAAAAATTTCTTTCGAAAGATTTGTTTATTCTGAAAATCACTTAAAATACAAGGTCAAATTCGATAAATTAGTCTAGAAATGTTCAGTTAATTAGCAGTCTTACAAGTGTTTAAATCCTTAAGCTAACATGCATTTTATACTTTACATGATGTGGGCCCACCAGGGGCCGAGCGGTAAGGTCGCTGAACACTGGTAGTTCGGTCCGAGGTTGCATGGGTGTTTTCGTGGTTTTCCCCATGTGTAACGTGTATACGAGCCAGTTTCCATTAGAAAGTCCTCCACGAAGGCATCCCCCCTTAGGCAGATAGCCCTAGTGTGCTTTGCCATAATTCAATACACCACACCACCTTTACATGATGTTGAATATATCGACAGCGTAATAACTTTAGAATATTTAGAAAATAAAATATTGCACAAAAATTCATAATTTTTTTATCATTAAAAATTGCTTAGAAACTATATTCTTCTTCCTAACATGAAGGATTCTGCATTATATACTCTTAATTTTCCTAAACCGATAAATATATAATAATTCAGGAAAATCCTTTAAAATTAAATGTTACGAGATTATGTCACCTATTTTAGAAATATAATATTCCTTTTCATATACGCTTAGCATTTATGTTTCATTATGGTTATATTTAAGATATTATTCTACAATAAAAACATTTCTCAAATAAACGTTATATCTCCGCTGAGGGAGAAAATGCATTTTATGCATAGTTTTTGGTGAATATACATTTCTTCTAATGCTCTACGTTCAGAAAATATTCAAAAAATGTGGGGTAGCAATGTGGTTTTCATCTAATGTACCTTTACACTAAAAGTAGAGTACAGTAGCTACCAAGATTAGAACAGGCTGCATCCAGAGGGAAATGTGGCTCAGGGGCTTACGAAATGTATTTCTTTTCTCCAAACATACAATTTATGTTCAAAGAAATAGATGATCTAACAACTTTTATTTTATATAGTTAAGAAAGAAAAAGGAGCTCTTTTAAGCAGTTTTATGAGTTGTATAATTATTATGCTGTTGTTTCTTACAAGATAAGCAGGTAATGAGAATTACGTACGCTATCAGATTCTTAACAAACTAAAATAAAGCTTCTTCTTAGCAAAAACTAATGAAGATGTTAACACTTAACTCTAAAACTTTAAAAATGTTGACTTGACAATTTAATTACGAAGAACAGCTGCATCTCAAATTTGCAGTAGAGATAGTACAGATGAGATTTCTCTAAACATTTTATGTTACATGTATATTTTTACAGATAATCATGCAAATATTCAAGTATATTGTCAAATACTGCTTCATGTCAAGCATTAGTTTGTTTAACCTTTTATCATGGGATATAGAGGCTAATTTTTTATATATTGAAGCCATTTAGTGAGCTATTCAATCAGGAATGAACAGAAAAACAAATCAACAAAGTCTGCTATACCTGCTTAAGCAAGAAAAAGTGTTTCAACCATATTTAATGTAGTAAATTTTCCTTGAGGCTGGGACTTCAGCCCCCTCCAGGTAAAAGATAATTTGAGGTTCGCATTCATACATTTATTGTGACTTTTAATGTTACAGTTGCCTCCTGCTAATATATGCGCTGTCCAAAGCGATATAGAAAGCAAATTATGACTTACAAATATACTTTGGTTTCCAAAAACTGTAAGAAATTCCTTGTAATACTGTATCACTCATAACTCCATGCGAAAATTTTACAGCATATTGTATGAAGTCCATTTTTTATTAAGTTCCACACAGCTTAGGAAAAAATATGGAAATATATAAAATTTTTTGATATATATAAAAGTTAGATGCGTGTTATAATATGCCTTTTGTCCTTACTACTATTCATTCTTCTCATTTCTGCTTGAGCATCCTACGTAACCTATGGTCTAACTGAATCTATTCTTCACCCGAATGCCAGATTAATTCTCTTATTAGATTTCTTGAGCCCAAAGACTACACTACAGCTGAAATATATCGCAGACTGAGTAATGTTTACCGAAAAAAAAGGTAAGAGTAATAGTTCTGTGATATTTATGTGCCAAAGTACTTTTTTTTCATAAGCACCAGAACAGTCGTGGGCTATAAGAAGACCTCTACATTAAAATGAACACATCAGTTTTGAACACTGTTTATGTATGGAATATAATGCTTTAACAATTTTTTTAAAGTAACCTTAGATTTATATAAAAACATTACGTTTATATTTTTAACGAAATGAAACGTTTTAACAAAAATTTTAAATATGTTATATTAGCTGTTCTCATGAATGTGTTTGTAAAATTGTCAGCTTTTTGAATAAAAGAGAACATACAAAGTTCATTTACCAAATAGTAGGCATGCTTTTCTGGGGAAATTTCTAGAGGAAATTAGCTCTTATTTATCTATACTCGGTAATCTGCAAAATTTCTTGCAATTATCTAATTAGCTGGATCTACCACGATCCAGCTGTCTTAGCTGGATCATGGTAGACCTTAACGGTCAGATATGTCTTAAAATTGCCATGCATTTTTCCGATAAATTAATAATTTAAACTTATGTATGAAAATGAGTTTGAAAGATGATAAATTTCATAATATTCTAAATATATTTTATGCGCATTTAATATTAATTATTTGTATTACTAATACCTATTTAAATAATTTTGCTCAAACGTAAAATTAAAAATAAGTCATTTCTCAGTGACACCGTGCTGAAATTGTATTAAAACATGTTCTATGATTGCCATAAATCTCTGATGTTAAAAAGTAAATGCTATAAGAGAACGTATTTCAATTACATGAATTTTATTTCTATCGCTTTTGAGCGAAATACTCATTACTGCTTTCCGTGCATATAACATCCAACTATTATCTCGCCCACATCAATTTTTAAAAATATTAAGAGCTCATTATTGGCGTTTCTATTGACGTTACGAGCTCTTTAATTCTGTTAAGACATTAAATGATATTGTGTACTTGAACTCTTACCTTTTATCAAAACAAACGTTTATACTCTGTACTCCCTTTTCTGAATTCCACACCTTAACAGACGAAATTTGTTGATTTTATTAGTGTCTTGCATTTTCTTGATCTCCATCTTTTCGTTAACTGTACAACTTTTAGTATTACTAGCCGCTACGAAACCAGCCTTCGTCTGGCTTTTAAATGTAGCGAAAAATGCCTAAACGGAACACCAAACAATAAATTTAGAAACTGCACAGAAATTAACTCTGCAGAATAAATTTATCAAAAACAATCAAACAAAAAACACAAATTTCAGTAAAAATGTATTACATATAAAAATTATAATATAATAAGCAATATCCCTTAATAAAAATATTAATTATCCTCATAAATAAATTAACCAATTTCCCGTTGCCTTCTCTCGGCAAACGTCCAGTATCCAAGACAAACATTAAATTTAAAAACTGCACAGAATTATCGCCCTCATTTTTTCGAGTGGCAACAGTGCTGATATCAGCAACAATGTCAACAGTGATATAGCAGTAATAATGGCTGAGTGCGATTGTTGCTGATATATTGAGAGAAAATTATCTATTTGACGGGATTTCATCAAAAACATAAGATAAAAAATTTTGAAAAAATCGTTTCGAGGTGCACTGGCTATTACCTAGATGCACCTTTGTCCAAATTTCGTAGCCCTGGGTCTATTGCAAGCACGAACAAACGACACACAGACAGACAGTCATAGTCTTCCTTTTATTATATGTACCAAAATGCAAATTATAATTTACGTAGCTATACTTAAAACAAAATTTATGTTATCATTAAATATAACACAATAATGAACAACACTATTTCACACAATAATGAAATATCCTCCACAATAAAAAAATTTCAGTTTTATTCTTTGGAAAAAGAGTCCCATGTTTTACTATATGTTTCGTATAGGGGAAGCATATTTATTATTCATAAAGCAACACGAAATTTAAAAAAAAAAACATATTTTACAAACAAAATTTTTAACAAACCTTACAACTCGAATCAAAATTTATTTTATTTTCGAACAAAACAGTGATCATTTCCAGCTGAAAGGCAATCTCGGGAGCATTAGTCTTTTTGGTTTAACACAAGAACGCACATAAGGTCACTAGAGACTACAAATGTGCATATTGTTTTGCTGAAGGATGAACGATTTTGACACTAGACTCGATGACAGGTAACAGCGTTGGATTATTGCGAATTCAGCTATTGCAAAAGTAAGATTTTTGGCGTGAACAGACTTCTTGGAAGTTTACCAGTTTATTGCACAGGAACCATCAGAGACGCGTCTTTGTGAATTTACTTGACGGGTCGGTTCAATGGCCATTCAATACATTTCTAAGCTACTACAACTCAGGGCTAGAACTGGTGACACAACATAACAAACGTTAATAATGCACTAAGCAGCTTTGGCGTTGCCTAAAAACGGAAAGTTCAGAATGGCGGAAAAAATAGGAACTTCAGATGTATATTACGTATACACAAAGTCCACAAAAGTCCTTAACCAGCCTTATTTTGTGCAACTGTTTGAAGTAAGCATATATTTCCATTTAAAAACATATTTTAAATGGAATAAAGTAAAATAATCATAAATTAAGAAACTAATAAATTACAATGAATATAATTGAAAAGCGTTTAAGTGTGATTCTAATTTATTTATTAATCTCTTCTCAATGTAAACTCAAAATGATGTTAAATATGGCAAATTTTGGAATTAACTATCTCGGTCAATTGTCGTCATATGGAAATCAAGTTTTTTTTAATGAGTACCAAATTTTCCTAAATATCAGTACAAAATCGTGGGAACTTGTAAAAAGTTAGCTCTCGTATTTTTTTTTTAATTTTAGTTATTTTTTAAAGTTCTTAAATATAAAGAAACAGAAGTATGAGTTATTTAAAGCATTTTTATGTAGAGAAGTATGTATATTTATGAGCAACGGATGCAAATATAAAGGCCTGATAATGACCAATTATAGGTACGGTGTGAAGCAAACATTTTATTTGTAGACTAATTTTTCTTTTATAGAAACGTTATAGTGTATAACGTAGGATGAAAAAAATACTTATTTAATTTACAGTTGCTATTTATATTTCTTCCGCTTTCTGGTCTCGTAAGATTAAGCTCCACAATTAAAATGATTAGCGCCTCCAGCTTTCGGAATTAGAAGCACATCATTTAAATTGCATGAATATAATTAAAATGATTTATAAATATAATTTTCTTTTCTTTTCCATGTGAAGATTTTCCTTATCGCCCTGCTAAAAAACGATAATTAGATAGAAGTATATATCTACGAGCAACGATTGGGAAAACAAAGGCCTGATATAGGCATTTTTACGCACGGTGTGAAGCAAACATTTTATTTTTTTTCTTTCAGAGAAACGTTATATGTGTTTAACATATGATGAAAAATAAACATTTATTTATTTGAAGTTGGTGTCTATATTTTTTTCTCTTTCTGGTGATTAAAAATTAAGCTCCATAATTAAAATAATTAACGCCTCCAAGTTTCGGTCTCAGAAGCACACCATTTAAATAGTATGAATATAACTAAAAGTAATTCATCAATATAATTTTCTTTTCTTTTTTACATGTAGCTTTTCCTTATCCTTCTGCTGAAAACCAATATATATAGAATAGAATATACTGAAAAACGCTTTCACCAAGTTTAATCCTAAAAATTGTTTCAACTTCATCTTCGGAATCGCACATTAAAACATTTTGACCTTTAGGCAGCAGTTAAAGGAAGTGCATGTGATCTTAATTTACATTAAAGATAAGAAAACATGAAAGAAGACATGAAGCTAATCCGTTGGCTAATAATTTTTATATTATAAATTATAAGATATTGGTATTTCAAATAATGTAAATAGTATGGATATTATATTATATTCAAATAATATATTACAAATTGTTTCTTGTGTTATTGTATGAAAAATATCATCAATTTCGTGAGAAAAGAATTAGAAAAATAAAAAGTAAAAAATTAAGAAAAGGATCAAAAGTTAAAAGTCGCCCAAAAGAGCTCTTTAAAGTTTAATGCGGTTTATCAGTAAAGATCATCAATAGATATGGCACAATTAGAACAGTGAAACATTTGACAGAATACTATAAAAGCATACATTTAGACTAACATGAGAATGTTATATGTCTTCTACATATTTGAAAAGTGAGAAACATATAATAATTTAATAAAATTAACATATAGTAATTTAATAAAAGAATATTTAATGTTTTAAACTAGATATATAGTGAATTAAATGCATTTTTATTTACATTAATCAGATTAAAAGTTTAAAAAAAATTTTATAAGATCTGCATCTATTACTTTTAAATAGCATGGTTTGTTAACAGACAAATTAAATTTGAAAGATAAATTTCTTGTATTTCACCGAATATTAACAGTCTCTGATGAAACGTGAAACAACGCAGTTACAGTGGATGACATAAAATCGCATTCCGAGACTAACAGCTCTTTTGGACTAGTAAATAAATCTGACATTAAGTGAACACTTACAATCGGAATATTTAAGCTTACATAAATAACGATTTAAGCAACTTGAAGAAAGTAACAGCAAAATGTTTCGGAAAAATATTAAAATTTTTTTCATACCTTTAAACAGTAAGAAAAAAGATACCTCATTTCCTGTACGAAAACCTAGGGGATCCAGTGACTTGTCTGAAAATAGATGTGGAACAGAATTCTTTTATAGTAGTTTAACGGAAGTAACTTTAATGGCTTTACACTGGAATCGATTGGTTGAGTATAACGAAGCACAAGAGAGCTATCTGCCTAAGGCCTTATTAGAGGGTATTTCAAGGAAACTTGGATCGTATTTTAACGGCTTGGGTAAGTAGATAGCAGAAGTTTATTGAATTTTTTAATATGATTATAAACTTTGAAAGTTTCTGCATTTGTGTTTTAATGTATGTTTCGTTATTTGTGCACAATCACGAGTTATAATTTTTTGTAATCAGGGTAAACATTTATTGACACCCTGTCTAATATGGATTATAATAAATTTAATGTGGAGAAGTGGAATTACAGAATTAATGTATAAGTTAAGAAAAGATCCAAAAGTTAGGTAAAGTATCGTCCCAAAGATAACGATGCCTGCACTGCATTGTAACGTATTAATACTTATAGAACTTCGGACATTCATACTACATCAATTCTTAGTTTTATACCTTCTCTATTACTTTTATATCGCAATGAACTGAATAAAGTATGGAAATGATCAAAAAAACCTGCAATCAGGGAGTATATAAAAGCGTGCTTTTGTTGGATTCTATGCATGTTTTATTACCCCGTTATCAAGTTAGTAACTGACAGGAAACTGATATTTCACCAAATAACACTAGAACAGATCTACTGGGACAAGTCTTTCTTTAAGAGATAATTAGTTCTAGAAGTGGTCAAAATCTCTTGATAAGAGTAATTTATTCTTTGGTATATGCGAAACAAATAGTGTTGTTTTTTCTCTTGCTTTTATATGGTTTTGAAGATAATCAAACATTTTATATAACATAAAACGTTATATGTAATGAATGACACGTATATACCAAATGCCGTGTGGTGAATACCAGACGGCACCGAAATTTGGGGCATTATACTGAGATTTGGTTTTTGTTCAAATATGTTACCACGCAGATGGCGGCAAAGCATGTGGAAAAATTCCCTACTCATGTAACAGAAGCAGATCGAAATATTAAATTACAATCTAAGCAGAGCAAAAATTATTAGCTTTTCCCTTTTCTTCGATATAAATAAATTGTGTCTTTCAACAGCATGTATTAGTGCAACTAAGATCATTACACAAAATATTGAAAAATTCAGTTTGACATAAAACATGACATTCAGAATTTTTCCAAGTATGTCGAATTGCCATCATAAGCTAAACGTGCTCTCATTATATTCAGATCATCTACCATATTCAGGATATTCCGAACGGAAATCATGAATAGCAGGAAATGACAATGTGGGTTTTAAGCTGCACTTGCGAAGTACTTACTAAACATTTGAAAATGACATCTCTAGGCGAATAGAATAACATTTTATTTGGCGCCAATTTTAATAGTCTCTAGAACTTATGGTAACTGAACGTAGCTTATTATTGTATATAAAGTGAATTTCATTCCTATTTGCAGCTTCCGTAAATGGAAACAATTGTAATTTATTTTTTTTTAAATGCCAAGAGCAATTTTGCTTTCGTATCAACTTTTAAGACGTCTTTATAAATAATAATATGCTTAAGAGAAGTGGAGACGAGAATTGAAGTTTTCAACATTGCATCGAAATAATCCAGATTTTATAGCAAGAAATTAATAAAATGAAAAATAAAAAACGTGAAAAAACATTGAAAAAAATTAAATAGTGAACTAAATAAATAAAATAAAATTATGAAATGATTTGTTATAAATTTCAAAATTGTAATACCTAGCTAAATGCTTACTTTGTTATTCAAAGGTAATTTTAAACGAACAAACTGCTGTTCAAATGTGGCATTCATATAAATTTGTGATTTAGATAAGCTCCATCCATCTTAAGGCATACAACAGAAACAGAACAATTTTTATGTTACACATTCGAATCCGGTAAAGTAACAGAAATTATAAGCTAAACCTCTTTTAGAGTGATGTAGTAATACAGGAAATAAAAAAATACGTAAATCCCCGTGCTAAACTGCAATAATTGTGTTTATCAGAACAAGTTGCAAGCATGCCATGGTAGATGCTACGGTGAATAGTAGGTAGAGAAAGAGAAACGATATTCTCAAAAGTGAAAGAAGAAGCCATGAAATAGAAGAAGGGGGAAATGACTGAATTTTTTTAATGCAATTTCCGTGTATCATCAGGCCAAGAGAAATAGAAGGTAAGATTTATGCTGGACTAGGACTTAACTTCAAATTATTTCCTTCAAAATACAATGAACGTTTATGCAACAAAAGCATGTAATGATACGTTTCAGTTGATGTAAACATTACAAAATGCCACACACCTTTGGCCGTTTGAATAAACCACTTGATACATCGTAGCTAAGACAGCGAGAGTGCAAAGTAATTTTGATACATTTCTCAATTAATAAAATTAGAAAGCCTTCCATGAAGCCTCTTATCCTAAGGCAAATAGTTTTTAAAATTTATTCTTTCTGCTGCTCTAAAAGTTTTAAATCTACTTTTGTCTGGATCAATGAACATTTTTCGAATACCCTATTCTAAATGTTCTCTCTCAAAGCCGATAGTAGTAAACAGTTGGAAAGGAGCCTTTGCGTGCAAAACCTCTGTCTGCCTCATATTAGCGTAACAGCTTTAAAAGGGAAAAGCCTTACTGAAGAAAAATGTAGGAATTGTAAATTAAATAGATGTAATGCTGTTTTTTATATTTAAATCGTTTCGCATCATAAGTATTCTTTAAGCATCTTAAAGAGAGCAAGCTTATTAATACCAGTTAACTTTGTTGCAACCAGCGTTTATATCGTATGGGCATTAATCGTTGGCTTCAATTTCATTTTCGAATTTTGCACGAAAACTTGTGCAAGTTATCTTAGAAGCAGTAAAGATATCGAATCGGCAATACTATTATATTAGAGTTTAAAATTATACAATTACCTAATCATAGTTTCGTTAGTTTTAAAACTATTCTAACGTAATACAGAAATGCTTATGAATAAGACTGCATTAGGTACTTATACTTCCGAAAAATGAAATGTATACCCAAGTAAAGCAAACATAATGTGATATTCTTGTACGCATAACTGGGGGGAGGATATCATTTGCACCGAAACATTTATAAATATTGAATTATGCTAATGTCATCCCACATAATGCTTTTCTTTAATGACATAGTAGCTGAATCTTTGAAATTTTTAGGCAATGTTTTTCTAAATTACAGGTTAAAATAGTCTATCATTTTCAACTCGTACGAAATAATGACAGTAATATTTTAGTTCGGGTAACACGATGTATATATCTCTAAATGAAAAGGTATATTTCGAAACCTTAAATCAAATATACTTCGGTAAGCTGTAAGTACTCTGTCTTGGATTAATGCGTCGATACTATGATGATTTGTTATACGATTAATATCATTACTTTAGCCTATTATTTTCCAAATACTTCATGAAAAGTATGAAAATGAAGTACAAGTCACGGAAAGTACCAAATTTTATCTAGTCTATCTTATCTAGTAGTCATAATCTTATCTAGTAGGTATCTGAAACAAATATACATGCCTATTTTCAGGCAAGACAGATATGAAAAACTTATATGTCTACGTTCCCTGTTGTAATAACGCTTAGGATGGTGGAATTTTTCAAATCTCCTGAGGAGGGATGAATTTTAGATGCGCAAGAAAAGCTTCAGTTTTCTGTTTTCCATATTCTTTCGTATATCAAAGAGTATAGTCCCAGGGTTTTTGTTATGCATGCAAAATCATGTGTGAAAAACGAACCACCGACAGAAATGTTGAAAGCATCACAGTGGGACGCGGAAAATCGCTCTCCAGCAATGAGGTGTTTTTATGTTTTGCTCTTTATTTTCCTTTGAACTTGTCGCTAGCAGAATTGGGATGCTAAACATGAACTCTAACACCTAAGATTTAAAATTGTTCTCGTGGAAAGTGAAAGTTGACTCCTCAACTTGATTTTATTTCGGTTCTTGCGTTGCGCGAAGTCAGACGCTTTTCTTAAAGCATCTGTTGTCATGCAGGTTGAATTTATTTCTATTTCTACAAATAAGCGGAATTAGTTATAAATTTTAGTAGCTTTGTGTATTCAGTTATAAATTTTAGTAGCTTTGTGTATTCAGTTATAAATAATTCAACATTTATGAGATGGTTAACATCTGTTCTTGCATATTTACTGAAAAATATTTTACTTATCTGTTCAATACTTCAGGTCCACGATATCGCTTTCTAACCATTATATAGCTCACGTGAAAAACTACCAAATATACGCTTTCGCTGCAAATTGTTCTTTCTTAGAAACTTATTTGACGTCTCATATTGTTGAATTGTCATTTATTCTATATACTATATGGCACAGAAGTTTAGTTTAAAAGGGAAATGGGTAAGATTATAACGTATTTTCTCCCTCTTTCCAGCCTGCCTTCGTGGTGTAACGGTAGCACACTCAGCTCGCATTCGAGAGGTCCAGGGTTACAGTCCCGGCGAGAACATTACATATTTTTTACATCTCCTGCTCCAAAAAACCCTGATGAACCAACAAGTGGCGCCCGAACTAAAAGGGTGGTGGATGACAATTTGTCACCTTCGGGATGTGGCGAATAGGTCTCCGAATGTGGCGACTAGTCGCCCTTTAAAAAGGGGAGTATATATAACGTATTTTCCCCTTTCTTCCAGCATGCCTTAGTGGTGTAACGGTAGACCACACGGCGTGTATTAGAGTGGTCCAGGGTCGAGTCCCGGAGGGGCTTTGATCATTTTTCATGTCTCCTGCTTCAAAATAACCTAATGACTCTACAAGATAATCTTCAAATGTTCGAGCTACAGTAGGCCTGATACGTTATGCCTGCCTGACTGGTGGATTTTTACTCTTCAAATCAACGCTGTAACCTTTCTACAAGTCTGTCTCAGGTGTTCTGAACTAACATTAGAGTATAGCATGACTAACAAAAATGCATAAACTGTGCTGATGTACATTTCTACCTCAAAGCAACTATTGTAGTGTTAGTGCAAACACTCGTATTGCCGAATTTATGTACAACTACTAAATTTTATTGTTATGTTTCAATATATGACGACTGCTTATTCTGTAAGGTACAATATCAGAAAGATTTTCCTCTCAGTTTAAGATAAACCAGTACGTGAATGACATGCGCTTAGATATCAGCTTTGGATTGTGATACTTTTCAGTATTTTCCGTTAAATATAGTCATAGAGATATTTTATTTAGGATAACATTAGATAAGCTCAGTTCTTCTCAACCCAGAGGGCATGATATTCATAACAAAAGAAAATAATGATAAATCAAACTGAAAATTCCAGACCTCACGGCAAGCAACTTTTTCCTAATTGCACATGTTTGATTGCCGCGGGTTATTCAGTGAATGATAGATGAAGGGCATCATTAGAGAACGCAGCGAGTTGAAGTTGAGATTCAGTTTCTGTAGGACTTCTTTGATTTTCATTGTTACTGATATGGCATAAAAGTTTACGATGATACATCTGCGTAACAACCATAAAAATAACCAGTAAAGTTGTTCACGTCTTCCTTAGAACTTCTGATGATCCACTGTCTAAAAAACTGGCCATTATAGCCCGGTACTTTTATTCTGGAATCGCTTCTAGTACTAGCTGCTGTTTCACTTGCAGGAAGTCATTACCATGAAGGATCTACGATCATACATCATAAGAATATTAGGAAAGCAGTTATGAAAGCCTGAATATAAATGTATTAAAAGTATGCCTCTTCAACTGCTGGCACTGACACCGATACTGTCGAGAATTAATTTCCATAGCCCTTTATGAATTTCCTTTCATTTAAATAAAATTTTCAATTTAATTATTTACTTCGTGAGTAGTTCTAAATACTTACTGCGTATAATTATAGTTTATTTCAATAAGAATCCATACATTCTGTTCACATTCCTAAAATATACATAAATTTATTTTAATTGAAAGTTTATCTAAAAACCTAGCTTTAAAATATTTCTGAGTATCATCTTTCACATGCATATTCCGAGCAGGAGAAGTATTACCGTATCGACGTTTGGAAGTACCCATGGCAGTGTACCACCACTGACGTGTAACAAACATTTCACTCTAAAACAAACAAGCAGAAGCTTTCCTTTGGGCATATAACGAACGTTCTTGGAATTTAGAATGACCGTCGTGAAACACTGCGTGCTTCAACATCGAGGCTTATAATATAAAACATGATCTAGCAGATAAAAAAATTGGACAAAACTTAATCGCGGGACATAATACTAACAATCTGTCTGCACTGATTTGTGCCTATGCCTTTTCTTGAACTCCAAGTTATATGAGTACCTCATCTCCATTTGTCTATCACCTTAAAATTCTACAAATAAATTGGGTGCAGTATTGCTTTCAAAATTTTTGAGAACGTTGTCAAAGCGACCATTTTGGAGAAAATGAAATGACAACTCTACTGTTAACTGTGTTTCTAAATTAAACGAATTCAGGAAAATATTTTTAAAATGCTTTGTTTGGTAGCAAAATGAAATCTGACATCTATGAAAATGGAATCTAGTATTTCAAGATTAATACATTTCTGTGTGGCATTGTAATAAACTAGAATATTTTTAAAAACGTGCAATGAACCCGTTTTTAAACATAACTGTAACGGATAATACTATGAAAGCAAAAGCCTTCAATCAGACGACATAGTATTGGCAAATCTTCTTTTTTAAAATCATTATGCAAATCAAGAAATGACCAAGTTATCAGAAAACAAGTTCTACTCAGTAAGTATCAAACGTAGAATAGCTATCACGCTACGTGATTCGAGACTGACTTAGATCATCATTAGATCAATTCAGTAATGTTATAGATACCTATGTCAAGATAATATTAAAAGTAAATCTTGTAACTGAATTAATTAGAATTTTATTCTTTCCTCTTATTTGGTTATCTATATAGAGATATTTAGTTAAATTCCGAGTCTGTAATTTACAATAGTAGCAGAAACAAGCGTTTAAAATGCACATAAGGCATATTTATTAAAAAAAATGTAGTATTGAATTTTAAAAATGCTTTTTTTATCGATAGTCAAGTAGGAGTTTGGTAAGAACCTCATCCTTAAGTATTAACTCGTAAAGAATATGTATGCTTGAATATTTTTATTAAATATAACTATTATTAAAACCAAAATATATTCGCTAAAACATGCAATAGTTTGTAAACAAACTCAAAGTGCGCATAGATTTAATTAAGTAAACGGAAGTCTAGAAATAAAACGATATTCTGGAATCACGCAATTCTGAAATCACTAATCACAATATTTCTATCATTTCAGATAACATTTGTTACGATTTAAGCAAGGTGAATGAAAATGTATTGCCACGTACAAAATGTACAAAATAATTAAAGCATCGTGGATTTCTTGTGAAAATTCTTAGTGCGAAGTTAGATCAAATATAAGCAAAATTATATATGTAAATAGTAGAAGTGTTAACCTTTTTTTATTGCAGTCTATATGAAAAATATATTCTATAATAAGAGCCAATGCACAGTTTTATTTAATGTGAATTTTGCTAATTTGCATTGCTACATATTTAGTGTGCTAAATTTCACGTTAATAACCTTTCAGTCTTAAATGTATTGTGTGCACAAGAACTGTTCTTCAAGCAGGAAACATTTATCTTATTGAAAATGAATATATTTAATTTATTAACGTTTAATATTAACAATAAGTATATTTAGGTCATTTACAATTATATTTTGAATCTTAACACTTTCAAAATCAAAAGAATGCAAGCATTGAAATAAGAAAATACTAGATTCATTGTAACATTTCCAGTTATTCTCAGCTCAATAAAAAATTACACAGTTGAATTCTCTTAATCCACAGGTGTTAGTAAATGCATAATATTCGAGGTAATTGTAGCTTGATTCATTTTCTCGATATAAAGATATATACTATGGCACGAACATTAATCTGAATATTTAGTGCGTGATAAATTTCGCGAAAATGAAATGTTGACGATTAAATAAACTTTTAAAATGAAAGCACTACGAGATTTTCTACTAAAATGATAGCAACATTTATACGCCATACATTTATAACTGCGAACGTATTCAACGTTACAAGAGCAATAGTAGCTCATTGGTCCATTTTTGAAACCCCTCCTTCAATGGCAATACTGATGTGCACTTGTAAATTATACAACTCGTTTGACCCGTTCGCCTGTATATGAACCCGAGATAAAAACCCAATGTTCATCTATCTTACCGCTCGACTATATGACAGTAGTGTATGTATGTATCTTTACTACGTCTTAAAAGATGATTTATTATACAGGTACTATGCTTAAATTTCCGTCAGGAGAAGTTGTAAGGTGTATTTTAATTTTATACCAGTTATTTTTAATTTTGAAACCCTTTCCTTTCAATTCTTGTTTCCCACTTACAACTTCCTACCAGAATGAGTGTTTAGAATCGCGTTGGATGCAAATTAGTAAAAAGAAATATTTAAAGGAAGTTCAAGTTACTTCGAAAGAGAGTGCTTAGGGGACCTTAGTGGCGTGTGTTTGCCTTCTGGCTATTTCGTTCTTGAATCTACTACGTTCGGCCGTATTGTATGTGCCTACTGAGAATCGCCGGCTGGGTTAATTTAAGGGCCAACAAACTAGGTATTTTTGTCTAGCTTCGGCTAAGTTTAGTATTAGATTAGTTTCTTATTTTCTTATCCTGATTTAAAAACCCGAGTGGAGGCTTTCCAGTAAGCCCGAGAAGGGGCCATCAGTAATCATTTCTTTGAGTGAATAAAAAGGTATTTTAACCCTTCTCACATCTTTGTAGTAACTATTGGAACTCAGCGACAATTCGCTACTTAGTTGACTGGGTTCGTCGGCGTTATATCTACACAAAGTATCAAGGAATATTACAAAGTGAACACTAAATGCTCATTAAACGTCAAAATCTCAAAACTAATGTAATTTTACAACATATATTACTTAAATTTGAATTAAAAATGACAATATGCCATAACAGAAATATCTCGGCAAATAAATTGTGGTTATAATTGGAAATTTTAGAAGGCCAGTATCTTGAGACTACTGAGAGAGATAAATATTTTCTTGTTTCAGACAGGGAAAAAATATATTAATATGGTCTCATTAAGAAAGGAACAAGGAAAATAAATTAAACACAAATAAGTTATTCTTTGTCCAACGTCAATATTCCGTTCGTGTAGAACACGATATTTTCAGTAAAATAAATAAGGTGTAGGTCTTTTAAAGAAATGTGACATCCCTCCCAGAGAAATAAAGCGATAATCGTTGTCTCCTTCACAGCCTTTTCAATATACCTGCATACCCCTCTCCTGTTAGTAGACATTCGAGATTTATAACTACGGCTAGTCTAGAGATCCCTGAAAGTCTTAAGATAATCGATATAACCCTAAGCATCGATCCGAAAGCAAGATAAGTTGTCTTTAATAGAATAAATGATTTTTTTTTGCATTCGTGATTTGCTGTTTTGGTGTTGCCTGCGTTAAATTAACCGTGAAGGTCAGCCGTAAATACTTATATTTATGAACGCAATTTTGCATCCTGAAATTTATGGCTAGTCACTGGTCGCTTTTCATTTGTTTCGATCGGATTTTTTTTGTGTTCTTGACACCATTTATCTTTCTTCTACGGAATCTTGCATTCAGATAAATGGATAAATGAGGACATGAGAGCTAGCATCCTAATTTCCACTTCCCTTTCATGTTCGTGCGTCGGTAGAAAGGTAAATTTTGCTGATAAAAAGTTAATCCTCATTTAGCTTAGGAAAATAAATAAAACTTTGACCCTTGTTTAAATGAATTAAATTAGCATAGTTTGTCGAGAGGAAAATGTTTTCTTCTCTTTAAAGTAACTTTTCGTTTTAGGAAACGAGAGTTTGCTTTCCACCGCTGCAATCCTTTAATTTGCATTAATGATATAAAAGAATTCCATAAAACTTGGAGATTCTTTTTCATGCTGGAAGATGTGAAACCTATTAATCAGTGAACTAAAGTAAGTTTTAGAACAATAGCATTGTTACTTTGTTTGCGGAAAGTAACAGAAGAAGTTAAGCAGATCTTTGCAAGTTCCATTTCTTTCTTTTTCTTTAATTTTCCAGCCGAAATTTTCCTTTATCAGACAAAAATTGGAGCATGCACGAACTCCACTTATTTCCTCGAAGAAACGACTGCTAGAGCTCATTATCAGAGATTACTAATGGCACAAACGGTCTCAATTAAAAATAAATTTTATCGGCTAAACGACATTACGGTAAATTAAATAAAGTGAACTCTGTCGTTGATGTTACCTCTAAATGATAAGGAGAAAATTTAAGGATATATATGTCTTTACATTATATCTAAATGTAAGGATATTTATAGGCCTTATAATATAATGCAAAGCAATAATTTTAAATAAATAAATATATGAGAAGACAATGCTTAAAATATAACCTTCCTCCTGACGTCTATTAACCCATTAACTGCCAAGTTTTCCTAAACTCTTTTTTCAAATATATTTTTTCTTTTGCATGTAAACAAATTTTACATTTTTGAAAGAAATATTTGATTTTTATTGACTTAAAAATCAATCTCCATTTGGTGATCACGGCACTCTACATTTAAATAATTGTACAGCAGTAAATTTCTTACGGTGGCCATGCGATAACACATTTTACATGTAACCAAAATCACACTTAATATAGGTGTAATCCAAATAATCCAAATAAAAAATGTACGTATAATCCAATATTACACGTATATCGTTTGCAAACCTCACATTTCCTTTGTTTTCCATATAATGTTCTTTCTAAATAATGTCCTTCAGAATATTTTCTCACGTCTTGTGGTACGTTTCTGTGAATTCACATTGTAGGATAGTTTTCCATTATTTTTCGGGTCAGACAGAATGTATAAATTCAAATAGAACCTTGCAGATATTCTTCGTAAATTTAATAAATGTTTTTATTAGCAATGCGGTTATATTGTGTATGCATTAATTAGGGTCCTATCTACTGCATTAGTAAAATTAGGAAAGTATAGTTCCTTGCTTCTATTATTTCTATACGTTTTTATATTTTAATCAAGCTTGTCAACACCACCCATGTTGTCACTGTAATTTGCGTGGAATTAGGCAGTAGAAGTCACTGGTTTTCTCACATCATCTTTGCGCATATCCCAAAGGCAAAACTTCCAAATGATTTGGTAACATCCTAACACTGTTGTTATATTTCCAAACAAGGCCAGATATTCCATTTATTTCATCATGTTATAAGGTATTTCTCCCGCCTTCTTAGCATGCCTTCGTGTGTGATGGTCAGCACGCTCGGCGCGTAATCGAGAGGTCCGTGGTTCGAGTCCCGGCGAGGGCATTGCTCATTTTTCATCTTTCCTGCTTTGAAATAGCCCAATGTCCCTACAGTGGCGCCCGAACTGAAAACGTTCGTGAATGATGGTTCCCCACAATCAGGATTTGGCGACTGGGTCCCCTACTCCCCAGTCGCCCTTTAAAAAGAGAGAGTATATAAGGTATTTCTCCCGCCTCCTTAGCATGCCTTCGTGGTGTAATGGTCAGCACGCTCGGCGCGTATTTGAGAGGTCCGTGGTTCAAGTCCTGGCGACGGCATTGCTCATGTTTCATATCTCCTGGTTTGAAATGACCTAATGTCTCTATATTGTCTACAACCAAAAGCCCAAGCAATTCTTTCTTCATTCCCTTACGAGTTTTTGTAGGACATTTATTCATGCTGTTGTGTCTCACCGTTACTGTCGCAAATATACTTTCCGCTTTTATATTTCTTATCAAATCAAAATCTGTGAAGTATTTATCGAAATAAAAGCAGTGTTTTTCTGTCTTGTCTGTGGTTTCTAATTTATTAAATATTACCGACATGCCTAATCAATACGTATCTTTTTCTGAACTACTGCTTAGATGACCTTCATATATATCAGTATCGCAGCAATATCCAGACAAACTACGACCTATTGCCCATTGCTTGAATCCAAATTGAATGGGCTTGCCTCTAATAAATTGCTTCACAAATGATGACAAACATAATGCTTGGTTTGTTTGGTCATCGGTAAAACGAATAATACGAAAATCATCAAAACTGCATTAATGTTTTATTTATATCATCCAAAACTGATCGTATTTCAGAAAATCCTATCTTTGTTTGCATTTATTATTTGTATTGCCACCAAAATGTACGTTTCTCTTTATTTCAATTTAAAGATTTCTTGTCATACATTTTCGTTAGATTTCCAATATTTATGTCTTCTTCTTCTGACCAATACATCTACTCTTGAAGTAACTAGTGATACTCGGTTAACAGTAAAAATGCGAGAAAGTTTTTGAAACAGTTTCCAAAGAGTCTAAACTGATGACGATTATTTTGAGCTGCATAAGTACTCTCTGCTGTATGATATGATTTACTAGAATATCTGCAAACATTTCAAAAATTGCTACTGTTGTTTTAATTTTCACGCTTTTATCATGTTTATTTTACGTTGATTGCGTTCTCCTTCTCCGTGACAAGGCATGTTGAATGATGCACGCTTTATATTCCACAATGATATAGGCTTTTCTTTTTTAGATTTCATTTACTTTGGGACTGTAACCTCTTCATTACACCTCCCTCCATGAATTTATAATGAAAATGGAATATCGTTTGGAATATTATCTTCCATTACGTTGTCATCTATATTTTTCACATCAGAAACATCATCAGCTGCCGAATCAAGGTCATTGTCCCAGTATTCTTCAAATATTCTTAGCGTTCGAAATTTGTTACGTCTCATGGTAATGCAGAATGAGAAAATAAAAAAAAATATTCATAAGAAACTGTAACAGAAATGTCATTTATGAAACTCCAACCAGATTGCTCTCGATGAAACAACATCTTAGCACTGACTTCACGACCATCTGCCCTAAAAATTATTAAAATTCCTTTGCTCAATGAACGAAACGAATTAGCGACGTCATCACAATAGTTAGTTTCCAAATCACCCGGTCGAAATATCTGGCAGTAACAGATAATTGGAATGGAAAAGGAAGTCCTATTTGCAGAGTAAATAATAAATCATTTTACACTAGGGAACAGCCTTGAGCCCCCAAAAGGGGATCATTGTATTTTGCAGGCGGTCAAGCTATAAAGTAAACAGTTTGCCAAATTTTGATACTGTGTTTTTGAGAACACATCTTTATACTATATACATTACGTTTTCAATATGATTAAGTTCATAAACTTAAAAAAAAAGCGAAAAATCATAAATTATGACGGAAGTAACATTAAAAACTTTCTTGATCCCAAATGTGGACTACGGCAGGTAACGGGTTAATAAATTTAATAAGGGACGAACGGGCAATAATCACAGTTAAACGCTACCATTTCCAATACGGATTTAATTAATTAAGAAACTATTTTTGCTCATTTCTCGTTACGAGTATATTATAATTAGGTTGTAACTGCAATGGACTATCATTTTTCTGACAGAGTTTAAAATCAGAGTCAAACTAATAACCACGCAGACACATAACAATGACTAAAATATTCACTGGTAACTAGGAGTTCATAATAACGTCTAGTTACAAAATAACTGCATTTTGAATTTATGTTGGTTTCAATGAACATAATGTACGACATTGTAATACCAAATATTGATTTATCAAACTAATAAACCTCTAATTCTTCTATTTTGAATGTAGATATGCTAACTCAAGTTACTTTTACAAGAGTTTGATACAAAAATGTCATTTTAAACAACTTAAACTTTTCACATTTTGAATCTTTTGGTTGGATGTACTTTGTTTGAATGTTCTTTTCAAGACACAACCTAGGAACAAGGCATGGATTAAATATGTCAAAGGAAAAAGCTACAAAATTCTTTAATTGCATCACATAAATATTATCAGTTCTTTTTTATTTTACTCTTCTTTATTTCCCTTCTTCTAGAGCAAATGATGTTTCCGAGAAAGCAAAACTCGGAAGGACACAAAAACAATGAGTTTTAAAACACTGCGTAATTCGAAATAAAATCCTATGAAACTAGACGCAAGTGGAATGCATTTTTTACGATACAATGCAATTCTAATGAGCATGCCAACTACTTCAAATTAAAAAGTTTAAGACGCGATTCATGAAGGCCCAAGCAGTTTGATATAACTAAGAGAAAAAACACATTAATGCAATTAGTTTTAGACTTAGCATGTATTTTAAACACTTATTTTTCTGAAAACAATTTAAAATTCATATTTGTATTCACTTGTATTCAGATTTGTATTAAAAGAGTTCAGTAGACTCATCAAAATATAACTGAGCTTTGCAAAGCGATATCCAGCTAAGACTAAAATTTGATGCTTTAAGAAAGTAGACATTTGCAGATGGAAAGTTCTTATTTTATGAATTTCAGTCATAAAGGTATCTGATTTTACTAAGCCATAACATTACACGAGGTTTGAAATATGAAACTGAAATAAATCCATTGCGCATGCTATACTTTATAAATGTGATGTAGGCCCTTTTTTTGAGGTCTGCAGCGATTCTTGAGAAGAAATTATACAAGACCTTATAATCATTAAAGGAATTTTTATCCATTCTTTGTGAAAACAATAATCAATGCTTTCCAATTTTTATCAAGAAATAATTTCAACAACTTTGAGAACAGGAGATCATAGACTGCATGAAAAATGGCCGAGATCAAATTATTGTTCATATTACTAGTTCAGTAATATAGCTTGGTGTGTTGTTATCTTGATGCCTGAAAACTTCTGTCGGGTATAATATTTGAACAAATGTGAACAAATGGATAAACTTTATCCTCTAGAATAAATACTCTTTGAAAGTGATACAGCCGTCAAGAGCTACCAGTGCTGTCAGAATCTTCAAGGATTTTGCAGCCCAAACCGCAACTAGTCAGCCTTCATTTTTCATTTCAGGCATCACTGTATTCTGTACAAGTTTTCCTTTTCTGACACTGTGTAACTTACATTTATTATTGACATTGTTATCAAAAAATTTTGTAGTTGCACGAACATTTTTGTAGAAATGGGTAAACGTAGAAAAGTTCTGCCTTATTTTGAATAGTCATTGCTTATGTTTTGGGGATAAAATTCTTTATAACACTTCAGCAATTTTTAGTTAACTTCTTCTTCCCTCGCTAATTACTTCAACTAGTTCTACCCACTCCTAAATATACAGATATCAACTAAGATATTGTGGCCTCTCATAAGTCAAAAATACCTGCTACCTTAATGACAAATCCATCAGCTAGAATAATACCAATAAATGGCTCTCTTTTGAACTGTTATTAATGTCCTAAAATTCTCCCTTTTTGAAGTTGATACCTCTAAAACCGCTAAAGATTTAGACTTAACACTATGCTGCTGTTTTTATAGTTAGAAATAATTCAAAGTTTCTGACCAAAAGCGGATATGCTGGCTTGAAACTGCCATATTCGCCAAGCGTTTTAGTATCAGTATCGAATCTATGTTTTTGGGCGTAATGAAAGATATTTAGAAGTACTTGTTTAAGTAAATTTCATAAGCAATTTATGCTGGCAAAGTATTTCTAGTTGCAGTTTCAAGTAAATCTAAATATAACAGAAATACGCATTATGCCTGGCAACTTTCGATTTAATTCATACAGAAACATTCACAAGTGCGTATTATTACCATAAAATACATTTTCAGTCTCGAAATGGATTTTGCTGCAGGATGGTTATCGGTATTATACCGATAATTTAAGTATAGACATGAATCAAATGTAGTTTAATGATAAAAAAGCTAAATAATACTAAAAGTACCCCGTTTTGAATAGATTAGCTTTCTAAATGGAATATCAGTATTTCGTGCGTAAATTTGATATTTGTAATGATGACGGATTTAAATAAGCGTAGGAACTGTAAGGAATTAAAAACGATCCTTCCGAGTGTTATTGATGTGTAGTGAGAAAATTGCAAGATTCTGGCGAAATGAGCTCTCTCTTGGACTTAATTCCGGGCGAAAGCACAATTTTGCTCAAGTATTTACAACACCTAAAATTCTCCTAGTCATCATAAAATTTTAATTGGAAGTAAAATAAAAGCTGGCATTTAAGACACCGCTTTAATTACGTTGCTCAACTACTGTACCATTATGTAGCGATCTGTCTTCGACATAACATTACCAACGATTAATTTGAATTAAATATTCGTTTTCTGTGTATTAACACAAGCATTACGGCATTTCCGGTTTACCACCTGCAATAACAGTGGGTGGTCATTTTCACCGCATATCTGTCGATTAAAAAATTTGGCATTTTAAAATTTTCAAATAAAATATGTTATACTTTAGTTTGTTGAATTTATTGTCGCATAGGGTTAAAATTTTTCAAAAACGTTTTTTTATTTATTTTTATAAATTTTACTGAATTTTATGCCAATATTTTCTCTTTTAAAACATAAATGTTATAGCTTAGGTGAAACTTCTATTAATTCAAGGAAGTAAAAAATTTGTCCATGGCAACATTTTTTCCGGTGTTATTAATGGGCTCAATCCACCGATAAACGACATACTCCCCCCAACAATTTCTTCACTTATCTACGTTCATCTTTCCCCAAATTAAGATATCCATTTACAAAGTATTTCATTTTTCTATTAGTGAAAAGCCAATATTCTTGTTGAATTAGATTTTTTGACATTTATTGAATAAAGCGGCATCTTGTTATTGTAAGACAATTGTTCATCATTTGTCTTATTTTCATTTACTTTCCAACAAAATAAAAAATTATCTTTAAAGATATTCCATAACTCTGCGGTAAACAGATCAGTTTGATAAGACACAATAACACGCCGAATAAATATTTAAGGGACATTTTTAAGGCACTAAGTTTCCTTTTTGTGTTGTTACTAAACTTCTGGCAGACCCAGGAGCACACCATGAGCATTTATCTTGCGCAAAAAACAGTTAGCCAGTAAGAAAAGTAAATTCTATTCACATCGATGAAACTTTGCCAAAGCTCAGTTACATGCCTGATTTCATTCTTACAGAATTGAGCTCGCTTAGAAATCAAGATGTCTGCAACTACTCACTCATTTCAACTTTATTGACATAGGCCTGTCCCTCGAGAGCTTAGGTGAATTAACGGGAAATGTGTCTATCTATTAGCGAAAGGTCTGAAATGCGCAACTACTCTGTTTCAGCTCCAGTAACTTCTGACAATCCTCCTATAACGCACTGTAGTCTCACTGTAAATCTCACCATCTACACAACACTATTTTATGAGGACCAAATCCTTCATTTTTCCAGTTTGATTTAAGATTCATTGATTGATATTACTTATTCATCATGCCACTAGTAGAACAGAGAAGCACAGTGGGATAGTGCATTCCTTACCGTTTTACAGATTCACCGACCGTTGCACGTGGATTTCATGAGATTTAGGGCTACTGCCATAGGACAAGGGGCCTCTTTCACTTGTAGCCAACCTCTAGGGAGGACTTTCGGTTTAACAGATTCTAAGTACTGCTCTGCTGAAACGACATTAGAGTTACAAAATGTCATACCCAACGGCATGGTAATCTGTCAGCTTGCTTTACCGGAAATTACAAAAAGTAATTTACATGAATAAAATACATACACGCACACACTTTATCCATGTCTCTCTCTCTCTGTATATATATATAAATAGGAAACATAAAGAAAGGTAAGATGAATTTCTAATTTTAATTTGCAATAATCTATTTAATTTTCATTTTAAATTAATTATATCTCCTTAAGTGTCCTAGAAATAACAACTGCTTATAAAAAGAAACTTCTTAAATATGTCATTTCAAAATGAGGTCATGTCATTTGATTTGTGTGTAACGTTAATGTTGCAGGTACTTACGTAACGCTTTAGTCTACAGTAATATTGAAATCTGAAAAATGAAATCTTTAGAAACTTTAGAATTCGAATCAAATCAAATCAGAACTGAATCAGTTTTAACTAGATCTTGATCTGCTCATTTTTTCTCTTTTCTCAGTCTAGCCAGTACGTCTTTCTCTCTTTTTCTTTCGAATATAAAGATGGAAAATCCTTTATATAATATAGCGTTTGTAAGAAACTCTGGGTTCTGCGTGATGAAGAGCTAAAATTTTACATTAACATTCAATTTTGAGAATTTTTTCATTTTGCCACTGTCGTTCTTGAAAGATCCGCAAGTCCTTAAGAAAAACCTCACCAACCTTTGATAAAAACTTATGTCGATTTAATTCAACTAGTGTAATTTATTTCTGATGTTAACAAAATGATTTAATTCAACTAGTGTAATTTATTTCTGATGTAATTTATTTCTGATGTTAACAAAATGATTTAATTCAACTAGTGTAATTTATTTCTGATGTAATTTATTTCTGATGTTACAAAAGTTATTCATAAATTTAGACGCGGATTCCAATAGGAATTTTTTTCATGACAAGAAATAAGTAAATACGCCTGCGTCATGCGGATGAACATTTCTATTCCAGAAGTTGTAAACATTTTCTCCAGATGTGGGCGTTTACCTCGAACAAATATGATCAGCAGTGGCAATGTTAACATGGAAAAATATAAATTAACTATTGTTTCGAGGGTATGAGAGTTCTGGTGTAATTCTCCTGAAGAAACTGAATGCTATAATATTCTCCTCAGATGTTCAATTTTTGGTACCTTTGCAATTAAAGATGAAGTCAATTCAGAAAGAAAATTTTTCTTAATTGTTTCGTCACCTTTAATTCCATCGGGAACTATTTCTTCAAACTAATCTGATCCTAACGCATTTGACGAATGGTTTGATATTCTAAGTTTAGCTATCGAGCTTTAGCTATTGAAGTGTTAGATTTTTCAAAAAAACATTTTTTGGGGGGGGGAGTCTCTCACCCAAAATACCGTTTTTTGAGGGGGTTCTCCCACCCTTTTCATTCCTTTCTCCGATATTTGTCTTAGAAACTGCGACAATGAATCATTCATACGATTTATCATTGAAGATTTACAGGGTAATTAAGCCGAAGCTCGAAGTGTTCATGTCAATTACCGACAGATATTTTAATATTAATTTTAGTATGTACTGGAATGTAACGTTCTTTTAAAGAAATAATATTGTGATAATTATCCATATAATTTTCATTGGTTATGTTCTTACTCTAACCGCTTTCTCGAGAAATTAATTTGATCTCATGATGTCCCCTCCAAGTTTTCGAATGGTAAAATTAGTTTAAAAAAAGTAAAGTTCCCATGAAAGATATCGTAGCACAACTGTTGCTGAGATATTTGTCCACTTTATAATTAAAACATTCTGCGCCGTGTATGGATAACCATAATTCAACGCTCTGCTACGCAAAATGAAATACGTCAGTTAGCATAAGCATTCGCTCATATTTCATAAGCTTCTACAGATTATTTTCCTGATAACACCGAATTTTTATTGCTATACGTTTTTCTGGCATGGGTAAATGAAAGCATTCTTATAACATCTATTTCATGGTAGCACAACAATAGACATTAGTGTCCCCTGCGACTGTTTGTACATCATTCTATTCCTTAATGAGACACACCGGAGACAGTATCAAAGGGTATAATGCCATTCGTGTCCTGACAGAGCAATACGAGAGGACTCACAATCTGGTGATTTTTACTTCCGCTTCCTCCAAAGAATTGTGATTACAAACTTGTATAAAAAGCGTATTGTATAAACTTGTATAAACAGTGTACCTTGGATACTGTATAAAGAGTATCCGAGTATCTAACCCACAATTATAGTGGTGTGATAGCGACCTCCACTAATAACTATACTGAAAGAAGCAGAGTAAGTGTTCTAGTTTGGTATCCACATTTCAGTCAACAACCGTCGAACAGAGTTTTCAGTACACTGAAAAACATTATCAATTTTATTACTTGAACTAGAATAAATTTTTGGCATTTCATTGGAGCGAATTATTTATTACAAACGTTCTGAAATGAATAAATAATGCAGTAATGCGTCTTGATTAATACAGTCTTTTATTTTTAAATTAGTTCAATATTTCCATGTAGCCTAAATTTATGACGCAATAATATTATAACGAAAAGCAAAAATTTTTTCCTACCGTCTGGTACTGCTGCTCGGAACAGCTCGTATTGAGTATGTGATTTTGCATTCTACATGTTGAAATTCGGCGAATTAATTTTTACCCCCATTTGTAGATCTTTAGTTTAAAATGTTTCAGGTGTTAAACTATGGAATTTAAATGCAAAAAACTAAATTGCGCTTTTATATATTTATAATGTTTTATACTTTAAAAGTTTTTTAAATTTTTAATGCTTTTGCATTTTTAATGGAGACCCCTATTTTGAGATTTTAGATAGCAAACGTTATGATTGTAATTTGTTCTCTGGCGGGGAAATTCGAAATGAAATATAAGTACTTCATTCTGTGGTAGGAGAACTCGCGCAACTGTTAACCCTTTTCGGCACAGTGTGTCCGGTCTGGATACACATAAAAATTTCCTTCTGTACGCACAGAAAAATTGAATGAAAAATGATTTATAGCTTACTATAGGTTACCCTTAACCTTCTTTATTTATAGTAGATGGCAGCTCAACACAAACCAATCCATATATTTTAGCCATGTTTAGTTTTTTAAGACCCTCATTTTCAAAGAAATCTTCCAAGTTTTTTTAGGGTATAAAAGGAATTGTTTGAAAAGAAATTTCTATTCTATGTTTTGACTGTATGCTAATCTTCTTATTCTATATTGGTTTTAAATTTTTACCTTGAAATCTTCCCTAAAATCAAACGGCGAACCCTAGGTGTGCCCAGAATGAGCTCACCGATAATCTAGGACAACTGAGAGTCTGTATTCTTAGTTTCTCCGCATCTCATTGGTCAGTTCATTGACAGCAATGCTTGTTTCAGCACTCTTTTGAAGCTCTATTCAATCAGTGTGCACATTTCGGGCACACCCACAGAATTAAAACGATAAGTGCTATCTTCACAAAATTTGGTAAAATCCTAATGTACGGTGCAGCCTTGGCGCGATTTTGAAAATTATCGCCAACACCAAACATGAACCAAAGAACGTATATATTTTATATACTATACACTATATACATAGTATATACTATACACTATATACATAGTATATACTATACACTATATATTGTAGTGTATATACATAGTATATACTATTTATAACTATATATATTTTTTGAATGACCCGTTTACTACTCATCGTATATGTCCCGTTTTTACTGCTCATCATAAAGTCGCCAAAAGTAGCCAAATCCCGTGTGCACCGGATACTAGGATTAAACCCAAAATTTTACTTGTGTACTCCTCTAAACCTAATTAGACTGCCTACCTTTTTTATATCAAAACTCCGACGAAAAGGTAGCGTGCCGGAAAGGGTAATGCTGTTAAAAATATACATAATTATCTCGCTACATCTATATGTCTTTTTAAGCACCTGCGTCTGTCACCACTTCATATTTCAGCAAAAATGGGTTTCATTTTATATTTATGTTTGACAGCGCTTGCATATCAGCTGTAAGAAACAGGAAACAATTTCTGTTTCCTCAAATAGAAAACTGATCTAAATTTTTCGACGTGCTATTTCCATTTCGAGTTAGCTGAAGCGAATAAAATGCTTCCACTTTTTGCATGTGATATCAAACACTAAAGTTTCAAAACAAGCTGGTTAAACACTGTTCGTGGTAAATGCATATTGAAGTTGTTAAACAAATGCGCAGTGGCAGTGAGTAACATAATTTACTAATCTCTCGTAATACTACTGTTAAAATTTCCATACCCGTTACCAAGAAATTAGCAATCATGATTACAAATGTTAAGCCATTGTTATCGTAATTGGTAACTTTATGAAGATTATAGTTAAATTTCCTCCTATATCATGTCTTGTACTGCTTCGTTCATTGCTTGATTTTATCCACGAATCTTTTGATGGTGTTCATAACAGCCTTAGAATGCGGATCATAAGGAAGGTATGTCGTTAACAACACTCAAATCTCTTAACTTGCTAAACATTGCACTCTGTATTTCGTGGATTACGTGATCAAAATAGAAACCTAATGCTTGAGAGATTAAGAATCCATTCCTCAATTCAAATTGCCATTAATCCTCTATTACAACTTCGCATATTTACGAAATTTAATCATGCATTAAAATATCTTGAGGATACCGCATTTGCCGCATACCTTTTAAGAATCTTAAACAGCGTTATACGTACTCGCGAATCATCACATCATATAATATTGTATTCGCATTTTGCCAAAGAGCCGATACTCTAGAATAAATACAGTTTCTCTGAGTAATACTTGCAGAAAGCACTTTTAAATGAAATTAAAATTTTATTGATGGAAAGCTTAACGATAGAAATTTTCGCTAGTTAGAATTTTCTTTTCCTTTCGCTAGTGAGAATAATGTCAACGGTTTTAAATATCAGTGCTTATTAAAATGTACAAGTTTTGCATAGTTTATTAAATGGGCGTTTTTATATGTGTAGCAGAGATTTTCATTCTGTTTTCTACTTAATATATCTTTTAAATTTACACGCTATGCGACGAAAACATTATTGCCTTTCCCTTTCAAGTCTACTGCAGGTGCAGTTACTAATTGCATTCTGCGCTTAGTTAAAATTTAATGAAAATTTTTCTAAATCTTCTTAGTTCAGTATTTTCATGTAAACGAAGAAATTAATTTAAAAACTCCATGTTTGCAACGAATTGCAACTTCTCTCTTGCTAATGAAAGTGATGTTAATTCAGACTTGCTCTTTTATAGATGCAATAAAGTTCCGCGGGAATTTTTTAAATTTAGCATTGAATAACATTTAACTAAACATGAATTAAAATGCCGTTACTATTCTCTGGATCTGCATTTCGGTACACATTATCATATTAATTAATACACACTGTTATTTTTTTTGTCATTTTTTAGAGATAGAAACATATTATGAAATAGTGCAATTTCAGCTAGATTGTAATCATAAATAAAATAATCAGCTCAGAAGCTCATCCGCATTTTGAAGTTTCTAAAATTAGTTATTGGGACTTTCTTCTATAAATCAGTAGCAGACAAGTATTTAAAATCAATAATTAATTCCAGTTTATCAAAAAAAATATTTTAAAAATAATTTTAGCTTAAAAAAATTAGTGATTCCATCTTGTAGGACATTTACGTGAGTTATTTACGATTTACGCCTTTTTAAGCAAATGAAACTTTTACCAAAAATATTTCAACTATATTTTTTCACTCTTTGATAATATTGCGGACTATAATTTAAAAAAATATTATAGACACAAATGAATTAAACGTTCACATATGCTGATATGGAGGAGAATTCCAAAATAGCGAACTTAGTAACCGTGTTGTAAAAATAAACAACATTAAGAACTGCTTGAAATACCCACTTGTGGCGTAGGGAACGGAAGTAATTATGCGCCAAAAGTATACGCTGCATCATTAGAAAACGGGGGAAAAGTTTAAAATTCTAATATTTTCGGATTTACAATCTAACATATCAACGGGTAATTTCACTGTTAAGATTGCTGAAGCAAGCAAATGTCCTGAAAATGACTCGTTAAACCACTAACAGAATGTGTGCATACAGTACTGCATTGAAATTTCTTGTATATCTAACGTAACAGCTGGGTAAGTAGATACACAAGCAAAGACACATTCGGACACTCCAAAATCGTCAGTTGAATATCTACGGGTAATTATGCGATAAGAAAGTTATGTTAAAAATACTAAATTAAAATTTGTATAAATTTTTTATTTGATTTACCAAATTCGTTTGTGTGACAGAATTACTATAAAATTGGAATGCTTTGAAGCTGTTCTTAAATTTCACGTGGTAGAAGCAACAGTCTCAATATGAGAGAAATGAGCGATTTGTCAAATTTGTTTAATGTCCTCATTAAAGCGAATCCCGAAAGCAGAATTAAAGCTGGTATGATAAATTGACAGGATTGCTTAAAAATGATCAAAAGACACCTTAGAAGACGAGAGGCCCTTTCGGTAGAGTGGAAAGATGATATAAATACTGATTTCAGCTATCCACAAAGCTATATCAGCATTTGGATACAAAGAAATAAACTATATTTCAGTTCTCTGTGTTCGGACGTTTTTCTCGGAAACTATATTTCAGTTCTCTGTATTCGGACGTTTTTCTCGGAAACTATATTTCAGTTCTCTGTATTCGGACGTTTTTCTCGGAAACTATATTTCAGTTCTGTGTACTCGGATTTCTCAGATACATCAGATTTTTCTATGCTTTGGATCCAGAAACACTTCTTGGAGTGTGTAAGATTCCTTTATGTTAATTAACCAGATATTTTGTGTTTTGGATTTTTATTGTTACTTCTGCCTTCCGTTTTTTCGAGTGAATGCAAATTAGTTTGGGTGTATTTAAGGGAAGAGTTTTAGATTATTAGAGCATGTTCTGCTTCTCGAGTCCACTTTACTAGGTTGTTATCTTAAATAAGATTTGTAGTCTTCGGTGTTTTATTATAATTACCGATAGCTGAATATCCACGTCAGGTTAGTTTTGAGCCAACTTCCCTTTAACGTTTTTTGTATAATACCCTTTGGCTACTAGCTTATTTAAATTTAACGTTGCATTGAACTCAGTGTGATTTTAAGTTATCTTACCATAACTGTTGTCTGAATTTTTAAGCACCAGGAATGTCTTCTGTTATTTTTAGTTTTAAATAACAGGCTTGTTTATATCCCCTTCAAGTTTCAGTCTTAGCGATAATTCGCTGCTAGTCTATCAATACTTACACTCTACGGTAGGCAAAGAAAATTACTAAACTTTATACATGTAAATAAGAAACGTTTTGCTCTCAAAATTTCCTATTACAAGCTAAGATCATGAAGAAGAGCTTATTATTATATTTTAAAAATGAAAAAGAATTATTTTTCTCTCTCTATATAGTATAAATATGTATACATATATACAAACATGTATGAAGCATAATACAGTATCACTAAACTTGTTCTTAAAACAAAAAATATTCCACTTGTGGATTTCGTTCTAAATTTCTTACTATTTTGTACATAAAGTATAATATATATATAAAGAACGTTATTTTTTAAAATTATATATATATTTAAGACGTAAGCTTAATCTTTGGATTATGGTAACTTGGCGATTTTTTGGCGAAACTTTGGCGACCAACCCTGCTAGTTTTTTTGGACGCCATTTTGTTTTCACTAAGTAAAGGCATTTTTTTTTTTTTTTTTTTTACTCAACATTTTTTTTTCAGCAATCTGCTAGCCGAATTACTCTTATGCTAGAACTTTTATGGAACAAAAGTGCTTAATCATGATGAAGATTAGGTGCGAAATTGGGAGAAAGTGCAGAATCGCCCACTGCTTGCCACGTTTTTAAGACTTGCACATACACGGTATCATCCATGTACACGTCGACCTATTTTCACTTAAAAAAACATCCCAGAATTGCACAAAAATGGCATTGCGCACACTCTTGACTTTATCCATGTACACTGCTTAAGTCCTAGCTAGTAACCTTTATCACCTTACCAAAATGTCGCCAAACTACCTGTTACCATATTCCAAAGATTAGCCATATATAATTTTTCTTTTATAATGTTTTTTCGGAAAAATTAAGTTTTCTAAAAATGATGCTGATTATATCTAGACATTTTAGTCACTGTAATTTTTCATGGTAATTATATGCTCGTGAATACCAAATTATAATTCTACTCAAGTATTTGGCTCAGAAATGAGAATACAGTGAATGCGATCAAATCATATAAGAAAGCGAATTCAAGACCTAAAAGATATTTTTCTTAAACCCATAGATGTAAGCTTAAAGTAGTTAGATATTGTTAATTATGCTTGATATTGTTGAAGACTAGAAGTACGGCCGAAAAGTTAGATTCGAGAAAGGCAGTTCAATAAAAGTTGAATATCTTCAAAAACCCGAAACCTGCATTTTAAGCATTTGAACAGTCATTCGTCAGTTGGTATGGAACCTCTTGACAATTCCCTGTACTGAAACATTTCTAAACAATCTTACTCAGAGATATAAAACCTACCGTATGTACCTCGGCACAATTCCTATTACCTCTACCATACTGCATACCAACGTTTTACTCTTACGGGACAATTGCCTAACCTCAATATACAATTGTCTTTTTCTGACACTTTTCAGAATACTATTAATTTAATGATATGTTGGTTACGAAACAATCTCCGTTTAATCAAGAATCAGACCTTAGTCACTGCTTTGGTACATATTTTATATTAAATCATTGACGCTAGAGATAAAGTCATCAGTTTAAATACGTGTGCCTAAAATCAGTCCTTGTGTTTCTGATTAGATGAAGCCAAGATCACTCGAGATAAAATGTAAGGTCGTTTGGATGCTAACTAAATTTCATGCCGCAGCAGAAGACAAAAGTTTAATAAATACGAAAGCCACATTGTCTTCTTCTAAATTGGAGGGCACAAATCCCATTAGTTAATATAACTTAGCTGCCTCTGAAATGTAAATTATTTATTTTAATGCATGTCCAGTTATATTTTAGCAGCAGTTTATCTTAAATTTTACATTTCGCAATTTAAAAAGTTTTCTAAACGTGTCTAGAAACTTTTATTAGTACTGGTTTAGTACAATGTCCAGCAAGGCCGTAGATTAGTAAATTCGTATCTCACTTATCCTACTTTTCCCGTTATTTCTTCAGCACATTGCGTGAAAACCATAGTTTTCAATTAGATATATTTCAACTATTGATTCCTTTCTCTGTATACACACATACGCATATATAAACAAAAAGACATGAGTTCTTAGAAACAAGGGATTTACTCACAGAGATAACTATTATATATTATATAAGATCTTCGATTTAGAAATGGACTTCGAATTTTCGTGCATTCCAATAAATGAAGGGATTCTTCATTCACTGTATTACAGGTCAACTGCATAGTACGGCAGTTCAGCTCTGAATAGAAGCATTGTGGCGTAGAATTGGAAATCGACGAGAATGCTAGAGAATTTTTATTGCCATAAATCGACATTGGTCTATGGAAAGCACCATTGTCAGCTGAGAAAAGTATTCAAAGGATGTTCGACCATTTGTAGGCAGAATACGCGTTTCTTCCCACAATATAGTGTTTTTTGTTTAAACGAGAAAAGTAATTATATAGCAATTAACCAAAATAAATAATTGAAAAATAAAGAAGTTTCGTAGTCTGTCTTTTTGGAAGCATTCACAGTAGACCCTATGTGAAAGACTGGGTAGCGAATTCTTGCTATGTCTTGAAGAACAAATATTAAAAAGAAGCTTTAAATAACCTTTTTATTTGAACTGACGTAACAATAAATTAGGATGGC
Source organism: Stegodyphus dumicola (assembly GCF_044657685.1). Classification (NCBI taxonomy): domain Eukaryota; kingdom Metazoa; phylum Arthropoda; class Arachnida; order Araneae; family Eresidae; genus Stegodyphus; species Stegodyphus dumicola. The sequence continues at coordinate 162,200,114 of NC_140781.1, read as the reverse complement.
TAAACGACTGGCTCCTTAGTTATCTAAACCGCTAAATCTGCTGCACACAGCAAAGCCGAGCCTACAGTATCAATATAATCTGAAGGGTGTCTAACACCAACTAGAGAGCTATTTCAAACACGCAGCATAAATTCGGTACTAACTCCGCTACTCCTCCTCACGAACTCTTGAAAACGCAGTTTAAATACTACTTCTGAACACACTTAGATGTTGCATACTACGTATTAAAATTTGCATTCTGGTAGGAAACTGAAATCAGGAGAGAAAGGAAAGTCGAACTAAAAATAATCGGTTAGAATAAAATAAGGTCATTACAGTTTCTGTAACTATCGAAACTTCGAGCCTAATATATAGTTGCAGAGAGAGCTCCTGCATACGTTTACTTTTAAGGAAAAGACCTGTCAGTAACCTAAATGCTTGCCTATGTGATTGTTATTCAGAGTTCTGTACAAGATGAATTCACAAATTTTGTGTGAAAAATTTGAGTAAACTGTGGCAAGTAGCTTTTTGTAACCCTGTCTAGAGAAGATAGTGATCATCTGAAACAGCGTAGCAAGTATCTAATCATAACATTTGATTTTCCTGCAAAAACGAGACGATTCAGCAGTTGGCAAGGAACAAATATGGCGATTTTAACGCAAAATCTGAAACAAAACATTAAATATAATAAGCATATAAAATAAATAAATAAGAAGAGGAATTCGATTTTTTGTACAAATCGTGCTTAAGCACGTTGCTTATGCAAGCGCCTGAACGCGTAAGAGGGGTGGCTTAGCACATGTACAGCACTCGTTATTTGGAAACTAGGAACATTTTTCTCAATTTGTTATTTCTTACTCTCTGTTTTACATTTCTTTTTATTTTCTTCCTTAACTTTTGCCTGTTTTTTGAAAGTGCAATTTTATTTCCCTTTTCTAAAATTACAGAACACTGAGTGAGAATAATTAGCTTTTTAGTCATATTCTTTGTTTTTTAATAATGTTACATTTTCCTGGTACTAGGGCACTATATTTTTTTCTCTAATGTGGTTTCGTTTATTGCCTATGTTCTTTCCTTAGGGTAAGCTGAAATTGAATTTTCGAAATTTAAATTGGTATTTACTTTCTGTTTCAAATATATTTTGAATTCCATATTTATAAAACTTAAAGCAATTTTAATTTTCCTGTAATGTTTGTTTTCTTCCCTGTCTTATTCTTAGCAACATGTAGTATATCAAACACTTCGTTTTTCCAAGTTACTCATTTTTAAAATTTCGAAAAATTTTATTTTTTCCACTTACAAATTTTGAATTTTAGTCCAATAATTATAATTTTGCAGTTATGTGACAATATATTTATGTGTCTAATTTCATTCAAGTCTCTTCAGAGCCGATTCTAGCTTGATGACTGATTTCAAATTGTAGGAATTTTTATTCATGTATGTAATTTTTAACAAAATTAATATTTAAAGAATGCTTTTATGCTTTAAAATTTATTTCAAAATTAAAAATTTTTATTAATGTATTCTCACATAATTATTTTAAATTTAAAAAATTTCAACGATTTTGTTTCTGCATTTCAACCAGATATACTTGAGAAACGTGCCTTTGGTGACAATTCTTTCGGCTGCTCCTTGATAAAGGCCAAAGACACAGCTATTAATTGTTACGTGAATTTTTATTAATTTTTGTATTTATTTACATTTATTGCAGTTTCGTTTCCCAGGATATAATTCATTAGTGTTATGCAGAGTTTCTGGCTTCAGGGTTAATTTTGACGTTCTCCGATTCTTATCAAGAGGATTGAGAAATTAGGGGAATGAGCGGTTAGTGCTGATGGAATAAAACTGAACAAATAGATTGCTAATAAAGGATGCTTTTCGCCTTCTGTGTCTGTTTCAAACGTAGACACTCCTTTCTGTTGCTTTAATGAGATGCGAGTCGCAGCGGATTTGCGTTTTGAAAAAGACTTCTTACAAATAACGATCTGAAACCCCCAAAAGGACCGCGAGGAAGATGAGCAGCTTCAATGAATGAGAGATGATGCTGAAGAAGGAGATGAACGAAAGTTGAATTTGGCTTTGGGTTTGGGCGCCCGGTGCGTGGCGTCTTATGATTCCTCTTTAGGCTCTAGATATAGGTGGACGTGGTGCTATACCGATTAACCTTTTGGTAAAGGGACAGTGCCCACGTCCTCCGTTGCTTATCGCTTATATGTGCTCTTCTTGACATGATGTGTGTAACACACAAAAAATACAGAATTTATGACTCCAAAAGTTATGACCGAAACTATCTTTGGAACTGTTTCTACAATAAGTGAAAGAAGTGAGAAGTGAAAGATCCAGAAGTTGTATTCCTGTTTACAAAATATTATAAAGAGACTATTTCGGACTGTTACTAGCTAGCCTCTTAGAATATAGTCTTTCAACTGTTACAAAGTGTAAGGATAAGGGCGGGTGTTCGTGTTTACGAAGTATCAGAAACGGACTTTTCCAGACTGAGATTTAGCATGATGGAGAGGACGGCTTCCTTCTACAACCAATAACGAACACTATTAAAAACTGTAAGTGGCTGTGTTAGGACAGGTTACATTAATTCATTTGCAGCTTGACCCTCCGTATGTTATCCTTCAGCATCGAGTACGTTTGTTTTGGTTCCGGATTAGCGAAGTCTTCTCATGTACGTGCTCTTTACCTCCCCTTCCATGTAGTGAAGATTATGTAAAACTAAGTGTTAGTAGGTAAAAGTTTAGAAGGAGTTTGCCTCCAGATTAGGATAAAGATATAAAGTACGAGTTTATTGTGCATTTGATATGTTAATGAAATGCTTAGGGATTTATATAAAGGATGAGTATCTTCTGTATGTATGTTTTGTGCTTATCGAAATACGGTAGAACAGTTCGAGAATTTCAAACTGTGTTATGTAAACGAACCTCGGTTATTTATTTGCTGTGTCAAATTGAAAACATTTTCTACATTTGTTTGATATTAATTCTATATATTTTATCTCTTTCTTAAATATATAATCATTCCCTTTCTACTCCCCCTCTCTCTATATATATATATATAGAGAGAGAGAGACAGAGGGGGAGAAAGGGAATGATTATATATATATAGAGAGAGAGAGGGCAGAAAGGGAGTGATTATATAAATTTAATATAATCTCCTACTATGTATGTATAGATGGATTAATAGAAAAAATCCAAGAAATGTATGTTACTGCCTTCAGTTAGCAATAACATTTTGTCAGTTGCAGTTACAGACTAGACACAGGACAGTGTAAACTGGCGAGACAAAAAGAAACTTCATTTATTTTCAATATTGTTAAAGTTGCGTTGTGCACAATAAAATAAATAATTTAAAAAAAGAAATTTTGTCTCTACGTCTTTATTTGTTTAGTAAGAGCTATCATTTTGCTCTATAACATTAGCAAACGTAATACGTTTATAACATCGTACGGCTTTGTTTACAATCGAAATAAAATAGAATGGTGAATATGAAGTTTTGTAGAAATAATATTATAAGTAAAGATCGACCCATTTCTTCAACGTATATTAAACTAGAAACTTCCCACTTATTAATCCCGGAAAAATTCAAATAATATTAGGGATTTTGTATTTAGTTTGCTATTTTTAGTAGGATTATAATTAAAATTGACTTGCATCCGCGTGCAATGCATCACGAGACTTATTTTAAGAGAAAGCTACTCCGGAAATGTAAAAATACAGGAGCACGCGAATTTAACATTTAATAAGTAGATATGTTGTAATTCTACTCTTTTGCTTCCAAAATTCCAAAAACTCGAGAAAACTGAAATTGGCAGAAGCTTCTCGTGACTGATTAAAAAGTTTTAAAACGCCGGAAAAAAACATCACAGTTTAGTTGTTTACTTAGCTGCGAATAAATTTTGATGAACGGATTAACTTTCTCTGCGCTTTATGTTGTATTCTTATAGTTTAAAATATAGCTACTGATTACATTGCGCGATATTGTGATATTATACTAATATCTCTGAGGAAAAATTTCAGCATTTAGTTTTACTTCTTGTAATAAGAATACATTTTATTAACTTTTAATCTATAACGAACTCGTACGCACGCAGCAATAACTTTATTTTTCCCACCTCTCTACAAGGCCCACCAGCGGCCGAGCGGTAAAGTCGCTGAACACTGGTAGTTCGGACAAGGGTTCGAATCCCGCGAACGGGCTGGTGGCTGCATGGGTTTTTTCGTGGTTTTTCCCATGTGTAACGTGTATACGAGCCAGTTTCCCTGAGAAAGTCGTCCACGAAGGCATAACTCCCTTTACGCAGATATCCCTCGTGTGCTTTGCCATAATTAAATACACCACCCCACCCTCCTCTCTACATATCTTCGTGAAGAACGATTAGCACACTCAGAGCGTGTTCGAGAGGTCCAGGTTCGAGTCCCTAAAGGGCACAGATCATTTTTCATGACTTCTGCTTCAAGAAAGCTTAATCTTCGGCATAATTATTCGGGGTTAGTTCAAATAACTTCTGATTACATTTCAGAAAATTTTATTTAATACAATTTGAGTTTGATTTTCCAAATATAGCTTTTCTTCCCATACCGCTTTAACTTGTAACAGAATATTTTAGTTTGAAACCTAACTCTTTTCAAGAAGTTAAAACTAATTCAGTAGATTGTAAATTTTTAAGATTTTGATTCTTTAAAAATCCTCATATTAGACACTGGTTCGATGTATTAATTGTAATCTGAAGCAGTTTTCAATTTTTTTTTTACTTATTTTTCTAAACAGATTGATAGAAGTAAATTAAAAAAAATTACTTCACTAAAGCAACAAGGTGTTTAAAACTGCCCTTGAAACTCATTTATGTATTAAATAAGGAAACATTGATTGCATGATGAGAGACAGAAGCAAAAGAAACCTCAATCGTACGGTAAAGAACGATTTTTCAGTCTAATATCGTCAAATGAGCGAACAGCAGTCAATTAACCCCTGTCTTAGACTTTGTATTAGAAAATAGGTTCTGAAATAGTGTATATTAATCAAATTATAGATTATCTTTCAAAAGAATATTTTAGCTAAATATTCCGTAAGAAATTTCTTGCATTTTAGAAGCTTTTACGTAATTCGGTAGAATGATATAAAATGTTGATATATAAATGAGTTTATATCTCAGATAGTTTCGTCCTGTTTCTAAAACTGACGTTTCGTTAAGTTCACGCGCATTTAGTTATTTCTCGAGAAAGCAGATAGGTGATGTAATTAATGAGGAAGTTCTTTAACAAAGCGTATTTTTACTTGATCATGTAACATTTGTATACGACTTCCATTCTTGAAGCTTCTGTTTTTTTAACTGTTACTTTTGTTGGGTAATTAGAAGCTTAACAGCTTTTTGTCCCTGCTTAAGATGCTTTACTTAGCAGAGAACTGTTAGGAAGTAAATGTGAGAGAACACAGTGCACGGAATTTATTAAAGCTATCTTAGTGTATTCTTTCACAAATGTCTTAAAATTAACGCACTAATGGCTCTGAGTATACAATTTGCTGATTTAGTAGTATGTATGTTTCTAGTGTTTAAATGTTTGAGATCATTGATAATTAAGTTTTAGCATTGTTACTTCTGTTAACATTGTTTAGCGTATAACTTCATAATTGTTTTTTGTAAGATAGATTGGGTTAGGTTATCTGAATTTAGCAGAGAACACGCGAGCTATCTGCCTTCGAGGAAGGCTTTCAAAGAGAAACTGTCTCGTATTCACGTTACACATGGGGAAAACACGGAAACCAACCGTACAACCTGCCCTTTCACCTGGGTTTGAACCAATGTCGAATTACCAGTTATCAGCGGTGTTAACCACTCGCCTAATGGTGTGGGCCTTGTTTCTGTTAAGTGTAGATTATGTCTCCCATTAGAACGTTTTGCAGAACAGGATTTGTAATTATATGATGCAGACTTTTTTTCCTTTTTACCCTTCCTTTCTCCCCAGTAAAAATAATTTCAGGTAAAATTAAAGATTTTGTAAAAGTGTGAAACACTGCTATAGCATTTGAAGTTCAGGCATCATGATAGTCAGGCAAGATTATGATTATCATTCGCTATTAAGTAGGCTGCAACAATTCAATTATAGTTTTACTTATTGCCTATTTAGTATGAAATTATTTTGCATAGTTTTCATAATTACTATAATTCTTTTTTATAATCTTTTAATAAAATTTCTTAAACAAAGAAATCTAACAAATACAGAACAGACAATTATAGAAAAGTGAAATGCTCAGAAATTCTCTGTTTTGGAGAGCACCTTATGATTATATATGCAATACATATACTAGACATGACACAATACAGGAGATCGCAAAGGAGTTGTTTAATTACTAAACATTTATTCTAGACAATTGTACCTCTAGTTCAAAAAAATTTTCTTAAAAGAAGTTAAGTAACTTTTTGATGAAATATTTCTCTCTAGGAACTGAAGTGTCAGGAAAATACGAAATTCAGTTTTTGTCTACAGCTTCACCTAAAACCAAAATTTCACATTTATAAAATGTTCATCATACTTATTAATACATTGAATTGTATTTAATACTATTTTGAATAATACTCAATTGTATTTTGAAATTAATAATTTTGTAATGGTAGCTAAATATTAATAATTAATGTTATTTTATCCGGTATGGAAGCCCCCTAGCTTCAAAATGAGCAACTTATGATATATAGTATCTCCATAAATCTGTCGAAATTCTAATCAAAATCATTTAAAAACAGGCACTGGAAAACGAGATGTCATAACATTCATTCCACTCTGCAAAAACGCGTGAGACGTTTTTGCACTTTAATTGATTAAATTATGCTTCACTATTTGCATCATATGCTTCCCACTATTATACGCAGTGAAAAGTCTTTACCCGGTCTTTTAGTTTCGCAACCGTGGGTGGCAGATATGTATTTCCAAGCAAAAAAATTAATGTTTTCAATTACGCAAATATTCATTGCATTTTTAAATCGCATTTGCATTTTTAAATTCAAAAAAAAACTATTTTCTATAAAATACGAAATCTAACATTTTATTCGTTCCTCTGGCATTTATACTTATATTTAACAACATTTTGTACTCGTTATAAAAAATAAAACACGAAACTTTTGACACCGGTACGAGAAGATTTGACTGACATATTTAATATCATATTCAAGAGTAGTGCACAAATTGAACGCCGAAATGTTTGTATTTTTACGTAATTAAAAATAAAATATTGTTTGAAAAAGGTCACGTTACGCATCGGCGCCAAATAACGGCTGAGTAGCAAACTCATTGAACACTGGTAGTTCAATTCGGAAACACATTTAGCTTAAAAAGCAGACACGACGTACAGTGGTATAGCTAGGGTGGGGCAAGGGGGAATCCCAGCTACGCCACTTACGTCACAGAAAGAGATAGGACATTTCCCTTACTCTTTCTAAGTCCCACCTACTAAGCGAATGCTTTCCCCCCTTTTGGCTTCACTTTGACAGCAAGAAAGGTATCTGCAAATCCTTACTTCATTCTTACTCCATGCCCTTACATATACTCCGTGAATCACTTGTGAAGCAACAGCAGTGCTATTCTTAAATTAAGGACAATAAAGTATGGACTACTGCTTAAATGGAACGCGAGAGTTTTTTCTTTCTCACTCGAATTAGAATGCCACATTCGTTCTTGATTACCACTTTCATTATAAGTAAGATTGTAGCTGTTATAGATTCTTAACATTCCATTCGCGCACATCAAGTATAAACATCATCTGTATTCAAGGTTTCCGCTGCGGTTTGAATGAGTAGTTGCGGCGAACCGGCTGCCTACATAGCGGTATTCGTGGTTTTCCCAATTTATAACCTGTTTAAAAGCCTTTTCCCTTAGAAAGTCCTCCATGAAGGCATCGCTTCCCTTAGGCAGATAGCCCTCGGGTGCTTTGCCATAATAAAACAAATGAAACCAAACCAAATTACATTATGTCTAAATCATTGTAAAAAATATTGATTTTTGTAGCTTTTTCCAGAATGGTAATCTTATTCACGAAATCTTCTAAAACTCGTATTACAGGAAACACTGGCAAGTTTCCAGTATTGGTACGAAGCCAACTCTTATTATTTGCGTTAATTAAAAATGAAAAGTATTTATGCTTTCATCAATATTTGTATGATTACCAGATTATAATTCAAAAGTGATTAAACGTCGTGAAAATATTAACTACGCTAGACTTTGAAAAATTGTAAATTATTTGCTTGAAAATTCTTTCAACATGCCAAATATAAGAAATGCATAATTTAAAGACACTGGTAAATCGTGAAACTACATCCTTCAATGATATTTAAGGGGAGAACTCCATGATAATTTATTCAATAACTGATCCTTCAATTCGTATTTAATATGAAGCCAAAAATGGCAGATTTTGCAACTGAATATCTCGGTCGATTTTTGTTGTACGACAGTCAAACATTCTGTGTTTGATTTTTATAATTAGTACTTACCCTTTCGGTACTATTCGGTTTCGAGGGCCGTAAAAAATCACCAAACTATTGTTAATGCCAATGCTGCCAAAAATAATTGCGCCAACCCTAATAATTGCCGCAAGAAAAGAAGTATAATAGTAAATAAATATCTAAGATTAATGTTTTAATTTAGATGAAAGGTTAATTTCATATAATACTTTTTTATTATTATAATTTATATAAAAAAGGCTAAACAGGCTAAACATGACTGAATGGAAGCATAAGAGTAAATAACTATTTCAGATCATTATTATAATTTGTACAAAAAATTGCTAAACGTAACTGAATGAATACCGACTTATCGCTAAAGCATAATTTCATCTCGTTGGTTGTTCAAACGTAATTTTCTATAATGAATGATGCCTTTTCTTTGAAAATATTCTCGGTAAAGGGCAGAATCGCTCACTTATTTGTTTGCCACTTTTTACAAGGGTAAAATCAATTGAATTTTTGTCAATTTTCTTTTACTTTTTAAGTGAAAATAGGTCGATGTGTACATAGATAAAGTCAAGGGTGTGCTCAGTGCCCTTTTTTGTGCAATTCTAGGGTTTTTGGTACTTTTCCGTTTCGCCGGCGCAAATCTCGCCAAGCAGACTTTATTGGCGACAACACAGAGCATACACATATCAAATGTTGACAAATGTTGGTTCTAAGATTTTTTTATTTTGAGGGCATGAGCATTTTAATATCGTTTAAATTTTATAAAAAGCCAATAAATAAAGACAATAAATTTGTAAAAAGTCATTAATTTAAGAATTTACTATGCTTTCATGGTACAACATCCTGATTCACGTGACCCCAAGTGATCTCATCTCACGTAAACTACACTAAAAAAATCTAATTCTCTCAGTAATTATCTACATTAATTTCAAGTTAAATCTTAATTTGGAATACAAGTTTAAATGCAAGAATTATTTCAGTTCATACGAATAGCTTACTCAGAAATTATGTAAAACCGGAGTGCTTTATTTCGCTAGTGCATTCTCATTAAATTGACCTTAGGGCATAAAACTGGACTATCTGTTAAAAATTCTATGTAATTGTATGCCAGTATTGAAAGAAACAATGAATCTGATAAGAAATGGCTGCGACTTGTTTTGAAAATGAGGCGTAAAAGGCTACCAGTGAGGATATTCCGTTTGGCATCAGTTGTACCATTATTGGCGACTTTATCGCCTGCGCCGGCAAAACGGAAAAGTACCGGATTTTTTTTTTTTTTTAAGTGAAAATAGGTCGATGTGCACATGGATACCGAGTATGTGCAATTCTTAAAAACGCGTCAAGCAGTGGGTGATTCTGCACTTTACCTAAAATTCTATTGCCGGCTTTTTGTCATGGTCAATTCCCAAATTGTTAAATCCATAGGATATCAAAAAAGGATTTAAAATTAAAAAAAAAAAAATTTTTTAAAAAATAATAATTAAACTAGTATTTCAATGGCGTCTTTAAGAAATATAGAACTATATAAACTTACGCAGTCTGAAATCAGCGCGTACGCTAGATTTGGCGCGCAGTTAAATGGGCGCGTTTGCTAGATTTGGCGCTTTTGCGCATACATTTTCGCTGCAATTTTTTTACGGCCCTTTAAACGAAACAGTACCAAACTTTCTAAGTATAGATACCGAAGGAGCGTATAAAAAGTTACATTTTGTAATAGATACAGAATTTATTTCTTTAAATTAAAAAATGGCGAAACCGAAATTGTTCTTTCTTTTAACACATTTTTGTAATTGGAAATATACGTCTACGAGCAACCGTTTAAGAAATAAAGGCTAAGTGATAACTTACGTAGACACAATACGTAAAAATATTTATATAAGAAGTTTATGCTGAAAGTGTTTTCATAAATGCTGTTCCTTATTCTGAGAAGCTTCGTATTTATCAGTACATGTGTAGGATAAATTGTTGAAAAACATAAATCCTATAAGGGGAGTTTTCTATTATTTGGCACGTAGTAATTTACAGCATAATTATTAGTACTCCAATTGGGAATGGTCGTATCATCATCTGAAAGAAAAGAGCAGTGTCTAGTTCACTTAAGACATAATTTTACAAATTCTTCCTTAAACATTGGTGCAGTAATTTATATATAGCCCTAAGATGTGCTTGAATTATTCAGCTGTCATGCTCTATTGTTCGTAAAATATCATGGAACATAATCACAATATGCATTTTGTATAAAGTTAACTGACGTTCAGCTGAGTTTCACATCGCATTATTTTAACTTAATTTTATTCTAATAACAACTGTATTTCCTTAATATATCATTATACAAGCAAATACGAAAAACATCATATATTATATATCTATAACTATCTATCTATCTGTATATATATATATATGAATGAATGATATTATTTAACTGATTTCTTAATGTTGTCTAATATTTGCAATATGTAGCAAAAGTTTGACTTTCCGGAGCTATTGTTACTGTCATAATCGTGCAAATCGTGCAGTGAATTATCATTCATTATATGTCATGTAGATATGAAGAGCTTCTTAGATACATTGAATAACGTGAAATATCTAAAACTAAATTGATTTATTATCATTGATTCATAGAATTCTAACTTCGCACAACGAGCCCGTACACCAGTTACATTATTTAGATTAAAATTCCCCTATAAAAAATCATGAAACCGTTTTAACAAATAATCATTTAATTAACTATGGCTAATCCCGAAAGTGTTACACCTGCCTAAAGAAGGGATCTACTTGTAATTCATGTCAGACGTTTTAAGGGAATCTCGCTATTAGATATATTACTCTAGTAGAAAACCTTGTAATAAAAGAGGAGAAAATATTAATGTGCACTCTAAACCTAGAAGCAATTTAATTCATCTAATAACACTTAATCCGGAAAATGATGCTCAGGAAAAAACAAACAAACATCATTTAATCGATGTATTCTTCGTGCACCTTGTACAAATATTTAACTATAGAACAAGGGGCTAGAGGTCTTTTGAATTATTTGAAGCGAGCAAATGATATTCCCAAGGGTTTCATGTTACTCTGGTTGTGAATTCAGATGGTTGAATTCACAGAAAGTCTAAAGTTTCCAAATGCCTCAACTCATAACTTATTCAGATCTCCTTTTCAGAAGATTTAAGCTATCGATTGCTATTTTTTAACAAGCAAAAATACAGAGAAAGGATCTCAGAACAAACGGAAGAATTTGCATTTTTCAGATTAAATTCCAGTGTCTCATATTTTTATACCTGATCCGAATTCTCAGAAATATTGTGTTAATGAATAAATGGAATAAATGTGAATATATTCCAAATTCACATTTATTCCAAACATCAAGATAGTACATTGTTGCATGTTTATGCGATTTACAGGCTTTTAGAGATAAAGAAAAGGAAACTGCATTTCACTTGTAATAATTGTTAAGATGTAAAATAATATAATAATTGTTATATTATCTAAAAACAGAGGAGATACTGATACATTACAAATGAAACATTTAGCCCCCTTTTTTTGTATACTTTGTTTCTCAGCTGCAGTTATCTAATTAAATGAGAAAGTCTTAATAATTAATTATAATTATAATAATATCCATTTTCAAATTAAGCATCATAAATGATACAGAACCTGTCAAAAAGAACTTAGAATTTGTGTTTTCGTAACATACTGAGTTAACAGCCCTCAAATTAAAGCTTGTAATTCTGAAAAAGACCAGTACCTTAGAATGGGGTTAGCTAAAGCCGTTGCTTTGAGATCGTTTCTTATACTGTATTAAATAATTTATGCTAATAAATAGTTGTAGTTTTTATTTGAGACGCAAAAGAATATGGAATGAAAGAATAAAGTATGAGCTCAATAAAATTATAGACATATTATTTTTATTATATTTTAGATCGTTTCTGACTTTAAGAAATGTGAGACATAAAACTTCTTCCATCATATTAAATGAATGAGATGTCACAAATCCTGCAGATAGTACAAATCTTGCTAGTTTATAAATACGTGTTAAACTTTAAAAAATAAGATAAGAAATAACTAGTATTAAGATAAGAAATAATTTACTGAAATTTAAACAAACCAATTTTTCTAGTACATGTACTACTTGTATAGGATTTTCGCAATAGTCTTAGACAACTCGGACTCGTCCAGTGACCGAAAGGTTAGCACTATTGAATACTCGGTGTTCGGACAGTTTTTGAGCCTAGGCGAACGGGCTGCACGGTCGGTTTTTGTTGTATTTCCCCAAGAGTAACGTGAACAAAAGCCAGATTTCCTCGGACAGTCCTTTATAGAGACATACCTTATTTTAGGGAGACAACGCTCGTGTGAATAACGTCTTAGCTAAATTGAGAGTTTTGAATATGTTGGAATGACATTGTTTTCGGTATATTTTCGGTATAACATATATATTTATTTAAATGACCTAACCTGAGAAAATACAGAAGAATCTTTGAATTTAGAACAGTGTTTGATATTCATTAAAATGCAGCTATAGACGGCTCAGAAGAATCAAATCGAAAAGGTGTTTTTAAAAGGAAACTTTAAATAACATCATAGAAATGGTACTATTCTTGTCATTAGATTAAAGTCTATTATTTTAAATTTTTTGTCCATTTATAAAGAGTATTATTTTACTTATTTCATCTTACTGAAATCAAATTAAAATCCCCCTTGCTTCCTTTTCTGTTGATAGTATTGAAGAAAGCTGCGTCGTACCATCGATGGAACCTTAGAATACAAGAAATACGGTCATAAATTGGAAATTTTACTTGTAGATTTTCAGCTTTATAGCAAATATCGTAAATCTGTTAGTGTTCTGGTTCGCGTTCGTTGATGTAATCAAATTTCAAAATAAAATAAAATTGCAGATTGCCGAGGAATCAAAATAATGCAATTTTTATCAAATAACATGGTTCGATAACTTTTATGAAATATTATTCTGACTTTTAAGAGTTTACGATACAGCTATGTGAACTCTGTTCTCCCATTCATCGATGATTTGCTTATCTAGATTTCTATTAAAAATTCTTCAACATTATCCCCAAACAAGCATGCCTAACGCGATTTCTCTGCCAACATGAAAATATGTAGAAATTAATTATTTATATTGTAATACAGATAATTAATAAACAGTAATTGGATAAACATCAGTTTTTAAAATTTTGCATTAAGTTAAGTGTATAAAGATTGAAAGTTTGAATAAAGCTTCTATACTAAGAACCTGCTTTAAATTTGTTAATATTATGCTTCTTGAGGGTACAGTTAAAACAAATATACGTAAGTTGTAGTAATGTACTAAGCACGGTCTATATTTATTTCTTTGACTGAATACATTTACATGACGATGTTTTCACATGTTCATCCCGTGTTTTTAATCACTGTGAACATATTTTAGAACCAGCCCCATATAATCTTCAGAGAGCTGATAAACATTCCTGATAGTAGTCTATGATAGCGCTAATTCTATCACGCAGATCATAAACATTACGTGTCTTCTTTGTATGAACACTTTTCTGACCATTTTTTGCAACTCAAAATCGTATAGTGTGAAGTCATGTGAACGTGGTGGCCATTCCAGGGTTCTTTCTGTGCAGTTTATTTTCGCTGAAACGTGTCTGCGAACCAGACATGGAAATTCCTAGTGAAGTTTAGATAAGCATTGTCTAGTTAAAGGTCCCTGTATAAAACTCTCATTTAGTGTTAATAATATTTTGAATGACCCTGAATATTCAAAACTAAACTTGTGTAATAAATTACGGCAGAAAATTCTATTATATCTGATGGTGAAGTATTTTTATCATGTGAAGGATTCATACTCTGCAGAGCAAACAAGAATACTCATGATCTCACTTTCTTACCAAGATCCCTTTATAGAAGTTCTATAACCAGTTTCATTGCAAATACAGAAGGTATTTTATTTCTTTACCTGAAACTATTTTCCTTATTATTATTTATTATTGTTGTTTGTTCTAACACAGCATAAGAAACACATCAACTGTTTTTATGCATTTGCATAGAAATATTAAACCTCTTCACAAGAGCATAACACTTTTAAAAGGTCCATTTGAAGTTAGCACCTTAAGGATATTACGTTATCTAAGGAATGAGAAAAAGATTGATTGTTTTCCTTCTAGAACTGTTTTCCCTGTAGTGTCTTTCTTTGTAGTCGAGACACTTAAAAAGAAGCGCATGGAGAAATCGGTAGTTAAAAGGCATTAAGGAGTGTTGGAACCCCAAAATCTTCAAAAAATTGTGATTTCGGACTTTTGCATTTTCAAATTCTCTACGCTTTTATCTTTCTAAAAATACCATTCTTTCATTTTTATGAAAATTAGAACTGTAAAAAATCTAGTTTTAATTTTTAATCGACTGCTTTGATCAAAGAGGATTTTTACATGTAAAAACTCGTTTTTCTTCAAGCGTGATTTTTTTTATACTCTGTGTACCTTTTCTCAGGAACTACTGCTCACTGGTATCTAAAATTTGTATTGCTTATTTATTAGGTTTCCTAATATTTACTGGAATGAGATTTTTGTGATAAATTTAAGAAAAAATATTAAATTTGTTTTTGTGTGAGAAAAGTGCTAAATTTGACTATGCCTAACAAAATGCTCTGTAAACTACTCTAAAATTCAAAATGTTTCAAAACTCATTTCAGTATAATCAGATAGGTATACTTTAATTACACAAAAATTTCAAGCGTGTATCTACAGCAGATTTTGAGAAAAGGTACATCGAAAATGGCCAATTTAACTTTGTCGGTATAGGGCTTGCTGATACACCTTAAGAATATTTTCTCAATTTGATTTGCTTATTTCTAAGCTCATATAACATATAAGATAAATTATATCAATATTAACTCTAAGAATTCGTCATTGTACAGATGTATACAGTATTCCATTCGTAAATATTTTGTTGAGCATATCAAGAAGGCCTTTGTACCATCTATATAATTCCTCATATTTTTAAGTCCCATTTCGAAAAAACCTAATATTCTAGGCAGCATTCTCGCGTCAAATGTGCAAAATCTTCAAATAAATAAAATAAAATTATGTTCAGAAATTTCTCATTAAAATAAGTTTTAAAACATTTATATGTACGGAAAAATTTTGTGTATCTTAGTTTAAATTCAATTATAATAAGCGTAGTCTAATTATCGCTTGTATTTAAACTTAAAGGTCAATCTCTGAGTTTACATTTAAAGACATTAATGATGTTTTCATTACTTTACGTGTTTTAAGAAATGTGTTAAGATGTATTTTTTGTTGCATTATGCACTGAAAAGACACACATTAGCGATGCCACCATGTAATTGACACCAATGGAAACGAATTACCCTCGAGACGCTGGCTGTCGTCGATACCAAATAGTGTAACTATTACAGCTTCGATAAGCATGTTAAAGATTATTATAATGGGGAAAGGAGATTATCAATATAAGGTTGATACATATTTCATATCTCATCTGAATATAGATAGTTAACAGCCTCACAAGCTAACCATCAAAGTAAATAAGATCTCATCTCAAAGGCAGTAATTTAACGATATAAGGTGCCACTAAGGCCTGGTCACGATTATCCAAGGAACACTGAGTAAATACCGTCATATAACTTCATCACGGAATTATAACTTGTCTTACGGACACCTACCTACCATTGCCGTTGTGTGTTAAGATAACTTTGTGTTAAGTAGGCTTGGGTTTGTTAAATTGGGTTTTATTTCAAGTGAAATATAACGGATGTTCTTTTAACCTTATATTATATGTAACAATATTTACACTTCTTCACAGCATATCACTCCTGTAATTAAGAGGAATAAACCGATATTCATTCAATAGATGGTTTCAGGATACAGTTTATAAAATGATTTACTCAGCTAGTCTACCCGGAGAAGATAAAGAAAACTGAACTTGCAGTTACCTTCAAATAGTTAATATTCAAACTCCTTTGTTGGCTATTAGGAATGAAATAATGCTAAAAGCGTAATACTACTTAGATTAGAATGAGCAGTGGTCGACCTCAAAGTTCATGAACTTGATCTTGCAGAGAGAGATAAAATAAGCTGGCTGTAATTAGGCTAGTTGTGACTATGCTATTTTATTTTTCGAGAAGAACTCTTGAACCTTATCGGTTTTATCCCAGAAGTATTTTAAAACTAAGAGACGCCTTCAGAGTGAAATATTATTTTTTCGGATGAAATAGCAAAGTAAAACGAAAATATTTGTGATCATATATGTCAGAATTTTGAATTTATTATATATTTTTACATTGTCGCATATCAAGATATCCAAACTGAGATATACGGATTTTGTAATCACATATGTATAAAATATTTATTAATTGTCATTTGTAATTATATGTTCATTAAATTTATTATTATATGTTACTGCATGCCAAGCGTTTTCACTTTCTCTTCTTAATAGAGTTAAATCTGTAAAATTAGCACAAGTTATTCTTTTATTACAAATTTATTTAGAACTTTATATAAATTTATGTCTTAAATGCTATTTCTGGCAACATAAATTTTCGTTAAACACACTACATTTACTAAGTGATGTTACTATCTACACTACGGTTTCTAAATTTTACCAAGTTAATTAACTTCATTTATTAAATTAGGAAAAAAAAGAAGTCAAAAAGGAAATGATGTTCATGAATTTTCTCCAAAATGTTTTTAATATATAAGCAAAATATGCTTAGTTAATGACTTATCATTAAAGTTAAATATTAATTTCATCATTCAAATTTACAGTTTCTTTAAATGAGTTAAAGAAACGTTCCGAAAAAATACATTTGATAATTTAAGTAATTGTTGCAAGTTTTGAAACTAGATTTCATTAATTCTAACAAACTTTAATGTTGTTAAAAGAATAAAAATTTCAAAAAAAATAAATAAATAAATAAATAAATAAATTTTGCACGTTGCAAGTAACAGCGTTTTCGAATTCATAAGCTGTAATCGTGAAAAAGAAATAAGCAAACTATTTTTAAATATTTATACAAATTCGGAAATATGCTTATTCTTATCATCTGAACTAGTAATTAATTTTATGAGCGCAAACAAATGAATATATAGAGAGAGTTATTTGAACTCTAGTAGTTTAATTTCTAATCATGTGATGACAGTAAAAAGGAAAGATAGGTTTATTGCAATTTAGCGCATGAAGTGTGTAATATAGGTCTTTGGTATTAAAAGCCTGAGTTTAGCTCAATGACACTTGATTTCACATTTTCATTTTTAAATTGCTTAAATAAAAGCAATGAGAGCTGATACTAATTAGAAATTATTTCCATTAACAAAAATTATATTTAAGCGATAAATCTAGCAGATAGGAATAAATTAAAACAAATAAAAGGAATGAGTTAAAACTTAAAAAATTCTCAGTTAGGAAATTTGAAAACAAAATGTTATCAAATACAGAAAGTAAAAACTTTTTAATTAATACAATGCCGCAATGTTGTTTCTGACAAGACCACTCATGTCAAATAGCTACACTCTGAAATGGGAAGCAGCTGATACATGAACATTTCATTTAAAAGATATTCCAAACAGACAGCAAATAATTGTGATAGCTGTTACTTATTTTGAAACGTTTGCTAAGAGCTAATAGAAATTAAATAGTATAACAGAAGCATTTTTTGCGTGTAAAGCAACACAGCTGTTTAAGAAATATAATGGACTGACTTAAGCATTAAATTTACAGAAATGTTTCATTATATGAGATGAAAAGGTGAAGATTTGATTTGCAAGAGCAAAAGCATCGAAATAAATCAAATGCAAATTTTTCAAGTATTTCAAATATTCTAAAATTTTTATATCTTTGACTGAACATAAACTGTCATAAGATTTTATGTTACTGTTTCTCCTGCTGTTAAATTGTTCTTTCAGTCATTTTGAAATCTAGAAATCTGAAATTCTAAAAAAAGGCCTTCTTAATTTTTATAGAAATTAACTTGTTTACAGCTTTGTCTGCTGATGTTAAAGGTGCAACTGGTTAAACTTAACCTTAGCTTAGAATTCAAATTAACCTATATATTTGGCATACTAAACTTAATTAAGACACAAAATTGTAAAATTTGTGAATTGTGAAAATTTGAAAATATAACGCTGATTTTTGTTGTTTGACTTCTGAATTAGTATGCTAAACTTAGTTGAAGTAATTTTTCTGCAACTAGGATTTACGCCAAATTTAGCAAACTTATCACAAGTAAAAGTTTAAATACAATCCACAGCTAAAATAAAATAGATTTCCTTCACTGTGAAAGAGCAGGAGAGCAAGAACGAAAAACTCTTCTTATTTTATCTCCTAAATATTCGAATTATTTTCATCTTCAGAATATGCTTAAAACATTCTGAAGGGACTTTTAAACAGGCTTAAAATATTTGTCTTTATCAAGATAAAAACGAAAAATATTTGTGCACGTTTGTTAGATAAACGAAGACATTATAAGGAACCACAGCATCGAGAAACTTAACTGCGTAAAAAGCAACGACCGTTTTCAATTTCTTAACTTCTGACATGTTCCGCTTGAAAACGTTTGAGCAGGTTTATGGCAATATTAGATATCTCTAAATTTCGTTATTGTATAAAACTATGATAACTATTTAAAGCACGATTCAAATATTCAGGATCCAGCCTAGCATGAGAAAACTTGACATAAAAATGTTTGGACTTGGCATAAAAATGTTGTTCCATAATATAATGTTTTGATCGTTTCGTTTTCATTAGCA
Source organism: Stegodyphus dumicola (assembly GCF_044657685.1). NCBI lineage: Eukaryota > Metazoa > Arthropoda > Arachnida > Araneae > Eresidae > Stegodyphus > Stegodyphus dumicola. The sequence goes on along the minus strand of NC_140781.1, from coordinate 162,180,929 downwards.
CTACCTTGATAAAAAGGCAGGGCCATTCACTTTCGTTTAAAGCTCGTAATATTTATGATTTTTTATTTAGTATGGCATGGTTCAATAAAGCTATTTATTAGGAGAAGAATTTTTTCACAGTAGACTTTCTAAGTAAAACTGTCGCATGATTTTTTACTTATGGAAAATATGCAATTTATTCAATCGTTGCATACCAAATTAAAACTAAGGTATTACCGGGTATTTTTTTATATATAAAGCCTATCAAATACCAGTCGACAGTTTTGTACATCGAACTGAATTATTTAATTCACGCTTAGTAAATTGACCGTATACCTACTACTCAACCTTTGACCCAGAGAGTGCCACGTATGCCGATCTCCTTGTCATTAACCTCTGTAAAACAGATTTTACCATACTTCACTGTATTAGATATTTCTTGGGATTTCGGATTAATGATCGGATTCATTAATTTTAATTTAAAGAGTTATAGTGGGGTTTGTTTACTTTAGCATTTATAGCTATTTATGTAACAGTGTTTGTTATTGACTTTTCTATTTGTTTTTTCCGCAAAAGATTTACATTAATTTACTTATGAAGCTAAACAGCTACATTTTAGTCTTATTAAGCATTAATATAGCCTTTATACAGCTATGCATAATAATTAATTCAGTTTGATTCTTTGAATAAAATTATGCTAGACAGCACACATCACCAAAAGGATTAAAACTCATGCCTCATACACAACGGAGCATATACTGTAACTCTGTTTAAAGAGCCAAAATTTATGATGAGAATAAAATATGAAATTAATAAACTATTCCGAACTAAAAAAATGAAAAAAAATCTTCACTTATAAAATATTTGAAAAGGAAATACGGATTATCTGACAGCAACTCTTCTATCGCAGCAGTAGGATTTATAGTGTCTTTCTCTTTTATAAATCCACTAAAGAATTTAATCCCTTTTCGAGTAAGAAAAAAAACGATGTGAAGCATGATAAAAACAACCTGCGTAAATTTCATCGACCAGTGTTGTCGCCATCTATACACTAGGAGATATAATTCTTTTAATCTTTTAGAAAAGGAAATAAACTTTGAAAATCTGAGTTCTCTTTTACTCGTTAAATATTCAACTATAAATGTTTCAAACGTTTGAAAATAACATGTCTTAAAATAGTTTTAAAAAAGAAATTTGGTACTTTTCCGTTTCGCAGGCGCAAATTTCGCCAAGCAGACTTTATTGGCGACAGCATACAGTATACACATAAAAAATGTTAACAAATGTTAGTTTTAAGAATTTTTTTATGTTGAAGGCATAACCAATGACAATGAATTTTACAATAAAGAATAAAGTCATGAATGATGAATAATTGTGAAAAGACATTAATTTAAGAATTTACTATGTTTTCATGGTTCAACATCCTGATTCGCCGGTTCATATCACGTGACCCAAAGTGACCTCATCTCACGTAAACTACGCTACAAAAATCTAATTCTTTTAGTAATTATCTACATTAATTTCAAGTTGAATCTTAACTTGAAATACAAGTTTAAATGCAAGAATTATTTCAATTCGTACTAATAGCTTACTCAGAAATTATGTAAAACCGCAGTGCTTTACTTCGTTAGTGCATTCTCATTAGAATAGATGAATTTAACCCTCGACTTTGCCTTTTCTATATTTTCGCCTTCGGGTGAGCGGTGTGATTGTATCCTAATTGATTTAATTACCGTGAATGGCCTTAGGACATAAAACTGAAGTATCTGGTAAAAATTCTATGTACTTGTATGCCAGTATTGAAAGAAACAATGAATCTGATAAGAAATGGCTGCGACTTGTTTTGAAAATGGGGCGTAAAATGTTACCAGCGAGATATTCTGTTTGGCATCAGTTGTGCATTATTGGCGACTTGATCGCCTGCGTCGGCAAAACGGAAAAGTACCAAAAATTCTTTTAATTACTGTAAAATAAAACTGTACCTTTTCATGGATGAGTTCCGTCCTAAACTGATAAGAGAATTATTTCAGTTTGAACACTGCAGTTATGCTCACTAATCGTTTTGTGGTTATAAAATAATCATGATCGAATATGAAATTCTCAGTCCTTTCGACTACTCAAAGCTTTCAATTTGGTTCCTTCCAGGAATGAAATTTTCGGTTTCATTAGCAACTGATTAAATGAGAGAGCATTTATAGAAGTGTAAATCTTTAGATGTACATTCATATTTCTCTTGTGATTAATTTCAAAACTGCAACGACATCGTTTACTTTGAAATAAATGAATTTGTGTAGGGCGTGCATGCTATCTATATCCTTGGAAAATACAGAAGCATTTATTTTAAGATTACCAAGATCACTGACGGAGTAACGTCGGGCTGTCCGCATTTACGCTTTTCCACTTCCTTCCCAAACTGATTTCAGCAATCTCCCTAAACATCATGTAGTCGTCTAATGAACAATTCTTCCCGATTTAAATTCGATTTTTCTGATCTTTTCTCGCATACAGTTGACGGGAAGTTTCCGAATACACCGAAACTGCGATTAACCTGACTTTGAACGGCAAATGTTTATATAGCTAAGATTTAGTAACTTTCTTACAATACAGTTCTGTAATGGTGGTTTTATGAGAATTAATATTAGAAGTAAATTGTGAATAAATTATAAGCACTGCTTTTTGGAACAAGCATAATATACGTCCTATATGATATACAGGAACTTACAACAAGAAATAAAAGAGATTTAATGTATCAGGTCGCCTAAATACTGAACTGAGCCTATTGAGCTGAAGATGTTTCTGCAAAATAGGTACTTAAATTATATAAATACTGTACTATAAGATAAACTAAATTCGCCATATATCTTTTAACACAAACAATACGTCATAAAGAATATCAATGTATATTTTAATCACAATTAAACTGAAAACATATTAAGGGTTTTTTTATTTTTTTAAGAAAGGAATTTCAGGGGAAAACACATCGTCTTACGTTTGAAGAAAAATAGTAATTTCACAAAAATTTGGAATTTTTATATTTTATAAATAGAATCGATGAATTGAACGCATATGTTTACTTTTAATAATTTATTTGTTTGTTTAAATCAAAATATAATAAACCCCACTCCATTTGTGATAGAATAATGATAATAGTAGTGATAATACCAATAGAGATAAAATTGAACCTGATAATTCTCCTCGGGGTTAAATTTCGGCGAATGGGCAGACTACATGAAACCTTTCGTAATTTTCCTCATGTATAATGTGAATAAGTGCCAGATTCCCATAGAATTCCCTCCATGAAGGCATTCCTTCATATAGGTAAGTAATCAATGCGTGCTTTGCAGTAATCAAATAATCGAATAAAATTTTAATACGTATGGTGTTAAAATTGTTTTCAAATCCAGACTTATTGTAGTTTAAATAGCAGTATGGGAATAAAAATATGATTAATTAAAATTTCTTATGAAATTAAATAACGTTAAAATACGGAATTCTTTATTATTTTAAGTATACGTAGATGAAACAAAAAAAGCAAAACCATAAGCCGTAGAGCTAAATAATAGATATCACGGCTTCTCTGTTTGAACAACTACACAATAAATTTTCTTCTCATAGTGTAGCAAGATATTTGTGGCCTAATGTATCGATCAAGCACATTGCATCATTACTTTTGTTCTACCACTTTAAAGTTGCTACTGCTGACTTTTCAAAAGTTTTTGTTTGAGTAGGTATTTTTTTTCTGAGATCATTTAGCAGAAGCTCTTTTGTCTCTCGCTTTGTTTGTCTTTCGGTTATTTACAGAAAGTGGGAAAATACACTAGAATATACGCATCTGCAGGAATAGTGTCAAAAGTATAAAAGATAAACCCTCACACGAAATTGTGCCTTGTTTCTTTCATTCCATTTTTCTATAAATTCAGTTTTAGTTGGGTATTTTTTTATCTGCTTAGAAAGAAGCATGGAACCAGGCTATCGGCACTTTTTTAAGTATATTTTTTATGCCTTGGAATGGACTTTAAGATTACCAACTGCGCTTGGAAACCTTTTAACTGTTTGCAATTTTTTTAAACTGAGGCATGGAAGCTTACAGAACTCAGAATATAAAGAAAGAGAATTTCATACATCCATTTCGTATTTCACTTAATTCCTTTACACACTGGATTGCTAGGACAGGCATTATAATCAAAACATATGTGTCCTGTGGAGAGAATTGATCTAGGTCTAGTGTGAAAATCCTGTACAAAAGACCTTTGTCTCGTTTATATATTTAATACCTATTAGGAGTGCTTAAGACATAGATAACTTTTCAAATTATCATCTTGCTGCTCTAATAGTTCTGAAATTATACCTAGAAATAATATTTTATAAAATTGCTATTCATTTTATTCTGCTATACTTATCAATATATTATTATGGTGCAACAAAGCTACTTTAAAGATGCAAATGGCAAGACAAAAATATATATTGCGTCATTCGGAAAATTCTGCGGTTTCCTAATCAAAGTGCGTTTTGTTCTAATTATTTTATTACAGCTGATAATGAATGACACTGATCAAAGCAAATGCTTTTATAAGTTTTTTTTGTAGTACTCGTATAATTATAGCAGGTATCGTATCAGTGAAGTGCTAATAACGATGAACCAGAATTTCATTTCCGTCATATTATACGTTTTTTCTTTCAAAAAGAGAATTAAAATCGCTAGTCATAGTAACTGTAAAATTATTGCTATATGTGAATAAAATGTTGTTTCTGAGGACATAGTTCAAACCTCGTTTGAGAAGTTAAAGTTTGGAAATTTTAGCCTTGATGTTGAGCTGACTCTGGACGACCGTCCCATGTAAACTTATAGGTTTTGATGTTGCATATTCCGTTGTTCATAGAAAGTGGAGTGTAAGGTGATTTTCGATTACCTTAGTAAAACTTTGATAACATCAGACTCATAATGTTGAGCGAATCTCTTTATTTAGCTTTCAAACATCACGCTGGCTGAGGAACGGCGTCAGAACACAGCAAACCTCTAGCTTCAAAAGCGTATCTCAAAGAATCTCAGCAACGCTGAACTCCAATAATTCTCAGCGAACTTGAAGCTCCAAACGCACGCTTAAAAACTCTAACAAATTTGCGTCTTCGCCACTTCTCATTTGAACGACAGAACTACAATTTGAATAACAACAAACATACCCCCAACCTTGAAGTCCCAAGGGATTTCAAACAATAAACTGTAAATTATCAAAATTGAATAGACCTGAAAAATAAAAAAAAATAAAGTCTCTAATATCATGAATTGAATGGTAAAGGACATAGCTTTGCTATAGATCTTTTTATTTCACAATTGGACGTGCGGAAACTCAACACTCTAACTCTGTCATCCAAACCAGGATACACTTTAACAATTCTACCTAATTTCCAGCGTAGCGGAGGTAGATTTTTGTTCTTAATGAGGACCATATCGCCAACTTTCAGATCTTCCTGCAACTTGCACCAATTAGGGCTCTCCTGCAACCTAGATAAATACTCACTACTCCATCTGTTCCAGAAATGTTGAAACAGCCTATGTAAGTTTCTCCAACGATCATTGCAACTCTTTGTTTCTTGAATTTGGTTAGGTTCTGGAAGAGCGCTTAAAGCCGCTCCTGTTAAGAAGTGTTATGGTGTTACGGCCTTCTGGTCATTGCAATCACTTCAAGCTGGTACCAAAGGCCTAGAATTAAGACAGGATTCAATTTGTGTTATTAATATAAAAAAATCCTCATATGTAGAAATATTCCTAAATACCTTTTTTAATGATATTTCATGGACGTGATTCCCGCTTCCCGAAGTCGTCCAAAATGAGGTGAGATGCTGAAGGTGGAATAAATATCCGCTTAATATTCTCTGAAGAAATGTAACCCTGAAGCTGTTCATCACATTGAACAGTAGAAAAAACATTCTTTAATTCTTTTTTAGCTCCTATAATTTAGTTGCACAATCAAAAAAACTATGAATTTCACATAGTTTGCCTCTATGTGCTATAAAACTCTTAAGTGTCGCAAGGTATGATTTTGTTGAGATCAAGTAATTCTAAATGTATTGCTTTTGTAATAAAACAAATACATAGACATACATAACACTTAAAGATTTAATTCCTCTACCAGCGCGCTATGTGACGTTAAATGGTCCTGCAAAATCGACCCTCACGCAAGGAAAAGCTCTACATTAAGTACCTCATTTTATAATTTTGCACTTATATCTTGTTGTACATGAATTATAGATTCGTTTAACCACTGCTGTCCCTTCATCCATAACTCGCATTGTAAGAATTGGAATAAGACATCTGATCCCACAGTTTGCAAGATTCTCTTTTCTAGCGACATAATTCCATTGAATACCTGGAACAGCTTCCTTAATCTTCGCAACCCGATTCCACAGGTTCGTTGTTCGATTCCCGGTGAAGGCGTTCATAATTTTTTATGACTCCTGCTTCCAAAACAATACCTAATGTCTCTACAACGTTTCACGTTCTGCTTATTCTCTTGTCCTCAATTTCATTCCAACCAAGCTGTAAACTTCACAACTCTTGAAATAATATTTTCGCGCATATCATGATGGCGACAGCCATCCCATTGGACCAAAGATTTTGGTTACCTCTAATAAAATAGTTCTCTTGGTAAACTCTTTATCACTTATGCATTCTGAGAAATGAAATGAGTCACTGGAGGTATTTCAATCAATGCCCAATACCTTCACTTTCTTATCACTGATTATTTCCAGAGTACTATTCCAATACTGGATTCCCGTAACTATTCATAAATATTGTGTAAAATATCTGAACTGTTCGAAATCCACTTCCTTAAGCGGAATTCACCCCTTTCCATCCTTTCAGTTAACTGTTGAACTAAAACATTCGCTTCCTTTTCACTTCGTGCACCTGACAGCAAGTCATCAACATAAAAGTTGCGAAGGGCATTTTTTAATGCTAAAGGGAATCTGGCTTGTTCATCTAATGCAAGTTGTTTCATTACTCTAATAGACATATATGGTGCACCGGTAGTCCCATACGTAAATGTTACTAATCTGAATGTACTCAAGGACTCGCTAGGACTATCCCTCCATAGCGTTCGTTGCCAATTAGTATCTTCTGGGTCGACACGAATTTGTCTGAACATTTTCTCTAGATCGGCACGTAGCGCAATTTTGTAAATCCTGAAAGTAGAAAAATTTGAAACAGCTCTTGCAAAACTCTTTGTCTAACATTCAAAAGTCCCGACATTGTTTTATCTGAAGCATCGAAAATGAAATGTCTCTTAGTATAGTACTTATTCCTTTAACACGGCATGATGAGTCATGTAATACATAGATTCAATAAAACTCTCTCCTTCAGGCACTCGTTCCATATGTCTCGGCTCAAGGTATTCCCTCATGAAATCCTTATATTGTTGATATATCCGAGTCCTTCTTAAAAGTGAATTCTGTAAAGATTTGAAGCTACGCATAGCTAATTTTCTCGAATCTCCAAACTGAGAAGGCGAATTTCACGATGTATACACCACTTTCCTCTCTCGTAAATATAGATTTGAAGTAATCCTCACAGGCTCTTTCCGATTTGGTAAACATGCCAAATGTAGGTACAGAACCTAATTTCCAAAAGTTAGACAACAACTGCTCATTTTCCACATGTATATTATTCACACAGTTAGTGGGTTTAACCTCTGTTGAATTATTTACACTGCCCAAAATAATCCATCCTAGCTCAGAACGAGAAGCTACTGGTTTGCCTTCTTCGCATTTAATCGTTTCACCCTTCAAAAGAGGTAAAGCGATATCTACGCCTAAAAGTATATCAACAGGCAGAATCTTCTAGAATGTTGGATCCGCCAACATTAAATCATTATGTTCCTCAATGTACTTCTTATCTAATGTAAAATGCGGCAATGTTCCAATAATTCTACTGAGAATAAAGGACACTTTTGCTGGAAAATGTGGGACGAAATTTATTTAAGTAATTTCATTAGTTTTCGTATCCAATGACCCTAAACATGAAAACTTTCTCATTTCTTTTCGGTAACCCTAGTCTCTCTACGCATTCTTCTGAAATCAGGCTCGCTTGACTGCTAGGATCAACGAAGGCGCTACACAATTCGTATTCGCCAGATGAATCTAATCTTTAATCACAGTCGTGTATAATAAAACTTAACGCTGAAAATTAAAGTCTGATACATAAGATTTAATTACTATAATAGAACTCATGAAATTCTTTCCTGACTTAGCCGATTGAGTATGAGATTCTGACCCGGGGAAAATGGCTTAGTTGTCACTGATAATTCGTTTAAAGTATTCGTCACTCCTTTGCGCGGTTTTGGCTCATTCTGAACTCTTTCGAAATGCAGTATTGTGTGATAATTTTTAAATCACTTTTTACATTTACTTTCTACATTCGAAAGCTTTATGATTTAAAATCTAAACAATTAAAAAACATTGTTTTTCTTGACAAAATTAACACGCTCCTGAACATTCAGATTTAAAAACTTATTACATTTTAATGCTGAATGACCGGCTTTACAAATACGTACACTCTGCGCGAATCTCTGAAGCCAATGAGGTTAATTTGTCTCTCGCAGTTTGTTTTTTAATACTTTGTTGCTTACCTGCTTGCAGAGTTCTGGCATGAGATTTTAAGAACTCCAACAAGATATTAAGTGTTGATATTTCCTCACGGTTTAATGTTCTTTTCTACCATCCTCTTTTAGAGGAATCTAATTTAAATTGTATTATTATCATTAAAATAATATCCGCGAATTGTTGTACTTTGAAACACAAACTCTCAAATGAATATACACATTCTCTTAGGGTGTCTAGCAACGCTAATAACGAAATAGGATTTTCAGTTTGTAAATTTAATAAATATAAAATTTTCTTTAATAACGATGAAAGTAATTCTCTCTTATGTGAAAACTCTTTGACACAGTAAATTCCATGCGATTTCAAAATTTCTATCACAAATATTTAAAGCTTGAACAATCCTTAATGCATCTCCCTTTAAATGTTATAATTTTTGTGCCCCCGATAATCTGTCCTTATCGGCTATCGCTATTTTAAATAAATAAAAAAATGATAACCATTCTTTAGCACTACCACTAAATATAGGAAGAGTTAGCTTAGGTAAGCGAATACTTTCTATTTCAAAATATTACCACACTGGTATCTTTAACATTCTTAACATTAATTCTGTTTAGCGTTAAATAACTCATCAACAGTATCTTGTTGTTCTTCTATAAACAATTCAATATCTTTCTCTTCCCAAACTACAAAAATGTTATTAAAATATTCGAAATTTAAGTCATTATATTACTTAAGCTGGATTTAAAATGTTATAACTGAGCGTAATCAGCAGAGTCGTAACCCAGTGTAATTTTCTCGTTTAGTTTAGCTAACTTCTGACCAATCACCAATTTTACTGCAGCTCCACGAACCAAAAACCCATGTAGTATATTCCGTTGTTCATATAAAGCGGACTGTAAGGTGACTTGCGATTACCTTAGTAGAATGTCAATAACTTCAGTGTCAAAATGTTGAGTGAATCTCTTTATTGGCCTACATATCACGTTGGCTGAGGAACGGCGAGAGAACACGGCAATCCTCTAGCTGCAAAAGCTGACCTCAAAGAAACTAAGCGACGTTAAAACAGTAATTCCCAGCAACCTTGAAGCTCCAAACGCGTTCTTAGAAACCCGAATAAATTTGCGTCTGCGCCGCTCCTCAATTCAACGACAGAAATACAATTTTCATAACAACAAACCAGAAGTCTTTCATTATTGCAATCACTAGGCACACCTGGTGATTACATATCCGCTAGTATTTATAGCCACAACTCAAAGTAGAAACTCAGAAATAAATCTAAATTTAAATACTAATAGTTAAAGCTTACGCTAAGTAATTTATCGCGAAGTTGGCTCGTGCGTAATCAGCGTGAATTTAATTATCGGCAACTATAATGCAAGGACGAAGACAGTAACTCTTGTTTTAGAATAGCAAGCCTATTAACGTGTTCTTCAATAAGTAGAACATGTTCTGTCTCAGCAGTTACAAACCTTCACTTATATACACGCGAAATAATTTGCATTCTGAAGGAAAAACGGAAAGAGAGATATGAAAATAAAGATTCCAAACGTAAAATAACTGATTAAACAAATTAAATAAGCCTCACAGACCTATTAAACGAAGCTATAGCTGAATATCCATCCTATACATTTCAGGATCTATCACATATACTATATACTTAAAATAAAAATAAAAACATAATACATGACAATATGAAGAAGATCTATATGTAAGCTGCTTTGATGTATAGGGGTTTGATGCATGATGTATGTTTTAAAAGAGCAGAATATGCTTGCTCGAGTTTCAGCATGTTATTATTTGCGGAAAATAAAACTCCTTTATTTAAACGGGTTATTACTGAAGATGAGAAGCGGATGTTATGCAATATACGAAAAGGTCATGAGGGTAAGGCAAAAGAACCTCCTTTAGTAGCATCGAGAAGGGGCTTTTGTATTATCAGCTACAAAGGAATTGTATACTGCGAACTCTTGTCAAATAATCAGACTATAATTTCGAACAAGTACTGTTCGCAAATAGCAATTCTGAAAGCAGAAAATAAAGAAGTGCCCAGAACAGCCGAATTATGGAGGTGTAGTCTTTCATCATAACAATACTTGACCTCACATCAGATGAATGAAAGACAATGACTTATTGAATATGTTTGGAATGTTTTGTGTCACCCTCCATATTCAACAGACCTTGCCCCATTGGATTTTAATCGCTTTTGTTCGTTTAAAAATTCCTTGAATAGCCTGGAGTTAATTTCTTTGTAGACTCAAATGGCACCACAATAACAATTTTAGGAACAAATCTAATGATTCTTTTCAAAATGAAATTTTCCAGCTGCTGGAGAGATGGAGAAAAGTCATAGAACAAAATGGTGCTTACATGATTACATGAATATTTTCTTCTGTTTATGTAGCGTTAAATTTGCATTTATCTTCAAACAATCGCAGAACATTCTGGATTACTCCATACATCAGCTTAAGTTTGTATGAAATTTTTTTAATCATGCATTAGGAGCATAGTCGCCATAGATCAGAATACAACGCACTTACGTCAGCATAAATGCTAAAGCGTCTTATCATCAATGGAAAAGATTCTATCCTCCATGAAATATATTAAAAGAAATGCCTAGTTGCTGTTTAAGAAACGGAGGAAGGTATATTCTTGTACGTAGTAATTAACATAGTATCAAGAAGACATAGTGTTTCGTACATTTCTTCACATACTTCACTTGGGGAGTATCATGCGCATGTATGTAATGACTATACAGCTAGTATACAAATTAACCTAAACCTATCACTATATAGAGTATATTAATTATAATGCCACCTGATTAATTCGGGTACACATAGTAAATTAATGAAAACGTATTAAAGGCAAACAAGGCCATAATGTGGTGTGAAATTAGATATAACTATGCAAGTATTTCATGAAAGAGTAGATTATGGCATTTAGTTTCTTATCAGAGACAATGCTTGCTACCTTATTTCGTCCAGAAATTTCAGCACATATATATTTTGATATTAATATAACGAATTTTCTACTTAGTTACCGTGTGTCTTCGTGGTGTAATTGAACGCAGATTCGGCTAAAAATCAGGAGTTCTAAGATTCGAATACCGAATACAGCAAGGCTGAATTTGCATTTTTGTGGCACTAAATAAATTTATCGATTTCCAGCGCTCAAAGAAGACGTCCTACATACCCTCGTGGAAAACATCCCATCGTAACCGTTAAAAACTAGAAAAAGACGAAGGAAAATTAAGTTTGATTTTGAAAATAAAAGAAGTACAAAAAAAATCACATTTCTATGAGAATATTTAATAATTTGTATTAGTGTTGGAGTGCTAATACAAAATTATTTTTCATAGCAAATGTGTTCAACCATTTCCCAGTTTCCAGTAAAATATATTAGTCAGAACTATTGACATACAACGGCGTATTATTTTTTATTATGTGAAAATAAAAGAAATAAATAAAATGACGGCATTTATGATTGCAAAAGTAGTTGTCTGTTTATTTCAGATTATTTTTATTTCATTTTTTATTTGTATTTTTCAGAAGGAACCAAGTTGTTAGAAATGAAGTTCTATATGAATCATTTGTCAGATAAAGTAGCGTTTGAAACTACAGATCCTTGAAAACGCAGTTTCTAAATGAGTTCGATTAGTAAATTTGTGTGGGATAGAAGAAAAAAAAAACACATTTCTAGCTGCTCAGCACATAACAGAAATAGGTGATTTGTTGAATGCCTTTAAGACATAAACCTGTTAATGGGAGCTATTTTTTATTTGGCTTCAAAGCGACAGGGAAAAGGGCTTTAGTTACTTTATCGGTGGAAAAAAAATGTATGGGATGAGTCGATACTATCTACTTCTTGTTCGATGCTTAAAAAGCAAGTCCGATACTATAAGTTTCGAATATATATGTTGAGTTTAGGATCTCGAGGGTGTTTATTGCAAAACGTTCCTTATAGCGGTGTGAAAAAAACGCAAAAATAACTGTCAGAAATTTACATGAAACATGCTTCTTAATAGTTATTTTTGAGGTATTTGAAAATCTAAGTGTAAAGTGAGTTTACATTAATTTTTAAAAAAATTATTTACTGAAAGATTTATTCAAATACATATGCTACTACAAGAATACTAATAATTTAGATTGAAATGTGGATGCAATGAAGAAATGTACATTACGTGCATTTAATAAGTTTATACTTTAAGAAAAGGCATGTATGTTTGGCAAAAATGTTAACTTCCAAATTGTTTATCTAATTTTCTGATATAAAGACAGATCAAAGCATGGTTTATTGAATGTGAACCTAAGGCGAAATCCTTAACCAGGGGGTCGAAACAAAGCATGAAATAATTACTTAAGAAAAACCACATTATTAGAGCTGAAGATACACTTTCGATAACAAACTTAATCAATTACAAAAAAGACACAAGATCTATATAACTTCACTTCAAAAATGAGAAATTCAAAATGCATTAAGATTCAATAAAAATTATTCTGCATAAGCTCTGCTTGAATAATAGTCATTCTCATATATCGGATAATCTAATTTCATTCTGTTTCAGATTTACTTTATTCTCGAAGACTTTTGAAACTGTGAATAAATTTACTAATTAGCTTTGCTGAAACATTTGTTTAAAGAATTAACGTAATGAGTTTTATTTTATTTGCTGCTTACAGAGGAAGCCAATAAGAGACAAACTCAAATATATGATGTCTTGAACTTCTGTCCGAATCAAATACATAAAAAGAAATTCCAACAAATAAATATTATTTAAATTTTTACTTCGTTATGACATCTAAAAAGCAAGTAACAACTGAAACTTGGAAAAAACTTTTAAACTTTTATTTAAAACTGAATATGGACAGAAGTCGCCCCTGGTTCTTACAACTCTGCCAGCATTTATGGCGAGAAGCTTAAAAACAGTAGGTCAGATGTAAGGCTTAAATTTAAATAAACTAAGCAATAGGTCAAATGTAAAACTTAAAATTAAATAAATTAACACCCAAGGTTAAATAGAACAAGTTAACACGAAGTTGGCTCAGAACTTCACCGGCATGGATTTCATCTATCAGTAATTATTATGGAATGCAGAAGACGGGAACTCTTACACGAAATAAAAATTTAGTATCCTGGTTTCAAGAGACAGAACACACTCTGTCTTACAATCTCAAAACCCTAACCTTAAATACACGCTAACTAAATTTGTATTCTGGCCGGAAAAGGAAAGATAGAAGTGACAGTACATATCCAAAACATAAAATAACAGGTTAAGGAAACCTCACAGAGATAATACATAAAGACGCATTGAAAAGTAGCTCCTACAAGAATAAGTAAAGTTATTAGGACTTCCGGAGCAGTAAACAAGAAAAATAAGCTATGATGTTCCCGAAAGTCAAATCACAGGTCTTCGAACTACTAGTTGGAAATGCTATAGTTTGCACCATGAAAATATAGGCAAAGAAACGCAATTATTTCCTTATATGTATATCTACGACACAATAAAAGCAAGGAAAAAGACGCGAACACTGTCAATACGTAGTTATCCTATATTGAAGAGGAAGTATTCTGATTGCGTCGAAAGCTGATGTGTTGACTTCGTAAATATAACTTGGCAGTCGAGGCGATTTTATTCCATTTTTATTTCCAACTGACATTATGTGGCCACAGATCACTTGGCACCCTAGGCGTGCCTGTTCAAGAACATTTACATTATTGATATTTTTGCAATAGGAAGCAGCATAGCGAAATTGCGTCCAAGCACAGCACAGACAGAAGCTGAAGTGCTTAGTTATGGAAGATGGAAGCACGCGAAGAGAAAAGTTTTGATTTACAATGGTAGTTTCAGTTCCCAATTATTACGTCATCAGTGCTGCGCAGACCATGCAAAATAGAAAAGGAAAGATCTAGAAATGACGCAATGCAGAGACGTTATTACGTTTTTAGAATAGAGAGGGAGACTTAATCTTTTACCGTTAGTTTAAATTATAATTTTGATTCACATATTTTTTATCTTATATATATATATATACATATAATATATACTTATATGTATATATACACACACATATATATAGTATATATATATACATGTACAGAGAGAGAGGTAAAGGCACACTTTCTCATTTCTTTTATGGTCTAATATGTTTAAAGTATTTTTAAAAACTGTTTTACACCGTATGGTATCTAATTCAAAACTAAATGACAGTACGTTATCTCTAATAAAAAATAACGTATGAAAATAGTATAACAATTTTTTCTGTCATTCATTTGTAAAGATAACCTTTGTTTCATGAAATATGTAACTCTCGTCTCTAGATTATTTAAAGTATTCGAAGATCATTAAAGATCTCGTAATATTATTATTATTGGAATATAGAGTATTCGAAAATGAATGCTAACAGAAAGAATGTGTATCTTGCGAATAAATTGGATTTCGCCTTATGACACCTATTCAGATGCCAAATATCTGTTCTTTCGTGTCCATCATTTTCATAGAACATCTTTGAAACGACACCAGGGTACAGAAGCAGACAATTAAACAATATATTGTTGAAAACGGACATATTTCAAAGGATTGTTTACACGATGATGTTGCCATCATATAGAGATTTTATCATTCTTCTAGCCATAGGTCATAATATATTAAACCCGAAGACTGCATTTCTGAACGTCTCAAAATTATAAAATTCAACTCCTTCAGCTTTCATTAAACAGAATAAGTAGATAACAAAATCGAGAGAAAACTTCAGCGCATCTTTATATGTAAATGAGTAAGAAATGTTACGCTACAAGAGAACCTAATGTCCTTTTAAAATAGCCCGTCACACTTACCATCTGGCGAAACTACTCTAAATCTATGGGAATCCTAAAAGCGCTGTTATTACTTTCGGATAGAAAATACGATTTCCACTAGTCTCATAAAATGACAGAATGTAGTCATCGAAAGCTTTTAACCAAATAAAAGTCAGTAAAAGCAGAATTCTAGAACTTGAGCAAAACCCAAAATTTTTCTTAAATTTTCATCGTAATTGAAAGTTTTCCTTTATCTGATTAATGATTGAAAATTTCCTATACGGTGCTAAACTCTAAAAAAGTCTACTGGTCATAATGCTCACTTACGGCTTTTTCTAGAAAAAAATTCTGCGTGTACTCTTTTGAAGAGAAAAGCATGTTGATACTGACAGTTTTATCCTAAATATGTTTACAATATGTCTACTATGAGGTTTCAATAGAGGATAATAGACAACTATTATTCTACTAAATTTTAACCTTTTGCGAATTCCACTTATTTATTTTGTGCGATAAGATCCCAAATTTTGGTTTTATTCTTTTCGTGTTAACATATTTCTTATGATGGTTTATTTCTCATAAATTCATCCGGTACTAAATATTTAATTTTATCAATTATAAGAATTAACTTAAGAATTTTACTGTTGACATTCGGTTACAAATGTGTTTTCCTTTTTTCAGAACTGTGGAATATACTACTTTAAAAATTAATCGTTTTTATCTTTTTATGGGAAAAAAGTATGTCGTGACAGTGAAGATTTTATATCAGGTCATATTGCTTCTCATGCTGTGATTCTGTGGAAAAACTATAAATTCTTCACTCAATATAGAAATTATTCTTTTAATATTTTAATTTCAGTTCTTTACTCTGTCTAAACTGATATAATCGCTCGTAGACTCTCCCACTAGCGTATAATATCTTCATATATTACCATACAGCATATAAATACAGGCGGACAGAAAAAGTGAACTTGTACATAAGGTTGTAAGGTATTTTATGTTAATTAACCAATTATTAGCTTTAAACCTTTATTGTAATTTTGTTAGTGCTCATCAAAATGCAAGCTAGTTGTTTGTGTATTTAAGCTGAGGGGCTGAATGTTTAGATTAGAGCTTCTGGCAGCCTCGTTTTACTGTTACTTAGCATAGTTATGTCAAGTTTTATTCCGGCGTTAGCATATTGCTAGCTGACGTTTAAATACACGCCTTTAACTGCCTTGGGCCAACTCTTATAGTCTATTTGGGTTATAATCTCAAACGAAGTTACCAACATTTGAATTTAACCTTATTTTATGTTAATTTAAATACCCGCCAGTAGAAGAGTTTCGTCTGTCACACAAGCGTAACTTAAATTTGGATAAAAGATGATCAGGATACTTAATTTTTTTTTAAAGATTTTACATTGAATACAGTTATTCTGTTTCCATTTTATTTTTTATTTGAGCAGCATGAAAATTACACTTTTGATCGAGTTATTTATTTTCTGATATTTGTGTTAAATTCTAAGATTCAGTACCAATTTGCTGAATGAAAAAAAAAAAAAAAAAAAGAACCTGTAGTTTCAAATCATTTATTGTTTGCGTAAAAACTAAAAAATTACCTTTTTTGTACAAATAGCAATATTACACAATTTCTGATAATTATTTTTCATTTTTATTAAATAAACAGTGACAATATTTATCTTTTTAATTTTTGGTATGTAAAAGTTTACACCTTAAAGTTAGTTTTCTAGGAAAATTGTGGCATAATACAACTTGATAGGAAAGTTTTCCTGATCAAGCCGTCTCTTGTTTCAGCGTCATTTACCTTTTCAGATGCTTCGATCATAAGTTTGACACACTGTTCCAGAACCTGGGTGTGATAAGGACAACTTTGGACATCCAGTTGCAGCGATGTGCCAGTCTTTAAAATTTTGGTTTCCTCATCTGTAGCGTTCCTTAATAGTGCAGAAGGAGAGATATTGCAATTATTCCACCAAACATGTTGACGTAATCTGTCGAAGTTGAGTCGTGAAAAAGTTTTGAATAATCTTCTCCTTGAAAAGTGATCTGACGTTCAACTAACTGACGTTCTCTTATATGTCTTCTTTCACAATCATTGCAAGGATCAAATTTGAAGGATGAGCAAAGAAAGAATTCCGCTGAATTCCTGGGCTGATGACTTGGAGTAAATTTTGAGTTATATGTCGTGATGTTATAATGGCTTCAAAAACTGCCTTTGGACAGTGTGTGAAATTTTTAATGGTTTTGATGCTGAACCAGAGAAACGTGTAACAATTCAAAGTAAAATGTATCAACTGATTAATTTCCTCAGTATGTTTTTCTAAGCTCAAGTAAAGTCTGAGAACACGATTTGCTGTCGTCTTGAGTGTGAAAGCGAAGAAAGATCACGAGCTGCTAAATTTTCTAAATTTGTGCCTAACTTTATTGTAGCAGAAATGTCAAGTACGTATAATGTATACTTACTCAACACATTTCTATAAACTTGGCGAATGGCGAATTCAACATGTTCAAAGTTAGCCAATGGAAATTTTTCCTGACCATCAAGTTCTTTCCCAGTCGGACTTCTGAAGTATTTGGGCCTTCTAGTAACACCTTCCAGGTGATGAGATAGGCGACGGAACTTCAGTTGCTTGAAGTGTAGGAGATACTGCTGCGGTCTTCCAACGTGCAATTCGATCTGGTGGACAACACTATTTTTCAAACCAATATTAATTACTGTTCCATCGTTCCCTATCACATCAAGTTCTTCAAGGAAATCTCACGTCTAGTCTAATGGGGAATTATGGTAGAAGTATATCTTTAGGAAGTACTGTAGAGGGAGAAGCAGGGCCTATATATTCTTACCTTTGTTCTTGTATGAGCGAATAATGGTCCACTTTTTCAATTCTTCGAAAACGTTTTAAACAATGTATTTTTTAATTATCGTCGTGTCGTCTTTCCTTCTATCGAGGTACAGACCACGTAGTGTTTTCTTTATAGACTGATTTTAGAAGTCATTTATGTTATTAGAAGTGTTAGGTTTTTATTGTTTTGTTTTTATCAACGACATGAAAATGTGTGAATCAGTTATCACATACATAGTTAGATCATATTTACAATATACACAATATTTTCAGTTACAGAAAATAGTTACATAATATTTTATAATTATAGTCACCGTTTAAAGCCGTTTCTAGTACAAATTACAAAATTGGCAACATTGCTATTTTTACAAAATACTACATTTCTTGAGCAACAATAAGTTACTTGAAATTACAAGTTTTAAACTTTTTTTGTGGTTCTCATGCCCAAAAATTTACATTAGGACTTTGTGAGTTTAGTAATTGCACAGAACGGAAGAAGAACATTGAAATTTCACCATTTTTCAAAACTTTCGACTTCGGTGAGCGAACGGAATTTATAATTTTATCTGAATTTCTCTTTTTATTTTGCATAGCTCTAAGCGATAGGCAACGTTTCCGGGGTACAACCATAGACAAAAAAAGAAAAGTGTTTTTTCTATACATCCTAATAGTTAACTACTTTTATATAATTTACCACATTGTCTTGGGTATGCCAGTAATAAGGTATATAATGTTTCATATATATTATTATTGTATTTAACTAGATCACATACTGCTTGAAAATCTGATGTAATTTATAACATGTTTATTGAAATTAATGTTACTCTAGTGACATGTAAGACCGCTTCTATTCCAGTCTCGGTAATTTCATATTTACATTTACAAATTAATTTTAAATAAATTTAATCCAAAAGAATGATTTATAGCAAAGGTAGTTAACTAAGAACGGATATTGCATAGATAATATTGTGAATTGAAATATTATGCATTTTACTATTAGAGTAGATAGTCTATTGCTTCTGAGACTCAGTAGGTGCCACGCGTATAGGACTATTGTGTACCATTAATTTGATCAAATTAATCGAATCTGACTAATCAAAGGTCCTCCTGCACGGACGTTTTCGTTGTTTTACCAGTGTGTAATCTGACTACGAGTCAATTTCTCTTTAAAAGCTCTACATGACAGCATTTTTCTCTTTAGAGAGATAACCCTCTCGTGCTTTGCCGTAAACAATTTTATAATAGCCATAACCATTGCTATAAGTTAAGTTGTATTTGCTTATTAGCTGAAAGATGTCTATTATTCCAACTTCATAGCATATATTGAATGTATTATCTCCGTTCACAGGTATTTTATTCTTAAAAAATTATTGAAACTTATCATTAAATATTTTAACTTAAAACACAGACTGGTTGTAAGTCACTCTTTGAGCAATTTTTCTGCGGAGTTACCAACTGAGTTATCCAGATCTGACCTTACTCTGAATACCTTATATTTAATCCACGAGCACTTTCAGCACCCGAGCTGTTTACTTTCGTTCTTTACATCAAGCTCGTTTGTTCTTATCTGGCTAAAATTTCTAGCATCTGAATTGGAGGTTATCTTCTTTAAAACAGGGAAAAATGGGTTGTTTCTTAAAATAATCGGGTATTCCTATTCGAGCGAAATCCCACGTTATTCGGATTCCGTTCCTATGTTTCTTAGTTGTTCAGCGTGGCTCGATATCTTACCTATGATGTTTATATGTAAAGGTTACGAAATCCTTTTCGAAAGTGTTTTGAACTACTTTAGTGAACAATATAAACTAGTTTTGATTGAAGAATTTTTTAGTAGTCACAATGTTTCCGCATAAACTGATAAATACTAGAGAAGAAGATGATCATTTAGTCTAGCGAAACGAATAATTTATTGGTACAGCCAAAAAATCTACCAAATGATTTAAAAGAAATTTCGAAATAGACATTTTTTCTGAAAACAATCATTTTTGAATAATTTAGGAAGACGCTGTGAAAAATGAAATCAAACAATGCATCCTGGAAGTAAAAGCAAATGGGATTTCGATATCAATGAGGTTTAGTTGAAAACCCAAAGAAACATTTAAAAGTATGTGCCTCTGAAACAAAAAATTTTACCAAACATTGAAAACAAAAAATAAAGATTTTGCGTGGGACATAAATACGCTATCTGAGAAAATTATATAAAATAAAAGTAAGTAATTTTTATGATTTAGAATTACAAAATTAAGTTATTCTTTTCTTTTTAGTTAAAACATGAGTTTTCATTTATGATGTTTAAATTGAGAAAAAATGGTTTCGGGCAACTCGAGTTTCTATATTCGTATTTACTGTACTTACGGCTACAGGTTAACTACAAGACACCTTGACCTTGATATTTGGCCATTGCTTTCACTGGAGTGTGCTTCTCGCAGGAAACGCTGCCCTAGTATAAATACCTTTAATGAAACGACATTTAAATATCGCTGATTAATAAAATTAAGTATCGTTAGTTTAAAATGGAACTTAACTGTTGCATGTAATATTTTCATAGACATGGGTATACCTGATTGATGACAGTTTATTCATATTAACAACATCGGACTAGACTAGAAATTTTGAATTTTAACATTACTTCTTCAGGTTATGGATGCATTTTTATTTATTGTGGTTTTACATCGAATAATAACAGAACATGTGATTTATTCAAAAGTAATGAATTTTAAAGTATGGTTTGTCGTGTACATGAAAATTCTATGCGCACGTAATCGTACTTATGAACTAAGGAAGAAATGCTGTTCTGTATGGTTTAATCAATATTTTCGATGCCAGTTCCTTATAATCGATCTAATGAAAGAAACTGCCAGATGAGATTGCGTGAAGACATTTGCAGAACAAAAAAGAAAGAGAAAAGTGACAATTACCTAAACACCACCAGTGTCGCTGCAAGAACAAAATACAGGTGATCATGGAAACATTGCTGCGCGTTTTCATTTTTTGACGACTAGTCTTTTATATTGGTTGGTAGCGTGCAGGGACAAAAATTACAAAAATCAAAAGCCCATCACCGTTGGAGTTCGTGCTGCACTTACAAAGCTGGACGACCGTCATTTTACGGCAGAGCTTTTCTCAAATTTGAAATCCCCCAAACCGCTTCCGTAAGCAGTTTTTGCAAAGCAGTTTACCCGTGCTGGAATTGCTCTCTGTCGGGGGAACTTCTACACATTGAAGACTTTTGTTCAAAGACTGGAGTATTTATCTTATCACTTTTTAGACGGCTCCTTGTCTGTCCCTCAAAATATTTTCGCAAGCCTAAAAAGTTCATACTTTATGTGGAAATTCGTCAGTGGTTCATCATCGGTTGTCACTCCCTGGAATCAGACGACATTTTGATCTAAGAAATAAGAGAACTCCCTTGTTTATTTATCTACTATCCCAGATTTATACTTAATATAATTAAGTCACTTCTGAGCGCAAAAATTTTCAAATACAGTTGTATATGTGCGTGATGAACTTTGAAAACTCTACAAATATCAAACAATACTGTAAGAGGTTTCAAAATTTAAAAAAAAACGGTTTCTGTTAGATACGTGAATTATTCAAGAGGGAAAACGTAGATTAAAATAAAAGTAAAATTATTATACACATTTGGTAAACATCTCACTTTACACATACACTGAGTATCTGTCTGAAATACGCCCCAGAATACCTTTGAATTCATTTTAGCTTACAAGCCGCTTTTGAGATATATGTTAGGGAAATCAATAAATGGTTGATTATATCCAATAATTGTAAGACCAAATTTTAAAATTCTGTGTTCCAAAATTCTGAACTAAATTCTGCCTGTTTCAGTTGATTTATCAGATTTAAAACTCTCATATAATATAAATTACGGAGAAAAAACGGAAATAAGCACACTGATGTTTAATTTTATATTCTTATGAAACATTAAAAACTCATTCCTATTTCAAACATTTTTTGAAAAACACAAACTCCATTCTTGCTCCGTAAACAATTTTAACGTGTCTCGCATATACTTTCTTAAACTCATTTTATTCTTGACGTTACAGGAAGTAAGGAAAGTTAATAACATTTAATTTTTTCCTAACAAATATTTTTCGTATAACTTATCCCACAGAAATTTAAATTGCTCTACAAAAATATAATCAGATTAGTTGAAATGGAAAATATTCACTCGCAATGGTAAACGTTTGGCGGCGTTGTTTTCGATGATATTTAAGCTTGATACTTTACTACCTTGTATATAATTCCTAATTTATCTACTCCGACTGTAGGGCCAAGAGCCAACTACGCGTTAAATATCTCTGTCTAGCTCCGGCTGAATGTTTGACTTAGGTTTAGTTTTAACTTTGGTTTTAACTTAGGTTTAGTTTTAACATTTCTGTTTTTGAGTTGCCTCCAAAAGTATTAACGTATATTTGTAGCAGCGGGAGTGCCCATTGTAAATACTTTTCTTGAGTTAAAATAAAGGATCTTTTCACCCTTTCCACATGCTGTTACCGATACATTTGAACTTAGCGAATAGTCGTTTCACAGTTCAATTAAAAATCTGGCCAACAAAAGGAACTTTAGGTAGAATACTGCAACACATTTCTACTCTTGCTTTATTTTATTTCAGTTTGCATTAAATCTAAAGCTTATTTTCAGTTTTCATGTAAATTAAGCTATAATTTTCACGATATTTAAGATAGACTCTGTGTGATAATTATATAATTTTGAAAAATAATATTATCAAATTAGGTTTCTGTGTAAATGTGCTGTATTCATTTATATAGTGTTATATATTTTTGATGTAATTGGAACTTTACTTATACATCTGTATTACTTGTACTTCTGGACGTGCCTTGGATTTTATTTGTACTTCTGGATTTTAAACTAAACAGTATCAAAAATGTAGCATTATTTATTTACTTTAATATTAATAATTATGTTATGTCATTAACTATTGCATTACGAAACAGTTTAAACTTTCATTATTTGCCAGAAACTAAGCTTTGCTTGTAAACGTATTGCGAATCAAAGTGTCATTTTAGGCACGGATATTTATTTCCAAATATTTGTCTAAGTGAAGCATTACTTTCTCTGGTTTCCAAATAATGCAAAATTTCGGTGATAAAATCAAGTCAAATTATATTCTTTACCTAATTTTACTTTCTTTTCTCTTATAAATGCCACCTATTTCTTCTGTGTTCTTTCACATTTAAAGAATTTCAATTTCTAGGCAACAGTAACTGCGAACAAGGCTGTGAGTAAAACGAATAATTTGTCAGGTTGCACGCGTATTATCTAAGCACACTTCCTTTCTCTGAGAATAACAGAAACTGAATTCCAATTCATCCAGTCTATATTCAACCTTGTATCCTGCGTAATAGGTCGGGTAAAGGCATACAGATGCTTGCCATTTAACAGTGAAGTGACAGAGACTGTTTGCACATTCCTCCGTCCTCAGCGGAATTCGTGTAATTAAACAAATACCGTTAAAGGACATTTATTGCACATCCTTCAGCGCAGAGGCCGACAGACAGAGTGAGGAATGGGCATTGGATGGCAGATTGAAATTCACCCACTTACAAAGTGTCAAGTGGGAGCTGCTCTTTAAGTGCTTAATAATGGGCCAGATTTGCCCCACAGAAAATTATCTCTGGCTCATTTATTCTTTCCTTAGTCTGAAATTAGTTTGGCCGTGACACAGATATCTTGGAAAAATCCGTATTTTTATTTTTCATGCGATTAATTCAGGTATTCTCTATGTCCCATTATTTAAAATGTTTAAATTTCAAAAGATATGTGCTATATTATGTGAAAAGATGTTCGTTTCTTCAAGCAGAAAATTTATCATGCAAGTAAAAGTAACGATTTAATTAAATGAACTCTTTCGATTTAAATTCTTGTTAAAGAAAATAAAAGAAAAATATAAGTATAAAACATTTTACTAAAATTGTTTAAAATGTGTTTCATCATCACTGTGATACATGAAAAATTTAGACATTAATTTTCTGAAATTACTATGTACCGATC
Organism: Stegodyphus dumicola; assembly: GCF_044657685.1. Classification (NCBI taxonomy): domain Eukaryota; kingdom Metazoa; phylum Arthropoda; class Arachnida; order Araneae; family Eresidae; genus Stegodyphus; species Stegodyphus dumicola. The sequence continues at coordinate 162,156,685 of NC_140781.1, read as the reverse complement.
ATGTAAAATCGTTGTAAAACAGTTCCAGGCTTCCTGACATTAATTTAAACAAACAACCCAAGTTTAAATTATTTAAAAAATATGCTTAGTTCTTAAGTTGTTATAGATTTCGAATTTATTTTTCAGTTTTATGAATTTTTAATATCCGTTCGATACAATGTAGAAGAATAATACAATGTTTCGATACAATGTTTTAAGTCGTTCAATACAATGTTTTACGTCTAGATATCGTCGTTAGAAAACTATGGAAATCACAGGTGTTAGTTATAAACTGAAATCCATTTAATCAGTGTAGTATCTAGCAGTTGAGATGAGATAAAAGGAATATTTTTTGTAGATGTGTTTAACTTTGCCAAATGATTAGATAGTCTTTGTTTTGATACAATGAATATTTTTCATTAAATAAAATACTTATTTTCAAGATTTAGATGACACCTATCCTTCTTCACTTCAGAATGTTCTATTTTAATGCCTAAATCAAGAAGAAAATAAAAGGAACTATTTTTGAGTTACAAGGTTAATTTTAGCTACCACATTATTTTTATGTTAATTCTTTCCTCTAACATATCTTCTTTCCTTTAACCTTAACCAAAATACGAAAAAGATAGATTAAAGTGAAATTTAAACATCGGAGCAAATTTGTGGTTTAAAAAGAGAACTGTGTTAGCTAGCAAGAAAGCAGTTTGTTTCCTAAGTCGCCGATCTGGTACTGGTCAAGCTCTTAGCTTGCAGGATTAGATGTGTGAGATAACTACAGCGGAGTTAGTAAGGCGTGTAATGTTATCTTCTGCACTTGTTACTTCCCAGGATTTAGGCATTTGTATTCCTATTACCTTGCAAATAGTGATCCAAAAAGTTTCTTAAATTTTAGTTGCAGTTAATTTTAACAAATCTTGCCTCACTTTCCGGTGTTATACAAATAGTTATTTTCCTGGTATTATTTAACGTTTGTCTTTTTTTTTTTATCTTGTTATTTATCGTTCTGTGTTTCAACGTATAACAGCAATAATTTTTGCAAATATTCATTCGAAAAATGTGGAAAATTTCATCGTAGTTACAGTATTAGGCTTTATGAGGTAAAATATTTAGCTAAGAAGTACTATTAGCTGGTTTAAATCAGGCAAACTTATTAATTTATTAAGAGTGTTAACTAGCAAATGGCAATATGCAGCAAATTAATAAAATGAGCTAGAAATTGTGCATATGAAGAGGCAAAAATTTATCCGAGATTAAATTTTAGAGCGAGAGCATGACGTTTTCGCAGAGGTACATTTTTTATTCGATGTTTGCTGTTTTAAGAGTGTGTCTAGAAAAGCTTTTTGAATTCAAATTTACTTGCCCTTTTTTTACAGATGAATTACAGCAAAAGGATAGCATAATCCGGAGGTGTTTTAATTTATAGGAAATAACATACATATCTCCCTGTTTGGATTATCCTAAAATCCTATTATTCTTCAAAAATATGTTCTCAGGGTGATGTCTATTATGAAACGGCAGAACTGCAATTTTCGAAAAGATATTGAAGCTGAATAGGAAATCTGCGAATATAACAAGAAGGAAATCAAGAATTTACTATAACCTTTAGCATTCTGTACATTGTGATGAAAGTGTTCAAATTGCTTTTTTTATTCTACATATCTTCCTTAAAATCATTTTAAAATGTTTAATTTTACATGGTAATACTTAATAAGTAATGCAAGGAAATATGCAAAAATAATAGATGTGGTAAACAAAAGAAAAAATAAATTGCAGCTTAATTAACTCGAATATAATTTTGCTGGGATTTTTATATGTGTAGAAGGACTATGCAGAAACACTTCAAAGACGCTTGCTTCTGCATACAGAATATAAGCGATAGACACAAATATGTTTTAAATGTTGTTTTAAAATTCGTTTCTAGTTTTTGACAAATGCATTTATCCCGATTTCTTCCACAGATGTAACATTTTCAAGATCTTTTCTTTCTTTTAAATATTTGATTTTAGTTACAAGTTGTAAACCTAAACAGTCTTTCATATATTTTCTTTTCATTTCTTGTAAGGACACGACTTGTGGAAAACATTTCTAATTTTATTCAAAGTCATTTCTTTCCTCTTAGGCCTTTCCAAAACAAACAATTATACTATGGAATTTAGCTTGGCTGTCAATTTGATTATTTGACGTATTTAATAGATATTCAATGAAATAGTAATAAATAATTCGTATGTTATGCAAAAACTGTTAAATTGAAGAAACAAATGAAATGAATTTCATTTGCTGAAAATGCAAATAAAATCAAATTAACTGCTGTAAAATAACCTGAAACAGAGATGTAACATGTAACATTTTCCTACGTACGGTATAAGGTCATAATCCAGGCATATTCATTTAGATTTTAAAATAACTCTTCGAGGTGTTCAAGTGAATGGTTCACGAAGAAATAATATAAGCTGAGAACAAGAAGCTTAATGAATCCATTTTACAAGGAACGATTTTAATAAATAAATGATTTTAATGCTGAAATAAATGTTTGAAAATAATTACATTGCAATCGCACATATTACGTTTCTAAAGGATTAACTATTAAATAACTAAAGATAAAAATGTGTGTTCCTGGTTTACTTTTGTGGGGCAACACTTGGGATCATATGATTTATACATTGATAAACAAATGTATCACATACAGGAACATTCTTATTCTGGGTTACTTGAAATATAAAAAAGTACACCTCAAATCCTCTAAATGTTTCAGAACTGAAAGATGAAGTTATACACAAAGTGAAGTGATACAGATTTTTCCTGAGATGTTACGTTTGGCATTGCTATCAACAATCTTTCGCATGCATTGCATTATTTTTTGCGAAAGAGGTCACATCGAAAACTTGTAATTCCATGAAAATTTCTTTTCTCTGTGTTACCATTGGTCCTTTACAATGATCTTCTTTGCAAACGGTTTACGTAGGCAAATTTCGTCATATATATATATATATCTCTAACACTATTTATGGTTTGCCCAGGAAAAAAGTGGTATGTATGCTATTAGTACCGTTCGAAAATTTCGAAACGATTTCAATGCGACCGTAACCATGTAGAGTCTTTCGGTTTTTTTCATACTGGAGACTTGAAAAATGAGTAATGCCCTCATCGGGACTCGATTGTGTGTGTGTGTGATTATGGCAAAGCCTCGAGGGCTATCTGCTTAAGGAGAGGGATGCCATCGTGGAAGACTTTCTAAGGGGAACTGGCTCGTATACACGTTACACATGAGGAAAACCACGAAAACGTCCATCATCGGGTCTCGAACATGGACTTATCGAATACGCGTTGAGTGTGCTACCGTTACACCACGATATTATGCTGGAAGAAAAGAGGAAATAACGTATATAATCTTCCCTTTTAAAGGGCGACTGGGGATTAGAGGACCCAATCGTCAAATCCTGCTGGTGATGAAATATTGCCCAACACCTTTATTCAAGCACCATTGTCAGGAACATTAGGTTATTTTGAAACAGAATATATGAAGGATGAGCGCGAAGGATTACACCGCGAAGGCATGCTTAAAAGAGGGAGAAAATACCTTATAATGTTTCAAATCATAGCAATCTGGAGCGCATGCATTCAAATAAAAATATCTGAAATTTCATTTCGATTGCTTGATAGGCCGCTAGGGTTTCATATATGAGGAAAGTGTTTTTTGAAAGCCCTGCAAGTATGATGCTAAAGTTTATATGATAATTAATCCAAGTATGCTGTTTGTTGGCTGAAATTTCACTTCTACATTCGTCAAATTCCAGATTGTGAATTAATTAAATTATTCTTGAGTTTTCCTCTATAGAAGATCATATAAGTGTAAACGCAACGTATTAATTTTATTTAAAATGTATTTTCACGATTGGCAACAACAGTTTTTTTCAGAACGATAATATTTTTGAACTGTAAGTTTTTGAGCAGTAATGTTGACGGTAATGTTTCTGAATAAAGCAAGTATTTAACAATTAATGTTTGACGGAATGTGTTTTTAATAAAGGAACTAATTAATTGCTAATATTTCAGAAGTGGGATAAACTAGAATTATTATCTAGATTTAACAACGTATTGCCTTAACGTACGCTAAGCCTAAACTGAATGCGGAAGCTTGCCAAAACTGAAAGTAGAAAGGTACGTGAATTTATAAACTGTTTATGTTATGTCTAAGTTTTAAACGGAAAGAACTTAAGTATAATTATTGTATTATTATTTGAAAATTGAAGTCTAAGATGGCTTATTTGGCAAGAGGCAAGAAATGTGACTTAAAAGAACTTGCTTTGGAACTTGATGTAGATGTCCCTTCTGATATTAAAATTGTAGGCTTAAGAGATATGATTTTGAATAGTAAGAATTTTAACGAAGACTTTATTAAACAAATGCTAGATAGAATTATAAATGATCGTTTAGACAGGGAAAAGTTAGAAATTTTAGAAAAAGATAAGCAAAGAGCATTTGAAATGGAAATTATAGAAAGAGATAAGCAAAGAACTTTTGAACTTGAAAAATTGAAAATAGAAGCGGAAATCAGAAGTAGTAATGTAAATGATTCTGTTTCTTCTAATGTTAGTAGAAGTAATATTTGTGATATGAGTAAATTAATGCATAAGTATGATTTGAATGAAGGTGATATAAGTTTTTATTTAGTTTTATTTGAGAGACAGGCACGACGTATTGAGTTAGAAGAACAAAACTGGATTTCTCGGCTGTTGGGTCTATTGCCTTATGAAATAACTCAATTAATTGCCCGCGAATCAGAAGAGAAAGCTAACGACTATAAGCACGTTAAACAACTGCTACTGAGAAAATTTAAGTTAAGCCCTGAACAGTTTCGGCAAAAGTTCGTTGATCATATTAAAACGTTGCGTAATACGTGGAAGGACTTCACGTTTGAATTAAAAAATTATTTTGAAGAGTGGCTTGCTGGATTAAATGTAACAGATTTTGACTCTTTAAAACAACTTATTATTACTGATCAATTAAAGAAGAGGGTCCCCGCTGCTATCCGAGACCATTTCATTGATGATTGGTCTAAATTCATTAATCCTGAAGTGTTGGCTGAAAAACTAGATGAATATGAAAATATTCGGGCAGGGATAAAAGTACTTCAAGTAGAAAATAAAACTTTTAGGCATAATTCTAAGCCCAAATCTGGTTCTAAATTTTATGAAGGATCCTATAATCAGTATTCAAGACAAAGAAATGTTAACGATTCCATGCAAACAGATGGTAATTTCAAAGTGGGTTTTAAAAACAGTTTTGATAATAAATACAATCTGAGAGATAAATTTTATAAAACGGACGAAAGGAAAAGGGAATATAATTCTGGCATCCGCAATGAAAAGGGTGAGCCGAAATGCTTCAATTGTAATGATTATGGACATATAGCGACGGATTGTCCTCAGCCTAAAAAAGAAATTATTTGCAGGAAATGTAATGAAAAGGGTCATACTTTTAAAAAGTGTACGTCTAAGAATCCAGACTTGACAAATGTTAAAAATTATTTATCCGTGGACTAGAATTCAGGTGTTTCACCAGCTGTATATTTAAAGTATGCTCGCATCAGTAATGGAGAAGAAATTACTGCAATCATAGATACGGGTTCTAGTTCGTGTTTATTGAAACAGTCTGCGGCTAAGAGACTGAATCTTATTATAAAACCTGATGTGGAGGAATTGTTTGGTTTGGGGAACCAGAATAAACCAGCCGCTAGAACATTGGGAAAAGTAACTGTTAACTTAGAGATTGATAATGTGGAAGGAAAGGACATTACAGTTCTCATTGTAGGAGACGAAACGCAACCATGCGACTTATTAGTTGGTCGAACATGGATCGATTTACCACATATTGCATACGCCAAGATAGGTAATACCTTGCACATACGCTATGCTAATGACTGCCCGTTTTCACAGTTGCAATATGATAGCAACACTCCGCGAATTAAACTGAAGGCTTCCCAAGAAACTCAAATCGAAAGTAATACGGTTAATTTCGTGAAAGTTAAAAATGATGAAATAAATAACGGTTATGATTTAATAAGTGGATCGGAAGATGAGTTGGGCTCATTATTGGAAGTAATACAGGGAGAAACAGTGATACCAGTCACTAACTTCAGCGATCGAAAACTAATTTTGAAAGAGAATCAATGTATCGGTAGAGCGGAAGTAGCAGAATTAGTTGAACCAAGTTCAGATCAGAAAACTGAAAATTCAAGTCAAAGGTACTGATAATAAATGAAATTAAGAAGTTTAGGAGACCGATTACTTTAGAAAAAATTAAAGTTAATAACAATATTACGCCAGAGAGAAAACAGGAAGTTTTACATTTGATAAATGAGTATCGAGATTGTTTTGCATTAAATATGGAGGAATTAGGGTGTACAAACTTAACAAAAATGGATATTAAAGAAATTGAAGGGAGTAAGCCTATTTGCATGAAGTCGTATAAAACCAATGCCGAAGAGCGTGCTTCTATAAAGAAGATAATAAATGAATGGAAGAAATATGGAATTGTTACTGAAACAAGATCTCCGTATGCTAGTCCAGTTTTACTCGTAAAGAAAAAAACAGGTGAATTACGATTAGTGATAGATTATAGAAAGTTGAATTCGCAAACTGTTAAAGATAAATTTCCACTCCCTAGGATAGATGATCTCCTTGAATGTCTTAGTGAGTGTAAAGTTTTCACTACATTGGACTTAGCTCATGTATATTTGCAGATTCCTTTAACTGAAGAAGCGAAACTGAAAACAGCTTTCATCACTCCAGATGATACTGGTCAATTTGAACGTATGATCTTTGGGTTAGCTAATGCACCTGCAGAATTTCAGAGACTAATGAATCAAGTTTTAGGTCCATTGCTTAATAAAGAAGTATTGTGCTATTTGGACGACATATTAATTCCGGCTAAATCTGGGAAGAAATGATGGAAAAACTTAGGAAAGTGTTTGATAGATTGAGAGAAGCAATGCTGACATTGAAACTGACAAAATGCGAATTTGGAAAAGATGAAGTTGACTATTTGGGATTTCTAATAAAATCAAATGGTATGCAACCTGGACCAAGAAAAGTACGAGCCATATTAAACTTTCCTAAACCAACCAATGAACATGAAGTTAAACAATTTTTAGGTCTTACAAGTTTCTTTAGAAGGTTTGTACCGAAATACGCAGAGAAAGCTGAGCCGCTAACGAGACTGACGAAGAAGGATGAAACATTTCGTTGGAACGAAGATCAACAAGAAGCATTCAGTACTTTAAAGGATCATTTAACTAATGAACCAATACTGGCATTATATAATCCCGAAGCAGAGACTGAAGTGCACACAGACGCGAGCAACAAAGGGCTGGCAGGAATGCTGTTGCAAAAAGGTGAAGATATAAAGTGGCATTTAGTTTATTGTGTAAGTAAAGGAACAAAAGAAACAGAAAAGAATTATCATTCAAGCAAATTAGAATTAATGGCTATAGTTTGGACTTTGACACGACTTCGACAATTTTTAATTGGAATCCGATTTACGGTAATTACAGACTGCCAAGCTTTAGTTTATTTAAACGCGAAGGAAACTTCAAATCCTCAGATAGCAAGGTGGAGTAATGTGATCCAGGAATACAATCTTGAAATAAAGCACAGACAAGGTAAAAAAATGTGTCGCATAGATGCATTGAGCCGATCGCCAGTTGATCAGCCAGAAGAAACTCAAGACTCTATAATTGAAAACAACTTGGAAGTGTGTTTAACGCTAACGACAGATGAACAAATTCTTATGATTCAGCATTCAGATCCAGAATTACGCAAATTAATAGACATTTTAAAGAAAAAGATAAATGATAGAACGAATGCAGAGAAATGTAACTGAAAATTAAGTCTTGAAGAATAATCGATTGTTTCGTAAACTGAAATATCAGGAAAAGGAGAAATTGTTATATGTCATACCTAAATCGATGAGAAAAGATATTGTAGTAAAATTTCACGATCTTTTGGGATATTTTTCAGCAGACAGAACTGTTGCCAAAATCAAGGAATCGTACTGGTTTAAAGGAATGAAACGATATGTTATGTGTCACATTTCGATGTGTTTCGAATGCCTAGTAAATAAAATGCCTAGTGGTAAGAAACAAGGAATACTGCATCCAATTAGACCTGGTAGAAGACCTTTTGCAATTATACATATAGATCATTTAGGACCATTCGTAAAATGTTCAAGAGGAAATACAGAATTATTTGTAATAATTGATAATTTTACGAGATTTACACGCTTATATCCTATGAAAAGTACTACAACCAAGTATGTGTTAGTTGCATTGAAGAGTTTTGTAGATGATTTTGGGTTACCAGAAAAAAATTATCAGTGATAGAGGAACATGTTTCACAGCGAAGGAATTTCGAAAGTACTGTCAAAATAATGGAATCAGTCATACACTCAATTCAACTCAACATCCAAGTGTTAATGGAATGGTGGAAAGAGCAAATCGAACAATTTTGGCTACGATTAAAACGAGTATGGAAAATCCGAATCAGAGAGACTGGGACAAAAAGATTAAGGAATGCAAAAGAAATCTAAACAATATGATAAATAAGACTACAAATAAAACTCCTTTCGAAATGCTTCACGGTTATTCACCAAAATTTAACGACGGATTGATGAGGATGATTACAGATGAAGACGCAAATGAATGGGAGAATCCAGTAATCTTACAAAATGAAGCTAGAAAGAGAATTGAAGATATGCAGATGAAAATGAAAGCAAATTATGACAAGAAGAAAAGCAATTCTTTAACATTCGAACGAGGAGAAATAGTAGTTATGAGAAGAGTACCTAAATCAACTGCAGAATCAACCAAAACACAACAAAAGTATCGAGGACCTTTGGTAGTTACAGAAGTTTTACCAAGTGATACCTATAGAGTGACTCAATTAGAAGAGAAGGTGAAAGGACATTTCTTTAGTAAGACAGCTCATGTGAGCCAATTAAAGTCATGGCAGTGTCAAGCTGAATCAGAAGAAGACGATGATGATGGTGATGACATTAGTGTTACTGGGGATAACGATAACAACACGCCGCATATTACTAAAACTAGGACACGGAAAAAGAATAGAAAACGACGCTGAATCTATATGACAGCTAAAGACTTTCGAACTATAAACATTAATATTACAGATTTAATTTTTTTAAATATAAGTTCTTAATGTTCCGAGGTCGTAACTAAGTCAGGATGCCCGAATGTAAACGCAACGTATTAATTTTATTTAAAATGTATTTTCACGATTGGCAACAACAGTTTTTTTCAGAACGATAATATTTTTGAACTGTAAGTTTTTGAGCAGTAATGTTGACGGTAATGTTTCTGAATAAAGCAAGTATTTAACAATTAATGTTTGACGGAATGTGTTTTTAATAAAGGAACTAATTAATTGCTAACATAAGGGAGAAGTGATTCTTTTGTGACCACCATGTAATTACCGTGTATGCTCCTAAACATGTTTTAAAGAACAAAAGAATATTCTTCTCAAGGAAAATCTGCAATCCAACTGCGAATACATTTTCAAAGTCTATATTAATTGCTTTCTGATTTTCATTGCTTTCATATATCCCTTTTCTTTCTTTTTTTTTCCTTGCTTTGATGCCTTTAATTGCTGTTAAATTTTATTTTAGAGGCATGCATTATTCCTCTACAGAATTTCGTTCCAGGATTATAACAGCAGAGCGTTCTCAAATTTGCAGAAAAATAGATTTTTCTGCTCAGAGAGTTCGAAAAGATAGTTCTAATAGAAAGTTCAACTTTACTTACACCACTCTGTTTTTCCCTCTCTCATAAGAGATCGATTTGGATTCGTTTCGATCTAATGACTTTATACAACCTGTTGAAAATAAAGAAATTTATTACATCATTTGTAGACGCATAAAATCCATGATTTATACTTGTCATCACTGTGTGAAGAGTTAAATTCCTCTCATTTTCAGCTATATCTTTTGCTTCGTGTATGAAACATCACTTTAGGTAAACTATTAATTCTTTCACCAATTTTTAAGATTACGTATCGTGTATTTGACATTTTAGATTATGCGTCATAAAAATATTTTTTTCATATAACAGTTTACAATTACCAAAATTGATAAAGCAAGCAAAAATTTTAGTACTTTATGAAAAAGAGTTCTATAATTCTCTTACTGAAGAGAAGCTGCATAATTCAACAACCAAACAAAGACAATTCATAAAAATAAAGAAATGTCAATAATCAACAAAATTCACGCTTTTCGAAAAAAATAGGAAATTTATCTTTATTCTGCCAACTATAGATTTACCAGTTTATATGCAGTTCCACAATTTCACAAAAATTCTGTCAAATTTAGATTTATAGCAAACAGTAATACAACCTACAAGAAGAATACTGATATTACATTTGTAGAGTTCCTCACTGTGTAATTCTAAGTTACTGTTGGAAATGAAGAATCTTAAGAACTGATAAGCAAATAATCGCTTGAGTTCGTGTGACAGGAAACAACAAGATAGAAGGATAAACTAACCCTTTATTCCAACAAAAATTTAACAAAACTCCGTCTTGAAGGGTACAATAAAGCCGACACTTGGGCTTTGAACTTAAGAGACTAAGAATAATACTAAACTAATCTAAACTAAAGAGGCATAGCCGAAGCTATCAAAATTCTAACAGAGTTGGCCCCTTAACGTTAATAGACTGCGAAGCTATCAAGGGCCTAAAGTACGGCCGAGCATGATAATAGCTTACGAGAGAGTAGCCTAAAAAGGCGGACTCGTGCAGCCAGAATACCTGGTATCTTTCTTTATAAGAATGAAGAACTTTCCGGTTAAATACCGCTCTTCCTCATTATGTATTCAGACGTGATTCTAAAACTACGTTCTGGCCGGAACTATAAGTTGAAGTTAAGAATCAATAGGAAAGGAACTTTAACTCAAAATTTAACTGTTAATAAAATTAACATAATCCTTACACATTCACAAATATGCTTATATCCGCATGCAGTTCAGTTTTTGATAAAGCTAATACTGATAAGCGCTACTGTTGAATTATTAACAACAACTTGCAAAAATTAAAAATCTATAGGTCTATAATATTAACTGCTATGACTTTGAAAATGTCTAAACGTGTCTTCCTATGAAAATCTTCTAGGACTTTCAAATTATTTTCATGAAATGCTTACTATAGTATATTTACAAAAATGGAAACACTTTCTCTCTTTTTAATAACTTTACAAGTCTGCAAACAATCTTTACCTACAAACAAATGGTACTCCAATGGGAAGATTTTATTCGACCCACTTATGTAACCTCTAACGAGTACAAATTTCTTGAAAACCTTTCAGGAGATGATTTCAATAAATTTGTGCACCCATTCAGATATACAAAAGATATTATTATTTTCAACAATAAGAATTTTATTGAAATAAGGAAAAATTACCCAAAGCAAGAGCAATAAGAATAAATTAATTGCAGATTACCTGTATCTTAGGTGTTGGTGTATTTAATTATGGCAAAGCACACTACAGCTATCTGCCTAAGGGGAGGGATGCCTTTCGTGGAGGACTTTCTAAGGGAAACTGGCTCGTATACACGTTACACATGGGGAAAACCACGAAAACGCCCATGCAGCCAGCCCGTTCGCGGGATTCGAACCTCGGATCGAACTACCAGTGTTCAGCGACTTAACCGCTCGGCCACTGGTGGCCTCTTAGCTTTTGTAATCTTAGAGAAGTAAGACTTTTTGATAGAAGAATTCAGTTTTTAAACAACTAATTAATTGGAATACCAACATCTCTAAAACAGTTATTGCAGATACAATTAAAGTATACACCAAAATTGAGCAACGGTAGCGAGTTTTACTTACTAAAAACATTACAAGAAAATTAAATTCCAATTAACTTCATTAAGACTCGACTGGAGTGGTCTACACCCTATAAATTTTTATAAAGTAATCAATTTTTTATCTGGAAGATCAAACAAAAAAAAAAGGATAAAGAAGGATGTTTTAGAAGGATTGATAGTGTAATTTTAATATATGTAAAATAGTGTAAAATTTTTCTTGATTATACTTTTATTAATTGAGGCCTACTCTATTCTAATTTTTCATGATAAGCTCATGATGTGAAAACTTTATTCTTTTCTAACACTGGTTTCTTTTTTCCCATTCTTACTGGGATTACTTTAATGCTTTCCAAATTTAAAATTTAAAATATCTTACTATAAATTTACCTTTTGGGAGGTTTCTAACTTTTTATAGCCAATTTGTATCTCCAATAGCGTCAAGCAGACAACCATTAGTGTCACTCTTTCTTTCTGAATAACTGTCTTTTGTTTCTCTGCTTTTTTTCCATTGTAAGTTCAAATTTTTATTAATTTGGAATTTTTTGTCTCAGTTAATTACAAATATGTTTTGTAAATTACTCCGTTTTAATTTTAGTAAATAGTATATATATATATTACTTTGACTTTATTGGGCATTGAATTTATTTCATTTAAATTTGTTTTTTATATTTTTATTTCATATGAAACGAAAGCGACTGTGTAGAGGAGACATTCAGAACTTTCGGTGATTCATCAATTATTTTTGAATGAACATAGACATGATTCCTCTGAGGAGGGATTTAATTGAAGCTGATCTACCTCCTCTTGATAACGTTGAATCATATTTTAATTGTATTCCTTTTCCTTTTATATGTATTTTTATTATTTCTTTTGGTATTGAAACACTGAGTTGATGGGTTATTTTATTTTTTATTGGGAAACTTATTGATTTTACTGGCTTTAAATTTAATTTCTTTCATGTCTTTGTGGTTTTGGCTCTAAATTTCTTAATATATATATATATATATATATAGATAGATAGATAGATAGATAGATAGATAGATATAGATATACCTGTATAATTAAAATAATGAAAAGAATATTGTTCCACTTTCCATTTTTAGTTATGTTATTATATATATATATATATATATATATAAGATAAAATTATATGAATCAGAATTATAATATAACTATTCTTCCTCTCTGTTCTAAAATCGTAATAACTTCTCTGCATTGCGTCATTTCTAGATCACTCTATGGCCCGCGCAGCTCTGATGACGTAATAATTGGGAACTGAAACTGCCTTTGTAAACCAAAACTTTTCTCTTCGCGTGCTTCTATTTTGCATATCTACGCACTTCAGCTTTTGCTCTCTACTGTGCTAAGATGTAATTTCGCTGGCTTGCTTTCTATCTCAACAATATCAAAAATGTAAATCTTCTGTGGAAAGTCACGACCAGAGTGCCAAGTGATTGTGGCCACAAATATCAATTGGAAATAAAAATGGAATTAAAACTGCCTCGACTGCCAAGTTTTATCAAAATTCGTCTTCAATATGGATCTAATCATGCATCTACAGTGTTCCGTCTTTTCCTTTGCTTTTATTATGACATATATAACATATGTTACGCTGAAGCACCGAAATCTGGAGAATGTCAACTTTCAGCGGTGAATGTCAATATTCACATAGTCTCTTGGTGCATGTCCGAAATATTTTCCAAATACTCTTATTTCTGACTTACACCGGTCAATGTCGACATTCACCATGTACTAATGGTGAATGTTGAACATATAACAATATTATATTTTCTTCTCCGTAATTCAGTCGCAAATAAACGCACTTGAGACTTGAAATACGAACTTACGAACATGAGAACCTATAACATTCAATACATTCAAAATGAGAAAGGAAAATAATAGAAGTTAAAAACTTACTTAATTATACAGTACGTTCTAAATGAGAAAATAAAATAACAGTAATAAAAAACTTACTAAATTATGTGATTCAAATCTTATTTGTTGCAACATCTTAAACTATTATGGCACTTTAAGACCTCTCTTTTCGACTTTCACCAGAGCATATCTGTGATTGCGACATACTCCGGTGAGGGTCCGAATATACAAGAATGTAGTGAAATATTCAGTCTTTTCACCGACGTATTTGGTGAATGTTGATATTCTCCGGTGAAAGTCGACATTCTCCAATGTCGCTCTTTCACGATAACATATATATATATATATATATATATATATATATATATATATATATAATGTTAGAATGTAATTATTACCTCCTAGGAAACAGTATTTATGTATTATTTTAATTTAGATGAAGTAAATTAATATGCAATTAAATTAGAAATGTGAAATATAAAAGTCATACTGGACTGATGAGTAGTAATCATTAAAAATGCATTTGAAGTTTTCTGAAAATATGTATGGTACATTATAAAATTACATAAAGGAGACAGAAATTTAAATTTTTATTTTAAAATAGAAACAAAATATAAATAATATAATTAAATTATTGTTTATTTGCCAAAGGAGAAATTACTGCTCTAAGGGAAAATAATTCTCCTTTAGCAAATGCACACTAATTTGGGCATTATCGCGTTCCGCCACAATCCATTCTTGAAAACAAGCTGTTAAATTACTTTTACTATACACAGAAGAAAAAATGTAAGATAATTTAAAGTTTATGTACATATTCAAGAATTATTGTTTTCCCGACCGATAATGCAATAAATTTATAATAATAGTGGGGTGTAATAGTGGTATATTAACTCTTTGAAATCCAGACCCTTCGCTAACTTGTATCCTCAAATACCGAAACGCTCGAAATAGTTGCCCAGTTTGACAGCAATTTCCTCCCCTCCCCGTCCATTAACGCAGAAAATAGGTGTGACAATTTCCAATGACATCCTTTGTACTTTCCAACAAAGATTCCATTACTAATTCAGAAGTCAAACAACAAAAATCAGCGTTATATTTACAAAAGTTTTGACAGGACTAGTTTCGATGGTTTTACCGAACCACCATCCTCAGCTGCAAAACCGCAAATGTTTTTGTTGTTTGACTTCTGAATTAGTATTTATTCGGCGTGTTATTGTGTCTTAAAGATTCCATTAGCCTTTGACCCCGTTCTTTATAAAACTATTCTGAAGGTCAGACCAACAAGCCTTTCTGGCTTTGTTATGATCACGACTGAGATTTTATTTATTTTCGTTATTTTTATAGGAAGGAATAAATAGTTTAAAAATAAATATAATCCTTAAATTTTTAAACTGCTCTTTTATTGTTGTTTAAAGCTTAAAAGCACACTGTACTACAAAAGAATAACAACGAAATGTCACGATCAACGAAAAGATAAGAAATTTCTTAGGAAAAGCTGTCTGCAGTAAACTGATACAATGCATTTGGGGAAACTGAACCTGCTACTGCATACTTTGGGAGGAGGGAAGAAAACAAGATTACAATCTCGGCCGTTTTCGGGCGGTTCTGGTTGTTTCAATGTAGGGCCGTGTCGGGCGGATTGGATGTGGAGTTAATAGTCAACACAGAGAAGAGCTCTCAAGAAACACTTCGCTTTGATTCGCAACAAATTAAAATTTAGAAGTTACCTTATATTTCAGATTAAAGTGTCATTGCGGTCTATCGGGTCAAGCGTACTAACCAAGTTGGACTTGTGATAGGAGGTAAACGTTGTTTTGCTATAATATAAACACATGCCTGTTCACAAAACCATATACCTGTATAGCAAAAATGATTTAAGGTACGCTAAAGTAAATTATTATACAGGTTGAAATGCTATATATTTGTGTGATTAACGCATTTAAGTTTTGCTCCAAACTATTTAGTTTTATTCCAGGGATCTGGAAGGAAGAGTGATGGACTTAAAACTACTTATACTGTAAATGTAGGTTTTCATTGTAAATTCAGTTTGGATGATAAACATCAAGCACAAGCCGGCAAAATTTAGAGCATTAATAAATTATTTGCCTCAGACTGAATTTTAGGAACCGTAAAATTGTTTACTAAGGTTGATAAGGACTTTGTTTCCAAATTATTTAACTTCGGTTCTGGCTAATGTAAGATTTTATGTTTATGAATGCATTATCTTATTATTTTACTTGTAATGTTACATCTACGTTCACCTGCTTCCACCACGATGCAAATTATTAATGCGCATTAAAACAGATTATTTGAAGTAAGAGGAGAATTTTTGAAAGCTTCCGTTGACCGTCCCACTACGAGTTTCGAGTAGCTTCTAAAGTGATTTGTGTCAAGCCTTTCACATTTTTAAATTACATTAACGTTTGTGTTCTAAAAACCTACAAGCAGTGATGCTTTTTCTTATTACACGACTGTGTACATTGTTAAACGGAAGATCCAATGAAAGCGTTTGTTTTTAGCCTTCTTCTGACTTGGTGTTATTTTACTCGATGATAAAGACGGATTATTAGAAGTCACCTGGCTGTCTACATAGAGCCAGATATTGTTCTTTAAAACAGATAGATTTTGTTTACGTAAAATTTAATTATATGTAATTTATGTGCATTAACTACTTGAACACGAAACCGTATGTGGCTTATAGTGACAACATTTACAGAATTAAAAATACTTAAAGCAATTTTGAAATTAAGTAGCATGAATTTAAATCTTCATGGATGAATACTTAAAATGTAAATAATTTTTAAAAAGGAAGTAAAAATGGATATGATGTTAATAAATGAAAGACAAATCTGTAATATTTTAACTTGTCACTATCCAAGTAATCAGTGCAACGGAACTTTGAAATATTTAAAATTCATATAAGAAATCCATAAATATCATTCGGACTTAAACTAAATCGAGTAAGTTAAAAAATAGGGCTAAATAAGTTTACAGTAATTTAGAGGTTATGAAACCGACGACGTTGTTTTGAATTAAATTTTCTATGCTTTGCACATGAAAAACTATTTATGGGTTTTCGGATTATTGCATATATCCATGGACGTTATTTATACGTAATATTTTTATAACAATTAAGCTTCCATTTAACTGCCAATTTCACATTTGTTAGTTGTATTAGTGGCTCGTAGTTTCCATTTAGAAAGAAGATTCTTTTCTGATAGTGAAGGACAGTCAGTTGAATGTTTAAAATAGCTGGAATGGAGTACATCAACTAGAAACGGCTATCTCGAGAACACTACAAATATTCAGTTATTTAACTCTCCAAATCGAGGATGTATTCTTGATGGCTTAACCTGTCATCTGTCGAGTTTTACGTTTTGAGTTGATAGTTTGCCTCGAAAGTATTAAATTTTGGAAAGTTTTCCACCTATGCCATAAAGTAAGTTTCCTTAGGCATAAAAGCAGCGGTCTAATCCATGGTTCTGCCCATCCAAGGCTGAAAAGGCGAGGCAGAAAAGGATGAAATATGCTGTCTATCGCACTCTTAAAGCTGAATTCGAATTTTGCTCGACTCTCGGGAATAGACTCAGGAATTTGCGTTCATGATCTGCTATCTCGTAAAAGTGCTAATTAAGAACTTCCTGCATAAATTCATATATAAAACACTCATAATGGGAAGCATCATATGCTTTAATGAAATTCCGGCAATGCAGATTAACTAGAAAGGAAGGGAACGCAAGAAAATTCTTCGTACGGGAGATGAGAAAATTAAAAGCTTAAAAGTCACAATATGTAAAACTTACTTTCATTGATTTGTCTATGGGATTAACATATTTCAAGTTCTAGAGTCAGCGTTCTTTTATTTATCGTGACTGATGACTTCATCAACTCAAGTGATTCGTATAATGAAGCATACTAATGTTCGTTATATTTTCGTTCGTCTTTTCAGCTTTGTTTTCTGATGCAAGCACCTAAATTCTTATATTCATCGCATTAAATTCTGAGCTGTAGCAATAACCTTTATTATAACTAATCTGTTTAGGTAGCTTGTTAAAGTTAATGAATGTTTTATGCTATGAATGTGTAAAATTAGGTTCTCAATATCGTATTAGATGTGCTAATTCCTTAGTTATATTTCGTAAGCTTGCATAAAAGTGAGCTAGTGGATGTACTGTATCGAAGATTTATTCCGCATATTTGAAAAGCGGAAAAACATCATCTGCTAAATCATAGCCCGGACGAAAGTGTGTCCTGAGTGATCGTGACAGACGATCATTAAGGGCAATTGTGACGAAAAATAAGAAGACCACAGCTGCAAAAGTTACTGCTGAAATGAATGTTGTGTTAACGAACCCTGTGAGTACCAAAACAATTAGAAGGGAGCTTCATAAACAGGGAATTGCTGGCCGTGCTGCAATTGAGAAGCCACTCATCAGTGATGCTAATGCCCGTAACAGGAAAAGGTGGTGTTTAATTCATAAAGCCTGGACTATAGAGCAGTGGAAGCGAGTAATATGGTCTGACGAGTCTTCTTTCACATTGTTTCCCACTTTTGGCCGAGTTTACGTCTGGAGAACGCCATCTCAAGTCTATAATACAGACTGCTTGTTGCCAAGAGTGAAACATGGCGGGGGTTCTGTTATGGTTTGGGCAGCCATATCGTGGTTCTCTGCTAGCCCCATGATAACTGTGACAGGGCACAATACTGCCAAGACTTATGTGAACATTTTGGCCGATCAAGTTCATCCCATGGTACAAACTTTGTTGCCCGATGGTGATGGTGTCTTCCAAGAAGACAAAGCCCCTGTTCACACAGCTCACATTGTCCAGGACTGGTTTTCTGAGCACGAGGATGAGTTGTCCCATCTCCCCTGGCCACCACAGTCACCAGACCTGAGTATTATCGAACCTTTGTGGTCTACATTGGAACGGAAAGTGCGTTCTCGTTATCCACCGCCAACATCGTTATCTGAACTTGCCACCGTTTTGCAGGAAGAATGGTATAATATTCCCTTGGCAAACATACAGGAACTGTATTTATCCATTCTGAAAAGACTGCAAGCTGTTTTGGATGCCAACGGGTTTCCTACACCATATTAAGCAAAGAAACATGTTTTTTTAAAGGTGTTTCCATATTTTTGTCCAACCCCTGTATATATACATTTATGTATTCCAATTCTATGTCGAGATAATATTAAACTTATTAAATTTATGTCCTTTTATTTGAAAACAGAAAACTGTTCATTCAATGGTGTGGGCAAAGATGAAGTTGTTTATTTTAAATGTTTATTACCTGCCGTTAAATTGCATTAATGGAAGGGCATTTTAGTGAGTGATCTGTTCAAGCGGGCATACAATCAGTATGAGTTTTCTACAAGTATCATTATGTATTTATGTTTAGTTTCTTTAACTTTGGTGAAACGCGTTACTTTCTATATCAGAGAACTTAATTTGTTTTTCAAATATCCAAGAAAAGAACTGAAATAATTTATTTTTCCTTTCACAAAAGTCTTCTTTTTCAATATGTTGAGAATTAATTTTAAAATTTTAACAAAAAAATGCTATTTTTAAAATATCGTATTTAAATTTAAATTGAATTGTTTCTAAATATACCTGTAGAGTCATTATTATTTTTTTTTATGCTGGAGATGCGAAAAAAATGAGCAATGCTCCCGCAGAGACTCGAACTCACACCGAGTGTTCTGCTATTGCACTACAAAGGCATGCTGGGATGGAGGGAGAAAATACCTCATAAGGCGGTTGGGGATTAGGGAACCCAATCGTCAAATCCTGGTGCTGACGAATACATTGTCCATCATCTTTTAATGCTGAAAGGGGAAAGAAAATACCTTATGTACCATGGGCGTGGCCTATCATGACCATAAGTCCAACTTGTTTGGTTAGGCGGGTCGGGCTGCGCCCACTATTGATACATTATGTACCAAAAAAATTTATTCTTTACGACTTGTGTGTGAAATTCAAAAAACTGTAGCTCATCTTAGACACTCTCAAAATTGAAATTAATCAGGAGAAATTTGATCTAAACTTTCACTTCTACATTTTTAGTAATGAACATATTGTCACATAAGCTTCTACAGTAGTGCTTCTTCTTCTGTAGTATCAACTTAACTATATTAAAATGTTAAATGCTTTGCAGCGAAACAAAAAAAAAAAAAAAAAAAAAAAACTTAATTAGGTTGCAAAAAACGAAACTTGATCATTGCTATTAAAAGCTACCCTAATTCATCCACGTGAAAACTCAATATGGCTCAGGGCTCACTTAACCAAGCCCTAGTGCTTCATGCAATGAAAATCATTATTATATCTAGCTAATTTCGTTACTTAATTCTTCGTTGTACTATGTTCTCTTATTTAAAGAATCAGCGTGGATTCTTAATAACTTTCTCTAACTATTTATTTTTTATAAAAATTTTCCCAGAAAAATGCTTAAAACCTTTAAGATAATAATCTCTTTTTCATTGTTAAATTTCCCGCGCTTTGTTTTAAGTCAGCGCAGTTGTTGATAGCAGGCGCTACCTGTTGTCTGTTTAGTATACTATATGAAGCTTGAAAACAGCCATCTTGATTGGGAGTTTGATACCCTCTCAAACAAAGCTGCTTTATAAGAAGGTAAGATTTTTGTACTTTTCTTCTAATTTATCAATGTAAAGAAAATTTTGATATCAGTGAGATGTTAATAGTGTTTTAATTCTTACTGACGGCCTTTAAAACTGTGTTCAGTCAGCGTTATTTGGCTGCATTGTAAATGGTTGTTTGCTTTGTTATAACCGAAAACACGAGTATATTACGAACTGATTGCTAGTTGCTTTCAATGAGCTAACCTGCGTTGCTATAAATGAGCTGTTGGCCCAACCATGGAAACCACATCGAGGATAATATTTTGTAACTTTTTCAAGTTGAAGAATAAAATTTCACTATAGTTGATTTAGTAAAAGGCTATCAGGAGTAATTAAATCTATAATTAGATAATGATTTCATTTTCTTTGTTATAAAAATAATTATAAGCTATTTCTCTAATTTTAATCTAAACCGGAGTATCCCTAATTCGTGTGTAATTGAATATTTTACTGAAATTATGGTAATGATTCTCATTACTTTCTGCGTTATTTATGCCTATTTGTAGTTTTAAAATTATATTTGCACAATAAATAGAGTATGGAACATGCGTATTGTAGGAAGTAAGTCAGAAAATTAACAAGCTCAATGGTAAGGTAGCAAAATGCTTACTGTTATTCTCGGCAAGAGCTTTCAGCAACGTACACTTGTTAGAGACTTTAAATTTATGATATATGTTACATAGTTTTAGCGGTCTGATAGTAGCTTTGTGCTTTTCTGTCGTACATCTCTGATTTTGATGTTAACGTTATAAAATCGGGTCTTTCGTTGTTAAAAGCGACTCCAAATTTCTGGACCGGAGAAAACAGTTAAAGGCTGAACTTCCATTGCTTCCTATACTTTCAAACGAGAATGGATGGTTTTGTGCGCTGTTGTGATGACTTGAAGGAAGATATGATTCAATGGTCTATCGTGTAAAGTGGGAGTTCGTGAGAAATGTACTGGCGTCAGAAATGTATTATTGCGAAAAATGCAACTGAACTTATCAAGAACAAATAATTGATACAGTAATTTATGTCAGATTTATAGCCTAATATTAAAAGAAGGCTTAACAATTATTTTATGCTATTTGAAACCTTTCAAGTTATGAGTATTGTTTTTTATACTAGTCTAACTCAAATTACCATTACCATTACCATTTACCAATTATCATTAAATTATTTCTATTAAACAAATTTCAATGTTATTTAGTAGATTCTCACATTAGCCCTATTTTATGATTATGAGAATTAAACTAAACTCACACTCCTGAGTCCTTGCCAATGATGCGAAGCTATCAGTATGTTTCGAAGTATTTTTAGTCGTCTGTGTTAACTTGTACCAGCATTTTATATCTACGAATCGTGCTCCAAATAGTTTTAAACATTTTCCTGACTTGTATTATAACGATACTATACTAAAAGGAAATAGCTACTGGCCGATTCATAGAAACCATGAGATTATTTCTGTGAAAAATATGTTATCAAAGAGCTTCTTTTCATGTAATAAAAAGAAAGTCTACGTGATAATTTCTATAATTTTATTTTCTCCGATTAAAGAATGTCCTTATATTTAATACAAATATTTTCTCTAAAATTAGTTATAAAGAATTGATTAAAAAGAACAGCAGGTCCAAAATTTAATCCAAGATTACAAACGACTTCCAACTGTAACTAATTCAGTTTATTTATATCATTTTTCAATGAAGTATTCAAGCGCACACACATAGATACAGTGCTCTCCTTAAGGTAATGCGTGCTTCTCAGAAAGTAAAGGAATCTCACTAAGTGCATCTTGAAATAATCTTATCGTTCATTCGCTAAGAAAGAATTTCCTTCCTGATCTCTTTTGCATATAAACGTGACCAGAACACTAATGTTTCTACTTTTAAAATACAACAAAATGATTTTCTTTTTCTTTTTTTTTCTTCGCATTTGAGAAAGCTTTATTTTCGATATTAAATAATTGTCTCAGTGGATGCCTTTTTTTAGAGATTTCGAGATGCGTCAACTAAAAAACCTCCTGAATACCGAGTCTTGATTTTTTTTAGGTTGACTAGAGTTTTGGACTCAATAAATTTCCTTTTAAGTTCGTGATTATTCTGCTTTTAATGCAATTACGTTCATTTTGTTTAGTTACTTTTATACGTCTAATTTAAATTCATTTAGAAATTACATTATTTATGAAAAGCATAAATCTGTAAAATTGCAAGAAAATAGAAAAGTGATTAATTTATAGGACAGTACACATAATACAAAAATAAGTAAATGATGATGGAAGATTTTAGGTCATTATTTGCAGAAAGTATTAAATTTATTTGAAATCTGGAAACATAAAAAAGCAAACCTTCTCATATATTCAAACCACGAATCTTCAACTTATCAGTTGGAGGTACTAACCAGTCACACCACGACAGCACTGGAGAACTTTAGATACTCCTTATGCCTTCCTCGAGATGTAGAGATGTAGGAGTTATCGTTCAGCACATTTTAGTTTGGATGCCAGCGTGGATTATAAGTTTCTACAAAACAAATGTAAGAACTTAACTGTGACCTGTCCGCATTTCGAACCATCGATCTTCCATTTCTAGCTGGAAATATTAACATCTTAAATTACAACAGCAGGCAAGGGAGTTTTTCATAGTCTGAAACGTGAAAAATACATAGTATCTTCTCTACGATTTGAACCACGGATCTTCTATTTGTCATCTAGACATACTAAACAGCTTGAATTACAAACTCTTATGAAAACGACATGCAATAATTCCTTGCAACTCGATTAATTTAATTTAAATTTTTGCCTCTGCATAATCATCTCTGTATTAGCCATAAAATTATCCATTAATAAAAGCTAATTAAACAAAGAAGCTTCCTGAAACTCTTGTGACATTTCTATAATGGTGTAATGAACTTTCTTTGAAAGAGATATTAGTAATTTAATATAAAAGTAACAATAATTTCCTTTATTTCTGAAAATGAATTTTAGGTTTTAATTACAAAAACAAAATGTAGCAGAAACAAGTTTGACTTGTAAAAATAGCATATATAAACTGGTGTGCAAAAATTAAGAACGAGACGGTTTTTTTCAATATAACTTTGTACAAAAGCTTTCCAAATCAACACATTTAATACCGTAAAATCCCCAGTACGTAAGGACATGAGTAATGTAAGCAACACTTACTAAAAGAGAAATCAGAGGGATAAAAAGAAGCTTTATTGAAAACGTAGCATGGAGCGCAATGCGACTGATGGCCGAAACATCCCTGTGATGGATGTCCAGCAAAAAACATCCGGTCTTTAATAGGGAATATGATCTCCCCTGACTGCTAGGCAGGTTTCACAGCGTCTGCCCATGCTGAGAATGAGGGTGTCAATGAGTTGTTGAGGCTTTGCTGCCCATTCGTCTTACAGCGGCAATCGAAGCTCCGGAATCGTTATTGGTGGTAAGGTACGAGCTGCCAAGCGTCTGCCTAGTAATCCCATACATGCTCGATGGGATTGAGATCTGGAGATCGTGCCGGCCAATCCATACGTTCAATATCCTCACTCTCTAAGAGCTGTTCGGCAATTACTGTGCGATGACATGGTACATTGTCGTCCATGAAAAGGAACTGCGGACCCATAGCGCCTCTAAAAAGACGCACATATGAAAGAAGAATCTCGTTACAATAACGGGTCCCGTTGACTGAACCTGCGTCGAAGATGTGAAGGTCTGTACGACTACCAAGTATGATGCCTCCCCAAACGAGAACACCGCCACCTCCATACCTGTCCCTTTCAATGATGTTCGAGGGATGATTGCGGCTTCCCCGGTCTCTCAAGATGAGTATGCGATGAGAATCGCTACTCAGACTGAATCTGCTCTCATCTGTAAAGAGTACTCGTTCCCATTCATTGTCTCTCCAATTCCGGTGTTCCCGGCACCACAGAAAACGCCTTCTCCGATGGGCAGGTGTTAGAGGTACACACCGTACAGGGCGTCGTGCAAACAGACCACCACCGTGCAGTCTTCTGGCCACGGTAAAACGCGATATCGGTCGTCCAGTCGCCTGTGTCGTGTGTCTAGCGATTTCTCCCGCGGTCTGCCGCCTTTTTTTTCTGGCCTGCGGTCATCTGCGGTCATCATACCGGTCATCTGCGGCGGTGGTTCTTCGTGGACGACCTCTACTAAAACCCCGGATAGCTGTTCCTGTAGTTTGAAATTGTCTCCAAAGTCGTGAAACGATGCTGTGAGCAATTCCGAACTCTGCAGCCACACTTGTCACACTGCGGGCTTCCTCCACCTTCCCAATGATTCGACCTCAGGTAAAAGCATCCAGATATCGTCTAACAGATTGATTATTCGCCATTTCTCGCTGAGGCAGCAACTCGGTGTGATTTTAACTGCTATACGGCGTGCAATCTCTTTGCCAGAAATACTGATCTTACACCGACAACATGCTTTATACTACTCAGACACTCCCCCATTACGTCTACCTGCATATCTGCGCATGTGCTACCGTACATCATCTTACTTTATCTCCTGATTGGTCTTTCTGTCTGCTCTGCCTCTTCATTCAGCTGATATGCTAATTTTTCGACTTCGTCCTTAATTTTTGCACACCAGTGTATAGCAGAAGAAAATTTATATCAGAAATAAATATAATGTAAAATGTCAGTGCATAGCCAAGAAATGGCATAACTTGCAAACGTATATCTTTCTTCAGAAGAATGTATACCATATACTTATTTGGCCGTTGAACAACAGGCAATAATCACAGTTTATTATTCTAAATAGCTTTTAGCAGTTTGATTCTCTTCCAATATTCACATATAATAAATACGCTTTTAACATTCTTTTGTTTTTAACTGTAGGATTCGAAATCTTAAAACTTTGCCTCGAATTTTTACTTACTACAATTTTATAACTAAGAAGCTTAAAACTAGCAATTTGTTCCTTAATACCTTATGAATTGAATAACTCCATCACTTGAATTAGTGCAGGTAAATCCATTTCACTGTTAGTTCAGTGAAAAAAAAACTAGCAATTTGTTCCTTAATACCTTATGAATTGAATAACTCCATCACTTGAATTAGTCAGGTAAATCCATTTCAGAGTTAATTCAGTGAAATATTAACCTGTTTTGCACTAAAAATGTCTTTCTTTTTCTCCTTGCAGATTTTAGAGGATTTTCTCATAAGTTTCAAATCTTTGAATCATAGTTTATGATGAAGTGATCAGTTATTTTTCAAAAATGCACATCGCATTAAATTATAACAATATTCGAATAAGACTACATGCAGTCTTATAAGTGAAGTCACAATCTTTAGGTCAGCACATATTTGGTTGTGTCAAAATTATCATATGCCTCTTATATTTTTGCAGCTAAGGTTGATGAAATAAAAGGATATTCATTTACATTAGAACGTTAGGTTTCTTCTTCTTTTGAAAGATGCGAATTAAAGACTTGAAGGTTTGAGTGCATGGCCAGCTTATATTTTTTCTTTCCTTCGTGATGCCATTGGAAGCACGCTCGACGCGTATTTGAGGGTGTCCGCCGATAACATCGCGGACGAAATCGTCGCGGAAAAAACAACACAAGGTGAAAACGTCATGCTGCAAAACATCGTGGGAGATATTATCGCAGATGTCCAGGTTTCGAGTCCCGGCGAGAGGCACAGCACATTTTCACGTCTCCTGCTTCAAAAAAACTAATAGCTCTACAAGCTTACCTGACCATCCAGACAAAATTAGTTTCACTCACATTTAGTATACAGTAATGTTTTTACTTCTCACATGTGCTATATTTCTCGCGTTTTGTATAGATAATTACAAATGATAGCTTGACATTTTACCTATGCCGATATGTTTTACTTCAATAACTGTCCTGTTTCTGCTTGAAATTCCATTTTAGAGGGAAAATGTTATTTTACAGAAATCAGAAGCCTTAAAGTATTTTTGAGACCACATTCATAGTAGTAGATTTTAATTTATACTGAATATTCATTTGTTTTAAAGGAATTATACCTCTTCAGATCAATATTACATTATTATAAAACTGGTTGAAATGGAACTAGTTAATAAAATGGTCTATTAGGAAATAGAGAACATGTTTTACCAGGAGATAATTTTATCCTCACATATATAGAATTTGTATGCATGAGTGCATCTTTGACCTAGATTTTCAGTCTGTATGTACATCTGTAATTTGGAATTCGAATGTCCGTACAAGATGGTGATAAAATATCTTTCTCGATATATGTTAACCTAGCGGCCTATCCTCTCAACCAATCGAAATGAAATTATAAATATTACTTTTGGAATGTATGCCCTCGAGATTATGGTGACTTAACACAATAGAGCTATCACATTTAAGGTTACAGTGAAAGCATTTTGAAAGTTTTGAAAGGAAACGCCAATGGTTTTACCTACGCAAATAGACTAGAACAGCGGTTCTCAACCTCTTGAACAACGCGTACTATCTAAACAAAAATTGAAAACCTTTAGTACCGCTATTACAAAGTACTACTACCATCACCACCACCACTCTTAAACAAAGCTCAGAACGCATAAATTTACGAGTGTTAGAAAAAAACTTATTCAGGATGTTGGGGTTTTGAAGTTAAAAATACTTTGCTTCTTTGCGTACCACCTATTTTTCTCTTGCGTACCACCTGTTGAGAACCCATAGACTAGCGCATTGAAAAACCATGAATGGAGTTCCAAAAGTACACATATGACCTAAATTGACCATTTCCAAAGAAAATCATTGTAAAAAGCCAATGGCAACACCGGGAGGAGGTGCACTGACGCACATTGCACATCCAGATGTTGCTACCTGGATATGAGCAACGGCTTGCCTACTTACGTAGCCTGGAGACGAGCAACACCGAATTAACCTGGAAACGCGCCGACTTAGCGAATATTTTCCTCATCTGATATGATGAAGAGAGCAGGCTGGCCATATTATGAACGGGTGAAGCATATTTCTTCTTAACTGAAAACGTAAATTTCAAGAACTACTTTCACTGGACTGACGAAAATCCACACGATGTGGCATCAGCGCCTTTACACGAAGCTTAAGTGACTGTGTGGAGCACATTTGTTCTCGGTCCGTACTTCTTCGAAGATGTCACTTCCATAGTTATGAAAAAGTGCTTGATCATAAATGCTTGATGTACAACAATGTTGCAGAATTACCTAATTACAGAACTGCAGCAGGGAAATGTCGTTAATGGTATTATATGGATGCAAGAGGTGCTCCTCCATAGCTGGCTACGTGTGTTCGGCAGTGTTTCAACAGCACTTTGGATATAGTGTTATCTCTTGTAAATTTTTAATTTCGTGGTCACCGAAATTCACCGGCACCAATCCGATGAATTTCTGGTTCTTTATAATCTGAAATATAAGGTGTATACATCAAATCCACCAGATCTGACAGAACTTAAAAATACCATGCAACGTGAAGTTATACAGATTCCTCCTGCAATGTTACATTCGTCATTGTTGTCAATAATATCCCACATGCAATGCATTATCATCTGAAAATGTGGGCAAGCTGAAAACTTGTAATTCTAACAAAGGATTATTCTCTCTCCTCTCTTATGTTGTCATTGTTCCTTTACAAATAGTTTACGCCTGCAGTTTTTGTCGTACGTATATCACTTCAACGCAGTTTATGGATTTTCAATTCACTGATCAATTTGCCCAGGAAAAAAACAGTGGGTGTTTCTATTCGAAAATTTCGAAATATTTTAGCTCTAACCGTAACAGGCTCAGCTCTCTCTTTTTTTAATCATCGCAATCTGTAGAGTGTACCTTCAAATAACAATACCTGAAATTTCATTCCGATTGATTGAACGGATAGCCCGCGAAGCTTTCATACGAAACGGTTTTTTTATAAACTCCCTGATTAACATCTTGATAGTTCGAATTATTATGTAAAACTGCTTATTACAAGAACATTTCAGTGGAATGTTTTTCTTTAGAGATTGGAATAATATTTCTCCAATTACCGTTGTAAAGTAAATATTTAAAATAGTTCGAAGTGAATTTTTTATACTTTTATAATCGCTATAATAATGGTCTTGGGAAAACAGATCTTCGTAAGCTATTAGAGCTTTTTTAAAACGTCAATATTATTTAATTAAATTCATTAATGGGCATTTTAGATATAATGCCACTACCTGCGTTATTCCGGAAGCATAATTACCTTTAATTTCCTCACAAATGCGCCAATTTATGTGGCGTAATTGAGGAATTTAATTATTGTTATGGAAGGTATATTAACTTAACGCGAGCAGTTTTCTGAAATAATTGTTGACATTTGTGCCAATCGTAGGAGTATCCGAGTTTAAGAGCGAAATTATACGTTCGTTTGTTATATATTTCTTGTCTTAGACTTTCATTTTAATGCAATTTTATTAAATAAATTAGTTCTTAAGAAAAATAACTGCGTCAGAAATTAATAGCGTGTGTGTGATTATGGCGAAGCCTCGAGGGCTATCTGCTTAAGGGAAGGGATGCCTTCGTGGAGGACGTTCTAAGGGAAACTGGCTCGCATACACGTTACACATGGGGAAAACCACGAAAACGCCCATGCAGCCAGCCCGTTCGCGGGATTCGAACCTCGGACTTAACTACCAGTGTTCAGGGACTTTACCGCTCGGCCGCTGGTGGGCCCCAGAAATTAATAGATTTTCAGACTAAAACCTGGACAATTCAGGGTAACGCTCTTCAGTTTACTTTTATTAGCATGTTCAGTAGTAAAAACATATTCACACTTACTGGTTTTAGAGTTTGGTAATTTCAGTGCATTGTTTTAAATGCTCTTACACGCGAGTCCGGTGTTCTCTTTTAATACGGTCTGTAACCGTGATAATTGAAATTGCTAATTTCACAGATTTTGAATTCGCAGTTCGATTAATTAATGTCGTCTTAGAAACTATATGCAGTTTGTGGAGGCTGACTGTTATCGTGGTATACCTCGTCAACCCTGCACATGATAATGAGTGTAGTTGTGAATACCGAACAAGACTGTTGTGTTTGCGTTGAATGACAAAGATCTGTCTATACCCAAGTCCCCTCAAGTAGGTGTCGATGAATAAAGATGTGTATGAGATCATTGAATTAGATACCCTGAGGATCTCTCAGTCAAACCTATGGTGGATTTTTGGCAAATATCACTCTTATGCTTTACCTCAATTAAATAATTAATCTTTTAAGAAATAGATTTAAATCTGTCATAATTTCTTTGTGCTTCAATTGGATATGAGGAAATAACGAACCTAGGGGGATAGGCTTTATTGGACTGCTTCCGATGGGACATTGGCTTATATTCGTATTGCCTATTAAAGAAAATTCCATCCATAGATTGGTTTATTTGATTAAGGTAAAACACATGAGGTCTAATCGTATCTGCCTAAGGATAGGGATGTCTTCATCTAGAACTTTGTAAGGGACACACGCTCGTATCCAAGTTAGGCACTGGGAAAACCTCGAAAACGCCTATGCAGCCAGCCTTGTTAATTTGAAATGAAACTCAGGTCGAACTACAGTGTTTAGTGCCTTAATGCGTCAGCAATTACCAGTGTTTAGTGGATGCTCGGCCGCTGCTAACCTCTCTCAGACAATAACCCCGTTTACAGGAAACTGAAAGCGGGCGAATTATTATTGCTTTTTCACACAGTCACTTGCAGGCACCGCGTGTCATTTGAATTAAATTCGTTGGCAAAATTAGTTTACCCTATAATTTATTCTTATTTTCTTGTAATCTTAAACATTAAAATTTTTAATTATGTTGATTCACCGTAAAGAAGGAGAATGACATGACACTAAAACTAACTTTAAAGATTTATTTTATTTTATTGTCTATGCTCTGAAACGATTGCGTTTATCAATTATGACATTTATAAAGCGCTTAAAAGCATAAATTCATAACTTGTATTGGGTTAATTTCGAAGTCCGAAAAGTCATTTCAGAAGGGACAATAGTCTGATGCATTACGTATGCTTTGCCATTAAAATGTATCGTCTTGGATAACATTTCCTTCTCTGTTTGAACAATAAAAGCCAGTCCTAGTTTAAACTAAGAAAACACATTAAACTGTGTCAACTGGTTGTTTCAGGTAATATAGTAATTTTATTCTTAGATTATATTCTTGGATGAGGGAATACATATGATTTATTGATCATTTCAGATTTTTTCATGTGCGTAACGTAAAACTGAGCCCATTTCCTTTAAAAATTATCCAAAGCATCTTTCTCTCTACAAAGGTACCTTTCAAATGATTTTACTTTATTTGCAAAGTACATTTTGGAGGGCATTTAGGTTCTTTTTAATTCTTTTCGATTTTGGGTATGATAAGCTTTTTTCTACTGATATTTTTATTTTATTATTGCGATTATTCATTCAGAATATGAAATAAATATTCCGAATAACGTTATTATGGAGTTATTGAATTCACCTTAAGCGTTAATTCAACTGTAAATTTCTTACGAAAAAACTTTTATGTCTCTTCTTTTACTTTAGATTTTTATCTTTGTTAAATTGTCCAATAAACTCTGAATGCATTTGGGTAATGGGTAAAGCAATAAATTCTTGCCTTCTGTGAATTACTACACATATAATTTCCTCTGAGGCGTGAATTAGTTTCAAGATACATGATTGCAAGAGATTCAGATCGTATACGTAACATGCCACTTCTCTTATTCGGTCTTAATGAATGAGATGTGAAAACATTGCTCTGAATTCAGGAACTCTTGCATTTGGTGTTATGTATGTGTTGTGACTTCGAACGGACAGAAATATATGTTTTCTTTAGGTTAACAGAGTCAAAGACTATTAAACCAATTTTTAAGGGGACAGTGGACGTTCAAATACTTTTTTTTTAATTATTGTCATAGAGATATCAAACTTTGATTGCATATATATTTTACTTTAGTTATATCAAATATCTTTGAAAAACATTTCTGGAACATTTGATTTTAATTGAAAAACATTCAAAAACATTTAATTTTTTTATCGTTTTAATTGAAAAACATTGAAAAACAATTTGTTTTTTTTATCGTTTTAATTTAAAATTTTTTTTTCAAAATTCTCCATGCGATTTAATTTTTTTCTGTTTCTTGTAATTTTTGCTTTATTTTTTATTGAAAATGCATTACAAACCCAACTTAGTATCAATTAGTGAATTGCATAAAATCTTAGTTTTTAATTAATATTTCTTTCACATATACCTAAATTTTGGACAAAGTTTCCCACTTTAATACACTTTAATTGGAATTTTGTCCTCTTAATGAACTTTTTTCAATTTCGAATCTCGACCTTCTTTTAAGGCTCACGGGTAGCGAAAATTCGAGAACTCGAATGTTCCATCCCCAATAAAATGTGTAATATTCCTATGTCAAATATATCCTAACATTTAAACAAAAGTACAAAATAAATCTATGGTATTCTTTGATTATATCGTTTATGATTTACCATTAAAGGTTTCGTTAGGTTTTTAAAATTGTTTTCAAAAATATGTATTTCTGAAGTCATGGAATTAGCGTTATTGGTACTTCATTATGTTCGAAAATTGCTTGGCTGAATCTAGATTATAAAAAGAGCGAGAAATTCTTTGCAACTTTTTGCATGATAGTAAACGATGAAATGCACTCGTCATACAAGAAAACCAAGGCAGACTACGTATCACGGGTTTATATTTAAGGATATAAAAATTTCCCAATATCGACACACGGGTTTTCTTGGAGCTTGCGATTCTGCTGGCAAAAATCAGAATAAAATATTTTAATGGTATATAATGCTATAGAATTTTATATATGGTATGAAATGAAAATCATTTAGAGTATAATGGTATAAAATTAACCAGAACAGTTATTTGAAATAATTTATATAAAGGTATAGAATTTTATGGTGAAGAATTGTATAAAGGTATAGAATTTAATATATGATATAAAATGAAAATCGTTTATAAAATGAAAATCATTTATAAAATGGTATAAAATGGAAATCATTTATAGAAATCTATAAAATGAAAATCGTTTGTAAAATGAACTAGAAGAGTTATTTGAAATAAGTTATAAAATGAAATAATTTTATATAATGGTGTAAAATGAAAATCATGTCAAGATGTCAAGTTTTAACACTAAAATAGCTTACATTTTCCTCTTTCTGTGATAAATGTACAAATCCTTTCATCAGATAATTTACAATTAACAACTTTTAAAAGCGCTACTGCTGCCGAGAGCTAAAATGCATAAATAAAATATTAGACATGTGTAATACGTTAATGGTAAATGTATGTAGAAATAGATACGTCATAATGTCAGACTTTATAATGACGGAAGAAGGGAAGATTGTCACAGTCAACTTGATCGCATGTAAAAACTTTTGTTTTTTAGTATAAAAATGAGAAAATTGTTTTCTAAAATTTCTGAAATGATTTAGTATAAGTATAAAGAAAAGCATTCAATAAAAGATCTGCTACATAAAGAATTTCCTTCATTCTTATACTTCGTAATAGTTTTTTAATAATTAGTACTAATTTAATTGCTATACAGGTATAGGAGACATATACACATTTTGTATATTTCAAGAACGGACTTAAATGAACGCATTAAAAACATTTCAGATCCCAATTAGCAGCTTTAAAGATCTTGAAGCTTTTAAAATGAAATGTAAAATTACAAAACTAAAAGAAAGCAATAATAGAAAATTTAAGAAAGAGGCGCTATACTTCTTAAGCAGAGGAAAATACCTTTAGAAATGCCTTGATATAAATTTCTGTTTTTTGAAATATAAGTTTTTATGCTGTTGTATTTTTACATCTATTTAAGACAGCCTAAATTATGCTTTGAATAAATTATTGCCTTAGTTCAGATCAGAGCACTAATAAGGTGATATACAGCAAAATTTTTAAGTATAAAACTGCAGTTCTCATTTTTAGGAATGTATTTTTATTTGCCTGAACGCTTTCAAACCTGCAATCAATAAATAAATTTACTGCATAATTACGAGAGTACAAACGTAATTTCGTTATTAATTAAATTGAATTTTCATTCTCTATAATCAGATTGTACCTTTTTCGACATAGCTAGGTATATGTTACACTTCTTACATATTTCGTGTTTTATTTCTGCAGTTTGGGCATATGGTCGGAACGGTTTTTAACAATTATTAATTGCATCTTGCTAAAATATGCAACTGGATGTCAGCCTTGCATAAACACGGCTCTTAAACCTAACGCATGATCAAAATCCTACACATCCGTTAAAATTTCTAATTTGTCGTCCACTTCAGGGAATTTTAAGACGGGAGCTTACATTAATGCTACTTTTCGTCTCCTAAAAGCCGTATTTATTTCGTCCACCAGGAGAAACATTTTTTTTTTTTTTTGTTTAATAGTGGCTCTGCTATATGAGCAAAATCTCTGATAAAAGCTCTAAGTAGTTGGCTTTCTTTATTGCTATGATTTTAGAATATTCTATCTCGATTGCCTTTTGAGATATGTTATAGCCTAAGTAACGAAGTTCTGTGGTCGCAAATTTTAGCCGCATTTATTTTTAACACTGCTTCTTTGATGCGAAAACTCTTCGTGTAAATACCAACTATGTTTATCAATTGCGTCGCTAGTAAATATTATATCACCTAAGTAAATGAAAGCAGATTTCCCGAAGACAGGTCTCAGAATAATATCCATACCTCCAAATGGGAGTTCACAGAGTTTGCCCTAAGCGGTAATAAGTCTCGTCCCTTCAACACCAAACACTCTGTACCATTTAAAGTTTTTTCAAAAATCAGTTCCTGCCAATAAATTATTTTGCGCCCGTGTATCCAATAATGCATCTATTGGAACATTGTTTAATAAAATTTGCAGCACTGGCAGGGACAAATTTTTTACACACACTGTGTTTAATTTAATCTCAGTGGGATTTGTTACATTCTGGAATGACTGCAACCTCTTTCGCGATCGGTATCGTCGGGTGAAAATGTTTTTGTTTTGTCAAAACGTATATTGCCATCAAACCGTGGGCTTTCTTCCACTATAGATATACGAAAATGTCTACTGCACCCCGATGTACAGTGCGCAGAAAAAAAAAAAAAAAAAAGGGGGGGGGAGGGACATTTTGATATCTCCCGTTCTACTGGGCCGATTGACGAAATTCAAATTGCGTTCTTCATGTCTCGAAAGCGCGACTTAGAATATATATTACATTTATATATAGCTCTATTCTAACATAGTTACTTTGACACAAAATTTGACTTTTTCTGAAATAACATATCAGTATTTTTCCACATTTCGATTCTACGGCTCAAATTATGCCTAAAAATGTAATTTTGTAAAATTTGGTGCGAAATTTACGGAGAGATTCACAAATTTACCTTGGCACTTTTTTTTCAGTTTGCGCCAAAAATAGCTCACTTGGCGAACTTCTTAATATATGGCAACCTATATTCCTTTTCCATGAGCGGGGGGAAAAATCAAACATTCTTTCTTTCAAACAATGTTCTTTATATTATATTTTTATGCTATTATTTTATTTTTTTTTCTTTTTCGAATTTCATTTTAGTTGTTTAAGTTGCATGGTATCTTTCGAATAACTCTTTTAAAAATTTCTCTTTACCCATTCGAACTGCGTAGTTTAAATAAAAGGTGCATCGCTTATTTTTTTTTCAAATAGAATTCTTTATAATTTATGTTTTTCCACAGTTATTATTTTAGTTAATATTTAAACTTTTAGACTTTTTTTATTGTTTGTGTTGCATTATCTCTTCAAATTTCCTATTTTTTCATTCGAACTCAGCATTTTAAATATATTTATTAATATACATTTTCCAGGATTTTATTTATTTAAATTGCTTTTCTTTCGGAAGAATACTTTGTGCCCCAGACTACGATGCATCTGAAAACTGAATATATTAAAAGAGAAAATACAGTAAGGCACACTTAACACGCCTTTCAATGTTCCGTTCAGTAAAGATATATAAATGAGAAAGCTGTGTAACCGACATTTTAACTCAGGATGGTGATGATGTATTTAATCATGGCAAAGCACATCTGCCTGGGCTATCTGCCTAAGGGGAAGGTTGCCTTCGTGGAGGACTTTCTAAGGGTAACTGGCTCGTATACACGCTACACATGGGGAAAGCCACGGAAACGCCCATGCAGCCAGCCCGTTCGCGGGATTCGAACCTCGAACCGAACTACCTGTGTTCAGCGACTTTACCGCTCGGCCGCTGGTGAGCCCTTTTAACTTAAAATGACTTGCATATATTGCTTTAAATAGCTTTACTATTGTGCTCATTTCGTTACACAATTTTATCATCCTACATTTAGTTTCTTAAAATGTTATTAGTATTTTAGTCAAATATTTTATTTTTGAAATCGCAAGAATAAAATATCATGAGATTAAAATTTTTAAATTTAAAAAATAATAAATTTTATGCAAAAATTAATTATTTTTCTTCTTAATGGCTTACTCTTTTTCTTAAGGCATTCTGCAAGTATATTAAAAAGCATCCAAGTTTTCGAAACATCTTGGTATTTTTGGCATTCATTTTAAATAAATTTATCGCCTTCCATTCCATTCAAGCCAGCAACGGCCGAGCAGTAAAATCGCTGAACACTGGTAGTTCGCTCTGGGGTTCAAAAATGGGCTGTTTGCATGGGCATTTTCGTGGTTTTTCTCAGTGTTACGTGTATGCCAGCTGGTTTCCCTTAGAAAGTTCTTTACGAAGGCGTTTTAGGGCAGATAGCCCTGCTTTGCCGTAACTTAATAATCCAATTCAATCCATTTCATCAGTACTTGGACTGAGCCTTTATCAGTCTTTAGAGGCTAAGCATTTTAAGGCATTAGATGAAAGAAAAGACTGGTTTCAACAAGAGGGAAAACGTCTTTAGGTGACATCCACATACATCACTGGATAAATTCATTAATATTTAAATAATTTGACTAAGAAATCATGGGATTCTCTGTTTATGATGATATGATATTCTATAACGTAATTTAAATTTATACAACTGTTTAGTCGAAAACCAGTCGCTTTTCACTTTAATCTGCAATGATATTGTTTTTGTCTTTTCCGTTAGCACAAGCTCAATTGAATGTATTTTGCTGGTGTACACTCAAAGTGTTTTCTCTTTAAATACCCAAATTCCATGAAGTATTCTGAAAGTATTTATTCAGAAGTCAAACAACAAAAATCAGCGTTAATTTACAAAATTTTCACAGGACTAGTTTCGATGGTTTTACCGAACCATCATCTTCAGCTGCAAAACCGCAAATGAACAAGATAGGAAATAATGTTTAGATAAGATAAGAAAGCCTGGACAAGAATAAGCAAGTGGCGCCATCTGTTGGCGAAACCAGAACTAAAACATAATTTCTCTAAAAGCCGAAGGCAAATTTGGATTGGAATTAGGATCGTTAACTAGAACAGAAAGATTTTTATGAATGTGAAATGCCTCTAGAAAATCCAGTTCTCCAATGGAAGATGTTTTTTGAATAATTTTGGCAGCAGAAAAATTGAAAGTGTGATTTTCGGACGAACAATGTTGAGCAACAGAAGACTTCTGTGTTTCCTTTTTTCTAACATATGCCTCATGTTCTTTGACGCGAAATTTTAAGGCTCTCTTAGTTTGGCCAATATAAATTAAACCGCACTGGCAAGGAATCCTATAAATACCCCAGTAATTCATATCCGGAATGGGGTCCTTGAGTATAGAAGTTGGAATTTTATTGATGGGAGAGTAAACAACCCGAAAGCTAAATTTCTGCAAAATATGTGCAACTTTATAGCTAATTGATGGAAAGAAGGGAATGACAACAGAATTTTTATAATCTCCTAAAATAAGAGTGTGGCTTTTAGTGTGTTGAGATGAGAATTTTTTAACTGCTTGATTAATAATGTTGGGTGAAAAGCCCCTGTCAATAGCTATTGCTTTTAAATAATTTAGTTCTTCATCAAGGGCTAGTTTGGAGGAGCAAACTTGAAGAGCACGGAAAACATAGGAATAAAATGAAGCTAACTTTTGTTTAGTCGGATGACATGATTTAAAGTGTGGTGGAAGGCAAACCGATGAAGGTTTACGGTAAACTGTAGTACTGAAGTTGGATGTGTTACGTGTGACCAGAATGTCGAGAAACGGAAGAGAATTGCAAGTCTCAAGTTCAAAAGTGAACTGAATAGCAGGATCAATAGAATTCATTGTTGAAAGAACTCTATTTAAATCATCTTTATTACCTTCAAACAGGGTAAAAGTATCGTCTACGTTGCGGAACCATGCCGGGAAGTTTAAAGTTTCAAATAATTTTGATTCATAATAATGCATGTAGATATCAGCCAGGATGGGACTGAGGGGGCTTCCCATGGCTAATCCCTCAGTTTGCTTGTAATATTTATTTTGGAAAACAAAATGTGTTTGTTTCAAACAGAGTTGAGTGAGAGAAATTAGCTCATCAATTTCGATGCAAGAGAAATGAAATTCGCGAAGTCTGGTTTCTAGACATCTTAATGCACCCTCCACTGGGACATTGGTGAATAATGATTTTACATCAAAAGAAACCATGAGTAAATTACGAGGAGAAATGGTTTTAACCTTTTTTAAAAACTCTATTGAATATTTTATGGTGTAAATGTTATTGTCTAATAGAGTGGAAAATCTAGAAACTAAATATTTAGCTAATGGATACGAGGCAGTACCTAAATTTGATTAATCAAATTGAGTTATTAGCGGCGTCATCCGAATCGCAGTGTCTGTTCTGCGGGAACACAAATCATAAATCTGCGGATTGCGAAATTTTAAGTGTAGAAAAGAAAAAGGAGATCTTAAAAAGTGAATCGCGGTGTTTTTTATGTTTGGGTCGGTTTCACCGGATCCAAAATTGTAAACAAAAAATAAACTCTGCCTTCTGCTTTAATAAACACTCGAAAGCCATTTGTTATTCATTCCATCAGAAAAAAGATAATGAAAAACCTGAAAAGAAAACGTCGGATTCGAGCGTTATTTCCGCTGTTTCGTCATATAATTCCGATGTAAATAGATCTAATAAAATATTATTACAAACGGCTTCTGCATTGATCCGAAATAATGATAAATCTGAAAATGTCAGAATTCTTTTTGATAATGGCTCAATGAGATCTTTCATAACTAAAGATGTATCTACTAAAATGGAACTTCCGATTGTTAGAAAAGAATCACTTTCTGTTTATTCCTTTGGTGATAAAAGTGCGTTAGAAAAAACCTTTAATGTTGTTAGAGCAAAACTAGAAAATGTAAACGATCCTAATCTTAATATATATATTGAGCTTCTTGAAACCGAAAATATATCCAATACTGTTATCTCTCCTCCAGATTTTAACTTTGCTAAGAAAAATAAAATTTTACAAAATCTACAATTAGCAGATTGTTGTAGAAAAAGTGACAAAATTGATATTCTCATAGGGGTAGATTTCTACTATTCTATAATTACTGGTAAAATTAAAAGAATTTCAAGAAATGTAGTAGCCACAGAATCTTTATTTGGGTGGTGTTTGCAGGGTAAAGTAAATAATGATCATAGTGAATTATTAACTATGAAAGTAATTGTAAATGAAAACTTGATATCAGATCAGTTACAACAGTTTTGGAAGCTAGAAAACTTGGCTTTGGAAAGTGATACTCAAAACGACAAAACTGTTGATTTAGAAATTATGAAATCTTTCGAATCTGATATCAGGTATAAGAACAGCAGATACCAAGTAAAATTACCTTGGAAACCGAATTCAAAACATTTAATGGAAGATAATAGGGATATAGCACTTGAAAGATTTAAGAAATTGAGTAACAAATTTAAAATTGATAACTCTTTGTTTGTTCAATACACAGAGGTTTTAAAGGATTACGAGTTAAAACATATTATTGAACCAGTTCAAGAAGACAATCAAAATGATAAGACCCTATTTTATTTACCTCATAGAGCAGTCATCAGAAATGATAGAGCAACAAGCAAACTAAGAATAGTTTATGATGCTTCAGCCCATAAACCAAAAACACTCTCTCTAAATGACTGTTTATATACTGGTCCGAACCTATATCCTGATATTTTTGATTTATTGATAAAATTTAGACAAAATTCGATAGCCTTTACAGCGGACATTACACAAGCATTCTTACAGATAGAGTTAAATGAAGAAGACAGGGACGTTACACGACTCTTTTGGAAAGATGATCCTAATGATAACAATGAGAGTTTGAAAACCTTTAGATTTACAAGAGTTTTGTTTGGAGTAAAATCTAGTCCCTTTCTCCTAGTTGCTACTATTAAGCATCACCTTAAAAAATATTCAGAAATATATCCTGAAACAGTAGAACTCTTAAAGAACTGCCTGTATGTTGATGACATTATTGATGGTCAACAAAATTTAGAACAAGCCCTGAAAACAAGTTTAGAAATTGTGAACATTTTTAATGAAGCTAGCATGTCACTACATAAGTGGCATACTAATTCCAAAGAACTCAAAGATATTTGGCATCGCAAAGAATTTTCGATGCAAGAATCTCCTGAAGTTGTCCCGATCAAAGTGTTAGGAATTAACTGCGATACGGATAATGATAATTTTTATTTTGACACTCAGCACTTGACAAATTTTATTTCCTCGTCAATCAACTCAAAACGTTTTCTATTGCAAACCGCAGGCCGTATTTTTGACCCTTTTGGATTTTACGGCCCTTTCACTATAAGAATAAAGTGTCTGATTCAGGAAATCTGGTCTGCCAAAATTGATTGGGACGATGAACTGCCACCTGATCTTAGTTATAAATGGAAAGCCTGGTACGAGGAAATTGAAGAACTGAACCACCTCAGAATTCCCCGCTACTATTTAGAAGGAATATTAGATGCAGATGTGAAACAAATAGAACTCCATAGCTTTTCTGATGCTAGTTTGAAAGCTTATGGATGCGTGGTATATCTGAGAATAGTTTTGAACAATGAAACTTTTCAAACAGTTTTTGTTGCTTCCAAGAGTAGAGTTGCACCTCTGAAATCCCTTACACTTCCTAGATTGGAGCATTTGGGTGCGCTTTTATCCGCTAGATTGAGTGATAAAATAGCAAAATCTTTAAAATACGAAGTAATCCCCTTCCACTGGACTGATTCTCAAATAACGTATTTTTGGATTCAGGGATCTCCCGAAAGATTTAAATCTTTCATCAAAAACAGAGTTTATGAAATTCAGAAACTAACTGAAAGCAATAATTGGCATTATTGCCGTGGGAAAGATAACCCCTCCGACATCATATCACGAGGAACTACTGTTGCTAATTTAAGAAATTGTTCACTTTGGTGGTTTGGACCAGAATGGTTGCAAAACAAACGTATAGACTGGCCAGTTCAACCGAAGTTTGACGTGGTAAGATATCTGTTTATGACGTTGTTGTGAAAAGAGATGATCAACTATTGGATATAACAAAATTCAGTAATGTGCTGAAATATCTCAGAATTATGGCATGGGTTAGACGTTTCGTTGCTAAGGCAAGAAAACTGCCTGCTAATAGTGGAACATTAAGTGCTTCTGAAATTCAGGACACTGAAATTTTTTGTGTTCGTAAAGCCCAGATGGATTTCTTCACACCTGAAATTAAGGCTCTTCAATCTAACAAGTCAATTTCTCTAAGCTCTGATATATTCAGCTTGGCACCGTTTCTTGATGAAAATAAAATTCTTCGAATTAAGGGAAGATTAGAAGAAACCGAATATACAGTTGACGAGAAGCATCCAGTTCTTCTTCCTAAAGATTCCAAATTTACTGAATTAATTGTAAAAAGGGAACATAATAACGTTCTGCATGCGGGAGTTGCAGCAACTTTAGCCAAACTAAGACAGAAATTTTGGATTCCCAAAGGCCGTCAGTTGGTAACGAAAGTCTTAGGGAACTGTTTAATTTGTCGGAAATACGCAGTAAAACCAGCGAAACAAATGACAGCTCAGTTACCTAAAGATCGAATTCTTGAAACTCCACCTTTCTATGTTACAGACGTGGATTTCACAGGTCCAGTTTACATCAGGTCTGGAAACGACATTCAGAAATCATACATCGTATTGTTTACGTGCGCTGTTATACGAGCGTTACATCTAGAACTCATTTCCAATATGTCTGCAAACAAATTCATTTTGGCTCTCAGACGTTTCATTTCGAGAAGAGGAAACTGTCGCACCTTTTATTCAGATAACGCGAAAACTTTCAAATATGCTGCCAAAGATTTACAGTATTTTTACAGCATAATTAAAGGTACAGACTTTCAAAATTTTCTAGCAAATGAAGGCTTGACTTGGAAATTTATCGTCGAGCTTGCTCCATGGTGGGGAGCTTTTTATGAACGCCTTATGAAAACCATAAAGGAACCATTGAAAAAGATATTAGGCAGAGCTCAATTGAATTTTGAAGAATTTATGACTGTGTTGACAGAGGTCGAAAATATTGTGAATAGACGTCCTTTGACCTACGTTTACAACGATTTACATGAACCTGAACCGCTTGCACCAGCTGATTTTCTATTGATCGGACATAAGGATGAATATCCATACAACTTTGCTGAGATCCTGAATAACTCTCCAACAAGAAAGAGTCTAATAAAACGAAAAGAATATCAGACAACACTTATAAAACAGTTCTGGAAAAAATGGAAAAATCAGTATCTTCTTGAGTTAAGAAATGCTCACTTCTTCGGTACACCAGAAGCCAAGAAAAATCTTAAAATTGGTGATATAGTTTTACTTGAAGGAACAACTAAATCTAAGTTCCTCTGGGATTTAGGTCGAGTAATTCAAGTCTTCAAAGGACGTGATGGTCTTGTACGATCATGTGTGGTAAAAACTAAAAAAGGGGACCTTAAGAGACCTGTACAATTGATATACCCCCTTGAACTATCAGACTGAAAATGAACTAATTTTGTAACCTTTTAATTTTACTTCTTATATTTCATGTTCACTAACATTAATTTTATATAGTTAGTTTAGTTATTACTAATAATTTACTGTTTGTAATTTGAATTAATATTTACGTATTGAGTAACATTTGAGTTGATGCAGTTAACTATATTTGTTTATTTTATAGAATTTTCTTTTGCAGTTTATATTTACATCAGTTGAATGTATTTGATATGTAAGTTGCTTTCTTATATTTTATTATTTGTATGCTGAAATAGTGATAATTTTTGCAGAAATTATCAGGTGGGGAGTGTGGAAAAATTCCCCAAATGATTTATGTATCGCCGTTAGAGGGCGCTTCGCTTCTGAAAAGGAATGTTAGTTTTTAGTTTGCGACGTAGTTAGTTAGCAGTGAACCTTCGATGCAACGAAAGTTGCTTTGTAAATAAAATGATTATTTTTGTAGATTGTTGAAGTATTTCACTTCATTTAGAATTAGAATCACCTTTCGCATTACACCTTGGTATTTATGACAACCAAATTTCTCTTCAAATTTTTGCTTACTTTTCTCCCTAATTTTCTTCTTTCCTTCTACATTTATTTTCAGTGCTCACCACAAGAAAATTAAGATTTTTAGATTGTTACACTTCCATAAATTTTGGATTCTTGTCATTTTTTTAAAATATCAATTACATCAACTGTGCTTCAGTTGAACACAACTTTTCATTTTCTAGTCATTTTAACTATAAATAAAGTTTAAAGCAAAGTCCAAAGGATAAATATTTTAATTAAGAGATTTTTTTAGTAAATGATAAAGAAATAAAACAGTCCAGCAATGTTTATTCTGTACCACTGAGTAACACGATTATTATATCGGCTACAAACAATCTAAATCATATTTAAGATTATGTTTTTATACAATCTATAACACAAGAGAAAATTAGCTACTTAAAACATTCTTTCGAAGAGGATTAATGTAAAAATTTATCCTTATATATATAATTTTTAAAGCTGGGACATGACCCAAACTATCAGCGTCCTGTTTGCTTAAAAACATTGTGAAAATAAACATAAAACGAACTTTCTCAGTTTTAGACAATTCAGTTTAAATGCAGTCCAAGTAAAGTAGCAGACGATAACACGGCGAAGGTAAAAATTTACTCTTACAAATACTTTAAAAAGTTAAAATTTGAATAATATCATCTATAATTTAAAAAATAATAGCTTTTCATATAGTATTAATAAATACTTATTACGCATCATTGAGGGAAATAATTTCATAATTAATTCTCCCTAAAAATTTATTTGAAATCCAAGTTTAAAAATAGTTGTG
Organism: Stegodyphus dumicola; assembly: GCF_044657685.1. Classification (NCBI taxonomy): domain Eukaryota; kingdom Metazoa; phylum Arthropoda; class Arachnida; order Araneae; family Eresidae; genus Stegodyphus; species Stegodyphus dumicola. Next base: position 162,113,124 of record NC_140781.1, on the reverse strand, counting down.
GCAAGTCAGTGTCACAAAACTCATAAACCACATTTGGCGTTATTATCGCTCAAAAAAAAAAAAAAAAAAAAAAAAAGATGCCAAATTTCAAAAGGCGAAAATATGTAAATTCGTGTATATCTTAGAAAATTTTGAATAAAAAACACTTAAGTTTTTGCAGGTATGCTTAGAAATACGTCTACTTTAAGATGATGGTAAAAATGTTATAGGTTATGATTTAAAAATTTTTTCGAAAATTTTATAAAAATTATTTAAAAATATAAATTTTAAAAATAAAACACAAAAATGGCTGAATTTTATTGAGAATGAATCTAAATTTCGTAATATGAAAGGAAAAATAAAAAAAATATGTATATTAATAAATATATGCCAAATTCAATTCACATTGAGGAGCTAAAATTTTGAGAGCTAATTTTTTAAAAACTACTCCTACGATTTTTACAAAACTTGCAGTCTGGCATAATGTCAGTCGTAGAATCAAAATATATAAAAAACATTGGTACGTTATTTCAGAAAGAGTCCGATTTTGTGTCAAAATACCTATGCTAGAATAGTGCTATATATAAATCTAATATATATCCTAAGTCGCGCTTTCGAGACATGAAAAACGCAATTTGAATTTTGTCAATCGGCCCGGTAGAACGGAAGATATAGAACTGTCCCATTTTTTTTTTTCGCACTGCACATGTAGTACTCAGTGATAAAAGCTTTCATTCAAACTTAACCGTGAGTTCAAATACCTGTTCTAATGTACTTGGATTTCGTAATTCAACAAAATCCTGAATTTGGTACTCCGAAACTGAGGCAGGATTATTTAAATAACCTCTGTATTGGGTTTTTTCCAATAATAGGTTTACGACTACTATTTTCCTTAATCTGAACCTGTCAACTCTTCGACATTAGTGTTGTATCTTCCAAGCTGTTCCCCTCCTAATTTCGCAGTATATTTTACCGCAGGGAGGTTTTTAAATACATCATACTTTTAATTCTCACTCGTTGGTTTACAAAACACAAATTTAGGGATCTATTTGTACCAGTTCGATGCCTATCCTCTAAGTTCCGCTGTTGTTATCGTGATACTCTGTACTTCTGCAACTCCATAAAGCAGAAACTGAGACTCTTATTGCTCCAAAAAAGTCATTACTAAACTTCTTCCCGTTGTGGATTTCATTAACACTCGCATCGTATCTTCAGCGGGTCCCCAAACCTTCAGAGTTCCTGGTGCCGGTAGAGTCTGGAATCTTAGAAGGCAGTCAGACTAAATGTTGCCTTATCCATTAGATGATCCGTAATTTATTCGGTTGCCCTTACAGGGTTTTCTTTGATCTGGTAAAAGCTAATTAGTTACAAAACCCTAACATACGTGAACCGAATTATCCATGTGTCTGAAAATGAAATGTATGAAAGGTATGCATCAATAGTGTCTACGCATGTGAATCCAGAGTTTCGAGCACTCAGAATGTCACTAAAACAATAGAGCTGAGAATTGTAAGATATATAAAACCAAGGATTTTTAACTTTTAACGATGAGATTTAGTTTAACACCTTAATTGCCGCGTGATTGTGGATCATGATAGGTCTTTTGGGGTCTCTTGATTCACCGGTGGGTCACAGCAGCGTTCGCGTTTATGGCCACATGCATGACTGGTGAGTCACCTTTTCTGCAATTTTACATGGGAATATAAATCTGTGTGGCCTCCAAATCACGCTGCTCAAATTTATCCCACATTAAAACATGTATAGTTTATTAAACTTATTTCTTTATTACTCGTAAAAATCCAGAAAATTCTAAAATTTTAGAAATAGCATTCATTTTGTTTTCTTACAATTTGATCTTTAAAATATATGCATAATATGCTGCAAATTTTTGAAAAACATAAAGTATTACTCAAAAGTAATTAAAATTTATATAAAATACTATGTTGCGTTCTATGCATAATAACGTGCAGTTAATTGTTTTCAAATTTATGCTATAAATTAAAAGCATATTTAGGTCATGCAGTTGCATATGCTATAAATTAAAAACATACCGCTCATGCTGCTTAACCTTATGCGTGTCGGCAGTCAGTGTGTTAAAAAGGAAGACTTATGGACAATGGAAAACGAAGAAATAACGAAACATAATTGTATCTTATTTAGCTGTTATTGAAAGCATGTCGAAATTAAAATTGTTCACCAATTTTCGTTTTTACCTAGCCAACGTTGGGGTTGCTGTAGTAACAGTCCAAATGAGTTAACCAAAATGCTTATAATTCAATTCACTTCTTTAAACTGTCTTTTAATTACTTCACATAAAAAAGAATTCTGTTTTTCGTTTTATTCAAGAGGTTAGGTTATTTAATTACGGCAAAGCCTCGAGAGCTATCTGCCTAAGAGGAGGGATGCCTTCGTGGAGGACTTTCTAAGGGAAACTGGCTCGTATACACGTTACACATGGGGGAAAACCACGAAAACACCCATGCAGTCAGCCCGTTCTCGGGATTCGAACCTTGGACCGAACTACCAGTGTTCAGCGACTTTACCGCTCGGCCGCTGGTGGGCTTTTATTCAAGACAGCTTTGCTTATTGTGAATAACGATGGCACAAACGTAATTTCTGGATGGAACTGCAGACACCCATTTGGCGGGTTTTAAAAACTAGAGCGAAAACTGTATTGTTGTTTAGAATAAGCTACATCTGTCATCGTACCTAATTACCTGATAAAGTGGATATCGACCGTCAACCCGACAGGTCTTTTGAGATTGCTCCGCCATTTCAAAAATTATATTCAAATAAATGGACTCTAAAACTGTTTCATATTTTCTTGATAACGTGAAATATTACTTTGTATAGATGATCGAGTAAGTGAAAACGAGAAAAGTACATGCTTGGTTAATGAGTTATCCTACATTTGTTTATATTGCCTAGTGCCATTTTGAGCCTTCTCTTCTTTTGTTAAATTCTATAAAAAATAATTCATGTTTAACCTTCCAGCACGCGCGTATGTGCAAAATTTACGACAAATTCAGTTTTGCATTGCATTTCCATCTCACTAACATAATAACTTTTACTTATATTTGAATGCGATATCATTTGTATTTTGCAGTAATAAGATTAATACAAGTATTTTATTTCTTAACAAATTTATTATCAATATTCACTCATTTCTGTCGTTTTTCGTGCCCAAAACGGTAAAATAACGGATACCGTAAAAAATACGACGCGCGCGTGCTCATGTAAAATTGCCGAGCGCGCGTGCTGGAAGTATAATATTGTGAGCTCGTGTAATTGAAGTCAAGAATATAATTAGTAAACAGTTAAACTATATTTACTATTAAATAGTAAAAACGTAGGTGCTGATTTGGGATATAACTAAATATTTGACACGAAATTAATAATTACAGATTTGACACGAAGTTCGAGTTTAAATTTTCGCCATAGAATTTGTCTCCTGTAGATCTCAAATTTTGTTTTTATTTTTAAGCATATCAGAAATTCATTATAAAATGTATTGCTATTTTATAAAGCAATACTAGTTTCAATAACATATTTGCGCTAGTTTCTTAATTTTTAGAAAGTCCCTGATTTTATATATTTGCTTACCTTAGCAAGCGTCTATTCTACAAAATAATTCAGCATTGGTATTCCATTCCGTCAAAGAAAAAATAAAATGCTTCCTCATCCGTATCAGACAATCGAAAACTTTAAGCGAAAGCGTTGATTTCGAAGCCAGATATTCTACAAACCAAACCAAACTCCCAATGCAACGTAATAAAACGCAGAGGACAAGGAGCTTTAAGGGAAAAGGATAGTATGGCTTGACGCTACTTTCTCAGAGTCTGTCCCTCAATGCGCCTCTCTACGAATGTCTCTGGTACCCTCTTGAAAGCCTGGTGAATCGCTAAAACCAAGAGTGATGACCCTTGGCCTTAATGAACAGAATGAAAGGAAGCTTCCTAACTTTCTAAAGAGCAATTCCACATTTGTTTTTCTATTTCTGCTCTTCGCATTACGGCGAAATGCTAATAAAATATCTAGGGAAAAAAAATTAAATTCTTCTAGACTTCGCATATGGGCTTTGCATACGATCACTGATAAATTATAATTAAAATAAACTTATTATGCTCTTTTAATCGTTTGCTTAATAATGCAAAAGACTAAATGTTCTATTATCTTCTTTATTTTTTTTAATTTGCTACTGTGTCTGATGCGAGTTCAGTTGAAACAAGAAGTTTAATGCTTTAATTGGCTTACATTTCATGTAAACTGGATTGAATACATTTCTGTTAACACGCCGTGGTAAAAATTCTGTGATTAGAGAAATCAATAAACGTATCAGAGTAATCAGATTTTCCGATTAGATTAATCAGTAGATCATGTCCTGAAGTAAATTTTTCAACTATATTTATTTTATATTATTAGTATTATAATCAAAGACATGATTTTTTTATACATTTGTAACCGTCTCTTAATTCTCTTTGTCAGACGCTTAAAGAAATCTTGTTTAAATCTAAATTTTAGGAAAAGATATTTTATTTAAATTTATTTGAATATTTAAGATTCGAGACTTACGTCTCCACCCTAAATGCACTCATTATTATTCAAAACCGTGTGTGATGTAAGTATTTGTTGCATTTTTCAAATTACAAAGCAGCATTTTGCGGAATAAATGATGTGAAAAATTGCGTATGAAATATCGAAGCTGTATATTTCTAGTGAAGTGTAAAAACTATAATTTTATTTGTCTCTCTTTAAAGAAAGTGATAAAATTTTCATGATCACATAAATTTGGCTTAGACGTTTAAAATAGCTGCTATGTCATAAATACGTAAGAAAATTGCCTCATCAAGTGATGCATGTTTTGACATGATATGGGACATAAAATGTTTCTTTGATAATGTTATTACCAACATTTCCTTCAACATTTTTGGTTTACTGCTGCAAATTTGTTTTCTTAAATGGCTGTTATGGCAAAGGTCTGAATCTATGTCTAAAGACCTTTAGAGAAAAATTAAAATAATTTTTCTTTTCCTGTGGAGACATAATCTATGACTGAAAATTTCTTTGTCAAGAATTTTCGATTTTGCTGTATTTGCATACTGTAAACCAAATGATAATAAAAAATTTCTCGAGCTTTTCACTTGAAAGGTATGAGCAGAAATATTTCAAACGCTGTAGAACAAAAATATACTAACAGCGAACTTTCTATTGCTTAACATTAAACCTATTATAAAATATTTCAATGGTTATATTATTTAAACTTAGCAATAAACGTAAATAATTTGGCAGAAATTTCGTTAATTTTTTAATATACTGCTAGTAGAAATAATAATATTCGTTTAAATTTTAGTTTTATACTGCAGTATTAAGATTTGGGAAGTCCAACGTCATCATTTATCCCATTACCTTGGATAGTTTAATAAGATTTTAAACCCCGGTATTTACAAGTATATATTTCCATTTTCACTCATTCAAAACTATAAATTTATTCATTTTTATTAACTTGCTGCTCCTAAGATTTTTAATTCTACGTATTCAACTGAAATAATTTTCGAACAAGATTTCTATGTTAGCTCTTTCGCTTCCTTGTTAAGAAGTTCAAAAAGCGTGTAATTCTCAAGCGTATCATAAGCTGGCATTCAATCCAATTGCAATCAAGAGATATTTGGTCTCATATGAGATTCGTTTGTATGTTTGAGAATCATTAATTCTCTTTTTCCCTTGGCGCCAAATATTTATAAACTTGGGCGGTTCGCATAAAATAAATGATTATTATAGGAGCGTAAGAAATAAATATTGAATACATTCAGTAGGGAAAACTAAAATGAATCCTTTTATAGACCAGGAGCCATCGATCATTGCTCCAACAATGATACGCTTTCCTACATCAACTTTATTTAATTCTTTACAGATGAAATAGAGCGACAAAAGCTGGAGGAAGACAAAAATTACAATAATAAACGATATATAGTAAACACAATAACAAAACATGCGTTCTTTCAAGAAATTTGGGAACTAAATACAAATGCAATCGAGTCTTTCTTAGATCTCCAGTTACTGCAGGCTTTTCGAAACTGAGTAGACTTGAAAGTAAGTACAGCAAATTATTCGTCAGTTTTTCTGCTTTATATTGATTGACATTCCGTAATCAAACTAAGCAATTTTTTTGTGAAAACGGACTTCACTTGAAAGTTGCATACAAACATTATTTCTCGAAGTCTTTTCCACAGTTGTACTGCCAATTGTTACCGAATTTATTCTGTAAATTTGTGATTTCTGTCTGAACTCCTTTGAAAGCACTGGAGCTTTACTCTTTTCTGAAATAATAAATCATTACGGAAGGCTATGAATTCATTTTGATACTTGGTAACAGAACAATGTTTATATATTCTACAGATTGACCAGAAATATCTTAATATGTAAAAATATTTCTTGTAATGTCACATAACTATTTAGACAGATAATAAGAGAGTTTGCGCTGAAATTTTAGATTAACTTTGTTGTGTAAAATTTTATTCATCTTTTATAAAAGGCGTCTAGTGCAAGGTCTCATTTTGAGACCAGGTCTAATTTGAAATTGAAACCTGGTTTTATTGAAATTTTCCTTATGCATATGTTTTTATATCAGTGTTTCTTATGCGGTTAGAATCAGAATACCTTATTATTAAAACGATTTTGAATTAACATGCATGTTATGCTATGTCCTGTTATTTCCTGCACGAGATAATTTAGAAGCAGAATTAATGTGAAGTTATATATTATTTCATACATGGAACAAATATATTGTTGTAACTGATTTGGTTTTGGCTTAGTTGATTATGGCGAGGCACAGTAAAGCTATCAGGCTAAGGATGTGGATGCCTTCATTGAGCAATTTCTAGGGGAAACTGGCTCGTATATATGGTAAACATGAGAAAAATCCACGAAAACGCCCACGCAGTCGGCCCGTTCTCCTGAAATCGAACCCAGGTCGGAACACCAGTGTTCAGCGATTGTGCTGCTCCGTCACTGGTGGGTGTAATTATTATAAGTGATTAGAAATAATGAGGTCTTAAAATTTCCCTTTCTAATTGTGTATATTCATGAGTAGCCAACAGAAATACAAGTTTTCTTCAATTACATTAATGACAGTTTGTATAGGCTTAATGTTTTATGCAACTGAAATAAAAACCTTTTCGTTTATTATGCAGGTATAATGATGTTATACGCTTAGCAATTTATGCTACTGAAATGAAAACCTCTTTGTTTATTATGCATGTGGGCCCACCAGCGGCCGAGCGGTAAAGTCGCTGAACACTGGTAGTTCGGTCCGAGGTTCGAATCCCGCGAACGGCCTGGCTGCATGGGCGTTTTCGTGGTTTTCCCCATGTGTAACGTGTATACGAGCCTGTTTCCCTTAGAAAGTCCTCCACGAAGGCATCCCTCCCCTTAGGCAGATAGCCCTCGAGGCTTTGCTATAATCACACACACACTCTTATTATGCATGTGTTACGTAGAAAAAACAATTACTTTTACACGCATTTATTTAATCTTTTAAACTGACTTCTTAACTAATTTTCTCTTTGGTGCCGCGACAAAAAAAAAAAAAAAAAAAAAAAAAAAAAAATAACTCAAGCTAAAACTGAGTTAAGTACTTACTTGCTACGTACTCTCAGATTCAAAGACTTAAACTTTATAGTTTAAATCAAAGAAATAAAGGAAAATATCCTCCCTGGTGTTTTGGTAAAAGCAAAGATTATTTATCAAAACCAAAATGCGAAAAGGCATTTCCACAACAAAATCATTAACACGCTATCTGTCACTAAAATAACACTAAATCAGATCTCACCTGAAAACACATAAATTTTAACACAAAACTCTAGAGATAACCCTGAAACACATTACATTTAAAAAGCAACACAGAACTCTTCAAAACACCAGAGAAGGATAAATCTCACATTTAAGAAGTCTAGTCATCAAATCGAAATATATTAAGTAAGCCGATCGTATAGTCACAACGCTCAAAACTGATTTTTTCTCTACTACCGCAATATGGTTACTCAGGCTCGATTGAATAACCATGTTCTGTAAGGATCATATCGGTGATCTACAGTAGACCACAATTGATACTCAAAATCAAAATACAATAATTAAATCAATAAACACATTTATTAAATATTCCAAATATTATAATTTTAGATAGTTGATCAGACTATCCCTACAAAACATACTCTTACAATGTACTCATTATTTCAGTCTGATAGTTAACATTATTCAAATTATACTAAATCATATTGGTGAGGTGTTGGTATATTTAATTATGGCAAAGCACACTAGGGCTATCTGCCTAAGGGGAGGGATGCCTTCATGGAGAATTTTCTAAGGGAAACTGGCTTGTGTACACGTTACACATGGGGAAAACTACGAAAAAGCCCATGCAGCCAGCCCTTTCGCGGGATTCGAACCTCGGACCGAGCTACCAGTGTTCAGGGACTTTACCGCTCTGCGCTGGTGGGCTCTAAATCATATTGAAACACGTCTTAGTTCTTAATCTTTTTAAACAGGAACTCAAGAAATTTAAACTCGTTTATAAAAGCTAAATTAGAATAAATCATCTTTCTTTCAACTGTGACACATCAGTATATTCATCCTCGGTCTATTGAAATTAGATGAATATAGCACTTAAACATTAAAACAAAAATTCACTTCCTCCAATTAGTTCAATTAACTTTAGACAACTGAACATTAAGCTAGAAATTTAGTAACAATAAATATTCAATTTTCATCTACTTAAACATGACAGCTCCAGTATTAAACATTTCCAAATTTATAAAGATTAATTATCAAAAGGAAAGCACCAATGAAGATATAAAGTCACTCACGAAATCCTCGTACACACTTAGGGGCTCGGGGAACTGCCCGGATCCAGTCACAAAACGTCGAAACAGTAACTGCCAAATGTTCATCGTTTTCAGGAACCGATACTGAAGTCTGTTCAACGGGAAGCACAAGGGAAATTTTTCATAGTTCCAGCACTAACCTCCGTCAAGCAGCATTTTAAATCAATAAAATCAACTTCCCTAAAATTTCGAAGTTCCACTGAAGATAACAGAAGGAGGTCGAGACTTGAGGCAACAAACCAAAGCAGACCTCAAGAGATGACAACTTCCCCCTTCCCATATTTTCCAAGCAAAACAGGAACTCCAGCACGAGCAGTTCAGACTCTTCCACAACTGGAAAAAATATCAGCGACGAAATCGAAAATAATAGGCTGCAGGACAGGAATCGCTGCCGTCCAACACGAAGAGCACCCATACTATCTCGGATAGGTCTCCGCAACCAAAATCTGTACAGCTTTAACTGTAAACCGAGGAATCAAACCTGCTAAGAGTCTGAAAAATCTGCTATACAAAAAAATCTGTCAAAATCTGCTAAAAATCTCTCGTGCCACGGCTTAAGAAAACTCGGTTGACACTCACAAAGAAACGCCTCTAATTCAGCATTGACTCAAATAATAATAAGATTAAAATTTAACCAACCTTAAACAAAACTTGAACTCTCTCTAGTTAACTAGAACAAAGGTAATAAATAGCCTCAAGAATTCGTAGAAATTCAGAACTCTCTACAAGATGACAGATGCTTTCTTTTCCACGCAAAGAGGAGTGTTACCAACCTATAACTGTGTCAAAAATCGCCGCCCTTTAGAACTATTCGCCTCTGAACGAGCAAACCACGTGTGTTCAACCCCCACGAAAAAGGAAATTTCAGCTGGCCGCAACTGACCGCTTCGTGGGAAACGGAAGTAACAAGCCTCACTCTTTTTCCTGAATCATATCTTCAGCTAAACTTAAAGCAACTTTGCCGTAATTTAGTTTAAACAATACTAAATACTATGCATTAATTCTTAAATACGAACATTACAAATTAATTGTTCACAGAAAAATGATATAATTACTAAATACCTTATGCACAGTAAAATAATACATAATAATTGTACACAACAAATAATTCATAACAATTTCCCATAACACATGTATACAGGTATACAGGTCTAAAAGAGCTTTTCTAATAACTAAACGGAATGCATTTTTTTTTAAAGAAAAATCCACAAATATTTTTAGCCATAAAACTGCCTTTCGCTGTTTAATTCACAAGGTTTGATAGAGTTAAGGGTAGGTAACTTTCTATGTTTTAAGTTTCATCAGAACTTTGGCTATTTTAGTTAAATAGAGATTAATTTTTCTGCTTTAAACAGTGATTAATTTTGCATTATTTGAATTTTCTCCCGCAGTACTTTTCTAGTACATTCGTCTGGACAACTTAACAACTGTTTTGCAGTATAGGTTGTATTCATTTGCTTTCTTCAGTGCGAAATATATATACGCCTTCATTTCCTTATGAGCTAAATCAGAGCACAAAATATAGACCTTGAATATGAAGATTACTCATATGGTTAGAATGTGGATATTCTAAAGTTATAAAATTTTGGGGAACAAATGGCAAATATAATATCTCATGTCAATCCAATAAAATATTAGAGCTATAGCGCCTCAAAGTAATACTCTAAGTATGGCGCCTGTGATTCTCAAAACAGCTAAAATCGTTTACTATATTTATCATTACTATATTTACAGAAAAAGCTTAAAAATAAACCTTAAATATTCACTATAAAGTCAGTGCATAAAAAATTTAACAATGAGGACATTTCATTTCTCTTCCTAATTTAGGCTAATCTTTGGAATATGGTAACGGGTAGTTTGGCGACATTTCGGTAGGCGATAAAGGTTACTACCTAGGACTTTGGGAATAATGTGAGAAGTACTCAGTTCCGATTACACATTATTTTGTGTGAGGGAAATGAGAGATCATGAGATAAATCATGTGACATTAATGGACGGATTACAGTTCTTTAATCGAAAAAGGGGGAAAATTTGGAAAAATATCCGCAGTACTTTATAGCATTTTGTATTTAGCTTCATTCTGTGTTGTGTGAAACAGTGTTGGTTAATTTTTGGATTCCATGGCCCTATCTAAAGTGAATTCGAAATGGGTATTTAGTGGGATTGAAAGAGGTAGTAATAAGTGTTTTTTTAAGGTTGTGCGAAATAGAAGTAAAGATTGCTTATTAAGTTTTATTAAGCAGTATATTCTACCTGGTACAATTCTACCTGGTACAATTCTACCTGGTCTGATTGCTGGAAGTCATATGTCTGTTTGGAGGATGAAGGTTTTCAACATACTGCTGTGAACCATAAGTATGATTTTAAAGATTCTGAAACAGGCGCACATACGAATACAATAGAGGGCACGTGGAGTGCTATGAAAAGCGCCATTCAGAAGCATTATGATAAAGAGAATTTTGCTTTTTATTTAGCGGAGGAAATAAGAAAAGTTTATCCGCCACGTAATCAAGATTCTGAAGGAGATTAGGTAAGTTAGTATTTTTAATTATTTGAGGATATTACTCGTATTTTTATGCATTGTTCTAAATGTAAGGAGTAAATAAATTAATATGTTATTATTGGAAAATTGTTTTTAAGCAATGATTTTGTTTAAAGTAATTAGGATTGTAAGCTAATATTTATTAATTTAATGTATGTGCTTATTTATATTTTAAGTAGTGTTTTTTAATTTATTTATATTTTAATTAAATGATAATTATTTTGTGAAGTATATGTTTGTATCAATTTGGTATACGTTTCAGTGGATGTAAACGTGCATGGAAATAATTTAAATATTTTACACTAAGTATTTGCAACCATTTTTAATGTTTGCGTTATAAATTCGTTGGTGACGTTTATAATAGATAATTTAGAGGTAAAAGTTTTTGGATATTTTATTTATTTTATACGTGCAAATGTTCATCCTTGGAAAGGGTATATACTTTTTCGCGATCAGGTAATTTCATATATGTCCTTTTTACCGAATTTAAAGATTCACAAAATTTTCATGCATTTTCGTGAAATTTTTCTGATTTATGAGAAAAAAGCAGTGTACATGCATATAGTGAAGAGTGTGCGCAGTGCCATTTTTGTGCAATTCTGGGATGTTTTTTTAAGTAAAAATAAGTCGACGTGTACATGGTTACTGTGTATGTGCGATTCTGAAAAACGCGGCAAGGAGTTTGCGACTCTGCACTTTTTCCCAATTTTGCAGTTAATATTTGTCATGATTAAGCAGTTTTGTTCCATAAAATTTCTAGCATAAGTGTAATTCGGCTAGCAGATTGTTGGAAAAAGTGTTGAGTAAATAAAAAGAAAAGAAACATGTCTTTACTTCGTGAAGACAAAATGGCGGCGAAAAAAAAAATAGAGGGTTGCTGTAGCAGAGTTTGTAGCTGTAGCAAATTTTAGCCAAAAAATCGCCAAGTTACCATAATCCAAAGATTAACCCTAATTTATTTTACATATTGCGTGTACAAGTAAGTTTTGAGCTTTTTCTTTTTTGTATCTTTGAAGCTTTATTCAGAGAAATTGGAATAATGTATTTTATTCAATATATTCTCCATCGTTAACTATGACTTTTCCCCATCTTTAGGTAGCATATGGATTCCGCGTTTAAAATATTCCTCGTCTTTTGAGGCGATCCAAGAACCGACTAAATTTTTTGGCTTTTTCGTATGAAGTGAAGTGCTGCTCGGACAAATCATGAGTCATCGATCAAAAGAAGTAGAAGTCGGAAAGAGCAATATCTGTTGAATACGGCGGGTGGGGTAGGACATTCCATTGAAGCACCTCCTGAGGTTCGAATCCCTCGAATGGGCTGGCTGCACGGGCGTTTTCGTGGTTTTTCCAATGTGTAACGTGTATACGAGCCAGTATCCCTTAGAACGTTCTCCACAAAGGCATCCCTTCCTTTAGGCAGATAGCCCTAGTGTGCTTTGCATAATTAAATAAACCAAACCAAACCTATTGAAGCACCTCCAAAGTTTCCTTGACGACTTTTCAGCATGTGGGCGAGCGTTGTAGTGCTGAAAGATCACTTTTTCATATCTTTTGGCACACTGGGGGCATTTGAGCTTCAATGTTCGGCCCAGTTGCATCAATTGTCGTTTGTAAAGCATCCCGGTGATAATCACTCCGAGCTGATCCTACCCAGATGCACAGCATTAGCTTTTTCCCATGGATATTCGGTTTGGCCGTTGAAGTTGATGCATGGCCGGGCTTACCCCACGATTTTCTGAGCTTTGGTTTGTCGTAGTAGGTCCATTTATCATCCCCTGTCACGATGCAAAAACCCTTCGAATTTTTCCCTTTGGAGCAGTTGTTCGCAAATGGAAAAAAAAAAAAAAAAAAAAAAAGTCTTTCGATGTTTTTTCGCTTGAGCTCATATGGAACCCAGTTTCCTTCTTTTCACACCATACCCATGGCCTTGAGACGCTTTGAAATCGCTTGTTGAGTTGTAATGATTTTAAGTTTTACTAAAGATTATTTTATTTTAAAACTTTGCTATTCTCTCTGATTTTCCATTTCCTACCAGAATAAGCGCGAGTAGGAATTTTATGTTATTGAGTTGCAAATTGTAAAGGTATTTAAGAAGTGGTTTTTAGCCAAGACGAGAGGGAGTCATGTTGCTGCCCTGACACGCGCGTGCTTTTCTGTCAGTTCATGTCTGACTTTGAGGGCCAGAACTTAGTTCCTGCTGATATACTAAAACGTATTGTAATATTTTGCATTTCCCTCACGACATACGTATTGTCAAAAGGCTAATCTTCGCGTTAATAGTCTCTGTGCAGAATTTAAGTTTAATTCTTATTTAGTTAGTTCTTATTTTCTACGTTTTAGACCAAAGTGTTGGTCTCTATATTCTGAAGTGCGGGAGCGGCTGTACGCTGTGAGAAATAAAGGGTAAAGTTAACCCTTCTTACTTGTGTTGTTTGTTCTACGCAAACACGAGCATAGTTTGAGTAAGCTCCCTGCTCCCATTCAGGATTACTAAATGTTCCCCAAGGCATTTGGAAGAAATAGCAGTCCTGACAGGGTCATTCCCAAGTTTTGGCGAGCTCCTCTTGAGTTTAGCATGAATCTTGGTCCAATAACCCCTACAACTCAGCGTCTTCAAACTTTACTGGTGACATTTTTTTATTGATGGAGCAGGCGATTGCATTTATTAGCTCTATATTGAAAAAATATTCATAATCTGATAAATAACGTTTGATTATAATTAGTAGTTATTTGATTTAATAAGTACTAGTTTGTAATTTATTCTGAATTTTAATAACTGTTTTGTAGGCTTTATAATGTTTTACAAGCATTAGTACTTCATGCATTATGCAATATATTGCATTATGGATTCATGAACCTTACATGCCTTTCTACAGGCATTATAAAAAAGCGTAATTCTGAAGGTTTTTTCTTTAGGTATTAATCTTGTGTTATGCTGCTATTCGCGGAAGATCTTGTCCTTAAACATAATAAAAATAAAGCATTTTAAAGTATAAGTCAAATATTTTACGATTAGAACTGCAGTTAATGAACTGAAAAAATGTAGTTTGTCTCTCGCAAAATTTCTAATAAATATTTTTGTTTGCTTTGTGTGACACAGATGTTTATCCTGATTTATTGTGAAAAACCCATGTAATCAAGCTGTTAATTTCGCTAAATAAAGTATCATACCATATCTCCGCAAATACTGTTTTTCTTTTATTTGTAAATGGTACCTTTTATTAAAAAAGTGTTAGAAAGTACCGTATTATTTTCAAATGTTATGAAATTCGACTTCATTTTGTCACATTATTTCACACTATGTTCAGACAAGGGCTGTAAAAAGTGTCAAAGATTTGAGATTCTCTTAATTAAAAATGCTTAATGTTTGTTTTGTCATGAAAGCATAACCGAAATACTGAATATTATAGCTGCAACTACCGTTTTCAAAATTCTGAAAGAAGTTTCGTAAACCCGCGTAACATGCGTTCTTCTTAAAACACTTTCCTTTTTTAGCTAACATCAAAATACAGATTTTCAGGTAATGCTTTTTTCCATTGTCATATATTCGGTGAGTGAAGTGAGTAATGAAATAAAGCATTTTATTTGATACAAGATTTTAAACAAAACTGTAGACATTCAGCATAAATTCTGAAATGTCAGTTCCTTGTAAAGCAAACATGTCATAGATATATGCACTATATATTTTTCCCTCCATCACCCATTTCTTTCTGAGACGTTTGTTTTATTTAAACACATGATCTGGACAAGAGGTTGACAGCCTGTGGCATTCATATTTCATGGGCTTTTTATTTGTAGTATTATTCATGGCTAAAGGTGGAGAATCTGTGACCCTTTTATTTCATGTCTTTTATACACCATTTGCCTTTTATTTCATGGCGCACCAAAAAGTCTTATATTTTTAATTTAAAAAAAAAAAAAAAAAAAAAAAAAAAAAAGAAAGAACGAAAGAAAGAAAGCTGTGTAGAAGGGAGAAAATGCAATGTTGGACTTGAAGTACAAAGACGTGTCATACGCTTGTCTGTTTATAATATGTGTGTATATATCAAAATATTTTGCCGATTTGCAACAATTTTGAAAATTACCAGATAAAACCTTGTACTACCATATGATGAAGCCAGATCAGCTAAGAAATTTAAATTTAATAAAACGTTAGTACAAAATCATTTTAAAATTTCCAGTTGCACATCAGAAAGTAACAGAAATATAAACATATCTATATAAAGGTATAAACTTAGGATTAAAACGTAGAGGATATCATAAAACTAACTGCGGGATTATATTTATGATTTTGTAAAAACTTAGCCATCCCATTTAAGCACTACTTTATATATCTTGAATACTTATTTAATATAATCCTACTGCTAATGTTTGCCTGAAGAGTGTTTCAGTGCTGGAACAAAAGTATTTTCCATGGTTCTTGGCTATTTGTACAGTATTTAGAATACGAAAGCGTTAAATACCACAATAAGCTCCATAAAAAGCAATTTTAATATGCTTGAACTGCTCTCAAAAAGCACAGAAAATCCATGAACATTTGAATAAAATGTTTAACTCTTTGATATGCATTGTAATAAAATTCAACTCAACATTATGAATATTAATACAGTAAATCATAAAAGTGTTTTATTGACTGTGATTATTAATTAGCCTGCAAACCAGGCTACGGCAAAGCCGTTATATCAACAGCAAAATAGCTTGGTCTTGCAGTACAATTGTTAACCAATTGTTTTTATATCAATATATGAAACTGTTGAATTCAGAATTAACACTATCTTTTCAGTTTTAATTTCTAATATTATGTTATTATTTTTAGTATTATGTTCAACATGAACAGTGTTCTGTAATGCAATAATCATGTATTAACGAGCAAACAACTCCATTTATCTTATAAGAACACGGAGGAAAGTTACAGAATCAACAAATACACTACGTACTGTAGATACATATTTTCTTCATTATGATTGTTCTGAAAGATTTCCTCTTCTCTTTCTTTTATAAGTTATAATAATGACATAATATACAGCGTACGAAATGTGTGTTATATCACTTAAATGTGAGAAAGCCTTAATGCCTAACAGTAGCGATGCGTTTTCGAAGACTTTATGCGAGAAACTGGCTGATATTCACGTTACACTCGTGGAAAAGCACGAACACCAACCATATAGCTAACCTTTTTGCCTTTTTTTGGTTGGAACCCAAGGTATGTTTAACTGCTAGTATTCAACGGTTTGAAGCACTCGGCCACTAGTAGGCCAAAAATCGTGTGCTGATAGATAAGGTTTGTGCTCTCGGTAAGGTTTCTCGAATATTACTCGTTACATATCTAGAGAGACAAATAATATAGCCTGATTTACAACTGTGCGCCTAACCACCTCGCAATTCAAAGATAAACTCTAGATGAAAGTTAATAACGTTTTTCTCTTAAGTCGCATAAGAGATCATAGAATAATCAACTAGAACAAGATTTTCTCAATAAGTAATTTCTCAGTTTGTTATGAAATAAGAGCGCATGGAAGGAATGTCATGGTTCTTAGCACTTTCCCAGCAGCCGAGGCAGCAGGAATTTTGCGGTTGATCAATAATTGACTATACTCTTTCCTTAAACATGCTTTTCTGTGAACAAGGTTTGACATAAACGTATCATAACTCTTCTCGAGCTTGAGACTTCAGGATCATAGGATTGATAAGCTAGACCTACAAGCATATGAGACAAATAGTTTTTGTAAATACCTGTATTGCATTTTGCATGATCTCAGAAAAGGTAATGTGAAGACTTTCTGAAATTAATACAGGCATCGAAACAAGGCTAATACGTTAATTAGTAAAATGTTAGCATGTGAAGCATATCTCAACGAAAAGCAATCTATATTTCTTACGGAATTCCTAAGCTGAAATAAGAGAGAGAGAGAGAAATAACACTTTGAATTAATCGAAGTTTAATTTTTGGAATTTAAGCAGTTTTCCCTCAGAAAGACATTCAGTGTTTAATTATGAAACAATTATTAATTACTTACCATATATCTATATCTATTTATCTATATTGACAGGAGTACATTACATTATAATTATTTAAATTATTATCGTTATTATAGATGTATTATTATTATTTAAATGAAATACGTCTTCACAAAATAAAAAAAAAATGTTTCGGATCATTGGTTTTTTACGAAGATATATTTTATGTAAATACACAATTTGGAACAGAATTAATTACCTTTCACTATAACCTATTGCTAAATAGTTAATTTAATACCTTTCATCATATTTGCAAACAAAATCTATGATGCACGGATCACGGAAAAAAATTACGTGATTTTTGTATTTTAATTGCTCAGCAAGTATGGCATTCTTACAGTTCACTTAAAAAAAACAAGCATTTTGCTTTTTATCTGTATAGGTTAGTATTGCAGCTTCAGCAATATATTAACAATGCAGCATTAAATTAAAAAGTCAGACTCTATGTTTCTTTTATAAGCGAAGTAATTAAAGCAACAGTAAGTTGCACGGCTGATTAAGATCTTTGAATTGAAAAGGAAATCTATTCTTCCCTTCTCATGTCCAGGATCTATTTTTAGAAATCAGTGCAAGTACAAAATTACAAATACTACAAACAATGAAATAAGCACTTCATATTGTTCAACCGAATATATTTTTGCCGGTCCACTTCGACAAATTTTTATTGACGAAAACTATCGGAAAACTGCATGCAAGTAATTTTAAACGATGGTGATAAGAGGATGTTCACCTTTCGAATGGCAAAGTGTAGACTCAAATACCTTTTAAAATATAGATGTTATTATATCATAAGTCAGACAGTAGCAATAATGAGCAATAAACATAATATTTTCTTATAAAAGCTGGAACTAAAAAGGAAATAGCCACTCTTGTATTTACTTAAGAACTTGACCTGGTACTAGAAAGCTTGTCAATTTGTTTGTTTTAAGGAAAAATTAAGCGAATATGTTTCATGGAAAGGGGAAATAATGTACTTAGGTATAAATCAGCATTTGCATCTTTGGCTCGACACGTATGATTAATGATGATTGAAAATCTGAAAGATTATTTCTCTTCTCGAAGCATTCATATATGTATCATGAGGAGTATAATGAGGTGGTTGAATAATTACTTGAAATGTTAATACCTGCAATTACCGGTCCTTTGAAATGCTTGACTCCAAAAGACCGGTAATTGCAGGCATTAGCTTTAAAAAAAGAATTAATTTCTTAGCAATTTGGGGAGAAAATGTATGACAACTTGATGAGATGGGAAGAAAATACTTAAATTTATGTTGAGTACGTAGTTGCAATCAATTATACTCGTACATGGATATGCCTATGTTAGAATGTTCAACTATTTAAACGATATCTGAAGATGCATGAACCGAAGATGTTGATTAATCAGTAGTAGTGAATATTTATGAGATGATTTGAGAAGAACTGCAACGTTCAGGCCTGTTCTATAACTAACCGAATTTCGGAAGGATATTACAGCCTAATAATATAACCATTAAAGTTCTTGGAATATCTTTCAGGCAACAAAGATGTCTCCAAATGGCGGTACTGCAACAAAGAGAGGCTGCTTTCCTCATTATTATATTTAAATAGCTTCATTTCTCTACGTGCATTTTTAAACATTTCTAGCTGAGACTTCTTTCATGTTCGCACTGAAAATTGTATCCGCATTCTCTCAGTCATTTTCTCAAAATGGTTTCTGTATTATGTGAACAGCTCTGGGAGGTAAACTTCTATCTTCTATAAAATAATATCAGGTGGTTCGCTTATAAAATTTACTTACTTTATACATCTACACGGCTTTCCTTTCCTTTCTTTTCTTTTTTGCTATTAGAATTCAAGATTCTTAGGTTGTAGAGATATTAGGTATTTTTTTGCCAGCAGGAAAGTTGAAAAATTATCAATTCCTTCGCCGGGAATCGAACCACGGATCTCTGAAATACGCGCCCAGCGTACAGACCACCACATCACGAAGGAATGCGAAGAAGGCGAGAGAAATGAAGTTATGAATCATTCCATATTGGCTTTGTATTTTTTCCTAAATGCGGAATATTTACTTAGTTTTCGTAATAACGTAATACAATTTATTTTTTTTTATGTTTGGATGTAAAAATAAGAAGAAAACGTATTGCTCTTTACTTCGTACTGCTTATGTGGAGCTCAATAAAATAATAAAATATTCCTCCTGTGTATTATTATGTGTGAGTGTATTATGTGTATGTGTTAAGTATTTTGTGCCCTTCTATTTTAGATAATAGTGATAATATAAAACGGCGAGAATATAAAATAACCCAACAATATGATAGTTTCATTCAGAGATTACAATATATATGCATGAAAACATTTTTCTATTAATACGAAACCTGCGTCATAAAGAAATACAAAAATAGTATTGAGAAAATCGTTGTGAGTGAACATAAAAATGTTGGCCATGAAATGTTGCCAAGAAATTTTACAAATGATGAAAGCGTGGAATCATTAATTTTGTTCTTTGTATGACGTTTTTGAGAAGGTTTAAAATTCATTTAAAGATATAAGGATTTCCTGTTAATTTTTTTTTGATATTGTCATACCATATTTTTTGTGGTCTCTTTTGAATTTACACCAGCCAAATTTGCCGCTCTCTCAAACTATATTTATATAGTTTTATTTCTAAGTATATACTTCTTTATTCAATATGTCAAAAGTTTTATTCAATAATATCATTGCAGAGGCATTAGAATTTTTCGATGTCAGGAACCTGAAGAAATGCGCAAATTCTCTCCGAGATTTAACTCTGGACCTCTCGAGTCAGCGTCCAGAGTGCTTTCAGTTACGAAGGCATGCGGAAAGGAGGTAAAAGATACCTTACAGCATGTTTTCCACTTAATGGGAAGCTACTGAATAAAGATATATATCTAAGTATATGTGTTCTTAAACTTAATATGTTTCACAAACAATAATCAATCAACAAATGGACAGTATTCCTACACTTTTATTTGATTACACTAATTATAAATAATATGTCAGCGATGCGAAATAATTGATACAAAATAAGCGAGCCATTCTACATGGCTGTCACAAACACAATTCTATCAATCAATTATTTTGTTGCCACACATAAAGTTCAAAACTAAAGGAAGAAAGACAAAAGGAATTTACGCTATTTGCAACAATAAAATGAAGCAAACGATACTCACATAAACATCTTGGCCCTCGTTGAAATCCCATGGGATTTCAACAGTTGGAGCATTTTGAAACTTCTTAGTCTCTAATAAAAGATAAACATAAGAAAAATAATACAAAATATTATATGCGAAGCAGTTCATAGTTTTTTAGTCTGAATAGGAAGAGAACACAATTTCACGACTGGTCGTTTTATGACACCATGACCAGTTTTAATACTAACAACTCTGACTCTATGATCTGAGCCCGGATGAACAGCAATTATTCTCCCTAACCTCCATTTAAGAGGCGGAAGGTTGTCTTCTTTGATGAGGACTAAGTCATTGACTTCTAAATTGTTTTGACTTTTTTGCCATTTAGGTCTTTGCTGAAGCTGAGACAGGTATTCTCGACTCCATCTTTTCCAGAAGTGTTGAAAAATAAACTGTCTCACATGCGATTTGTCAATGTGATTGAAGGAACTATAATTTAGGTCTGGTTCAGGTATGGCAGTTAAAGACGTTCCTATTAGGAAATGACCAGGTGTTAATGCACTTAAATCATTTGGATCAGCCGATGTTGGACACAATGGCCTAGAGTTGAGACAAGCCTCAACCTGCGCTATCAAGGTCTGAAATTCCGGATAGGTCAGCACAGTATCACCAACAGTCCTTTTTAGATGTAATTTCATTGACTTTACTGCCGATTCCCACAGTCCACCAAAATGGGGAGATGATG
Source organism: Stegodyphus dumicola (assembly GCF_044657685.1). Classification (NCBI taxonomy): domain Eukaryota; kingdom Metazoa; phylum Arthropoda; class Arachnida; order Araneae; family Eresidae; genus Stegodyphus; species Stegodyphus dumicola. Next base: position 162,091,826 of record NC_140781.1, on the reverse strand, counting down.
GCGGGTTGAATATCCCTTTTATTTCCTCTAAAGACAAAAATTTGTGAATTTCTTGATTTTGCTTACATTGCAAAAAACATTTTCTGATTTCTTTGTCTGCACCTTTAAAGTTAGTACCGCAGTCACTATAAATCTCAAATGGTTTCCCTCTTCTTGCAATAAATCGTTTCAATGCACTTAAAAATTCCTTTGTTGACAAATCTTCTGCCACTTCAAGATGTACTGCCTTGATTATAAAACACACAAATAAGCATACGTAACATTTAAATGATTTTTGTCCTCGTCCTGCACGATGGTTAATCATGAACGGTCCAGAAAAATCTATTCCAGTTCGATGAAATGGTCGCAGTTTTAGCTCTAAGTTTGCAACACGTGATACAATATCTTACTACTTTTCGGATAGCAGATCTAGCAGCTATGATCCAAAATTGTTGTCTAATTAAAGATAGAAGAAGTTCCGGTGCTGCATGCAGATATTTGACATGAAAGTGTCTAATTATGATTTCTGTCAGATTGTGTTTTGAAGGTAATAAGATTGGATGTTTTTCATTTTCTGATAGTTGCGCATTTTTCAGTCTTCCTCCTACATGTAACACTTTGTTGTCATCTAAAATTGGACACAAGCTAAGGAGGTTGCTGTTTGTAGGTAAGTCCTTTCCCAACTCCAAACATTGAATTTCTGTAAAAAAGTGAAATCGCTGTATTATTCGGACAATACAGAAAGTTGCAGCTCGAATTTCATTACTAGATAAAAAAGACGTATTTCTTTCTAGATATGCTACTTTAGAATTCGATATGAATCTTAATATCCAAGCAAATATGCGTTGTAACTTTGGAAATGAAGATATATTTCATATAATAGCAAGTTCCTGTACAGGTTCAGAAACTACAAATGAGACTGTTTTACGTGCATCTGGTAATGCCTCTTCACCTACAAGAATATTTTTAGACAAGGCAATCTCATTGCACTTTAACCAAGAAGGACCATTCCACCACAATTGATGAGATAATAGTTCTGCAGGAAATAACCCACGTGAAGCACAATCAGCTGGATTTTCCTTTCCATCAACATGACTCCAGTTCTCAGGTGGTAAGATGAATTGTATTTCAGAAACTCTATTGGATACGAATACTTGCCATTTTTTAGGATCTGACCTTAGCCATGACAACACGATTTGTGAATCACTCCAAGCTTGCACTAAATCAAAATTTCTAACTAATGCAGCTTTTACAGACTGAATCAAGCGTGCCAATAACACTGCTGCACATAATTCCAAATTATCTTGTTGCCACACATTAAGTTCAAAACTAAAAAAAGAAAAACAAAAGGAATTTTCGCTGTTTGCAACAATAAAATGAAGCAAACGATACTCACATAAACAATATGGGTATAAAGAAATTCAGTATTTTCCCATAAAATTAAAAATCTGTACAACAATAATGATATGATAAAAGTATATTAACTTTAATGATTTGAATTATAAGTACGTACACTATTATAATTAACTATCTGTTCAAGCAAATGTATTCACAATTAACAAAGCCATTACAATTGCAGATCCACACCACATGTATTTAGTTAAAATCTCACCGTAATTTCAGTTGCAATAGTAGTCCACGAGCGGCCGAGCAGGAAAGTCGCTGAACACTGGTAGTTTGGTCCGAGGTTCGAATCCCGCGAACGGGCTGGCTGCATGGGCGTTTTCGTGGTTTTCCCCATGTGTAACGTGTATACGAGCCAGTTACCCTTAGAAAGTCCTCCACGAAGGCATCCCTCCCCTTAGGCAGATAGCCCTAGTGTGCTTTGCCATAATTAAAAAAACCAAACCAATCAGTTGCAATATTATTGCAATATCCGTAATACACTACGTATAATTACGTAATCTCAGCTGCAATATATTTACATATACTGCAGTCAGAACTACATTATACTTGCACTTACAGTGTATTTATTTATTGCAAAAATTGCACTGCAAATGATCAATGTTCAACTATGTCCATTGCAAAAATTGCACTACAAATGATCAATGCTAAACTATGTCCATTGCAATAAATTTTTCTAATATTGCTGTTCAAAGTTACAAGTCTAAACTATAAATTACGTTTAAACTATGAATTACTAAACTAAACGTTACTAAACTATCAATTACGAAAATGTTTTGTTCTTAGATATATGCCAGTCGTTGCAATACACTTTAGTCCTATTTAATTACAATCTGCTACCAATATGGATTCACTATATACTTTCGTTTCGGTCTATCATAAGTATTTTCAAATCATTTTCTATTTAACAAAATTCCTAATATTTTATATTTTAGCTCTGGCAATGTTACAGATGTGAATAAAATGTCAACTACCCTATTTCTCAACAATGATAATATTCTCTGAAAACTGACCTCTTTTATTTATCATTAGGATATTGTGAAAGGATCCAGCTGTCAAGCACACTTTGAGACGTTGACTGATGCGTTGATTTAAGGTCTCCATAAACATATCATAGAAAACATAAATGATCAGTACATTACTATTTCGTATAAGAGGTTGAGTAGAAACATTTCAAAGCAGGAAATTTACTAGATCCTTTCTTACTTACTTTGACAAACTGGGGATCCATTTTCTGGAATGGAGTAATGAATTGTCTTAGAATTTAGTCGGAGGCATTCTCGTGGCAGCTTTTCATCTATCATAGCTTGATAAATTATTTTTCTTAGCAGAACTTACCCTTCTGAGAACTAAATGGTCTTTGGTACAACTGTAAGGCAAAACTGGATTGAATGTCAAGCTTATATTTAAAGAAGAGATTTGTTCTTATTCCAAAATTAAAGATAATGTATAAAGCGTTTTTCTACACTTTTATTTTACAAACTGTGCAAGTATTCTTGTGTTAAATAATTAAACACATTGTATAAATAATTGCTTAATTCTCAAAGCGACACTGATATGTACCATCTGAATGATGGATGAAGTTCAAGAAGTAACAGAAAAATTTATAATCGCCTGATTTGTCATCTCTAATCTGTAAATGTGTAGGAATTGTATAAAATGCTTTTCTTGTGAAATCAGATGAGGTCACCCCAGAAAGTACTCTTCGTCAAGAAATTAATTTTGTTATTTATGCAACGATAATAAGAGCGCAGTCATTACACTTAATTTAGGTACTACAGGGTGGTCATAAAAAACCCTTTCCTGAACCCTAGCGACCTATCCGCTCAACCAATAGAAACGAAATTTCAGATATTGTCATTTGAACTTAGGAGACTGCACTCGTAAGAAAGAGAATATATTACTCGAGATTGCAATGATTTAAAAAAAATAAAGCTGTCACGGTTACGGTTGTGAAAATATTTCGAAATTTTCGTAAAGCAACACAGATTTTTTCCCTGCCCACACTGAACAGCGCATTAAAAAACCATAAATGGCGTTGGAACTAAACTAGTATGGGGTAAATTGCTGGCGTGAAACTTTTTCAGAAAAGATATTACCATCTTTGCTCAGGAGGTATGATGAAGATAGCAGGTGGCAGTTCCGGATATTATGAACGGGTGAGGCGCATTTGGCCTTAACTGGAAATGTTAACCTTCACTAGCCTGACGAAAATATTCATGATGTGATACTAGCGCTTTTAAACGAAGCTAAAGTGACTGTGCGCTGCGACATCCCAAGCACATATGTTCTTAGTCCCTACTTCTTCGAGAAAACTACTTCCACATGTATGAAAACCTGCTCCATCATAAGCGATCGGTGTACAAAAATGTTGCAGAATGACGTAATTCCAGAATTGCAGTAGCGAAATGTTAAAGACAATGTATGGGTGCAATATGGTGCTCGTCCTAGCGTCGCCACATGGGTTCCGGAAGTGTTGCAACGGCATTTTGGAGTTATCTCTCGTAACTTTGCAGTTTCGTGCTGTCAAGAATCTCCCGCATGCAATGAACTATCGTCTGCGAAGATAAGCACATTGAAAACTTTTGATTCCAAGAAATGTCTCCCCCTCTATCCTCTCTTTTGTTATCGTTGGTCCTTTAAAATGCCGTTCTTTGCAAATGCTTGACGCCGGCAATTTTCGTTATATCTGTATCACTCCAACGCCATTTATGTTTTCATGTTTTTTTCAATACTCTGATCAGTTTGCTCAGGAAAAAAGTAGGTGTTGCCATTGGAAAATTTCGAACGTTCTTTACTACAACCTTAACAGTGAGAACTATGGTTTTACATTATCACAATCTTGAGTGCATACCTTCAAATAATAATATCTGAAATTTCATTTCAACTGGTTGAGCGGAAAGGCCGGTAATGATATTCATATATCGGAGAAGATTTTTCTATGCCCACCCTGTATACAATAGCCCATTTTATTATTATGAATTCTGCAGGTTATGTTGTTTAAACTCAAAAACGTAAATCAAAATTTTCACGAACAAATTTATAATACAAATATATTGATTTTAAGCCCTTTTAATCCCTTTGCGACTAAACTCGTATGAAAGAGCTATAACTCTCATATGAAATGATATATGAAAGCATTGCTATAAGCTTATTTCATTCAAAAAGTGCCATCTGAAGATACATTCCGTTTTCAGAAACTCACTTGCCTTTCATGTAAAAGGAAAGGAATATATAGTATTTTAATGGACATATGATTTGAATAATCAAACAAAAGCTCATTATTATTATAAAGTACAGTTTTAAGCCAGATTTCAGTGATGCATTCATAATTTCGTATAGGTGATTAATTAGATAACATGTTTTATTTCTTCTCATGAATGTAATCGGGGTGAAGATTTATATTTCAATTACAGTCTAAAAGTTTTAAATGAAGTGAGATATGAACTATTACTTTTATATCGTACACTACTTTTCATCTAACATAAAAGGCATCTGAATTCATTTCATATGAAATTAATTTTTTTCGACTTATTTTAAAACATATGTATCAATATCTACATGAAATTAAGTCACACGTATTTTTCTTAGAATGTAATATTTCATCCCCAAAGTCCTTTATAATTCTTGTGTGTGCGAAGTATTCAGGGTTATTCATAAAAATTCTCAAATGATTATATGTTTGAAGTTTTCAATGCAAAATATTTAACGTTACATTTTACAAAAGAGAAAATAACTAAGATTCCTTTACTTCTCTCTTTATAAGTGTTCTATACAACTACGACTTCCAGTAGTTACACGATCAGAGAAGAGGAGACATTCAAATCCATTGCTAAATGGCTTTAACGAATCCTTTGTAACGGACTTACTAACAGTTCACAACGTTACTTTTGATCTAATCCAATGTTTTACGTAACATTCAGCAGTTCGCCTGTCAGTTTCTAACAACCATCGATACGCTTATAAATCGTCAGTTTATTACTCGGGTTATTTGATAATTCTTTTGGTAACGCCCTCTAGGAGTCCTATATAAAGAAAGGGAGACATTCGTGGGGAACTTACTAAGTAACACTAATTGATATTCACGATATACATGCGAAAAACAGCGAAAACAACTTAGCAGCCTATACATTCCCAGGTATTTAAATCTGGGTCTAGTTACATCTGACGACATTAATGTCTTTACCGAATGCTTAAGAATTCGGTAGACAGCAGAAGAGGTTCATTTTCATTCTTGTGGGTCAGTGACAAAGGACTAACTGGGAAGATTTGGAAGATGCATTCGATAAACGCCTCAACGCTTATTTGAAAAATGTGGAATATTATGCAGAGCTTTTGAAAAGGCAAAACTTGCAGAATTCTTCTTTTACTTCATTCAGTACTCTTCGTTCGTAAACTTCCAAGATATTCTCATTTGAAAATGGACGTAACATTCGAAATGACCTTTCATATGGAAAATTATTTTGAATTTTCTTGTACTGCACCTGAATTACTCTGCATAAAAGATGAAAAAATTAATATGAAATTCAACCATTCTCAAAGCTGATTATTTTATTTGCAACCCTATTTTACAATTATTGTTTTTAACAACAGGAAACAACAGGAAGATTTGTTAACTCTTTAACCGATAAGTGTTACTATAATCTTATTTTGAATCTGTGAAAAAATTCTAAGAATGAAAAGTATAGCTTTAATTCTCGTATTTTTTGTGGAAATGTGAAATTTATTGCTATGATTTTTGCTGAGTACTTGATTTATGAAATCAGTAAATGTAGTTTGCAAACCAGACGATTATTCAATGTACTTATTTTATAATTTAACTTCAAGTTATAAAAATACATTTTAATCCTTTTCCTGTTCTAAAAATGTATCCTATTTGTAAAGATGATTGCATATTGAAAAATTTCGACATTTAATGATGCATTTTGAAGAGGTGGGTAATAAGGTTAGATGGTTTTGTCTCTTAAATGTTAAAAGACGGTCAATTGTGATGTTGTAATTTGTTTAAAAAGAGTAACTTAAATTTAAGATTTAAGTATTAGAAGATTTAAATTAGAAGATTTAAATTAGAAGATTTCAGGATTTATCATAGTTTTCGCTGAATTCTCAGTTCATTATTAACTTTTCATGTTGACAAAATAAATGTAATTTTAATACAGAAACGTACAAAATTTCTTTAAATTATTTTATTAAACTTTAAATAAATGCACGCTTGACGGTACTTCAACAACAAATATTTCCAAATGAAGTAAAATGACCAATCTAAGTTCAGTTTTCCAATACGGAGTAAAAACGTGCAACAAATACAAACGCTCTCAGAAAGACTAAAAAATTGGAACGTCTTCCCAATCGATCTCCAATTTCTTTAACTGAGTCACTTGAATCTGCGTTGTGGTAAAGCACACAGTTAAAAAAATGTCTTCATTATCAGCGAACCATGAGAGGCAAAGATGAAGTCTAAAAGAGAAGCAGATATCAGAGTGAAAGGATCGCGGTAGTTCGAGTGCCATTATCGTAGAGACGACTGGTTTCCGCAGTGAATAGAAAGCAGTTGTAGTGCCTGTCAGTAGTAGCTTAGCCTTAGAAGTATTATTGGGATTTTCTTTCCTTGGATTTCACGGCAGAATAAGCACGCTTACTTAGGGCAAAATGAACTAACTTTATGGAAGCGCTGAAGTTAGTATAAAGACAGGATTTTATCTTCCGTGTCAATATTTACAGCATGTATTTGCAAAGACCCAAGCATAAGCTGACAAACAAATCAATAAAGGATTTTATCTGAAATGTACATCTGTGTTAATGGAATAGTTTTTTCACATTCATGTCAGTCAAATTTGCAGGACTGTTAACATTCATGAGATAATATGTATCCCTTCTTTTTATTATTTTTCATGATATGGAATGTGGATATGTATCGATACTTGCTCTTTTAGCTCTATTTCTTTCTCTATAACTTACTTAGCTTTATCTGCTTACCGATTTGGCCACATCTTTAGGTATGTAATTGTTTTTCCAGTCGTGTGTGCAGGTAGTAGAAATTTTCAGAAACAACAAACTTAATTTAAGGAGATAAAGCAAACTTAATTTAAGGATATAAAGCTGTTGTTACTTAAGGGTTGGATGTAAAATAAATAATCTGTTACATGTAACATCGAAAGATGTGTTACTGCCCCACCATTTCAAAAATGTTCGTGCAAAAAAGCATCATTTTCTAAAAAGCAAGGAAAAGCAGTAAATCTGTAAGCCGAAATAATTTCATAATCAAGAGTATTTCAGATGCTAAAAAAATGAAAGTACAAACGACAAGTAACCAATTAACATTCAAATAAAAATAAATATCCAAAACTTAAGATAAATGTCTTCTAAAATATAAAACATAAGAATAAAAACATTTCAAAATATATTTAACTATTGGTGCGCTATATTTTACAAGGAAACAGAAATGTAGGCTTTAATTATCAGGAAATATTTAAAATGACTATATATGGAGCCAAAATAATTAGAAAAATAATCGGAATTATTATTAATTTAACTTCAAATTGCGTGTTAATAGGCGAGTAAATTATGTAATGACACTATTTTCTAAAACAAGTGTGCAAATGTCTTTTCATTGTGAAGACAGGCACCCAAAAGAAAACTTCCCCGCTGCGTTACCATAGAATTACAGAGGCAATGAATACTGCAATCTAAGTTTTAAGAAGAGGTATATAGTGCTTGCAATTAATTTCTTTTAATCAGGAAAGCATGCTTTACGGTAAATCAGTTTTAAGTCAAATGAAAAGCATTTTACTCAAACAGATAAATAACAGATATCATGCAATGTTTTTAATCAACCATGAATTTACTACTTTTTTCTAACTGAAGTTACTAGATGAACTAATGAAGGCCAGAGTTAACTGATGAAGATAGAAATATTCACAAATTCCAAGAAACAGTAAAAGTAACTAGTGAAATAAAGCATAAACAATTCAATTATTTAGCCTTTGCTAAATAGTAGTAGAAGAGAAAAAGTCAAAATAAGTATGTTATATTATAATAATGTAACCACTTGAGTTTAATGTTGCAATATTAATTTTTTTTCTATTTTTCAAAGGAAAGGGCATGAGACCGTGAAAGAAAGGTAACATTGTTATACAAAAGTGATCCTTAAAAGATAAAAGTAAAACTTCAGACTCTTAAATATCATCTTCATAAAAAATGACTGGTGTCACGTAAGGTAATGGATTGTTTCATTAAGCGGATTTAACAATCTGGGGCGCATTTGAGAAACATTTGATCTAGATATGGCTCCCAAAGGAAGCAGAAAGCCTTTTTGACACACAAAAAATTGAACGTGCCATCTTTTTGGTAGCAAGAAAAAAAGATCATAATAGAAATTCATTAATTAATGCAAGCGAGGTACACTAAAGTTCATAAATTGTGGAAAATTCTGTAAAATAATTTAAAATTGCTTTATGTATCATTATAAGTTTCTAATAATACAATTGAATGACCTATCTCAGCGCATTGACTTCGTTTTGTAATTTGGCCCAGTGGTGGAAGTTGCTGAACACAGGTAGTTCAGTCTGAGTTCGATTCCAGTCGTATAGGCTAGCTGGATGGGCGTTTTCGTGTTTTGCTCCGTGTATAATGTTGGATACAACCCAGTATTCCTTGGAAATATCTCCGCGAAGGAATTCTTAACTTAAGCTGGCATCTTTAGTGTTCTTTGCCTAATCAAATAAACCAAACAAAACAAAACCATTTTGCGGCACTCCACAGAATATACAAGGGATGATCAAATGAAAAGGTACGAAACGACACGGTGGGTACAAATGTAGACTTTATTCAAAATATACACCATAGGCCTGAGCACAAAGATCCCACTGATGAACAAGCCGCAGGATTCCTTGTTCCCAGAATTCCTGTGGCCGTGACGACACAGCGTCCTTGAGTACATCGTCCGTGTTGAAGCACTTCCATTTCAGATGTTTCTTCAGTGTACCAGCATGGAAATCGCAGGGCGACATGTCCGGACTGTAGGGCGGATGGTCCAAAGTCTCTCACTTGAAGTTGGCCAGTTCCATGTGTGTGACTCTGGAGACCTGTGGACGCGCGTTGTCATGGAGCAGAACCACACCCTTCGTGAGCAGCCCCGGTCTTTTATTCTTGATGGACCTGCGTAGGCGTCGAAGTGTCTCACAGTACACATCGGAGTTAATGATATTTTGTGCTCGAGGAATTTCACAAGTAGCGGACCTTGAACGTTGAAAAAGACGGTGAGCAACACCTTATCTGCTGACGGCACAGCTTTGAACTTTTTAGGGGGAGGTGACGACGCATACATGCTGTCCCGCTTTGTCTCTGTCTCGTAGTGATGGCACCAGGTCTCATCACCTGTGATGATCCGCTCCATGAAAGCGAGGTCTTCCTGATACCAAAACAAATGTTGCAGTGCTAGCCCCATACGCAGTTTCTTTTGCTGGTGGGTGAGCTGCTTCGGAACCCAAGCGGCACACACCTTCCGATATCGCAACCTGTCGTGAACAATTGCCCACACGGTTCCATAGCTGACATCCAACTTCACCATTCGCAATGTGACACGCCGATCACTTCTCACTAGGTCGTCCACCTTGTCAAAATCGCTCGTGATGACAGTGTTTGCCTTGCCTTGTCTCGGGTCATCACCCACACTCTCACGGCCTGCACGAAAACGAGCACTCCATTTTCTGACAGACTTGTCACTGCCGCATCATTTGGACGCCGCTTTTGATAAGAGCTCTGCTCTCTCCTGCGCATGCGGGCGCCAGCGCATACTCTGATCCCATTCAGATATTCCAATCACATTCCAAGATGTCTTGCTACGTTCTCCCATGGCAGAATATGCAAATATTTAACTATTACGTTTTTACGTCGTTTCGTACCTTTTCATTTGATTACCCCCTTGTAATTTGATAGCTAAAGAAATTAACATTAGTTGAGCAAATGTAGTTTTCTTTCTTCTAAATGAATATACCTGCTTAGAAAATATATTCTTAGTTCTATAATTTAGAAACACAATTAACAATATTTGGTTTACCAGCTGTGACTTCATTTTGATTCATTGGTATCACTCTAAATTTGGTCTTATATTTTCAGAGAAGCCACCTTTCAGTTTGCAATGAATCTTCAATGAATGAATCGTATTTTATGGATCCTTTCTTTGGAAATTTCACTTTAACTTCACAAGGGATAATACTTTAAAATTTTAATCTTTACATTACATAAATGTAGGAAAATTATCACTAATAAATATTACAAATAATCATTGCTAAGACTGATCGAGTTATTACTAATTTATGATTTATTTACACAAATTAAAAATTAGGAAAAAAGAGAAAAGAGCAGTTGCTACATCCCGCGTCAGCATTCATCATCGTTAATGTCTCCTTTGCTCTCTGATTTAGATGGTGCGTGTCCGTATCTATAAAAATGTCACTCGTAAAATAACCTATTTCTTTAATTTTGTCATTATCGAAGCCAGTTAATATATTGTCACAGATTTTCGCATTTAAATTGCTATTTTTAGTAGAATTTTAATTAAAATTGCTTTTTATCCCTGTACAATGCAGCACGAGATTTCGTTTAAGAGAAAGCTACGCCGGAAAAGTAAAAATACAGGAGCACGCTCATTTAGCATTTAATAAATAGATATCGCGTAATTTATATTTAAATTAAAATAATGCAATTTTGTGTTAGCTTTAAGTGTAATTCTACTCTTTTGCTTTCAAGAAAACTCGGGAAATTACAAGAAGCTTCTCATGACTGATTAAAAAGCTTATAAAAGCCGGCGAACAACAACTCAGTTCAGTTGTTTACATATTTGTTATTCTTGACGGTAGCGAATTCGTGGTGAGATCGAATTAGCTTTCTCTGCACTTTGAATTGTGTTCTGTTTAACATTTTGGTAGTTTAAACTATAACTACTGTGTGATATTGCACGAATATATGTGAGGAAAAATTTCATCACGTTGTTTTATTTCTTGTGATAAGAATAAATTTTGTTGACCTTTCATCGGACTTGTGCATTCAATCTATTACGAACCCGTACGTACGCAACAACATTATGAAATGCAATTAAAAAAGGATTTCCTATTTGTTTACTAATCCTACATCAATTCTTTAAATTAGTTTAGTCGTATTGCTTCTTTCAGTAATACGTTTTCGTTTGACCTTTTAAAATTTTATTCAGAAGCCATGGTTTACACCTTAAACAATTTTGCATTCAAATCGGAAGTTTTAAAAGTAAAAAGGTCACCTGTAATCCTGTTGAAAATGGCTGAAAAATGCTAATCCACGTGCGATGGTAATATGAATTCGATCAGGATCCGTTGATAATAAGAACGGTACATAATTCATGAAATCGAAAGGAACTTTTTTATCGGGCAGGAACTTTAACACTTCTGGCACCAAATTTATGTAGAAAAACATCACTAATAACTATCATTAATAATCAACACTAAAACTCATCAAGTTATTGCTAAATTACGATTTATTTAAATGAATTAAAAATAAAAAACGATGAAAAAATAGTCATTACATCAGGCGGCAGCATTCTTCTTAACGTCTCTTATACGCGCTCATTTGCGCAGACAAACAGACAGACGAAGTAGACAGATGTCTTGTTTTGCTTCCGCTAAGTCTTTCTGCACACGTCACACAGTTTCAGTTACAGTTGCATGGTCATTTTTCACATATACGCCTCTGTTCTGTCTTAAAACGGGACGGTGCGTCTTAATCAAAGGCAAAAGGTAAAATTTAACATAACTCACATATTTTTTTAAGAATAACCATTGCATCTAGATTATCCAAGTGGCTACATATAACTTTGCTATGTGTTAAAAATTATTACATATAATTGAAATGGATTGGAATAATTTGAAAAGCCTATTTTGCCAAGCTCTGGGAAATAAAGCCTTGAATCATACTACTTAATTACACACAAAATATTTTGTATGTCTTTAAATCAAAACATGATCTGCAAACGTTTAAGGTCAAATTCAACGCATTAATACCATTATTTGCCTAAACTATAATCTTTAATTTAATTTAGTTTTAAAAAGTCTTAAAGTTATTTAATGCTAATTTTTCCATGAAATTTTACTGACAAAAATTTTTATTTAACGTATTTTCGCAATTATAGTTAATTTAAATTATTGCATTAATTTTTATATGTGCTAAAAGTGAAGGCTGTATCTGAAACGTTTTAACAGTATCACGCGCATGTACGTATCATTCTGAAACAAAGTGTTTTGAGAAACAAGGTCGTTTAATGTTAAAAGTTCATTTTTGAAATATTAATTTAAATTCAATAACGAAAGAATCACTTTGTTTATGATAATTTAACACCTAAAGATAATACATACTCAACGATATTAGGGTGGTAAATGGGAAATACGTTTTAAAATAACACAAAGTGGGTTACCAAACTACAAAAACCATTAATTATTAACAAAAGACATACATACCTATCATTGAATAATTATCGTAATAATGAAAAACACCCGCCATATTGTATAACGTAGCTGTCCATAATGCTTGTGATAGTACTGACAAATAAATGTTTGAAATTTTACATACAAGTATTTGTGTACATTTTGATAAAACATTTTCATAGAAACTTAATTTACTTTTTAACAGTTTAAAATTTTCCATCTCCACAAACAACTCCTGCTTATTCTTGTAATATTTCTAATCAAGAAGTATTATGTAAATATACTTATTCGAATAGCCAAATTGAATTTAAGAGAATTTTTATAGTCTCAGATACTCATTGTAGTTCACGCTATTTTGCTGCTCCTCAAGAATGCTTTCTAACCCTAAAAACAAATTTTGAGTGATCTGTAGTCTTCCATTCATCACTTTTATTAAGTGATACAACCGCTTCATTTACAGCTGTAACATCAGTTATTTTAGTTATAAGCTTGTTTGGGAAAAGAGTTTGCATACATTATAATTTACACAACGTTCATTGGGATTCTGTGTTCCAACATCAAGGCATTTTTTAAACCAATAGGCATAAAAAATCTAATTGTTTTTAAATTAGACTTAAAAATGTGCACTAGATAAAACATAAGGCTGCAATGAAAACTAAAAATATGAAAATGCAACGTGATTTCAAAGTGTAAATGAACTGACATTGCCAGCAGACGAACGGCATCTAAATCCGAAATCATGAAATGCGATTCTTTATTTCCTTTTATAACTTGATAAATAGTTTTCGAGGAAAAAAATTTATTAATATATTTAGAATAAAATTCTCTATCTAATCACATAAACTTCTAAAAATAGGTCTTTTAGCGATTTTTTTACAGATGCATTGTCCCATACCTTAACAGTGATTCTGAAGGAATAGCTAAGCAACAAATTCGCTTCAAATCCGACATCTAAAGATTAAAATTTGTAAAACAAACACAACTGATTGTTGTGTAGAGAATTTGTCTGATAGCGTTATAAAAACTAGGTGAATGATTTTCTGATTTATGGAAATCTTAATTTTATTTGATTCTGAATTATTTATTTTAAGGCTTTAATTTTGGGGAAAAACAGATGCTTCTGGGAATATTATTTAGTTTAAAAGAATATTATTTATTTTCTTTTATTTGCAAATTTTGTACAAGCTTTGATTCATTGTGAAAAGAAGCAGGGAAAGGGAAGCAATTTTTTGCTAAGTCATGATTTCGCGCTCTTTGTCCTTTAGAATGTTCTAGAAGTAATTTCATTGTGTAGTTGACCTTAAGAGAGGAAGTACGTGACAGAAAGGTCAAAGGTTGCTACTTGACTTTCGATGTAAGTCATTCAGGTTTTTGGCGATTGAGGGTCCGGTTGTTGGCTAAGTGAAGAAGGGCGCGCATGCGCGATCAACCTTATTTCCGCATTCAGGGGTTGAAAACGCAAATTTTGCCAAAATTAAGGGGGCGATAATTGAAGCCATAGTGGGAGCCCGCGTTTGTGAAGAAGACGAAGGAAATTCGAGTTGGAATCACTTTCTGACTGGCTTGCTGAACTTACTTTTGGAGGTTACTCTTGAAACTTGCTTGAAAAAGATGTAATTTACGAAGAGAGATGCTTCCCTGCCGCGTTCTGGTTAAAAGGCGAAATTGAACCGGGCGAGTGACTTAAGACTTTCAAGACCAGGCGGATAGCCGTGCTGGGCAGCAGTGCACCTGTTTTCTGTTTTCCAGAAAAAAAGTAGCTTCGTCGTTACGAAAACCAGTTACCTGCGTGTGTGTTTCGCCAATAGTGCTAGGACAGGACGATGTCTTCTGAAACTTCCATTTGTGACCGTAAAAATGAGCCCCGCCGACGTCAACGCTTATTAGGATACGAGTCCTCCACTTCAAGACCAGATAATTCAATTTTTTTTTGTGTTTGAACTTCAAGTAAGGTTTCAACGATTTTCCTTGGAATGTAAATAACAACGTTGAATTTTAATTTAATTCACAGGCTTTCAATTGTTTCCCTTTCCCCTTCTAAATTACCAAGACAAACCTTAAGGTTCTTATATGAATTTAAATGTAAAAAAAAAAAAAGTAAATGACAAATTGAAGAATTCCCCTTAAACTCTCTGATGAGGATAAGGTTTTATTTTTTTGTGATGAAATTGAATAAACTGATATTTAATCTGGAAACCTATTACAGTATGTTTTCTTTATATATTTAATATGTTTTTCCTATATATCTTGTATATGTTTTCAAGGATCGAATCAGTAACTGATTTTTTTTTTGAATTTATTTATTTTGTATAACTTACTGTTTTAAGAAGGTGTTAAATTTTATGTGTGAGGACTAATTAAGGTTTTGATTTGAATTATGTTTGCTTACTGGTTACTGCGGGATATTAATTCTGTAATTTAATTTAAGAATTGAATTTAAGGTTAGGTAAACTGTTTTGGTATAATATTAACCAAAAAGATAGTGTTTTAGTACGTGTGATTCGATGATTTCATACTGTGCATGTTAGGTTGTTTACTAGTACAAAAGTATTAGGTTTTAAGAAGGTTTGTGAATTTCAAATTTTGAGGCTTTCGAAATACTCAGTATATTTTAGATGTAATGATCGATACTTATGTTTTCTGTAAAAGTACCGGAGTTGTCAATGAGTGGAGGTTTTTTTAAGTTTTGCGCGTAACTGGCAGCTGATTAAATTAGCTTGACAATTTGGAAACTTTTTGAATGATTCAAAACTATTAGAGGGCGATATGTCGAAGAAAACGCGCCGTTCTACTAGACAGCCTGACCCATCAGTAGAGATGTTGGAAGAGACAGCCCCGGGCGTAAAGTTTACTTCAGTTTTTGGCTTGGACCCACTGGAGTCAGTTCCTATTTTTACGGGAGGAGAAAATAGCATTAGCCTAGCTGATTTTTTAGATAGACTCGAACTGATAGCATCACATGTAGGATGGACGGAGTCAGATAAAGTTACGGTAATTCGGGTTAAACTTGGGGGGAAAGCCGCGGAATTTGTTAGGAATAATCCGCGTTTGAGGAGCGAAGCAGGTTTTTCCTACCTGGTAGGTGCCTTGAAGGACAGGTTTACAACAGTTCAAAGTCTACATTCCCATATTCGCTCCCTTATACAGGCATTTCAAAAGCCGCGGGAGTCAGTCAGACAATTCGCTGCGCGTATCGAGGCTTTATCTTATAAAACAGTGCCAGTAGAAAGGATGGGCGATCCGGCAGCAGAGACTCAGAGACAGGAATTGCTATTATCTGTTTTTCTAGAAGGATTGCATTTGCACCTTAGACGTCTGCTTTTGCCCCATAATCATAAATCATTTGTAGCAGCGAAAAACCACGCAGTTTTGGAGGAAGAGATGTGGATAAAAAACCATGCTGAGGCAGATCTTCAGTCAGCTGAAGTTAAGGCGGTCCATACTACGGGTACGGTAAATTCCAAGGACACTCTTTGCGTTTCGGGTGAAAATGTAGAGCTTGTAGAGGCTATTAGATTGCAACAACAGAACTTAACCTAGTTGACACAGATGATGAATACTTTGCAGAGCCAAATGTAATTTTTGATGGTGCATAATCCTCGGTCGAGATCCTTACAGCCTAGATGTTTCCGTTGTAACCGCGTAGGACACATAAGCAGAAATTGTTATGTAAATGGCAGGTCTAATAACGAGCAGGGCAGATCAGATCACAGATTTCGACAAAGAGAGGCAGGAACGGCGAATACACTTAATTCTCATATGGCACCCGAACATTTGGCGGTAGCATCTCAGGATCGAGGTGCAACTGGTAGCAAATTGAATCACCAAGCTCAGACATTTAATTTAAACTAGAAAAGGGTGGATAGAAACACACTTCCATTTCATCCTCGAATGCCCTTTTGGAGGTGCCATCCGTCTTTGTAGTCACTACAGGAGAATCTTCATTACCAACAGTAGAGGGTTCTATATTACAGACAGAAATTAAATTTTTGATAGATTCGGGGGCAACGGTTAATATTATAGAGGAAAAAATTATTGCAGGGTTAGGGAATAAAGTTTCATTTTCTCCTTGTAAACTTTATTTAAAAGGAATTTCTAATCAGAATGTTCTAATCACACGAAAAGTTTCACTTCCCGTAGTATTGCAAGGCAGGATTTTTCCTGTTGAATTTCTCATTAAGGACAAGGATTTTTCTTTGCACTATGGTGCCATTTTAGGAACACAGTTTTTACTTGATAATGCACTCATTCTGGATTTTAGCACTAAACAATTACTTGGGCAAAATTTTGCTTTACGTTGGTGTGACAGTTCAAATTGTCTCTTTCCGAGACCGATAGATTCCTTGGATTATTGCTATGCAGTTCGTAAACATAAACTTTTGCCGTTTTCTGAGAATATAGTAAAGGTAATTGCTCCTACGTTTAATGATTCGCATGACACAGTCCTATTAGAGCCGATTGATAAAAACTCTCATAGTAAATTCTCTGTGGCAAGATCAGTTAATTTAAATAATGATTCTAAGACATTTAACGTTAAGATAGCAAATTTTACTCCACAGACTATTCATATTAACAAAAGAACTAAGTTAGCATCTATTCTTCCTGTTACTGTGTCTTCAATAGAAACTGCTTGCGTGAATAACACGACGACCATGGAGAAAGGAGAGGATTTTGAGTCTTGGGGGGGGGAGAATTTGACCTTTCTCACTTGTCACCGGATCAGCAGCAGCACCTGACTAAGCTTTTAAGCCATTACAATGACATTTTCACTTCTTCTGTAACTCAGCTAACGGGGTGCGATACAATTCTACACAATATTAACCTTAAGGATAGTATTCCGGTTCGACAAAAGCCATACAAAGTGCCTTTTCATCTTCGCGAGGAATTAAATAGGCAAATAACAGAATTATTGGATTCCAATATTATTCAAGAAAGCGATAGTCCATATAGTGCGCCGGTTCTTTTTGTAAAGAAAGCTGATAATACTTATAGATTAGTGACGGATTTTCGGAAACTTAATGAAAAAACTGTTGAAGATTCATTTCCTCTTCCTAATATGCTCGAGCTTGTGGAACAATTGGGTGATGCGAATTTTTTTTCTAGGTTGGACTTAACTTCGGGATTTTTCCAAATGAAGATCCACCCAGATGACACATTTAAAAGTGGTTTTTCGACCCCTTCCGGGCATTACGAATGGCTTCGGACACCTTTCGGTATGCGCAATGCACCCAGTTCCTTCCAAAGGCTCATGTCTGTTGTCTTAGCCAATCTGTCCCCGTTAAAAATAGGCATATACATAGATGACATTGTGATAGCTTCGAGTACTTTTGACGAACACCTTGAAAAGCTTAAAATAGTTTTTGACAGACTCAGAAATCATAATCTTAAGTTGAAACCGTCCAAGTGTCATTTTCTCAAAAGCCAAATAACTTATCTAGGATTTAAGGTATCAAAAGGTATCTTACAACCAGATGACAGAAATTTAAAAGTTGTACAAGCATTTGTTCCTCCTCGGAATGGAAAAGAAGTTAGAAGGTTTCTCGGGCTTGTAGGTTTTTATAGAAGATTTATACCTAATTTCGCACAGAAGGCTCTTCCTCTTACACAGCTAACAAAAGAAAAAGTTGTATTTAAATGGACCAATGAAGCTCAAAATTCCTTTGACACTCTTAAAAATGAACTTTTAAAGGAACCTATTTTAACTCTACCCAATTTTTCCAAACCGTTTTCGCTTTGTACGGACGCTTCCAATTTAGCCTTAGGAGCTGTTCTTTGTCAGGAGGATGATACTGGGTTCTTGCATCCAATTTGTTACGCAAGCCGGAAGTTAAAAGATCCGGAGACCAGATACAGTACAGTTGAAAGGGAAGTTTTAGCAGTAGTTTGGGCAACTGCCTTTTTTCGCCAGTACCTTTTAGGGAAAAGGTTCACAATTTATTCAGATCAAGCGTCGCTGTCCCACGTACTAAAATTGAAGGATCCCACTTCCCGGATAGCTAGGTGGATTATGGGCTTATCCCAATTTGACTATACAATAATACATAAACCAGGGAAATTGAACGTAACAGCTGATTTCTTGTCTAGAGCAGTAAATGTAACGCATCTTGTTCAAAATTCTGTCAGTCCAGACTTATTACAGCCGTTCAAAGAAGAGCAGGGTTCAGATATGCAGTGTAAGCAGATTATTTCAGATATAAAAAAAATTGACTCCTAGTCCTCGTTTTTTGAAATTTTTTATGCGTAATGGCATTTTATATTGTGAATATGCTAAGCAACGTACCCGTTGGCAAAAACTGCACAGGTTGGTTGTTCCACGATCTTTAGTTTCACGTATTCTGCAAGAGCACCACGATTCGCCGGTGGCGGCTCATTCCGGGTTCCATCGCACACTGCAACGTATTCAAAAATCCTTTTATTGGAAAGGCATGTATAGGGAGGGACATTCATAATTATGTAAAATCGTGTCATTCCTGTATCGGAAGGAGGGGTCACCGGCCTTCTCACAAGGCTCCTCTTCTGAGAATGCCTGTGGCTTCTCGTCCGATAGAAAGAATAGCCATGGACATTGTTGGTCCCTTACCCATTACTTTACAGGGAAATAAATACATCTTAGTTATCACTGATTATTTTACGAGGTGGCCCGAGGCTTATCCTTTGAAAGACTTTACTTCTGAATCTATCATAGAAAAACTGGAACTTTTTATTTCGGCTCACGGTGTGCCTTTACACGTAGTTACTGACAGGGGCTCGAATTTTATTTCACATGCAATAAAAGAAGTATATCAGAAATTAGGCATCGATAAGCACACCACCACCAGTTACCACCCGCAGTCTGACGGAGTCGTTGAACGCTTAAATGCTACTCTAATAAATTCTCTCAGCCACCTTGTGAGCGAGACGCAGGAAGATTGGGACAGACATTTGCCTTTCGCACTTTTAGCGCACAGAACTGGAAGGCATAGCGCATTACTGGACTGCCCAGCATTTTTTCTTTATGGAATAGATTTAAATTTACCTATTGATTTGTTGACACAAACAGACTTTAAGACTTATCGTGACACAGACACTTATTCAAGGGATTTAAATTTAAGACTCCGCAGGGTTTTCTCTTTAGTAAATAAAATCTTAACGGAGGCGGCTGAAAGACAGGAAAAGATTAGAGATAAGGTTGTTTTTTCAAAAGATATTAAAATAGGGGATATGGTGCACTTTATACTCCTGTGTTGCGGCATGGATTGACTAAGAAATTTGCGAAGTTTAATAAAGGTCCATTTAGAGTGGTCGAACAGGTCACCAAAGTGAATTTTAAAATTGAGTCAGTTACGAGCCCACAGCAGTCGCAGGTAGTACATGTGGATAGACTGACAAAGGTACCTGAACGTATAAACTTTCCTTCATTGCAGGCGTGCAAATCTGATGCTCCAGAGAGAATTCATAATCAAGGTGCTGATATTCCTTATAACCTGAGACGTAGGGATTCGCAGGGTTTTGTTGCTTACTAATGTAGGGCTTTGCAAACATTTATTTTTGGACTCAGTAAATCAATATTTAGTGAAATATATATATATATATTGTATATAGTTTGATTTTTTCAGTTTGGCCAAACGTTATTTTGTATATGCATTGGGTTGTATTAGTATTATTTTTGTGTGTTTTGGATAAAATTCTAATTGGTATTTGCACAGCGTATTCGTTATGCTATTTTCGGAATTGATTTTGGTTGAATTGAATTTTTGGACAATCACGTTTTCCTTCTTTCTGATTTTTTGTGTGGGGTATTTTCGGCTGGTTCCGAGGTTCCTTGTGTTGTAACGTTCTTTTCTTTTCTAATGCTGGGCCCTGATCAGGCCGCTTCTGTTCTTAGACGTGATTGTTTGAGATTCATTCTTGGAAGTTATTCAATTTCGTAGTACTTAGGGGTCTTTACTCCTAATTTGAATACGTTCATGTGACATATTTTATTTGGAATTGTTTGAATTATTAGTGTGTTTATTTTCCCGGGAATGTATTTTATGTATCTGCGGCGCGTTAATTATCTTACTTTTATTTATTTCATTTTTTTGGTGTGAACAATTGGATTAGATTATTTCTTTCTTCGGGTGTGTGTATCCGAACACATTCAGTGGCTTATCTATCGTAAGGGAAAAATTGACAGATAAAGTCTTCTTCAACTTTGAAAGAGTGATTGTTCTTCCTTGGTCGAAGGTGAGACGTAGGGGGGTGAAATCTGGTTTCTTTTAAGGTCAAGTTTCTTGACTTGTATTCTACTAAACGGTCAGTCAGCTGTTTGTTTTTCGAGCATTGTGATCCTCTACTAAAGCTATTGTGGTGCTGAGTTCTTACATTACGGGGTTGTTGCTTTCACTTTCTCGCGTTGAAGGCTGCAGGGGGGAGTTGCTAACACAATGATTTCTAACTACAGGGTTTTCCCTCGCTTGCATTGACAACTCCGTACTCATTTAATGTACTCCATGATTGTGCTCAGCAGAAATTGTCACAATAGTAAAATGTTCGACCTCAGGTGAAATTGTTTACATTAATGGACTGAAAGGAAAGAATGAATGGATAAATAAACTTTCAGAAATGTGGCCACACAGGGACTGCAAAACTAGTGTGATGTAATTAACTGAAAAAAAAAGAAAGGAGAAATTCTTTTTGTCATAAAATTATGGATTCATCTTAGACATATTTTGTTTGTGATTAACGCCTTATTTTTTATTTATATTTTTGTATGTGTTCTTAGTATTTCTAGGTTTAATTAATTAAGTGATTTAATTGATGTTTATGGATTAATTGTTTTTGATGATCTTCCTTGAGTATTTTTATTAGTAATTGCTTTGATTAATCTTTTTGTTTTCCTTGCACATTTTGGACTTGAAATTTAATGTGTCAGTAACGTCACTGTTACCAAGGAGTAGTGTGAAATATTGTTACATTATGTTATCCTTTAGCCTTATTGCACAGTATGAGTCATGGTATTTCAAGAAGTGTCTGTCTTCTAAATTTTGGTACACCAAAATTTAATTCCTTAGGGGAAAGGAAAATGTTGTGTAGAGAATTTGTCTGATAGCGTTATAAAAACTAGGTGAATGATTTTCTGATTTATGGAAATCTTAATTTTATTTGGTTCTGAAATTTTTTTTAAGGCTTTAATTTTGGGGGAAAATGAATAATATTCCCAGATGCTTCTGGGAATATTATTTAGTTTAAAAGAATATTATTTATTTTCTTTTATTTGCAAATTTTGTACAAGCTTTGATTGATTGTGAAAAGAAGCAGGGAAAGGGAAGCAATTTTTTGCTAGGTCATGATTTCGCGCGCTTTGTCCTTTAGAATGTTCTAGAAGGAATTTCATTGTGTAGTTGACCTTAAGAGGGGAAGTACGTGACAGAAAGGTCGAAGGTTGCTACTTGACTTTCGATATAAGTCATTCAGGTTTTTGGCGATTGAGGGTCCGGTTGTTGGCTAAGTGAAGAAGGGCGCGCATGCGCGATCACACTTATTTCCGCATTCAGGGGTTGAAAACGCAAATTTTGCCAAAATTAAAGGGGCGATAATTGAAGCCATAGTGGGAGCCCGCGTTTGTGAAGGAGACGAAGGAAATTCGAGTTGGAATCACTTTCTGACTGGCTTGCTGAACTTACTTTTGGAGGTTACTCTTGAAACTTGCTTGAAAAAGATGTAATTTACGAAGAGAGATGCTTCCCTGCCGCGTTCTGGTTAAAAGTCGAAATTGAACCGGGCGAGTAACTTAAGACTTTCAAGACCAGGCGGATAGCCGTGCTGGGCAGCAGTGCACCTGTTTTCTGTTTTCCAGAAAAAAAGTAGCTTCGTCGTTACGGAAACCAGTTACCTGCGTGTGTGTTTCGCCAATAGTGCCAGGACAGGACGATGTCTTCTGAAACTTCCATTTGTGACCGTAAAAATGAGCCCCGCCGACGTCAACGCTTATTAGGATACGAGTCCTCCACTTCAAGACCAGATAATTCAATTTTTTTTTGTGTTTGAACTTCAAGTAAAGTTTCAACGATTTTCCTTGGAATGTAAATAACAACGTTGAACCTTAATTTAATTCACAGGCTTTCAATTGTTTCCCTTTCCCCTTCTAAATTACCAAGACAAACCTTAAGGTTCTTATATGAATTTAAATGTAAAAAAAAAAAAAAAAAGTAAATGACAAATTGAAGAATTCCCCTTAGACTCTCTGATGAGGATAAGATTTTATTTTTTTGTGATGAAATTGAATAAACTGATATTTAATCTGGAAACCTATTACAGTATGTTTTCTTTATATATTTAATATGTTTTTCCTGTATATCTTGTATATGGTTTCTTATGTTACGATCCTCTCACGGCGCGGTCCCGGGATGCCATTTTTACAACGTAATGCATTAAAAATTCACTATACGATCACTAAAAGTTTGGTAATTAGCAAAAATTCTTAAGAGTTTAGTTTCCTCCCTAAGAGGAAGAAGAGACCTCTCACGGCAAGTAGTTTCTTATTTAACAATGGTGCCGTGAAATAAAATTCATAACATGATCGTCGGTTATTAATAGTGTACATAAAGCTAAAATTTTAAAGTTAATTTCCTACATTTGAAAACTATTTTTTCCAAATTTAGGTTTCTTTATGGATAATAATTTTCTTCGACTAAGGAAACAGTATTCGTTTGTGTTAAAAAATGTTTATCTGAAGTGGTTAAAGAACAAAAAATGAAGTTTATTTAAAATTTTTTGTCCATATTTTAATGAAATTACAAAATTCCAAATTTTGCGGTAATGAGTGTACATTTTAACCTGAGGAATAAGTAATATTATGCATTGTTATAACAGCCATTCAAATCCTAATACTAGTGTCCCAACAGACACATTAAATTAGTTTCTGTTTTCAGATTACAGTAATAAATATTTAACTCTCTGTATGTCTGCTATCACCCAATTTGTGCGCCATTACGCCTGTGGTAATTACTGAGCAACAAAATACCTGTGTATCTTATTTCCGCTTGTAAATATAGAAAACTAAACTCAGTTGTGCAAGAGCCCTAGTAGGCCAATGCCTGCAGTGCCCTTTTTCTGCTTTCTTGACCTTTGGGCCCCGGGGTGCATCAGCATATGCCCTGGGCAAGTGGTCAGCTTGTCGCAGGATCCCCCGGTGTTTAGTCCAAGTTTGCTTGGTACTCATTTTATCAACCCACTTAAGGGATGAAAGGCTGAGTCAACCCTGCCCGGGCCCGTGGTGCAGCTGCGACGCCCTAGCCCCTTCGCCCTGTAAATATAGTAAATCTGCTTAAATTTACATGCTTCTCTCTTAACTTAGAAATCTTACTACTTTCATTTTCTCTTGTGCTTTATCAATATCTTTAATTATGAAACCGGGAACTCTGGAGAAAATTAGAAAAATATATACATATTTGGATTAGTATTTATTTAAAATGTTTCCATGCCTGAACTACTCATTATAAATTTTAGTATTGTAACTAAATCCTTTACGTTTACAAATAATACTAGTGTGCATGCCCTATAGTCATTGTTTTGTTGTATCGAGAGACTTTCTTTAAGTCGTGGAATAATGTGATGATTAATATCACATTTTAACATGCATTCACACGAAACAATTGGTAACATTATGGGGTTTCCATTAGTTCAATTAACCAATGGTTCAAATTTTTGTTATCTTTTCTGAACTTTTCAACTTCCCTTCGCATTTCCTCTCCAGGATGCAAATTTCAAGGTAAGTGAGGTGAGTATTTAAAAGTGTGAATCTTGGAGTTTATTCAGAGCCTATTTTCGCTAGCCAGCACAAGTTACGAGTCTGTTCTTGCTCATACTCCTTTTTGGCTATTTAAATATTTATCACGCCAGGTAGGTTGTTGAGTCAACCTAGCTAGCTTTAACTTAAAGTGTTAATTCAGCGCTACTCTTTAGCCTTGAATTTATTGTGTAACGATTCTGCAGTTCCACCGCAAGTTGTCAGTGTTATTGTAAGCACAAAGTACGTGCCTATTCTGTTCAGAGCTTCAATAATAATAAAGGTTATTTTTACCCTTATCCTGTGCTGGTATCATTTATGCCTGTGCGAGAAGTCGCCGGGTTCCTTAGTAGGATCTAGTAGAGTTTGTTACCAAACAGAACGGGATCCTACAACATAAATCTATTGCCGCGTCATTGGGTTTGCCCATAGATTATTCTTGAGTAAAATATTACGTTATTAGACGAACCGACATAAACTTTGGCATTCTGATATTGTGAATAATAATGAATACAGCGACAAATTTCTTTTAAATATGAGGCATTTCGAAGAATATCGAATTTAATTTTAGACTGTGCTTTAATAATTATTTAAATTCAGGACTGGTTTCCATACTTTTATATTTACAAACGATTATATTTGCTCATATTTATTCAGAGTATATTATTTATCTTCGTTGCTTATGAATATTGTGATGCATGCAGTTTGCTGTTACAACTTCTGACCATGTGCGTATCATCTTCGCTCAGCATTGAATGCACTTCGTTCAAAATTCTGTATAATACTTTCAAACATTTGAAGAAAGACCTGAATAATAAAATAAATTCAAAATTTTCAATAACACAAAAGTAAAAATAATTTATTCAATCTTCTGAGTTTGTAAGACGGCTTGAAGGCATTCAAGCTTCTGCATTCATAGCAGCTTTCAAATTGCATAAATCTACAAATTACATATTTCGATGTAACGTTGTCAAGTTAAAATTACGAAAGTACTTACTGACTTCAGACAACGTCAAACAGCACGAAAGTTTTGACGGATCTATTGTCCTTACTTTCCAAATTTATGGAAAACATTTGACATAGCTTGTTTTATTACATAAATTAATTTTAATTAAAGCTTATCTTCTCATAGTACTTTAACTGGGAATTAATCTGCAATTTTAGCTGAAATTTTAACTGAGAATGCACTTACACTAAAATTTATAAATGAAAAAAAAGGATAAGGTATTCTGAAGGGGAAAATGTGTTAAAAATATTGTTCAGGTGACACTTTATGATAAAATACAAATAAGGCATATCTATTAAATAAATTAAGCGAAGTTCAAAATTTTAAACATTTATCGCATTATCTTACCAACATTATGAATGAAGCCAGAAAGTGTTTAAGACACTACGTGAGGCCCAGTATCTGCATATGCTGACTGGAGAATGATTAGGCATTTGAAAAAGACTGAAAAATTAAGAGTTTAAAATGGCACAAAGCCTTAATAAATCAGTATACAGTTTGTTGAAGAATGTTGCAATAGCTGCTGTCGAACAATGAATGTCGTATTATTCTACTTTTTAGATTTCAGATTTTCTACTTTTCAGTGTTTCAGATTTCCTTAACCAATAAAAGAATCTAAACTTATCATTCTTGCTCGAGTTTTTAAGGCTGCTGGCTTTACGATGTATTCCGTAACCTTAACCAAATACTATAACATGCCATATATGTTTGCAATGAATGCAATGAAGGAAGCTAACGTCTATCATCTTAAAGCAAATTATCCGTTTTCACTGAGCAACATTACTGCTCACTGAGCAACATTATTGTAGATTAAAGGGGGGAAATTCAAGAATGGCTCATTGCATCAATTTTATTTGAGGATATACTGTAGTTTTGCACCCCATTTTTATACATAAGCCTATTATTAGACTGTCTGGTCACACCGTAGACCGAATCTCAATCCCTGCGATCTCCCGCCATGACACCGACTGGAAGACTTATTGAGGAAGAGTAGAAACATTGCCAGAATTTTATTAACTTATTTGTCTGCATCTGTTAATTATCGGATATACTTAGTTACAATGAACTGCAAAACACACTGTTAATCGCCTTCAAGTTGTCCACATTCAATTTGAGGAACACATTAAACATATTCTCTTAGAGCAGAGGTTCTCAAACATTTTTGCTTCATGCACTCCTTTTCACAACTGATAGAAGATCATTCCCCCTTCCTTTCTATAAATCCAAAAATACATGTACATTTATTTTGATTTAGATAATTTTAAAGCCACACTGGAAAGTAGGGGGAGTCATGCTGACCGCATTCCCTCCCTGAAACTATAAAATCCCTGAAACTCTGGATGGAATTCCCACCCCTCTGCCTGACATCCCCTGCTCTAGACGGTCCTGAATTAGCAGAAGTGTAATTGATTATGCGAATCACACGTTGTTCTCTGCAATTCATGAGTTTTATGCAAATCAGATATCTTTTTTCTTTGATTTTTGTGCTCAATGAGGCATTTCATTGACTGTATTTGCAATGCTTGTAAATGCTATAATAAATATTTAAAATAGTTTTGTGGTTTGCTTCATTTACTAAATCGATTTCTTTTTTTTATTTTATTGTTTCTTTAATCTTTTTTCTCTTGAAGAATTCTTTTATGCACCCTTTGAATAGAGCGTGTAAAATAGTTCAACTGCCTTTCTAAATATATAGTTTCAGTTTATTTAATGATAATAGCTCTGGATGTTAGATGCCTGAGTTTTATTATAATTCTAGAAGAAAAATAAAGAAAAACTTCAAAGTAAATACTAAATTTGTATAAATAAAATAAATTTCTTTGTGCCTATCGAAAGCGCAGCAATTTTGAAAACATGTTGCTAAATAAATGTAAACTTTTTCGATTATTGATATAATTCAGGATTTCGATGCTCCCTTTTAAGATAATAGAAAAGATTTTTAGTTTGCATCTTATGCGTAGCATTTGATCTTTGATATTAATATGTTAATTGAACAAAACCAAGTGCAAAAGTAAATGAGCTAAATTAAAAAAAAAATATTGAACACAAAGGGTTACTAAACATCGCTGAATAAGTGAATAAAAGTACAAACCTTGATGTTAAGGAAAAAACAAACCGACTGGACATTTTTTTTTATTTTAATCCTTCATACATTTTAATGTATAATATATTGTACCACCTGTATATATTCATCAAAATATAACCAAGTCGATTGGTAGAATAAAGGGGAGGGGAAATGTGCATAATCCAAAGAAATCAAAGAATGGCTAAAATGCTGAAAATCGCGAGAAAAAAGGAGAATCGCGATGTAAAAAATATAGAAAAAAAAAAAGAAATTCATAGAATTTTAAAATAAAATATTTAGCTTGCCTTATAGGAAATATACGAAATTAAGAGCTTTCTAGCTTTTGTTCATAATGACTTATGTTATCGCAGCTAATATTATTTACTGCACTTTATGTGCATGACAGTTAGTGTTATACACATAAATAGTAGCGAATGCTCAACTTTTTCCCATATACGGCATGTCTCAATAAGATGTACATGAGTATGCCAATAATATGCCAATAATTGCCTGTAAATATTATAGTAAGTGCTTAGCTTGAAAATGTATTAAAAATACCAACAGCGTAAATTTTCATACTCTATTTGTGTTCAATTTCGAATTATTAGTAGTGATTACGCATATTTCAGAAATCTCCTCTCGTTATACTTACTACGTACTCTAGGAATAAAAATATTTGCCAGTATTCTGTTTCGGGAAATTGTGTTCATCTTCGGTGACATTTTCATGCGCATTTCAAACAAAGTGAACGACGATGAGGAGAAACAGAACAGTACTGCGCCATGAAATTCTCACAATAGCAGGTTTTTACTTCTTTAGAAGCAAATTAAAAGCTAAAATACCTACAAAACAACATCATAAACAGTTATGCATGATAGCAGCCAATCGTCATTTTGAGCACAGTTGTGAGAAGGATATATCGCCATGTAAAGTGTATATATTGAAAATCATGGTTTTTGCTTTCAGCATCTTCTGAAAAAAGGACATTTTATATTCCTTCTTATATATTATATATTTTATTAGTTCAACTGGCTAATATTGCACACTGAAAATAAAAGAAATCGTCAGTAAGATGTTGTGAAATATCTAGATTAAAATAGAGAACTATTGAACCGCAATCTATGTTCTTTTATGATTAATAATTTAAGTTAAACTGAAATTACTGACACTGTAGATGAGTTTCCAAACTAATATAAATCTGTTTGTTGATCCGGAAATACCGAAGACTAGATAAGACGCTAACCGTATTGCTTAAACCTTTTAGCGCTGCGCATAAGAAGGCATAAAAGAAAGTGCACAGTTCGTTAGCGTTTTCCCCTTCTTTAATTCATACCTGTCCGTGTGTCCATTCTTTATAGCTCTTACTAATGATATAAAAAGATCAGTAACCATCTCCTCAAGTTGCTAACGCACTATTGTCTCTCACACTTTGCGAAAAGGCTTGTTATTTCTCCGCTTCATAGAAAAAATCGATCTCTCTTATTTCTTTCACAAAATTCAAGTCTTTCGCCAAACTACTTAAGGTTTTGTATTTGTTTGGCTTGGCGTTATACTGTCTAAAGTCCTTTCGTCCAGATTTAAGAATTTTATAATGAGATCAGAATGTAACTTTCTTTGTTTTTTAGGTAATTAAGAGGTACTTCTCGTGTTATTGTTTCTTTATATACTTTTGATACCATTTTCTGCCATTTGAGTTTAAGGCTAAATCTTCACTCCTTGCGCACTTTATTTTCCCAGCTCAGTTTGAAAAATTCCCTTCTTAGATAAATTACCGTAGCTAAAATGATTTCAATAAAGAGCAGTAAAGCACGATTTAATTAAAAGCAATTTTGAATGTGGAAAATCTTCACTAATATTATACAGATTTTGTAAACCTGAATTTACACTTTTTCCCATCATCAATTGCTAAAGTCAATTAAACAATTTACATTCATCTTAATACTACAGGAAACGTTATCTCAACTCATATGCAGAGGCGAAATACTTGGCTAGTACAATTAATTGTTCCAACTAGGAATTATTAATGTAAAAATTAAATTTTTCAGAATTATCTTTATAAAACCAAATTAAAAAATATTTAATAGCAACATAGAACTTTTTAGTGGTCTGTTGTAACTATAATGCAAAATAAAGGAATAATCTTATTTAAATTTAGCATTATTTAATGTTGTTTTAATGCACATCTATCTTAATTTAATATATAGATATTTAAATTCTCTCAGACCTTATAGTTATCGATATATTATAAAATTTCTTTCAGATTTAGAGCAGGTAGTGCATTTAAACTAAATATGTATTTATTTATTATTTTATTCTCTCAGAAATTACCAGTGGAATTAAGTCCCACACAGATGGAATTACGTAATTTCGCCTATTATATTTTAGCATTTCTGGAGTAAAATACCCATGGACATTCATTTAACCAGCATGATGCTTCTGAAGAATTTTGTCGCACGCCTTTTTAATATTGATTTGAGACGTGTTAATAAACTGTTTGATTCGTTATTCAATTGTGAAAAGCAAGCGAAATCGCTCTGCCTAAGGAAAGAAAAGTTATCGCGCAGGATTTTCCAAAGAAACGTGGCCCATAGTCAAGTTACTGATATGAAAAACACGAAAACGCCTCTGTCCGATTGCCAGGAATACAGCAGTAGAATTACTAACACAGATAGAATTAACACAGATAGAATTACTAGTAACAGCAGTCTTGTAGTGTCATTAGGTTTTTATGAAGCATGAAAAGTGTGCAGTGCCCTTACCGGGACTCGAATCCTGGATCTCTCGAATCCACGTCGAATATGTTTCCAATTGGATCTCGAAGGCATGTGGAAAGAAAGCAGAAAATACCCTATAGCCTTTTCTAACTAAAAAACTACCTAAAACACATAATTAGGTCTTGCTCCCTGATTAATCTTTCGGTGAGTAATTGCTTTTGACAGATTCTTAATGAATTTTATGATAAAATTTGTGTAGTCGCAAAGCTAAAGGCAAAACACTGCTAGTTCATTTCCAGTGGTTGGATGAATCAGTAGAACTTTCCATGTTTTATCTAATAAAGAATGTATTTTAAGTTAAATTTTAATTTAAAAGACCTTTAAGAACTCATAATTTTTCTTAGGGAGATAGCGTCTGAGCTGTCTACCTAAGGTTCTGTATATTGTTAATTCAGTCCAATATTAACGCACATATATTATGGCGGGAGGGGGGAGATTTCGATTGACAAACTAAAGAAATAAGAAATCAGCACCTACCACTTTGCACTGATAGTGCAAACAGGACAAATTAATTGACTTAAATTCAGGTAACTAAAACCTAGCTACCTCTGACCTTCATTTTTCAATATTAATTAAATTAATTTTATACCACATACTACGACGAAGGATAACTTTTTGATAAATTAGTAAGGGTTGCTATTAGAATCAAAACATGTTGGAAGATGGATCGGAGAGCAAACAAACATTCTCCTCTAGATAAACCAAGCAATAATTTGGGCATAATTTCATATTTTCTGAACGGTTCTTAAATTCAACTGCTTATTTGTTGAAATTGGGAGCAAAAAGGTGAAATGAAATATCGGGAAAATAAACTAAATATATAAAACGGTTTAAACCTAACAGTGTCGTTGCATATATCACTTGACTGCCTATAAGGGTTAAATTGAACAAATTTCTAATATCGTACATGTTTTAGGTAATGCTGTAGAGTCATTAAGTTGATTGGAAGCAGAAAAGATGAAAAATATGCAACTGCCTTCGCCGAGAATCGAACCACGGACCTGTGGAATACCAGCCCTGCGTGTTACCGTTACACCACGAAGGCACGCTAGGGAAGTGGGAGAAATACCTTATAATGTATATTGAGCTTGAGTCATTATTTAAAACATTTATCAGTTACAAATACGTTATTAACTGAGAATCAAAACTTTAACATCAGAACATTTCAGCAAAGGCGGTTTAAGAATAAGGTTAAAAAAGAAAACCCATTGAATTTTCAAAACAGAGTTACACACTACAAACACAAATGTTCAGAGTTACTGTGTACATGTGATCGTACGCATTTTGTTTACAATTATAGCCTAAAAGTGGTGCTTGATTTGTTATGACCTACCACTCTGCAATGAAAAAGCATTTTCAAGCCGAAATTGAGCTTTATTGAGATATCTCTGAAAAACTCATCTTTCATACTCATCAAACAGTCCCACGTGGAAGGGTAGTTCGACATCAGAATTAATGAAAGCTTACTTTTCCATTTCAGATACTCTTCCATTCGGTCAGATAACTTAAGATGAGAGACCAGTGTTTTTAAAAATTTAACTGCAATCGTTGATCAGATATATTTTTATTCTAATTTCTTATCATCTTCTTCCATCTTGCAATATTCATGTATCTTTTACTATGTCTCGGATCTTTCAGCCAACGAAAATTTCAGAGCTTGTTCTTTTAAAACTTACCATGAATGATTTATCAGATATTCCGACAGAGCACCATCTGCTGTTTACAATTGTATCTAAAGCATATGCGCTATATATATTCCGAACAGAAACCCACAATTTAATACATATATGCACTAACAGCGTTAGTATACACTAAAAATAAACAAAAATTGAATTTGTTTCAGAGTTTAAACTTTTGGATCATTTGGCTACTTCATACACATTACATCATTTATTTGTTTCGAAATTGCTATCGGTGCTTTAAGCCGATTAAAATGTTTTTGAAGTAATTCTAATAACAAACGTCTATAGACAATACGTGCGTGATAAGTAGAGAAAGATATCATGGCTTAGCAAATGATATTTCCTTCTTTTTCATTTCAAGGAGAGTACTTTTTTTATGTAATTTTCGATATAGATCCCTCGATTCTTCATCCAATACCTTCTTTCGCATTTCCGTTTCTGACAACATATTTTGTCTTTCATTTTCTGTTTCGTGTTTTCTTTTCTAACCCGCATATGTCTAAGAGCGCTGGAGGCTGAGAAGGCGTGGACGAAGTGACCATCGGAAGGTCATTAGTCTCTTTGGTCAAGATCCAAAAAGGCGGTCGTAACGGCCCATCCAACTATCTGCGTTGGAGCGTTAGGGCGTCCGTCTGTCTTTCGCACACAAATGGACGCCTTCGAAATTGATTTCATTCGGCTTTTTGTGCCCAGTTCACTTTAATTGGAGAAGATTTTCATCCGATGTTTCAAATATCTTTTTGTTTTCATTTCTGCTTAAATCTGTTTTTTAACTTGCACTTACGACTCTTGCAAAAATGTTTAACATTTTAAAATTTTAATTATCTTGCAGAAACTATTAAACAAATTCTCTTGCTATTCGTTAAATACATGGGCAATGAGTGTTTGTAGAACTACATGGCGATAGTAATTGTATTTCTGATGGAATTGTATTTCTGATTGCGAAAGTAATTGTATTTCTGATTGCGAAAGTAATTGTATTTCTGATTGCGAAAGTAATTGTATTTCTGATTGTACGTTCGAAAATAATGTAGTAAAAAGATTAATAATATTTGAGTAATAATTATGGTAAATATGCATAGCGAAAACAATGTAGAAATTAAATCTTACGTGATTCTTTTATCAACTTTATACTGGTGCTAACTGGAAATGAACGAATGTTGGTACTGAATCAAAAACATCAGCTCAGCATTTACATCCTACAGAGAAAGAATTAAGTATATATGTTCTCAAATATCAGACACATAATAAGCAGCAGAAAATGCCGTTCCAAGCAATTTTAATTTGCTTATGTGACTTTTAAGTAAGTATATGTAATGACTACTTCGTCTGATGTACATTTGAAATAGAAAAATAGAAACATTAATTGTGTTTTACACATTGCTAATTTTAGGCGTTACTATTTTTTGTACTTGTCTAGTTAACAGCGTAAAACGTTAAGAAGAAATATTACTAAAATTCTTATCAAGCAGTAAGATTAGGCACCTTTGCAACAAGACAACAAGAGCTAAACAACAAGAATAAGCTTAAGGAAGCTTAATTCAGATACGTATTTTTACTTTTTAATTAGCTGGAAATTGATAATAAACTGCAACAGGCGAGTGCAAATATTTAATAACACATATTAGACGGTTACTGTTATCTTTTCGTTTTATATCAATTGGTAATATTAATCCACAGTTGATGCAAGAGTTTATCCACAGTTGATGCAAGATTACTTTTATTTTAAGCAAATAAAAAATAATTTTTAATAGCAAAAACAAAACAAGTCTATTATGTTCAGTTTTAAGTAAACAAAAACATTTCAATGTTTTATTTTAGCTGAAAAATAAATAGGTTGTGTGTCTAGGCAAGTAAAAATAACCCAGTTGTTTAATTTTCTCAAATAAATCGTATTTCATAGTTTATTTTACACAAATAAAGAATAAGTATTTAATTTAGCTGTGCAATCAATCTTCGTAAAAATATAAAATATAAATGAAAAAATACAATTCCCTGATTTGCAATAGCGTAAGCAAGTATTAACCTATATTTAAAAGAAAATGCAGCTAACCGGATACTTTTAAATTTTTACATCGATAATGATCTCATTTGTTCATATATTTGGATTTCTACTACATTTCCATATTTTATACTAGTGATCTTGTTATTGAGGTATTTTAATATATTGATTTTCAGATTTACAATAAAGTATCTACCGTAACGATTGCCTCATTTAATATAATCTTGGTTTCATAATAAAGTGAAAAGTCGGTGTCTTTAATCTAGTGCTAAAAAGCAGTTTTTTTAGAACTTAAATTGCAATAAATAGGGCATTTTCCATATTAAAATTATGTCTAATACATTTTACCGTACGTTACCTGCAATTTTACGTGGACTTATTTCTATAAGAATAATGTCAGTCAAATTCAAAAGAAACAGGTAATAACAAGCTTTAGTAATTTTAAAAGTAAGCAGAAAACAATCTTTATATGGCATAGATTTTCAATAAAATATCGATTTCAAGGGCTATCACACGCATTCATCTTTTTCAGGTGCAAAATGAATTTTGTTTTAGTTATTTACGTTTTTATCCCTGAAGAAAGGGACCTCTGTTTGATCGCCTTCAAAATCGATACATTTTTGTTCAAGATCTACACCAAACTAAGGCAATTTTTGGATCAAATTTCAAATTTTACACTGGGGCATTTCTTAAAAATTATCAAGCTTAAATACCTTTAAGAAAAATTCTAATATCTCCTTTCTCGTCAAAACTACTGTACAAAAATGATACTCATTAGTAACTATTATATTTTCGTGGTTCTAATATCTGATGCAATTCTATTATTAAGAACGCAGATTAATAGGATTCCTATTTCAATAGTTCGTAATTAACCTCCAAAAATACTTCATATCTTTTTCTTGGCCGAAACACAAATTCCTCTTCTCGTGCTTTGAAAGGTTTTATAGGGATTTCCTTTATCTTCCTAACTTTTATTATTTCGTTAATTTATAACTCACAATAAACTTTTAGCTTAATCGAAGGCCAGTTTTCTATACACTTAAGTATTTTGCTAATTTTCGCTCGAGTGATATGTAGCGCACGTAAGGAAACCATACATTTGCCCAAGAAATGAGAACTGACTGTTTGTTGCTCCGAAAGGAGCTCTATAGAGGAATATCTATTTTTCTCATGAAGTAAGAATAACTGGATTTCGTGATTTTTGTGACCTTGAAAATCAGATGGATGGAAGTGTTTATACTAAACTTCTTATTACCGGTAGGAAAAAATCGTGTTTTTACGGAAATCAGCTCAATTTTCTCTCTCATTCAGAGTAGTATCCAGGTTTCGTTCATACCAACATTCAGTAAAGCATTTGAAAATCATAGCAAGAAATTCTAAAGTCATGTTTTAAGGATGACGGTGTACTAGAAATACATATACATACATACATATACAGTAACAAATACACGCGGTAGTGAATGCCGTATATATATACTCTTGAGAATAGTCATCAGTGAAGCTTTAACAATTAAACAAGAATCTGCGCGTTAGCTGTTGGATTGTAAAAAGATAAAAATCAAAAAGTAAAGGTCGGAACGACAATGAATAAAATTCTGTTCCAGAAAAATGAAGGTGTTATAAGGTATTTCTCCCGCCTTCCTAGCGTGCCTTCGTGGTGTAGTGGTTCTGCACACTGGGCTGGTATTCCAGAGGTCCGTGGTTCGATTCCCGGCGAAGGCGAATGCTCATTTTTCATCTTGCCTGCTTCCAAAAAATACCTAATGTCTCTACAGCGGCGCCCGAACTAAAAGGGTGTTGGATGATGATTCTCCTCACCCAGGATTTCGCGCTTGGGTCCCCTAAACACCCCAGTCGCCCTTTAAAAGGGGGAGTATATAAGGTATTTCTCCCGCCTTCCTAGCGTGACTTCGTGATGTAGTGGTTCTGCACGCTGGGCTGGTATTCCAGAGGTCCGTGTTTCCGATTCCCGGCGAAGGCGATTGCTCATTTTTCATCTTACCTGCTTACAAAAGATACCTAATGTCTCTACAGTGGAACCTTCTCCCTCCGGCTAAAAGTTACCAAGCCGAATAAATGTAAATTAAAGAAACGTTAAAAATGAGAATCGTAAAACGAAAATTAAAAATTAAAATGGATTTTTTTAAAATACAGATGATACATAACAAAACAAACAGCACACTAATTTTGCTCCAAAAATGATTTTTATTAATCGTCTCTGTTTAACACTTCAAACAGAACTTGTTAAGGGAAAAGGGTTTTGAAGCCTTAAACCAAGTTGATTAATGAGTTACCAACACATGTTTCGTTCCTCTGAATCATTTGGGGCTTAAAACCGCTTTTCATTGCTAAACCACCATTTTGAAACAAATTTTTAATTAGTTTCAAATTTATATTTTATAGAGTTATATTTTCAATTTTTCCAAATTTTATATTTTATAGAGTTATATTTTCAATTTTTCACTGTGAAAATTTGAAAATATAACGCTGATTTTTGTTGTTTGACTTCTAAATTAAACCATTCGTAATTCATCGTTCGTTGCAATTAGATAATGATTTAGTGTTGTTAAATTGCTACGGAAAAGTTACTTAAACAAAATCCTGTTTTCAAACTTCAACAAAAACTGCTATTAAATCAATTTTGGGATGAGTTCAGTCGCTTTCACTTTTCGTACATGTTTCATGTTATGCAGATTTTATTCGGCATGAGGATCTAAACAGACATAGTCGATCGTTAACATCCATGATGACTCGTTATAAGCAATGGCTTACGGCGAAGATGCAGGAAGCAGGATTTTTCTAAATAACTTAAGAAACAGAATAAGGAAATGCCGAATGATATCCTTTTGTTTGACAATCACATGAAACACAACATAAATATCTTTTCCCTAGAACATAATGAAATTTTACTCCCTTTAGAAAATCTTTACTCTCAAAATTCGATCAACTGATCAGCGGATTTTCAAAGCTATGAAAGAATATTACTTGTGTTAGAGAAATATGAATTTAACTGCAAAGAGATTAACAAGTTGAACTAACTTTATTGAAACTGAATGTATTCCACCACGTTATCTCAAAAAGAAAAATTAAAAAACAGTTTTTAATAAATGCAGCATGGCAGTTTTTTAATAAATGTGAGAATTGTTTAAGATAAAGGAGAAAATGCGTCATTATCAAACAGCGTGAGTTGTGCCGCAATTTGAAACTTGAATGCATGTTGATGACAGATCACAAAACTACCATTGACGTTAGAGAAAGACAGCTCCCAGTCGCTAAGTGAGGTATTTTGTCTCTTTACCGCTTGCCTTCGTGGGGTAATTGGAAGTCTGTCCTGCGAGAAATCGGGAGGTCTGGAGCTCAAACCCCCTGCGAGTATATAACAGATTTCTCGTACTTCCTGCTCTAAAA
The DNA here is from genome assembly GCF_044657685.1 of Stegodyphus dumicola. Classification (NCBI taxonomy): domain Eukaryota; kingdom Metazoa; phylum Arthropoda; class Arachnida; order Araneae; family Eresidae; genus Stegodyphus; species Stegodyphus dumicola. Next base: position 162,054,304 of record NC_140781.1, on the reverse strand, counting down.
ACATTTCTATAAATGACTTTAAAGTGGAGCCCGAACTAAAAGGTGACGAACGACAAGTCGTCATCATCACGGTTTGACCACTGGGTCATTTCCTTCTCAGTCACTCTTAAAGGGGAAAGAATGTAAGATATTTTTTCTCTCCTTACCATGTGCCTACACGGTGTAATCTGAACTGTAACCCAGCTAGCAAATTGGAGGTACGGAATTTGAACTCCAGAAAAGCACTGACGATTTCTCACATATCCAGCTTTAAAAATCGAGAAATAACTCTAGCTCACGATTGCCTCTCACTTAATAATGATATGAGACACTTCTGTTTCAATCAGTTTGGACAAGCATATGTGCATAAATGCAGTGATAAAGAGAGACAGCTATATACATCACAACTGAAGACGCCCATGCGTGTTGAAGCTTGAAATAGCATTATCGGGCAGAAATTTCTGGTAGACCATGTACATATTTTCAAGAATTTACTTTCTTGTTGCTTAATGCTATGAAAATAGTCGAGACAAACGTTATCACATTAAGTGATAACTTCCTGTAACATCATTTCTTTTATGTGTGTTCCCATTTGAAAGCACCTTTAACTAATGTACGTACATTCTTCCTTTAATGAATACAGTTATACTGAAGATAATCAAGCTAGTCACTGTGCGCTAGAGTATTTATTAAGTGATTCCTTCTTAGATGATTTCTAAATCAAGAAATTGAAAAAATCAGAAGTGTCACAAAGTTGTTCTCTATAATAAAAAAAATTAAATGATAATTTATAATAATAAAAAATTAAATGATAATTTTTTTCAGTAAACCATTTTGCTTTAAAGACTGTTTCGTTCAAATTAATAAATTAAATATATTGTAGTACCACTGAGCAAAATTTAAAAGATAATGAGTTTAAATATTTTACATGTTTTTATAATTAGAAACATGGAGAGGTAAATAGTTAAATGTTTTTATACTTCCTTGACATAGAAATATGCTACTTTTGATTTCAAGCATTTAAACAGCATGTTAAAACATGCTATTTTTGAGAATTATTATTCTTATTATTATTGTAGACTAGACAAATTTTCTAAGAAATTGTAGAAAGGAAATGTCATGTCACTAATGTAACTTTCTATTCGAATTTATAGATCTGAATGCCATTTTAAAATTTGATTGGAGAGTCTTGATCAGGCATTTTAAAGCATTAGTATATTTAATTGCTGTCTGATCGTTTTGAGTTGATTTTCTTATATTGTAAATCCTAATTTTGGTAACTTAATTCGGTAATTAACCCTAATTCGGAAGTATTTATAGTTCTTCTTTAAAACTACTACGGCTTCTTTAATTAAATATTCCTTACAGTGAATTCCTTTCTTTAAATTAATCCAATAATAATTGCTCTATTTCCTGCAAAAATAAGCAGAAAAAGTAGTCAGTTAATTATGAAAGATACTAAGACCGATAAATAAATTTATAGAATTCTCATACTTTGAAAAAGAAATTTTACTCATCGTCCATTAATAAATTATCATTAACTCCATTTTCGGATGCAAATAAGTAAACGGTCGTATCTTGAGGAAGTAGGTCCTTTGTAATCAATTGCAACTAAAATGTATGAAAAACTATTTCTAGTAATCAGTTCAACTATCATGCTTAATCCGCTTCTGCGATTTCCGTTAGAATATGAAAGAGATTGTATTCCCTTATTGTCAGGAGAGATTTTATCATTAATATAATTATTTCTCTGGCATATGACACCCGTCACAAGATATTCATTAACTAAAATTTTGCTATCTGACCAAAATGCTGCCAACATTATTCTCTTTAGTGTCTTTTTAACCCGTATTCCTTCATCCATACATGATTCAATTCGCTGAATTCAGTCAACCGGAGGTTCTTTCAAGCGATTGGTTTGAGTTCAAAAGAATGTTACTACGCTCTGTAGCGAAACAGTACTTTAACAGCTTGCCGATTACTTAGTTATGAAGGCGACTGCTCATTAGTAAAATATAGTCAGCAGCCACTTAAATAGACCCAAGCTTGTAAAATTAGATAAATTTCTTTTGACGTTTAGAGTACTTTTTACTCTCTTGAAGTAATAAGACCAAGAGGCAAGTAACTGAAAATTAAGGTAAACAAACTCATAATAATCTGAGCATATTTAGTAACATGCTTTCCATATCTTAGCAGAATGTTTTCATGAGATAGTGAAAATTAATCTAATATACTTGCAAAAGTATTTCATGTATAATTTAACACAATATTCAGTTCCAGAAAGCAGTACTCAAGTTTTTTTTAGGATATTTCAAAATTTTTCAAGTGCCTTTAAATTCACATGAAGAATTTTGCAATAACGAGGAACTGAGAAAATCAAGTGTTTATTTTTACGAAATATACTTACTATTAATTTACTTGGCTACAAATTTATTGCCTATAACTTTATTTTTATAATAATTAATTTTCTGTTGATTTATTTCATCTTGAGTTAAATTATTATTTCATCAAACAAACCAAAAATTATATTACGAAGCGTTAAACACTCTAACTAACAATGAAAATGAATAATAATCACATATAAATTTAATGCAGATATACACTAAATGAGACAATGCAATATGTCACAGCATTAGTATAGGCTTAGATATATTTCTGAAGATATAATTTACAAAAACCTAAATCTGTGATCTCTAGGTCTGGAGAAAGAGGCTCAAGCGTCCTTGAATTTCTTCTGTTGGTGGTGGTCTTTTCGTTCCTCCTACTGTCTTTTTGTTCTCGTGAACGGCGGCATTGTTTGCTCCTGACTATCTGGCCCTGGAAGTGGTTTTCTCGATGCATAATTTCTACTGCGGTGCGTTGTAACTGGTCTTTTCCTCTTTACCAAAGATTCTTTACACGGCGGCTTTGCTTTCTTGTATTTCTTAAATGCTGCAGTCTGAACATTTTCCTTTCTTCTTTTCGGTACCGTCGCATGACTTGTAGAAGGGCTAGGTTCCTCTTCTCTTCTCTGCTTCTTGGGTCGTGGAGCGGGTGACGTTATTTCTGGACCTTCCACTTCTTTTGTGCTTGAGTCCTGCAAGAAACTTTTAAGGATTTCAAAATCATTTTGATTATAATATTTTTTCACCTGGTCGGGACTTCCTTTACAGATTTCCCCTCTCTCGTTCTTAAGGTACAATACGACTCCCTTGGTTTCCTGAATTACATAGGGGCCTTCAAATTCTGGAGCTAACTTTGCAGAAAAATTGTCTGGGGCACTTGATAAAGAAAATTTCCGCTTCAACACTTTATCCCCAACTTTAAAATCTGCTTCACGGCGTTTTATATCATAGTACAATTTCTGTCTATTTCTTGCCGTATCCGAGCTTTTAACCGCCTGATCAATGATTTTTTGTACATCTTTTTGTTTGAACTCTTGCTCTCTTTGTTGCACAAAGAATAATTTATCTAGTGGCGTAATTAACTTCCGTCCTAAAAATAATTCTGCTGGAGTTTTCCCCGTAGTATCGTAATTTGCTGTTCTTAAAGCATAAGCTAACTCATTTATGTAGCCATCCCAGCGCTTGTGATGTGTGCTAACATAACTTCGAATTATTTTTACAATATTTTTATTAACTCTTTCTTCTATGTTTGCCTGTGGTCTATACGGAACCATTTTGATATGGCGTATGCCAAGTCCAGTGCAAATGTTTTCAAATATTTGGCTAACGAATTGTTTACCGTTATCGCTAATGACTTTTATCGGTGCACCGTATTTTAAAATGTATCTGTGTAAGAATGCATCTGCGACTGTTTTGGCTGACGCGCGTTTAAGTGGAACGATTTCTGTCCATTTTGAAAAATGATCTACAATTACTAAAAGAAAACGATTTTTATTTAACTCACTCTGGGGGAAACTACCAAGAAGATCTATGCCTAAAATTTCATTCGGAAATGTAGCGCGAATGCTATTTAAGTACCCGGCCGGGCTGTAATTAATATAATTTATTAACTGATATTGATTGCAGGACCTGACATACGCAGTTACTATTTTGTATAATTGCGGGAAATATACCGCCTCGAATACCCTTTTTAAAGTCTTTCTGACCCCTAAATGACGCGCTGTTTTCGCGTCGTGTAATTCCTTCAAAATGCTTAATCGAAGCGAGGCTGGGATGACTGGTTTGTATTCGAAATTTTCGTTTGTTGTTTTCGTATAAAATAATAAATTATCTATTATTTCATAGTTTTCTGCTCTATTTCTTATCGCATTGATATCTGTGTGTTCAAAGCTTTCGGGGTCTTTCAAATACGCATAGATACTTCCAAATTCAGGATCAGCTTTCAATTCAGCAATAATTATTTCTCTAGGATCTTAAATTTTTGAAGTCAACACAGCGCATTTGAGTAGGTTGCCTTCATCGTCCAGTTTTGTACGAGAAAGTGCGTCAGCTACATTGTTTTCCTTACCCGGTTTATATTTAACTATGAGGTTATACTCTTGAAGTTTTAAGGCCCATCTTATTAACCTGGGCGTTAGATTTTTCCCCGAGTAAAGTCTACCAGCAGCCGCATGATCCGAAAAGACTGTTACTGGCGCTTTGCCGAAATAAACTCGAAATTTGTGTACAGCCATTAATACGGCTAATGTTTCTCTCTCTGTAGCTGTATAATTCCTTTGCGTAGGGTTCAAAGTTTTACTAAAAAATGCCAAAGGATGGCGATTTTGCATGAGAACAGCACCTACAGCATAGTCCGACGCATCTGCTGCAATTTCCAGGTTTTCGTCCCCTTCCGGGAATTTCAAAACAGGGGCATTGCTAAGCGCTTCTTTTAACCTTTCAAATGCAGTATTTGCTTCTGCTGTCCACGTGAATTTACTTTTCTTTCTTTTAATTACTAATAAGGGTTCAACAATATTCGCAAAATCTTCTATGAACGAACGATAATAAGAACATAACCCAAGGAAAGAAGAAAGTTTCTTGCCGGTGTTGGGAGGTGGGAAATTCTTGATGGCTTTTACTTTTGAATCCTGAGTTTCTATACCCTTTTGCGAAATTTTATAACACAGATATTTAAGTTATTTAGTTGCGAACTTGCATTTTGATGCGTTAATTATAAGACCGGCCTCTTTTAATAATTTAAAAACTTCTTCTAAGTCTTTAATATGTTGTTCCAACGTACTACTCGTTATAATTATATCATCTAGATAGATTAAAGTCGATTTTCCTAGGACAGGCTTTAGAGCAATGTCCATAGCTCTCTGGAATGTTGACGGGGCCCCACACAACCCAAAGGGCATGCGTAAAAATGCATAAGTGCCCGATTTTGTTATAAACGCGGTTTTATGTATGTCTTCGGATCTCATAGCTATTTGATAGTAGCCAGACGTTAAGTCCAAAGTAGTCATCTATCTCGTAGACTTAATCTTTCGAATAATTTCCTCTATAACCGGCAAAGGGTAAACTGGGAATTTAGTAACACTATTAAGCTTTCTGTAATCGATAGCAAACCTCCAAGCCCTTTTATTCGAAGGAGGAAACTCATTCCTTTTCCTACATAATACGACTGGACCTCGCGTACTCACTATTTATGGGCGTTATTATCAGGTTCCTTAACATTTCCTGAATGTGTTCTTCGATGATTTGCTCTTTCTGCTTATCATACCGGTAAGGTTTAGTCCCACAGGGTTTGTCGGCAGTTAACTGTATATCATGTGTAACAATTTGACAGTTACCAGGCCGTTCTGAAAATAAGTTCGAAAAAGTACTCACTACTTGTTGGATGGCTTGACTTTCATGGTCATTCAAATGGCTAAGGTCGACTTGCGGTTGTTCCACTGGCTGCACCACCCTCCGATCCATCTCCAGCACAATAGAACTTTCCTGAAAATTCAGTTTGGCCTTCGCGGCTTTTAAAAACTCCATACCTAAAATAAGTGGACTTTGCAAATTTTTTACTACAAAAATTAATACTTTAAGGCTTTCGTTTTTAACCTATATTTGTAATGATAATTTGCCAATACATTGACAAGTTTGTCCTTGCGCTGCTATGATTTCTGTGTTTTTATTTTTAAATAATCGTAACCTATTAAAATTCTTCTTAAAAAAAGTATCACACATAAAATTACCTTCTGCTCCTGTATCGATGAGGGCTTCTACTGGTACATCGCCAACCAGGATTTGTATAATCGGTAATTGTGAGTTTTTTACGACGACCGTATTTAAGTATCTTCTTGAGAGTTTTTTCGAAACTTCCGGGGTCTGGACCCTCGCTTTTACAGGCCCCTCTACTCGTTTAAAGCTTTCCTTTCAACTTCTGCCTTCTGGGTACGCGGACGGTTGTATTCAAATTTCCTTTTTGGGCCTTGACCTTCGAGCTTCGATGAGTTAGCTTGATAGCTCTTTCCCCCATAAGAGCGATTTGTGTTTCTGGCCTGTTCAGTTGAAGGTTGCCTTCGGAGACCTTGAGAATACGATTCCCCTCTAGCTTTTTCCGCTATTCTGCGATTTTGGAACTTGACCGCCAACTCGAAGAGTTCCTTCAATGTGCTTGGGTTTGGGGTGCTTGGGCTTGAACAGCAGGTAACAATCTTGGTAAGATTATTTCAATAATCTCCGCGTCGGGTTTCTTCCCATTCAGCATATCCGTCAGTTTAATTTTTCGCAGAATTAAGTCCGTCAACTCTGCTATATTCCGTTGATAAAAACTATATAGTTCGGCTTCTAGCTTTGCTCGGTCTTTCACTATGGGAAAGGCCTTTAATAATGATTTTTTGAAATTTTCAAAGGTATATGTTTGGCCTCCGAATTCCCCTAATAAAAATTTACCTATATTCTTCCACCATAGCGAGGCCTGTCCTCTTAGTGCAGATGTGGCAATGACAACTTTTTGTCTTTCAGGCAGAGGGTAGAGCTGGAAATGGTTTTCGAGACCTTCTAAGAATATTGCCACCAAATGTTTTCCGTCGAAATTGACGTTTGGCTTGATTGATGCTCTCATCGTCTGGACCAGGTATCCAAATCCTTCCAATTGGCTCGCCATTTCTTGTTGTTGGACTTGTCCAGGAGCTGCCATCCAGTTTTCGGCCATTACAGTTCGAAAAAGTGTTCGGGCGCCAATGTGGTGTTGCGCGGCCCCAACCTGCACGCAACAATAATAGTGACTGCTATGAACTGGAAAGTACGCAAACTCTTAAGAAGAGTTTAACTCCCTTTTTATTCCACTTTAGAAGTTACAGATGCGTGCACTTGACGCTCACAAACTACGCCGACCCGGCGGTAAAATAAAAATAAGAAACTAAAAATGAATGATAACAAGTTACTACCTACGAGGCTCTCTAAGCGTAACTAACCTAACCGCGTTCTAAGCTACAGCTGATATTTCAGCAAACTTTCTGAATATTAAGTTGAAAGATTCAACTATCTGCCGAGGCAAACACACAGGCCGAAACGCGCGGTTCTTAAATTTCTACCTAGCAACCTTCACGCTCGTGAATCAAGAAAGCACACTTACGAACTCGTTTCCCTTCTATTTAACTCAAAATACTTCTGCTAAAAATTTGAATACTTTGCGCGTTCTACTAAAATTTACATACTCTGGCATTGGCAATTCCAGGGGAAAGTAAGGCTTGACAGGAAAGATAGCTTAAACTTAAAATAAATGTTAATTAAAATAAATATAAACCCTAGAGTACATTTTCCCAAGATATTAGGTTACAGTTTTGCGTATCATTTATGTAGGAACTGACAAAGAATTAAATAATTAGCTTAGCATATAAATCAGAGGAATATGTAATTTTAATATATTTAGACTTATTAAGAATGCTTTCTTAGTGTTGGCAACAAGATATAAATTCAAAGCTAGATGTAAGATGTCAACAGTTTTCTATTAGTATCTTGCATTTTGTATTTTGTATGCCGTATGCGTATTTAGTGTGTGTTCTGGTCCATTAAAATGTCTTTCTAAATCAAAACGCCTCATAGATTTAACTTGACTCACATGGATTCTACAAATTATCAAAAGTGTGATATACAAGTCTACAAATTATCAGAAGTGGGATTTACAAGTCTACATATATCTAAATAGAAATAATTTATCGTTTTAACTCCGTAGATCTTGCACTGTAGTAACTATAGCAGTCTTTTATTTCCAAATGAATTTTCTAGCCTTCAATTTTGTGCACTGCAGCATTCACGTGTAAATTAAATTAAGGGTAATCATTACGTTCTTGCAAATAAATAATTGAAATAAGGCATAGTGTATAATTAACACTGTAATTAGAAATATATATTTTATAACATGTACTGTTAAATCAATCGGATATATAATTGAATGGTATAATAATTAATCGCAGAGTTTCTTAAGAACTGCTCTGTAACTTCTTGATTGCAATAGACAGTAGCTGTAAGTAACAGGCAATATCCATAAGACAAATATTTAAACCAGTATTATTTTTAAAATATTATTTGAATGAAGTGAAAATAACATAAATCGAAAAGAAAACTACTCTTCTCCACACATAATGATGATACATAATATGGACTCTGATAGATAATGATGTAAATTGCTTTATTAAAATAAATATTAGCATATTTAATCATATTTTCAAATTGTTTCATAGTTAACTTAAAGGAGTTTTATTTATTACTTTATATTTAGTTTCAAATAGCAGCAAATTAATGGTAAATAGAAATTCAGATATGTTAAAATAAATGTATTTTATACAGATAGAATGCGCTGAAAATAAAACTTTTCAAGCAAAATCCTGAACATAAATTAATGAAGTCTCATCCATTAAAATGGAATCCTTAAAATGAAATTTTTCAAGCAAAATTACGAATATAAGCTAATGAGGTATCAATCTGTTCCGCCCATTAATTCCATTGCACTTTTATTTTGTTTCCTACTAATACTGTGTTGCTATAAAGTCCTGAAAATCTCCCTATCCTGACATTAAATATAGTCTGACCTCCAAGTAAATGTCCTTTACTTTCTATCCTACACCTTTACAAGTTTTTGCGAGCTGAAATCCCTATATTATTTCTTCAGTGAATTAAATGGTTTTCGGAGGACTTACAAAAAAGAAAGGGAACTCAAACGCTTTCAGGAAAAGGACATCTTAATCTTTTATCAACGTGATTATCTTTTAAGAGAGGACAACATTATTAGCAGCTGAAACTTCGCCTTTGGAACACACCTCAAGTGACTTTCAAAAAACGCATGCAATGCCAGTGTTGGAAAAAGGAAACATTTGTGTAAAAAATCTTAGGCCTAGCAACAGTTACAATTTGGATTCTTAGGAAGTTTCTGGAAAGTGTCATTTCTCTAATAAATCTGTTTAAACGATTTAACGTTTCCTGCTTTTCATGACATATAAATTAGCATCAGATTTTTTTCTATGGTTTCTCATTTCAGGTATTTACGGAGATCATGTTTTGGTCATAAATCAAAAGGAAACAATTTTGAAAAAAGGCTTTCTATCAGTTATTATTTTATGAATCTGTGTGCACATCAAAGTACTTCAACGGATTTACAGCTACAATAGCTGTAAGTTAAATCCGACATCTTAAACTTTAATCTATTAAATGAAACCCTGCACTTGTCTTATGGAACCTTAAAAACGATCTGGACTATGATTGTTTATGAATACATTTCGAAACAGATATACGAAATGTACGAAACGTCTGTAATACGATTATGAGATTATTTTGGAAGTGTGAATCTCTTCTCTTTACTGTTCTAAATGTTAAATACTAAAAAAATACTACAAACTGTGCATTCTTCAAGTATTTACTTTTTACCAAACAGGAGGGCAAGTTTATCTTTGTTGCTTTCTTTGCAATGAAAAGTACGAAGGTTTAATGAAAGTAATTCATCATACGTTCAAAAAAGCAATATAATAAAATTTAGAAGAACACTTAATAATTTTTGCTTGCATCAGTGTTATATTTTATGGCCACATAAGAAATGGTGCAACTTACGAATCGCTTTTCTAACTATACCAACAAATTCTGTTGCTTTTCGCGTAAATTCTGAGAGATTATTTGAAAATAGTTCTATCGAACATATGTGTTATAGCGAAATTTTTTGAAGTAGCTTTATTAAATAACACAAAAATTTTTATTTTTCAACATTGAAAAAGAAATTTAATCACAAGCGTTTAGAACATGTGGTATGCCAGAAAAGCGTCAACTTTGCAGAATTGTATTACATACTGATGGTAAATGAAATCCCAACATCAAGAAGGAGTTATGCTAGATGAACAAAATTTGGGAGGCATGCCTGAAGGATGACATCTATTCCGATTTTGTTGTCGACGAATACATGTGGTTGGTGCTAGTAGCGTCACTGTGAACTGTCGCGTTTGCTTTAAATACGTGCTTCGTGTGCTTTATTCAGATTCTGGATTGGGAGCTGTGAGAGATATTTGAATCAAGAATTCATTTGAGGAGACGGAGAAGCACTACCAGCAGCTCGCTTAGTCTCAGTCAGACCGTTTAACAGGGCAACGAGATGGTGGATTTTTCAATATTCATGAAAGGCTTTTCAGAAATGCATCCACTATGCATGCGTGTTTGCAGCAGCTGTCGTGGGAAGGAACTATATCAAGAAGGCTGGGGTCCGGTCGCACTTGTGTCACCATTCAAAGGGAAGACCGTCATATTCACAGCATGACAGTGACGCGTCGCGCTGCATTTGCAGCAGACATTTGAACTTTTGTTGGCAGTACAGTGACACAATAAATTCTAATAAATCAATTACTTGAAAGACAGCTTCCACCTAGACGCCATTTTGCAGCCATACCACTAACTCCAAATCACTGCCTTATATGTCTTCGCTACTAGAACTCATAGAAAGGCGTATTGAAGATCTTTGCGTTCTCAGATGAGAGCCGTTTCTGTCTTAGGGACAGTTATGACAGTATGCTGGTCAGAGGGAGGCCAGATAGGTGCTTAGAACTAAACTGTCTGCGGGGTAGACACATTAGACCTACACCAGGAATTATGATCTGGGTAGCAAATTCCTTTGGTAGCAGAAGCACTCTCGTCGCTATCCACCATACCTTGAAAGCAAATGTTTACATGCTGCTGTTAATTAACAATATTCCGGAAGCGTTTTGCAACAGGATAACTCTCGTCTTCATACCTAACCTTTCACCCGAACGTGCTCTACAGGATATCTACATGTTGCCTTGGCATGCGAGATTACCCAATGTTTCTCCCATGGAACACGTGTGGGGCATTATTGGATACCAAATCCAACATCATCCACAACCAGCATGAACCGTTGTTGATTCGACTGACCAAATGCAGCAGGCATGGAACTCAATCGCACAAAAGGACATGAAGCTCCTGCACGAAGTAAATTTATACGCGTTTGCAAGCATGTATTCAACTTCGTGGAAACTACAGCGGTTACCAGTGTACCACCATTTTACATCTGAAATGGCTCTCCTAGCGCATATATTAATGTGTGACATTGTAACATTGATCAAATAAAAATTTCACCTTGGCAAATGCTTTACCTATACTTCATTATTCTAAAATGATTTCTTGTGTTTAGGATTTCATTTTCCATTAGTGTATTATGTTTTTTTAATTCTATAACGTACTTCTCATTTTGCAATCACATGAATAATGTGTAACAGGGAGAAGGCAGCCATCAAGGAATACATTTGTTCCGGGTTTACTATGTCATACGAATTCTAGGATATATAATATCCAATGTCAGAAACAATGTCCTTCATAATACGATAATTCAATTCATAGAGCTATTGTATTTCATTAAACTTAAAATTTAAATACTTATCCCTTGAGTGATTTGTGACTCGAATTATTCGTCTTTCATTTTCAGCATAAGAGCGTAAATTAGAGACTTAATCTTTAACCCGTTGTGCGGAAATGTAACCTTATACATTTTAGTAAGTTCTTTTAATTATTTAAAGATATATTTTGGATATTTTTATTTACATTAACTTTGCATTTTTGAGCAGCTATTCCTGTTAACCATATATCATCAGAGTAGGGGATATAATTGATGTATTGAAACTTTATTTAAATTTGGTTGTTTACAAATAAACTTAAAATATACTCTGGCTTAAAATATACCCTAAAACATACTTTTAAAATAAACACAAGGTATGAAAAACATTCTCTAAATACCAGTATAATGTATATAACATTAAATTCTAATCTTTAATATGTATGTGAAAGTACATCTAAATATGTGCTGTAAGAGCTTTTTTATCACACTGCATAAAAAGTGAATAAATGAGTTAAGCTATGAGGATACCATGCAGTGAATCATGCCGCAGAAAATGTATATGAAACTGTCTAGTAATAAAATTTACATTAATTTAAGTATTTGCCGGGATAAGTAAGGCATAATAATTACCAATTGTCGGTTGAAGGAATTTGTGTTGGTGCAAATATTTTTATTCAGTGGCAGAAATATTCTTTTGCTTCATTCTGTTATTATTGATAAATAACTAAAAACGCCGTTAAGTCACTACGTTAAAAAAATACGGCATCGATATCGAACTAAATTTGGTATTCTTTTAGATGTCTGGGTATATTTAAATGACTCGAAATAAAAATGTACGACTAGAGAAAGAACTGTGAAATGAAGCAGTTTTCGGAAGGGAAGAAGGAAACAACGAGAGTAATAAAGATAAATGAGAATCCTATGTCCTTCGATGCATCTTTCTCAATTATTCATCCTGGTTTTTGAAGGGGAGCTAATGCTGTCATCCAGTTTCTCTCACTGCACGGATGGCGTTTCCTTATTTTCCTTTTCAGATTTCTAAATGCGAAAATCTTAATGTAGTTCACTCTAAGTCTTTAATGATCCCAATGCATAGATAGTTACTGTTGAATATTTAACTGTATAGTTACATATTATTTTCGGATCCTAACGCTCAATGTGTATATCAATTTATTTAAAAATTAATGTCTGCTTTGAGAATTATGAAAAGATAGCGAATTTATTATCAAGAGGCTTTTTAACGAATAATCACTACATAAAGTTGTTCGGTAGCATTTCCCTTTTCCTTTCTGCATGTGTAACGTGTATATGAGCCAGTTTCCCTTAGAAAGTTCTCCACGAAGGCATCCCTCCCTTTAGGCAGATAGCCCTAGTGTGCTTGGCCATAATTGAGTAATCTCAATCCCAATCCCTTTTCCTTTCCGTACAGTCGCTGGGAAAATAATATTCTCAGGCGGTTTGGGAAGAATGTCGTATCACCATATCTTGGACACCCTGAAGTGTATAAAAGATACGTTAATCAACAATCAATTCTTTGTTGATTTAAGATATCTTGTATCTTAGACATTTTTATGTTCAGATCAAATTGCTTGAAAATTATTAAACAAGCACATATGCAAATATTCGACTCAATCAATCAATAAGGCAAAAAGATAGAAAAATATAATTTGAAAGGCTTGGGTGAATATTTTTGGACAAGCTGTGAATCATTCGAAAGAAGCTTTAAAAAGGTATAATGAAATACATTAAATGTACTTATACTTAATAGATAAAATACATTTAGAATATAAAAAAATTAATAATTTGGGTTAATAATCCAAACATGTACCCAATACCCTTTGATGTAAATATCGCTGTTATATCTCTTTTATTGCAGCTCTGTTCCTTTGCTTGCAAAAGAGCCTTGTCAAAAGTGACATAATTTATAAAAGTAAACTGCAGTTTAATGCTAATATTCGTGTTAAAATAATTTTAGAAATTTAAAAAAGTTTAATACTAGTTTAATTTTGCCTAAAATCATGCGGTTAATGTTGAAAATAGACGAAAACGCGGAAATGATGAATACGTTTAAGTGTATTCATCATTAGTTGTAATTTACTGGCTAAATATTTAACTCGGAAGCAAGATTTATGTCAAAGAAATAATATCTGCAGAGAATAATTATATTCTAGCATGTTTATTTAATGTTATGTTGGTCGGTATTACAACTTTTAGAGATGCGTAGAAAACATGAATAATAAGACGTGTAGTCACCTCAGAAGGAAATGCAAGCTGTATAGCGATTTTCCATGCTGTGTATTAGAATGCCCACACGTTTCTACGGTATTCTCCATGAACAGCATTTTGAAGCTCCTAAATTCTGATAGGTGATGGCTGCAGTGAGGCAAGTTGGCGTTCTGGGTGTGTTCCAGACATGTTTTTTTGGATGCGGGTCACTTCATCTTCAAGCGGATCCCTTTGCCTTCAAGCTAATAGGTCTCTAGTACACCACGATGGAAACGACCATGTCACATAAATCTTATTCAGAGACATGAAGATGCAGATTTCATTAATTTTATTTGTACTGGACAATAAAGAATTAAGCTCCGTTGCCAGTTTTTTGCATTAAGAATAATCGCTTTGTTTGAGAATACATTAATATGTGAACAACTTTTCTCAGAGTTGAAAATTAAAAAGAAAAGCAACCGTCTGACCGATGAACATCTACTATCCGTGATGAAGATAAGTCTTGTGCTTTCTTTCCAGGGCTACAAAATTTATCAGAATCAAAAAGCTATACAAAATGAGGAAATTTCTAATTATTCGCATAAAAGCATGTATAATTTATATATGCATCTAAAGAAAGTTTATTAAGTAAGGAAAGGAAACTAGTTCGTTATTATTTATCTCCAAATTTTGTTCCTCTTCGTAAATTTTTCCTGTAAACTTAGAAAGTTTTCATGATTTGTCTATTCTTAGTTTAAATTAAAGTAAGTTACTTAATGGCTTTTTTAACATGTTAGAATTATTAGAAAGAAATGTCAGTTTAATAATTTAATATTTAGCTGTCAATATATTTGAATTACAAAATGAAACCAACAAAAATTTCTTACATGTACCAGAAAGTTTAGATTTTTATATAGAAAATACATATGAATTGGAATTTTATCCCTTAGGAATATTAGTATTATTTTTGTTAATGTATTTTTTGATCAATATTTATCGAGAGAAATTTTAAATTTAAATAAAATATTTATTTATTTTGTTAGGAAAAATTTTCATTTTGTTAAAAAACGTATGGCTTGTCAACTATTTTCAAATTGTGAAATCGACTTGCATGAAATTTGAGTTTAAGACCACTGACATACCTAATGTACCAAATGATTCTCGATGTCTTCTAATTCAAAGCATTTTTACTCAGTGCTTGAGAAATCAGATTCACGGTTTTTTTTATGTTTAGTTTTCGTCTAATTTACTCAAGTGCTCATAATATTCTTTCTGCGTTTAGAAAAAAAGATTAATTCTTCTTCAGCTTCACTGAAAAGTTAGTGGTTTTTTAGCTTATTTTACATATGATCAAATATATTTCATGTACACCGCTCAAAAAAAGTGGGACAGTTCTATATATCCCGTTCTACTGGTCCGAGTAACGAAATTCAACTTTCGTTTTTCATGTCTCGAAAGCGCGAGTTAAGATATGAATTATATTTATATATGGCATTGTCCTAATACAGGTATTCTGACAAAAAATCGGACTTTTTCTGAAATAACATACCAATATTTTTCCATATTTCGATTCTACGACTCAAATTACGCCAAACTACCAAGTTTTGTAAAAATCGCACGAGTAGTTTTTAAAAAATTAGCTCTCAACATTTTAGCTCCTCAATGTTAATTGAGTTTGGTTTATATTCATTAATCTCTCTTTTTTTATTAAACTTATTTAATTCTTCCTTTCACATTTAGATATTTAGGTTCATTCCAAATAAATTTCACCTTTTTTATGATTTATGTTTAAAATTTATATTTTTAAATAATTCTTATAAATTTTTCAAAATAAATTTTGAATTATAATCTATCACTTTTTACTATCATTTCAATGTAGATGTATTTCTAAACATACCGACAAAAAATTACAGTTTTTTATTGAAAATTTCCGAATATATACGTAAATTTATATATTGACGCGTTTTGAAATTTGGCATATTTGTTGAAAACGATAAACATCAAATCTGGTTTATAAGCTTTGCTAAAATTATTTGGAAGTAGAACGATGTCTCTTTTTTCCGGTCATGCACAATGTTAAAAAGTAGGAACGAGGTACCTGTCCTGCATAATGGAAGGGAAAGAAAAATTGGTTGCCGAAAAAATTGTGCCAATATAAATTTTTGAATTTCTCCGTTAAATTTCGCACCAAATTTTGCAAAATTTAATATCTAGGAATAATTTGAGTCGTAGAATTGAAAAATGGAAAACAATTTGTATGTTATTTCAGAAAAAGCCCGATTTTGTGTCAAAATACCTATGTTAGAACAATGCCACATATAAATCTGATATATATCTTAAGTCGCGCTTTCGAGATATGGAAAACACAATTTGAATTTTGTCAATCGGTCCAGTAGAACGGGAGATATAGAACTGTTCCTTTTTTTTCGCAGTGTACAAGTAAATAAATTAAATTCATGAAAGTGACGGTTAGAGTATACGAAGATTTTTAATCCGAGATGCCAGATTTAAAGCTGTAAAATTATTTAAAATTTAAATGCAATGGCAGAACTTGCAATGGTACTTGTTGAAATTCTTAATTAATGCTAGATACTCTCTATATTACCTTTTGTATGCTGCTAAATTAGAAAATAACCATACCGAAGCCCTTCTTCCACCACGAGGACAGAAATCAAATACGAAATCACCACTGTCCATTCCCTTGACAAGTGACTGAATTTAACTTGCTGACATAATTAAACCAGTACTTCAGATAATTAGTCATCAAATGATGTCACAATCGCCCACTAGTGCGAAATACTAGCGTCCTTTTTAGGCGGTCGATGCTGTGAGGTTTTCTGTCGTTCGTACAAATTTTGCTATATCTTCACATGTAGAATATTGTTTCTTTCTAGAGCTGTTAGGTTTTCAAGACTTATATCATTGTAGTTTTATGATGATGATTTCTAGAGCTGTTAGGTTTTTCAAGAGAAAAGTCTGACGGATCAGGTACATACTCACCTGGATTTAAAACACGTATCTTCCGATAGTTATCCAGCCGTTCTATTGGTTAAACTTCGAAAGCACGCATTAGGGAAGACGATAATGCCTTATAAGCTTAAGGAGTTTTACTTTTCGGTCCGTGTTTCCTTAAGAAAATCGGATGAGAAATAAGATATTTTTAATTCTTAAGGATTTCATTAATAATTAATTAAATTTCAATAAAGTTTATTACTTTCTAATGTTATTTTAGTTTTCTTCAATTTTAAGCCACTTGTGCAATAGTAGGGGCGGTAGCGATGAAGATACAAAATTCCGTGAAATTTAAATTTATATAATGACAGATATTTATAAATTATTAATAAAAATAAATTAAATGCTTGTATTTCATAATTTCTTCCCTGAAAGTATTTGCCTTTGTACTGAGTTACTGCGGCACTGGTGGCTGTAACGAAATTTTATCTTTAATAAAAGTTTAAAACTGGGCAACTATATTAAAATACTGAAAGTCCCTAATTTAAATATTTTAATTTCAAATAAATAGTTCAAATATTAATAACTAACGTTAATTTACTAACGTTGTAATTTCGCATTCATAATTTATTCATACTGGGTTATGTATTAATTTATGGTATAATAACTGAAAATTAATATTGAAAAATTTTACATATATTCAGTTCGGCACTTTTAATGCATTTAATCTTAGTAAAATGAAAGCTACATGAAGTATTACAACTAAATTTACACATCGCATTCAAAGTGTTTGAGTTCAACTTTAATAACCTTACAATTAACTATCAAAATGATAAAGAACGTAGTTAGATTTTCAAGCATTTTTATGGCCAGTTTTATGTCATTTTAATTTTTACTTTTATTACTCATTTATTTATTTATTAAAATATCAAAATCAGTGGTAAACGAAGAAGGAAAATACGTTCTAAAGTATAACAGTTTTTAAGGGCTGTAATTCTTTCTTATATATAGAAAAGCAGTACTATTTACACCTTAATCCATCATGACTCTCCGCACCACTCTCATTTTAGATTCTCAATCCATCATAAATACACATAATGCATGCGAGATTTTATACATTCCAGAACAAAAAATGTGACGTTGCATGCACTGGAACTATTTACCACTGATAAATTTAAGCATTGCGGAATATAAATCTACCCTTTTTACGTGAGACAAAGTTTTCGTACTTCATTGTTAACATTATACTACAAAGTTATAAAAAATAATATTTCAAGCAATGTTTCAGCTTAAGGCTATTACTTAGTTTCTTTTCATTCTACTGAAAATGTTAATAATTATATATTCTGCTACAGTTCAAGTACATATCTTGAACAAAAAATATGTGGAAGACAGAGGCTGAATATACTAAATTAAACTAGTGAATCTTCAGTTTATAATTATAGATTCTTGTCTGAGAATGCAAATCAATGATTTGTTTAAGTAATGCTCAAGGAAGATTAAGCGAAAGCTCTCATTTAACAATTTACCTCTTTAAGGAGGATTTGAATTATTGTGGTTCTCCCAAGCAACATGATGTGTTGCTTCACCGAAGGAAGTGGAATGCCGCGTTAGGTTAATTATCTTGGTGTCTTCAGGGAAATGCTTCTCTCCATACATTTATAGTTATAAGCAGATTTGGAATTCAAGCTCTCACTTCAAGTCATTCCAACCTCAGATACTTGATTGCTAAACATGTCTTAAACTCGGATAGAGTAAATGCAAATGATCATGCGTTTACAAATCGAAGTAGGATCATTTTCAGACGCATTTAGAAATACATCCCATTCAGAATAATAATTCAAATTTGAAATTAATGTCATGATCTATTGCAATACTTTATAGCATCCTTCGAAAAATAATGTCATTGAACGTGAACACAAAATTGTGATGTAATCAAAAATTTAAATTGTAATAAAACAGTTCTAAAAACAAGTAAACACAACTGTTACATAAATGTTATTGTTAATAACAACTACTATCAATCCAAAGCAGTAATGTTTGACGAAACAATCTCCTTCTTTCTAGTACTTACGCTGTTGAAAGATATAGACTGTAAATAATCAATTCATTATACTTTCTGCTTTTACGATTTTTGAAAAAAAAAAAAAATCATAAATATATTTAGAACTGCGTAAAATTAAGCAAAATCATAAACTTTATTTTGGATCAGTTTTCAATAATCCTTTACACGATTTTCACTTTAGCCATGTTAATTCCCGATTAAGTTTTACATTAGCATGTTACTTTTAATATTTGGAACAACTGGTTATTATAAAAATTAAGGCAAACTGAATTTTCTGTTTAAAAAGATATTTTGCATTTTTAATGTTTTTATTACTTTATTTTCGTTAGGCAATTTCATTCCCCTTTGTGTCTGCTGAGTGCTAAAGAAGATAAGTATTATATAATTCCGTGGTAAAAATTAAGAAATGTGTGAAGACTGTGTATCGTCCCGATTTACGTAGCATGGACGTGTGCCATTCTGGATATCGACGAGGCCAACAGCCATGATTCTGCCCAGCTTGATGCGGCGATTTGATACATGGAATCCTGGAGTATAACTGTCGTAGACTACAATGGGACTAGTAATTTAACAAAGTGTCCCGGACAGCAATTACTATGAAGTAACTCATGGTATTGCAGCCATGAAACTGCCGAACTAATGTAATGGGCAAGTAGACCCTACTCATCTAACGCAACTGTTTATACCAGTCAAGTTAATTACCTATTATTCATCTTATGTTTTTACATCATATGTCAGAAGCCGACATTCCCTACTCATTTATTTTGTAAAGCTCAAGAGAAAAAACCCATTAAAATCCTTTGATTTCACTTACACTAAATATGCTTCTTTGGTTTTAGACATCCATATTTTCTACTACGTATTACTCTCAAAAACACTAAAAAACAAACAACAATAATGAAAAAAAAAAACAATAAAAATTATTTGACTTTTATCAAAGATATCTATTTATTAAATTATTTAATGTTATAGTTTAAGTATATCTCTTTTAAGATAAATATACAAATAACATGAAATATGATTTTTAGTTACCTCTTGAATGTTTTGGGAGAACTAATGCTGTCAAACTGAAGATGGCGGCAAATGCAGTTCTTCCTATTCTAGAATTACGCTCTTGTTAGTAACAAAGGTAAACAAAATTAATATCAGAACAGAAATATCAAAAGGCAGAATTGCAAAGAGTTTTAACTAAAAAGTGTTTGAAATAGGATAATTAACGCATTTTGACCTTGTGAAACTTATCGATGATCAGCATATAATAGTAATACTTCTCCAAGAAATGATTTCCTGATATCAGTAATTTCATTCTGCATTCGTTTCCTCTTTATTGTTATTACTATTGCAATTAATGGAAAAGGAAGGTAGGAAGCTTAAATGCCAAAACAAAACTTGAGTGAGAAAATGAATGATGTTAGAAAGAGAAGAGCAGGCCTCACTATACGAAATGTTCAGCTTATAAAACAGTTTAACATTACGTAAATGTTTCTTTGTATTTATGTATGTATACATATTTTCTAAAAAGAAAAATTACTTTGAAACATTAAAGTAGCGTATATATTGAACTATTTGGTTTAATTTACTGAAGAAAAAGTATATTTTCTTCAAAAGTGTATTGTTCAACATGCATATTTTCTTTCATTATATGCAATACGTTTTTATGTTTCATATAACATCATTAATTTGAAATCAATCTTTAAATATGTTTCCTTACTCTTCAGTACTCTTTTACCCTCTTTTTAGTTTAAATATATAAATTTTCATTTCAAAGCAAGCTTTATGTGCAAGTGTTTTAAATATTGTATATTTTGGTATGTTAATGTCTTTAGTATTAACGAGCTTATCTGCTGCATTTTACATTTCCAGAAAGTGGCTTTGAGAATACGTTACTGAGTTCACAATAATTAAGATTACTGGCAGTTCTCACAAAATGATACAGGTTCAGAAGAAAGAAAGGTTTTGCATTTAGTTTTCCATTTCCTATAAAAGAAAACTTCGAATTAAAAAAAAGAAAGCTATGTCCGATGCAAAAGCATTTGGCAATATTTCATTTGCGATTAAAATTTTCAACAGAAACTAGAGCACTGAGTTTTAATCTGTGGCAGAAGCGTTCTCTAATCCAATTAGTGTATATTAAGATTCTTGGGAGATTTAGCCTTTTTCGATACTACAAAAGGCATAAGTTAACTTCATCTCCACCAAAAACAGCCATACGTGTTCAAGTTCAATAGTGTGCTCAATACTCTTCAACATACCGCCTTCTACCCATGAAATGAAACTTGACTGAATATGAAAGGTGGGCACAGGTTGTCCTTCAGTGTAAAGGAAAAATCAATCTGTTGCGGTTAAAATTAAAAAAAAAATATGAGTTTTATTATTTAGATTCCTTAACATTGCTAGCATTCGTTTTTTCTAACTACATTACTATTCAGTATGCTTCTGGAATTCAGAATTTAGGATTTTGGCTCCTAAATTCTGAATTCCATCAGCACGAGCTGTTGCGAATTAAATTTATCGATCCTTAACCATCTCGAAATGATTTATATTTTGCTATTGCTGAACGGAAAGAACTTAACTGTTCGAACCGACAGTCATGTGACTTAATGCGCAGTTTGTATTTGTAATCTATAAATTTTAATTTTTAGTGAAGACTTGATAATAACATGTTTCGTGTAAAGTCTGACCAGACTCATATTAGCAGTTTGGTTTGGTTTGGTTCATTTAATTACGGCAAAGCATTCGAGAGCTACCTGCCAAAGGGTAGATACCTTCGTGGAGGACATTTTAAAAAAACTGGCTCGTATGCACATTACACATAAGGAAAACGTTCTTGCAGCCAGCCCTTGCGCCGGAATTCGAAGTACCAGTTGTCCGTCACTCCACTGCTTAGCCGCAGTTGGGCTCTTCTCATTTTAACAGAATTCCCTAAATGACGTTAATTGGATAACCATTTTGAATTTTTCCTTTTCTAAATACTAAACGTTTTCTGTAATTTACTTATTGAATAATTACTTGAGTCAACGCAATTCTAAATGTTCTTGAATCTGAATTTTAATATGCTCCCGAATCTCTCTTGAGACCATCATATAAGAATAATTAGAAGCAAGAAAGATCGGTGCTTATATTATCCTGTCGAACATGAACGCTTGATGCCAACAGATCTTGAAAGTTAATTCTGCCATAATTCAGTCAGTCTTTCCAGCGTAATTGTGAAAGCTTTCGTCGATGTTTACTATTTTGCTAGGTCCTCCGCTGTGAACGCTGTGGATAAAATGTTTTTGCAGGTAACTGTATCTTTAAGTGTTTTGTCGGCCACATTCAGTTGACCGTATCGTATACATTGATGCAAACACTTTTAGATGGTACGATATCATAACTTTGAATAGAATAAACTGTTTGCTATTTTGTACAAGGTAGGTCTCCAAATTTCAGTCAGTGTTTTTAAAACAACGGGGAAATACAGCAACGATAGTTAATTTAAATAACTGTTCATAAAAATAAAACGTGCCTTATCTAGAATCAATCGGGTTTAAATCTAACGAAAGGGCAGGATGTTGTGACGTAACGTTTAAACATAATTAGCGTTAAAGCGCGCTGCTTGGCGACAGTTTCATGGTGGAAGGGATAATACGTAAGTGCCAGAAAAACATCACACTTCAGGTTCAGGATGGGATCGGATCGGATTATTCAATTACTGCAAAGCACACGAGGGCTATCTGCCTAAAGGGAGGGATGCCTTCGTGGAGGACTTTCTAAAGGAAACTGGCTCGTATACACGTTACACATGGGGAAAACCACGAAAACGCCCATGCAGCCAGCCCGTTCGCGAGATTCGAACCTCGGACCGAACTACCAGTGTTCAGCGTCTTTACCGCTCGGCCGCTGGTGGGCCCACTTCAGGTTCAATTCAGACTTTTAGTTAAAGTAGAATTTGAAGTTTATAGTTAATGAAAAATACATTTAAGAATGCAGTTGTCAAAAATGCATCTGTATTTATTAAAATACAAAGTAAGTTTAATAATGAAGTGCATAATTTAAACTTTTGAATCTTGAAGTAGTTTGTACATACTATGGCAGGACTTGCTAGAACAGGTGTTCTCAGCTATGGGGAATCCCATAGTTTCGGGAGGAAATGCTGTCAGCCTTCTATTCACCCGTTAAATATTGTTGTGTATAAGCGTACAACATATTCAGATATCATTAAAACAAGTGAGCAAAAGCCAAACTATATCTAGTTGTTCAAATCAAAATAAGAATTAAAGTTTCCGAAAATTTCGACTGAATTAGCTAGCTAGAATACTGAAACAGTATATCACTCAAAGTAGTCAGGAAATAATACTGGTGATTTAACCCTCCAAGGGTTATAGACGCAAAATTCCGCATAAAAGCATGGCTTTCCATTTCATTCCATACAAAAATTTCTACAAATTCCTTATGAATTCGATTTCGGGTTTGATGTATATTCGAAGAAAAGGAATGAAAGTACTAAACGAGAAGGTAATTTTTGAATTATTAATAAAGGAAATACCACTTGTTGATGACATTTTGGAGAACTTTACGGTTACAGGGAAAACCCGTAACGTCACCTCTGAACATTATACGCTTGTATCGCTTTTTTATTTAACTAATTTATTGGACGTCAATAACTGCGAGTTATAAATATCTGAGTTGAAACGTTTAACAGATCCTTTAGAATAAGATTCTAAAAAGAAAATGCGCGAAGGTTTAAGTTTTCGAATATCGACTTGTATTTAGTATCGAATATCCTACCTATAATGAATAGGAGATATCCCATCCTTAACGTTAATGATATTAAGAACTTACTTCGTATTGTACTTGTATGGTGCTCAACGTTCTTGCCAACGACAAGCGCAACCTTGCATTCCTTGCCACAATGGATTTCGTGGATTTGTTCTGATGTTACTGCGAGGCAAGTGATATACGTCACAAAGCACCAGAACTTACTTAATGGACTGAATAACTTTTAGCAGTCGAAATGCTAAATTATATTATGGTATGGTCTCATGGTATGCTTGAGCTTTTTGTTTTTTATTATTGGGGGACTAAATAGTCAAGCATCATGAAAGAAAACATTAACAAATGAAATAAATACCCGAAAAATAGAAAGATAACGTAATTTTAAGAATAATATTTGTAAACTTTTACCACTGAAAATCTCTAGATTCATAATATGTTGTTAGAACCCAATTAATTTGGCTATTACGTATATTTCATTCTAATTTGTTTCTCTTACGAAAGTCCCTTTTATAACCATTTTACGAAAGTCCATTTTGTGTCACGATTTGCTGAAAATGACACACCAATTGTTATTATATCCATCATCCAATACGGAGTTATGAGAAATGTTATTAAATAACTGCGGTAGAATGTTTCCTTAAATGGTACTTAAAATACTCTTTTACTTTCGTTTTCAGGTAAAATCTCGACAATTCAAAGGAAACAGTAATCTCTAACTTCCTTTAACTATATAAAAAACCAAAAAAATTGTCTCTACAGTTGAATGCACTAAAATTTTATTTTATCTGGCAAAATAGAAAATAACAATTGCGTTGAAATGAAAGTGCATTAGGTTTTGAAGCGATAACAATGAGAAAATAAAATTTTCTAGATGGTAAGAAAGAAAGCTCTCTACCTTTCCACTTCTTCCAACAAAAGTTGTGTTAGGAGGCCCCTGGTCTCTCTTCGGAATCTACTACAAACATTTACACGAAATTTAAAGCCTCGGAAATTGATTTCTCGCTAAGTATTGCTTATGGAGAGACGTCCTTAATATTTTTCTCGAACTCAGAGGTATCTGAGGGAGAACTCAGAGTATAGGATGAAGAAATCACTTCGCATTTGCAAAGCGTTATCGTATTCGGAAACTGATTCTCACGAGACTTTATATATGCTGAAAATATAAGAAGCCGTTGAAATAACAAGGAGAATTCTAATTTTAAGAAGTACTTTGAATGGGAAAATTTATTTAATGATGTGAAAGAATGCAGTGGGGAAGAAAATAGCATAGATGCGTAAATAATTTTACTAACAATCGTGGAACGAAGAAAAAGAACCAAAATAATGCGAAGACGCTAAAGGAATTCAAAACGTCACTAAAAGAAGAAAAAAATATTGTTAATGCGTATAAACTTCCAATTAGATAAAAAAAAATACGGGCTATTTAAAGATTTCCACAACTCATGCCCTAATTTACTGAAACTGCTTTTATTCAAAATAAATTTTGGCATTTATAAGAAAGTAATTATTATCACTTAAAATATTCTTATATTGCTCTGTGTAGCATTATTAGATTTTAGTTAGGTAACAGGTTTGTGAACAATAGCGGTATAATTGGATCACTGGGAGGAACAAATCTGATTTCATTATCACTCTGGATATAGAAATAATGAGACATTGTTAAAATTAAAAATAATTTGATTTTAGAATAGCTACTGAACCACTCTTTCGCGCAAGTTTCTTCATTAGCTGTCGGGATACGGCCAGACATAGTAAAAAATAATCTACAAATTTTAAAAGGACTTCCTGAATCATCCTACTCTTGTTATTCATCACTGTACTCATGTTAAATTGTTTAAATAATTGTTGCTTGGTTTTTAAAATTGCGCATATATTCTGCTATAAATCTGTAATTAATCCTACTTGTTTATATTAAATTGAAAACACTGCATTTGCAATTTAAAATTTAACTTTCTAATAAAAATGACATAAAATGAATTCCTTTCTACACCGTTGTCTTCTTTAACGAGATCTTCATCAGGTATGGAAATACAGCTGTATAATTATTAACTAAATTTTGAAATTAAACTCAATAATATGTATTTGACTTATCTAAAAGTGCTCATCAGAGCTTCAGAGCTATGTTTTGGGCATTTGCTAATCCAGTTTTCTACAATCAGATTGAATGCTGTTTCTCATAAAGAATTATGTATAGATACGACATATCTATTGTGTCCATAATGTCATATATGCATTATTTGTGTTATATCGTTATAAGCAACACAAGCCCATTCCGTAAACAAAACGTATTGTTACGAATTTGGTATTTAAAAAGCTAATGTTAATTCAATTATAAATTAAATGGTTTTATTTCTCGCGCAGTGCAGCGCGTGACGAATATTAAAAGAAAGCTAAGCCGGAAAAATTAAAAATACAAGAGCGCGTGCGTTAAATAAATAAATATCTCTTTTTGATTTCGAGAAAGTGCTGGAAAATTCTAGCGCGTGATTTTAAAATGTTATAAAAGGAGGAAAACATCTCAGTTTGTAGTAGTTGCTTAGTTTGTTGTTGTTTAGAAAACTGCTCTTGTTGATTGTAGCGAATTCGCGGATTAGCGTTCTTTAGCTGTTTTGAATGACGTTCTATTGGACATTTGAGTAGTTAAAAGATAACTACTGTGAGATATTGTAATACTGCATGATAATTTGAGAAAATTTAAGCATTTTTGTTGTGATAATAATAAATTTTTGTTCATTTTTCATCGGACTTGTGCATTCATTTCATAACGAACCCGTACGCACGCAACAGTATTGTTTCACTCGTTTTCACTGCCTTTCAGCATCCTATGAAATGATGTTACTTCATGAATTGATTTAGGACTTAATTTACACAAATTAGTGATTGTGTAGTCTGTGCGCATTTCACCTGTCACCAGTAACTGCAGCTAATCTCTTCTCAGTCTTTAGAGACTGCAAATTCCATTTACTAGGTAAAGTGTAGTTTCTTTTCTATTCCCAACCTGATATTTTCTTTCAATTAAGCTTTGGGGATTCTGTTTTGAGCTTGATATATATATATGACGAAGCATATTCTTTAATCGTACCGGCACTTTCTTTTTTCCTATCAATTCTTTTTAGAAATAATACCATAAAATGTGATTTTATTCCTTAAGCATTTCCGCCTTCCTTATTTGTGCAGCGGAAGAAACTCTTATCAAGGCCAACTGCATAGCAATTTTATAGTTATATTTTATGATAGATTACTAAGATCTCTACAGTATCATACTCAGTTTGCGCTGAAATGTATCGAAGACATTAACATTAGCATAACATAAAGTCTAATAACAATTTTAACTTCACCTAGGTAAGTAACATTCAAAATCAGCGTAGCTGGCAATAGTATAACATGCTTGATGAAGCTGATGAGATATATAACACATATACAGTGTCTCAAAAAAGTGATGGGACACTTGTGCTTTACAAAAGGAAACTGTAGTAAAATAAATTTAAAAAACAATAAAAATTTTTTGTGGGTGTGTTTCATATTTAAATTTAGTAACAATTATTACATAACATACATTTTCTCAAAATATTAAAATATTAATTTAATAAAAATGCAATTATTTAGAACGGAGCAAAAAATGGCACACATAAGTGATGGGACACTTACTTTTCCATCAAATATTTATCCAAAAATTTTACTTTTTAAAAGGTACAATATTTTGTTGGATTTCCTTTTCCTTTTAAAACATGATTTAATATTCTTGGGATGGATTCCACTAATTTTTTTGTGATTTCTGGAGTGATTTTATCCCATTCTTCTTGAAGCACCGATTTTAATTGTTGTTTTGAAGAAATGGTGTGTTTGCGAATTCTTGATTCCAATTCTTGCCAAATATTCTCTATGGGATTTAAGTCTGGAGATTGTGGTGGTGTTTTTATTATTTCAGGACAGTTATACAGCAGCCAGAGTCTAACGTTCAAAGCAGTGTTCTTAGGGTCATTGTACTGGTAGAATTTAAAATTGTTATGAAAGTTGAATTTTCGTGCTGAAGATTTCAAATTTTGATTTAAAATGTCAATATACTTGTACTGATCCATTATACTGTCAATAAAAACAAGATTATCAACTCCAGCGGACGACATACACCCCCATACCATAACTCCTCCTCCACCATGTTTTACTGTTGGCACCAAGTTCTGTTTGCGAAATTCTTCCCTGGGTTTTCTCCACACCAAGATTCTACCGTCAGAACCAAATATATTAAATTTACTCTCATCAGCAAATATAACTTCATTCCAGTAATCAGAATTCTTATTTATGTTGGATTTTGCGAAAGCGAGTCTGAGTTTTCTATTCTTTTCACTTACGAAGAATTTTTTCCTGGCTGCTCTACCGTGATATCCAGCAAATCGAATTACTTTTCTAATAGTCTCAGGATTAATAATTACTCCATATAATGCTTGTAAATCAGCAGCAATTTTAGGAGCACTCATTCTTGGATTTTTTTTTAATATTTCGAACGATAATTCGCTTTATTCCATTGGATAGTTTTGATGGTCGGCCAGGTCTTCTTTTATCCTGGATCATATGATTCTTTTTATATCGTTTAATGATATTGAAATCTGTTGAAGGACTCAAGTTAACTGTTTCAGCTGTTTCTCTAATAGATTTTCCACGTTCAATATGCAAATTAATAACTAATTTTCGAATTTCAAGCAAAGTTTCTTTTCGTTTAGCATTCATGGCTGCACAGAGCTAAAAAACACAAAAATTACAAAACAAACCGGAGAAAAATACTGCAGATGATTTTATAAATTATTGCCAATTGCTTTTGAGTAAAAATAAGTACCCCAAAAGATATTTTTACTTCTTACTTCAGACGATTTTTGTTGCATAGTACGTAGTGTGCCATCACTTATGTGAGCTATTTTTTGCTCCGTTCTAAACAATTGTATTTTTATTAAATTAATATTTTAATATTTTGAAAAAATGTATGTTATGTAATAATTGTTACTAAATTTAAGTATGAAACACACCCACAAAAAATTTTTACATGTTTTTTTTTAATTTATTTTATTACAGTTTCTTTTTGTAAAGCACAAGTGTCCCATCACTTTTTTGAGACACTGTAGGTCGTTTGCCAAATCATATAGTCACACACCCTAAACAAATATGGCCACCGTAAAATAAATATGTCCCCTGTAGTGAAATTAAAATGATCCTAACCCACATTTTAATGTAAACAATAAAAACTGAGATTCAATTCTATAAAAAATGGAATTAGAAAATGGAATCATTGAAAATAATTTGTAATATCACACTCATATATTTCATATCTCCTTTTTGGTTTCTTATATATTAATTTTTCGCTGAATGTATAAGGATTTTAAGTTTTACTAACGTCTATTTTATTTTAAAACTTTGCTATCCTCTCTTATTCTATAATATCCTTTAAATAAAACTGACTAGAAGACTTTGCCGTTACCTAAAGTATTCTTAATCAGGTTAGTGAAATTATTTGTCATCCGTTGCAGTTACTATCCTTGGTAGTTTGCTCCAAGTCTGTTAATCTAGTAAATGAAACCTCTACACTTTTTAATGCTTATGGAAGTTGCCTAATAATTTTATAATTGTTTCTAGTTTCAAAACTGTTCATTTTCAAACGTACAACTCGCTTTAATCGATATTTTGCTTACTGCTTCACTTGCTGAATAACTTTCACTGCCGAATCTTAAAAAAAGAAATTTAAATTTTAAAGTTTTAAAGTTTGAGTTTGTTACTCTAGTTTGGTGTGTAAATTTAATAAATTTCTTTTGTATAATTTTTACCCCTCTTTCTGGTAAAATTATGAACCATATTTTCTGACTCAGGTGGTAATTTCGATTAATGTAATGAAGAAACTTTATTAATAGAAATGAATACTTTTCTGAATAATTGTGTATCTATATTATTTCAGTTATAATGAAAATATATGTATTTAATTGCTCAGGGAGCATTGGGCAGCAGTCATAATATCCTTATTTTAATGGTCGGCACGAGACATCATGATGCAAGTTATTCTCTTCCGTGATTCAGGTGGGTTCCAGTCATCCATTCTTTCTGACATCTTGTATATGAATGAAGAAGGGTCGAAACTTTTAAATGACGAAAAGTGTGTGTCAATACCTCCAACCTACGGAAAAATATTATCAATTATAAATATGTCAAATTATCTCGAACACCCTGTATGTATACTCGTACACCTTATTCAGTATATATTGTATATGTCTTGATAGTTTTGTTGAGTATATTATCACATTTATTTATGGCGCCAGTAATATTCATAAGCAGCATTGTATTTAACATACTTATAAGCATGCATGCTCTCTCCGGGATTCAAAACCGACCCCAAGAATTTGGCAGTCAGCCTTCCGACAAACATGCCAATAGGGCAGCTTATGTTGCTATGATTGATCCTTTAAATTCATAACTTACGAGTATTAAGGCCAGCTTGTTTACAGATCTTTTTGCTTACAAACATCTTCTACTTTTTAGAACATTAAAAAACTTTAAAAGTATGTTGTAACATACTTCTTAATGACGTATTACCTTATTAGAAATGTGTTATCTGCTTTAAAATGAATTATTATATAAAGCATGCTATAATGCACGCAATAGTTTGGAAACAAAGCAATTCATACCCCGTTTTGCAAAAAAACTGAAAATCCTTTCTTTAATGCTTGATTAAAGATAAAAAAGATAAAGAAAAAGATAATACAGATCCATTTGAGAGAATAAAAAGATAATGATTTTTTCGAATGCTTCAAAAATGATTCAAATTTAATAGAATAATACTTCGACCTTTCAGTAAATTACTGAAATGAGGAAGAAATCAAAGTTCCTATCTCACTAACAGCGTTTATTTAAATTCCTTTTCAATAAAATATCTTTAGAAATTTGTCTACATAATTCATAAAGTCAAGTATTAAATCAGAATTTTATTCTTAATGTTTTTAGCTATTTTTTTTTTTTCCGATTCTAGAAGATCGAAAAATGTGTTAAACTTCGTACATTTATTTCAGTCTGGGAAACTGACTACACCTGTACATCAACGATGAATATAATTCTTTTAATCCAATATCATTTTATTATACGTCTACATGATAAACATAAATTTGCATGAACAAGTCCTTAACGAAAAGCATAGCTTTCCAAATAAGGTAGCGAAAAACTTTTATTGTTTTTTTTCAACATATCCTTATTTCGATTCTATCACGAGACATGCAGGTACAAGCAGAAGCCAGGTCAGCACTTTCGTACTACCATAGGTAATTGAGATTTTGCTGAATCTAGCTGATTGTTAAGCTTCCGCCGCAAATGTAGGGAAAAACAACCCGTTAGGGCGATCCGAGAGTCTTCCATATGTCTTCCCTTACCAACAACCTCTCGAGAGGACTTTCGAGTGGCCTTGTACTTTAAGTGCCCCCATGTCGCACAGACACCATACCTACGGAATACCTTACAAACATCCTTACAAACCACCATACCTTACAAACATCCATACCTTACACCATACCTTACAAACATCCATGCCTTCTCCGGCATTCGAACCCGGGCCCACAGATACGGCAACCAGAGTCATCAACCACTATTTCGGCTGGGCGGCAGCGTGAGAATCTTTGCGGTTGAATTTGCAACATTCTATTCACATCACTTATTGTCTGTTTCTGATTGTGCTCTATTATAACCATTCGCTTAATTTTCCATCTTTCGATTGGGATTTTCTTGTTGTCACAGTTATTATATTTGGTAGAGATCTCTACCAATATTTTGCAATTGTTTTATTATTTTGCTTATGTTTTCCCTTGGTCGTTTTGTTTTAATTAAACCCTTTTAAAAGACAAGAAGTAAGCATCAGTGTAGAGGACTTCACAACTGAAATATAGTGTATCTAGTTTTCTTATATTTGACAATCGTAATAAGGCCCACCAGCGGCCGAGCGTTAAAATCGTTGAACACTGGTAGTTCGGTCCTCGATTCGAAGACTGCGAATGGTGTTTTCATGGTTTTCTCCATTAACGTGCGAGCCATTACATGCGAACCAGTTTTCCTTAGAATGGCCTCCACGGAGGCATCCCTCTCCTTAGGCAGATAGCCCTCGAGGCTTTGCCATAATCACATAAACCAAACCAAAACGTAGTTAGATATGTTTTGAAATACACTTTTATTTTAAAATGCACACATATTTTAAATTATTCTGTAAAATAAAATGAACGAAATCTTAACGTTAATTAAAAATACATGTTTAATTTGGTATTAACAATTAAGGCTATAAAACACTTATGAAATAAAAAATAAAATTGCCGTTATCTGTTAAATAATAACTGCTCGTTGGATAACATCGAATACAACATGCATGAATTTTCTAGCTTGATCTTAGAATTTTTTAATCCGAAGCTTAGATAATTTTGTCATAGCATGATGTCTCATATTGCTTGTACGAGCTTTCTTAGAACGCAGCTTGGTGTTGTTAGATTAAAGCTTTCTAATATGATTTATTTACCGTTGATATTATTTTTTTGCAATTGAATTATTTCTCTGTTCTCTCCAATTTGTCATAACTAACTTCGAAACTGCAGTTCTTTAATACATACGCCAGCCATATGAAGGCTATGCGGGAATTTCTCTATTGTTTTTCTCATTACATTTCAAAACACAGTTAAAAATTGCTTTAAAATGAATCTCTGAAAATCTAAAGCAGAGACTAGCAGTTTTTAACACTGGAAGGGCATATTTCAGAAATGCTAGAGCTCGATGGGTACCTACAATAACAATAGAAATAAACGTAAAATGATAATAATACAAAATTTGAAAGGTTTCAGATTTCAAATTACGTCCAAAGGGGCGCTTTTTTAACGTCTTTTGTGCTACCTTTATTTATTAAATATCATGTTCTTTGCACTTAAACTATAAAATTCAGTTCAACAGCAATGTCGCAAAATAAATTTAAAGTGAGCATATCTTTAAAACTTCCGATGCACAGTTCCGCGCGCTGGAGATAAAAAGTGTTTTTTTCCCTCGTAGTGTTGCCATTGCTCTCTTTTAAATCGTTGAGTTTGTTAATCAAAAATTCGTTAAAGTTTTACAAAATATGAAATCAATAATAAAACGAATTCGAAATTTGAAATTTGGGCTTTCAGATGCCCACATTCGCATTAGGATTACGTCATTCAAAATTGGATGGCTCTAGGTACCGGTGTGTTATCACAATGCGAGAAACATACATACATTTATGCAGATTTTTCATTATTTAATTTCTTCAAATATAACACAGGGTGATCGTATTTGGTGGCAACGATTTGAAAAGTGATACGGCATTTATAGGGTTCCGACGCAAAATCGCAAAACGGAAACAATAGACCTTCAGAGACAAAACCCCTTTGGACTAATAAAAATATCTAGAGAGAGTTAATATATAGTTAATTTATATGAATTGTAAAAAATTATAATGTTCTAACAATTCGTTTTGTTATTACGAAAACGTTCGTATTATGAAAAAATATTGCTATAGGATGTTGTTCATAAACGCTGCTAACTAAGCAAGAAAACTGCAAACTGTTGTTATTATATAAATCAAAATATTTTCTTAGTACCAACTAATGCAAAAACAATGTTGTCTGTATCTTTTCATTATCTTTTAATTCGAAGGGAGGAGCGTGTACTCTTCTTAAAACTTGAAACTCAAATTCATGAAATGATAGATTTATGGATGAACAAAGGTTACGGATAAGCATATCACGCCATGGTTAGATAAACTGTACAAGGTCTATGGGGAACGAAAATAATTCACTGTAGGCGGAATCAAGACATATCTAGCAGTCGAAAGAGAATGTTTAATAAAATTATTAATTGAAATTACGTTGTGCAAACATCTAAAAGTTCGATTCGATGTTTGAACGGTGGACATTTTGAAATTACTTCGCGTGCTCTTTGGTGCCTAAGTTTAAAGTTTTCGGGAAACTAATTAAAAAATACGGCTTTTGTAGATGAGGTTTATTTTTATTTAGTCTCAGTCTCAAATATCTAAAAGAAAAATCGTACGAGGAGATTTTTTTTGAAGACTTTTAAGAAATTGTTCTCTCTTCCCACCCTCAAGAACATTCTTAAATGCAATGTTTGATTCCCGAATAACATGATGGATTTCTAACTAATTTGGAATTGATTTAATTAGTTTTCTACAAAAAAGTGTTACTGAGCTGTAAAACAAGTCAAAACGAATAAAATAAGTGACTTAATTGTTCAGAAGTTTTTACGGTTACTGGAATTTAAATGCAGCAGGAAATGATTTGATGCATACTTTGTGACTAAAGCAGGAACGTTTTGTTTCTTTCTTAACCCAATTGAATATTTTTGGTAAAAACGGAACATTTGCTTTCACTCTGGCATATAAAACTGCAATTCTGAGGCATTTCCTTACTTTAGTTAAAAATGATATTAAAATATTTTATCACTTTAAATTAAAAAATTAATCTATCTATTTTTTTATTCAGTGGTTTATGTTTCTATTCATTCAGCTCAGAAATCCGTGTTTCTCTTTGATTCTTTTTTAAGGAATGTTCGCATAAATATACTTTTTTGTTAATGAAACAAAAATGTAAGGAAAATCCTCAAATCATAAAAGCTACACAATTCAGTTTGACCCACTAATATGGTAGTATATATTTACCTCAGCATTAGGTAACTAAGCATAAATATCATTAAGTTAATTCATCACATAAAAATTGATATTACAGCTCTTTTAATGGATGCTTGAAAGTTTTATATAATTACTCTCATTTTCATATAGCCATTTGCTTAACAGTCAGGATTCTAATGGAATGGAAATTATTCATAAAATCTACCAAATTGTTCACAGTAATTTTAACTGCAACAGTAATTTTATACTGCAATCTTTAGAGATTAACACGAGTTTGCGTATAAAAATCGCATGTGTTTTCATATTCTTCTGCACGTTCCTTCTATTAGATATTGATTTTTGAGAGTTCTTAAAAGTTTTATCAGTTTTTATTATCTATTTGAAGTTTAGTGCGTGGTGACGGCAAGTTTTGTTTTCATTGACAAGCCAGCTCACATAAATTTAATAGTAAATGATACAGACCTTATTAAAAGGGCCCACAGTCTTATTTTGAATCAACTATTAACGCATATTAATGTCATTCATACAAAGTCCAAACTTTTCCTAAAACAGACTGTGTAAGAGTTTCTAGATTTAGTCTTGAAAATATACATAATCTGGAACGTAGTTACTTCAGAAACGCATGAAAACATTAACAATTAACGCATATATGCTATTTTCACAAATTTCAGTCCATTAACTTTGCAAAACGTTGATGACAGCAAAGAGGAAAAAAATAACCTTTTCCTATTTTTCCCATGCTAAAATAGGTTTGGTATAAATGAAAGAAGTATTTAAAATTTAGAGAATAATTTCAGTCTTCTTCTTGCACACGAAATGAGTTTTTTCAATCACACATAATTCTTAGCAGTTTTAAATAATTCCAGCCTAAAATACTGAAGTTCACATCATCAAACGTGACGGGGAACTTAATATTTAGATCAATTTGACTAGATTAAAGAAATAAATTACACCATCACTTTTTATAAAATTTAAGTTAGCTCAAGTTAGGAACACTAGAAAATTATTTGCCGTGTTATTCAGTTTTTATTTTCATTGGAAAACCGTATAGCAAGCATTTAACATTTATCAGTGGACTCTTACAGAATCATCCAGTTTCTAAATCGCTAAAAAACGACCCTTCAGTATACACCGAATTTTAAGAAATATCTGGAACAGCTAGCTTGGATTAAGAACCAAAAAATCTTCTCACCCCTCTTTAGATTTATCCTTAGTACTAAAATGGATACTCCCAGCAACATAATCGTAAATCTTCGCATATCCTTGCATATCCAAAAAACACGACCAGCCATAACTGTAAACGGCTTTCGTATTTGTGGATAAATATAGATGTATCCGGATAAGGAAGGCTTTGCGCAACCAATATCCTCTCCTTTTCAAAATATGGGATGTAGTAGCGGCGCATAACCCGCTTTTATCACGCATATATCCATTTGATGGCGCGTAACATGGAAATTATGCCTAAAGCGCTTGGTTGCAGAAGACTGAATTCGCTCGCTCAAAAGATCCGCAAACAAACACTGCTCCTTTTGAAAGGGTGTGAAAAGAAACGAGGTTTTCCCGTTTTCTTTTTGCTATAAAATATCCAGCAAGAGGTGGTTTTTGCGCTTAGGAATCTCTAACTTCCACCACAGATTAAAGGATCTAAGATTTTGCGGCGTTTAAATCCTATTTTAAAGATATTATGCACATTCCACGGTAAGTTTAAACTCGTCTACGTCGCTGTGATAAATTTGGATGTCGTAAAGTTTTATTTTCAGCTTTAAAATATGTTTATAGCCGGGCTTAAAAAATTATTTGGTTAGAAGAGTTTGGCAATAGTTACCACAATGCCGCACAGCACACTTACTTTCGTCTATTTTATAGAATTACAAATATACATCAAACTAGTTTATTTAGTCTGAAGTAATACTTATGCTTTAAGGATGAATTATGAATAGTTCAGTTAAACTAATTAATGAATTTCTGCATTTGAGTAACTTATTTCAATATATATTTTTGAAAATTTGCATCTGTTAGCCATAGTTAAAATCATAATTTACCTACCATAATTTTAGTAATTAATTTGGAAGTTAAATGTTGCAGGGATCTTAGAACGACGAGAATATTTAGGATAGTTATCTATTTTATGCAACAATGTGTTTAATACGAGTATTTTTACTTCTCCCTATCATGGCTTATTGTTGGCCTGTAGTTGGGTTTATACTAGCACGTTTCATTGAGGATGTTTTGAACTGGTATTAAGCCGGAAATAAACAGCATTTCGAATATTGGCGCGACTATAAAAGGCTGTTTATAATTAAATCTCCTTCTCAAAACCATTACTGTGGTTAAAAATATAAAACAAATTTAAGAACATTTACTAATTGCCTCTAAAATATTTTGTTAAAAAGTTTGAATTTAAAATTTTGCTTCCAAACTGTTTATGTTCCTTATAGAAAACATTCAATGAGATCGTATTAGCTAGACTATTTTCTGTCAACCCTGTTTTCATATTGTAGAACAATTTCAAAAAGGAAAGTTTCTTTTATTTAATTAACCATCTGAATTAGAGCAAATAGGAATTTAAATAATCATCTGAACTAGAGTTTATAGGATTTTTGATCATTCATAAAAATTTC
Source organism: Stegodyphus dumicola (assembly GCF_044657685.1). Taxonomy (NCBI): domain Eukaryota; kingdom Metazoa; phylum Arthropoda; class Arachnida; order Araneae; family Eresidae; genus Stegodyphus; species Stegodyphus dumicola. Next base: position 162,017,322 of record NC_140781.1, on the reverse strand, counting down.
AGAGTTCTGTTACTAATAACTTACGATATATCATTTTCATTTTTAAGTAAATACTGAACAGCAGATTTTTGGTTTAGAAAAACATTTCATTAATTCTTAGATACTTTTATAAGGCTGTTTTTGACTAAGCAATGAAAGCTTTTTTTATCGAGATTCCATTGATGCTAATAGCCAATGTCACAAGCGCATATCAATTGTTTTCCTTAAGCTGAATTACCAGTCATTTTGGATCACTGAAAAGATTTTTTATCAACAAAATTATTAAACGCAGAGACAAATCAAACTAGCTTAAAAACAAGGAAATTAACTCCATAATTGGCATCTTTTTCTCTTGCGTATCTTGAAGAATCGATGTAAATATGAATTGTTGCTAATAAAAAAAAATTACGCGAAGTAATGGCGTCTCTGTCTATCTAAAATTAATCACTCTATCTCATAGAAGAGTACACCTTGGGAACGCAAATAACTGCTATGTTTTATGTGAATAAAGTAGTAAAAATAAAAGGAACAAGCGATACATTTACGGATTTTTTTTTAATGGAGGCTTTGCCTAGTGAAATTAAAGATACGGTTTCTGAATCCTTAAGACTTCTTCAGAAAATGTAACTAATCCTTTTCCACGTTTAACTGGGCTTCATGAAAAGTTTATTACGAACAGTAGATAGAAGAATGTACTTGTACTTTTTTGTCTTCCGAGAATAAAATTTCCAATCATTACTCAAAATTACGGAAGGCATTTTTTTGTCTGCTCCTAAATTGCGGGACAATTGAAAAAATCTGATTTTCAAGAATCATTGAATACGAATCAAGAGTCTGAACTGTGAAATGAATTTTGGTGTCACAAATAACGAGTATGAAGAACAGTTTTCATCAGGATATATATTTAGCGCAGATAAGTTACGCAGAAAAAAAATTGTCTCAAAATGTTAGTTAGTTAATGTTGAAGGCTGATTTAAGGGATGTACTAGGGGGCAAACTATTAAAAAAATTGTACTATAATTGCATTTTAAGGTAATTATCACTATTATGAATAAAAAAATTAAGGTATCAGTGGTTTTGTTTAGAAGATATAAAGATCGATTGTTGAAAACAATACCTGATAGGAAGAACTGATACTAAAATAAAAAAATTAGCTCCAAAAATTGTGGTTGCTTTTCCCTTTCGTCTGCGCAAATCTCGCCAAGCAGACTTTATTGGCGACAATATACAGTATACACATAAAAAGTGTTGACAAATGTTAGTTCTAAGAATTTTTAATTTTAAAGGTATTAACATTTTAATGTCGTTTAAAATTTTGTGAAAAAGACAATAAATTTGTAAAAAGACATTAATTTAAAAATTTACTATGCTTTCATAGTACAACATTCTGATTCGCCGGTTTATATCACGTGACCCCAAGTGATCTCATCTCACGTAAACTATACTACAAAAATTTAATTCTCTCAGTAATTATCTACATTAATTTCAAGTTAAATCTTAATTTGGAATACAAGTTTAAACGCAATAATTATTTCAATTCGTACGAATAGTTTACTCAGAAATTATATAAAACCGCAGTGCTTTACTTCGCTAGTGCATTCTCATTAGAATTGATGAATTTAACCCTTGACTTTTCTATATTTTCGCCTTCGGGTGAGCTATGTGATTGCATCCTAATTGACTTAATTACCGTGAATGGTCTTAGGGCATAAAATTTAACTATCTTTTAAAATTTCTATGTAATTGTATGCCAGTATTGATAGAAACAATCAATCTGATTAAGAAATGCCTGCGACTTGTTTTGAAAATGAGGAGTAAAAGGTTACCAGCGAGGATATTCCGTTTGACATCGGTTGTACAATTATTCGCGACGTTATCGTCTGCGCCGGCAAAACGGAAAAGTACCAAATTGTTAAATCCAGCGTTTGAAATATCTGCAGCAAAATATATGTCTTAGCGTTTACCAGTGTAGTAAGCAAATATAATATGGTCATATGCTTCTGATAAGTTATGAAATGCAAGGTTTTCAAAAATACTCCACGCAAAACAACATACTGGCTATTATTTATGAAGCATTTGACATCAAATCTTACAGATTCAAAGAAAGAGGAAAGAAAACTATTTATGTATATCTGAGGTAAGCTAATGCTTATCTCAGATTTTGAACTGAGATTAGAAAGATCATTTTCCTTTATTTCAAGCATTTTCAACATCTGAATGTTTAAAGAGAGCAAACATTGTACGATGTTTTATATTCTAAAATTTCATTTACAAGAATCAATAATAAAATGTCAAAATTGGTTAATTTTATTTCACAAGATAACAAACATTATATTGCTAACTTCCAAAAATACCAATGGTGTAATAACGTTTCCTTTGAAATTTAACATTTCCTATTTTGAATTAATTGATCTGAATTATTTTGGCTCTTGAAGGAGAAGAACCTGTGGCTGATCGCCTTGGAAATAATTAACATTTTATTCAATATCTATAATAGTCGTAAGATGTCGTACTCGTTTGAATCGTTAATAATCTCTCGTAATCTTTTGAGTTATTTCTGATATATCTATATCACAATTATATTTTACAGGAGCTCTTTTAAGCATCCTTTCTGTATTTCATCTTCTATTTAGAAATGATAGCATTAAAGAAAAAGCCTAAGTAGAAGAACATTTGCAGTATGCAACATATTAAAATAAATTTGCTTAATTTACAAAATATTGTAGTCTCATGTATATTTGACTTTTTGTTTCACAAACACAGCATTTAACTCACATAAAATGTAATGTTATTAGAACCAAGTCTTATTTCAAGAAGGATTTAATGTAAAGTAATTTGAAACACAGTTTTTTTTTTATTTAAAATAATCTTAGATATGTTCATTAAAGAAGAGCAATAACGATTAACTGAGCAAGACGATTAGCAGCGTTCAGCAAGACGAGAAGACGATTAGCAGCGTTGAAAAAGACGATAAGCAAGTTGAGCAAGACGAGAAGACGAGAAGCAAGTTGAGCAAGACGAGACGATTAGCAGCGTTGAGCAAGACGAGAAGAATTAATTGAGCAAGACGAGAGCAAGACAATTAATACATTTAGAAACAAAAGAAACTATCAGAGTTGTTGAAAGTTGGACGAAGCCTTACCAACTGATTATGTTTCTTATTTCAAACTAAGAATATGCTACTAACTTGATAAATTTTACTGCGAATTATCCCAGAAGGGCTATTAATTTTGTTTTGACATTTTGCGTTGGTTCACGATAAATGTCGGTTCCGTTTTCAAACTGTTGCCACCAAATATAACAGTCCTGTATTACATTAAAAAAAATTAAATAATGAAGAATCGGCAAAAGTGTATGAATATTTCTCGCATTGCGATAAAACAACGGTACCTAGAGACATCAAATTTTGAATAATGTACGTTTCCACCCGAATATGGGCATCTGGAAGCCTAAATTTGGAGCCTAAATTATGTAGCTTGATCTAAAATAGCTAGTTAAAAAACTAACTTTTTGTGGATCAGCTTTTTAACAGCTAGTTAAAAAATAGTTTTATTATGCTGCATACTGACCAAAAATTGAGTAGGAACTAGACCATCGATTGTTGTTGTTTTGCTGATTTCATTAAAAAAAAATTATAACAATTTTATGGATATCAAACATGAAGATGATGTTATGAATATTAATATTATAGGCATAGCGACATAATGAGTTAAGTTAATATAAAGGGAGAAAATGAATTTAATAATAATTTTGTTAAAAGCAAAAATAATTCTTAGAAGTTAGCCTGAGTATTCATCCAAAACCGATTAAAATATCTCACATTATTTTCATGGAAATAAGCAGCTCACTTAAAAGAAAATTTATGGAGCTCTAAAAGGGATATGTAAAGATACAAATTAGTTTTATATTTCTGATATCTTGGAAATATAAAAATACAAGTTAATGGGTCAAGATATAAAGGTTACTTTTTAAACGAAAGGGATTACAGAACGATGGAATAGAAACATTGATTTTTTTAATAGTATTATTAATTGCAGCGCTAAAAAAATAAATATCATAAATTTACTTTTCAAACTTGCGTTGATTAATCTAAATAAACTAGCGGTATAAAATTAGTTATTACCATAATAAACATCATTTACTTCTAGAAAATTTATTCATTTAATTTATGTTAATAAAAGTATTTATTTAACAAAAATGTTACCGTAATAGCGTCATTATGTAAGTAATTAAATCTATACAAGGGAAAACCATTTTATTAAACTAGTTTGCAATCAATTCAAAGTGGCTTATTTAAGTAGTCAATGAATAGAAGACTTTATCAAATAATGGCTTTTTGGTGGCACACGAAAGTAATCTTCGAGACAGTGACTTCTGGATGCCATACGATTATTTAAGTGACTTAAGGAACGCAGCTAAAGGTTAAGCACGTCTGGAATGTTCTTCGACAACAAATTGCGCATCTCACTTTAGTTTCGTGCTGCAGAACACCATGAGTCAAAGCAAAGTATTTTAATTGACAATATTTTGATCGGTCGGATGTAGCCTATTTATTCATATAGCATGAAGTTTCAAGCTTTATTAAATCATGTTAGTTTCATCTATTCATTTCTAATAATAAATTTTGCTCATCACTCAGACTTTTCTACACTAATATGCATTTTAATCTGCCTATCGTTTACTTATTAGCTATTAAAAGCTCATTGCTCTTTTTCACGTAAAACATAAATACATTTCATAGCGTCGCATAATATTCGTTTAACTATTCTTCCTTTTAATATTATGTATATTTTGAACACTTGCACCATGTGTTGTATGTATATATGTATATCATGTAAGCAAAAATTTAGTGACACTTCGCAGAAACTAAAGGTCCTGATCGGAACGTCTGTGGAAATGATTGCAATACTAGAAATAGCTGACCTGACAACTTAAATGAAGATCAGTCATTGCAAAGTATATCTTGCAGAATTCAGTGACTTTGCGTATGCGGTGTTCATGGGATTTCGGGATTATAAAATTTCCCCAAGTCACGTGGGTAATGAAAAATAGCAAAATGCAAATGAAACAGAGAACTTAATATGAGATAACCGATATTAAGTAACACATTCTGGGCATTATTGTTATATAGAAAATTTTTATTTTGGTGTTTAAATACCTTTAAACTTTAAACTTTGCTGCCGGACAAAACTAACTAAAATTAAAATAATTCAAAGCATTCTCATTCATGATCTATTTCATAATATTCATATATCATTTCGACATTCTTATAAATATTCGTATAGTAAATCTACCTTGTCGCACAAAATTCTCACAAAACAAATTGCCACAAAATTCTCATAACTCACAATTCTAAAATTGTCTTAAAACACTACACTTCTACTGTTTAACCATTTCTCACCAACAGTAATCACTAATCATCAAACTACAAAACTCAGAAATTAGGTGGAATCTCAATTACTACTTGTACAACTCATTAAGCCAAACCACAACCACAGAATAATTGAACACACAAAAAGCTAAACAACTTCACTCAAGCTGATAATCTAAACATTTCCCTAAAATCTAAAAAAAAATCAGTCAAATATCTCAACAGACTTGGATTAGAAATGTGGATTTTATTTTGAGTAATTGAGTTGCTTTCTTAACTTTAATGCGCGTTAGTTTTTTAAAGTTGCGAGGGACCAGTACGATTGATTGATTGATAGATATGATATACGATTGATTGATAGATATGATATACGATTGATTGATAGATTTACTATACGAATATTTATAAGAATGTCGAAATGATATATGAATATTCTGAATTAGTTTTTGAATGTATTTGTTATTTAATTTTTTTTTTGTTAATTTTGTCCGGCACCTTGCAGCAAAGTTTAAAGTTTAAAGGTATTTAAACACCAAATAAAATTTTCTATATAACATTATTACACCATAGTATATCTACAGAAATAGCAATCAAAGGAAATATTCTGTAGGAAAACAGCTTATTTCTACAGTTTGCCATAATGTATTAAGAAACAAAATTCAGAAATGTCTGATAAGTGATAATACTTCCAAATAAAGATACATGGTTGCCCTGCAGAATATTGCCTTGAAGCTAATTTTATTTCAGGAAAGGGGATAAAATGCCTTTATATGCATTTTTTAATTCTTATTTAGCAAGCATAAGTTATATTCAGTTGTTTAAAAATACGTATTAATGTCTTGTATTAATTTAATTAATTTTGTACTTCAGATTTCCGTGAAAAGAGTGTAAGGTATATCCTAATTTTATAACAATTATTTTAAGTTTATAGCACTTTCCTATATCTTTTAGCTTCAGCTTACAATACCTTACCAAAATGAGGTTTTAGATCGCGTTAAATGCAAATGAGAAGCATAGTTGTATTTAATTCAAAGTTCCGCTGACTTCGATAGAGAGAATTAGGATTCCCGAACAGCGCGCATTTGCCTTTTGGCTACGATTCTCTAAATTTTACTACGCTCGGCCGTATTACGTGCCTTTGGATAGCTTCATTAGCTAATTTATTATTACGGGCCAACTAGTTTGTAATTTGTGTTTGCTTCGGCTAAATCTCTTTAGCTAGTCATTAGTTAGGTCTTATTTCTTACATTTTTAAGCCCAAGTGGAGACTTATTTGCATGCCCCGAGAAAGGAGCCATTTGTGAATCTTTATTTTGAGCAATAAAGTGTAATTAACACTTCTTGGGTTTACGTTTCTGTTCTTGCGAACTACTAAGTGGTTATTCTCTTAGTATTTCACTAGGTTCTTCAACAATTAGCTAATAGATAAAAGAGAAGAACATTACAAGTGAAAGAAATCATCAACGATGGTTTATGGAGCGTGCTGTGTTTTCCGTATGGCAAGATTCACTGTTAGTTATTTTATAGTCGCCTCAACATCCTCTTCTTCTATTAAATATCTTTTTAGCTGTGACATTATTTGTTGAAATACATAATGTTCCGGTCTCGTATGTGTACATTGATATGCAGATAGAGCATAGTTTTGCAAACTGTTCTTGACACTGAATTCCAGTGAATTCCACCTTCCAGCGAATAGAAAATTCCAGACAATAGGGGTGCATTCCAGCGGAGATCCAGATAGACGAAGTTTGTAGAGTGAAGAAATGAAAGGGAGGTTGAGCATCAGACTCGATAGATTTAGCTGCGTAACAGGTTGCGATTCTCCCCGTTAAAGTTGAGAAGTGAACCTTTATTAATATGTCTTCCGTTTTATACACAATTACAATATACAGTCTCATAAACCTTTTTTTGAAGTATATTTTTCAAAATCTACATTATGATCTAAGTTGATGGCGGTATTTTTGTTAACGAATTATATAAAAAGAAAGCTTTGGGAAACAAACTCGACAAGTTTTAAAACTTGTATGTTTTAACAACTAATTGAACATAATAATATTTCACTCGGTTTTAAATTCGGCAGCTTATCTGAATACATCACCGTTGTCATTCTATATCTTCTTTAGGTCTTAGCGAGTTTGCTTGCCTTGCAGAATTATGCTGTCGGTATTACTTGCTCTGGGATAGCTCTATAAACGGCTACATGAAACTCCTTATTTATACTAGAAGACCAATTTTACATGAATAGAGAAATATCCCCAAAGCAGCACGTATCGCTACCCCTGTTTCAGAAGGGCATCTGGTATTTCGAATTAAATCTGGAAATTCAAAATCATCTGACATAATGGATGCCGTCAGTAAAAGTCATCTCATTTCTTATTCAATGTGTCTGTTTCATAGTCTTTAATCCACAATAATCTTGCTTTTTGTGAAACCTTTTTTAAAAATTTCATTTTTCGATACTCAAGAGAACTAATGACAGGTTTCGTCTAATATCTTGCGTTGGAAACAAAACTTTAAGATCATTTTCGCTCTCCAGTTCTCGTTGAACATCGACGATAGCCTTACGACCAGATGAATGTCTTTTTTTTTTTTTTTTTTTTTTGTTTAATCTATGAAATAGGTAATACGATTGATTGCTCTTGCTTCCATGTGATTCTCTTTATTTACATACTGCATTTTCGGTATGAGTGACCGTGATTCTTGTGATTGTGGATAACTACGTCTCTTCCTTTGTTGTGAAAATCAGCTTTAAATGACATAAAAAATGGAAATCCAAAACCAATATTAAATTGATTAAAAAATACTGATGTATATTCAGTGTCTTTATCGGCCTGTGATCCGATATTTTTCGTTGAAGTTTTGTGCAGGGGTTTCGAAACTTGAAGAAATTACCTATATAATTTTGACATACGTTTTGTGACTGCTGCACAAACGTATTTTGAGCAATAACTTCATTAATATTCATACTTGTGTGCTGCAGGAGAGGTGTCACGTTATGATAAGCGTCAATGTTTTCGGTATAACTGAAACGTGCGTCTAAAGTACAGGTGGCTAGTTTTTAGCTATTGAGAAAAAAAGGCTTTGGGTTGCAGAGAAGACTCTCAAATTTCCTATGTGCAGTTTATAAAATTTATATTGAGATATGGAATAGCAATATAGAATTGCACATAACAACACCGAAAAGATCTTTGTTATAAGTCAGCTTCAAGCGTTAACAAAACAGCATATCTAGAAATACAAACATACTTCTAAGTACCTCCTTAACGTATGCAAGGGAACAGTATTTTTATCTTCTAAACCTGAATTTGAATTTGGAAACATTCAAGCGAGTTTCCTTCGAATGTCGCGCTATTTAATTAATTACTAATATAATTCATTTAATTGCGACAGAGTGGAAATTTTGTTTTCTTCTTACAGTATCTCTGTACCATGTTGTCAGTCAATGTAGGTGTCATTTATCTTGTCGTAATTAACGATAAATAGCAAGCATCATTATTTCACAGTCGTTTGGGCCCTGCGCAACAACAGTGAAGGATATAAACGACCTATGACGAAATAGCAAATAGTATTTAAAACTGGTTCTTATAGCATAGCCTACTTGATAGAAAGTTAGTAAGAAAACAGAGAATCTTTAGTCCAAATCAGTTTCTTTTCTGACTTATTCGTATGATACCCCGCAGAGAAACCATGACCGTGCTAATATTATTGGTTTCAAAACCTTCTTTAATTATAATATGGTGAATGTGTTACACGTCTTCGGTGATTCTTCATCACCCATTTGGTATTTGGACATGTTCCAAAGAATCCGACATGCCTGAAAAAAAATCAAATATCATAATATCGGTTATGCAAAGCGAGAAATGTTGTCATGCGTAAAGCATAGATAGAAATTAAATAGTTAATTGAGAATAAAAATAAATTTTGCTTTATACGGAGAGATAAGCTTAAACGTTAGTTTAAATTAGTAACATAGAGAACATTGCATTTTCTGGTATGTATAAAGCTGTGCAAAAGTATTAGAATAGTTTAACATTGTTATATTTATTTATTGTTACTACAGTTATTATAATATTCTTTCTTATTCTGAACAAAACCCATCTGAGTATCTAGCCTATTTCTGTGCAGACATTGACAGTCCAAAATAAATGTAAAATAAAAATAAATAACAATCTTTTTTTTCATCATTTTTAAATGTTTAATTTTACGCAACTTTATTGCTTTCTTAATCCCAATTGATTCTGCAGTCTGCTTTGTTGAACGGGAGGACTTCTATTTAGATTGTTTGCTTATGTTTCTATTTAATATTTAAAATTCTGATTCGTGTTTAGTTATGCCGTGAGGGCAAAGAAAGATTTTGTATTTTGGTGCATGAGCTACAACTAAGCATTTTTAAAATGCCGATTATTATTTCTAACTTTTCAGTGTAAAACCTTTCGAAATAATTCAATAATTTCATAAAAAATGTCTGGAAGCATAATAAAAGAGTTGGTAGATTTTTGCTAGAAAGTGAAGAAAATTGTAGATGATGTGAAATACTCATAATATGCTGTATGTAATTATTCATTTCACTCAGAGAACCTATGAACTTTCAAACAAGAAAAAAAAGATAGCAAAGAAATAACTATGTTCAGTAGATTCGAAAAATACGCTTACAAAACGAAACTAAAACAAACTACGAATTAATTCATTTTATTAACATATTTCTTCCCGTAAACATTTAATGCAAAACATTGGAAACTGTGTAATTTCCACACCTCCTATTTCTAGGAGATCTATGAAAATGAAATGTTGGAAGTGTCACTAACCTAAAAATTCTTATACGAAAGCTTAAGAAGAAGAGGGGAAAGTATCTTGAAGTTATATAGATTAGACAATTGAATAATGGATGAATACATTTCCTATAGATGGAGTCGAATCTGAAAAAGTTTAGTTCAAAATTGAAGCAATATTTTAAACGAAGATCAAATGAAAAGAACAGTCAAGAGTGCATAAACCCCTATGAAATATGTATGCTCATGTGTTTTTGTTGAGAGGTGAGCAAAGAAATTAAAGATATTCACAAAATTTACTATAAAATGGATTACAAATGTATCGTTACTCTCACAGCTTTTTTATTGCTCAGTCTTTAATAAAAGGGATGTATCAGGTTTTTGCTTTAACAAAAATGACCCCAGGTGTCTGTCCAAGCTTTTCAAAAATTCTCTAGGAAAACGAACAGACGCTTGCTGTATTTCACATAGCCGCTTACCAGCGAGAACAGACCTCAAACTCAAGATGCTGAAAAATATGAACTTATATTAAAGGCAAACATTTGGGACAATTATATGAAATTTGAGGAAGGCTAAACGAAAAAGGCAGTTGATTTTTTTTGGATTTACCCCCCCCCATGGCGGGTACTTCCCTATAACGGCATTGGCCACTACTAAGGTCAGAAGTAGTGGCTATTTTATCGTGCAGGTACCTAATAGACGGCCGCCGCTACCACCTGTGAAGGGACAGACAAGTTTGCATTCATGTCTTCTCCGGAATTCGAACTTGGGCCCCTTGGTATCACGGGCAGGGTCCCCTACCCACTATACCTTCTGGGAGGCTTTCTCTGAAGGTTACTAAATTGAAATTGATTTCATATAAAACGCTAATTTTCCTTGTTTTACTCTGAATAGTTCAGTGTATATAGCGATGCTGTTTAAATTCTGAAAAAACGTCCTTATTTATGACCGCATATGTTTCGTCAAAGACAAACGTGTTCCAATTTATGATGGCATATGTTCCTCGTTAGTCTTCGTATATACTCCTAAGAAATGAAAAACGTGACTTTGTTTTGTTCATGTAAGGAAAAGATTTGCTGCTTTGAAAGCTCGGATTTATGTTTCAGTTCTTCTTTAAAAACAAAGTCCACTGTTTCCCATTCCTTATAAATTTTATTTATTTATTATTTTTCTCCAAGTGAACTTTATCAAAATATTCTGTAAACAGAAGTTATAAAACCGAAAGCAAATACTCATGATAGAGAAAGAAGCTTATAGGAAATCTAGTACGCGTCTCATTTACTGAGGTTTTCAAGAATAATTTAGAAATAAGAAAGACGGACAGAAGTGTATTTGTTTCCGACATAGCTTTCTAAAAAAGTAATTTATATTATTTTCAAGTGATTGATTGTGTTTTAGTAACTCTCTAAGAATGTGATACTTTTACATTTTACCGTCTTTAAATGGGTGTTTCCCCCATAAATTCTCCGAAGTCTAACTATTAACCTAACATGATGTAGTAATTATTTATATGATTTCTTAGATATTTCTTCGAACGCTTCATAATTTTGGCATCTGGAACGCAAACGAATGTTTATTGAAATGTTTCGTAATTTATTGTAATGTTCGTAGCCTGTTAAATTTGAAATCCGTTGCAAATTAGTTATAATATGGAATAAAAGTATCATCAAACTATACACTGTTTTTTTTTTTTTGAATTAAATATCGTCCAACTATACACTGTTTTTTGGAATTAAATATCGTCAAACTATACACTGCTTTTTTTTCGAATTAAATATCGTCAAACTATACACTGCTTTTTTTTGGAATTAAATATCGTCAAACTATACACTGCTTTTTTTTTGGAATTAAATATCGTCAAACTATACACTGTTTTTTTGAAATTAAATATCGCCAAACTATACACTACTTTCTAAAAGTTAAAAAAAGGGATGAAAATTTTGAGCTTCGAAACGAGTGCTTCAATTTTATATGGTTACGCCAAATTCAATTGTGGAATACGAAAATAAAATACGATGAGATGAAATTGGGATTGACATTTCACAAATATACAAATTATTCGTTATTCGATGACTTAGCCTTTCTGATTTCCTGTATTTTTGAACTCCTTTCTTAATTATGATTACTTGTAGATTAAGCAAAATCAGTTATGGATAAAAAAAACCGGATCCTTCTCTACCCTGGAGTTCTATCTACTGGTCTGTAGCAGGAAAGCATAATACAAATGTCGCTGTTTTCTTCCATGTTAACTACGAAGCAACCATTCACATTTGGAAACACTTTCAAACGAGTAGATTAGCTGTCCGGAGACATGTTACTTGTCCTCTACTGATTACATTACCCTCTAAGGGAACGTGTATGTATTATTAGTTAAGCGCAATTGCTGAGAGACCACGTCACCTGTAAGAGCAATGGAAGGTTAACTGAATGGATGGTTTTGATGGTTTTCTCAATATGTAACGTAAATTCAAGCCAATTTCCCTCAGAAATACTTCCTTCTATTAGACATATAGCTCTTGTGACTTTGCCATATTCAAATGACCTAACTTAACCTAAGACCATTGACTACTACAAAAATCGGACAAAAATCGGAAGATGCTAAGATTACACTTGGAAGAAATATATGCCCAGATATCGTGAGTACATTTAAGTATCGAAGTGAGAGTTCTAAGTTAAAATTTGAGAACTAAGCATGCAAAACACCAAGCAACAAGTGGGTTTTTGATGAATCACCAATTTCCATGAATACAGCAATAAGTGTGTGTCGATCTATTGGAGTGATTAGATAAAACGGAGAGAAGGAAAAAAATTAACAGTGTTATCATTTAATACCATGTCTTTCAGTGCTATCAGTGTAATTCTGGGGGCTTTGAGGTATAGCACCAACTTGAACGACTTTACAGGAGATACTATGATGGTTCGAGCTTATCGGAAGTAAAGTCTTGACTCCGCTGGAACATTCTGTGTGGTACAGCGATCAGTACAATATTTATGTTTACACACAATAATGCACGTCCAGATACCGAGATCCTGATGGATATGTATCTCAAGAGGAAAGGCATGGTTTGCGAGCAGTGGAGGACTCAATATTAACCGAATTTTGATCTTATAGGATATCTTTGCATTTGCTAGCACTGCCCTTGAACACGGTGATTATATTTCATCTGTTACATTTTTATATCTTTTTTGGAATGCATAAGGTGTGACGTACAAATTATTAATGAATACAAACGCATCTAAATATAATTTACTTTCTACAATTTTTAATCATTAATATTAATCGAACTATCCACCATCTTGCATAAATTGTAGTTAATCAATGCATGACTTTTTCAATTATAATTCAAAATATTATTTTCAAAATAATTTAATATTTAGATCAGTTTTATCACATATACACCGTAACCTTGTTCATAGGTTATTATTTTAAATGATAAATAAATATGCAAAGTGGATTCATTTCTTCACTATGGTTCGTCTTTAGATCGCTGCCCTCAATTCTTGCCCGGTTTCTTTTTCAGAACGGAGTCAAGAAAAGAATGGAAATAATGTAAAAAGTAACTTTGCAAGGAAATATTACATATAACACAGATTTCGCATAACAATTAAACGGAATACTCTGAGCTAATTTGCTAATGAAAATGTTTGCTAATGCATCTGCAAATGGGTTACAAAATAATATCACTGTATACCGCAGAATAACAAAACATTACCTACTAAACGTAAAACTAAGGCTATAGCCTTCATAATCATGCATCGAAACAGCATTAAATCTAGAATGACGGGGACAAACTTCTAGCTCTTGACAGATTCTCTCAAAGATTAAGCTTTAATCAAACTAAATCTTATTCCGAGTAAATCAAACTTCACACCGGACCTTTAGTTGCAGCAGCTAATTAATCCTTCACAGGTAATCTTTTTTGCGCAAGAAGAGCAAATCTATTTAGGCTTTGCTGTTCTGTCTGCCGCCTTCATTATGTACGGCTTTACTTACCGCTTGATTCAAGTACGCTTGAGGCATTTTGGAGGCTTTGAGAAGAAATACTATACGAGTTATTGCATAAGATTAAGCAAATTTAAAAAATAAATAAAGGTTACCACGACAGTAGTTCGAACTGAGGGTAGAAACGCTCGCTTTTCTTTATATAGGGAACTTCAGAGTTTACAGAGCGTTAGTAAAATCATCCCACAAAACAACAACTGATTTTTATTCATTATTCCCTACGCCAAATAGTACTTAACTATTTACAGTTACAACTATTTACAAATATTTTAAAAATGTCTGAACACTACTTTTGTCAAATAACGTTTCCACTGCGCCTCACATTCTTGTAAGAGGTGTTAGAAGAAGAGGTGCCTGTTAATCGTTGTGGTATATACAGCAGTTTTTTTGAGATCTTTGAATTAAATATTGTAGCACAATATATTCAAAATTTCACTTCTTGGGGAATGTAAGTCGGTATTCCAGTTATCCCCACATCTTATTCAACACTTACGCTGTAACAGTTTACATAACATATATTATTTTACTTTTGAAAATATCAATGTCTCGAACTGCTAGGACAAAGTCTCGGTTCTAGTTATGCCCTCTATCCGACTCATAAACGTTCTCGACAATATCATTACTTACAGCAGGCCTGTGATTTCTTCGAGCGTAATTATTGCTACCAATTTCTTTAAACCTTTTCATATCAAATCCTGCAGTAGAGGACTTCGTAGAGGACTTGTAGAGGACTTCGTTCATACAAAGTTCTAAGTCACCACTGGAGAGTAATTTAGATTCATGTTAGTACAAAATAGGCTTAGTCGTTTCTTTTAACAAAGGAATTTCGTTACTAACCATTTATTTCTTGTCTTCTATATTAACTATAGAACAATATAACACTATACATTAATCATTTAACATTTGTAACATTACGTGATTTTAAACATGTATGGTGTGGTAGTAGTTAAAAAAGTAGCTATTTTATATGCAAATAATAACACATGTCAATAATAACACATACTGTAAACTGGTGAATTGCTATGGGTAAATATGTTCAAATTCAGTACAACATTTCTAAGAGAGCATGGTAGTATAACATGCAAGAAATGAGGTGTGCTACAAAACATATAACAATTCAAAATTTCAAATACAAAAATATCTAGTGTCTGCGTTGTTTTGTTAACACTAGGGCAAAAACTCATTCATAAATTCTATGGTCCAGTGACAAAATTAATTAAAATTAAAACAATACAAAGAAGAAAACAATCTAACGTTTATTTTGTGACATCAAAAGTTTAAGGTTGCATTTTAAATTGGTGGGGGCTGGTCATCTAAGTATTTGAAGAAACAACGGGAAAAAATTGCAAAAATATACCTTTAACATATATAAAATTACACAATTCGAAGATACCACCCTCCTCTAATAAAATATTTGATTAGCACAAAGCATCAAAATATTGAAAACATTTAAAATAGTAAAATAATTAAATAAATGAAAATAAAAAATATAAAATAAACAGAATTAATCAAAATTTTCTTAAAACGACAAGATCTTGCATGGCAAGGTGTAATATGTATTCTACCAAACACCTGAAGAGATTTAACGAGATAATGTTGTGTCATCTGTTGTGAAATATCTGGAAAGTTATGTTTCTGAACTACGTTTTGAAAACTTAAATATTGCCATAATTGAAATTCAAATCAACACATTTCTACAATTTTGCATATAAAATAGCTACTTTTTTAACTACTACCACACCATACATGTTTAAAATCACGTAATGTTACAAATTTGACCTAAATATCAATTTAAACAAATTAATCCTGGAAATAATAAAAGTGTTACAAAGAAAAAATAATGAATGAAATAAAAGCAACAAAACAATTAAAATAATCAAATCAAACTGACGTGATTTCGGAAATTGTAATCATCATGAAGATAATCCAAATATAAATAGCAAATTTAATGAAATATGAATTCAAAGATTAAATAAACGGGCTTATTGCAAACTGAGGGAAATTTCGATCATCCAGTTTTAGTATTTAAGATGGTAAAGTGACAAAAAGATGTAAAGTATATGTATATATACTGTTTATTTAAAATTTATTATTTATTTTCGAAAATTATAAAATCAATGATTAAGTTATATCACATTATAATTTCCTTTTATAGGAATTATTACAATACGCAGCAGTGGCGACAATATTAGTAATACTGGAGTACAATTACTCAAAAATAGGATTTTAATGTTTAATAAATGAGGGGATCAAGCTGGGTGGATTGTTAATAGGTTTTCAATATTAGGCTTTAAATTTGTTTATATAAATCATAAAATATAATCTCAGCGATCTGGTAGAGATTGGTTTACTTAGCAAAAGCTGACACCATGTGATGTCGCTACTGACAGGACTTTTTTGACGTCTTGCAGCCTATATTCACGCTAACTTATTCAGCGCGTAAGAGTAAAAAGGAATGCAAGTTTAAAAACCTTTCTAGTTATAGTCTGATTAGCCAACACCCGTTGCCACAGTTGAAATGAAATTTGGAATGAAAAATGTGAGGGAGTATCTTCACAGGAGTATCTTACCAAACCAGTGTTCTAAGGAATAAGTCGTACATTTACTGCACAGTAGAAAAAAATAATTTCTTTGCCTGAAGACCAAAAATGGTACACCGTTATACTCCATTGAAAAGGGGAACATTAAAGCAAAATGTGTTGTCTTTAAACTTTTGCCTTTAAGATAACGTTTTGAAAGATGAACTGAAGGAAAGAGTAAATGTTTTGATCAACCGCATTATTTCGTTTAGGCAAAATGTAAAATTAATACATGCGTGCGTATGTGTAACTTATTGGTTATATTATATTTTTTGAAATCATATAATAGGATAAATGGTATTACCAAAATATTAATAAACACCCTGACTCAAAGCAGGCTGTCAACCAAAGAGTCACACACAATTTTTAGCATTCATGAATTCAGTTGATAAACTTACCAAGCTAGTAGACAGCAGCTTTATCAGTTTCATTTGCTTCCACGTAGGTTCAGGAAATACACGCATGTTAATCTAGATTTTCTGTTTGGGTCAAAGTTTCTAACCTGAAGCAGTTGCATAGGATTTATTAAATACGTCTACTAGAAGGGCAGGCAATAAGTAAACTTCTATAAATGCACTCTGTTAAATACTAAAAAGGCTGATATACACTAGATAAATGGAGACAGACATAACATGCAATTGCTTATATTGATAATATCAGCATAGAAGAGAATGAAATATAGATAAATAAAACGTAAAAGCATTTCAAAAGAAAATAAATGATAAAATGTAATTATGAGTAGAAAAAAGAAATTTAAAAGTGGACCAGATATTCTCTTACGAACAAAAAATAAGCTTCTCTTGACAGTTCAAAATGTAGTTAAGAAAGAGTTTTAGAGTAACACACATGAATTGCGGCAGTACAAATTACCTCATAGTCTGTTCTTCTCTAATCGAATTTTTAAAATAGAGAAATTCTAATTTAAATAGCTAAAAAATTATCGAGTTTCGATTCCAGTAACACCAGAGGCCGCTGTCGTACTCAGCTTAAAAAGGCTTTAAATTCAACCAGCCATAATTGCAACTGAACTAAAATACTTAATTTTAAATAAGGAACTTTTCTATATTATTTTTCTTCTGCTTGTCTACTTCCCATTGGGATACAAGTAAGAGGGAAAATGGTTTCTTACACGGGCTTGCAAAACTATGAATTATATATAAATACCAAACCATTTTGATAATTAACCAGACTATCATTGAAAATAAAACAAAATTCTTTTATCATTGAAAACATAAACAAAATGAAACGGAAGGTTTATTTTGGCAAATTTATACATAAGTATATATGCACATGATATTATAATAAACATTGTCCATTTATATAAAGTTTGACGATATGTATTTTTAAGCCTTGTCGAGTTTGAAACTAAAATTTTTACAACTTGTTCATCTGAAATGTTATCCTGTGTGTCACTGATGCTTCAAGATTCAGTATCAAAAGTTACCGAAATCGAGCAGATAAATGGTGAAGAAAAAAGTTTGTAGTCAGATATTTTGTAACGGGTTTATTAATATACCGATATTATTAAGTTATAGTAAAATCAAGAAGAGGGCTTTGGATAGGGAATTAAAGTTGACGATAAATGAGCAAATTATTTAGGAATATTTAAAACGCATTTCTTTCAATACCCACAATGAGATAAAATGTTTAATTTTGTCAAATTTATTTATTTTTATAATTGCTGCTAAAATTGGGGCATAATTTTTTCAGAAATATTTGGGCAATATGTGATTGACAAATTCACGACCAAGAAATTACGAATTGAAAAAAATGCACTCAATTTACAGGATAATTAGAACTAAACAAAAAAGGCATTTAATATAGCAAACATATATTTATACCCACCTCGTCCAAAAATTCCTTTTGCACCTTTTTTTGTTGCAGTTCTTCCAAGCATAAAGATGCTTTTAATAATGCGAATATTTTTATTTTATCAATTTAAAAAAAATAAATGTTGTAAAAATTACGAAATCTCACTTTTGATACGGTTTCCCACTTTCTATAATAATATTTAGAGAAATTTTATACTCATTATAAAAAAATAAGCCACTAAATATTTCTGCATGACAAAAGATAATAATTATTTAATTCAAAAATATGGGATTATTGACATTTTCAACTTGGCTTGAGCGTTAGTTAAATAAATTAAAATAATTTCAGGTTAAAGTTTTCGCCTTATTAGTTCACTCACTGATATTCTTTAGTGATTTACTACTGTGTACCTTTCTTAAGTTTATAAATTTGTTATGTGTATGCCAAAGAAATTTTCATACAAATAATTTATGTTATCAAATGTTAAAAATACATTATTAATATTGTCGTATAAATTTTATTACTTTAGAAAAACAATATAAAAATTATACAAAAAATTATTAAACTAAAAATTTTTATAATTTTAGATTTATGCAAATAATGATACAAGTTGGCAGTGGGCCTATACTAAAGCTTGCCTGTGTTTTTTAGAAGAACGAATTCTAAAAGATTCTTTGAGTAAGACTTCCTGTTTGGAAAGTAAGTAACAAATAAGCAAGAGTTTATATATTAGGAATTAAGATCATAAACTACTAAAGTCGGGAAATATGCTGCGAAATTTATTAACTGATCAAGATATATTAATTCAGAAGTCAAACAACAAAAATCAGCGTTATATTTTCAAAATTTTTACAGGACTAATTTCGATGGTTTTATTCAACCACCATCCTCAGCTGCAAAACCGCAAATGAACAAGATAGGAAATAATGATTAGATAAGATAAGAAATCCTGAACAAGAATAAGCAAGTGGCGCCATCTGTTGATGAAACCAGAGCTGAAACATAATTTCTTTAAAGGCCGAAGGCAAATATGGATTGGAATTAGGATCGTTAACTAGAACAGAAAGATTTTTTTTGAATGTGAAATGTTTTTCTAATCATT
The DNA here is from genome assembly GCF_044657685.1 of Stegodyphus dumicola. Taxonomy (NCBI): domain Eukaryota; kingdom Metazoa; phylum Arthropoda; class Arachnida; order Araneae; family Eresidae; genus Stegodyphus; species Stegodyphus dumicola. The sequence continues at coordinate 161,997,707 of NC_140781.1, read as the reverse complement.
ATTTCATATCTTGTTCATTTGCGGTTTTGCAGCTGAGGATGGTGGTTCAGTAAAACCATCGAAGCTAGTCCTGTGAAAATTTTGAAAATATAATGCTGATTTTTCTTGTTTAGCTTCTGAATTAATATTTGTTCGGCGTGTTATTGTGTCTTAATGATCAAGATATAATTATTAAATAGTTAAATCATAATTTCGGTGGTTAGCAGTCTAACCGGAAGAATGTACATGAAATTTGGAAAAAAAATAGAACAAATAAAAAATTATAATGAAAATAGTGTAATAAAACAAATAGTTGAATGTTGATTGGTCTTTTCTAAGGAGCAGCAGAAAAAGTGTCAGTGTCACGTTTCTGAATCATAAATCTGAAATAAGTGCAAAATAAAAAAAAATAAGTTAAATAAATAATGTTAAGTCCATTAATTTTTTTAATAATGTAAAATTGAATGCATTAAAATAAAGTAATAAATTTGCTTTTAATCTTTTTAATAAGTTATTAAGATATAATAATCTGCTTCGACATGACCCCAAACAGAAAATGCTGTATAAAGTTTTAACGGTATGGCATAAGAACATGAGAAAGTAGAAACCAGGTAAAAAATTGGTTAAATTAGGAGCAAGAATCTAAATTAATATTTCTCAAAGCTTCTGAAACATTGTTACAAATTTTAAAAATATTAATTTTTTAAATATTTAATGAAATGCTAATAGCCTAAATTGTGAAATATTTCAACAAGCTAGAGGAAAATCAGGAAAAGGAATTAATTTAATAATAAATTACAATTTTTTTCGAGAAATTAATGACTAAAGAAAGTTTTATAAGATCTCAGAATCCATCCATATGACGTTGAACAAATTAAATGCAATAAGCCAAATTAATATTTTTCAAAATTTGTAGAAACTAAGAAATGGCTAAACAGCTAAGAAACTGTTAAAAAAAGTAATAAAAGTAAAAGAAACCTAAGGAAATGAAGCAAAGTTACTTTTGTCGAAAATGCAAAGCGACAGCCTAACATAGGAAATATTTTCAATGATAAAAGGCCAAAAATTATAATAAAGAATAAGTTTATTAAAGCCGCCCAAACGGGAAAGTTGTTAGTCACTATCACTGCCGAACCGACTGGCTCGGGTCGAATCCCGGAGAACGAATGGTTATAATTATTTCGTCTTTTCGTAGTAGGCAACGGTGGCTCACTTATTAGGTGCCTCCATAATAAAGAGACCACCGTTTCAAGCCTTTGTAGTGGCCAACGCCTACAAATGACTAGAGCCCGCCATTGGGGCAGAAACAAATATTAAGAATTTCAGTTATTTAATAAATTAATTGAACGGAAAAGGAAAAGGTAAATTAAAAATCTGTGATAAAGTTATTATACCTTGGTATCACTGGGCGTATTCCATGTGACTAAAAAGAGAAAATAACTGACATTAAGTGTTGAATCGAGCTGAATAGTCGGATGGCAGTTTGATAAATCTTGAAAAATAAAATTCGGAGATCTGAGTTGTGTAATTAAAAAGTCGTCATCTGCAAAAACGAAAAATAAAAATGGTGAGAGTCCAGTGAAAAAATTGGCAGATTTCATTACTGAAATGAAATGTTTTAAATTTATTAAAATTATGAAAAGTTAAAAATTAAAATAAAACTGATTAAAATTTTAATTAAAAGAATTTTTAAATAAATTTTAATTGTGTGGTAAAAGAACTAGATTTCTTAGAAGTGCTTTGTATCTACAGTAATCGTTCAGTTCTAATCAAGCCTCTGACCGGGGTTTCGCTAAGAAATGACAAATTTCCAAAAACATTCATGAGAAAGAAGTATTTTTTTATTTTAATGCCAAAGTGTCTCTAGTACTATATATCTAAATTTATGTGTATTCTATATATTGCCTTTATTTCTTGGTCATACTTCAAGATGCACGTATATTTACTTTCTTAAAGACACCAAAAAATATTCTACACCGTATTTATACTGCTTTTCCTGTTTAAGTATTTCAATTCTAACTAGTCTTTAAAGAATGTATTTCATAACTGTTTTCGTTTCTAGTCAATAGATGAAACCAGTAGCTTCGTTCCTTTCCTCAGCTCGATTTCTCTCGAATTTTCTGTTTATATTTATCGCGTGAACTCAAACTGATGTTTCGTCATTTTCACTCTTGCAGCTGAGGAAGTTCTTATGAACCTTCAAACCTAGTCACATAAACTTATCCAAATTAAGCTGAATCTTGTTGCAATGGCATTTTCAACATTTGTTGTTTGACGTGTTATTTTAGTTAATGTTATTTAAACGTACTACTTTTCGCATTTAACATGATAATTAATACTAATTAGTAACATTAATCAATTGTACTAAGAAAGGCATAGTTTCATATTACCAGAATTTAACTTTCATTATAAGTTATTGCTTAAAGTAAACTAGCAGTTCTGTATTTCAAAGGGTTATTGAAAATTAAAGAACAGTTTCTCTGCTATTGTATACACCATTTCACATTTTATCAAGTTTACTTTAACTGGAAATGATACTCCATAAGTTTTCTGGAGTGAATAGGAAGGCTAAAGCTGCACTAATAAAAATTAAATCAAAAGAAATGAAAACATTATGTTGAAAATATTAGATTTGAAAATACAGAAATTTAAAATGCTACCGTTAAATTAATTCAATGAATTAATACTCATTCTAAGAAGAACTTTTAATATTGATTGTTTAGGAAATAATAGCTAAACAAAAAATAATTACAATTCAGTGATAAGTAAATTAATATGGGTTATTTTTGAAATTATCATGCCTTTTGTTACATGCATCTAAGAATCTGCTTTATCCCTTAAGGTTTTTCACATTTGATGTCAAATATATAACTTTCAGCATTAAATCCATAAATCATTATTATTTTCAGCATTAAAGTCTTAGAAATCTGAAACTTTTTGAAACGACAGTCGTGTCAGTCTGTATGCAAACGAGCGAAAATGGAATCCAAGTATTCAAATCATCTCGTTTCATTCTGTATGAAATATGAACTACATGTGCAGAAATATATGCCTTAACAAGCCTTGGAATACTATGAATGAAATAATTAAACATATTCTGAAGAATGATTTGCTATTCTGTGAGAACTTAGTTTTGTAAAGCTTTAAGACTGGTAACTGGTGTTTCCCTCTGCAAGATTACAGGAGTCGATCCACCATGCATTAAAATGAAAAAAAAAATATTATTCCATGATGAGTGTCGGTATGATAGTCTCTCGTGGAGGTTTATAGTTGGCGATGAACATGTGGTCTCAAGAGAGATTTCCCAATCATCACTACTCCTGTAACAGAAGCGATACACATTGCTCAAGAGAATAGTCCTTTGTTCTTGTCTCTATTTCTAGTCGGATGATAACAATCACTCCTACAAGAAGTGGTACCTAGGAATCAATCGAAAACCTATCGTAGGTAGTTTGGCTTGCAGCCTAATACAATGCATAAACTTTTTGATGGTTTATGTAAACATTGATGTATTTTCTGACCTTAATATGTGATGCTTACTCGCAGTAGAGTAAGAATCACTACCAGCCAAATTTCTAATCCATTAATCTATCCAAACAGTAGCTTGCCTTTGGTCCCCGCTTCCTGATTTCTAAGTTTATCTTTGTTCTGGAAGTCAGGAAAACACTCAATATTACTGACATTTTGACCTAAAATTCTAGTGATTTGCGGGATTGATAAACCAATAACTCTGGGTTAAAGATTCTATCTCTTTTCGTTTGGGACAGATGATAATAAATGGCACGTTTAAGAAGTCAAACAGTCTCATTATAAAATCACAAGATTTAATCCTCTTTCTAAAAGTCTCATGTGGCAGGAAAAATGTGCATCCAGTCAGGCTTTTAAGCCTACATATACTGCTGATTGAAGGCAAGCATTTAAAAGTGTGATTATTTGCGTGTCCGAGCTGCACTCACATTATCTAATATGCACAACCTTAAGACTTTTTCTTCTTCTTGTTGCAGTTTCGTACATGTTTAGGGTGCTAAAATTATGTTCATTTGAAGATGCTTTGTTCATCATAACAAAGATGCTTTAATTTTACATTTTTATTATTGAATATTAAGTATTTAACACGCAAAACGTAAACTTATGCAGCCGTATTAAAGATAACTTGTCTTTTGACATTTCTACAACGTAATATTTTATCGATAACTACGGTATCATCGCAGTATATTGTTAACTCCGGATTAAATTCGTTTATGTGCCACATCTCAAGAAATTTTCAAACTATATTAATACTTAACCAGTAAATTTTTTTTTAAATGTTCAACTGTTTAAAATTTGAAAACTTTTGCGTTTACTGCGAATTAAGTAAAGTGATTTGTTTTACATGTGCATTTTCCTATACCAGTTATGTGTTATATCATAAAATGTAGATAAAATATAAATCATAAGCAGCGCTTCGATAAATTATCGAATTTATTCGATCTAGTGACAAACAATTTCATGGTGCTAATTAAAATAAGTAAATTATTAAAAAGATCATAAAATAAATTTTCATCAAGACACAGAATGTTCATACTTATGCATATATTTACATGCTTAAGCATATACATAAAGCATCTTATTATTATAACTTTAATTTATAGCTAAACAATAAAAGTAATTTGCTTGTTGATCGTCTGAAATCCACTTAAGAAAGAGATCAAGTGGTGATTCTTACTCTGTTTTTAATTTTGGTGGTACTTGATGTGGTGATTACAGAAGCATTTTAATTGATGCGCCCTAATTTAATTTTTAACAACATTTCAAGTACACTAAACCACTGAAAGAGATATTATTGTGGAAATATTACCTCGCGAACATTCACTTTTTATACTGTCACGTATGTTTCAAACGCTTGCTGTTTTATTTAGTACTTTCTTCCTTTATTTCTCTCAGTTAATTACTCGGCAAAATTTAAATTAATAATTACTGAAAATTATTTAAAATACTGAACTTACCTCTTGATGCCCTTCAAATGTACAAAGTAATGAATATCCTGATAACATTAATTATCACACTAAACTTCTCCATTAATTAGCACCATATTTTATTCACTAAACACAAAATTCTCATGCTTACAAACAACGAAATAATTAACATTTTGTTACTCATTAATTAATACATTAATTCTAACTTATGCATGACGCTGATATTCATTCAGCAAATTAAAATATCTGAAAACTGTATGGTTAATTGGTCTTTCAAGGAACTCTACGAATTAGTATCATAGCTCTCCCATTATGACCCAAATCCTCATACAAAAGTATAATCTTTCGGACCATAACTGGTAACATCTCATTGTTAACAAGAAGCGTTATTGATAGCTTAAGATGTCGCTTAGCACAAATTATGTGTATTTACCTCTAGTAGATTCTGTACTTCTTGCAAGACAGAAACAAAATTAGTACTAATGAGGAAGGTCTTTCAACAATGGAATCCCACGTAGATACTCTACTTTTTGAAAGAGAGAAACGAAATTTTTACTGACGAAGATGGCCTTTCAATCCTGAACTCCTAATTCTTCCAGGAAATATACACTGGTGTGCAAAAATTAAGGACGAAGTCGAAAAATTAGCATATCAGCTGAACGAAGAGGCAGAGCGGACAGAAAGACCAATCAGGAGATTAAGTAAGGTGATGTACGGTAGCACATGCGCAGATATGCAGGTAGACGTAATGGGGGAGTGTCTGAGTAGTATAAAGCATGTTGTCGATGTGAGATCAGTATTTCTGGCAAAGAGATTGCACGCCGTATAGCAGTTAAAATCACACCGAGTTGCTGCCTCAGAGAGAAATGGCGTATAATCAATCTGTTAGACGACATCTGGATGCTTTTACCTGAGGTCGAATCATTGGGAAGTTGGAGGAAGGCCGCAGTGTGACAAGTGTGGCTGCAGAGGTCGGAATTGCTCACAGCATCGTTTCAAGATTTTGAAGACAATTTCAAATTACAGGAACAGCTATCCGGGGGTTTAGTAGTGGTCGTCCACGAGGAACCACACCCGCAGATGACCGGTATATTGCCTTACAGGCCAAAAGAAACAGGCGGCAGACAGCGGGAGAAATCGCTAGACACACAACACAGGCGACTGGACGACCGATATCGCGTTTTACCGTGGCCAGAAGACTGCACGGTGGTGGTCTGTTTGCACGATGCCCTGTACGGTGTGTACCTCTAACGCCTGCCCATCGGAGAAGGCGTTCTCTGTGGAGCCGGGAACAACGGAATTGGAGAGACAATGAATGGGGACGAGTACTCTTTACAAATGAGAGCAGATTCAGTCTGAGTAGCGATTCTCATCGCATACCCATCTTGAGAGAGCGGGGAAGCCGCAATCATCCCTCGAACATCATTGAAAGGGACAGGTATGGAGGTGGCGGTGTTCTCGTTTGGGGAGGCATCATGCTTGGTAGTCGTACAGACCTTCACATCTTCGACGCAGGTTCAGTCAACGGGACCCGTTATTGTAACGAGATTCTTCTTCCATTGTAAGGATCTTAAGTTTTACTAACGTTTATTTTATTTTAAATCTTTACTATCACTTCTTATTTTCTACTTCCGGCCAGAATTATAAGCGTGAAGGAGTTTATGCAAAGTTGTCTGGCGAACGCCAAGTATTTAAGTGTGGCCTTTTTGCCAAGCAGAGAGAGGAAGCAGTGAGTTCGAAGCAGGCCGCTTACCTTAGAAGTTACGCAGTTGCTATTTGCCTTCCAGGCCAGAGGTTTTAATCCTCTTGATAAATTAAACGTATTGTAGTGTTCACAGTCTCTGTGCTACATACGCTTCCTGTTATTATAAGGCCAATCTTATTCTAAAGTTAAATTAGAGTTTAGTTTTATTTTTATACCTTTTACGTTAGACCCCGAGTGGAGGGTCATTGTATTCCGAAGTACGGAAGTCATTGTATATAAAGAAAAAATAAAGGGTTTTGTATACCCTTCGTCTGTATCCTGTCTACTTACTACAATTAGTGAACATAGCTTTAGTAAGCTCTCTGTTCCTAGTCAGGTCCGAATGTATGTTTCCGAAGAAGGTTAGAAGAAACATTGAACCTGATAGTGGCGCCCGACGAAGAATAACCATGGCCGAATTTCAAGAAGAACCTGTGCAGCCTGCAGAAACGGCTCAGAATCCAGAAATGCCAGCTGCCGCTCTGGAAGGATTTGGGTACATCGTCCAGACCATGCGCGCTTCGATGAAACCAGAAGCAACGTTTAATGGAAACTCACAGGTAACCAGTTTTTTGGAAAAATTGGATGACCACTTCATGCTCTACCCCGTGCACGAGTTTCAAAAAGTTACCTTAGCTACCAGCGCTTTGAGGGACCAAGCGCTTAACTGGTTCAAATGTATCGGCAGAAGTCTCTTGGGTCAAGCAGGAAGTCCCACCTATACTTACGAAAATTTCAAGACTGCCCTACTAAAAGCCTTCCCTGTTGTAAGGGATCGTGCGAAATTAGAAACAGAACTTTTCAGTATATATCAACAAAGAATGGAAAACCTCTCGAGCTTTATTTTAAGAAAAATTCACGTTTTCAAGCTCTTGTATGGAAACCGTCCGGATCCTGAAATAATTCAAGTGATTTTGCCGAGGTTACTACCCCAAGTGCAAGACTTTATTGAATTACGAAATCCGACTACACTGGAAAAGTTATTTGAGCTAGCAATGCAGTTTGAAAGTAGAAGAACGGCGGACGTCGAAAGAAGACGCCAATATCAACAGCGAAACCAATTTGGTACGCCAAGACTACAGCAAACTCAAGCACATGGCTACGGAGAAAAAGCGAATCAGTGGGCAAGGAAACCCGAGCATTCAAAAACAGCCGCCGAACGTCGACAGTTCAATAGCAACCCAGGAAAAAAGTCTCAAGGCCAGTGGAGAAAGAAGGAAAGCACCGAAAGGAAAAATAATTTAAACTAAAACGGATTTCTGCTGACGAGAGGGTGCGGAAATCTGAAGGCCACGAAAACCCCTCTTCCTACAAGTTAAATACAGTAATGGTGAAAAATTTAACTCTTCCGAAGATTGAAGTCTTGGTAAATAATATCCCGGCCACCGCACTCCTGGATACCGGCGCGCAGTGTTCCTGTGTGGCAGAAGTCTTTTTTAGAAAGTATTTTCGCAAATACCGCATATATAATGCGGATAATACAACAGTATTAGCGGCTCAAGGAGAACAATGTAAGTGCGTAGGTAAAGTACCTTTGTACATCCGTATCAAGGACGAACAAGTAAAGGTGATGTTTTTTATAGTAAAGAATTTGCAAGCAAATTTAATCCTAGGAATAGACTTTCATTCAGACGCACAAGCTACACTGGATTTCAATGCAGCGTCCCTTAAGCTGACGATGAAACCAGTGCGTGTAGAAAAGTTTGAACCGCCAAGGCTAAATCTTGACCACCTGCCTAAGGACGAGCAAGATAGAATCCGACAAGTGGTAAGTGAATTTGCTTCCTTATTTAGTGATATTCCAGGATTTACTCAGGTTACTAACCATAGTATTGACACCGGAGATGCATTGCCGGTTCGTCAAAAACCATACCGGTATGATAAGAATAAGGAAAAAATTATAGAATGGCATTTTACCGATATGCTACGTAAAAAGATCATAACGCCTATCTCAAGTAGTCCTGCTAGTCCGGTGGTTTTATGTAAGAAAAATAATGATTATCCTTTGGAGCATCCAAAAAGGTGGAGATTCGCTATTGATTACCGTAAATTAAATTCCATAACGAAATATCCGGTATATCCGTTACCGATCATAGAAGAAATTTTAAGGAACATAAAATCAACCAAATTTATGACGACTTTAGACTTAACGAATGGTTATTTTCAAATAGGGGTCAGGCCTGAGGACGTGCCTAAGACTGCTTTTATAACCAAGTCTGGCACTTATGCATTTTTGCGTATGCCGTTTGGCCTTTCAGGCGCCCCAGCAACATTTCAACGATGCATGGACATTGTGTTAAGACCTGTTCTTGGAAAGTCCACATTTATCTATTTAGACGATATCATTATTCCTAGTGATAATCTCGACCAACATATACAGGATTTAAGACAGGTGTTTTCTTTATTAAATGAGGCCGGTCTAAAAGTTAATGTCGAAAAGTGCAAATTTGCAGCCCCTGAATTAAAATATTTAGGTTACAAAATATCGCAAAGAGGGATCGAGACAGATGAATCAAAAATAATCGCTGTACAAAAGTATCCGACTCCAAACACGGCAACGAAGCTCTCTTCTTTTCTAGGACTTTGTTCATATTATAGGTCCTTTATAAAAGATTTTGCGGCTATCGCTGAGCCATTGTTAAAATTAAAAAGGAAAAAGGAAAGATTCTCGTGGACGGCTGAAGGCAATAGTGCTTTCGAAAAATTAAAACAAGCATTAACGCAAGCCCCTGTGTTGAAATTTCCTGAAAAGGATGAAAATTTAGAAATTTCAGCGGATGCTTCGGATTATGCGGTAGGAGCGGTACTTTCGCAAAATCAGCAGCCCGTGGCATTTTTTAGCCGAACTTTAAATCAAACACAAAGAAACTATTCCGCGACCGAGAGAGAGGCACTTGCAGTTCTGTTAGCAGTGCAAAAGTTCCGAGTCTATTTTGGAAAGGCGCCGATAACAGTATATTCTGATCATGCGGCGGTAACTAGATTGTACTCAGGGAAAAATTTATCCCCAAGGTTAATAAGATGGGCACTCAAGCTGCAAGAATATAATCTGGTAATCAAGCATACCCCCGGAAAGGAAAATATCGTAGCAGATGCCCTATCACGAATTAAATTAGACGAACAGGGTAATACCGTAAAAGTTGCAATGCTGACAGCGTGTACAATAAATTCCCGAGAAACTGTAATAACCGAACTGGGTAAGGATCCTGAGTTTGGAAGTATTTATGAGTATTTGAAGGATCCTGAAAATTTTAGCCACCAAGATATTGTGGCGATAAGAAATAGGGCGGCCCATTACGAACTAATAGATGGTCTATTATTCTACACAAAAACTACGAATTCCAACAACGAATTTCGACCTGTTATCCCAGCTAGTCTTAGATTAAATATCCTGCAAGAGCTCCATGACAGGCCTTTAGCTTCTCATGCTGGTATTCGAAAAACTATCCAACGCGTACGCGAGGCAGTCTACTTTCCTGAACTGCAAAAGTTAACAAGTGCGTATGTCCAGTCCTGCCCAACATGTCAAGCCGTTAATTATATTAATTTCCGCCCGGCCGGGTTTCTAAAGAGTATTAAATCCGAATTTCCAAATGAAATAATCGGCATCGATTTATTGGGCCCTTTCCCAAAAAGTCAGTTAAACAAAAGTCGCTATCTCCTTGTTATGGTTGATCATTTTAGTAAATGGACCGAAATTGTTCCCTTATAACGAGCCTCCGCGAAATTAGTTACTGATTCTATTTTAAATAAATATATTTTAAAATATGGGGCGCCCCTAAAAGTTATATCGGATAATGGTCCTCAATTTGTAAGTAATATATTTGAAGACATGTGCGGAAAACTGGGCATACGTCATTTAAAAATGGTCCCGTATCGGCCGCAATCAAATATAGCGGAACGGGTCAACAGAAATATAGTGAAAATTATCCGTAGTTATGTTAAAAATTTTCATAAAAGCTGGGATAACTATGTCAATGAATTTGCTTTCGCCCTTAGGACCGCAAAACATGATACAACGGGAAAAACTCCTGCTGAGTTATTTCTAGGCAGAAAGGTTATAACACCGTTAGATAAACTATTTTATGTGCAACAAAGAGCCCCAGAATTTAAAATGGGTGATATAAAAAAACTAATAAAAGAAGCAAAAAAGAATACGGAAGTAGCACAAAGAAAACAGAAGTTATACTATGATCTGAAACGACGGGGAGTAACTTATAAAGTAGGGGATGAAGTTTTAAAAATCAAGCATTCACTTTCTTCAGCACCAGAAGATAAAACTGCCAAATTTTTTCCACGCTTTGAAGGACCATATTTTATAGAAAAAATAACTCACGCTGTTGTAGTGTTAAAGGCAAGAAATGGTGAAACCTGTTCCGCAAATATTGATCAAATTAAACCCTACTTCGATCGTAATAAAATGAAAATCTTTTCAGATCTTTTGCAGGATCCGGTACGGCAGACACCGCAGGTACAAGTTCCAGAGGTGGGAAAACGACAAGTACAAGGGCAAGCCAATGAGAGACAGAAGCAAGTGAAAAGAAAATTGCCCCGCGGAAAAACTGAAGGTAAAAAGAAAAAGAAGCTGTTCCACCGTCCAGAAAACAGAGTGCACGAACACCCCCAGAATGAAGAAGGGAGAAGGACGACGTATGTGGAAAGGACCGGGAGAAAGGACGGCAACTATAACCCGGCTGTGAAACGGAAGATTGACTCATCCGACAGAACTCTCCGCAGCAAAAGTCGCCGAACTGCGGAAGGGCCATCAGCGGCGGAGGAAAAAGTACAAGAAAAATTTGAACGGCCAACAACGAGGTCCAAGCAGGATCACGACAGAAGTTTCCCGGTTCCACCAAGACCAGCTGCCTTCAAACGGCCAAGACCACAAGCAGAGCACAAAAGGAAGGTGTTCAAGGGTGGCCGTACTGGTGAAAAACGGAAGCTTCCAGAGGAAAGCACTGAAGGGCGAGCCCGTACAAGAAGGAGGATCAACCAAGCTACTATCAGCTATACCTTTAAAGACTGGGCCCAGAAAAGGATGTCTGAATATTACAAAGATAAGTAAAATTTTATGTTACTTTACAAACTTAAGTTAATCTTTCATTCTTACTGCAAATGGCAGATTTCAAGAAGTTTTACCTCATGCGAGGTCTACCTTTATCGCCAAAAGGGCGAGAAATGAGTTGTGACCGATTTTCTTATTATGTTTTTCAATTACTCGCGCGTAAAACTAAAGTTGATGTATAATAGCGTTGTGTAAAGACTTAAATATTGTAAAAAGTTATTGTATAAATTTTATTTAAAACATTCTAGCAAGAAAGAAGTTTTAGTCTGAAAGACTTTTTGAAATGTAGTATTATTTCAATGTAGAAAGAATTGGCACTTGCTTTGAAAAGAATAGAAGTTAACAATGTACTACTAATGTATGTTTTCAAATGTGTAAAATTAACGGCATGTTGTTATGTTCTTATATACATGTGAACTGTTATTTTAAATGTTAAGAAATACCGTGATATGGTAAAAGTGAAAGTAATGTTAAAAATTTGTTATTCGTGTGACTGTAAAGATTAAATCATGACGAATATATGTTAAAGGTTGAATGATGTAGTTAGGCTCTCTGACGCTACACTTTAGAGTTAGCCACTTTTAGAATAGTACCTCAGGGTTTAGAGTTGAAAAGTAGGGTGTGTTAAGAGGTCTCGTATGTTGAATTTTAACACGTTAGTGTTTTGATTGTAGGAGGAAGTGTGGCACACGTAGACAGAAACACATTCGTGTTTGGTGTTTTTACAACACATGTCAGAGAGCACGGGGAGAGATAATTAAAATAGTCATGAATGAAATAAGAATGTTAAGAGAAGTATATTCTATATGTTATTTGCAATGTCATTCTGTAACATTTCATTAAACTAGTTTTCCTTCCAGATCTCTGGAAGGAACCAGAATTGAATAAAGCTCCTGTTTAGATGCAGTACAGATGAAAAAAAAAAAAGAGAGATTGTTGTATATTCCGGGAGCTGCTATTGTAACAAATTTCTTTCTTTTAAATTTTCTAGTTTCTAGCTAAGTTATGATTGTAAAAGGTTGGCCTCGCGTTAGTTTCTAGAGCTAAAAGTTTTCAACAAGGTCGTTTTAGACCTCAGTTTCAAACTAATTAACTCTGGCGGGAAGTATGTAAGGATCTTAAGTTTTACTAACGTTTATTTTATTTTAAATCTTTACTATCACTTCTTATTTTCTACTTCCGGCCAGAATTATAAGCGTGAAGGAGTTTATGCAAAGTTGTCTGGCGAACGCCAAGTATTTAAGTGTGGCCTTTTTGCCAAGCAGAGAGAGGAAGCAGTGAGTTCGAAGCAGGCCGCTTACCTTAGAAGTTACGCAGTTGCTATTTGCCTTCCAGGCCAGAGGTTTTAATCCTCTTGATAAATTAAACGTATTGTAGTGTTCACAGTCTCTGTGCTACATACGCTTCCTGTTATTATAAGGCCAATCTTATTCTAAAGTTAAATTAGAGTTTAGTTTTATTTTTATACCTTTTACGTTAGACCCCGAGTGGAGGGTCATTGTATTCCGAAGTACGGAAGTCATTGTATATAAAGAAAAATAAAGGGTCTTGTATACCCTTCGTCTGTATCCTGTCTACTTACTACAATTAGTGAACATAGCTTTAGTAAGCTCTCTGTTCCTAGTCAGGTCATTGTATGTTTCCGAAGAAGGTTAGAAGAAACATTGAACCTGATACCATATATGCGTCTTTTTAGAGTTGCTATGGGTCCGCAGTTCCTTTTCATGGACGACAATGCACCACGTCATCGCACAGTAGCTGCCGAACAGCTGTTAGAGAGTGAGGATATTGAACGTATGGATTGGCCGGCACGACCTCCGGATCTCAATCCCATCGAGTATGTATGGGATTTTCTAGGCAGACGCTTGGCAGCTTGTACCTTAAAACCAGTAACGATTCCGGAGCTTCGATTGGCGCTGTAAGACGAATGGGCAGCAATGCCTCAACAACTCATTGACACCCTCATTCTCAGCATGGGCAGACGCTGTGAAACCTGCCTAGCAGTCAGGGGAGATCATATTCCCTATTAAAGACCGGATGTTTCTTGCTGGACACCCATCACAAGGATGTTTCGGCCTTCAGTCGCATTGCGTTCCATGCTGCGTTTTCAATAAAGCTTCTTTTTATCCCTCTGATTTCTCTTTTAGTAAGTGTTGCTTACATTACTCATGTCCTTGCGTATTGGGGATCTTACGGTATTAAATGTGTTGATTTGGAAAGCTTTTGTACAAAGTTATATTGAAAAAACCGTCTCGTCCTTAATTTTTGCACACCAGTGTATGTATATATATACGTGTGGGTGTATAAACCAATAAATCATAATAATTTACAATAAGGAAACTTTCCATATACCATCTCCAAGGGACACAAATTCAAAAATTCAAATTAAAACAACGAATCCAAAACCTTTTTTCCTATATATATATGTGTATATAATATATATGTATATGTATTATATGTATGTATATATATATATAGTCACACATTTTTGTAACGATTTTGAAAAGATTTATGTATAAACAAACCAAAGAATTTTATTTTCTGATATGTTAGTCTGATAGTCCTTTTGTTAAACTATACTATTACATCTTGATTTCCAATATAAAAGTCCTTTTCTTAAAACATCCAGGTTGATTTTATTCCACTCCTTCTTCACAATCTTCCATAGTCCATGCAATGTTTTGGAATGCCGCTTATAAAGAGCTTGTTTTCAAAGTCGAAATGTACAGTAATCTATGAGAGACACATCAGGGGATTTGGGTGGGATGCATTTAAAGGGAATAGCTTCAATTTCGGTTTCACTATCAGGTTCAATGCTCCGCTTTAGTTTCTTTGGGAACATGCAAAGACCCTGACTCGGAACAGGGAGCTTACTAAAGCTATGCTCAATAAATGTGAGAAGTAGACAGGATACACAGGAAGGGTATACAAAACCCTTTATTTTTCACTCTTTACAATAATTTCCGTACTTCGGAATACAGAGACCAACTACTTGTGGTCTGAATGTAAAAATATAAAAATATTTAACTAAACTCTAACTTAACTTTGGAATAATAAACAAGGAAGATTGGCCGTATATTAACAGGAAGCCGTATGTAGTACAGAGAACTGTTAACACTACAATACGTTTAAAATTATCACGAGGATTAAACCTCTGGCCTGGAAGGCAAACAGCAACCGAGTAAAACTTCTAAGGCAAGCGGCCTGCTTCGACTAACTCCTTCCTCTCTCTCGCTTGGCAAAAAGACACAACTTAAGTACTTGGCGTTCGCCAGACAAATTTTGCATAAATAAGTTAACGCTTTTAATTCTGGCCGGAAGTAGAAAATAAGAAGTGATAGTAAAGATTTAAAATAAAATAAACGTTAGTAAAACTTAAGATCCTTACATACTTCCCGCCAGAGTTAAATAGTTTGAAACTGAGGTCTAAAACGACCTTGTTGAAAACATTTAGCTCTAGAATATAACGCGAGGCCAATCTTTTACAAACATTTCTGACTAGAAACTAGAAATTTAAAAAAAAAAAATTGTTTTTACAATAGCAGCTCCATGGACAACCAATTTTTCATCTGTACTGCATCTAAACAGGAGCTTTTATTCAAATCTGGTTCCTTCCAGAGATCTGGAAGGAAAACTAGTTTAATGAAATGTTTTACAATGAAATGGCAAGTAACATGCATATTTATATTTCTCTTAACATTCTTATTTCATTCATGACTATTTTAATTATCTCTCCCCGTGCTCTCTGACATGTGTTGTAAAAGAACACCAAACACGAATGTGTTTATGTATACGTGTTCAACAGTGTCTCCTACAATCAAAACACTAACGTGTTAAAATTCAACATAACCAGACCTCGTAACACACCCTATCTTCAACTCTAAGCCCTGAGGTACTATTCTGAAAGTGGCTAACTCTGAAGTGTAGCGTCAGAGAGCCTAACTAGTACATTCATTCAACCTTTAACACATATTCACCATAATTTAGTCTTTTTTACAGTCACACGAATAAGTTTAAAATTTTTGGCATTACTTTCACTTTTACCATATTATAGTATTTCTTAACATTTAAAATAACAGTTCACATTGTATATAAGAACATATTAACATGCCGTTAATTTTACGCATTTTAAAACATACATTAGTAGCACATTGTTAACTTCTATTCTTTTCCAAGCAAGTGCCAATTCTTCTACATTGAAATACTACATTTCAAAAAGTCTTTCAGACTAAAACTTCTTTCTTGCCAGAATGTTTTTAAATAAAATTTATACAATAACTTTGACAATATTTAAGTATTTACACATTCCTATTATACATCAACTTTAGTTTTACGCGCGAGTAATTGAAAAACATAATACCAAAATCGGTAACAACTCATTTCTCGCCTTTTTGGCGATAAAGGTAGACCTCACATGAGGTAAAACTTCTTGAAATCTGCCATTTGCAGTAAGAATGAAAGATTAACTTAAGTTTGCAAAGTAACATAAAATTTTACTTATCTTTGTGATATTCGGACATTCTTTTCTGAGCCCAGTCCTGGAAGGTAGCGAAGATTCTCGTTTGATTTATCCTCATTCTTGTGCGGGCTCGCCCTTCAGTTTCTTGCTCTAGAAGCTTTCCTTTTCCTCCAGTTCGGTCACCCTTGAATACCTTCTTTTTCGCCGCTGCCTGTGGTCTTGGCCGTTTGATGGCAGCTGGTCTTGGCGGAACCGGGACCCTTCTTTCTCGTTCCTGCTTGGACCTCGTTGCTGGCCGTTCAAATTTTCCTTGTATCTTTTCCTCGGCAGCTAGTGGCCCTTCCGCAGTTCGGCGACATTTGCTGCGGAGAGTCCTGTCCGTTGAGTCGATCTTCCGTTTGGGAGCCGGGTTATGTGTTCGTGAGCTCTCTTTTCTGGACGGTGGAACGGCTTCTTTTTCTTGTTACCTTCAATTTTCCAACGGGGAAACTTTCTTTTCAATTGCTCCTGCCTCCTAATGGCTTGTCCTTGTGCTTGACGTTGTTCCACCTCTGGAGCTTGTGCCTGCCGTGTCTGCCGTGCCGGATCCTGCAAAAGATCTTTGAAAATTTGCATTTTATTACGATCATAGTAGGGTTATATTTGATCAATGTTTGCGGAGCATGTTTCACCATTCCTGGCTTTTAACACCACTACAGCGTGAGTTATTTTTTCTATGACATATGGTCCTTCAAATCGTGGAAAAATTTGGCAGTTTTATCTTCTGGTGCTGAAGAAAGTGAACGCTTAATTTTTAACACTTCATCCCCTACTTTATACTCCCGTCGTTTCATATCATAATAAAGCTTCTGTTTTCTCTGTGCTACTTCAGTATTCTTTTTTGCTTCTTTAATTAATTTTTCTATATCACCCATTTTAAATTCTGGGGCTCTTTGTTGCACATAAAATAATTTATCTAACGGCGTTATAATCTTTCTGCCTAAAGATAACTCAGCAGGAGTTTTGCCCGTTGTATCATGTTTTGCGGTCCTAAGGGCGAAAGCAAATTCATTGACATAGTTATCCCAGCTTTTATGAAAATTTTTAACATAACTACGGATAATTTTCACTATATTTCTATTGACCCGTTCCGCTATATTTGATTGCGGCCGATACGGGACCATTTTTAAATGACGTATGCCCAGTTTTTGGCACATGTCTTCAAATACATTACTTACAAATTGAGGACCATTATCCGATATAACTTTTAGGGGCGTCCCGTATTTTAAAATATATTTATTTAAAATAGAATCAGTAACTAATTTCTCGGAGGCTCGTTTTAAGGGAACAATTTCGGTCCACTTACTAAAATGATCAACCATAACAAGGAGATAGCGACTTTTATTTAACTGACTTTTTGGGAAAGGGCCCAATAAATCGATGCCAATTATTTCATTTGGAAATTCGGATTTAATACTATTTAGAAACCCGGCCGGGCGGAAATTAATATAATTAACTGCTTGACATGTTGGGCAGGACTGGACATACGCCCTTGTTAACTTTTGCAGTTCAGGAAAATAGACTGCCTCGCGTACGCGTTGTATAGTTTTTCGAATACCAGCATGAGAAGCTAAAGGGCTGTCATGGAGCTCCTGCAGGATATTTAATCTAAGACTAGCTGGGATAACAGGTCGAAATTCGTTGTTGGAATTCGTAGTTTTTGTATAAAATAATAGACCATCTATTAGTTCGTAATAGGCCGCCCTATTTCTTATCGCCACAATATCTTGGTGGCTAAAATTTTCAGGATCATTTAAATACTCATAAATGCTTCCAAACTCAGGATCCTTACCCAGTTCGGTTATTACAGTTTCTCGGGAATTTATTGTACATGCTGTGAGCATTGCCACCTTTACAGTATTACCTTCTTCATCTATTTTAATTCTGGATAGGGCATCTGCTACGATATTTTCCCTTCCGGGGGTATGCTTGATTACCAGATTATATTCTTGTAGCTTGAGTGCCCATCTTATTAACGTTGGGGATAAATTTTTCCCTGAGTACAATCAAGTTACCGCCGCATGATCAGGGTACACTGTTATTGGCGCCTTTCCAAAATAGACTCGGAACTTTTGCACTGCTAACAGAACTGCAAGTGCCTCTCTCTCGGTCGCGGAATAGTTTCTTTGTGTTTGATTTAAAGTTCGGCTAAAAAATGCCACGGGCTGCTGATTTTGTTAAAGTACCGCTCCTACCGCATAATCAGAAGCATCCGGTGAAATTTCTAAATTCTCATCCTTTGCAGGAAATTTCAACACAGGGGCTTGCGTTAATGCTTGCTTTAATTTTTCGAACGCACTATTGGCTTCGGCCGTCCACGAGAATCTTGCCTTTTTCCTTTTTAATTTTAACAATGGTTCAGCAATAGCTGCAAAATCTTTTATAAAGGACCTATAATATGAACAAAGTAAGTCCTAGAAAAGAAGAGAGCTTCTTCGCCGTGTTTGGAGTCGGATACTTTTATACAGCAATTATTTTTGATTCGTCTGTCTCGATTCCTTTCTGAGATATTTTGTAACCTAAATATTTTAATTCAGGGGCTGCAAATTTGCACTTTTCGACATTAACTTTTAGACCGGCCTCATTTAATAAAGAAAACACCTGTCTTAAATCCTGTACATGTTGGTCGAGATTATCACTAGTAATAATGATATCGTCTAAATAGATAAATGTGGACTTTCCAAGAACAGGTCTTAACACAATGTCCATACATCGCTGAAATGTTGCCGGGGCCCCTGAAAGGCCAAACGGCATACGCAAAAATGCATAAGTGGCAGACTTGGTTATAAAAGCAGTCTTAGGCACGTCCTCAGGCCTAACCCCTATTTGAAAATAACCAGTCGTTAAGTCTAAAGTCGTCATATATTTGGTCGATGTTATGTTCCTTAGAATTTCTTCAAAAATAGGTAACGGATATACCGGATATTTAGTTATGGAGTTTAATTTACAGTTGTCAATCGCGAATCGCCACCTTTTTGGATGTGTCAATGGATAGTCATTATTTTTCTTACATAAAACCACCGGGCTAGCATAACTACTTGAGATGGGCGTTATGATTTTTTTACGTAGCATATCGGTGATATGCCATTCTATAATTTTTTCCTTATTCTTATCATACCGGTATGCTTTGTGGCGAACTGGCATTGAATCTCCGGTGTCAATACTATGGTTAGTAACCTGAGTAAATCCTGGAATATCACTAAATAACGAAGCAAATTCACTTACCACTTGTCGGATTCTTCGTTGCTCTTCATTAGGCAGGTGGTCAAGGTTTAACATCGGCGGTTCAGCCTTTTCTTCTCGAACTGGTTTCATCGTTAGCTTAAGGGACGCTTCATTAAAATCCAGCGTTGCTTGTGCCTCTGAAAGAAAATCTATTCCTAAGATAATATGTGCTTGCAGATTCTTTACTATGAAAAACATAACCTTTACTTGTTCGTCCTTGATACGGATGTATAGCGGTAATTTACCTATGCACTTACATCTTTCTCCTTGCGCAGCTAACACTGTCGTATTATCCAAATTATATATGCGATATTTACGAAAATACTTCCTAAAAAAATCTTCTGCCACACAGGAACACTGCGCGCCTGTATGCAGGAGTGCGGTGGTTGGGATATTATTCACCAATACTTCAATCTTCGGAAGAGTCAAATTTTTCACCATTACTGTATTTAACTTGAAGGAAGAGGGGTTTTCTTGGCCTTCGGATTTCCGCACTTCCCGTCAGCAGAAATCCGTTTTAGTTTAAATCATTTTTCATTTCCATGCTTTCCTTCTTTTTCCACTGGCCTTGAGACTTTTTTCCTGGATTGCTACTGAACTGTCGACGTTCGCCGGCTGTTTTTGAATGCTCGGGTTTCCTTGCCCACTGATTCGCTTTGCTTCCGTAGCCGTGTGCTTGACTTTGCTGTGGTCTTGGCGCACCAAATTGGTTTCGTTGTTGATATTAGCGTCTTCTTTCAATGTCCGCCGTTCTTCTACTTTCAAACTGGATTGCTAGCTCAAATAACTTTTCCAGTGTAGTCGGATTTCTTAATTCAATAAAGTCTTGCACTTGGGGAAGTAACCTCGGCAAAATCACTTGAATTATCTCAGGATCCGGACGGTTTCCATACAAGAGTTTGAAGACGTGAATTTTTCTTAAAATAAAGCTTGAGAGATTTTCGATTCTTTGCTGATATATGCTGAAAAGTTCCGTTTCTAATTTCGCACGATCCCTTACGACAGGGAAGGCTTTTACTAGGGCAGTCTTGAAATTCTCGTAAGTATAGGTGGGACTTCCTGCTTGACCCAAGAGACTTCTGCCTATACATTTGAACCAATTAAGCGCTTGGCCCCTCAAAGCGCTGGTAGCTAAGGTAATTTTTTGAAACTCGTGCACGGGGTAGAGCATGAAGTGGTCATCCAATTTTTCCAAAAAAACTGGTTACCGGTGAGTTTTCATTAAATATTGCTTCTGGTTTCATTGAAGCGCGCATGGTCTGGACGATGTAACCAAATCCTTCCAGGGCGGCAGCTGGCATTTCTGGATTCTGAGCCGCTTCTGCAGGCAGCACAGGTTCTTCTTGAAACTCGGCCATGGTTATTCTTCTTCGTTGGGCGCCACTATCAGGTTCTTTGTTCCGCCTTACTTTCTTTGGGAACATGCAAAGACCCTGACTCGGAACAGGGAGCTTACTAAAGCTATGTTCAATAAATGTGGGAAGTAGACAGGATACACAGGAAGGGTATACAAAACCCTTTATTTTTCACTCTTTACAATAATTTCCGTACTTCGGAATACAGAGACCTTTGATGTTACTTGTGGTCTGAACGTAAGAATATAAAAATATTTAACTAAACTCTAACTTAACTTTGGAATAATAAACAAGGAAGATTGGCCGTATATTAACAGGAAGCCGTATGTAGTACAGAGAACTGTTAACACTACAATACGTTTAAAATTATCACGAGGATTAAACCTCTGGCCTGGAAGGCAAACAGCAACCGAGTAAAACTTCTAAGGCAAACGGCCTGCTTCGACTAACTCCTTCCTCTCTCTCGCTTGGCAAAAAGCCGCAACTTAAGTACTTGGCGTTCGCCACACAAATTTTGCATAAATAAGTTAACGCTTTTAATTCTGGCCGGAAGTAAAAAATAAGAAGTGATAGTAAAGATTTAAAATAAAATAAACGTTAGTAAAACTTAAGATCCTTACATCATTTTTATTTTTTTTCAAAAAATAGAGCAGTAGATTTAGAGGTATAGCTTGGAGCCTTATCCTGATGGAACTTAACACAACGAAGATGGTTTGGATAAAGAGATCGAAATTCTTCTTTAAAAATAGGTGTTAAAACATATTTCTGATAGTAATCCGAATTAATTTTGTCATTTTTTTATACTTTCCTTATTTTAAGTTTTCCGTTGTAAGAGAATTCAGTAATAATTATAAAACCTTTAGAAAAACGTTCCTTGTTTTTTCTGAACCAACATATTAAGTCCTTTTCTTCTCTTTTTCGGAAGTAAATCGATCTTTTTCTATAGCAATCAGATATGTATATCCAAGCTTTTTCAATTATAACTATATATTTCCATTTTTCACCCCGGCCAAATAATTTTCATACAGCAAACTGCACATAGTCTTAGGCTGAGAAACATGTTTCGGCGTTAGGCGATAAATATCATGTTTTTTAATTAGCTTGTAGAAACATTAAATTTTTGAAAGCAGGAATGATGAAAAATGAGCATCGCTTTTGCCGGGAATCCAACCACGGACCTCTGGAATATGCGCCCAGCATGCAGACCGCTAAACTACGAAGCCACGCTAAGAAGGCGGGAGAAATACCTAAAAAGCATTTAATCAGACTTTATAAATTTGTTCTCAGTTCTTACAGAGATATTTTAAGATTTTGGGATAGCTCTTTGGAGGGTTGGATTTTTCTTTAAAACATGAAATGCGACTTTAGATTTGATAAGAGCTCTAACTACCTTTGCTGGGTATGCATTTTTTGTCTTTTCCCCAGTCAGATGTAAACTTTGATGTTTCTTTCCTTTTATATTAATAAAGTCACTTGTACGTGTAGAAATATGAAAGCCATGCTTTTTATTTCTTTTTTTAATAACTGAATAAGAGTATTTCTCCTCTGTTCAGCGCAAGAATATATCCTTTGATTCATTGTTTATTTTTCAGCGACATTTTAAAGAAAATAATATTTTTAATGCTTCGTACCATAAGTAAACGTTATCCCGATTTGATGCTAGCCACGTTTCTATTTTAAAATTAATATTTGAATTAATGGAGAAAATCAAATTCGTTACAAAAATGTCTGAACTCCCTCTTTATATACATATATGTATGGGCTTATTTATCTAGACGTGTATAAGTGTGAAACTTTATCTGATTATGTTTTATAGACATGACCATGGGCTTAATATGTAGCACAGATGAAATGCAGTAAAGGAATTTATCAAGGCAGTAATGCGTGCTGCCCTAGGTGCAGTTGTGAAGTGTTTACATTAAGAGCTGTTATTAACAACTGTGAATAGGATTATGAGTTTCAGAACTGCAAAACCATCGCGGTAAAAACTATGAACACAGGAAGTTCGATGAGGATTAAACTCCTTGTGAAAGTTATACCCCTATAGGAACGTAAACTGAAGCCAGATTCGCTTAAGAAGGTCCTCCTTTTTTTTATGTTCTGTCTGCAATTGCTAGACATTTGGAGCTCTTTACCGCTGTAATAAAAAAGCAGTAAATTTTTCATATGACTAAATTTATTTTGGCTTACATTGCAAGTTACATTTATTTTGTTTCATGTTATGCCAAAGGTTTACATTTTCTTGTTATTCTCTGATAAAATTTTGAAGCTTTCATTGTTTTTAGATTCATTACCTGAAAATTGTCCAGTGAAATTAATTTTCACATTTACTCTCTATTTCATTTTAAGGGTCACTTTCTTCAATTGGCTAGGATTTCTTTTATTACTTCGAGAATCATAATTTCTTTTGGAATTTCTTATTTATTCCAAATCTACGAAATCAGAATTTTTAGTTTAATATCATCTTCGACAAGGTCTGTTAATTTTAAATCCCTGACAGTAGAGTCTTGGAACGACATCCAGATCAGGTTTTGTATATTTATACATCTGAAAAAGTCAGAGTTTTAAATTAAAAGAATATATAATGTGTCATTGATTGTTATACCTTGGCAGTCAGCCTGACTTTGATTTGATTGCTAGATTTTGAAAGTCAACAACTACCAAGGTTCTAACCCAAGAGAATGGGCTATTTTACAACGGTCTTCTCAGTTGTAATATGAATACTAGCTAGTTTTCTTTAGAAAGGCCTCTCGCAAAGTCATCCCTACCCTTGGACAGATAGCTTTCGTGTCCATTCATATAATGGAATAACCTTGTACATGAAATGTGTTTGTAAATTTATGTATTATAACATAAGTAAAACGAAAGAACTTCGGTTATAATTGACTTCAAAGAATTGACTGGAGTGTTTTGAAATGTAAATTTTGTTCGAATATTTTGGAAAAAAAAAAGGATTCTTAAAGAGCGGCATGAAGAAAAGCTAGCTTTTGGTGGCTAAGGAAATTTTGTTTGACTATTTTCGTTTCATCTATAAAGAATTTAGCATTTAATTTTAACTTCATAGCTTCCTGTTTGATTTTTTTCAACTGAATCCCCCTGTTTAATGTTAAAATTTTGTAATGCCCAGTTCCTTTAATGTTAAAAAAAGATAGAAACTGTATGTTTATTAAAAGAACATTAAAAAATTCAAATATTACAAATAACATAACACAGTACATAAAAATTGCACTTAGAAGTAAATGACACTAAAAAAAAATGTGATAACTGCTAAATGAGAGGAAAGAGTAAATTTAAAACACCCCAAATCTAATATGTATTTTGCGACCCAAAGTTGTTGTGTGATTTCATGACGTTAGAAATTTTGCCACTTGCAATCTAAAATTTAAAATGTAACATTTCTTTTGATTAAGAGTAGAGTATTCGCATGTAACGCTTTTACAAACGTCTATTTCTAGACGAAGAGATTCATATATATATATATTATTATATGCATATATTATATGTATCTATACTTCTCATATATATATATATATATATATATATATATATATATATAATGATTTTAAAACAGCTTAGATACTGCGTAGATGACCGAGAAAACTGTAGTGGCTTTAAGGTGGCAGAGTGAAAAGCATAATGAAGCAATTTAGCACAACGTATCTTGAAAAATCACAATCTTTACTTTTTTTACGTATATCAAACCATCATTTTGCAAATAATATGTTTCCTAATTATATATGAATACAGTAAGTTCCAATTTGAAGTACGACGTCATCTTAAGCAAGTAAGCAGCAGCATGGATTAAAGCGTCTTATCAGCAGGCGAGCTTATGCGAAAAAAGGGAGAGTGTCATAACACTTCAAGAGGAAGAAGTTTGGGAAGCCGAAAAGTTTCAGTTCAGAGTTTTGGTTTACAATTAATTTGATTGGACAAAAGGAATCTGCATTAAAACATTACGTAAGATAGAAAAATCTGGAACCTGTGAGAAGAGATGAATTTAGGATGAATTTAGGGGCAGATCATCTCATTTAGAATGTTAATTTTGAGGTCGCCAATTACTTTTTTGAAACAGCTATCATATTTTCTTATATCTTACCTATATACCTATATATATCGTACTAATTAAATTTCTGTTCCTTGGAGATAATATACGAATAAAACCTTTTCTAATATATATATATATATTAAAAATATTTGAGATTTCGAGATTGAAAGATTTTCCTTAAAAGAAAATAACAAGGAAGTAAGAACACATTTATAGAACTGTATTGTGCTTAATGAATACCTAAATTTATATTTTCTAATTGCATGATGAGTCATCTGTCTGTTCGTTCAACAGTAGTGTCTTATATGGTACAAAATACTGTTGACGCTGTGCTTAGTACTAACGCTAGTTAGCGTTAGTAATATATATTTAATAATAAAATATTTCAAGGTTAGGTTTGTGTATATTTAATGTAAGGGTAGATGACAAAAGAATTGCCCCGCCATGTAAATAAACAAGATGTTTTTATCTATTTTTTAAATTTATTTTCTTTTTAAAATTTAATTTAAAATGACTTTGGAAATAAGAATCGAAATGGAAAACGATCTTTTGATATGTAGAATAGTTACTTACGTACTGTGTTATGACATTTCTCTCAGCGAGTCTTCATTTCACCCTCTTTTGTAAGTCTAGCTTGCATGTGAAAATGTCAGATTCAATCAATGTTCTCGTTGTATGCGAAATCAGCACTGCTGTTAGATTTCTTCAGATTGAAAGTGAAAGTACAGTTGAAATTCATCGAAGAATGTCTACAAAAAAAAAATGTTTGAGTGTTATGAGTAATTTGTATCAGAGTTTTCAAGATGACGACCAGATAAAAAGTTGTCGAGATAGAAGCCTGCAATGCCTGAAGAATTCTCTAAAAATATGTGATTGGTTGTCACGAGAAACAAGGTTGCAATTTTATGAGATAAAAGCGCGCAAGAACAACTGAGAGTTTGAACAAATGGTTTAATTGAGAAGACAGACGATTAAAAAGATAACATAATTATATGCGTCACGTTTGCTGAAGTAAAATATTTTTAACATTCCCATTTTTTCCAAGCTTATCGAAACAAATTAATTAAAGAAAAATACTCGCATTTTGAGCAGCCAAGATATGCTATATTAAGATTCCTAAGCTAAGCGGTTCACCGCAGAATTTTTAAACTGTAGAAAATTTTTAATTAAAAAAATAAGCATACTTAACGAGGAAAATCCCCTTAAAACTGGAGTCATACCTACATCCGTATTTTTCAAGAGACAGCCACATAAAGGAAATAACAATATGGGTGATATGAGACAGTTAAATTTAATTTCACGTGAAAGAAGTATACATTGTAATGTATTTTTATAGTTATTAAAACACCGGTCGCTCAGTAAGAACTACTTCCATAATCCTACACGGAAAAATAACTAAATACCTTTTATAAATCGTCTTTGGAGTCACAATGTTTTAGAGCAACAAGAATTTGTGACCAGATTCTCCCTTCTGCTCTTACACATAACTCCCTCGCTGAGCTATCGAAACTGGCAATCAGCTTCGACACATTTCTAATTAACGATGGTAGTCACCCGATTCCTTTCTTGAAATTTGATTTATCCATGTGTACCTTTGACATTGTGGCATAACATTCTGGAAAATAATTATTTTAATAATAAAAGTTCTAATGTAAACTCAACAATAAAAATTCCTTATTTATTGAAAAATTATATCTCTTGAAACAAATAGAATCTTTATACACAGTGATGCTAAATAATGCATATGAGGATTTCTATATATCCGATGGTCAAGGATTATCTATTGGAGTGCAATATGATTAGAAAAATATTTCATTTTTCATTCAAATGATTAGAAGAAAAATTTGAAAATTGCAGAAAAAAGAACTAAGTCGTATTGCGTCTCATACGTGCAATTTCTTACGAAGCCTCACATGCACTTTTAGCTAGCATTAAGCTTGCACAGTTTTGAAAAGTAATATTTTAATTAGTATCCTACTGTGATGATTAAAAAAGGTTGTACCATACTTTAATGCAACATATTCCTTTTGAAAGTGATGAAATATCTCTTTTTTACATTGAATTTATTAATAATTATGTATAAACAATCCTACACATTTCTTAAAGTATTTATTGTATGTTTGGATTTCTCGCTTAAATGAATTTATTTTTAGAGCACACAACTTATAAATGTTAATAAAGATTTTAATAAATATAAACTGCAGCTAGACATACGTTTTTTTTTTCCTATTCCGTACTCAAACTTTCGGAAAAATTTGCGCATTCATACCTCTGGAAGAATAAATTTTTTAAATTAATAATAAAGCAGAGAAAGTTTACATGTATATGGTGCATGAAACTTTATTTCATTTCCTTATCTCTTGAGAAGAAATACACGAGAAACGACAGGTAACGATTTCGAGTTCTATAAAGGCCCGCAAACAGTCCGCTAACTCTCAAAAGTTTATACATCCCACGAACAGATTTGATATGTAAGCTGCATGCAGTAACTCGAAAATTTAAGTGACGAGAAGTGAATTTTTATCACTATATTTGGGATTCATATTTGCATAATTTAGTTATCAGATATGTGGATTTCATAAGCTCATTTAGTAAAAGAACTTATCAGTGCATCCAGGGCCAGCTTCTCCTTACCCTCATACCAGTGGTCCGCTCCTGAGGTTTCCCGTGCACATGCGCTAACGGACCGCCCCACCAGCAGCGTTTGCGCTGCAATAGATGTGTTCCGATTCTTCGTCGATCATCCACACGTAAGAACCTTTCTCTCCCTGTTGCCCAAACCTGCGGACAAGTAAAGCTATTTCTGCTCTCTGTACGCACTTTCTCCTTTAGTTGGAGTAGCGCGAGTTCGGAGAAGTTTTGGAAGGAGTGGGCTTCCGAGTCAAATGACTCAGGGGTTTACATGAGCGTAACTGAAGTGTGAAATCTTTGCGGGGTTCAAATAAAGACAGTTTTAATTTCATCTCATCAAAACGAAGAAGTGAAAAGTTTATTTGAATGATAAATTATCATTCACTAAGCTCTTGTCTTCGTTACAGTATCTTGGATCATTTGCTATTAACTAGTTAAAAACTAAGGGAAAAAACATCAAAATATGTGCTATTCTCAATGAAAATCATTAGGAATAATATTATTATTATGTGGTATACAAATGTAATCTGAAAAAAGTTTGCATTTACTTTTTTCTTTTTTCGGCCTAAATGACTAGATAAACCTTGAATCAAAGTACTTAAAATTAAGTTTTTTAGAAGAATTGACATCTATCACAGCAGGAGAAAAGTTTCCATCTGTTATATCTGCTGGTGTGAAAAAGTTTTGGCGGTTCCGTTTTAAGTAGATAAAAAACTATCATTACGAAATCCGTTATAATTTCTAGTTGAAGCCAAAAAACTTTTCCTTTTGAGTAATTTGTTCTTCAGAATATATAAACATACTTTTTCATCGGTTATGTGACCAGCGAATGGCAGTGATTTCATACAGTTACACTGGCATCTATCAAAATTACGCTGAGATTATTAAACAGTTCACATCTTTGGAAATAAAAGTTGTAAAACTTTTTGTAAGAAAACTATCCATTATATAGGCAGCGATATTCATTATTATAAGGAAAAGGGATGTAAAAGTATCATGCATCCCAAGATGTCAACGATTCGAATACTCCTACGACTGATTTTAATGGTCAGCGTAGTAAATGCGTCATCAGTGGAAGCCCGAAAGCAATCATTTCGAGTGGTGACCACTAAGTATGGATCTTTGCGTGGTCTTGTAACCACACTTCCAAATCGACAATGGCGACCCGTGGAGATATACTTGGGTGTGCCTTATGCGAGTCCTCCAATAGGTTCATTGAGGTTTATGCCCCCAGTTACTCCTGCCCATTGGAGAGGGGTCCGAATGGCAGATCGCTTTAGCGCCGTTTGCCCCCAGAAGTTTCCTGACATCAAAAATGAAACTGAAGCTTTGAAACGAATGCCATCAGGAAGGTTAGAATACCTTAGAAGACTACTCCCACTTTTACAAAATCAGAGTGAAGACTGCTTGTACCTCAACATATATGCGCCAGCCTTAGGTAAGCTTCTTTTGAAAATTTTGAATTCTCTAAAGCATGGATGTTCATACATACTTTTTATAGTCAATTATTTGTATAAAATTAAAACCATAAATGTACCAGAAATAGCAAACATGTTAACTCAATCATCTCTTGCTCCCGAGAAAACTCTCCCCTCCTCTCGCACTCTTACATATAGGTATTTGTAATTTAATTTTTTATGCATACAACAATAATAGCAACAATAGCAAAATACTTCTCATTAGCTCGGACGCTGCAGCTCCTTTTAGTTGGCTAAAAGCTCATTTTAAGACATTAAACCTTAGACAGAATAGTTCAGTGAGAGGAAGATGAGCTTCACTTTGATAAAAATTCTTATTTTTCTCTTTTATAATCCAGTTACGAAACCATTTCCAAGCAGTTTAATCAAGTATAAAAACAGATACCTTTATCTATATCAAATGTTTTTGAGAGTTTTATAGAAATTTTTCCTGTTTGTGTATCATGAAACTTGAAAGTTATTGTTAATATAGAGAAATACTAGTTTCAAACCATGAATCGAGTAATAATGTTTCCACAAATAATAATTTTTCATGTATTTCTAATTTTATTTTGACATTCATAAAATCAAATGCGTTAGTAACTTTCATTATAATATTCGAATCTCGCAACATTGTAATTTAAGCCAACAACTAGAAAGTATTTTTCAGATGTTTTTCTTTGAGTTACGAAATTAAGATTCAACAATATTTTACTTCCTGTCAAGTTTTATCTAAAATTATATTTAAAAAAAACTTCAATTCATATTTGGGTATATAAATAAATCACTTTAACATGTTTATATGCAGCAGAAAGCAAATTAAAGTTTTACTACATATTAACATAGGGATATAAATTTTCTTAACATGTTTTTTGTCTTATTCCTTTGTTTAAAGTACTTAATTTGCAAGAAAATGTTTACAATAAATGTAGTACATGAAATATTAAAAGCAAAGTAGTATCCGACTAATTATATATAGATGTTTCTTCACATATAAAAAAAAAATGTCAATAACAGATTCCAAAACATTAAATTCATATGTGCTTACATTTATATCGTTTATTACGTTTATCATTATTACGTTTTTATCCTACAAAATAATTCGCCTATATTAGTTATAGTGTAATTTCAGTCTTAATTATATATACGCATAATTTTCAAAGCACTAATTGTATCTATTCTTTAGAACAACAGCGGTTAGTTTTAATAATACACCTATAAATTGTTTTTAGCCCACTGTGATAATTTAACAGTCTCTAAATAAATGAATAAAAGCATAATCTACTTTCAAAAACAGCATTGACACTTGAAAACTAAATGCCTAGTACAAAAGAAAGCTTATGAGGAGGTAATTATACGCAAGTTTTAAGGTGAATCAATAATGTTATTGTTTTTTCAAATTTAATGGTTATGAAACCCATATTTTGGAAATCCATGCTTTAAAGAATGAATAAAATATGATATGTACGCAAATGCGTCTCATGGAACTGCAGATTATCATCTAAAGGTAACAATAAATAAAGCTAGAGCAGCTTAGATGAATTTCTTAATTATTTATATTAAGTGGGAGAATTTTAGAATATATATATATATATTCAGTTAAAAAACCCATATTAGTTTTTAGCCGAAATATGCAAATTTAATGAGTTAAAAGAAAACATTTATTATACAGCATAGTTTTTATCTAAGACTAATTTCAAAATTTATTTAAAAAATTAATTTCTAAATTTAAAAGTCACTTTGTTCATTTTCCAGATATATTATTTAGGCAAATATTTTTGCTTCCCAGAGCAACCGAATAAATGTAACATTCCGTTAAAATGTCTTTAAAGCACACACTGCAATTTATTTGTTTAACTAACTGCATAAGTAATAAGTCTCTCTTTTTACTGTTTTCATTCGAGAAAACAGTAATAAGTCTCTCTTTTTATTGTTTTCGTTAGAGAAAAACCAAGCCTCAAGGGGCATTTTGAAAAACGAGGTCTATAACAGCTAAGTAAAAATTTACAATGCCTTTAAATTTGTTAACGCTAATAAAACACGTTTAAGGATTTATGATTATCAAATGCTAAATGTTTGCTTCATAAATTTATTTAATTTCTAATCTTAGTGCTTATATTTCAGTAGAACCCTTGCTTATAATGAAATTATGCAATTTTATACATAATGGAGACTGAAAAAAATTATATTTCGCTGTTTCAAAGATTTTAAAAATAAAATAATTATTTACGTATGTTTGTAATCAATTATGTATAATACCTAGAAGTCTAAAGATAAAAGTAAAGCAGAGGCAATTTATTTCCAAATATCATAAGTTTTCTTTCTTCATATTCCTTATATTTATGAAATGCCATTCCCTATACTAAGTGGTTTCTCTTTTTCTTTGTTTCAAAATTTAGTTTTAAGATGTAAGCTACCTGTCCAGTTCATAGTTCGAAGTTGTAGTGTACATTTCAGTTTTTTATAAACTGTTTAGATATTAAGAATACAAGCAGAATTTCTTAGTTGTGTACAATAAGTAGGATATTTTGTTGTGTAAAAAACAAATGTGATAAAGCTCTTA
Organism: Stegodyphus dumicola; assembly: GCF_044657685.1. Lineage (NCBI taxonomy): Eukaryota > Metazoa > Arthropoda > Arachnida > Araneae > Eresidae > Stegodyphus > Stegodyphus dumicola. The sequence continues at coordinate 161,966,190 of NC_140781.1, read as the reverse complement.
AAATGAATAGAATAGCAGTTAGCTCCAAGCCACTGGTTTTAGTTTTAGACATGAATCAAGTAAGATATGTTTTAATGGATGACTACTTTGGTCACGTGATACATATTAGTTTTTTAAAAATACAAAATTTTAAATTCATGGAAAGGAAAGCAATGGAGAAAATAATATATTCTCGTACAGGTTTGACTATGGTGAGACAATATTTTGAGTTTTAATATTTTGGAATTATCCAAATATTCAGAGCCAACAGAAATATTGCCAACAGAAAAATTGGCTTAAAATTTCTATTAAGAATTTTTTCTGTATCACTCTAACTTCGACGCAAAAACTATAGTTATTTGAAAATATAAACCTTAATATCAGATAATATACTGCCTTAATTGTACGGAATTAAACTCTTTTCGTAAGTAATTCGGCTATGGAAAACATTTCTGTCATTGACTTTACACCTGTTCAGAAATTTTATTTTAATGTATTTTTATTGAAGCGTGTAACGTGACCAAGAGTTCTGGGATTTGTAAAACTTATTTGATACATTTCTTAAATTGAGATCATGGTTTACACGACTAGCCCTCCAAGAGATATTGAATTGTCCAATTATTTTTAAAAAGTTGTGTATTCTATGGTACACCGCAGACTTCGTTCCTTAAATGCGGTTCGCGTTATAACAAAAAGCAGTCTTGCGAAATATAATTTGAAAGAGAAACTATTTTATGATACATCTTTTTATCAATTCGTAATTCAATTTTTAAAATTACATTTTATGGTGAATAACTTTAAGCAATTTCTTACTGCTTGTTGCGTGCTTATTTTCAAATTAGTAAAATAAGTAAAAATTATTTCATTTCCGTCTAGTTGTTGTAAAGATGTTTCTTTTATAAAATATAGTGGTCATCGAGACAAATGAAAAGGCAAATACATTGGCAACAGCATTATAAAGGTACTATATATAAGTATATATAGTTGGAAGTGCGAATATGTATAGTTTCTTTCACTGGAAAAAATTATTAGTCCAATCTGCTTACATAATTTACATCTTATAACTTAATTAAATGATTAACGCTAGATCTCATCTCCATACATTTGTCTTCACGGAAAACTAAAGTTATATTTTGAGTGAAGCAGCAAATGTTTGATGAAGTATTTTCATTTCTAAACCTGGTAAAATTAAAGATCATTTAAAAATATCTTTAGCATCTCCTCGCAGCAAGCACAATCTCGTTTCATTATTTTCTTTATTTTTTTCCCTAGAAAAGGAGTGAGTATGGATGAAGAACAAAAATTGGTAGTTTTAATGTTTCAAAATACTGCATTGTTCCACAGTCGTATGAAAATACATTTACAAAAAATCATGTGAAATCCTTGTTTATTTTTTAATTTGAAACTGTTTTACTCTTTTTAAAACCATAAAAATATCCAATTCAGCTCCTGAAATGCTCTCTAATTCCTACATGCAGCTTCTTCTGCAAAGTTTGGCCTACTCTTGTATAGTAGATATGTATTACATTCATGATTATACATTGAAATTATATCTGTGGAAATTATATCTGCAGTTCGCCCAAAACGTATAGAATATCCGTAAAATATAACGAAAGTCTGCGGCGAAAGCAATATTTGTCAAGAAGGTTATTTCTACTTTAAGTGTGATATATGCTTTTTATGACAGTGAAACATGTATTTAATCATACGCACGTATGTATGTGCGTATGTATACGAGTCAGATAAGAAAATAAGTGGTTTTATTAATAAAAAATTACCTAAATTTGAAACTTAATATTATAAACGCTGATATTATAAAAGCTTTTCTTATAAAGTAAAGCATTATTGTAGCTGCTAGATGTTAGTCAACAACTAACATTAATTTCATACGTTGGTTAGGCTACTCTCATTTGCAATTTATTAGATGATAAAAGGCATGGATTGGTTGTTCTAAAACGCATTTATTTATATTTCTGTACTAATGATGCCTATTTTAGTGTGAAAAGGAAAATATGTGAGAAAGGTATTTATTGAAATTAAATAAAAGAAACAAACCATGAGTATAAGGACTTGCGTATTTCTTCTCAGTGTTATAGTTTAAAATAAAATGCATTAAAGCCAGGTGGAATGTCAAATGCTTTTACAAAATAAGAAAAACTTCTAATAAATGAAGCACAAACAAACCATATTACTACAGGAATTGGTTGAGATGTTTTCAAATTTTTTTAGAAAATATTTCTAAAATCATATAAGTTTTCCATTGCATATAGTAGAAATTGCATTCACGACCTGGGTTTTGAATATAACAGCTTTTAGCAAAATCAGAGTTGCCTAATATAATTTCGAAAACCCTTAATTTTAAATAAGCATGCACAGAATCAGAATGCTCCATAATGCAAAAGAATTTCTTTTATTAGCAAAGCACATAATTTACTCTTTAAAACCAGTTACTTGATAATAGGTTTTTTTTATGATTTAGTAATTTTGCAGTGTTATAATACTTTAAATATTAAATATTAATAATACTTTAAATTTTACGCAACTTTCCCTCATCAACTCAATCGCAAAAATCTGGTAGCGAAACGGATGAAATTACAAAACGTTGGCATTTTTCAGCACTTTTTAGTAAATATCCTGAAAATATTTATTAAATATTAAACAGTACAGATCTTCCTTAAAATACGACTTAAATATTAAATACTAAGCCAGAACTAAACATAAATTTCAGAAAACAAATTAAACCTTTTAAGGCCAACAGTTCATTCATCGAAAGTGTAATAAATTTTAATCTTTTTAAGCTCCACATATTTATCGAGATAAATGTGACCAAGAAAACTAACAACTTGATACCTGCCTAACAACTTGATACTGCATCCTCATATTTTGAAGTGTTCTGGCTTTCCAATAATCCAAAAATGAGTGTGAGGTTATTTTTGTAATGCGCAAAAAGTAGAGCTTAGAAATTATTTTTATAGGCTTTAATTTTTCATATCAAATTTAAATATTTAGTCTTAAAAGGTATGACATAAGCTTTAATTATACATAAAGGTGTTTTAAACGTATTTAGTTGTATGAAATGTAATTCCGAGCTCTCTGAGTTAAAAAATGACATAGTAAATTGTGTATCGCGTACTATTTGTTTATGAACTATCCCCATGATATTCCAACGGTAATTAGGATGCTTAGTTTCAAGTGATCATACACATTTGATAAAACAAAATAAAAAAATTAACCATGGACTTGAATTTTTGCTGTATTTCAAATACTTCAACTTATCAAATTTTAAGTTTTTTTTCTAATTTTTAAAGTTACTTTTGTAAGATAAGATTTGAAGTTGCTTTTTTTTTTTTCTACTTTCTATCTTCTGACTAATCTATACAAGTCCAAGAAAGTTTAAATATCAGAAATCATTCCTTATGCATGCAAAGCCCAATGACGAAACTGTGATTTGTAAAGACGGCTGCATATCTATACAAGGCTGCCATGTAAATGAGAGAATACAGCAGAAAGTCCAAGCTGGTCTCTAAGAAAATCTGGAAATTTTAACCTGGAAATAAAATATTGAGCTTCAAAACTTGGTGAACAAAGGGAAAACATTTTTTCCGTCGGTTTAGATAAAAACTATGTGTTATGGGCGATGTGTGAAGGTATTCACAAAAGGTGGTAAATTCTTTCAGTATCTCTGAAATGTTCCTTTTGTTGACGGACGCTAAACTGAAGCCGCTTCGTTAAACTAGTGAATATATAAGCGGAATAAAGCAAAAAGTATCGACATTAAGAGCAAAAATACTAGCTACTTAGAAATTTTCTTTAACTAATGTATCGAAAACATTTCATATCAACCCTAGTTATTAAACAATCTTTTTTAAGATTGCTTTAGATAAAAGTGGGTCTTATTAAAAAGCATGTGAAGGTATTGATAAAAAAGAAATAGTCACTTTTAGTACCTCTGTCTCTTAGAAACGTAATTTCATATGAAAATTTCGAAAGTTTCGTGAATGGAGTTTAAGCTAAAGTTTCGAATGCCATAAACAGTGCTGTTGCTGACATGGGCAGCACACGGTCTTGTATTTTCCAATCTTTCGACAGAAATAGAGAGCCCTAAAATGAGTACACCATTTTTGCTAGTGCTTACTACTCATTCCTGCTTAGCAAACAAAGAAATAAAGTCTAAAATACTAAGCAACTCTTATATTGCTTTAATTCATTAAACTGCCGAACATTGAAATGTGTAGAATACTTGTATTCTTCATTGGAAATCACCTACTCCATTATTTTCTGTCCCATCTCACATGTTCTCCTACCAAACATAACTAAACTGTCTTATTTTATAATATCATAGAATACACAAAGAAAGGCTTCTCGCAAAATACCGTTGTAGCTTTCGTTTCACAGCTGAAGCAAGTATCCATCTTCTGCTTACTATATAATATTCGTCAACAAGTATAAATGTAGCTGAGCTTCTTTTTCTTCTGGCCCTTTGAATTCCAAAGGCATCATTACAAGAAGACCTGATTATCTAATCAAGGGCTGAATATTATCAACTAACTCCAACTTCCGCTGTATGCCGAAGATTAGAATGAATGAATGAATGATTAGAATGAATGAATGTGTTCCGAGATTAGAATGAAACGTTCATGCTGTTTTCGGGGTGTCATATGTTCGTGTCCCATAGAAGGGCGCTTCAGGTAAAATGAGCGAAGCACAGTAAATCCAGGAGGATAGGATAGAAGACGCCGAAGGGGAAAAAACTGCTATCCTGATACTCGATATTTCCCCCTAATAATTAAGATAATTAACTTGTAATCATTTGCGGGGTTGCGACCTTGCCAACCAAAGATGTGAATTTGAGTGTTTGCCATCAAAGTCTGAGCTTGAATTAACATTCGAACTCCAAGTTTTCAGTTTCATCCGTTTCGAGCACTCTCTCTGAGTTTTTCACTAAACTGATTGTGAAACTTTTGTCTCGTTCATTTGCTCTCCCGACACTGTTGTAAGTTCAGGTTGGAATTCCAATATCTCTCTTTTCTGTCTTTCAAAGTGGAATGCGACCCTATGTTCTATTGCAATTATTGCTCATCTGGATGAGTACTATCACCCATCCTAATTTGTAAAAACAATTTAGAATCACTCAGTATAGTTATTTTCACTTTCACTACTTTAAAGCATTTTTCCGAGCGAATTCTCTGTACAGAAAAAATAAAATAAATGATAAAGGGTTACATGCGCCAGAAATGGGTGTAGTTACGTGAGCCCTATATGTGTCATTTGTAATAATTCTATATTTTCCATTCATCAATTAGGCTTCCAGAAAACTAATGAATTCAAATAAAATATATTTTATCTGAGAACTGTATGCGTTCACAAAAGCATCGTTTCTAAGGTTCCTTATATCTGTGATCTTGAATGAAATTCATCTGCTTGGCTATAAAGTAAGTACCTCTTAAGTAGGGCGTTCTATCTTTTAGGTGCTAGGTATTAATAAGGACACTGAGAATGCCGCGATATCTGATGCTATAATACAAAAGTAAAGATCTTTATGTTGTTCAGTGAGCAAAAATCTTTACCCTTTCAATTTCCTTAAACATTTCTTTGTAACATCTTGGCGCAGAAAGAAAGGAGAACGCGAAACACTTCCAGCAAGTCATTAAAAAAACGCAAAAGGTTAGTAGGCTATGCATAGCATTATATATTTAAATATGCAAAATATTTTATTGAAGTCATTTTATTCGTCTTTTTTCATTATTCAGTACATAAGATTGTAATGACCCACGGGTAGCTAATAGGTAATTAAGACAAGGCTCATATCTCGGCCATTTGGATGATCTCAGCCATTTGGAGCCGTCAGAGTCTTGGTGGATATTTCCATTGGTAGCATAAATGGGTATCAGTTTCCCTTAGAATATCCTCAACGAAGGTATTTCTTTCCATAGCCAGATAGCCCTAGAGTGTCTTTCCGTAATCCAATTAATCCAATGCAATCTAATCCTTAGGGTTACTCAAATGTGACATCAAGAAAGGATGTACACAAATTGCAATAAAATTGTAAGTGAATAAAAAAATAAAGGCCATTTTTAGAATTCAAATTAAACCCAAAAAATTTTTACCAAAAATCTTTAATATAAATTTTTCATGCACTTGTCATCAGATCTGCGTGAATTTGAAGACTAACTCCTTTCTTGTTATTGATTCTGAAAAACTTATTTTTTCAGTGCCGAGATGAACATACTTCTTCCTAGCATGTTTACACATTGTGTATAATTTTGTCACTTCAAGCATTTCAAGAAATATTTAAATACATATTCATTTTGCCGTTTTGATTGCTAGGAGAGGTGTTTCTGTTTTAAATGCATTTCTTTCAATTGAATCAAAAATGATTATTCCGCAACTTCCTATCCAGAAAACACGAAAGATGCGTGTAAAAAGTGTTCTATGATTGTTCTTTATGTTTAAAAACAGTTCCCGCTGTATCAAAAAGTCAAAGTTCATTTTAGCGTAAGCGAAAACAGGATTGAGGCTGCAGTACATATTTCAGTGAATTATAAACTGCGGCTTTCCAATTATTATTTTATATATAATCAGAGATTAGTGGTATGGTTAAATCAAAAACTAAATTAAAATAAAGAAATAAAAAATATGATTAGAAGTTGAAATTTTTATACTCTTATAAATGTGTTTTTATTCCATACAGTCTTAATTCTCACACATATACTCAGGTTGCATTCGCGAGTTAATAATGACTTAGAAACAAAGAGGACTTGTCGCTCACCAGAGGCTTGAGCACATTATAAATGATAGTACGACTTTTGTCCAGCTCCGTCTTTATGCTGCTGGAGGTACTTATCCAAGGGTTTTTCGCCATATTCTCAATTTCTTGAAGGATTTTTCAGTTAAATTATATTTTAAGTGCCACCCATGCCATTACAAAATTATATATTTACTAAGATTTCTTCTTCGAGATTCGATCTCAAGACAAACTATATAGCAGAACATCTCTAACCAACATATCGAAATAGTCGGCTTTATAAACGTAAGTTTGGTTAGTATAATTTTATCTCTCTAACAAATCAAAGTTTAATATTTATCAAAAAGTATAATCACTCATATAAAAAATGCAATATTTTTCTTATTTTTCAATAAGGTAAATTTATTTAAATTTGTTATATTGAGGATTGTGATTAAAACACACACACATTTAAAAGCATGTAGGAGACGGCTATTTTTATATATATAAATATAAGATGCTATAACAAACAAACTCCGAATTATGCAAAATACGCCGGTGGTACTCAAATCAATATTAGTATGCTTAAGTTTGTAAATATTACGCAATTTTGTTATATTATAAATCATTCAATTTCCATAAATTGTCGTTGCATTTTATGATGATTTAATCGTCACTGGTGGTTGAATAGATGTTGCATGTTAAGATCGTTATTTCAGATAAATCAAGTTGTTAACAGCATTCATAAAATTATTATTAAGCAAAAGCAACAGTGTATCCGCAGAACTACGATTGTTTCCTGAAAATGTAGCCTCAATATATGAAACATAGATTTCTTCAGCATTCTTCCACTGAAATCTTGTTCACTTTAGCTTTGGAAATGCATAGTTGAGAAGTCATATGTTCGTGACACTATTTATAAATATAATGCTTTTTTGATATTATGAATTCCTGATGTTGAACTAAGATATTAGTTGAAACAAGTCTGATTTATTGGGTTTATATAGTGAAATTCTCTTATTTTTTCGCATTCTGATGAAAGAACAAATGATGATCCTTTTCTTTCCCAATGCTCGCATTGTCTTTGTTGCCCTTACGTCTTTGCAACAGTGTGAATATTATCCATTGAACAAGTCAGTCACCTCTTGACTTGCTTCATATTGGTCTTCGATGCCCTTCGTAGTCTTGGTTATAACAGAGTGCTTCCAAAATAAAAATTCGTTAGCATTAGATGCAATCTCATAAATGTGTATTGGATTACGCTTAAAATAACAATGAAAATAATAGCTGTAATATTTTATAGCAGACGTAGGCAAGAACCTTTATAAAATGAAGTTATACACACTCAAAATATTGATTTCTTTAGAGATAACTTGACTGAAAAGCTTTTCTTTCTGTAACTTGGTGGACCATCTGACAATATGAATGATATCAACACCGTAAATGCTGTTGCTACAAATGCTTTTTTCCATACTGCTCTCTTGAGAAAAGATGAAACTTAGCATATAATATATGCTTGTACTATGTGCTGAATATGCCTCTTATCACGAAGTCAGTTCTATCCCGAAGTAAGGTAAAATTATTTACCCTATAACAAATGAAATTTGAAGTCTCATGTGTAACGTCGTGAATTCTTGAAAGGCTTATTTTTTGTAATAACTTGTTTAAAACATGTTTGCAAAACCATATTTTACAGTTATAAAATTTTCAAGTTTACCTTTATGCTCTATTTTATTTAAACATTCATATTTTGTCTGCTTTATATCTGTATTGCATTAGAAGATTTTCGAAGAACATGGGGTTAAACTGTCAGATATCAAGGGGTAAAAGTTGACAGCACAATTTATTTGAGCCTAGGGAAGTTTTAAAGAACCTAGAAGTGAAATGTCAAACTCTGACTTCGTTTACCACCTTTCTTAAATTCTTTTACGATTTTGGAGGCGTTTGAAGATCTAAAGTTTTACGATTAATAGAGTTTGAGTCATACTTCAGCTCAGACATTGAAATTATTGAAATACCTATTCAGGTATGTGATGTAAACGTAAAATAAAGTAAAATAATATGCGTCAAGTACATACATACATACATACACACACACACACACATATATATATATATATATATATATATACATATATATTATACACACAGACACAGAGAGAGAGATGAATAGATAGACACACATTATTTACGTATGCGTTTCTGTTATTAAATGTTCGTCTAGTATTGCTAATATTATTGCAAAGTACATATGGTTAACTTAAAAAAGAGATAAATACGCTATCAATGTTTATATAAAGATATTTCTTGCTATCATTGCTGCGAATGAAATAACTTCAACTAATTTTAAAACTTCATATAGGAGTTTGAAATTCTGCTGACGGTAGTATACGTCTTTCATGCAAGGTATAAATAGCTCTTGACAGTTTACAGTCTGTCCTATTTTAGCTTTAATTTCCCTTTATATTCTTAGATGGTAGAATGATTGAAATGACGTCAAAGATTTTGAATATATAAGCGGAAAGAGGACATATAACAGATTCGTTTTTTAATCAAAAAACTAAGTTAACACTATAAATATATATATATATATATATATATATATTCAAACAGAATCGATATTAATATTGACCAAACGCAGAAGGGAAAATAATAAGTGCAAAAAACCGTACAAATCAAAACTTAGTGTAAGTAATAATGAAAAATTAAATGTCAAGAATTCACATCTCTCGGCTTATCATCGTCAGGGAGTAAATAGATCGAGAGAACTAAATGGGGCAGCCTTGTTCTGAACTGGCAATGACACAAATTTACGAATTAAAACTTAAGACCATTTGTGTCTTTATCTGTCCAACTGTTAGAGGCTGAGATATGTAAAGTGTAATAGCCAAATTTTCCACGAATCCTCAAAGTACAAATAATTGTAAAGAAAAGCATCAGAATAATTTAGTTGGTTAAATATAAAACATACCGCGTAGACTGAGTCTAAATGTAAGTAAACTGCACAGGGAACACTAAACATAGAGAAGAGTCAACTTGACTGAAAAGCTTTTCTTTCTGTAACCTCGTGCACCATCTGGCAATCTGAATGCAATATTTTTCATATACTGCAGCAATTCAGTCAAATGAAGGAAGCAACTATTGTGTCGATTATTAAATATAAAGTAAATTCGAAAAAGCAAACTATAAAATATTGCGAATAATAAATCTTTGCATAAAAATGTGCTGGGTAGAAATAACCCTATAATGGGCTGTGATGAGCAATAAAAAATCTAATTTAACTGTAAAATTAACGTTAAACGTCTCTCTGAATTAAAAATAATCTTAATGAGGTGAAGTGAAAAATAAAATTCTAAATAGAAAAGGAAACTAGTGAGTTACCTTAGTTTTCACTGCACTACAGCTGGAAGAGTGGAATTCCAAACACTGTTTTCATCCTGCCTAACTATTCATCTCAAACGTTAAAGCAGAAGTTCTCTAAAAGGAAGGAATTTTTGGAGTGTTTAGTTTCAAAATTAATTTTAAAAAGCGATTTGAAACGTTATGTGATACGTAAATAAAAAGTATTTTAAGAAAAAATAGAGTATGACAAGTAAATTTAATGTTATAAAAGAAAGTGAGCAAAACTTTCAGAAGCAGGTTAAACTTAGAAAAGTTAAGCGAGGATTTCTCCCCAACACTACAATTCATTTGGGAAGTTGTAATCAACCTTAACACTGACACTGTTTCATTTTCGAACGGAAGGTGTGATGCAGAACAAGGTATTGTTTTACTAAAGAATTTTTCCCCCGGAATTTGAACCATAAACTCAAAACAGAAAGTCCTTTGAAATCCAAAGCGGCGTACTTGATGAAATATTTTCTTATTTATAAAACGCTTCATTGGGATACTTGAATTCCCACAAATCACTTTTCTCTTACCAAAAGTAGTTCGTCCGCTTATTTCTCGCAAGTGAAGAGGAAGTGTAGCAAATAATTTGCTGAAATAATTTCGTTTTTCCACGTTGTACCATCAATTGCTGTTTCTTGACCTTTTAATTCATTTTCTCTAATTTACGTGCGTTTTGTTACTGGATTGTGGCTTGCTCCACGCGTTTTTTTTTTTTTTTTTTTTTCTAATTTTTGTACCACTACCACTTTCTCATCCTTGCCTAAATTAATGCTTAAAATTAAATCTTAACCTGCACAGCTTTCTTTTGCTAGAATTTAACATTTTGTATCAGTGCAATATGGAGATGATGAAAGAATGTAGAGACCAGATGGTGAAATATTATGGCAATTGTCTTTTGAAAAAATAATAGAAACAGCCATTTGATGAATAAGATTCACTTGTTGTAGCAGGAATAATTCAATCTTCATCAGATGAAATAGTGTAGATTCTTGTATTTGATTCTTCATCAGAACAAATATCTTAAAGAGAAATATGCAGATTCGGTGATTGCCAATGTGTTATGCAATGGACGCATTCTGGAATTCCTCTCTGTAGTGTTGTTTAAAGTGAGTGTGGTTTTTGAGAGTGATCAGTAATCTGTAGTATTGTCTCAAAGGCGTCATTTAGGTGAGAGTAAAAAATGGCGAATAATTGGTATAATCTAGGGAGGTCAAACACAAATGGAGTTCTTCCAAGATTTGAATATCCCTCGAAGTGTCACATCAAAAGTTAGGAGGCCACGTTTCAAACACTGGATCAGTTGATAAAATGGTTTATTTGTCGTGTCGGCTTGAAGAAACTGCAAAACGACAGCAAAAGATTTATTTTAGACTTTCTGGCTATCACAGGAACTAGAATTAGCCGTTTTGTTGTTGCACGAAAGTTTAACGCGATTGGACTGCATGAGAGAAAACCAATGGTTTGTGTCCCACTTATTCCAACTTGAAGAGGGGAGCATGTAAACTGGTGCCGTCGTCATGTTCAATGGATCCAAGACGACTGTGCCCGAGTATTGGTTACTGATGAGTCCCGATACAGACTGAACAGTGATTTTTGACGTGTTCTGATATGGTAAGAGGAAGGAACACGCAACCTGCCTTCCCGTGTTCAAGGAATATCCTGTTTCCGTGACTTTGGTATAATGGCTTGGGAAGGAATCATGATAAATGGCTGCACCGACCTGCATATCTTTCAATTGGGTTCTGTAACTGCTTGGAGGTATATGGAGGAGCTATTGAAACCACAAGTTAAACTATTTAGGGGTGTTGTTGTCCCAGAGGGTTTGCTGATGCATGACAATTCTCAGCCTCATCGGGCATATGTGGTGTCAGAATACTTGCAGACAGAAGATATCACTCGAATGGATTGACCACCTTACTAATCCGATTTGAACCCGATTGAGCATGTGTGAGATGTCTTAGAACGCCGAATTTCAGCGCGCTAAATTCCTCCTGAGACCTTCCAGGAGCCGAAAGGTGCACGTTTAGAATAATGGTGTGCAATTCCACAAACTTGATCAACACTTTGGTTTTGTCTATGAAATCAAGATGTGACGTGTGCATATCTGTCCGACGTAATCATACACCATATTGCAGAAAATGTTTTTTGCAAGAGGTGAATTAATTCTTGCCTCATTTTCCACTTCCCATAAATTTGGTTTAATTTCAATATTTTGGGAATAATCAGCTGCCAATAATGTAATCTTAATTTATGATTGATTTTGTACAAATATCTATTAATAATATTTTTATTACGTATCAGTTACGTTTCATTTCTGATATTATCTTTTAATACTGATGTCCAGTGTACTGTATTTATTATAATTATATATTCATAATAAAATCTATGCAATATATTGTAATTTATATATATACATAAATTACAATAAGTAATATACGAACTCTTGCTAGATGTTGGTGTCTTCCGCGTTTAAATACCGCGCTTGCTAGAAAGCAAGAAAACAGTTTAAATTGAACCACTGTAAAGAGGGAAGCGAACTAAATTGCATCTTTCCGTTTTGTGGGTCCTAAATGGAAGAGAGGTACAGGACGTAGCAGAGAGCTGAAAACAAGTATGAAAAAGTATGAAAAGCTCTCATTTTCAAAATCGGTTTAAATTCATCTAGTGACAGTTTCAGAAAAACGACTGGATTCAGATTTGATAATGGCACCAAATTCTGACAAAGATGTTATCTGATTTAATCTAATTTATTCGCATAAATTTCTTTGCGTTTTTTGTTCACTTTCATATTCATGCACAGTTTAATTCGCTTCCGTTTTGTCTAGAATATTTTGATTATTAGTTGCGTTTTTGAGTGATGTTGATTTTTTTAATTAGTAAGATTTCACATGAGGTTATTTGAAAGATTTTTAATAACTTTTGTTTAATAAGTTACATACCATGTTTGCTGCATGCTATAATTGAGCATGTAAGTTTGTAAATATTACCTGTTTTTAATATTTTATGCCTTGATTATTTTTATTATATATATTTATATATATATATACATACAGTTATGTGCGATACCCGAATTCTCACTTTGCCAAAACATAGATATACAATTAAACATCGTACCTATGTAAATAAATACATATGCATATATATATATATGTAATGATATTTTTAAAGCAATTGATTAAATTAAATTCTATTAATATTGCTTAATAATGTGTTGGCGATTCTCTACCTAAATTGCATCCCTGTTCCTAAATTTTGGCGAAATCCTTTCTTTAGTATAAAATATATTAACCTGTTGGCGCCCGCCAAATCGCCAAACTCATAAATCTGTCATATTACATAAAGTACTTAAGAACACTCCTGATGAGAAGACAGCGTCACCTCGTGATTTCAATTAATATCGCTGATTGGAGGAGCTTCGTGACGTACACATATGTATAAGTAGGGCTTCTGCTCAAGGTACGAGGAGAACGCTTACAAGATGGATGCTGAAATAAACCTACCACTTTATATTCCAAAATTTGTCTCATTCCTGTTGCCCCGGCTGCACAAAACAAATAATGTATGAGAAATTACATTTCATATATATATATAGTTAGGCGTGTATATATATATATATATATATATACCCATATGCCCCCCCATATGCACATGTATTTATTTACATAGGTATGATGTTTGAAGGTATATCTGTATTTTTGGCCAAGTGAGAATTCGAGTATCGCATATAACTGATTTTCATATAATGAAAGTGATATAGCATTTCCATTTGACAAACATAGTTTTAGGATAAATAATAAACTACAGTTTTATTTCGCTTCAAGCACAGTGAATATCAAACAAAATAATTCTAAGTATTCTTGAGAATAACATGTTTCATTACGGCACACTTCTTTCGTCATACAATCCTATCTAATTTAAGAACTTATTTACAGTTTTAAACAGACTGGTTTATAGACCTCTTTTATTCCTTAGGATATCCTCTTCCCATACACTGCACGTCATTTCTAGAAATATATTCTCTTTTCAGGATAACACGCAAGGAATAAGAATGTAAATTTAGGGGTATCGTGCGATAAGATTGAACCCTTCTCCATTATGTCAAAGGAAAATCGGTAACAGCTTGACGCCTAGAGAGACGCGGGTCTTCAGGTGCGTCCCACGGGATATTACGTTCGGAAAGCTCCATGCCCTCGGGCATTTCCTCTATGTCATTCTTAATTATGCGCAGGATTCGACTTCTGCTGATTGCGTCAGACTAAGATTAAAGAATGTGATTAAACATATAACGGTTGAGGTAAAGGGAATGCAGCGGAATTCATCTTAAGCGCTTCATTTCGGTTTCTCTCAACAGTTGCCTGAAGCCAATGTTATTTAATCTTTTAGAAATTGTTATATTACTTGGTTTCTTTAATTCATGTGCACTTAATTATTTTGCTCTTAACGAAGAATGATTTTTAGAGGTAGAAGAACATGCTGATGCATTAGCCTGTTTAAAAAGTTCCAAAGTCAGCAGTCAATTGAAAAAAAAAAAAAAATGACTTTTGAGTAATAGCTTGAGAATTTTATAAAGTCGCATATGAATTAATTCAAAATTCTTTCAAGAGCACAACTGAGATCATAAAAGCCTTTGCATGTTATTAGTTTTAGCGGGTCATTTCAGGGAATGATATCTAGGATGATAAAATTCAAAGAAATTTGTAGAATACAAATAGTAACTCTTTAACGATATCCTAGAATACAACTCGGTTTTTGAGATGAACATAAATGATAAGTTAGCAGTACGTAAGCAATTAGTTTTATAGATTCTACGGAATGTTATTTTAGATACTTGATGGTCGATCCCAACACAGAATTATTACATTTAGTTATTTGCTAATACTTTGCATGTTAAGAAAACTTGAGCAAGGAGTATATATACACATTTTAAATAAACTCCGATAATATGCTATTACAAAATTCAGTACAATATTGGAGGAATTAAGGAGCTTCTAATATGATTCTAATTATTAAAGCTTGCAGAGTAAAATTCTCTAACCTCTAGCAACATTCAGGATCATATGTCAGTTGTCGATTAGAAGTCTGTACAACTGACTGTTTGTCTATACGAATACATGACTAACTATGCTATTGATTGAAAAGCTAATAATGTCGGTGACTATCGAAATAAGCAAATGTCGTTCAATGGTTGAAGTCTTCACAAAATCATCCACACTGGCGAATATTAATGAATGTAAAGGTTGCAATATCTAGTAATGCTACACTTGGCAGCGTCATAAAAGAAAGAGAGCTGCAATGTTTAAACAAGGAAATGCATCACTTGAAAATGATCTTGACAATCGAACAGAACGGAGCAGGCTGGCAAAGGAATGTATACGAAAGTCGAAGAAAATGTAAGGAAAAATCAGTGTGTGACAGTTTCTCAGATTATGATGTAAATAGGCATCAGTGTTGGATCGGTGAGGAAAAACTGCATGAGGGGTGGATATGTCAAGGGTAGACTCTGGAGATGTGTTTTGAATGCTGGTTACGGAAAAAGGTAATCTGCATTGAATCTTCTCGATAATTGATCTTTATTATAAACAAAGATAATTTTTTGTCTACTAATTGTAACGTATCAGTGAAGGATTTATGAACTGGTGTTTCCTCCTCACTTGCAATATTTTTTTAGTGGCGTGGATGATCTTAAGACACACGATATTGTTTGCTACTTTTTAATTAATTATCCCAAATTAAATTACTTTATCCCCTTAATCAAGTATTTAGAAATTTACTTTATCGTAACTATTATAAACTTTAAATTATAATTTACAGACGCAATGTAATTTACAAGAATTTCCTCCGGGCCCAAATCGTAGTAAACTTGTCAATGATTTCATTAAAATTCGCATTATTCAAGGCTTTATTATTTATGTATAGTATTTTCTACCTAATTACCAGAAACTCGTTTTTAAAAACTCCTCGAGTGCGGCTGAAACCATCGGTCATTTAGCTGTTTGCTCATCAAGAACGTTGCCTAACTGCATCCCAGGGTGCAACTTACATGAAGAGGAGGGAGGAATGACATGTTTTACGCGAAAGTGAAATCCACACCCTTCGATAAAAAACAGTAGTTAGATTCCTAAGCACCATCATCCAAGGCTTCCTACCGAACAAACTTGCAAAGATTGTTTGATGAAGTATTGATAGTAAGTAGATTTTTAACTCTTTCAAGACCACTAAACAATCTTTCTCCACTCATATTAATATGTTAGTAAGAAAAGAGTAAGGAAAAGATAGTTAAAAAAGTTTGAAAATGATCTGCCTATTCGAAATTCCCTTCCGATCCATTGCATGCAGCTTGTAACATTTTTTCCGGCCGGGCATAAGATTAATGTTTTCCATAAAGCTCATAAAATGTCAGAATAGCAGTAACTCGTCAGGGAAAAGTTTTCCATATATGTTACCGAAATATATTTTGGATATATTACTAAAATTCTTTTTTGTAGAATGAGAGGGGTCAACAGCAAAAACATTTTCAAAAAATGACGTGCGCTTTCTAATTTGCTTTTTCCTTTTTTCCTGTTCAATTTTAAACTGTCATAAATAATAATCAAAACATTTTCTCGAGTTCAGTTACTTCCAGGGGGATGCGTTTCATCATTAATACTTTCAAGGACTGACACCAAAAATTTTCATCCTATTTTTATATCTACGTTCTGAAGGCAACAAATTTCATTGCCTATGAATTTCAATTGATGCATTTAATAATGAAACCAACAGCTGAACTTAGAATAGATTAGAACGAAGAAATGACAAAGTTACTAACATTTCTTTGAGATTCATTACAGTAATCCAGAACATAATTTGTTTTGTTTCTAATTAATATGTGTAATGATAATACGCAATGATAATCATACTAAGTTTACTGAAGTCAATGGGAAGAACTGATTTCTTATTAAATCTTGAATTTTTTATGTACTCTTTTATTGGACGGTAATGAAAGTTGCTTAAAATACACTTTAAACTAAACTCACAT
This sequence comes from Stegodyphus dumicola, assembly GCF_044657685.1. Taxonomy (NCBI): domain Eukaryota; kingdom Metazoa; phylum Arthropoda; class Arachnida; order Araneae; family Eresidae; genus Stegodyphus; species Stegodyphus dumicola. The sequence continues at coordinate 161,949,082 of NC_140781.1, read as the reverse complement.
GATACGACAACAAGAATATCCTTCTACTAATAATTTTCTTAACCATCAATATTATTAATTCCTTTTAAATTTCGCTTTCTCCCTAGAATATTAAAGATTATTGCCACCTGCGTTAATAACTTTCTAGTTTGAAATTCATGAATTCTGCTGCATAGCATTAGATTTGGGTAACTAACATTTACAGGAAGCTTTGGATTTATTTTTTTCATCTCTAACCACGCCTATATAATTGGCTGTCAAAAGTGAAAGTGAATATTTTCTACATGATTATATAGAAAACAGTCCTACCCGAATACATCATGATTAATTTATACAGAATATAAAGCCGTTGGTTTACAACGTGAAGCCCATTTGCTTCCACATAATTCATAATTTGAAAATATCAAAAAACAATATGGTTTCGTACTGCACAGGCTGCCAACGAATTCTTTAAAGGTTTTCATGTCTGCAGAAATTCGTCAGCTTCTTGCTGGAATCTGAAACATATATTACTTCTGAAAGAGAAAGAAACCATGAAGGTCATCATTTGCCTCGAGGAGTTTCCACCAGCTTTATTTTCTTCGCTGGAATGAATAGGATTTATTGCCACAAGACCTCCAGACAACACATAAATGGTATGATTAGTTCTTCTTATTATTGTTAGTTACGTGGGATAGTCACACGTCATAATACATCTATTCAGTTCGCAAGCCCATATCTAAAGAATCTAAATATTTTTGTGCAATTTTTCTTACAGTGATGCTTATATGTTGAACTCCTGCTTTATACCGTAGATTCATTTATACTACATAAAACTACTAAAAACTGTAGTGTAAAAACAGAACTAAACACTTTCGTTTGAGTTTGCATTAGAAAAAATCTTGGGTAGTACTTATGAGCATGCAAACAAATGCATTCTTTACTTGTTCCAGGAGAACAAGCTTTAAAGTTTCACTGCAAATAGATATATCAAATCTTTATACATTGAAACTACTTTAAATTTTCAGAGATTTTTGTAAATTAATTATTGCTTTTCTTGCTATTCTTATTCTCTTCAGTTTAATGCACCACCACCTTAACACTCTAATATTACATTTTATGATACTTTATAAGATATTATTTTATGAAAATAATTCTTCACTCATAATTTCATAAAATGCTCTATTTTGCAATTAATCTTTTCATTATTTGTTTTTTACTCCTTGACAGTAATTACTAATTTTTTAAATTTTAAATAATTTGCTTAGGCTTGCTATGAATTAAATGTTAAATGGTTTTATCGTATCCTTATAAAATCTTAGATAATTAGATTTCAGTTTTTTTCTTAATATATATGATGAAAAACATTTATTAAAAAGGAATAGGATAAGATCAATCTGCTTGCAGAGGTTTTGAAAGAAATCTGATTGCCTAAAATTAAGTTACACAACGTGTAACATTCATAAATTATGCCCATTGGCTTTTACGGAGATTAAAAGGGATTCTAAAAGATGAAAAATAACATGACATTTACCAGTTTTTTACAACACGCTGAAAAACTGAAACGACGCACGAGTTGTTTTTGTCATATCGTTAATTTATTTTGATTGCTTTTGGCGTGAATTGCTTTCATCTCGAAAACAAATGCATTCTCATAAGAGCAATGGTGTACTAACATTCAAACCGAGCATCGTTTGGATTTCTTTTTTTTTTTTTTTTTTTTTTTTTTTAAATGTGAATCGCTGAAGCTTGGATAATAATGGCTTTCTTTTACGAAATTCTCTAATGTCTGTCATTATTCTTTTTACAGTGTTATAATAGCAAAAAAAAGAATGATATTATACCACGAGAGTTCTCATTAACAGTTTTAGCTCCTTCAGTTGCTCGAGTTCTATGGGAACTCAGGATCTCTTTTGGTTAGTTTTCCTGACAAAACGCAATTTTTACCTTATCCTCCTCGAAATACAAAAGCTATGCAAATAAAAAGAAAGTTGTTGAGCTTCGTGAATAATTAAGGTACTTCGCAACAACTTGCAGTTATTCCTTTTCCCTTTTCAAGAATCCTTGGGAGCCGCAAAGAATAAAATAAGAAACAATAAATGAATATTTTATATTCAATAAGTCTTTTTCAGTGCCTTAAATAAGGTTGGATAAGACACTTGCATAAAGCAAACGGTAGATTGTAGCAACTCTCTCCATTCGAAATATCTATATTTTCAAAGCAACAAATGTCACTGTGTATGATTTCAGCTGATGTGCTAAAATGAAAAAGTTACTAACATTTCTTTGAGATTCATTGCAATATTGTAACATAGAATGATTTTTGTTTATGGTTAATATTTGTTAAGATAATACGCAATGGTCACAGCAATTATTTTACTTTTATGGCACTCAGTACTATGACAAATGAGAGTTATTTCAATATACTATCTTAGCATTTGTTCTTATTACATTATTCTCTTTAATGTTAAACTTTCATTATCATCGAGTCCTCGTTAGAAGCAATAATAAATAATATTTAATAAATAATACATCTGCAGCTAAATGAAAAGTATATAAATACATGTACAAATTTAACAGTTAAATAGTAACCAGTTTCATTAGTTATCGTATGATAATGTTTAAACTTCTTTAGGTGACAGTTTCATTATCAAAAAGTATTTCAAAACACTCTACCGGGGATTTTCCCCTGAGTTTTCTAATGATATCATTTCGCCTTGTCTCTATAACGTCAGAATTTTCATATAGTTTCGAGTAATTAGGTTGCTTCTTTTTCCAATTGGAAGTCAATACTTCTTTTCTCTTTTTAGCAGGTGGTAAGCCGGTACCTTTTGTTACTTTATTTGCTGAAGATTCAGTTGCATTCACTAAAACATTTTCCTCAAATTCTGCCACACGGTGAATTTCAACACACACGGGAACATCAAGTGGTTCTTCAATCAATTACGTTGTCATCCATGTCCTCATTATTTGAAATCTCATCAACCCGCTCTGGTGGAATTTCAACAATATCTATGGGGTTATTACCGTCGTCATCGTCAGATACCAAAAAATCATCAGAATTTACAATTTTTTCTATTTCTTTTAAAGAAAGATATCTTTTACTCGACATTTCCTGGAAAAAAAAAAAAAAAAAAAAAAAAAAAAAAAAACATTTTTTTAAAAATTTTTTTAGTCAGTATCAGCCATCATTCCCAAATGGGGATCGATATATCTAGGTTCATTGTACCCATCCAAATTACAGTATGAGGATAAATAATATATAAATACATTAATTACTTACCAATGATCAAGGGAAATTCAGTACAACAAAAAGTAATTGTTCCTAAGTAACTTTTTTGTGCTTTGAAAATAACCGTATTATTTTCTCGTGTTTGTTTAAGATTTCTACCCATAGTTGCAATATTCAGGAAAGCATGACCACCCGTAAGGGACCACCCAGGTGCAGCATGACGTCACAATGTATACAAATGTAGGCGATCCCCATGTGGGGATCATGGCAGGGAATGGGTTAATCAGATAACGTTTTGTGTAGGTCAAATAGAGACCAATTCATATGAGTGAATTTAGCTACATTTTATAGCCGCAAGCTATACAAGTTATAGCTAATAAGTAGCTAAAATATTACAGTTCGTTACACCATCTCAGTAACTGGCATATCAGATATGCTTTTGAAATGAGAATAATATTGCCTATAAGCCGAATCAGTGACAAAAAATTATTAAATTGATGCTTGTTTGTACTTGAAGTGAGAGTTAACCTGATTAGTTCCTTTTTGTTGCGGTTTAATTTAAAACTATCTATTTGTCTAAATATATGAATAAGTATGTGTTGCCTTTAAGTTGTTTCTTTTCAGCTTGAGTTACCATCTTAGAATACATTATATCATAGGCACATGTAATGATTTATGTTGAAATTTATAATTTTAGTTGACAAATCAGTAATTAGTGTTTAGTGTTACAACCACCTCTGAAACATCGTATGTTTGCATCTAGAGAAGAATTCTGTTACCATAGATGTTTCATGAAGTAAAACATTATTTCCAAATTTAAGACAATTATTTTCAAATTTGCTATTTTTGTTACTGAAGTCCATAAACGTAGACAAGAATTTCTTTCCGAGGGAAGCGATCTCTCCAAAGCAAATTACTGTTTATATCATTTAATAGTTTTAATACCTTTCAAAATCTAAGTTGGAGATTGAAAAGTATTACGTATTAGCTGTAATTAATGTGGAATGATCCACTCAGAATCCAAATTCCTTTGGCTTAAATGAGGTGGTTTCAAGTTAATATTAAGACGGAAATATATAACGCTTAAAGCTGAACGTTACTTATCAGTTTAAAAACATTAAGCGAAATGTAAAAGATAGTCTTGCTTTTATATAATCCAAAAGAGAATAACATTTAGCCAAATAAATGTTTTTAATTCTCTTTAATAGCACTGCCACTGTAACTTTTAAGGCAATTAAGGGGTATCTCAGCATTTGCTCTTAATTCATCCTTTATTAATTCATAATAATTTTCTATACCTAATTTGAATAGCAATAAGAGCCAATAAGTAATTCATGTTTTCATGCAAATGGTCATAAAATATTTTTTCACACTCGAATTTATAAACTGCATTCATGCTTCAAATACAGAAACGCTTACTCTTTTAATGAAGACATTATTAATTACACGCTGTAGGTTTCAAACGCTTTGATAGACCAAAATTTTGTCCCGATCTCTAAAGAGTATTCTAAAAATACTCGGTGATGAATAGTACTCCGCATAGTTTTTCGAATATTAATGAAATGAATGCATACGTTTTAATGCATCTTGTCTTAATTGACCCATCAAAACTATTTAAAGTGTACCTAATAAATAACTCAAGTATTAATACTTAGTAAAATGTTGGTTTTTATTTCAACTTTATTTGCTTATTCAGTTTTCCAAAAATATATTTAAAATACTCTATATAGGAACAAGAACTTCATGTATGAATTTGGCAGAGCGTCATGAGAAGGAATTATGAGAAAAACGCTAAAAATGTAATTTTATCCACCGTTTTCTATTAGTTTGCCTTCTATCGAAACTATAAAAATCTAACAATTTACCAGAAAAAATAAAAAATATGTGATACACGGTTGCCCTTTCCTTTTTTTTTCTAGAATAAATACTATATTTTAACTATATTCGATGCACCTAGAGGAAAATACAATCTGTAAAAATGTTTGTAGTGTTACTGCATTTTTTATTTTTATTCATTTATAGAAAGATTTAAATTTATTCATTAAAATTTAAAAATATCAATTTATTCATTTACAGAACAATTTGTTTTGCTGTTTTACGTACATTTTAGAACAGATTAGAATGATTTGGACAGATTAGAGCATTTTAGAATCATACAGATTACTAATGATATGAAAAAGGTGCTAAATTCAATCAAATGATATTTGCTAAACTGTAGGGAATAAAACAGATATGTATGGATCACAAACAAAGCACGAAACTGCAATACAAAGACCATTGCAATGTCTGTTCCTGGCGTTTCTATTACTACGTCTTGATATTAGGGGACATTTAACCAGGAGTTGAAATTGGTGTAAACTTTCACCACTTCAGGCGACACAAACAAATTGCTTTATGCTTCGAAAATGGCGGTTTGGATTTTTATCATCTAATAAAACAGTATTTCAACGCGTCCGGAGTATTTCCACTCACAGCACTCTGAGTGCAAAGTGAGAAGAGAATGTAGGTAGAGATCCTTTCATTTTCCTCCAAAATAGCTGCATAAGTAGGAAAATAAAGGCAAAATAACGTCCTTTGATAAAGTAATTGAAACGCAGAATGCGCAACTCCATCTGGGCATTTAGGCGAAAAGGCGCCATGTAGGCGCTCCAAATGAGCCATCCAAAGAAAATTTTCGATTTACAGTGTGCTTTCACTAGTGGCCCTTTGAGGGCACCGTAAAGAGAATGTGTGTTAAATATTTTTCTCTTGATGAACAAGAATATCTTGGCTGGAGCCTGAAATATAAATGGGCTGGAATGTTAATCAAGCTGTCAACTGAGCCGATCATCAAGGGCCTTTCTCCCTTTTTACGGCAAATTTATTCGACCTTTTACGACCGAAAAATGTGTAACATGATATATTTGGAGACTGAAAATTATGTAGCATTAAAACTAATTTTTGTTGCTTCACTTAAATTTATTTTTCATCCGTTACTTATCCATATAGTTACTTTTATAAAATCCATGTACATGTGTTATTCGGGCCCACCAGCGGCCGAGCGGTAAAGTCGCTGAACACTGGTAGTTCGGTCTGAGGTTCGAATCCCGCGAACGGGCTGGCTGCATGGGCGTTTTCGTGGTTTTCCCCATGTGTAACGTGTATACGAGCCAGTTTCCCTTAGAAAGTCCTCCACGAAGGCATCCCTCCTCTTAGGCAGATAGCCCTCGAGGCTTTGCCATACTCACACACACACACACACACACACTATACATGTGTTATTCTTGTAATACACAGTACATTTTCAGTGAGACTAAGAAAAAACTCGTCCTTCTGAATAATTTTCATATTTCTTTAACTGCTTCGGTTTAAATCGAGAACAAATATGCGCTCAAGATTAGCTTAGCAAGAGTTTATTTATAGTCCATAATTAAGAGTACAGTGATTTGCTACAAAGATAGTTTTTGTCTCGCTCATTTAAACATATAGTCTGAGCAAATGTATAATCTTGCTATTACCTTTCACAATTTTTTATCAGTTACAGTCCCTGATTATTAAATTCTGATATGTGACGACCAAATTAAATAATATCTTTTTCTGTAACGTTTTTGGTATTTCTTTTTTCCCTTCAACGATTTTCCTGATGAAGCATTATATTTGATGTATTTGTTTTTAGAAGAATTGTATTTCTATTAATTTTGATTAATTTTTTTAACCATCATAATAAAAGAGAAAAAATGCCACATTAGTTGATTAGCTAACCATATCTTATTTGCAGTATTTTTAAATGATCTATTGTTGTTTCTTCACACCATGTCAAGGTGCAATACTTGGGAAATTATTTTTATTTTAGCATTCAGCAGATTTCTTTTGCGCCTCATTTTTATACTCCTTAATTAATTCATTTTTTATTGAATTTCTCTGCTTTCAGTGTCTTTTTATGCCATTAGAGAGCTTCTTCTTGAGCGATGCCTTTGAGTAATGCTTTAAGATTTTGGAGATTGAAAAAAACATGAAAGGAGAGCATTTGTTCTAAAAATAATACTCTTAAGCTTGTCAGTAAGAAAGTATTTGTTCACATAAGGGTACATTCTATTTTTGTATTACTTAGGTTTAATTTAAAGCAATCAAATGTTACAATTATATTTTAGCATCAGGAGTATTTGAAAAAGAAATTATGCTACTTAATTCTGAATTGAATTAACTGAGTGGAAGAAAATCGCATCTGCTAGAACGTGATACACCTATTTTGGCTAATGTTTTTGATCTACATATGTATATATGTTCATATTATCGTTTTATTCTTTTTAAATGATCTGAAGTATGACATGATAAAGTTAAAATACGATCCTAGTCAGTATGGTGGTTAGTGGTGCTGGCTTCCATTGCGATGGTATCGGGTTCAAGCTCGGAAAAGGCTTAAACGTTTGTAATGCATAGTAATATAACCTGCTGTGAGGTTTACTATTTGTAGTAAACTTTACTGTGGATACTATACGTCAATTTTATGTTTTCACAATACTAATAAAATACAGAAGTTCTAAGAAATTAATTTTAAAGTAATAAATTCTTACAACTAAGACATTTTAGCTAGTATGGCAGCCTGTTGTTGGATTAAATCTTTTTCCAGAAAGGCTAAGCCATCATTGCTGAAACTTTTAGAATGGGAACGAGGGGAATACGCTAATAGCATCAGCGTGAGGTGCATTGGTCAATCCAAAGTATCGCATCAATCGTAAGTCTTAGCCCGCATGTGGCAAAATATTTGCAGATGACCTTATAATTAGAATATGGAACTCTTATTTTTTTCATTTTTCAAAATATTTTCTCCAGTTAGTTAGTACTTCTTATTCCAAAGAGTAATAGAAGACATTAGTGACTAATTAATCAAGAAAATAATAAAAGAATTAAAAATTTGAAGACTTTCGATTTGGTTACAATGACACTTAATTAATGATATACGTTATGATTAATATACTGGAATAGCCACCGCAAATGTTGATACCAATGCGCAGGCTCAGATTTTTTTCAGAATTCTTGTCTTCGTAAAAGGAAGAAAGTTTTCGAAGCTTCATTTAAGGTATATTCTTTGAGTCAAGAATTCGAGGATCAAAGAATAGAAATATTTTTTTGAATTTTAGTTTTAGTTTAGTTTAGAGTCTAGGTACAAGCAAGCCGGCAGCTATCTCACTTCGCTCGAAATTTAGAGTTTATTCGTTTCCTCCAAAACTAGTTGCAGCATAAAAATACTTCCTCGTTTTTTATTCTAGCTTATTTTATGTGTAAAACAAAATACGAATTGGTAAATGACAGACAGCCCAGTGAGCCAATTTAAAGTGGTAATAATTTTTGTTACTTTGCTCATTTCTTGGAAGTAAATACTTGGCCTCAGCTGTGGCCGAGATTTAAGACCGCTGAATAGCGGGTGTTCGACTTGGGTTTGATCTCAGGTGAATCTACATGGCTTATTTCTGTGGCGCTCCGTAAATGCGAGCCAGTTGCCTTGGAAAATCCTCCACGAATGTATTTCTTCCCTTAGCCCGATAGCTCTCATGTGTTTTGTCTTCTAATAACCTAACTTTAATAAAGAACTGGCAACTGACTTTCGACAAAGAAAATAGTACAAAAGTCATTAAAATGCTACAAATTTCCATTTCCTTCTTACTGTCTATTTACATTTCTAACTTGCCGCGGCGCTGAGAGTTGATGTTATGAATCTTTACTATATAAGCGAGTATGACTTTAAGGCTAATGAATCTTTACTATATAAGCGAGTATGATTTTAAAGCTAATGAATCTTTATAAGCGAGTATATAAGCGATATATATAAGTCATGAATCTTTACTATGTATTCCAGGCACTTAGTATAATTCAGGTTCTTCTGCCTTTCTGTTCGATTTTATGGTGTCTCCGGCTTTCCTGTTCGATGCTTCAGTAACCTCCGTTCATGCGGTGTTTGCACAGTTTCTGTACCGATCAACCAAAGCTGCTACATCGTCCCAGTAATAACGTATATGCTGTTACCTGGAATTATTTGGACAGCAGAAAGCAGAATCGATGTTCAGAGCTTAAGAGTTCAAGTAGCGACAACTATTTCGTGTGTTGAATTCAACAAAAAGCGTATTCTTTCTAACAGAAAGTGAGGACATGAACTGTTTGTTCTATTAGGGATTATCTTATGTTATAAACAACTGCTTTTTAATTCTCTTCTCTAGCATTAAGCTTCTAATATGAAAGAGTACTAGACAAATATTCTTTCACACTTCGTTTCAGTCGGGAAACGCTTTTGTGAAACCGTGCCAAAATGTGTAGTACTTAAATATGTTAAACGCTTTATAAAATGCTGAAAACTTATAATTATTTCTCAAAGATATTATAACGTTGTCAATTTGTACAACTAACGAAAACTATCAACTTACCGATGTGATTTATTTTCAAAATATATCCAAATTACGTTACATGGCATATGTTTATTCTGACGTTGTTATGTACTTAGAATTATTTTATTTATTTTTATAAGGGTTAAATAACGTAATTTCTCATTAAAAGTGAAATGCTAAAGCAAAGATTATTTTTTAAAGCAAATGTTTTAAAAGGTGGTCTGTCTATTCAAAACTGTTGCAAGAATATACATCGGTTTGTTTCTAAATTTTTTATTTGTAGAGCAAATGTACATGATAGCTGTCTATTTCTTGGAAATAGTGTTTACATTCCTGGAAAGATTACATTGGGAGATTTTTTTTTTACACACAAAAAAAAAAAAAAAAAAACTCCGAATGTATGTTTGCTTTTGTAAAGCAAATAAATTACTCTGTTTCAATTAAGCAATCTCGGTGTTTGTGCTGACTTTAATTTAACGTCAGAAAAAATGAATATTTCTTGTTGAAATACGTATTTTGCTTACATGCTTTTACATATGCAATTTGAAGCGTGTTAGGATATTAAAAAATGTAGTAAAATGGATCGCTCTTCTCCTACTATCAGATTATAGAGTTTCGTCTAACTCATTTCCTACTCACAGAAATTTAAATATGGAATTATATTACTTAAACTAATTTTTAAACGTGAGCATTCAGAGCTTCGTATCAAGTGTCATCACAAATTCAATGTTTCAATCAATGAAGTTCTTGTTAAGAGGTTCACTCGTATTACATGAAGGACTTCTGTAACATCCTTTCATAAACTGTTCGCAGTTTATGAATATCTTTCATTAGAGAATACGGAAATAACATAATAATAAAGTGCTGTATTGGTGAAAATCAAATTTCAGTTTTAATTTATTGAATTTTTATACTTTCGTTCGCAATGAACTAAGATTTCAAAATGTTGTGTATACATACGGATACACAACTATTAGCTCCCTCTCAAAAGTATTTTTTGCACTGAAACTAAGTAGTTTATTTTAAATGATAAAAGAAGAGCACAACATTTTGAGAAAAAACAGTTAAGAGTAATTGTGCTTAAAATGCTTGCGTTTTCAGCCTGAGTTAATCGGCAACCAACCCCAACAGAAAATGAGCATTCAACCAACGGAAGCTCTTAGCTTAGTTATAGTGTCAGAAGTTATGAAACCACCTTGACCCTTATTGATAACTGTAATGCTAGAACTTGGAAAAAATAATTCAAAATAATGTAAAATTTTTCAAATCTTGATTAATGCTGAAAAAGTGACTAAATTTTTTTTTATCTAATTTCTTAGTTTCATAAAATTTAAATAACGTAAATAAATGAGTTTATGGTTTATGAGCAAAATGTTTAACCTTTCATGAAACTTATGTTTAAATGAAACACAAGATAAATATTTTCAGTTTATGAGTGTTAAAGACACGGGTTTTGACATTATAGTTTAACTGCTTGGTATAATTCATACTTGCAATATTTAGAAGTGCCTAATGAGAACACTTAGCGTGTAAAATAATTTTATCTCATTAAGTTTTATGATTTTGTAATAAAAAAGCGAGGAATCTTTGGAAATGATGATAGCTTAATTGGTATTTTTAATTCTTATAAGTTGACATCCGTAGCATATCACTCCCTTTTTATTTTCAAACAATAAATATTTCTTGATAGAATATTAAAATAAGCGTATTTGGTAGAGTGGACCTGAATTTTATTGTAACATTTGTGAATTTGCCAATATGAACGGCATTAAAAATTAAAATCCATCTACAGTCAAGATATTAAGTAAAATTTAGGGTCTTTATGTCATTATTAGTTTTTTTAAATATTGTGCATGAATAGAAATCTGGGAAATCAACACTACGTTTACCTCAGACCTAAAACTTCAGAATTTGCCCCGAGCAACACACCGCAATAACACTTTCGAGAAATGCCTTTAAATTTTTACAAAATTGATAACTTGTGAAATAAAATAAATGCATAATCCCTCATTTGCAGGGTACTCAGGTAACGTAGTCTAGTTGTATTCAGGTATATGATGTAGTTTAGGGTTGTAGAATACTATTTAGCATGCTACACTTAATACATGAAATCATCATTCAAAGACGCAAGCTGTTGGTGAAAGATTAGACTGCGGGAAAGTGTTGGTAAAATTATGAAAGACTACTAACAAATGATGTTTGATATAAAAATTTAAAACACTGCTGCCAACAATTCTTTAATTCAAATTTTTGTCTGATAAGGTGAATTGAATTAATTACGACGCTCTGCAAATTTTAATCCAAGAAAATGTTTTCAGAATGTGCACAGTAGTTTTCAAAATGTCGTACCTCGGAGTAGTTTTCAAACTTCTTTCTGTTGAGATTAATGCCAAGGGTTACAGTTATTTTTACTTGAAGTCCAATTCTAAATACATTAACGTCTTCGCAAACAATTTAAAATTCCTTTACTACTTTGTCTCATCACGGTTTTTCTTTTCGTTGTTTTAGTTATGCTTTGGGGACTAGAAAATTTACAGAAAGAACTATTTCGTAAATGTATAACGGAATAAAGCTCCGTAAATATGTAACATAAAAAGTCTAGTTGTGATTTCAGCATTTTAAGTTTTTAGGATCCTTCTGTTTACTTTTTGTGATTAAAAAACCTATGGCATTTTCTTCTTACCAAAACTGCTAAAATGCTCCCTGATCTTGCATTTAATATATTTTAAATTTTGCTGCTTTCTTTCATAAAAGCATAAATAATATTTTAGCAGTGTAACAAAAGATAATTTTTTTTAAATAAAGAATATATGTCTGAAGCCAAGTATTTAGGTGCAAATCAAATACTGAGCAGTATAACATGATCATTAATGTTTAATGTAGGTCAGGATTTACCCTACGTTTTGGTTTAAAATATAAATCCATAGACAGCTAATAATTTTGTATTTCCTTTACAATAATTAGTTTTTTTGTGTTATGCAGGCAGGAAATGGATTAATTTAAGAGACGAAGTAGGAAATTATTTCACTGCAGGTCAGGCAGGAAGAATAAACCCATGTCTTCCTAACTTGCCCTAAAGTAAAATAATTTGACTGGAAGCAGTACTTCATCAATGGGTTTACATGAACAATCTCACCGCATGGTTTTCTTGGAACAGGAGACTCAAGTTTTCAGGTATAATAGAGAGTGTCGGAGATAAACACAAAGCAGTCATTTAGGATTTTCTCCATTTACTTTTGAGAGACTGTTTTTCCACCGAAAAAAAATCCTTTTCATTGTAGATATTATTTTGTTTCTTGTTTGTGGGACTTTGAACAATGTTTTACAGAACCTAGGAGGCAGTGGTCTAGGAGCCTTGCATTTTATTTCCTTTATAAGAGGACAATGGCAAACATTGTGTTCAAGGAGCACTTCTTTTCCCAAACCAGCACAGATCTGTTGAAGTCAAATTTCGTTAAAATAATGTATAAGGAAGGAGGCCTTGTCTTGTGGTTAATTAGTTCACAAAAACATTCATCTAAATTGCTTTATATGAGACCTTGTTACGGAGTTATGTATCAAATTTTCGTAATAATCTTTTAAGAATATTTTCAGAAATTTGATGTTTTTTTCAGGGATTAACTTTGTGTGTTTTGCTTAATTTTCCAATATGTCAGTCATTATATTCTCCTTTATCTTACACAAGCTTTTACTTGAAGCAGATTAACAGTAACTGCTAATTTTGTGTTAGGATAACAAAACTCTGTTGGACGATGTTTGAACTATTGTAGTAAGTTGAGTGTTTAAATATTTAATTGTAAAATTAATAAAGACTTATAAAAATGTTAATTAAATATTCTCTTTGTAAACTTACATTTTCGGAAAACTAAAAATAATCATCTATTACCATGCGGTTTTAATATCCTCTACCGTTTTGTAACTTAAAAAAAAAAATATCTTCGAAGATGCAAAAGTTCGTGCAACGTGATAGATTTAAATCTCTGTGGCACATGAATAGATTTCTAAAATAAAGTACGTTAAATTAAAAAAAAATCAGAGACTTAAACTTGTAGAAAGAGAAATCTTAAAAAAGAATCTTTTTATTAGTAATTTTTCCTTTAAAAATCATAGTTTGTACTCATGATTTTTTTCGCATCTCGTAGAAAACTAAAACATAAATATTTGTGTAAGTGCTCTAGAGTAATGCCATTCAAAGAAATTTAGAAAGTTTAAATAAGGTGTTTTCCATGTTTTTTTAAGATAAATTCGAAATAAATCGAAAGAAACAAGTTATTTAAAAACATTTTTAAAACGTATTGGAGAAAATTGGTTTAAATGCAAATTGTGCAAATATTTTTTTTTTTTTTCATTTCGGTAAACGATTATTGCAATTAATCCTAACTGTGCTTTTACAATTTAATAGCAGTATATCTATTGCCTAAATTTTAACACTTATTATAGATATATAGATAAGCGTAGATTTTTATCCAATTTCAAACTCTTGTTACTCGAATTTCAGTTCTCCAATACGAGGTGTGATTTTAACCCATCATGTCTAATGTTACCTGATTTACAAACGTCAGGATTTTGTATCTTTTCTTTCGTGAAATCACTTTCACTATGATTTTTATAAGCAATCATGCAAATGTGCCTTGCAAATGTATTTGCCTTTCCTCAGTAAAAGAAAAACTAATAGTTCTTAGCTGACATTCTTTAATTAATAAATTAAATTATTAGTTTTTTACTAATTTTATTGTTAAACTAATATTCTTTTGTATTTGGTGTATTTAATTATGGCCAAGCACACTAGGGCTATCTGCCTAATGGGAGAGATGCCTTCGTGGAGGACTTTTTAAGGAAAACTGGCTCTTATACACGTTACACATGGGGAAAACCACAAAAACACCCATGCAGCCAGCCCGTTCGCGGGATTCGAACCTCGGACCGAACTACCAGTGTTCAGCGACTTTACCGCTCGGCCGCTGATGGTTAATATTCTTTCGTATAGCACGTTTATTTACATTAATGATATATGATGTACAAAATGACATTAATTTTTAATAGAATCTAATTGCATTTCTTTGGTATTGTACCATATCTCTAATTATTTTATTATATAATACATTAACGAAGTATATATGAAATTATTATCAGTAACTGGGTGAGTATTATAATTAATAATCACTGAAATTTCATGATAAAAACTCATTAACATGCGTTGTTAACAGACATGCAGAATGGCTTTATCTTTAATAAACAAAATGTGTAGTTTTAGAATCCCCTTTGTTTTTTTATCAATTTGATTGCAGTCGAATTCAGAGTGGTTTATGTTATATTCGGTTTTTAAAGAAAATGCATAACTTTAGAATCCTTTCTTTTTTTTATCATTTTGATTCCAATCGAATTCAGAAATATTTCTATTATATTATTTTTACAGATTATCTACATCTAGACTACCCCTAGAATTTATCAGCATGTTCATTATATGAACTTACATATTGATTTTATAATGTTCAAAATTATGCTGCATTTAAAATAGTTTATTAACAAAGTTCTAGCATGTTAAAAGAAAGACAGCAGTTTTTCTCTAACGCTATCTGTTAATGCAGTTTAGAAAACTATGTTAAACAATTTATTTATAAGAGCATGAAAAATTGCTTTGCGTTAAAAACGAATACCTGTTTTTTCAAGTCTATAAATGTATAAATTATGAATCTGAAAATATTTGATATAATCAATGGTTTATAAAAATAACTGGTTACTACTATCCGCAAATAAAGTCCATGCATTTGAATAAAATCTGTGCCATAAGATTAAAAATATTGAATACTATTTTCATACTTCTAAAGTCATTTCTTCAAGAAAAGAAAATAAAACTGACACACGCACGCGTCGTTATTGCATATTGTTATTTTTGGCAAAATAATATTTTCTTGTGAATGGTTTATAATAACTCACTGAAGAAAATATTTTCCTGAACGTCGCGTTTTACAGTAGCATTCAGGACGTTTCATAGTAAATTATAGAGTTTTTATCTCTTTTTGATTAATATCTTAAGACTATTTCCTACTCTGCTAGAACCTTATGAATATTTTAGAATTCTACTGCTTGTGAAATAAGTCTCCTTTACTATTTAGGCTTTATGGAATTAAAATATTGAAACTGTGCGACATATTTACATGTATGATACTTAAACTTTGCTTTTTTACAGATTCACTAACATTTTCCAGATGAAAACTTCCACACATTTAAAGATTTATTTTTTGGAATGATAGATGAATCATTGCAGCAAATAATTAATTAAATGTTTCTTTTCACCTCAGCTGTGATGGTCTTCTAATTAGTATGTTTGCAAATATATATTATATTTTATATTTTCTATTATAATATAATTATATTGCTTTGCAAAGTTTATGCTAAACAATTAAAATCAAATAATTAATAGGCATAAATGAAGTAATTTTTAAAAAATTCGTAGCTTTTTTATAGACGAGAAGTTTCTTTAAAAGCAAGACATTTCCCCACTAGCCACTTTTAAGTAATTCTTTAGAGATCACTAACTTGATGGCTTAGAGACCATTAACTTAACCATATACACGCTTTAAAAACCAACTACACTCTTTAAAAAGAAAACAAAAACGCTTTTGATTCATAGGAAATTCTTTATGTGGTAAATACTCAAAAATCGATCACCGTTTTGTTATTAAAACTATCATATTAATAGAAGTTTCAAAATCAAGGTTCATGGTGGCCCGCCATAAAGTATGAAAACGTCCATTGAAAAAGATATACCGAGATTAGAGCTTGAAGGATCTTGATTGCAGTTAAAATTGTATGAGTATATTCATTTGCTAAACCACCTTAGAAAAACGTTTTCGTATTTGCCCACAGAAGCAAAGACGCCTATTGATAAAGGCTACATCATCGAGTTAAGAAACCCATTGGGAGTACATCTTTCTGTTACCAGATATATTTGAAGCAATTTAAACTGAAATGATGTACGCGCTGTTGAGATTGGAATCCCCAGTCTTGGTACAAGAGCTCCTTTGACGCTTAGGGAAAGGACAATATGTGTTTAATCAGCTCTTGTAGAAAGTGCGAGAGCAATATCTGCCATTTATGTTTTTATCATCCGGGGTTATAAAATTTCCATAGTATTCCAATTTATCGTACACATTATGTTATAGACACAGCATCCACACGCCATTTTGGTTTTTGGAACGATAATGATCTGCAAGACACGCTAGAATTCTCCCAGCATTGTTTATCGCCATCCTCCCGTAGATATTCCTAATGTACAGTCCTTCCTGATCGAACATATTTTGCAGTTGATTAGGATCAGAAACCTTTTAACAGAATGTAGAGCACACAGTTTATCCATGTCTGTGGTGAATTATACGCAGGACATCTATTCAAAATTCTATGCATCTATGGTAAATTTGTAACCGATACAAAGGTCGCACAATAACATATTGCCTCTTTTGTAATTCTGTAGCTGATTCATCTGAATAATGAGCGACATTGCTCTGGGATTCAAATGTCTTTTTTATGTGCACTGAACATACCGATTTTCAGCGATTTTGGTTAACTGCTTTCAAGTGCTTGTGTGTGCTTTTTTTGTTAAAGAAGATAGTATGATTTTCATTATCATCACAGTGTAGAGTCATTAGGATTTTTTTTGAAGCAGGAGACATAAAAAATGAGCAATGCTCTTGCCTGAACTCGAGCCTGGACCTCTCGAATACGCCCTGAGTGTGTTGCAATTAGACCACGAAGGCATGAGGGAAGGAGGGAGAAAATACCTTACAAGAGTTTCACTGTTATATTTGTTATTATCTGATTGCTATTGTAAACAAAATAAAAATCTAATTATTGATGTAATAATATTTGATTCTGCGCCTTATTAAAGATATTTAAATCCTTATAAAGGACTGACGTAATTATTGATCTTTTAAATATTGATATCATAAAATCTTCTTTCGGAATGAAATAAAAACTGCATTTTTATTTCCAGTGTAAATTAGCTGCAGTACATAAAATTTCCAATGTTTTAATTTAACTGCTTTAATTCACATCAATGAAATTATACCTTTGCAAATTATCGCTCTGAATTAGTTTTGCTGCTTCTTTTTTATATTATTACCTAGGTACTTCGTTTATGACGAACGAATTCTTGTTTTACGGAACTTCCTGTGTACCTTAAAAAATACATTTGTAACTAATAATAGCTGAAATACTAACTAGCAATTGGTAGCTCATAGTTTTGCAAATAAACTAATGACATTTAAAGGTCTTTATGCTGCGTGCAGTTTGACAAGTACTGTTTGCTTACATTGCATTTGAAGTAATATGAATTATAAGTGATATCACAAAATTTTAGAACTCAAAATCAATTTAAGTTTTAACAGCGGCGTCGGTCAAAAAAAGCACTTTCCAGTCTCATAAAAAGATCGATGGAGATTACCCCTACATGCTTCTTTACGTGTTAGCATATCTCTAATTGCTTTGCATTTCCTGATCTAAGTAAATAATTAGAATGTACTTCACTGTGCTGAATTACTTAATCTGGTGCCAAACGGCCTGAAAAGCAAGGCTATGTAATTCAATGTCAATGGATTAGTGCTTTATAAGTTACTTGTCCACTAAACTGAAAAGTAAGCCAAATTTGAACTTAAATAAATTTAACATAATTTTTTCCTGATTACAGTGTGTTGTAAGACATGTATATCAAAGTATTAAACTGAAATTAAGAAGCTCTTCTTATAATTAAAACTGCTTGTTATCAAATCAAACAGCTAACCTTAAGAAATTAAATGTAATTGCTTGTGAGTTACTGCCTCTCATATTGTTTACTATGAAATGTATTATACAACTTAAACATGAAATTTATTATCGAATTTTACTTTCCACCATTTGGTTATTAAGAGCAGCAACAAAATACACTTAATGGCAGCAACAAAATAAATAATGCGATATCTCTTCGATTATCAACTGCACCCAGTGGCTTATTGAACTATAGTTATTGATGAAATTGCGGTTCTAAAAACCTGTTCAGAGTTACAACAAGAACGGATCGGATGGAAAAACCAAACCACCTTTCAAACATTTTGCTAGAGAATTTGACTGGAAATTCATACACGTTCTCTGTTTACTGCATTTGGCTAACGTGGGACGCTTTAACATCTGCCCTGTGGGAGATTCTTCGCTGGAAACAGCAATAAGACAGCGATAGTTCTACTGAGATACCGATTAACTTACACCCTAGTTTAACCTGCGCCGCTTATCCTGCAGTCTGCAGCGAGTCTGCAGCAAAGCAAGTAGGAAATGAATTAACATAAAGCTAACTGTTATTAAAATTTAAACCATACGAGTCACTAATTTAAAGTTAACATAAACTTGCTTGTGATACACAGTACAATGCAGATTGCAATGAAAATTACTTTTATTTGCCAGTATAGGAGGACCTACAGTCCCAGAACTAGGTGTCTTTCACCAAAGCTATTAAACAGAAATCTATAACTTACCGTTTTATTGTCTCCTTAAATCAACTTTTCTCTCTTAATTAGTAGCCAGGATATAAAAAACGGTAATTTTAGCTGGTATCAGTTCAGAAAACAATAATTAATTAACATGTTTCAGATATGAATTTGGACCAGTATACAGCGAAAGATTCTAAAGTAGCGAAGCATTGATAGATCATCATATATAAATACAGTAGCCTGTGTGGAGGTTTAGCAATTTTTTCCTTGCATGATGTAATCCAAAATATTTTCACTTAGGAATTCCTCCATGAAAGTCTTTTACCACTGACCAAGAGATGAATTGTGTTTTGCCACAATTAAATAATAAAATCCAATTAGATTCAGACACAAAATATAACAAAAGAAATAAAAATGTATTATATGTTTCGAAAGCTTGAAATGCTTAGAAGGTTGAATAAAAGTAAATTAAAGGGACATGTAACAATTTAAACTTTATTTATGAGGCAATTTCTCCCTCCTTTTGGCATACTTTGGTAGCGTAACTGGAAGCACGCTCTTCGTATATTTGGACGGTCTAAAGTTCGAATCCAGGTGAAGGCACTTCACTTTCTTCACGTCAATTTCTTGACATTAAAAAATATATAAATGGAGTCCGAACTAAAACGTGGTACAGGATAATTCTTCATCACCGGGATTTGTCGATTGGGTCTTCTCATCCTCAGTTGCCCTTTAAATGAGGGATTTAAATTAAAGTAAGGAAACATGCTCGCCATGTATTTGGGATTTCGAATCCCGTTGAGGGCATTGCAGATTTTGTTTTACATTCCTGTATCGATGAAATTTAATAACTCTACATATTAATTTACCGCATTTGATTTTCGCAATTAATATGTTAACCCCTATGAACTGCAATTTAAATTATTTTGGGTATAGTCTAACAGTTAATAATTTACAAATTACATTCCGTACTATATTGAATAATTATGATAAGATTTTCTCTTCTAAAGGGAACACCATTCTGCTTCGTCAGAGCTGGGTGACACCAGGTTATATGAATATAATTTAATATAATTAATAATTAGAGTCATAGTACTAGAAAAAATCTGCAAAATAAGATTTTAACAGACTACAGTATGGAAATTTTACATCGGTATTTTGTTTGATCTCTAGCTCTTTAAAAATTATGCATTGATCCTTACGTACCATAAATAAAATCGTATAGGAGCACATAGTAAAACTTTTATTCTATTCTCAACGAAAATACTCATCATCAAGAAATGAAACAGATTCTATCCATTGAAGAAACAGTGAAGCAAGCTTTGAATTCTTTTATATAAAAGTATTTGGCCATGTATTTGATTCCTATGCATTTTTGAATAATATTTCGACAGGTTTGTGTCAAGACTTGGATACAATACCACTTGGGAGCATCCATTTCGCTTCATCATTCCATGCTTCTTTTTTCCCCGTGTCTGTTCCATAGGCAACAAATGATCGTCCGGATGATAGTGATGAAGAACTTGGAACAGTCTGTGCTGTTGTTCCCGCTGTCATGATTGATGGTGAAATGAACATCGCTACCGTACAGATGGAACATCTTACTTTTGTAACAGGACAGTGGCATCCGGTCGAAAATTTATTATTCTTTCTGTTGAGGAAGGCATGAATGGAAATTAAGGTTTTGCCATCCATGCGCCGCGTGATTTGACGGTAATGCATTGAAATCATTTTTATAACAAAATATTCACAATCCTCTTGACATCATTTCGTTTTCCGCGGAAATGAGTTGGTGATTAACAGAATAGAAGAGGTGCTTCTAAAGTAAAATTTAATACTTTCAAGGTTAATAAAATACCGTAGGATTATATAACATCCTATTTCTTACAGCTATTCATGTAAAAATCCAAGTCTTTTTATTTTTCCATCTGGGAATAAATTAAGCACATTTTTTTCCAACTAATGTATATATTTAGGTACATATGTAGATACTCCCTTAGGTTTTGTTTTGAAATTGAAATTTAGAAAAAAAATGGATACATATATGTAATTATTATTAGTATTTATTAGAAAATTAATTCTAGATTGGAAATAATGAATGATATGTATTACGTATCTTTAATCATCTTTATTATTTTATTCTATCTAAATGTTTCTCTTTTCTGAAGCTTTTAGAATTCATTCCTAACTGAATTTTCGTTAGAAAATAAAGAAATTTTATTTTCTAACGACTGTTCTGAAGGATGATAAAAATTCTTTGCTCTGTAACGGAATTAGATTATATTCTATCCCACATTCTTTAATATATTTTTCAAATCATAAATTACATAAAAAATTTTTATCATTTTTAGCATTTCTTTAAATGTTATTTTTTGGATAAATAATAAAAGAAGCTAACGGATTTCATCTTTTTGACAGAAATAATTACAAGAAGCAGCATAAATGCAAAGGAAATGTATTTCCCATACAGTACGATAAATATCACGCTTTACAAGACTAATAACAAAATTGGTAGTTTCCGTTTAATATCACGTTTTGCTCAGGAATAAAGTGACGAGAGAATTCAGAAAATTCTTAACTACACATTACTTACATGTTCATTATATTCAGAATTCACGAATGAATTTGCGTGAAATTGTTAGATAATATCTACTTGAAGAAGCATTTAAGATTCTGCATTTTTTTATTCTTTTGTCACATAATGTAAATACGTGTAAGATTGCTTTTACGATACATTCGTATGTAGTGCTTTTTAATCTTCCGTATGTGACAAAACTAAGTTTTTTTCAGCTTCATGAAATTGAGATAAGATGTATTGCGTTAATCAAGGTAAAACATTTTAGGTGGATTTTCAAATTTACAATAACAAAAGAAAAAGTGAAAATGATTTTCTTTTTATTCGTCTATCTTTTAAATTACAGAAAGTTAGAGTATAGGAGGATTCGGAAAAAGTTTTATATGTTTAGGCATCAGAATTGCAGTTATGTCTTCCCACTGAATTATGGGAAGCATAAGGTTCAAAATTCATTATTATAAATAATAACGAAGTGAATGGAAGAAAACTTTTAAGCTCAAAAGAAAGCACTCGACCAAGAGAAAAACTTGAAAAGAAACCACTTAAAAATAATTGCTGCCGCTTTCAATATCGCGAAGTCAAATTTCAGAGGAAAACGAAACAATAAACCCCAGAGATGCTAACAACAACAGAAATGAAAATATCTTGTTTTCTTTGCTACCCGTTTAATAAAATGACTGCTGCTATGTAGTTTGTTTGATTTAATAAATTCTTTAGCATCATATTTGGAAGCGGGATTAAGTGTTTTATATGAAGAACGTTGAGATTTGGTTTGCCGCTTGAGCTCGTCCCCAGAAACAAAAGTTTAGTATGAAATAATTCTGTGAAAAATATATAAATTTTCTCTTATGTTTGTGATTTCCAATTTTAAGATCAAAGAAGATGCATCTTAGTCATTAATCAGAATATTCTTAAAATGTGAAGACCTTATTTAAATTAATTGAATTATACTCTTACGTATATTTACTGAAAACTCACCAGGTAATGCAGTTTAAGGGAATTTAATTTATTACTTTTCAAGATTAAAATATCTTCAGTCACTGTCTCATTTCAGACTAAGGTATAGCAGCAAAGCAATTAAAGCTAGATTGTGCAACATAATATGATGCGCGAAGTTGAATTTTATTCTCCTTTGGCATCTGACGTCTTCGTACGAAAATGAAAATATTTATTTAAATAATGTTTAATTTAGAAACTCAAGCTACAATGCTGTAACGCAAGTAACATATCGATTAAATAAGTAAGTTATTGGAAATATATATAAAGGAATTTTGTGTACACGTAATTCTGATTTTGAA
Source organism: Stegodyphus dumicola (assembly GCF_044657685.1). Lineage (NCBI taxonomy): Eukaryota > Metazoa > Arthropoda > Arachnida > Araneae > Eresidae > Stegodyphus > Stegodyphus dumicola. The sequence continues at coordinate 161,926,202 of NC_140781.1, read as the reverse complement.
ATTTAATATATTGCTACAAGTCAGAGTAAGTAAATGAATCAAAGGTAAATAAATTATGAGAGTTTGTGATAAATGGATTACATCCTATTGTCACCATTCCAATGTTATTTAATCTAATAATTATACTAATCCCTTATTAAATAGAAAATAACTTCCATCATGAAGAGTTTATGATTAAAACAGCGGTAAACAAAGCTATTGTAATTCCCAGTATCATTTGCCTAGAAAACTCGCTTGATAAAAAGAACTAACAAGATTTGTAAACACAGACTCGGACTTAAACCTTCTTCATGGTTTCAGGCATAAGTCTCCTCACAGATGAATGGCTTTCCAGTTCCTTACGCAAGAAAATATTTGCCAGAACTTGATAGATACGATTTGACATTGGATGCATTTTTGAAGAAAAAGAGGCAAGGTACAAAGTGAGAAGGAAATATAATCAAGAAAATATAATTTATTCATTTTATTTTGGAGAGTTTTAGTGTTTCAGGGCAAAAGCCTTGACACATGGAAGGGTTAAATGATACACAGCTGAATTTGTACTACTAATTTAAAAGATTAATCTTTCTTTTATATGTAAAATGTAAATTTTAATTTAGTGCACAAACAATATCATAAGACAGAATTATGATTCCTATATACTATGGGCGACAGATCCCATGTGAATTGTGAGAATTCGATTTTCAGGGATTATCAGATTGCCGCATAGTAAGCTGATATGATCTGAAAATTCATGAGACACTTCCTGCATTATAATGCATAAGCTAATTCCTAAACAACTCTAAATGAATCTAATCGAATTCAAATACGTTGCGTGAAATTAATATATTTCAGTCTTCTGTTAAAATTGCTGAAAGGAAGCCATTTGCATTGAGGCGTATCTGGGAGGAAATTGATCTCAGTAATATAACAGATCCAGCTATTGTATCCAAATCTATTTGTTCGAAATGTGAGTATTATGCTTAAATAATTTTAATACATATTTCAAGTCCAAGTATACTTTATACTTGTCTAAATATTATGAGTTATATTAACCTATTATCTTATTTTAAGGTGAGATCACAAAGGCTAATTGCTTAGAAATAATTAAACCTTTTATACTCAGAATTATTGATTTGTTCTTACATGTAAATGTAACAAGAGAGACATTGCCATGAGATTCTGTAAATTGTCTTGAAATAACACTGAAATACTTTAACTAATAAGAGAATTTTATTAAGAATCGTAAGAAATATTTTTGGCTCTAATCAATATTAAATAATGTCAAATTTATTGCTTTATTTGAAAAAGAATTTATAAGCGTTTTAATTGGCTGGTTACTTGATTTTCGGTCTTCTTTTTGTTTATTTAGACCAATCTACTTCCTTAGATAAAATGTTTCCATTTATTTTTTCACAAGTTCTGACTAAATCTCAGTTCCAGTTGTTTTTATTAAAACCCATATTATATAATATATGTTGTTATGACTATCTTTCGGCAAACAGAAATACTGTAAAAGCATAAGGAATTTGCACAAAGTAAGGCAGAATATGTGTTTTAAGTAAGATGCTATAGAATATGTATTTGTAAAATACTGAATCGAAAGACCAAAACTGAAACTATATGAAAATATTACTTAACTGCTTGAAAGAAGGAATGAAACAAACATGTCGCGATAAGGTATATATAGATGTACGGGCTGTGTTTTGAATAAGGAAAACCGAGACATTGAAAAATAAATTTGAGTACATTTCCAAGTAATATTAAAGACGTCCAAGAATATCTATTATGTTATGAAACCAATAGAATATATTATGTCTTAAAACGTTTTGATTATGCGCAATAAGTCCGTTGTGTTAAACATTAATCTGTGTGTTTAAGAAGATATGTTGCACAATTAATAGTTGAATCCATAGCACTTTGCAAGAAAAATTAAAAATAATAACAGAATTTACTGTAATTCTTGTTTTATCGCAGGAAAACATAAGCCTTAGCTTGATAATTACGTATGGTGCTTCCATGCAGTAACGTGGTGTGGTGTATTTAATTATGGCAAAGCACACTAGGACTATCTCCCTAAGAGGAGGACTTTCTATGGGAAACTGGCTCGTATACACGTTCCACATGGGGAAAACCATGAAAAAATCCATGCAGCCAGCCCGTTCGCGGGATTCGAACCTCGGAGCGAACTGCCAGTGTTCAGCGATTTTACCGCTCGGCCGTTGGTGGGCCCATGCAGTAAGGAATAAATGGAAAGCGCATGAATAATCGATATTGCAGCAATATGACAACTACTATGAAAGAGTTTATTGTTCACTAGTGTATATTTAAATGGTAAATGATGTAGGTGTCGATGGATGCCTATTGAAACACTTAATACCTTAGTTGAGTACCAGAATAAGCCTTTGGTGGTTAATAGCCTTTGGTGGTTAATACCTTGAGGCGAAGATTTGTTTCGAGCATACTATATGCATAAAATCTAGAAAGCAAAATTTCTAGGGAGATCACAATGTTAAATTTTCACGCATCCAAACTTTGTTCGGTGCATTTCATTACGCATACTTTATTCAAATCATTGCAATATCAAAGCTCTAGGATTTGTTATCGTACTAATAACTAACAATTTTGTATATATTTAAGGGGTGTTCATATGAAAAGGTACGAAATTACACTATGGGTCTAATTGAAGTCTTTATTCACAAGTAATCTCTCTAGGCAAGACCACAAATATACCACTGTTTAGGTGCCGAAGGATTTCCTGTTCCTAGAATTCCTGTGGCTGTGACAGGAACCAGACTTCCACTGTGTCCTTCAGTCCGTAGTCCGAGTTGAAGCGCTTCTCTTTGAGATGTGTTTTTAGCAGACCAAACACATGGAAATCGCAGGGCGACATGTCCGGGCTTATGCTCAAGCTGTTCCCACTTGAACTTGGCTATTTCCCTTTGTGTTACCTTGTAGACGTATGGACGCGCCTATCGTAGAGCAGAATGACTCCCGTCGTGAACAGCACAGGCCGTTTGCTCTTGATAGACTTGCGTAGGTTACTGAGTGCCTCACAGTACATTTCACTGTTAATGTTTATTCCGTGCTCGAGGAATTTGATGAGTATCGGACGACGGACTTCCAAAAGGACGGTGAGCATCATTGGTGCTGAGGGCACAGCTTTCAAATTTTTAGGGGGAGGTGACGACGTATGCTGTCCCGCTTTGTCTCTGGCTCGAAGTTATAGCACCAATTCTAGTCGCCTGCAACGGTCCGCTCCTCGAAAGCTGGCTCTTTATGATAGCGGAACAGCTGTTGCAGTGCTAGCTATATTCCCAGTTCCTTTTGCGATTCGCTGAGCTTCTTCGGAACCCACTGCGCGCACACCTTCCAGTAACCCAAACTGTAGTGCACAATTGTTCACACTGTTCCAACGCTGCCTCCCCACCATCACATCCAACATTCGCATTGGGACACGCCTATCATTTCTCTCCAGGTCGTTTACCTTGTTGATGAGTTCAGCTATGATTACCGTATTTGCTTGGCCTGGTCTTGGGACATCCTTCAAACACTCCCGGCTTTCACGAAAACGGGCACTCCACTTTCTTACTGACTTCTCGGACACTCAGTATCCCCCGTATACGGCCACCATCCACTGGTTAAATCCACTGGTTACGAAAACGGGCACTCCAATTTCTTACTGACTTCTCGGACACTCAGTATCCCCCGTATACAGCCACCATCCACTGGTTAAATCCACTGGTTAAATAACCACTGGTTTAAATCCATCAACTGTCAGAAATCTGATAACATCTCGCTCTTCCTCGCAGTCGTAGAAATTTGCAATGCGAACGCCATGATATCCTCACATGCACTGCCGCATCAATTGGACGAAACACACAAGTGCTTGCTTATCTCCTGCGCCATGCCCGCGCATGCGCGCAACCATGACGGACACTACATTTGCGTCCCTAGATGTTTCACTACGTTATCACAAAGCGGCATATCCAAATTTCAAACGTCCTGTTTGTTATAACCTTTCGTACCTTTTCATTTGAACAATCCTCATAATTCTAATAATACTCTCAATAACACGTCAGTTCTGATCTGTAACGATAAACTAGAGGAGCAAACCTAGACAACCATCGTGAAAAAGTAATCTCAGGCAGCGTACTTCATAGAAATTGCAGTGAGCTATTTGTTGTTTCAGTTTCTGCAGCATGTTAAAACTCCTTATTTGTTTTTACTTTTCGATTATGTATAAAAGTTCGCTGAGAAAATTCAAAACTCTGATACTTTACAAGTGTTAATGGTTTAATTTTTAAAGGCCCAGCTTCATCTTAAAACATTAATTAGTTTGATATTTTAAATCCAAAGAATTCTTTGTAAGAGATTTTACTGTGTGGTTAAAATAAATATTTTAATTCTTCTAAACAACTGCGTTAAATAGCTTCAGAAATATTGACTTAAAAAGGTGAGAGTGGAAATATAAGGTTTAAAAATGGAGAATCCGAAATTAAGATAACCATTTGTATACATGCTTTGCTTTTTTTTAAAATGCAAATTCAGTTTTTATGAATCCTGCAGACACAAATAAAATTTTCGGAAGCCTAGCTCTTAATACGACTATTATTTGTTATTGCGAGTACTATTTCCTGAAACTAAAGTTAAAAGCCAAAAATGTCAAGGTTTACTTTAAATATCCAAATTGGCATCTGGGATGGAACATAACAATATTGATAAAATATTCACATGCCAGAGACCAGGTAGAGAGTTTGGCATGTTATGCATATATATTACGTATGGCTAGTTACGGTTTTTTATTTCTGTGTTACTAGAGGCATATTCAGCATTCTGTTTTACGTGTTGCCTTTTTCTTTAATCTGATAGTTTTGAGCGTACTCAGATACGAAATGCTTAGAAAACAAAACGAAACGAAAACCACCTTATCTCTTCAAGCTGTGAAAGAGGAAGTTCCCGACTTTTGATTTTTTTCTTTAAATCTTCAAACATCTTCCATTTTTGAAGGTTTCGCAGCAGGGACGTTATCTTAGAGTTCTCAAAGATGATCAAAACTCCCATCTCTTGCGAAACGCTAAGGGGAGATAAAGAGGTATGGCAACGTAATAGAGCTCTGGGGGAAATGTGAAAATAAATCATAGGTATTGAAGCTCATTAAAATAAGCAAGAAAAAGGCGCATAAAATTTGAATATTGAGATAAAACTGCAGTGTAATTAAACTATTAGCCTTATAGACTCAGCGCTTTTTTAAATAGGCACTTCAGCTACTCAATATTATAGCTTCTAAAAATAAAATATGTTTTATAAAGTTTATTTTACATTTTACAGTTCTATAACACAATGTATTCCAATACTGAAAGAAAATTGTAAATTTTTCTATCACAATGTGAATCAGGTTTTATGTTAATGAAGTTGACATTTTTTTAAAAGTGTCTAGAATGAGAAAATTATTGTGTGCATTGCCTATACTAGCGATGTTTAGCTGCTGTTACTGTATACATGAGTTTTACTGATAGAATCATCTAATGTATTAATCGTAATGCTGTTGATATAAACGCATAGTTTGTATTTGATACTATAGCTTTATTTTTATTAAACAAGTTACATACAAAAGATATGTAGCTCGCTTCTGTGTGCGCAATGATATCAAGTGTGTGGATGGCTAATTTGGTGAGCTGCGCATAAAACTAAAAAAGTGCCCTATCAGTCCAAACTAATGATTCAATTTGTTAGTAGCCAGTTGCTGTTGCTTTTCTTGGCTGCAATTTGTTGCGCAGTCCTGTTAGACATTCGTTTGCTGTTATTTAGCTAGTTTTTTAATCTTTTCGTATGAATTTAAGTAAATGTAATTCGCTCTGAGGAAAAACCTCCCCTTTAACACAAATACAAAGTAGCAACTTGATCAGGAGGTAGGTTCTCTGTCTTTTTTTTTTTTTTTTTTTTTTGTAAAATAGTACAAAACCTTAGCCAGTTTCGGATGAATTTCGAAAGCAATGCATAAAACTCTAGCAGGAAGCAAACCATAATCCTCAAATTACTTTTACAGAGCAGTTTTAAAATTTAACGAACAAAGCAATATCATTGAAAAGAGACAGAAATGCAAAAGCTCTGAAATGTTAAGAAACGAAAAATGTGTGAGAAATGGACAATATCGTGACTATAATTCAAAAAGCGTTTAAAAATTAAATTAATATAAGTGATTCAGTTACAAGCTGAGGCGTAATGTAATATAAACGCAACAAAAGTTTTCAGAGCATAATTTTAAATTAAATATATAGGGCTAATTTCCTAAATCTTGCATTACAATTACTTCTAAAATAAAAGGTACTACTGATTTCACAGAATGCTGCTAATTTAACACAGAAGTTTAAAATGCCTTATAATTTGAGTCCATACACATATTTTAATAATTATTAGATTGTGACTTTTTGTAATGTTACATTCAAATGCTACATTGCTTATTGACATCAATAAAATAAAACTAGAGGAAATTAGAATGCCAGTTTTGTTTTTGCAGTTTACGAGCTATCGTAATATCAGTTACAAATACCGTTATTTGTTCGCTCTACTTAATGGCATAGTTCCTAGTTGAAATGTTCGTTTGTTTGTATGTATTTTCTTTAAGTTACACTAATTGCATTGGTAAGTTCTTTTTTGGTGCTTTATAATAGTTCGTAGCAGACTTGGGACGTTCTTCTCAGTACTTCATGATAGATCATAATAGACTTGCTGGAAGATAGTATTTACTAGTGTTGAAAAGGCCAAGGTGCTCATGGTGTATGAGAAATGTTAGAAAGTGCATTTCTTTCTTGTAGCTTTTATGTTGAAATATATCCCAACAGACGTAAACCGTCTCAACAACTATTTGTGAACCTTCTTAACCATTTAAGGAAAATTGGAAGCATAACATTTAGAAAGGCTACAGAAATAAGCAAGTGTTTGCAGAAGTGTAAAGAAATTAATATTCTAGCTATTGTTGCTGTAGATTTGTGAGCTAGTCCCTGCAATACCGCAAGAAAAAGTGGCATTAATAATTCAAATGTGATAAGTATTTTCCACTATCATAATCTCAATCCATTTCATGTTGCTCTTCATCAAGAGTGCATCGAGACAATTTTCAAACTGAAGTTTTGTACTTGGGCATTAGGACTTAATACACCAGACTTGGCATACATCTTACTGATGAAGCAAATTTAACACAAAGCCCGTCTACTTCAGCCGTAGAAACATGTACTATTGGTCAATACATAATCCTCATTAGTTTCGCCAAGTACAGGCTCAGTGTCCATCGGGGGTACATGCTGTGGTGTAAAATCATTAGCCAACATCATCTCAAATCCTTTTTCATTGAACTGGTAAGGTTAAATAGAATTTACCATGTACTGCTTTGATCTGTGTTTGGAAATGCGTCCTAAAGCGTTGGCTTTTAATTTAAATTTAAGAGCGTGATGCGCACTCGCCGATTAATCGAAAAAATGGATAGCTATGCCACTATCTGGTGATACAAAGATGTTCGGTTTAGGTTTAGCTGATTACGACAAAGCACACTGTGCTGTCGGTCTAAGGGAAATGATGTCTTTGTAGAAGACTTTCTAAGAGATGCTGATATACACGTTAGACATGGGGAAGAACACAAAAACCCTATGTAGCCAGCTCGTTCGCCTGGCATGACACAGGGAAACTTTTAAATTCCATTGATTCGACACTACTCCTGAAAAATAAAAATAAAAATTCTTGGTTAAAAATCAGGATATTAGTACATAAAATTACGTAACCACCTGGAAAGACGAAATGCTAAGTTGGAGAGTTAAATCATCAAAATGTTAAAAAAGAGGGGATCTAGGTTTAGAAGGCGCAAGCTAGTCACCTGCAGGAAGAAAGTTTCGCTTTTAACTACTATTCTAAATCTTCGCTGCTTCAGAAGACTGGAAAAGCAAAGTCACCTATCAATCTGACGTGAAATGTAGAATGCATTATATAGTGATTTTATATTATTATTATTACATTATTTGACCGAGAATTTCTACCATTTTTATTGCCATATAAAACTTTGATTCTAATGTATTTGCAAATTTAAAGTCCTTTTCTATACTGAGTACTTTCTCAACAGAGACTACGATGTATTTTCTTTAGAAAAAAGAGGAAGTATGATTGTCATTATGTTTTACCTTGTCGCTGTAGCATCCTTGTCTCTCCAATGGATTTTCTTTTGTGAACCTAGATTTCATTATGTGGATTTTTGGTGATTTTCAGAGCAAGAAAATTCGTGTCTTTATACTTTGCTGGGATTTTTGCATATCTTGCTTCTGCTTTCTGGTTAGGGCGGTGAGTTGTTCTATTCATCAGTTTCGCTTCGTATCTCTTGTATGCTTCACAACCACGACAAGAAGAGCGTAGGTGTTTTCTTTTCTTTCTTTCGAGAAGTTGCATTCATAACTTTTGCGGTTTGAGCTCCACGTCACACACTTAGGTTCGTTGAAACGTAGAGGTCTATAAATGCCCGTGTTGTAAACAGCAGCAACGTTGCGTTTGTTTCTTGGGCGGCTCAAATTTGTCTACGTTGATACGAATGATCATGATTTAGGTAGTAAATGAATTTGACTTTTTTTTGTTGGAACAAGCTCCAGAAAAAAATTATGGTGGTGTCGCGATCATTTCTTCTGCTTGGTTAGAGAATTGCTTCGCTTTCAGTATTGGGTAGTTATATTAAAAAAATTCATTTTTATCTCTTCTTCTATTTTATTCGCGGTGCAATTTCTAATTACTACACCAATGTTCTTTTCTGATGGATGCACGTACATATGGAAGGATATCTTCTATTCGAACAGTTATCTTGAAGCGCTTGCATATGATTCTTCACTATTTAGATAAATAAGGATGACGTTTTCATCACTCTTGCTTCGTTATCAGCTACGAAGATGACGATGACAACTTATGGAAATTCTGGCCAGCCTTGATGGTGTCATCAAGGCTGGCCTCTTGATCAAGGTGTACTACTTGATGGTGTCATCAAGAAGTACAACTGGTCGTGTCTGCTCCGAATTTTCTTCTTTTCCCTTGAATACGCTATTTTTGCAGTTCTTCTGAGCTTTTGGTTTGCTAGGTATTGGTGAGTTTTCCATTTTCTCGTTTCTCATTGTGAGGGATGGGAATCTGTTTCCGTCGTCTACCTCGAAAATATCTTGCTTCAACTGAGTCATTGGTGTCTGTTGCAGGGCAGTACAGTTCTCTGTTTCCCGAATTGGCGCACAAGGGTCTTTCATCTGAAATATAGTATCTTTTATATTTTACTTCCTTTAATTAACATCAGTCTTCCCTCCGTAGACATCAGGGATAGATATTGAATTTATATTTGTCTCACGGTGATTCCCATGAGCCTCTCATTGCATGATCTTGGGTTCCTACTTCGGGCATTTTCATTACATCTTCGTAGAACCTTGTTTTCTCGCCCAGTATCTGGTGCTGAGCATTTTTGGCGATGCACCTTGAAAAGACTTTTGTCATGGAGCCTGGAATCGAGGAGTCAGATATTCCATGAGTTTTTGGTATGTATCCGTGCTCATTTTTCCTCATATTCTCTTGCGTTATTGTTTTCGCAATTTGGTAGTGATTTTCTTAGATAAGCAGCCGTATCGTCATCTGCATCATCAGTTATTAGGCTCTCTAAATGGAGCCATTCTGTAACAAACATACTAGCCAAGGGCTAGAAAACAATTTCAGATCTGTACCAACTACTGTCATACATCAGAGTGGAAAATGAGCCTGTTGATTGGCCGTCCCATCCATCAGATTTGACTGCGTTAGAATTTTTCTGTAGGGAAAACTAAAAGTCTCTGTCTGCAAAGACACATCGACTACAACAGAAGATATGAAACGAAGTATTACTTCTGCATGTTCTGAAAATTCGGCTGAAATACTACATCGTATGCAGCAATCTTTACCTGATAGACTAGAGGCTGTAGAGTGGGACTTGTAGCTGGTGGTCATCATTCTACCTGTGAATAACAGAATTCTTTAGAATCTTCCCAATTTGTTCTTCACATCTATATATTTTACTAAAGTGCTCATCCATGGTACCTGAGAAAAATTACAAATTGTAAGTGTTTTATTGCAAAATCAGCAGCACATACACTCAAACACAAAATCATACATACAAATATACCCGTAACTACGCCGTTAAATGGAGCAGACATTTGTCTGTATTTACAGTTTTGATACTACGAAAGCTTATAATCTACTTGCGCTGGAAATCTGCATAAAAGCTTCATTGAAATTCTTTACTATAAGCTTATTTATGTAAATATTCAACTCTATATTTAAAAAATGTAATCTTGTTTAAAACATACACAATCTAATAATTATTTAATTCCGTGTTCGAGTTGAAATTATGGCCCATTGCTTAAACTTTCATTCTGTAAAATTAGCACATTAATAGTACTTTTTATTTCAAAATTGCTCGCAAGTTTTAGGTGATTCAAACTGCTCGCAAGTTTTAGGTGATTCATCCAATGTATCATGTACAAAGCTTTGATTTCTCGAACTTCGATAAGTCAAACTGAACTTCGAAAGAAAGTATTCGAAACTGGTGTTAACATTTCTATAGATCGAGAGAAGTTTCAATTATTAATTTATTTTCTACTTTATTTATCATTAGCTTACAGAAGTATGTATATTTGTATGGATATTTGGGCACGAAATATTTGTATTATATATGTGAATTAGGGATTAAAATTTATTTCTCTAAAACTGTGATACATTAAAAATGCTAGAAATCTGTTTTAGGGTATTACTGAATATACTTTTCAGAGATTCTGACAGAAATGTACAGATGTTAATAGCATATTTTACAACATGAGGAACTGAATACAGTGGCTTATTTGGATAATTTAGATGAGGTAATATTAATGCACAGCAAATAGATTACATTATATGCATACGGCTATTGTAAGGTAGAATTATGAATGCAGAAATACTACGGCTGACTTAAATAAAGTGTTTTCATTGGAAGAACGAATTAAAGTTCATGGCTATTGTAGTTTAGGCTTATATTAAAAACAACTGTTTTGCTAGATAACTAAAAACTAACCTTTATTTATTTTTTTTAAACTAACAAATCGCAGAAAATTACTTCACCAACACTTTTTGAAATTTATGCATTATCGCACCACACAGTGTATTACATTGTTCAGCATTTATTTTAATTTTCAATTATAGCAGATGTGAAAATAATTTTAATCAGGTAAAATAGAAGGTGAAAAAGAGTTAATTTGCTTAACAAATATTTTAAAACAGATCAAAGAGAACGAATTCATTAATATAAGAAACTTAGAATTAATTTCTTTACACAATAGAGGGAAAATTTGGAAAAGTAATATGAGTGTATTTTCTAATATGCAAAAATTTAATTAGAAATTGTAAAGGTGGTAACCTTTAAAAGAAAATTTTGTACATTTTTATATCAAGTCTATTGCAGAACTCTTAATATTAATTAATATTTCAATACGAAAAAGTCTTAATGCTGAGTTACTCTATTAATCAAAATGTCTGCGAATTTAATAGAGAATACTTCTGCAGATGACATCAGAGATCGTGATTTTACTTACATGAAGTAACCAAGATCCATCTTAAACGGTGAATTTAGGAAACGCGTTTGCTGAGTAGCTGATACAGTTAAAAACTGTGTTATGGATACCTCTGATTTTTTAACTTTTCTTTATTTCAAAAATAAGCCATTAATTTTTTTTCCCAGAATGCAAGCAACTTTTCTGCTGAATATTATCTTACTATTATTCTCAGAAAAGGTGGACTGAAATTCATCTCTTTAGTCTAAGCAAAAGGATTGCATGTATATTCTGCTGTTTTATGGCATGATTTATGAAAACTCAATAACTCCAGAAATGCCAAATGCGTTTTCTCTGACTGGTTCCAATTGTTCTTATGGCTCATGGAACATGAAAGATCTGTCTCGTAAAATGTTCAGTCCGCAGATTGTGGCCAGAGTTCAAAATAAAGCTACATATACTTCGCGATGTAAACAAAGACAGATTTTGAGCAGATCAGATAAAACTAAAACTAGTGTCCCTTGCTATGGTAAAAATTACATTACACAGAAATAATCTGATAAAATTCAACTACGTCAAAACCAAAAAAGGGATGATTTATTAGCTTGAAATAAGAACCATGTTCTTGGATATAATTGAAATATTTAAAATTTTGGAATGGATGTTTTCTAAATAACTAAATCATGAAAGTTATTATTTTGCCTAAATTAGATAACAACATACTCAAATTATTTGCAGAAAATAAAAAGTAAATGAACGTTTTTTTTTCAATTATTAGGCGACAGGATATAGTTCCTTAATCCCTACTATGTTTTGATGCATTAATAACGTGCATTAATGTGACAATATAAATCTTATTTCCATATAATTGCATTTTTCTTCGTTCAAGATATTTCCGTAAATCTATCAGCTCTGTATCTTTATAAAACATAAAATATGTCATTTATAAAAAAAATCGCAGAAAACACGTTATTAAAATGGCATCATCTACAAAAAATTATATATGTACATTCATTACATTATAACGTTGCGCGCCTCTAACTAGCACGCAACCAAGAGGTGACTGTGAAAGCTTGTATAAACCACAGAGTCTTATAAAGGGTTTAAGTCCCTTTTTATTCAACGTACTAAATTACAATTGCGTCCTCTTGACGCTTACAACTGTGCCAACTAGGCAGTCAAATAAAAATAAAAACCTGAGAAGAAAGTAAAGACAATATTCTAACTACGAGGCTCTCTAAAATAACTAACTCACCGCGTTTTACAAATACCGCAGCTAATTCAGCAGACTTGAAGCTCACTGGAACAATTGCAACTACTTCCCGCCAAGCACATAGGCCGCAACGCGGGGTTCCTTAATTCTCGATTTCTACCTCCGCGCTCGCGAAGTAAGAATAACTCTCTCACCGAACTTGTTTCCTTCTATTTAAATCATACTACTTCCGCTGATAATTTGAATGCTTGCGCGTTCTACTCAAATTTACATATTCTGGCATTGGCAGTTCCAGGGGAAAGTAAGGCTTGACAGGAAAGATAGTTTAAACTTAAAATAAATGTTAGTTAAAATAAATATAAACCCTACAACATTTATGAAGGTATAATTTATATTCTTCCTTCTTCCAGCATGCCTTCGGTGTGTAACAGTAGCTCACACGACGCGTATTCGACATGTTCAGGTTCAAGTTCCGACAAGGGCATTGCATATTTTTCATTTCTCCTACTTAAAATAACCTAAACCTTAAAATAACCTTAAAATAACCTACTAAAATAACCACAAGTGGCTCCCAAACTAAAATGCATGGTGAACGATTATTCATTACCACCAGGATTTTGCGACTGAGTCCCCTAATTCCTAGTCGCCCTTTAAAAGGGGAAGTATATAAGGTATTTTCTTCCTCCTTTCCGCATGCCTTCGTGGTATAATTGGAAGCATACTCGACGCATATTCGAGAAATCCAACGTTCCAGTCCCAACGAGAGAATTGCGCATTTTTCATGTCTCCTGCTTCATATTAACCTAATGACTCTACAAAGGCATTACCATTTTCGTCTTCTCTATTAATTCTTTTAATAGAAGATATTATTTCAGATATGAGCCGACACATAAAGTCTTGTTATTTCTTTACAATATCTATTTTTGCAACTTTTTTAAGAGAAAGCACTTTCATGTTTTTCCACTCTGTAAAGTTACCTTCATTATAGTCTTAAGTAAAGTTGTGAGGAAATAAGCCTATTTCACAGTCTGTTTGTGAATCATTCAGTTCCACAATTCTGTCACTAAAATGTTTACTGTATCAACAAAAGAATTATATTCTGCTTCTCTTTTATGAAACTCATTTTGTAGTCATCTTAGTATTTCCTGTGTTTATAAAAATTTAAATTATGACAAAAATGGTTTACAAAATCAATATTACTGTCATCGTCACTGTCATTTCAAGACTCGACTTCAGTTAAATAAGAAAAATAAAATGGCGTTTAATTTTGTGAAAATATGAGATCATTTTGTGTAAAGATATAAGAGCACTGGTTGACACATCCTACGTTCACAAACTTAGTCTAAAAAAATTTCTGATTTTTTAACTTTTTTCAACAGCTTTGATGTTAAAAAGACTAAATTTTTGCAACAGCTTTTGTGTTAAAAAATGCTGATTTTTTTTAACTTTTCGCAACAGTATGGAATTAATTTAAACATATAACCAACGAATTACATTAGAAACTATTTTTATTTAATTTCACCTTGATTTCATTTTTAATATGTCTTTTTTAATCTTTATTCCATTAATATTTATTAGTTCGAAGAAGAAATGCATCTATTATAGAGAAGGGAGTTTTACGGAAACCTTTACCATCCTCCCATTTGGAAATGCATAATATTTAACTAATGAATTCTTATGCATTACTCAGGCATAAACATAATTTACCGAGTATCGTTAAGTAATATGAAATTAAAACTATACTATCTTTAGAGTAAGTCTTTCAAATTCCTATGGCTTCTACATCAAAATACTCAAACGAGATAAGAGATATCCTCAAATGAATATTTAAAATAACAAACAAAAAACAAGCATGGGATTTTACTGAAGCAAATTATTTTAAAAAGCCATTTTCACTTAATTAATATATGAAATATATGTAAGATCTAAATTATTTCTCAAAACGTTTCCAATTAAGAGCACTTGTATGTAAATGGTTAGTAAACTGCTTGATTATGCTCATATATGTCTCTCTTGTGTTTTAATTTGCATCTTTACATTTTAAGAAATGCGAATTAAATTTAATTTTTAAGGCTAATTACTGTGTAGTCAACAGTAAATTTGGAAAATTTAATTACACATTAAAATTAACTGAAACAGTATCAATATCTTTAGCAAAAAAACAAATATAAAAGAAGCAGAAAATTGCAAGAGCAATTAATTTGTGTGGAAAATGAAAATAGGCGAGTCGTGCTTAATTAAAAAGACAGAAACAGAAAGCCAAATAATTTTTACTTAATTCTAACATGCATAAATAAAAGACATAGAACAAACTGAATTGTAGATTATTTAATGCATCATATAAAGAGAAAAGCAGTCATTTTTATCAAGTAAATTAATAAGTGTTTCCCCTTTTCCTGCATTAATATTTATACAAGATTCTCTCTTTCACAGTAATTTTTATATTAAGTCAAAGGGAAATCTTTATTTTAAGCCATATTTTAAAGTATAAATGCATTTTTAACTGCTATACTATACATGTTCATGAGTTGACTACTATCTTGTGCACTTCTTGTACATTAGTTAGTACCTTGTTTAACTAGAAGATAAGTTTTCAGTCATCGAAATTGCTATTTCCTTCCTTCTCTCCGCGTGCCTTAGTGGTGTAATTGGAAGCATACTTGACGCGTATTCGAGAGGTCTAGGGTTTAAGTCCCACCGAGGGCAATGCAGTATTTTCACGTTCCCTGCTTCAGTATCGCTCTATAAGGTATTTCTCCCGCTTTCCTAGCGAGCCTTCGTGGTGTAGTGGTTTGCACACTGGGCTGGTATTCCAGAGGTCCACGGTTCGATTCCCGGCGAAGGCGTTGCTAATTTTTCATCTTTCCTGCTTCCAAAAAAAAAAAAAATCCTAATGTCACTGTAAGCTATGGCTATTTATTTTGCTAATTGCAACTGGTTATTTTCCAAAAAGCTAATTCTATTAGTAGATTTATGGGGGATTTCTTATTATATAATAAAGGATAATACATTTCCGTAAAGGAATGAGTTACTGTTTCAATATTTTTAAACTTCAGAATGTAGCTTCAAATTTCTATATCTTTCCGTCTATCTGTTTATAATTTCTTAACACGTATTTCACATGCTATGGTGTTATTAACATAATGTTCTAGGAAGACCAGATCATAACAAAACAAAAAATGTTATTTTATTTACTATGATGCAGCTGGTGTTAGGCATACAGATTTTCGTTTGAATGCAACTGACTAATTAATATGTTATGCTACTCAACCTTTCCCTTCTTGATTTTCTCGGATTTATACTTTTGACTTCAGAAATATGAAAATTAAATTTGTGAAAAAGAAGAGATGAAACTCGGTTAAGAGATTTAGTAGTCTGAGTATCTTGTAGGTGTGGTTTGCTTTCAGCTTGCTACATAACTGCTACTATTGCTTTTTAACAATGTATACTCACTTTCATATCTTGTTAGTAGTTTAAAATATTACGTTGCCATTAAGTAAACGGATGTAATTTTTGTTTAGCTTTTGCAAACTTTAGCGACAGTTGCTTTTGCCCAGCAACTGATAGGTCTTAGGTCTTGGATTGCAAATAATTCCTTGTGTCTCGGCAAGTAGTAAAACATTTTAAGAGTCATAATACTTTTAATTACTATTACATAGGTGCAAGTCATCAATAAATGCTTTTCTCATAGATAGATTTATATTTATATTTCTGCTTAAGATTTAAATTTTTTATGACAAAATCTCACGGGTACAATGAGACGTTAGCTAAAGAAATGCTATAATTAAAGGGACATAATTAAAGACTATACTTAATTTACTAAATGCTTAGAACTGGGGATGTTTCTTGAATCGCTTGTGTAATAGTTGTATGTGTAATATTTGAATGTGTAATAGTTTCGTAAAAATAAGAACTAGCAGTGTCCATTTTTGCATTCATACAGAGCTTGCTTTAATTTTTCTTGTCTTTTAACCAAATATTGAAATTTCTCCAGCTGTATACTACTTACATGAGAAGTAAACTTTTGCTATCATGTAGTTTTGATCAGATGCAAGAGAGCTAACATTTAACTATTGTGAATTAAGATCATTTAAGTTTTCCCTTGAATTTCTTTACATCTGTTCAAATGCCGTAAGAATTTATGCCTTACCTTCTTCCGATATGTGAATCTTCTAAAGTGTCAGCGAAGTAAATTTACTAGTAAAAAAATTTTGCGTTGTCAGCGCTCTTCTTTCAGCTTCACCTAACAGAAAGTCATTTATTAGCTTCAGTTTATGCTTGCGAGAAATCGAACGTAAGATTGCTCTTCCAATCCCTAAAATGAAGAATTACTTCACCTTCGCTACCTTGACCTACATTTTTCGTGATAGTGGAATAATTATGGGCAGTATCCGCTGAACTAAGTTGTTCTTCTATACATTAAGATATTATAGAAAAAAAACTAGTGTTATATTTTATCGATAGAAGTAACTTAAAAATATTGTTTAAGAAATTCTTATGAATAAAAACCGTAAAGACAATATTTTATATACATCTTGTTACCCGAAACTGAAATTTTCTGGACTGAACCAGAACTTGAGCAGGGTTCTACTTTAGTTCTTGTAGAATAGTAAGGCGGAATTCCAGTCAACCAGATTTCACTTATCCGGAACTTAAAAGCATTTTAATTGTGATAGATTAATATTATGATTAAATTTTATGAAAATGGCTTAGCTTAATAAGGAAATAATGTCTTAGCTTAATTATTAGTAATACGAGTATATTAAATTAGACATGTATTAGGTGTTTTTCTCTGCTCATATAAAATTACTGGATTTTATATTTTTAAGGGGAGAAACAAATATTTAATTTAAGATCCTATGCAAAAAATCATCATTTTATTTTAGAAGAAATAAAAACAAGTTACGTGATTTTTCAAAAAATATTAATTTCACCGTTTAATATTGTTGAAAGAAATAAGTGTACTTTTAACGAAATAAAAATATTTTCTCCTATAATCTTTATTTAAATAAGATACAATTAAAATTATCTCATATGTATTTTAGTGAATATGCATTTAGCTTACACAGGAAAGGCCATCTGCATTTGCCGATCATCCATTTGGATTATGGTCCAAAAAGGTCTGAGTGATTCAAATTACTTATTTTAGTATGTGAATAAAAAACGTACTCCAGAAAAAAATAGTTTTTTTTTGTATGTAAATTGACTGCAATGATTAAAATAAAAACTTTAATTAATTATTACAAAGAAAATGAAGAAATCAGAAAAAAATGTACGTATATTATTTTTCGTCGTAGTCCCCATGACGTGCAATGTACGAATTCCAGCCCTCCAGAACTACATGTGCGTCACCAGTGGCCAAATAGTTAAGAACTTTGGGCTATTCAAATAACCTATGGGAAAGGCATGGATAACTCGGGAGAGGAATTATTTTGGTGGATACACGGCCGTTTTCGTCTTTTCTAAAATACTTGCCAGTATGCGGTCCAACACTGTGATGCACAATAATACAACTGGAGTCTGAAATATATCAGCTGCTCTTGATTGCAAGGCGAAGGTGATTTTGGAGCAGATCTGCTCCGAATACACAGTACAGATTACTATTATCCAGGGTTCGGTACAGATCACTTGCATATGTGACCACAGACTATTATTACGCAATACAGATCACTATTTGGAGCAGATGTGCTGTAAATAAGTAGTACTTACTACTAGTACCCCTTTTTCGATGTAACGTTTCAAAATTATCTCATTTGAATACGAGAAGAGCCGTGAGCATGCCTTATTTTGTTAATGGGACGAGCAGAACTGGCCCGCTTTTAAGCTTCCTACATCGTTGGTACATTTGTTGATGGGACACATAGAAATCATCATACTGCACTTTCATCCTGCCATGTATTTCAATTGGTTCAACATCTTCCTTTCTCAAAAAAGCATAATTCATTGCGGCTCTAACGCATGTATGTTCACAATGGGATAGACATCTTTGCACTAATGCTGTTTTTTTCTTCAGTGATACAGTATCATACTATCATCGGTCGGTCATTCATTGAGCCACAAGAATTCATTCCCTTCTCTTTGGCAGATTATGCTCGTATGATTTTCTGTAATCAAAATAAGCTAGCCTAATTTTTTGCTCTTGAACCATGATCTTAAAGGTATTAATAAATTTTACAACGAGTTACCCTGATTAATACAAAATATATTTGGAGTAACATTTTGGCTCATTCTTTAGCTCTCTAGATTTTGACAACAACAACAAAAATAAAAACTGATAACTGAAGGAATTTTACTCTCTAGCCTTCTCATGTTTTGCATATACATATATGTAAACACAAGCATATATTCATATATGTGTATGTAATATAATGTGAAAACAAAGGTGAATGAAAGAACAACAAAAGAAGCCTTTTTGTCATACAGGCTGTTAAAAATAAAATTATCATGTGATCAGACGGCGTGATTAACGGTCGTCTGAATTCTTTTCCCAGCAGGCCTTGCGGCAAATGTTTATGAAAATAAGATTTGGAATT
This sequence comes from Stegodyphus dumicola, assembly GCF_044657685.1. Lineage (NCBI taxonomy): Eukaryota > Metazoa > Arthropoda > Arachnida > Araneae > Eresidae > Stegodyphus > Stegodyphus dumicola. The sequence continues at coordinate 161,906,913 of NC_140781.1, read as the reverse complement.
TGGGTGTAACAATATTTCTTGCTTACTAGGCTAGTTTTTTTCTGTTCTCGGATTAATTACGCATTATTGTTAATCTTAGATTAATTACTCTTCTAGGATTAATTACGCTTGGATTTTTCAGTCTAATATGCTTTTTGTGTGTGATGTGAATAAAAATCAGAAAAAACTAGACAACATGATCTTCATTCAAGAATCTCGTTCAATTTTCTAGTGATGATATTGTGATTTTTTTCACAGGCTTTTTTCATTAAGCTTTCTGTATACAGTTTGCGATTATACAATTGTCCCAGTGGCAGTTGCAAGCTCTGAACTTAATTACTAAGAAGTAGAGTTCCTGTTTCTTCAAGAGATATTACCAAATATCGTTTTTGAGAATCAGCTGTGATTCTTTTATGACTTGTAAAGGTTTCTTCAATAACTGCAATACTGAAATTGTTTTCTTGGTGTGGAGACTGTTTTCAAATATTCGTACATTTCATTGCTTCCGTTATTGTCTGCGTTGCTTCTAAATGGATTATGATTCCAAACTTCTCAGATTCTTCCAGTTGATACTTCGTAGTTAAACCGCTTGGGTAATTACATACTAAAATCAAATGCTATATTTTGAAATTTCAGTCAGATATTCACTTTGCCCAAAGCTCTTGACTCACACACAGATGACCTAATGCTTTGTTTTTTATATCAGAAAATTTTTAATCGCTTTTGATTTGGTAACGCTAATTAGGCTCCTCTTTCACATATTCCCTGCAAAAATAAATTATATCGATTGGATATTTCACGCAATATCATTATTTATGGATATGTAAAGCCAAATTTGTACATATGTACAGATAATTTAAAAAAAAGTAGTCAAAAGCTACAAATGCATTCATAATAGAAATTTTCTATTATAAGCCATCAAAATGGGGGTGGGGCACAACACACAAGATATATTCAACCATTACTAACCATGTTTCTGAGAGTACATCTTCAACCATATGTATTTTGGTAAATTTAGATACAAAAAGTAAAATAATCAGGGTGTAGAGACATTAACATTTTTTGGAACAAGAGAGATTGAAAAATTAGCAATCGCCTTCGCCGGGAATCGAACCACGGACCTCTGGAAGACCGGCCCAGCGTGCAGGACCACTACACCACGAAAGCATGCTAGGAAGGCGGGAGAAATACGTTATAAGGAAATAAATTTTAATATAATAAACAGCTTCCAATTTTATTCTGATATCTATATTGATTATGAAGAAATCTCAATGTAATTGGTATGTATAAAATGTGCCTTGCATTTTTGAAATCTTAGTTTTCTTTTACATGCTGTTTGCATTCTGTGAAAGGTAATTAACTGGATATATAAATACATTGCATGCGAATTTACAAACTATTTCTTTTGATGTTTTATAAATTATTTCTTTATTATTATTTGCATACTATTGTTTATATTTTTAATCAAAATTTTCAGGAAAAAATATCAGATTTAAAATTTAAGTTAATTATTTCATTAAATGATATGAGGCGAAAAAATGTCTTTAAGGTGATATTCAACTCTTTGTCCAAACGTTTACTAGCAATAAAGAAGACAAAATCCAGGTCAGATGAATTCCTTCTCCTTACTTCAAAATATCCATTGAGGATGCCTTAAGAATAATCAAATAATGAAACTGCCACATACAATAAACGCTAAAATCTTATATAACGAAACTCTCTATAACAAGTGACGAAACTACTAACTGTCAAAGTTTCAAAATTGCACGCACATCTTCATTTTATGAGCACTATTCACTGGGCCAAAATATTGTTAAAATGGTTAAGGCTATCCATAAAAAAGAAGAATGTGGTAGAAGGAAATGCGCATTAAAACTTAAGTTAGTTTATTTATTAATTCTTCGCATAGCGAATTACCGGTGCATTGTTGCATTTAACGTCTTGCATAATGCAATTACAGTTCCATTAATTTGTGACTTTTCCTGAGAGACAATGCTGACCTTTTTGTTTGGGTATACGAAAGGAGATACAGTGAAATAAATTTTAACAGAGCTTTTATTTATGTAGGTAGATTAAAGGAGTGTCATTTTCTTACCTTAGCTTTCTCAAGTTTTCTGTACCCTATATGCAGTTTCTTACTACAATCTAGACCAACTGACTTTCGCACTCATATATCGAGGATTTTCATGCTTGCCATTCATCCGTAATCATGTGTTTCACACGGAACCCGAAATGATAAGAACTTTGAGAACAATAAATAAGGATTCCAGGCGAAGGCAGTAAGTCATGGTATCGGAAAGAACACCACGACATGGTATCAAGAAGTTTTTTTTTTTTCCATCCAACAATTCTTCTTTTCTCTTGGAGCCAGTGGTGTTTTTCTTTCGTTTAGAAGTATCACGCTTTTTAAAAAGACATTTGCACCTTCTTTTTATCTCAATTGTAGGGAATAAAGGTTGCTGGCAAGAAGCCCCACTTTGCTTTTTACCTTCATGTTTAGCTTCAAATTTAGTGCCTCTCTAATGAGAACACTTAGTCTTAAAGGGCGTTTTTGAAAAAGGGGAATAGGAATAGCATTTCGTTTTACTCTGAAAATATAAAGATACTCAATAAAAGCTTCTTCTTTAAAGTAATTATATTTAAAAAGACAATTTTGCTTCCAAAACATTCTTTTATCTTTTTTCTTTAGGCATAATTCAAATGAAAATATTTTTGCTACGAAAAACCTTGTAAGTTATGGCACTTTTTATGATTATCTGTTTTTCGAATATCTTAAGCATTAAAAAGAAGAAAAAATAATTTTTACTTTTCGGAAAAGGGAAATTTTAGGCATGTTAATGGGCATTTATTTTGATCTTTAAGAAACTTTCAGCTTTTAGGGGCGCCAGCAAATCACTTGTTAGTAAACACTATGAACTGCATAAAATAACGCGCCAGATATAGTTACACGGTTTTGTTTTCACAAGGTTATATGCTTGCAAAATTAATTATTACTTTGAAACTGCTCTGTATAAGTTTAGAACTTGAGCATTGAAGTTAATTAGAGTATTACTTGAAGCAAAGTTCAAAACACAGCTAATATTCATGCCTTAATTAGGACTCCAGTATGGCTTTTGTAGAGGGAAAATCCTCAATATTGAGGGAAATATTTCCCACTCACGTAAACGTGAAACTATATAATCTATTATGAAGCGCGCTGTTATCAAATCATATTTATACATTTACCTAATTCGTATTTAAAGTAGTGTTAAGACTTTTAAATATAGTTAACTTTGGAATGCCTAGGTTTTGTCAAATTGAGTTGCACAGATAATGGTAAATATAGTTCTTATGCAATTATTCTTTACGTTATTTAAAGAACTGCTATAAACGTTGAACGCCTAAAATACATTAGTCTTAACTCTGTTTAAAAAGAAGTGTAAGAGAAGTAAATTTTCAAAGAAAATTTGACAGATCACTAAGATATCTAAACATAAACGAAAGAAATAAAAATCCTTAGATTGAATTACAAAATCTTGAAATGTTTTCCGCTCCCAAGAAGAAAGACCTATATCACCTCTAAAGTTGGTAGAGTTTTATTAAGTATATACTTTAAAATATGGTTGTTTGTTCGTCTAGTTTTACATCATTTACTGGCGTGCTTTTCCTCCATATAGATTTTAAGAGATGTTGTGATAGATTCTTTATAAGACAAATTATACTTAAGCTAATTGGCTTTTAATGCATGGAAGGCAAAACTAACAGTATTCAATGGTCTTCAGTATTCGGCTAATAGTGGCCATGCAGAGTTTTACACAACATGTGTATCAGCAGAAAAATTAGCAGAGAAATGAAAGACTGATATTGATGGCATGGCGTAAAATAGCTCGTCGTATAAACAGAAGACCTTAGTTTAATTGTAGAATTAGTAAGACGAATATGTATAAACTTTTTTTTTTTAAATTTTTCTTTATTTTTTTCTCCTAACACAACTCTGGGAATATACGTATGTATAAATATGGAACAAATTGTGAAAGGTCGTTTTTTGAAATCGTAATGCTTGCTGCTTTTCTCTGCATCGCCTTCATACCAATCCAATGGAAAAAAATCAAAACATCGAATGCTTTAATTTACAATGGAAGTTGCCCTCCAGCTCTTTAATCCAAACATTCTCACGTTCGCACACGTCTTCAGGCTCCGAACCTTGTGCAGAGGGCACAAAACCTGGGTTGAATAATATGATATGCTTCAAATATAATATCAAATAATAGTAATTTATAAACTAATGTTTTACATATAAACACACATAGCAGCCAAACAAAGTAATCTAATGTCTAATTATTGGGAATTATTTCAATTAAATAATTAATTTTCTGCCACAAACTATTGAAATACAAAAATTTATTAAACTGCATTTCACAATTTCTTTAATTTAAAGAAAGGCTTGAGAACATCTGTGCCTTCAGGATTTATAATTACCATCTACATTCGTTCTAATGCTTGATAGCAATTCTATGTTAAGCTTTGTAATGCATGTACTATCAACAATTTAGATACAAAAACAGAAAGCGTAAAACTCAAATAAAAATTCCCCAAATTGCAACTAATAAATAACTTTATTTAAAAATTGAGCTTGTATAATGTATCTATACTGGAAGGCTTAAATTCTTTTACAATTATTGGATTTCAGGATCAGCACAGTCCTTAAATGAATTAAATAAAACCAATTATTCCAGTTAACCAATTTCCTTTCGTTTCATCAAAAGCCTTCCCTAGAAGCTTTTATTTCTTTAAAAACAAATTTTAATTAAAATGCGACTCTGCGAACATATTTGTACAGTAAATTCTGAAGTACTCGCGTTCTTCTAAAAAAAAGTCTCTTTAAATTCAAATAAATGCAATTATATGTTAAAATTTTTGCAATACTTTAGTTTGTTGATCCCGGGTTTAAAAAGGTTTTCTACTGCGAATCGTGTTGTCTATTAATTTCCGCGAAACGATTCCAAGACACAAATCGATTGGCATGCAGGGATAAATCTTTTACTTCATCATAGAAAAATATAAATACTTATTTATTCAGTAATGTATAAAATGTCGCAATATACTTAATTTGCAGTCGCACTATACACAACACATATTTATTTTTTAAAAATATTATTTTACGTAAAATCTCAGCTAAATCTAAATTTCATTTATTTCTTACTTTGCAATGCTAATAAATAAACTACAGCATTACACACAGACTCTGCGTACTTATTTCATCGAAAGTGCAGCAATATTCAACGCAGCAAGAATGTATCAGTAGTAAATCATAGTTACTGCCCTCTTAAATCTTGGTCACGTTGCAGTACAAACGCTGTTTGCGTCTGCTTTTTCTTTCACAATCGTATACTATACATAAATCATAATTAGTGCTTCTAATTGATCGATGCTTTTGTAATTATGAAAATGACAGCATTAAGAAACGGATTTTAGATTTTAGATTACTGCAAATAGCATCAGATATATCAGCCTGATTGTATTGACTTTTTTGAACAGGGCTCTTATTCACGTTGCACATGGGCGAAACAACGAAAACCAAAGATTTTTGTGAAGTTTTCAAACATAAGAATAAATTTCACATCTTAATTGACTTTCGAAATTTTAAGAAATTTGTCGTTGGTTTCTGTATAGCAATTGTAGCATAAATCGCAATGAAATTCCTGGTTGGAGTACCAGATGCAGTCACATATTTAATACCATTTAAAATAAATTAACAAACATATGTAAACATTTGAAGCGAACGTCCTCTTTGTATGGTAATGCGCGAGCCGGCTGCCATAACCATGTCCTCAGCCTAGAATAGCGGAGAAGGCATGGATTTTGCGGGTGTATGCGTGCACAGGACACTTAAAATACTGTCGAATCATGAACAGCCAGCACGATCGCCTGGCTTGGAACCCGGATCAAGCTACCAGTACTCAGAGATCTTAACCGCTTGGCTATGGTTGGGAGAAAATCAGTTTTTAACTCAGTAAATTCAAGCATTTTAAACAGTCAAATTAAATTAGAAAGCAATATAATATCTCAATATAGTTAAGTATGTCAAAATGATGCACGTGGTAAAACGATATAAATTTTACTTTATATAGTTAAGTATATTTGCAAAATCAATGTTAGAGATTTGCTTCTCGTTCCTGCTCCCTCTCTTTTCACAAAATCATTCTAATATTGAAATCCAGCAGAGAATGTTTTGATCATTATCCAGTTCCTCGATATAAATGGTTGTAGTGCGACATTGCATAGAAGGCTAAGAGTTAAAGACTATCCTCACAGAAGAATAAAAGTGCAAATACGCAAAGGAAACAAGCAAATCAACAAATGGGAAATTAAGAATGACTAATGGGAAAATGATGAACGTGCAAAGAGAGGAAACAATGAAAAAGTCAATAAACCAGACTTATATCGAGAGGATGAGAATGAGCTTCTTCATATTACTCATTTTACATTACAGACATTTCGTTGGATATTTTGAAGTTTTTATAATTCTTTATTTAGTAAATGAACTTCTGATACTTCAACGGGTATGTGCAAAAATTATTTATTCCAAACATTTTCTGATTAATATTACACAGAGGAAGATACCAGAAATTTCGGAAGAGATATCCACATAATTTGATTGACAGAGGTTTCTCCAGTTTTGTCTATATTGACCATCCATTTGGTTTCTTCGCATTTTGCGTCGTTGTTTGTATTGCAAGATTTCACCTTAATTACTTTCAAATAACCGTTTTACGATTCCATTTTATCTGTAATACGATACATTAAATTCTAGTACATGCTTTTTTATATCAAACCTACAAATAAATTAAGTGATAGTCAAGGGAAATACCTTAGACATCAAAATATACATTACGTAAGAATGAGGATTACTGCTGTTTATCTCTTCCACCCTTTACCTTTATAATAGGACCTACTGTCCCTAGTAATTAATTTTTTGTGAATTAATTCTGAGACGCAAGCTAAGAGTGCTTTCATTTCTCTGTGTATTATGTAAGATAAATTTAAATTAATGTTTAACTCCGAGAATAGAAAAGATATCAGATATAAGAATATTTTCAATACAAAAGCTCCTATTGGGCTTGAGCTATTTTTTTGTTGATTCGTATTCTCAATATTTGTCTGTGCGATTGTCAACTTGCGGGCAGTAAAGCTGTCGTTTGTAAATTACCATTCATTTACGTAACCGTCAGGACTTAGGTATACGTAGCCATTAGCCGCTTCGCTTTTTGGTTGTTTTTTGTACAGTTTAAGTTAGTGCTGTCAAGCTGGTAACTCACTACATGAAAGAGTGTCCATTAAAGTTTTAGTAATAGAAAGAGTGAGGACCAAACTAGAGTGTAGGATACAATTGCGTTGTGTAAGCAAGGAATTTCTTTGCAGAGCCCTCCACTAATTCATCGAAATCGATGTCACTAAATCCTAAGGCAAATACGTATTCCTGCACTTGTTTAAATATTGGGGATTAACGAGATAAGGGAGCATTCGAGATGTAACACGCATTATCACTGATCTCTCTGTTACGTATTTAGGTTATATGCACAACCACGTATCATAGGGAAAAGCTAACGTTAGGAATCTTGTTGGAAATCCTTCTATCTTATTTATCTTGTGATACTATAGATAGTTCTGTGAGAATATTTATTTGCGTACCAGCAAACGATGGGTTCTTCTTATGATTATAAACATAGGATTACACGTTGCATATACCGCCTTGGCACCATTTCACCACGTAAGTTTTAGTTGCTGGATTTTTTTCTTTTTATAAGAGTGAAAAAATAAGATTTCTTTCATATTCATGTTCCAATATATTCTTGTACGCAGTAATCTTTCTAGAAAGACATCTTATATTTGAGTGAACGGATTATAGGTGAATTAACTAATGAAAAAACCCTGTTCATTTCGAAGAGATTTATAGCAAACGTTATTCATATCTACCGTTTTCTTCATTGCCGTTTTATGATTTTATTAGCTGTAACCTTCATCTGACAAGTATTAGTGTAATTCGTTCTAAGTACATTTGAAGTATCACATCCAGATATTTGCTATATATTCTAAAATATTTGGAATATTTCTCAGGAATCCTTTATTAAGTACTGAATAAATGTGATCTAGCTTACACTTTAGGAAATTCTTTCATCTTCTAATATCATAATTATTAAACGGATAAAAAAAAAGATTTTGAGTTTTTAAATATAACAACTGCATGATTATTATTTCAGAAATTACAAACAAAATACGTATGATTACATATGCAAACATATGTATTTGTAAACTAATTGTTTTAAAGAAACTAACCTTTTTTAGTTACTATTCTATCAGACATATTTCTTAATTATTTTTTCTTAATTCTAATTTCTATTTAGTATTCTATTACTCATATTTCTTATATTCTTGTAACTATGCTATCAGTCATAATTAATTATATATGAAAGAGATGAAATCTACTCCAAACACAGGAAAAAGAGATGGGGTTTTCTAAAGGTCGCTACGCTTTCCTTACTATTTCTGTTAGTACAAGAGACATTTAAAAACACTTATAGCCCAAAAAAAAAGTTCTTTCCTCGAACTTTGGAAATTTATGCTTTACTAAACCACTATAATATATTACTTCTTGTTTAAATTCGAATACAAAAAAAAAACTCCTTTCTTCCTCAACACTACCGCAAAGTTACACTTAGAGACAATATAGAATCAAAAGCAGTACAGTACTGATATTTATACAATTCTAAGCAAATATGGGATTTAGTAGTTTAGGATAAGTATTATAATAATTAGTTTTATTTTTGGGATCTTGGTTAAGTGTTATGATGATGCCAATCATGAGGATTAATATCAAAATTTAACTGGATACACAGTTTTATTTAAAATTTTACGGACACAGATATTGATAAAGCAATATATATAATGAAACTTATGAAGATAAATTTGCTTAGAACGTAAACGCATCTTTAACAACTTGCTCTCGAATATTTTTCAGGTTGAGAGATGCTAAAGCTCATTTCATATTCTAAGTGTCTACTCTAAAGAAATAGTATCTATTTTTTCCAGTACTATCCATTTATTATAGAAATAAAACTGTTTTATGCTACATAGGTTTAGTTGTTTTCTTGACAAGACACGATTTACTGACTCTTCCCGAAATATTTCCCGATGATTTAATCTCCAAATGTATGTGAGATTTTTCAACGATCTTCACACACTTCAATGGAGTTTTCACTGAGCGAGAGAATTGAAGTGTTAATTATAGTAATTTGGACTAATGAACTGGAAGTTGTTATTACACTGAAACGATATTTTGTAGTGTTGCTTTTTTTCAGTGCATTTCTGAAATTTTTTTCAGTACACTAACGATTCAAGCAAAATTATTCTTTCAGCGAATTTTCCAGTTTTGTTTAGTATCTATACATATGTGCTTGGCCCAATTAAAATTCTTATTGCTAAGTGACGAGATTTAAAGTTAAACGATTAAGAGATTGTTAGAAATTAGGGATTAAGAAATGACTACTTGAATAGTGAAAACTTAATGAGAAATGTGATGTCAAAAATATAATACGGTAGTTAAAATGTGTTTTACGCGTAAATGTGTTTTACATTTATTGAACTCATTCCGCAAACTTAGTACTATAAGCTTCGGTAATATCACTAGGAATGCCTTTTAGCATTTTTCCCTGTGAAATATTTCTTATTTGTTGTATTAATTTTGAAAAGATTTTATGAAGGGTTAAAGGAGCAAAACTCAGTTAAGATTATTGAAATACTTCCTGAGAAATCAGCTCTAGAACCTCATTAATGGGATAATTTTATGGCGCTTCTTTCTCGGGAGAAAGAAAAATGCTGTCATGGGTGCCATTTTTCAATATTGAAACTAAAACTCAAAAATGCAAAGAAACTTTCCCAATCTGAAGACGTCTTCCCCTCTTCCCCTAATTTCTCTTCTTCGGAGATGTGCTAAAAAATTAAACTAGTCCAATCATGCTCAAAACATAAAAATGGAAAATGCCATCAGTAATGATAATATTTCATTAAGGATAATTAATAGAATATTTGTGGGGTCAAGTTTGATGAGTTGCGTAATAAGCATTCAATGTTACAGAACGGGTCGATATATCATTAACGTTGTATGAAGAAGTTTTTCATTTTATCCAAACTAAGGCTAGTTTAATGTCCATAAACGATATTTAAAAAAATGTTAACTTTGCCGATGATGAGGAAAAAAATGTTCAATAATTGAAGAAAAAAACCTAAAAAGTTATGCTCCGTTCAAAAGCTTTTGGCACAAATCATTAGAAGAGCATTAAAAAATAATAAAGTTAATTTAGCTCATATATACCAATTGATTATGACTGGAGATTTCCATCGATTTCTTGACAAGAAAAATGCAGTAATCATTTCCAGTAAAAAGAAAATGACTGCGTTATTTATAGGCTCAAGAAAGGCAACAGATTTATTGCTATCTACATTACATTAAAATAATGTTTCGGAGATTCATGCTTAATTTAACATCTGATATTTTCGCTCGGATTAGGAAATAAAATATATGCTTTCTCTACAGAATGACAAAAGAATGGTTATGAGGCTGCTTTATAGAAGGATGTCGTGTATCGTATATCATAGTTATGCGAATAGGAGAAATATCAACAGAAATTAAGCCGCGTTAAGAATTCCAACACACATAATACACATTAAAGTTATACGACACACATTAATGTTTCAACACACATTAAAGTTATACGACAATCAATATGTTTAGTTATTTATAGGAAGAATAATCAGATTTATATAGCAATTCCATATTTAAAACATAGTTTAATCTTCTTTCTTGTAAAATACAGTTTTAAACTTATTTCGTCAAACGAACACAATTTTTTCCATTTCAGTTTTTTGTATTTCACTCAGAACAAATGTGATAGATCACGATAAACAGCACTTCTGGTTAATCGGAGCAGCTATTTATTTGAGACAAATTTTAAAGAAAATACACTGACAGCTAAATTTACCAAGATTTTCTTTGCTTATGTGAGCCATAAACTACGATGGGGAAATATCTCACATTAAATGTTTTGCAAATCATAAAACATTTAATTGCGTTGCCTAATACTAATCGTGTGTTTACAAAAGTTAGTAAAATACTATCCGAACGTTTACTCTGTCAAAATGGTTTTCGTTGCCATTTAATCAAAAACTGATGATGATGCATTTGAACTTGGATGAGTGATTTCAAAGGATGCAAGAAAATCTATCGATCATTGCTGTTGCAATTTATGCAGGACGACAATGAGTGTGGCTATTTCTTCCACTTCATAGACATTTTGTTTACTCAATAGATGGCACATAGCAGAGTATTCCAAAAAATTGGCAATAAATCGTGAAAAGATCTCTAAAATACATATATGATAAGTTTGAGCAAATTAAGCGCTTATAAGAACCGATTTATTTATAAAATTATGTGTTTTTTATTATAGTGCGATTTATACTCGAAGTTATTTTAACAATCCATTCCGCATACCTTCGTGGTGCACCTGGAAGCAATCTCGAAGCGTATTCTGGAGGTCTGAAAATCAATTCTCGGCTAGGGTATTGTGGATTTCTTCAGTTTCCAGACATGGAAAATTTCTGTAAAGAGTTTATAGTGACGCTCGAACTAAAGGTCGTGGATGATACTTCGTCACCACCAGAATTTGGCTACTAGGGTCCGCAATCCTCATTTGTCGTTTAAAAGGGGAAGTCTATAGGGTATTTTCTCCCTCCTTTTGCTCATGCCTTCGCGGTGTTACTAGAAGCATTCTCGGCGCATATTCGAGTAGTCCAGAGTTCGAATCGTGTTGAAGGCATAGAGCACTTTTCACGTTCCTGCATCGATACAACTCAATAACTCTGCAATGTATTTTAAAGAGGAAAACATGAAAGAATTTTGCATATACTTGTATGGAAAACGAATGTACTAGTACTAAAAGAAATACACATATAAATATTTTTTCAGCTTTTGACAAATATTAAATGCTGAATGAGTCAGTGCTAATCATAAACTTGAAAAATGAATTAGCAAAAGAAAATTTTACATGTAGTTGATTATTAAAAATACAAAAAAAAAAGGAAATCGAAGGTTATTTTGAATATTATTCAGTTGTATCGCCAGGGCTGTTGCATGTTAACAGGTGAAATTTTTGTTATCGTTTTTGAAGACCGTTATTATAAAAAATAATTAAATAACATTTCACATTATCAAATTATCTGACGAGAATTTTCGACACAAAAATCTCCCTACTCTGTTTAGCTTTTCTCTTTAAATACTACATTAACAGATAATAGTATGTTAAGGATGTTTTGTGATGTCATCATTTGAATCTTAAAACCTTCCGTATTAGATGATGTGTATCTATATCGATATTATTCTTAATAAGATAGGGTTTTACAAAAGTTTGGAAACTGCGTATATGTTAATGTGGTATTCTATGATAATGTATAAGACACAACTAACAGCGAGTATTTATTTTTCACCAAAATGTCATACAATTGGTCTCTTTACTAGTATAGCTACACTCTTGAAGCGTCATTAGGCTATTTTGAAACAGGACACGTGGTACATGGGCATTGCAATCGGCGGCACTTGAACTCTGGAACTCTGGGTCACGCATCGGGAATACTTCAGTTACAACACGAAGACATGCGGAAAGGAGAGAGAAAACATTATATTGTTAATTTAGTAAAGTTGATGAGTAACTGTCTAAAATATGTTTACTTGCTTTAGGAACCTCGTGTTGACTAAACAAGTATTTCCTTACATGCTATAGGAAGTGAACTGCAATAAAGACTTGCAGACAGGAAATTCATGATAAAACACAGTTTTACAGTAGAATTTACGGCTACAAAACACAATTATTTCAAGTTGCTCATTTTCTGATAAGCGACTAATTTCAATTAAGTGGCTTTCGTAACCTCATAGATGTCAGAAAAAAATAAATTTTACATACGAGGCTTTTTTTAATTTAGTAAAACAGAGATAGTAAAAAACGTACTACCCTGTAGTGTACAGGACAGAACTATACTCCAAGGGAAAATAATAATTTATAAAAACAGAGTCATAAAACTTATTTTTAAAAAAGAAGATTATAAATTTTAAAGTAAATTTGCATACAATGCATTAATTTGATATCTTTTAACTTTTCTTTGTGTTCCATCAGAGTAAGTTTTCGTTAATAACTTTCTCGGGAAAACTCAAAATGGAAGTACCCTCAGCTCGTTCATCCTATTTCTGGCTGCCTCGAATATGTCCCCAGGTATTTCTGGAACACTATTCATTGGAATGATGTGTGAAAATCTGTCTACCGATCTAAAAAAAGGGAAAAACTCAGCTCCACATATCCTCCCGAGGGAAAAATTAAATTCCTTAAACTCACACCCCGCAGAGCAATCGTGAATTCAACGGTATAATTTATTTGCTAGAACATCGCGTCCCAAGGGTTTCATTATTTAAGTTTTCAGAAAAAGAAGGTGTGAGCTCTTATTACTGCTTTGTTTAAACATATCGACCATTTTCATCTGGGAGTCACTGAAATTGTTAATGTCAGTTTACTTCAAATGCTTTCGTATCCACAGGAGGGTTTAATCTCGAGTAGTTGAGCTTCCTTCTAAAATCGAGGTAAAGTTTGATTGGGTTATTCGTTCAAATCATTACTGTCTTAAAACAGAGCATATATTTTATTTGGAAATAAAACAAATGCAAACTGTATTTGCTACCTATCCTTATTTATAAACTTCCGATATCATCAAATTTTACTAAAGTTTGTAATTTTAATATTAAAGATTATTACATTTTGCATTGGTTCGCTTTTCAATACAAGCCAGATGAAGCAATTCCATGAAAAAAAGCCTTTCGTTCTGATAGAAAGCTGAAAATTGACGTTTAGTGGATTTCTTAATATTTCTTGAGGAATGACAGTTCTTCACCTAAACGGTTACTGTTAAGGAGTAAATAAATGTCATTGAGTTACCTATAAAGCTCGCCGTCGAGTGTCGGTGGTCATTTGAAATCTTCCTGTGGCGCATTCACGGGCTATGACTGACAAGGAAAATTTGCAAAAAATCATTGAATCTAATTGAAGCAAAATGGAAGACTTTGTTCTCTGAAAACGATGAAAATGTACAAGCGGGAGACATTTGATTTATCTGAAATGAGAGCATGACAATATTAAAATCCGCGCCATCCTCTTTCCGGAGGGTTATGACTAACAAGAAAAATTTACTAAAACATTGGAAAGTCATTGAAGCAAGATGGAAGATTTTGATCTCTAAAAAAATGAAAATGTTCAAACGGCAAACATTTCATCCAGTGTCTTCATTAAACTTCATCATCTTCTTAAAAAACCTAAATTAGAAAAATACGGGTTGGACCAATTAGAAACAAAATGGAAAATTATTTGCTTTGGGAAAGTTTATAAACATAATAATAATATTCTGCTTCTTGCAAATTTAAACTAGCTGTGTCAAATAAAAAGAAAATTTTTAAATGCAGCATAGAGATAGCAAAAATTAATAACGTTAATAACTAGGAATGTTAAATACAATTTAGTCCGCTAACAAAACTGGGTCTTGATCTGGAGTTGATTTCCAAAAGCATTCCAATAGCAAAGACAATTACTTTCTTCGGTTTAATTCCTCCAAGAAATTACTACGCAGAGTGATGCAGTTCAAACTTAAAACAAAAATTATACGGTATTTCTCCTGCTTTCCTAGCGTGCCTTCGTGGTGTCGTGGTTCTGCACGCTGGGCCGGTATTCCAGAGGTCCGTGGTTCCATTCCCGGCGAAGGCGGTTGCTAATGTTTCATCTCTCTGGCTTTTTCAATTAACCTATTGTGTCTACAGTGTCGCCCAAACTAAAAGGGTGTTGGATGAGGATCCTCCACACCCAGGATTTGGCGATTGGGTTTCCTAAAGACCCCAGTCGCCTTTAAAAAAGGGCAGTATATAAGATATTTCTCCCGCTTTCCTAGCGTGCCTTTGTGGTGTAGTGGTTCTGCACGCTGGGCCGGTATTCCCAAGGTCCGTGGTTCGATTCCCGGCGAAGGCGGCTGCTAATTTTTCATCTCTCTGGCTTTTCCAATTAAACTAATGTCTCTACAAAATGATAACATTCTTCTCATCACTAAACACTGCTGGTCTCACAAAACATTTTATTCTATAGTTGCTTTTTAAACCCTCCAAATGATTCTAGAGGATGGAGAACTAGATTATGCTACAGCTATTTAAATGTATAAAGATCTGCTAGCATTAATCAACTAATTTGTTTCTACCAAGAATTCTCTCCAACCTTGTTTGCCTCTCATGTCTAATAAGATTGCTTTGCTTTTTCTCTTTCAGCTTAATTCAATAAATACCCCTACTCATTCATTAGGTAGTTAGCTAGCAATGACCATAGCTGTGGATTAAAAGAGCCTTATCTCACAAACTAGTTTGTTTATTAAGAAAGGGTGGAACATTTTCAATAAAAAGCCATCAAAATAAAGAAAAATTCCTACGGAAGAATTCCCCCCCCCCGAAAAAAGCCAGGTTTTACAGATGACGTCAATGTAACTTAAGACGCTTTTTATCCACAATAGTACGTAATTTAATTGTGCATAAGCTGGAATAAATTATCACGATAAAATATTCATTAAAATACATTGCTAAATCGTAAAAATTAATAAACGCACAGCCATTAATCTTTTGTTTCCCGTTGACTACTATCGAAATACAAGAGTAACATAATCAGAAACAATTTTCTTTCTGTTTTTAGCTATGCTTTGGTTTTAATGCTGATTAAACTTACGTAACTTAATGAAATTATTTTCCAAATTAAACTGCTTAAAAATACAGGAAAATGGTTAATTATATTTTTCTATTAATTGTAATCTGAGAAATTCCTCTATCTTATGTTTATATTAAGCAAGGGGTGGATTACCCAGGATCTCGGGCTAAACGTGGACTTCATGCCACGTTATCCCTAGTCAATCAAGAGTCTACTGTATTTTAAGCGGAAGAAAACCTGAACAAAATAATATGCTTCCAAAAGATTGCGTCAAATTAATTTTTCAGTGAGTCATATCCTTAGAAATCATGTTCCCTGTATAAGGTTAAATTTCGTTATATCTAATTAATATGTTGCATCTAATTATTATCTTTAATTATTTAAGTATTTTTTCTCTCAGAAAAACGAAAGCATGATTCTATATAGATTATGTTCCGCTAAATATGTTAGGGAATATTTGAATTTTGCATAACATTAACATATAAGTTTCTATTCAAGTAGCTAGTTGATTCTAGAGCATTTACTACATTAACATAAAAGAAGATGAAGTAATTTCTAATTATATGATAGAGTATTCCTGGGTTCCATGCATTAATTTATATTTTGTGATACAAAGTTTAGAACTCCAGCAACTTATTTTCATAAATATTCTATATATACATCATAAGGTATTTTATGTTAGTTAACTAACTTTTATGATTTAAATCTTTACTATAATTTCTCTTTTCCATTAGCTTACATCAGGATGCAGATATGATTGAAGTGTATTTAATGCTAGGATTTTGAATGTTTTAGAGGGATAGCTTTTATCAGCGAGAGTTGCAGCTTATTTTCGTACGCTCCGCTCTGTCTGTTAGTGTTCTGCTTTCGACTCTTTGCCAGCTGACGTTAAAACACGCCCTTAAAGTTTTGAGTGAGCTTTGTTAGGGCAAATGTGTCTAGTCTCCAACTACCATACTTCTTAATTTGTAATATCAATTTTTGTTGTTCTTCTACTCGCAAATCACGGAGTTTAGTTTGTACGTAGAAGTGGTCTCTTCTGTTTAAAGTAAAATAACAAAAATAGTCATTTAAAATCTCCATGTGACTTCGTTGTATTCACATGTCAATATACTAGGGTCTAAAAAACAACTGAATATTACACGTTTACAGCCCAATAATATAAAGGATATTTGACTGTTTTCAATTAACTCCGATTTCTGTCCATGTTGCTATGTGAAACCCTTGAAGAACTCTGTTAACTCATGCCTCAAGTTCTTCCTGCAACCAATGTAACATTACTTTGCACACCGCAATTAAATCCACATTTTAATTTTCTTGCATTCAAAAGCATGTACTGAATAGGCTTCCTTGGAGTACCGCAAATTTCTACTTAAAATTTGCTGTAGTCAAATTCTGCTGCGTACTACATAAATTTCCAAAAACTTTGCATTTATTCTGAATTGCAGAGCTTGGATTTAATATGTGTATGCACAAGTATATCAAGACCATATCAATAGTCTTTCCACTTACAAATATGTCTTAAATGACGCAAATGATCATGCTGTGCCTTCATAAATTTAAAGAAATGGGCTTTATAAGAATTATGAAATGTAACTGTTTATACGTTCCTTGGCTCTCTGTACTCATATTTAGAGATGGTTGACTCAATATCAAAAGAATAAAATACAAAATGTTTGATGCCCGTATAATAAAAATTGACTTAATATTAAAATCTGAAATTTGCGATTTGTGATGTCATTTTCAGTTTGAGATATAGTACTAGAAAAACTTCATGACTGCCACGGTTTATGGTTCTGAACGAAGCACCTAGGCGTTATAGAAACTAAGACATCATGTTAATAGGGATGGAAGCAGATATTAACATCATGTTAATAACATCATGTTAATATCTGCTTACCAACTGCGAATGCATCTAAAACTGGAACTCATATACTGCATGTTATACTTAGTTAATAGCAGATTGTATTTATCCTTATAGTGCAGATATATCTTATTCAAAATAAAGACGAGTTTCTTTAAATTTAGACTAAAACCAACCTTTTAAATCAATTTTGTTCTTAATAAATTATTCATAACGCGTTAACGACAATTTGAAAGAGTGCATTCTTGCGTTTAGATATTCCTAACTTCTAAAATTCACTGGAAAACTTCATTGTGACAAAATAACCAATTTAAATAATGCGAAAAAACCTTTATCGTATATTTATTCAGATACAGATCATTAGATCCTTCTAGAGTATCTCATCAAGCTCTTTCTGTTGGTACTGGCTTTCTGCTGCTTTGCATTTTGGATAATATTGTGATTTGCTAATATACGCTTTACTTTTACGGCAAATCCACAGGTATGTTATACAAATAATTTAGATGGCACTTTTACGTAGATCTCTGCATATTTCTAAGTGACAACACAAACTGAAAGAGCAACTGTGATTTGAAATTAAATTGCACTTGAATAACTCAATCCGTTTTCGAGTTTGGTTCGCCTGCCCAGCCACGCGTATGCAAGATGCAGATTTAAGATACGAACTATAAGACACGATCTCTAATGTCAACGGTTTAACGTACGCTGACTGAATAATACAAATGTGCATGAATGAAAAGCATTCGCTTCTAACAGGCCGTCGGTTTACCAGTCCACATGAATAAACTTCGCAATAACCAATCCTCTTCCTTATTTAAATGGTTATTTCCAATCAAATATGAGACAGCTGAATGAAGCATTCAAATATACTTGCATATATATGTATTTATGTCTTTCCCTATTCTAGCTGAGAATAGCAGTACTGTTAGAGGTAATACTATTTAGATCACGTGCTAACTGGGCCATCGATGTTAGAATTTGAGCTGCTGTTGGCAAGAATACTATTCGCAATCAATATGCCTTATTTGTATCAAATTCTTAAATATTTACATTAAAATAACAATACGGAAAACAGAATATAAAATAGAATGAGAAAGTTTGATGCGGAATTGAATTAAGTGAAACTAGACTTCAAACGAGAAGTTTTTATTACAGCAAAATGGCGTCATATGTAAAAAGAAATAGCTTTCGTATTTCTTGGTATTTTTTAGTTATGCGCTAGCACAGCTGATATTCTTCTCTTTGGGCTTAACAAATTTAAGCACAAATTTTGTGCTTAACAAATTTAAGCACAAAAATTTAAGCACAAAGATATAAGTGAAATGGTTTCGAAAACCTCTTTTTAAAGCCCTGATAATTTTCTGCCCATTCGTAAATATAACACGAATATGAAAATCTGAAATTTAGTTGTTCAAAGTGATTTTAATTTGTCTTCATGTAGACGACGAAAATATGTTACTTTAAACAGACACATGTTTCCAAATAGGATGTTGAACTGAAACGCTTGAAAATTCAAATGAACCTTCAGCATTTCTCGGTAGGATATTTTTAAATAAGTTTGCTTATTTTGAATATTTAATGTAATTCAGTTTACTTTTTGTGCTTAAATTCGTTAAATCCAAACTTGTACATTACAAAAACTCTCTCTCTCTCAAAAACGTAAATAAAAAATAAGTATAACGACGAATAACTGAATATTCTGAACATGTTTTCGTTACGTTATAATTCGATATGTATTAGCAGGGAGTTAGTTAAAATTCATCACTTGGAATTATGCTAGATACACGAAAATTCGTAGGCATATTTATACATTTGAAAGATGATAACTATTCAAGTTTCGGGGTAGGCAAATAAATTAGGCGCTAGTAGGACCACTATGAACATGAAAATCAGGTTTACTTTAAATACGAGCTGCAAAGCTCGTTAGCGTTATTTATTGTTTAGATCTGATGTAGTGAGTTGATATATTAGTTAAGAATAGCTTTAAAAAGACGAAGAACCCATTATCAACAGCTCAATGAATTTGAACGAGGTCGTGTAATACGGCTGAGAGAAGGTGGATTTTATTTTCGCGATATTGCAAAAGGACTTGGCAAGAATGTATCGACTGTGTATGTTTGTTGGCAGCAGTGATCAAGGGTAGGTACTGGCTCAAGAAGATCGGGTTCCGGACTGCCAGGTGGCACTACTGAGAGGAAAGACCGCTGTGTTCTGCGCATCGTACGGCGTCTCAACAGAAATTCGAGCCTCAGTGAGCACCACAGTGACACAACGAACTTTTACACACCGGTTAATTGAAGGAAAAAGCCGAACCAGACGCTCTGTAGCGTGTATTCCACTGACTCCAAACCACTCGTTTTCGACGTCAGTGATGGCAAGCCGACGGAGCTCATTGGAGGACGTAGTGGATATCTGTTGTATTTTCTGATGAAAGCCGATTTTACCTTGGTGCCAGTGATGGCTGTGTGTTGGTTAGATGGAGACCAGGTGAGCACCTGCAACCAACCTGTCTGTGGCCTAGACACACTGGATCTACACCTGCAGTTATGGTTTGGGGAGCAATTTCGTATGACTCTCGTGGTTATCCCACCCACAATGAGCGCAAATTATTGCGTCAGTGTAGTGAGTGAACAGGGTTAGTGTAGTTCTGCTGCCATTTATGAACAGCATTCAAGAGAGTGTTTTACAACAGAATAACGCTCGCCCTCATACAGCTGTTGTAACCTAGCATGCTATACAGAGTGTTGACATGTTGCTCTCGCCTGCTAGATCACCAGATCTTTCTCGGGACATGTGGGATATCACTGGACGACAGCTCTAGCGTCATCCAAAACCAGCATTATCCGTCCCTGTATTGACCGACTAAATGCAAGAGGAATGGAACTCCATCCCAAAACCTGACATCCGGCACCTGCATGACACAATGCTTTCAGGTTTGCATGTTTGCATTCAATAATTATTACACCAATTATTAATGTACCAGCATTTCACATTTGAAATTGCTCTTTTCGCGCTTGTTGAGACTTGAAAATTTAATCAATTAAATATGTTATCTATACAAATGTATTGCCAAAATTCATTACTCTACAATAATTTTTTTTTAGTGTTGGGATTTTTTTCCGTCAGTGTATTTTTATGTTGTTGCTGTTGTTTCTGACCCTATTAATCTGAACTAATAGCCAGATCAGGTGAAAGAATTTTGACTCGGAAAGGGTTATGCAGATCTTTGGTTTAGACATTGGAAATCTTGTAGGTAACAGCAAAATTTTATCCAGCTTCTTCCTTAGCTTGTAGAGAATCCACCGGTGTATAGACCTGAGGGATTCCTATCTCTCTTCCTTTTTCACCAATTTCTGAAGAGGACTTTCATTTCAATAGCATTTTCAGTAGCTACATTTCGCAAAGACTCTGTACTCTTACAATCATCAGTTCCTTCTCCGGATAGCTCGAGCTAAAGGTTATGAAAATTGGTTTATGAAGAAAATTCCACCTCTATGCCGGGAGGGGGAAATATTTTAATTTTAGTAATCAATGCAAAATGGAAAACTCTTCAAATTATTTGAGAAAATTTTACGTATATTGTTCATAAAATATTACTTCAAAGTTTTCAAACAATTTGGACAGCACAATCACAGCATGTATCTTCGAAAATAACAAAAGCGTTTTCTGCGATGCAAAATTTCTAACAAACCTCATTTCGGAAGCTGACAATGCTAATTAAATCAGAAAATTCAGAAATTGGAAAATGATCCATTATTGCAAATTAATTAATTTAGAGCAATTTAAATGTGTCTTTTTTCCTCAAAGAGATTAAATCCTTGTTTTGAGAACAATCTTAGATTTGATTAGTTTATTTAATTGTGGCAAAGCCCTCGAAGGCTATGTGCCTAAGAGGTTGGTTTGGTTTGATTTGTATGATTGCCTAAGTCGAAAGGGGAGGGATGTCTTCATGGAGGACTTTCTAAGGGAAGCTGGCTCGTATACACGTTACATCTGGAAAAATCTGCGCTTTCAAATTTAACACAAGTGCACAAGTAAAATTTTTGAATTTAAAGACGGCATTGCTTTCATAAGGTAGAAATCTGAAGACTTCAAGATCTGCGGATTTACCTTATTTTCTGTTACATTCTTTTCAATTAAATACTTGTTTTTTCCTTGCTTTACTTGCATCTAACACACCTGGTAAGATTACAATTGAAACATTTCATGAAAATGAATTAGTTAACCAGAAACAAACGTGTATTATCTTGAAATGGAAACTTCTTTCCCACACCTCGAAAGCTCAGTAAGGTCTATCTGTTCAGCTTAAAGTTTGTTGGTATATATAATATTATTTAAAGGTCAAGATTCTTTTTGAAATTAAAGTATTTCAGCATATACCACTGGCTATCTTGTCTGAGATTCAAATAATAGAAGGATCAAATATAAGCCAAAAAAGGAATAAATTCTATTGCTGGGCTAGACAATGGTATTCTAACACGGAGAGAAAATTTTCGCAAGTGCACTACATAGCATTAAATTTAGATATGAGCCACTATTGCTAACAAGACCATCGACTAATTTTAGAAATATGTTATATAAAGCTGCCTGAAACTACAGTGGTAGAGTTTCTTGAATGTAGAAGTATTTTCAAAAATAAATCGCATGGAATAACTTCATTTATAACAAATTTTCTGAAAATAAGATCCGGATATTTTACATTCCCGAAATCTTGAAAAATAAATTGCATCACTTGAATACAATCAAGCTCATAGGATATTTACTAAATGTTGCCCTTAAAAGAGCTAAAATTTTCCATTTCTTAAAAAAAAAAAAAAAAAAAAAAAGCATTTGTAAGAGCTAAGCATTTTGGAAATACCTGCAGCTCAAACATCGCTGAGTGAAAAGGATAACTTTGCAGTAAATGTCGTATGACAAAGAAAGAGCAAACACTTCTATCATAAGAAAGCTTCCGAAGCACCATACAAGTTTAAATTACTGAATGTAACCTTGTATGCAACATTTAGTTAAAGTTGTCATACACAGGTATCACATTTAGGGAAAATTTTAACTACTCTCATTAGTGCAGGAAAGAAAAATAGATTTCTCATTGATTTTAAAATAACTGGTAAACTTCCTAGTTAAGATAAAAGCTGTATTTTGAGTTTTAATAGTCTTTTAGATGTGTTAATTGCATGAATTTTAAATTGATGTTCCTCCTTTCGTTCAAAATTAATGAACAGCCTTTCATTCAGATTTTTCTTGAAAATTCTTATTCAAAATAACTTTTAGTCTCTTAAATGAAGTACACGATTCAAAAAGTGTAAATTGCAATAGATCATGACATTTAAAAACGAAATAATGTAATCTTCAAAATCTTATGCAGTATTTAAGGAATGCAATTTGTCCCTGATAGTGCCTGGCCAAAGGAAACGGGGAATGTCAATTCTCATTCAAACATCCGGTGAATGTTTCCCACATATCCCTTAGAAAGAAACAAATATTATTTAGAAGAATAAATTTCTCAAGCAAATTGTACCAGATCTCTCTAAATATTTAGCATTCAAAATAAAATGAGAATCCATCAGTTATTTTTAGATTCTGAAATCCCTTTGTGCATTTGCAGTCGATATAAACTAAAACAAATTCAATCGTTTTTATGCAAATTCATTCTCAATAGGTAATTTAAATTTACTGGAAACAAAATATCGAAACAAAACGTTGCATTTTATTTCCGCAATCAAGCATTTTAATGCAGTTTGAGATTTCGAATGAAAATTTAATGATCAAAATTTTCTCTCTATCCTTCTTTTTTTAACTCTGGTTCTGCCGTTCAAATCAGTAAAGTTTAATTTTTTTCGAATAGTCTATTTTCTTCATAAAGCTGGCATGTAATTATGTTTTTCTTATTCAAAAATCCCTTTATTGCAGTCTCATTTTAATGGTTGAATTAATGTGGTGGTGTATCAACTAATAAATTTCATTAAGAATCTGATGAAACTGAATATTTCGCTTTCGCGTGCTTCATAAAATGATGAAAATGTTTACGGGGTATCAGAAGATGGTAATTCAGTTATATAAATGTTGTGTTAAGTTATATCGCATGTAGGTGCTTATAGATTTAGTTATGTGTTCTGGAGTACTTTGAAAGAACTTATTGTATTTTGTACGTAAGGCATATCATAAATTGCGTTTTTTTCCATAAACATTTTTAAGACCCAGAAAAATATGAAAATTTTTGGAGTTATCTATAGAAGTTCATGTAAGTATAAAGACCAATTTTTGTAGAAGGACATGCACTTGAATACTAAGCAGCCACATACATTTAACTACCGTTGAATTTAAAATGCATTTTATATCTTTTTAGTCTCAGCTGCTTGCTGACATATTAAGTTGTTCAAATAGGTGGTGAGAAGGAAATAATGGAGATTTTGGTTCCAGTAAATAACAATATATATGTATATATATAGATAAATTTTCTGAGGCATTTTTATTTTTCACAAACCAAGAATATTCAAAAATCCTCTCACCTTATCTTTCAAAAGGTCATAGAAGCGCTGAAGGACATTTTAGCAATTGCATAAAATGTGTTAAAGCCTTTGTTTTCCAGAACGTTGGATGAATGAAACCGACCCATTCCTCACCATACTCAAAGTTTACCATACATAATTCCTCTTCAACTCAAAACACATTTTCAGATCAAAGATTCGAAAGAAAAGAAACAACGCAGCAATGACATGGTTTAGGTTTTGAAACTCTTGTTTGTGTGCTTATTAAAGGTGAGTATTCCCCCTGTGCGTGTGTCACGCTGGATATGGACCACTCATAGAAAATCTATAAGACATTTCAGAATCTGTTTGCAAAAAACTCAAAAATATCTCTGTAATATATTGCGAAATATATGTTACTTTATATAACAGTAACAGAGCCCATTAGCTTTCCCCATTTTATAGCGTTGCGTTTCCTACGGGTTCGTGGATTTGGATTAATTGACGACAACACTTGATGGAATATCAGAACACAATTTTTTAGCCAGTATTACTCAGTACAGCTCCAAAAACACGTTTACAGTCGTCGGAAAACTACGATAAACACGCTGAAACAATCAGCAAAATCTTTAACCTATCAGGTTATAACGGGGAAGAAAGCTTCACGACAAAGCACTACTAGAGTACAGCTCCCGCATCGGTTCTGTCTTTCTCGGAACTCAACATACTCTCGAGACTCTCCACGGTACAACTCGCGATGCACTCGACGATACACTCGATAGCCTCAACGATGCACTAGATGAACAACTCGACACTAGATTAGACTGCTACTCCGCGTACAAGCAGGGTTTATATAGCATTTTGGCTTGCCTTCGAGAACATTCTGGGTCACCGCTAAGAATTTGTTCTAGAATATTCTTCATCCATCTATGACATATCGCCAATTTTGTCGCCAAATGTGCGATTTAACGCCAAGTCTAGCAACCCTGCCTTCTCTTGGAATTTTCTGGCAATCCTAAAACCACCTTGCGGGGGAAGCTATTTTACCGCAGCTGGACATTTTGTAACACTATTTATGCAAATAATAATGATTGCGTTCGGAGCAGTCATAGATGTTTACCATCTCCTAATTTAAAAATTACATAAACGAGAAACGAGAACTTTATATAAAGCTAGTGTGACATCCTTTGAAATTTACCTTTGAATGTTTAGAGCCTTACATATGTTGTAATAGAGCGTACAATTATATCAATTAAGTCCCACTAGTTTCGAATACACTCTAGCTGCGGTTATTAAATCATATTACGGGTTCGCTTATATACCTACAATCAATTAATATTCCATTACAAATTGCATTATGCATGTATAATTCCTGAAGCTGCAACATAATTTGATTTGTTCTGATTTAAGTTCTGTAATACAAATATTAATTTTGAGATTGCCTTGTTATACTGTTTACGGATTAAAAATGCGCTTCTGTTTCCTAGATTAATCTTTATTTCCGATACAAAAAAGACATGTTCTTTGACACGTTGAGTGCCATACGAATAAGGAAATTCTCGTCGGGACACTCGCGCTGCTTAGGAGTTCTCGGGCATTAATAATTCGGAGCGTTTAGCATAGCTATGCTAAACGCTCTTATGAGGTTGTTAGTTAAGGTTAGAAATTTTGTTACGTTTATATTCATTCATTTCTCTGTGGATATAAAAATCTTTCTTGAGCCTGGAACGTGAAAATGTCAATTGCATGTTGGGGGGACAAAGACATTCCATCTAACAATATTGCAACTACTACTAAAAACATCTCCAAACAACCCAAAGATATTGTAAATTATGATATGAAGAAAATGCGGCACAATTTAGTAGAGAAATGACCAGAAAATTGACTAAACAAGTTGCCACATTTTGCAATATCTGCTTTTTATTTTATATCTTATATATCACTATCAATCACGGGCGATTGTCGTGGTCTGAACGGAAAGTTTGGTGTCAGTCACCGGCGAATGACGCGGCATGAACAGAAAATTTAATGTCACCCGTGACTGACGTGGCACTCAACGTGTATAAATGGTCATAATTTCACATTTCTTCAAAAGAATTGAGCAAAATAACATGTGAGATATTTTTAAATATTCGTCTCTCACATCACTTGAAAATGAAATTTGTTATAAAAGGTATTATACATCAAATACCTAGACAGAATTTAGAACTTGAAATGTGCCTTCATTTCATTATAATTACTATCATTTCATTATGTTTTATGCATTCATAATTCATTTCATTACTTCAAAGTTCATCTGAATTATAGTTCAGAGAAGCAGCACTGTATTGATATACCTGGCTTTTAATTCAGTCTTCCAAAAAGTATGCTTTAAAGCACATTTCTGTGAGAAAGGAAATTTCTCACACCACGCAGTTCATAAATCATATGGTCCAGTTGGACTAGGTGGATTGGGTCTCCCACGTATTTCGACCACGCAGTTCATCATCATCGTAACATTAATCGTAATCGCAGAACTGCACGTGCATATATAAACACCGGTCAAACGGGTTCTTCCCTTCTTAAAAAATATGTAAAAATAAAAATAAAAGAAAAAAATGTGTATTAGAAATCTTGCGCATAATTTTAGTTTGCATTCTGTTGGAACTAGCGTATTTTCGATCGATTGGGGGTAGTGTCCTTTGACCTAGACACCCCGGTGGTACACCATCACTCGTTGCGTACATGTTTTTCCCTTCTCTCTCGCTCTTGGCTGACGTCGTGGTCGCATGGAGTACCAATTTCTCGATCATGGAGTGTCGTCGTTCTTTTGCATGGAAAAGAAGCAATAGCTAAAAGATGGCAAAAATTAGATGAAAATGTTTAGGTTGAAAATTAATCTGTCTTGATGCCGTACTAAAATTTTAATGAAACATCCTGAAGTAAATTATTAATGTGTATTCGCATCAAGAAAGTGCATTGTCATCGATGTGTCTTCATTTGGTGATTTTCGTGTGCCAAACAGAATGTGTGAAAAAACGATCTTGCCCGTGTGTGAAGTGATGTTGGTATTGTACGTAATTAATGTGAAAAGCATAAATGAACGATGCGAACAGATTGTGAGTTTGTGTTATAATCTTCAGTTAGACGGCGCCATTTTCCCATTGTGCTTATTTCCCATTATGCTTATTTTCGCCATTATGCAACGTTTCTTGTGATATTATTTTTTGTATGCTGTGTTGATATATTTAATCCAGAAAATGTTTTTGATGAAATAAATATGAGTTAGATGAAAGAAGTTGTCTCTGAGGTATTTATGCAAGCTATGTGGGTAAGTCAAGCATTTTATTATTCTTGATATTAGGTTTCATGACGCAATGTACTCATTTTAGATTCCAGGCCAGCAAATATTAGGCACGTGAAAATTGATTGAATACTTTTAGGTATCTAGTTAGGTAGATTGTCACACTACAACACCACAATTTCTTAAACATAAATTCACGACCATGTTCCTATTTTGCTTCATAATTTGAGTTCTCACCACCAGACTAGCAGCTAAAATACTGAACATAGGTAGTTAGACTCACATTCACATCACCCTTAAAGGGCTGTGCAGGAGTTTTCGTGATTTTTTCCATGTTAACATGAATACGAGAGAGATTCCCTTAAAATGTCCTTAACGAAGGTATACCTTCCACTAGGCAGATGACGCTCTTGTGTTTTGATAAAATCTAATATCGAATTCAAACGTTAATTTTGATTCCACGTAAATATTTTATCTAGCACCTTATTAAGTATTATTTATCTATTAGTTAAGTCAAAAGATTTTTTTGCGTGGCATGTTGCTGACGCGTTATGTCAAAACAAACAACTCATAGTCGGCCTTTCTTATTAATAATTTCTTTTATTATATGCCTAATTTATGCTGAATTTTATTTGTGATTCTGTAAATACACTCGAGGAAAACTAAAACACTTAACAATTTAGGAAAAATTAAAAACAATTTACAATCGCTTAATATCGATCTAAAATATGAATTAATATAATAAAGCCATAAATACATTAACTTTGTTCCATCTTAGCTGCTAGGTTGGTTTCACTTCTGCAACATCGTAATCCAGAAAGTCCCTAAACTTCTGCTATACACAAAGCTTCCATAAATCATCATTGAAACGTATCAAATAGAGAGGTTTCATTATGGCTGTCCGATGCTGTTATCGGAAATATTATTTCCTATTATTAATCATATCATTGGATCATCATTCTGTGAAGCATCAAATTCAATTCCATGGCGCATGAACTTATTCTGTTCCTCAGAATATAACGTTCTCTGTACTGATTCTTTCGGCTAAAAAATAGGAACCAGTTATTGCTAGACATTAGATACTTAACACATAGACAAATGTAAGAAACTCATTAATAGTGACTTTGCTTTAGTTAATCAAAATATTTTTAATAACTGAAATATTTTTTGTGTGTAAAAGCACTTTTACAAGTTACAGGTATTTTATTAATGAAAGAACGATATTTTCTAACATAAACTCTACTCGCTTTTATCATAATTCTATACAATTTATTATATAATCCGATTTATTGTCCTTACCCTTAAGTTATATATTATGTTGGTACTCTCTCTGTATACATATATAGAAATATATACAAAGAGTTACAGAAGTTATATTATATATACAAAGAGTTACAGAAGTTATATTATATATACAAAGAGTTACAGAAGTTATATTATATATACAAAGAGTTACAGAAGTTACACATATATATATATAGTACTTCAAATCTAACGAATAACCACGCACTTATCAGTTTAGACTGCAAAAACATTTCGTTATGACATAAAAATTCGAAACTACCCCCAGATATAAAAATCATATAAATTTACACATTCAAAGCTTTTTTAATTATCATATTGGCAAAATTAAGAATGCCCTTTTCTATAAAAATTACATTTAGTTTTGGCTGGTTATGTTAATGACTATTTTCTTTAATTTTCAACTCATGAACGAATAGTAATCAAAACTATTTCAAGAGTATTGCGATATAGAATTAATAAAAGTATTCATGCCATTTTATGAATGTCGGTTTCTAGTTAAATCTAAAAATGCCTACTAATATGTTTCCTACTTGCAGATGATAAAATTAAAATTAAAGGATACATTAGTGCCTTATAGAAAAAGAATCAATATCTATTTCGTAATTTTTGCAAGATGTTCTTTCGATTTTGACAAGATTTGAATCACAGGCACAAAATTAAGAGAAATATTTCTCCAACTTTGAATTGTTTCCTTATTAAAAACGATAGCTTTCAGAAGTTCACCGAACAAAGAAATGGTAAACGAGTTCAATACTTTTTTGTGTCTGCAGATTTACTAGCGTATGCAAAAGAATGATTGTCTAGGTGCATATTTATTAAAAATAGGACTTCATCTGAATATGGTGTTTGATGAGTATAATACATTATTATAACTAAACTCTCAACTAATGGCGTTGCGTTTCTTAGAGAACCATGGCCGCCAGTGCCCTGATATCTGCTTTCTTAACCGTGGGTTCCGAGGTGCATGAGCATATATTCTGGACAAGTGGTCAGCTAGTCGCAGGATTTCCGGTGTTTAGTCCCCAAGCGAAATTGGTACTCATTTTATCGACCCACTCAAGGGATGAAGGGCTGAGTCAACCTTGCCCAGCCCGGGGATTCGAACTCCGGACCTGCGACGCTGCTGTGCGACTCGCTAGCCGCTGCGCCACTAAGCCTCTATAATACATTATTGGTCATATTTAATCCTACGGACTTTATCTCATATCTCTCACTTTTTACATTTTCATGAAATTTATGATATTTACAATTTGCTTTTCATTGCACATGTTTATGTTATTTAATTTCATCATCGTTTTTTTTCCCTAGTACAGCATTCAATTCGTATACATCTGCTTCAATTTGAGATTTTTAATCAGAAAATAATGTCAGTAATTCACAATTTTTTACTGATTCTCTGAATAGAGTATTTATCAGTAGGACCCAAAGGAAAACAGTTTAATCTTGCGAAGTGTCTTCGCAAGTGTAGGGGAAGTATATTTATTTGGTGCATGTTAAATTGAAACCATACCTAGCTGAGAGATTTGCATGCATGTACTTAATGAACTGTTCCTCGGGCTCTGTATAACTTACATGGATTTGGGTAACCAACTACCCATTTATCGTTGGTTATCCGGAATACTCCTTTCATTATACCTAAACAGGAACATTGTCGGATTCATATGCTTCTCGTATCTTTCTTGAAAAATGATATCTCTTACGAATCCGGTCGTTTTACGGACTTATAGATTAAAATATATTATGCTCTTTCTCTAGTTTTGAATAACATTTTATGGTCGATAAAATTTTTTAAATAAAAAAAAATCTGGTTAATAAATATAACTTAATGTATGCTTAAAATGATATAAATTAAAATCTAAAATTCGCTTCCTAAAAATAGCTTTATATTTTCAGACATGTTAAAAGAATCCTTGAAAGTTTACGAGAATATTTATGAGCAAATTATTCAACTTCCCTCAGATGATTCAACTGGCTTGCGTTTTACGTCATTTTTGTACTGTATCTTAATCAATAGCTTAGATTTTTAAATGCATAATATTAAATATCTCATGCAACTCAAATTTTGAAAGTTTAATAACTTAACACTTTATATGACTAACATGCTGAAGATATGACACTGGAAAAACATTCAAAGGAGCTTCATTTAACGGAAAGGAATTCACTTTATAGCTAATGTAGTTTGTCGGATTTTATTTTATTTCTTAATAAACGTACATTCGTGTATCCAAATTTTAAGTTCTTCAATATCAACAATTAATTTGCCAAGCAACATTCATGAACATGATTAGGATGATGGCATTTGTATTAAAGCTTAGTGCTCGATTTCGAAGTAACTTCCGCTTCTCCTTTTGCAGTAAACTAAGTTATTGAATTAACAGTTGCTTTTGTTGCTTATTTGCAAGTCTTGATTAATGCTTAGGCCACGACGCCCTAGCTTAGACACACAAATCACTATTTAACGTTTCATAACCCTGTTTTTCCCTCATAAAATTAAGGACAGTGAACTTTAAGAGGGGATGGTCTTGAAAGAACCGCTTGAAAGAACTCTATGCTTAGGATTATAAGATTTCCTTAATCGGAGCCTACTTATTCCGATTCCTGCCATTAAATTCATGAGACTATCAAGAGTAGTGCATTGAGACTATCAAGGAATTGCCTCCGCAACCAGCAAATGTTTCTGGAAAGGCGTATTGATAGCTAAGCTCACAAAAACCACTAGTTCCTTTAAAAAAAAAATCTCAATGGATCTTATGCGCTGCTCATGTGTTTCCGCTTAGTAGTATAAAGTTTAATAAGTAATTTCAGAATAATATTATAAAATTTATAAGATCTAAACAGCAACTGTACGTAATTTCTACTGGACTATATATTACACTGAAAAAAAAAATTAACGAATCTCTAAATAATGTTTCATCATACCTTATTCAAATTTTATGCAATGTTTCGGTTCCTTATAAGTTTTAAGACTTAGAGAAGTTACTTTTGAATATCTTGGATAAGCTTAATAAAATACTGGATTATTTAGAGAAAAAAGTGATCATATCAGAATAGTGAATTTCACCTTAAGTTTGATTAGGTTTTCGAAATAACCAAGTAAATATATTTTTACGGTTGATGGCTTTTAACGTTATAAGGTTTTTAGCGCCTTTTTTTAATTAAAATATTTTAAGGTTTACCAAAAACGAAGATATCAAGAATAGCTAAATCTTAAATGTGATTTTGAATGTTAAAATTTATCTTAATGGATTACGTGTTTCATTTTTCAATAAAACGCTCTTTCCAATTTTGCGCAAGTCACTTTTTTTCCACTTTCCGCGCAGATATTAATATTAATTACCTCATGTTCCGCGCCTTAAGAAATGCAGATTATTCACATTTTTCCTTAAACCAGAAAATAAGGATGCGTTTTCATGTGAAATAAGATAATCCTACGGCATTTACATGCATTAATTTAATATGTTTCAAGCTTCCGAAAGTTCATTAAAAAATAATTTAAAGAGAAACTGATACATTAAAATTTTAAGCAATACGGATATGTTTTTCGTTACTATTTCCTTTTCTTTTCAAAGTAAGCATATGATGTGTCATTTGGTTTTAAGCACCTGACACTTTGATATATTTTCAGTTGGGAAGTTCAAGATTATCATTTTATTATTGATAATTTTTTTAAATTTCAAAATTAATCAAATTCACTACGAATACGTTTTAGTACGTGGCATAATTTCAAACCTATTTTTTGAAAAAAATATTTAATCTCTGCAGTTAAAATTTAGCAAAAGCATGTGATTAAAATTTCATAAAACATATAGCTATTTATTATCTGTACCGTCTCCAGACTAAAACGAGCAATGTTTATCCACCCTCACTCACTTTCAACAAAAGAAAAAGAAATTGTACTAGTTTTTCACAGTTTATTTTATTACATAAATGAGCATCTTCTTCCACTTTCTTGCAATATTACATTATACGAAATTTTCCTACATTTCATTTAAACATATTGAATTAACAGTTAACGAATTTTAATCGAATTAAATCCACTTCGTCGATAGCGCATAAACCACTGTAGAAAAAAATGCACTCTTTAAAGTTCACTATATTTATTTGCCATAGCGATACTTCGGCGGTAGGTTCACTTAACAGTGTTACATCTCATTCATTTTATAACTCAGAGTGCACAAAAATTATATCATCTGAAGAATTACCACATGTTCTATTCAAATACTTTAACAAATCTAAAACGATGTATAAAAGAAATTAAACAAATTAAAAAAATAGTTTTTCACAGACGATTCAGACCCGCTTACCTAATGCGCATGCGCTACTAATTAATTCAGTTCTCACTTCGCGGCAAGGCAAAAATGCACAAAAATTCAAAGTATTTTCATTAAAAATTGAAAGATATAGAAAAAGATAAAATACCAAGTACAGTTAAGACAATTGAAGACAATTTTTAAAATTAAAATTATAGTTTCTACGCAAAAACAAGCTAATAACTTAAATGATAATTCCAGAATGAATTAAGCATATTTTAATTCTCAATTATTTTGTTGTTGCGAAGCTTAATTTCTCTAGATTGGCAACAAATCTACTATTCTGCTAAGTTTCAGATGCAAACAAATATGGTTGCGATGCTAATCAAAAATTAGGCTTAACCGCAGTTAAAACACTTTTAAATTGTTGATAGTTCCACAATTATTGCATGCAGGTTAACTAAAAGCATAAAACCCATAACCGGAAGATAAGAACAACATAATTCAATCATTTTTAAAGGAAAAATGCTCAATTTACAAACATATAAGAATAAAGAAACTGAGCTGAGTAACAGAGTGGATATAACTGAATATGCTTATGTTGGAGTTTTTTTGGAGCCACAGCTTTTGATAACTTTTTGGCGAGCTTACTAAATTTATCTTCTAATATTTACATATATTTATATACCTTTGGTGCAGCCGATTGCAACCAAACTGGGATATACATCTACATGCTGTAGCAGTCCTTATATACAGAATTCCAACGTTCTGAGGCTACTCATTTTTGAGTTATGCGAGATGCATACGTACGTACGTACAGACGCCACGAAAAAAATCTCTTCAGAATTCATTTTAAATCAGTTTTATATTTTTTTGGGGGGAAAAGAGTCCTTTATTCTGTCTTTACGTTCGGGTGTCATGCAAAAACATCGTTAAATTGCATTCGATAGCGGTCAAAATGGATATTTTCGTTGAAATATGTTTCCCGAAATTTTTCGCGATTACAATACTTCCTTTTTACTTCGTGCAAAAAGTAAAAAAGCAGAGAGATACATTTCATCATAGTCTGTTCATAAATACTTCTGTAAACACAGAAATTAAATTGATGCCGTTAATCTAAATACATTAAGCCTGTGCTGTCTAGATACGTTATTGACAGAACGATAGCATTAAATTAGCAAAGTAATTACAAAACAGGAAACCTTATTAAAACTTTTGATATAGTTGCAAATTGTAATCTCTAGGAATGACATGAAACGCATTTGCTTCAACAGATCTTAATCACTGTTTACATTGCTTCAACATTCAAACTATGTCTTTAATTTCATTCTCTAAATGAAACTGTATACGGATATATTTAAGGACGTGAAAGTAATACTCATCGCTTATCTGTTTATACTTCTCTTTCAAATTTAAGCAAGCAACATTTCATCCAAGCATCTAATAGTCTTATACCTAGCAATCAGACAGCGTATGTTACGTTTCTATGTCGATATATAGCTCAACAAGTTTCCAATGTAAGTTTTATATATGTGTTGAGGAAATGTATCATATTTTTACACCGTTTTAACTTGGAACTAGTCTCTGAAGTATTTTAATAGACTAGTATACATTATTTATTTCAGTAAAAGGCAATTTTGATTTCTTTCTCTAATTAATCGTGACACGTTTTCTACGTTGCAAAGGAAAAGTCATTCTTAAAAATATAAAGTTATTAGCAAAACTGTTACCAAAGCTACTCATAGCGAATACTGAGGAGATATACTTCAATGAGACAAATAAGTTTGATCTAACAATCATTCATCTATCAAATAATCTATGAAAATATAAAACTCAAAATATAAATATTGTTTTATGATTTAGTAGTTTTGATAGAGCGATATATTTTAAAAGGTGTGTTATAATATATTTAAAAGATTTTTGTACTGTTTACATGCAGATGTGATGCAATAAGTTATTCAGTTAAGCGATCTTTGTCGTGATTTCATGCTTGATAGCAACTCTACATAAAAGTTAATTTACGCAATTAATAACTTAATAAGTGTTGTAGCTTCTAGTATATTAAAAACATCACACATTGGCTTTTGCTTTCAAAATGCGATTCATTCTAAATTAAAAATTTATTTGAAAACATGTAGAAAGCAAAAAATATCGTTTTACAGAAGAAGCATGTTAAATATCAGAAAGATTTATAATTCAACTTACGAATTTCAGCTTTTTTTGCAGATGACAAACCACTATTATATCCTGTGAAAGCTACATCACCTTCAGTACCACTAATTTCCGATAGAATAAAAAATCTTTTAATTAAATATAAGACTCAAAACACTTTTAGTAATAGTAATTAAACCTGAGTAAATTTAAGCCGAAAGCAGCGGAGTAGTTTCGCTTTCATTCATTTCTCTTTTGATTAATCAAATACGACACCCAATTACACAAACAGAAGATTCTGGAGATTGCAATGAAAAGGAGTTATCAGGAATCTTAATAACACTATTTTACTACATTTCAATGCTCTAAGATCCAGAATTTTGTGAATTTTAATTAGAAAGGATTTCCTTTGCTTTAACATTCAAACTATTTAATATAAGCTCGAAACACTTATTTGTGACACCTAATATAACATCA
Organism: Stegodyphus dumicola; assembly: GCF_044657685.1. Taxonomy (NCBI): domain Eukaryota; kingdom Metazoa; phylum Arthropoda; class Arachnida; order Araneae; family Eresidae; genus Stegodyphus; species Stegodyphus dumicola. Next base: position 161,871,331 of record NC_140781.1, on the reverse strand, counting down.
AGATAAGCTTAATTAGAAAAATAAAGAAAAATAAAGATGGTGCACGAGCGTAAAACTTGATTAAATTACTATAATAATCAAATATTCATATGAAAGTGCTGAATTACAAAAAAATGATAAATAACCTCTGTCCACCAATGAAACAAATAAATAAATCTCCTTTATTAATTCTGCTATTCAGGAAAATAGTATAATTTACCATTTTCAGTATACGTTTAGCCTTTTTTAGATTAATATTTGTGTCACTGTGTATCATAATAATTTAAAAACAATCACAATTGAATTTATATGAATCATGGTATCCAGAGTTTTACTTAATCAGATTTTTTTTTATTTACGTGATGGATAATATAATAACACTGTATGAGGTTTAAGTGAAATGATAATATGCCCAGCAGGAAAAAATTCGAAAGAAAGTAATTAACGATACCTCTTTTTCAAATGTATAATTTGCTCAAAAATGCAATTGCTTTACATAATTTTATCAAAGAAGACTTCAGGGTAATTGTCAAAAATATTAGTGGAGATAATTTATAAGTATTTTGAAATCATCAACTGCAGGAAATAACAGGAAAGTGACGTTTCGTGTTATTTCCCGCTGTTAAAAAGGAGGAAGGCATTTGTATTTCATCGAGTTCAATTTCTCCCTCTTCGAGGTGATTTATTACTCCTGTGGGAAAACTGAGTGATTTTTCTCCTTCTGTAAATGTGGACTAGGGTCATCCAATAACGTCCGGAAGTTCCTTTTAACAAACCGCTGCTTCCTTCGCTCTTTCCTATCCTCAAAGAGAACAAACAGAACCTATTGACATAGTGTAGAACAATACTGATATCCCTCGTCAGTGATGAAACCATTTAGGATTCGCCTCTTTCTTTAAATTTAATGCCGCTGGAATTGTATACAATAACACACTCAGAGCTTTCGTGTGTATGTAATAAGCTGAAAATAAAGTTACTATAAATAAGATTAATTTTTCAACCCATTTTAATGAACAGCAGTATATTAATATTGTTGCCTCTTTAATTCGTATATTATATTTCCAGCAGTCTGCAATGTATTTTCTTAATGCTGGTACATAGATTTTGAACTGAATTAAAGAGCTTATAATTCGATGTTGCTCTGACATTTCAGTTTTGATGACTTTGAGTTATCACCCATTTCAGGAGCATGCAAGATAGACGCAGACTAATTAAGGGCTACGACAGTTAGTTATTTGTAGCTAGTGTCTGCTACCAACTAACTAACGAATGCTGGATACTTTGCAAATGTCTTGCTGTTTGGAGTTAAAATTTAGGCTTAAGCAGATGGAGCTTTCTTGTTGGTGGGATTTTTTTTTTTTTTTCGACATTAAGCTTTAAAATTTAAGACAAGAGTTAATTTTACGCTGCAACAAGCGGTTAATAATTCAAAACTAGTGTTTGTTAAAATGAAAATAGTAGAATCTTTATAACTGTCCTTAAGTTTACTCATGACGTTACAAGTAACACGTATCAATATATGTTTAAGTTAATGTTACATGTGTGGTAATATGATCAAATTTCAGTTTTAAATTGTGTTATTGTGAAGAGGGGCCTGATATATGCAACCGAGAATAGTAGAACATGGTGATGGCAACCTAGAATAGTAACAGAGTTATACCTTTAAATTTTTAAAAACGACTACAAATTAGTAACACTTTGTTTATTAAAATTCGCCTGTATTTATTAAAAATATAATTTCTTTCAATCACTGAACTGATATGATATTAATATTCCTAATCTTCTTTACTCTTAAACTTTCTTATATTACAACGATTGATTGGTAATGTAATTGGTATGCTGCCTTACACGCATCTAACTTCTTTCACAGATGATGCATGAAAGATGTTAAAAATTTCCTTTTTATTAGCTTGCCTAAAGACGTTAATAACACACTTGTTATATTCATTTATCAAGATGATATTACGAAGATGGTAATTTGTATCAAAGCGACAAAGTAATTTATGATTATTACGCTTCACTGGAAAAAATGCTGAGAATCTGCATTGAATGCTAATAATGGTAAGAATCTACAGTGAAAATAATACTGAGTATTAAAATGCAATAAGACGAAATACGATGTTTTGATAACATGAAAATTCTCCCAAAATTTACTATTACAGTACAACTTTACCTTCCCATGGCGTAATACTTTTAAATTGTTATATTTTGCAGTTAGAAAAGATAATAGCACTGCTTATACCTTCAAGTTGTAGAAACTAAGCATTCGTCATGAAACAAAACGTAGTTTTCTTTTCTGACATTCAGCCAACATTTTTTTTAATTCAAAAGATATGAAAAAAAGTACAGCACAGTTTAGTTTTTGCTAAAAATGGTATCTCGATGAAAATAAGCTATAAGATGACAAAATGAAGGAATAACATTGAAATCTTAATGTATTTCTGAAATTTACGAGTTGCACATGTATCATGAAAACTTATGAAACTCCTTCAAATTTTAATGCAGACATTAAAGATAGAATGTAGATTATAGAAATCTACGAAGTTAATTTTAAATCGATAAAAGATTCATATTATTTAAATGAAACCCCCAAACAGGTAGCACTAGGATTCTATGTAACATCAAATGACGGTTTTCTCTGGATGGAAATATTTTTCGAGTACATTGGTGATGCAAGACCGAATTTAACTCCACGGTATTTACAAATGCATTTAAGTATCAGCCAGTTTATCTCAGTTTCTGTACGTGGTATATGTTTTTGACACGAGTACATCTATCTTTATTGATATCCTAACGTTATTTTGTTGGTACTTGTCCTTAACCACTACAGATACAAGTATACAAAGCTTCAGTATGAAGTTTTCTATCTTAAAAATGTTCAATATACAGAATTAGATTCGAGTTATGTTATCAGTTTCATTTATTTTGTGACATTTTATTTGATTTTAAATAACAGTTAAAAGTTACATTAAATATTTACTTCTTTCTTTCTTTTGTTTTACTAATTTGTTACTTTTTTCACATTGGGAAATGAACAATGTGCACAAAATTGAGTCAAAGGTTGTTTCTAAGTTAGTAACAAATAAATTATTGCATTAGGGTTGGGATGACTGAACAAAAAACAAAAATCGGAAAATTTTAAGGCGATTCCTTTATTTTGTAAAACTAAAGAAATGTGGAGGACGGACTCATTATAAATGAATTTGTTTGTAAATATGTGAGGTGGTACAGTGGTAATAAAATCATATACCAATAGATATGCATTCATATGAAATAAACATTCTAAAATTTCCTTTGATTTAAATACTTTAGATTTGTTTATATTTGTTTAAAAGCTTTATTTTAAGCTTACGATATAGTTCTTTAAATGCATTTAATGAGTAAATGTATCCTGCGTATATTTTGCTGCTTTAAACTGGTTGTTCATTCTGAAAGCATTTAAAAAGGTTCGTTTTGACATCTGCATCAAGTTAATTTTTATTTTAATAATTAAATATCATATCATAAAATAAACTATGTGCTGGATATGTTTCTTAAATAAACATAAAGACAGTTATAAACCTCTAATAAAAATCATCCGCAAAACTACATGTATTTTTCTTAGGAAAAAAAATATCTAGAAAACGCACTTCTTGGTAGTCACTAAAAGTCTTATTCGCATAAGGTGCATGTCAGTTTCTACTCTTTCTCAATCAGTATTCCGTCTTTCTAAGAGTTTTAATTTTAATTATCTGTGAAGATTCTATTTTAAAGTACGATTGATACGTTTTTAAAAAAGCGTCGAATACATTTAGGCTTATAAAAATACAGAAGTCTAAACGGTGACTCGGTATACATTTACATAACTGCTTGTTAGTTAATAATATCTTCACTAAATAGTTCGGTTTGGCGGGAGATATCCCGATGACTTAACAAAAAAATGAATGAAATATACTAACTTTGAGCTTTCAGTTCCATTTCTTTTTCTCTTTAAAGATGAAACGAAATACTTGACTAAGAATTTTAATATTCTCAGCGTACTACTTTTTAAAAGCTTACGTTTCATTTTAAAATGCATTTCTCAGATTTAATCTTACAAAGATATACGTCTTCATGGATTAAATCTGATAAATAGACGATTTATCTATGTCTGATTAAATAACTTGTTAAAATGCTGAAGATCTTTAATTCGTGACTGTGCTTGTTAAATACAATTCAATAATATAAAATGCCCGTAGGTGCATTATAAAAAGCCCAACACTGATGAAATTTATTTTCTTTGCACCAGTAGTTGGCCCGAAAAAAAATTAATACCTTAATTCATTTTGCTTCAAAGTTATTTTTGATTGTCTGTTGAAAATCAAGTCATGGAAAGAAAATTATAAAAAAAGTCAAGATAAATGAAACACAAAAATAAGAAATCAAGAAATACACAGCTGCTTCCTTACAATCTGGTGAGAATCAGAAATAATACTCTGATTTTGATCAATGCAATGAAAAAACGAGTTTCAAATTTCTAAGAAAAACATTAGAGGCCAAATTTAAGAGGAAAGAAATAAGGAAACTGTGCAAGGGTCGTAAGTGAATGTTTTACAAATTGATAATTTCTAAACAATTCTTTTCGTAATATATATAAATATATATATGTGTGTGTGCTTGTATGTATGTATATTTGAACACACGAAGCACATCAAACTGAAGAAATCAAAAGATTTGTATTTAATAACACAAGTACTTGGAAAATTCGCGAACGATTAAATCAGGGTAAATATAAAAATTCGAATGGAAAAAGAAACACTTTAGAGTTAAATTAACGATTAGAAAAAATACCTTATTTTTATGTAGATTTCGAAAATGCCTCAATCGATTTTGGGCCCGATTAGACAAGTTTCCTTTACGTCGAGAGCAAAATCCATGTTGCCAAAATTCAATTAAGGAAAGGTATTTAAATAAATATAGTCAGTAATAGGCATCACAATAAAATTGTTTCTAACATTTTAAACTAATACTAATCTGAGAGAGAACAAAAGAGAGCGAGAGAAATCCTTAATATTTTCAAACAAATGGTGCCTCCATGATACCTACCTGAAAACTTAAGTAATATTTAGATGACACTTACAACAGAAAATTGAAGAAATACATCCCGTAATATCCGAGAATGAGGATGACCAATATGTTTTCCTTTTCCTTTTCCTTTGTTCTATGTGTAAGTTTTATGTAACGTGATGCTTGTTCATAGCAGCAGGGTTTCGGTACGAAAAGTGAAAGACGTAAGTCAGTGGCCTTAGTAAATTTTCTCTTCATAAAAAGAAGAAGTGTAAGAACAGAAAAGAAACGTTAGCTCTTTGTATATACCTTTAAAAGAACCTAATCTGATTAAGTTAAAACAGTAGTATAAAAGCGTGCAATGTTTCGTAAATGAAAATTATCGCAAGCAGAACTTCTGAAATTCCTAAATATGTGTTATGCTCTTATATCCCTTATTTTACAAAATATAGAAGTGAGCTGAATACCTGCAGCTTGTATACATAGAAAAGACATAAAAAGTGAAGCATGTATCAGTATAGTTGCATATATTTGCTTTCAGTGCAACCATAGACCAATTATTTCTTAATAATTTTATTTATAAGGAGAGAAGAAGTAAGCTTTGGTAAAATATTCGGGCATATTTTAACTCAATAATTTTTTCCCTCACCAAACTTAATAAGGTTTGTACTATAAGCTGAGAATGTATCCAAAAATACATTACAAGTATATGGAAAATGAAAGGGATAACCAGAACTAATAGGAACATAAACGCGAAAATAAAGTAAACATTTTATCTGCTCCAAGCTGCGCTGCAGGATGGCTCTTATATCCTCGATTTTCTCTCATTTCGTTTAGAAATATAATATTTTGCAACCTGTATGACACAAATGGGAAGATTTAAGATCTTTTAACCATTGCAATGGTAATATCAGAAGCAGTCTTACCAGAAATTTTACGAAAACTTTTATTTAATCGTTACTATAATTTCCTGAAATCATACCATACACAATTTCCAGAAATTATATTTTGGTAATTTCCAGAAATTAAATTTATTTCCAAAAATCATACCAAACTAATACAGTCGAGTGTAAATAATGTAGTAGTTTTCGATGCGTAATCTACTGAATTTGTTTAATGCGAGGAAGGAACATCTTTCCATCTCAAATTGGAAAAAAAGTAGCAGAAATCTTAATATGGAAGAATTCGCGAATAAAGCAACTGCGTCACACAGTATTTTGAAAGGCCTTTCACCTTGTTACACCGAAGAGCAATGGACATATAATTGAAATAAAACGCGTTTTAAACTTTTCTTTCATACATGATTCATACAATATTTCAAATTGTATGAATGTCCTTTCAATCTTTGTGACTTTACTTAAAGAAAAGTAATTTTGAATTTTTTTTCCCTTTTTGAAGCAATAGAGTATTAAAAGACATCATCTTATAGTTAGAAAATTATGTGATGGTTGAACAATTAAACGGAAATTTTCATTACACGCAATAGGTACAATAGTAATAAAAAGTGCCTATAGAAGAAAAAAACTCCTAGGCATTAATACAGCTTAATTTATTACAAAAATTAAATGCAGCTAAGCCGAACTAATTTATAGGTATTTTCCTCATAAATATAACTCGATGGAAAAACAATGCAAGGCAAAGACAATTTCTGCTTTCCTCAACAAATAACGGAATGAAAAATGTAGCACATTCTTAAAAATCTTCAAAATTATATCTTTCACGCAGTAGATTTTCTTTTATATTTAATCTCTCATCCACAAAGAAACTTTAAATGCTAAACTAGATATATATAAAATATTTAGCATTCATCAAATTTGCTGCATTTAACCAAATTTCATCTTAACTGACATTTTTTCCCTATTTTCTTTTTTTCATTCGATTTGTGTTAAATATGTTGACCTTATACGTCCGTTCACATTTAAAACAGTTTAACAATATCACATGGAAATAATACTTGAACCTGATGTCTCGAAATGCACGGAATCTATTCTTTCGAAATCGAAGTCAAATAAAGTCTAATTTTGATCAGGATTTTGAATTAAATTTGTTTCGCAAGCGAAAGCAGCTCAACTTCTACCAGGATACGCTTATTGTGTTGCATTCGCTTATTGTGTTGCAAAATACGATTTAAGTTTTAATTTAAATCTGCATTAAATCCATTTCATGCGTACAAAATGCACTGTAAAGTATATTTTAAAGCCATTAAATTATAAATTTATTAATTTGAACATTATTTAACTAAATATTTATATTTAATGAAACATGCGAAATCAGCACTGCAAATCGTTCTTTTTATATTACATTCTTCATATATATATGTATATTTATTATATATATACATTTACGCATTCAATTTTCAAAAGTTTTCAAATCTTTTAGACAGACGATGTAATTAAATTTTAAAATTTTAATAGAAAATTAATAGCTTATAGGAACATTACCTGTAAATAAAACAATATCTACAGATTCTCTGAAAGAATTTCCTGTTCTTGGTTTCAACGTCTAAGGCAACGCTAGCTAGAAATCCCTTTAAAGTAATAACAAATTATTAAAAAATAACTGAAAACGAAACATCTGTACTTTAGAATATTAATAAAATGAAGGATCTCATTACCATAACTCTATTTAATAGCGGCTTTTATGAATTTAAAATGCAGTGTTATTAAAATTTCCGTATTTAAAAAATGGGAATTTGAAATCATAAATGTTTCTAATGAAGGAAAATGCGTGCTAGAAAGAGAGAAAAATATTATTTGTCGGAGAAAATGATACATTATTTTTATCCTTCTCCAAATATGACTACTTAGTGTAATAATAATCTCATAATGGAAGTTAATATGGTTAAACATTAATTTTGAGGGAAAAAATGCATTTAGAACGTAAGAATCGTAAAATTTACTGTGGTCTTGCGGAGTTTAGTTCGGATCTTTTGAATAACAGAATGATGTACTGACCGTTTCATCAGAAAAGCTCATGGAGGATGGATGTCTTGTATTCTTTAGAATATCTCTAGTCTGAAAGTGACTGAGGCCAAAATGACCTCCGACCTACATATCTATTTTTGGTGACAACTTATGAGGCACCAATTTGCTATGAAAGCCAAATGTGCAGAAGAATCGATCTTGTGAACTCGAAATATTGAAATATTGATTGTACCATTTCCCGAAGTTCAGTCTGATGCATTTGCTACCAGACTGATGTTGGAGACTACTCAAAACTTCACACTGGAGAACTATATCAACTGATTTTAGAACGCCTAATTGCACATATGTATACAAATAATAATTTTGCAAGCAGATCATCTTTTAAAGCGTCAGTTTCATATCATAGCAAAGCATTACACTATAGTCTATAACTCCTTATATTGCTACAGGAAAAGAATAATAACAATATAGTATAACCATAAGTGCAGTCTTTGAACGGTCTGTTTTGTATATCAAACATTTATACGATTCCAAATCAGTCGTCGTACAATCTCTTTACACCATGTATAAAATTACTTAGAGACCTGTGCAGAAGAATTTTATATCTTCACAGCAGACGTCAAATGTTTCTGTGAAAATTAATTTTAAGTTGCATTAATTCATGTGCACTTCTGTTACAGATGGCATAGCTATAGTGACCCTAATTTCCATTTTATAAGTTCATTTTTAAATTTTTACTAGAGAAATGCTTTCTAGTCTTACTAAATTACCATTGCAGTATGAAATCTTTTTAACTTTTCATGCATGAAACAGCAAAACACGACAAAAGTGTGCTGCGTAGATATAAATGTCGAATTTTTTTATATTGGTTTTCAGTAGATAAAATGAAACACTACCAGGGGCCTCGATAGTGTGCTATCAGTTATTCAATACTACCTGACAATATAAATCAATATGCAGTCTGCTTGAGGTTTTCAATAAAAATGTTTTGCTTGAAATCATGTAAATGATAGCTTTGAAATTTTACTTTCGAACTTTCACGTCAAGATTTTCTTTCTAATGCACTTCATCTGCTGCTTCTTTTTACGTTTCAACCATTCAAATACTGTACTTAAGATTTGAAAATCTGAAATCTTAAGCTGTCATTCCATTTGATATTTTGATTATAATACTTAAAAATAAAATTCATATTAAGGTTTTTATACTAGAACTCTACCATTAAGTATTCCATACTGATCTTAGCTTCAATAATTAGATTTACCAACTCATTATTTTTTAATTTCGCCCATAAATTGTCTCTTCCCCCAGTATATATTTTTTTCTGTTTTTTCATGAGAATTTCTGTTACTGCTTTCGCGGGATTTATCCAAGTTGTTCTAAGTATCTACATGCATTATTCATTCAAGCAAACCTCTTTAATTGAAGGCATTAGTTAAGGTTAATTGAAGCCTTTAGAGACTGACACTTTCTGTTACTTAGCTCTCTATAAGATTTCTGCCTGGATTATTCGCAATACAGGTACAAATAAAAAATGAAATGTTCTGATATAATATCTAAATATAATTTATTTTGTAAAATATATCATTTCCTTTGACGTTTCGTGAAAGGGAATGAGAACTTGATATTCAACCATAAGTGTGTGTTCTGCTTTTCGAATGTGGGATTAATTAACATACTTTTACTCACATTTAGAAGGAAATCGGCAGTGTTTAGCCTAATTATAAATAAATGCTTATTAGTTGATTATAGGATGAAATTTGGTAAGACATATAATGAAATTATCAGCCACTTATGATCCCAGAGCAGCACTGCCAAGAATGCCCACTGGAAGAATACCAAAAGGCAGACTAAAACTAATGTGAGGGGGGAAGGCAAACCTAGATAGCATGGCTGAAATAAGTTCGAAAATCAACAATATATACGAGGAACAGAAATATGCATGGATTAGAATTAATAAAAATTAATTCGAATATAGGATGTTGAAGCCAGTTGATAAGCAATTTATAAATATGATTTAACTACATTAATATATTATAAATAAATTATGTACAAATTTCAATCTATAATTGAGGAGAAGCCGAGATTCTTTCCTTTGGGATGATTGTTAAATGCAAAATGTTCTTGGCAAGAGGATGGAATTAAAACAATATTTCGTGTAAAATTGAGGAATACCTAAGTACCACATTTGGTGAATGTTTATCAAATGTGGCATTTAGACAGGTTAGAAAGTGTCAAAATAAAGCATTTGAAAACGTTTATCTGCACGCTGTCGGATAAGTTAAGATGCTACGCAATGCAAAATAGTTTAAGTTTGCACTGAAATTTATTTTAGGTAAAAAACTGAATTAAATATCAATAGGAAATTTAAATACTGTTGTACTAAATGCACAAATTTTGAGCCTGTTTTAAAAGCATACAAATTATATAAAAGAATTTCCATCTGGAAACTAATTATACACATGAATCTGTACTTAATTTTAAGAGGTAATGTTACTTTAGTGTTTTATAAATATAAATATAAATTTTAACTATGCTTTATTATTTGTTACCTTTAGCATAAGAAGGCTAATAATAGTCTGACAGATGTAATTATTTGTCTGCCAAACTATTATCAGGCTTGAATCGTTAAATATTCTATTATTGGACTTAAAATGTCAAAGTCCCAAATTTCTGCATAGCCTTTTCATTCAACCTGAATTATGTAGTAATACACAGCTTAAATATTAAGCTTGAGTATTAAGTTCATTTAACGCCCATTCATCATGTGGTCAGCTTTTCGTGATACCCGTGTTACTGAATTACGGAGTTCACGCTAATAATTCATTATTGATTATTGATGTTTACTTTGTTGATTTCCTTACATAGCTCTGAAACTTAGAGTTTTGAGACATTTATTCATTGTTTCTGTTTAAAATAGAGTGCAATTTTTGTAGCTTTGAATTTGAAATTATTGTTGGTGTAATTTTTAACTCTTAATTTCGAATAATTTCTCGAAGTTTTTCTAAACAGTAGTCTTTTAAAGACTAGAAATATGCTTCTATTTAAAAAATTTTGTTGATAATTATTAATAATTTTGAAATTGAAATTGAATAAGATAATGCAATAAATTTCTATAATTGCAAAAATTTTAATACTTTTTATAATTAATAACATACAAAATATTTCTAAGCTCAGTTTATAAGGTATTTCTCCCGCCTTCTTAACATGCCTTCGTAGTTTAGTGGTCTGCAAGCTCGGCGCATATTCGAGAGGTCTGTGGTTCGATTCCCGGCGAAGGCATTGCTCATTTTTCATCTCTTTTGCTTCGAAATATCCCAAGTCTCTACTGGGGCGCCCGAACTAAAAGGGTGGTGGATGATGATTCTCCACCCCCAGGATTTGGCGATTGGGTCCCCTAATCCCTAGTCGCCCTTTAAAAGGGGGCATATAAGGTATTCCTCCTTCTTAGCATGCATTCGTAGTGTAGAGGTCAGCACGCTCGGTGCGTATTCGAGAGGCCCGTGGTTCGAGTCCCGGCGAGGGCATTGCTCATTTTTCACCTCTCCTGGTCCGGAATAACCTAATGTCTCTACATGTTTAATACGTTTTCTTTCAAAACTTCCAATGTTGACAGCAATTTGCTTAAACATCAGTTGTTAGAATCTGTTTCAGTATAATCTTTTAATTTTTATAGGAAAAACAATGCATCAAAAATATTAAACTTACTGAATTTAATATTCGCTTTTAAGCATAAGTAAAACAAAAAAATCTTAAGATAGCAACTTTTATTACAGCTGCGTCGAAGTACAAACGGCCATGAAAAAAATTTGAGTACACTAACTATCAAAATTACATTGATTTTGACTGAAAATTTGAAAAATTTTCGGAAAAATTACTTTGGACATAGATTCCGATAAGGCCAGAAGATCCTCCAGATCAGCAACATAAACATGTCAATATAAACATCCATCCCGTTTATTTAATATTTTAACAAATTATCGAAAATCAAAAATCGTCAAAATGCAAACAGATCTATTTACTCTGTTTACATTTATTACTTACTTTTCGAAGGGATATTCCATAGCTCCAAATCTTAAGTAGCACACTGCATAACTCTCCCGAATGCACGCGAAAGATGAACATAAATCGTACATATATAAAACATAAATCTTACATATATAAAAAAACATATAAAAATGAACGAAAGCTCACTTTTAAATTTATGAAACATAGTGGAATAGTTAAAAGATCCATTTACGGGGGTTCAGGCCATAATGAATTTACTGAATTGTTGCAAAGCACGTTTAGGCTATCAGGGTAAGGGGATGGGTTGAATACCCTAGACTGTTTGTAAGTCTAGGGTTATCAACCCTAGACTTACAAGCAGTATAAGGTTATCAACCCTAGCAACCAGTTTAGGGTTATCAACCCTAGACTTACAAGCTTAACAACAAAATTAGGTTTGTTTAAGCAGGTAACATGAAAAATGCTCAATGTCCTCACCAGGATTCGGAATCCGCACCTTCCGGCTGCTAGCCGGATGAATTCCAATTACATTACGAAGGCTTGCCGTAAGGAGGGAGAAAATTCCTTACACATTTAGTATGGGGATGCCTTCTTGGAGGACCTCTCTAAAGAAATTTGGTTTGTGTCCAGGCTGTGCATGCAATAAATCACAAAAACGCGCAGGTGGTGATCCCGTTTGTCATATTTTAAACCTGAGTCAAACTACCAGTATTCAGCATTCTTAGCCACTCGCTTATTGCTTCACGGGTTTTGGTTATATACATAAAAGATCTAAAGAACTCTTCATTAAGAACATAGCAAATATGAATTCAACAAATTCAGTAAGACACTGGGGATTAAATATAATATTTTTCGTATGAATTAGAAAGCAGTCTTAAAAATTACGTCTTTTACTTATTAGTTTTAATAAACTTAAAATTCATTTAATTTCCAAATTCAAATCTATTTAATTTTAGTGACTAAAAATTCAAAAGAAGGGAACAGAAATAAAATTATTTTGTTACATATTTTTATGCATAAACCAGTCAACATTTCTTTTCTTATAGTTAACTTAGTTGTTAGAAACTTGCTAGAATTATACTTAAAATTATTATGTATTTGTGCAGTACACATTTCTAAAGCATTCAGGCATTATTACTTAAGTAACGTTCTGAATCTAGACTATACATAATATGAAAATTATTTAAAACTGTACAAGGGAATATTTTAGAATTTTTGACTTCATATTACCGAAAGTTTTTGCTGTTTTTACTTTCAGTATTTACACGATATAATGTATTGAAGTTATTAAATTAACCTTGGGGGCTTTAATCCTCTTGAGGTATCTTTATGAGTTTAGATACAAAATTTCTTCTGAACAGAAAATTTAAGAAACGCCACCAATCGTGAAATGCTCCTGCCGTCAAAGCTTGTAATTTAACAAAAGGGATAATTTACGGTAGAAAGATAGCCACATGAAGTGATTACTTAAGAACTTTTCCGCTCTTTTTCATGGTTTTAAAATACCTTAAAGAGCTTTGTAGGAAACACTACACTCTTCTTTAACGGATTTTGTACCGGATAAGGAATTCATTGCAGCAAAAATAGAAGTAAACACTTTCCATTCACGCGAAGCCATTTCTTTTAGAGGGTTACAGTTTAGCAAAGGTTTCTCCGCAGGTTTAAGCGTCGTTGAATTCTTAATGATGCCTTCGAGGTTAAGTTTGCTTTTATTTTAGTTTTTGTTTTGTCCCATGAAGGGCGGGACATCAAATTTTATAGCCAAGTTCTGAAGGACATTTACTTCCCGAATACCTAAATACGGTTCGCTTTCTCCCGACCAGGTCATTCAGAAACCAATCATTGAGCCCGTCTAACTGCAGCTCTTCAAATAGCACCTGCGTCCCTCCCTCACTCATTTCCATTCTGCCTTTTCTTTTCTTTCACCCTAGATTTCTTTTCCCAGTTCTTTAAGTTTCTCTTTGTTCTCAGAAATACCCACAGTTACATTATTCTTTGGGCATTCTATTTTTTAAATGAAAAAAAAATGAAAATTTCGTTGTATGCTTATGTATGTCTTTAAGGATCTGGCTGTCTTAGAAAGAATTCATTAACTTTACACATTTTCCAATTCAAAAATTTAGTGAGCAGCTGAGATTTATAGAAATCGGATCCTTTAAATAACTATAATTGCCGCCTCTGTTGTAGAATTCGAGAGTTTTTATCGACCTTCACATTTGAAGTAAAATTTTAAGTTAAATAATACACGAAAAGCTGGAAAATGTACTTGTGTAAACATGCTGAAATATGATAATGATAAATTAAATTACTGTTTAGTTGGTTGCCAATTTTAATGTGTTAGTTATGTGACAGTTGATATCTGACATTAATTTTGAAATGCCTCTATAGAGCACTGGACATCGACATTTGGTACTGTAACGACTGACATTTTGTTGAAGGTTTAGTTATAAATTTCTACCTTTTCCGGAATGAATTCCACAGTATTTTACCTTATAGAATTTTGTAAGTGAAATTCTGTATGCAAAGCACTATTACTGTTCCATTAAAAAGGCAACTATACATTTATTTCATTTTAAGAATATTATTCTTTGACTTAGGCAGTTTCGATGATATATTATCGTAGAAAACAAATAGGTTTGATAGTTAAGGTAAAATAACACGGCGAACAAATATTAATTTAAAAGTCAACAACAAACATCAGCGCTATGTTTCCAAATTTTCACAGTTGCGATGGTTTTACCTAACCATCAAAACTAGTCCTGTGAAAATTTGCAAATATAACGCAGATTTTTGTTGTTTGACTTTTAAATTAAAATTTGGTAGTGCTGATGAGTTTGAGTGTTTTTCACAGCTATTTTAGATTATATTTTAGGGCTTTAATTCTCATAATGGGGTATCTTCTTTTAAATAATTACTGATGGTAAAGAGCAAACATTTCATCCGATCTCGTTACGGCTTTCAAAATATATTATTTTTTAGGAAATGAAAGACCTCCTTTCATGTGATTTGTGAAATGATCATCAAATTCAGTTTAAATTGGAAGATATTAAGCTCCATTTGTTGCCTGAGCATCATTTATTTTCGGAAATTCCTATTTATAGAAAACCTATGCTCACAAGTACCATAAATTTCTATTTGCAGCGAAACTTAAATAGCATGTTTCACCTAAAGAAGAATAAATGCAATTCATTTCATATATGCAAGCAGAACATTTTTGGATTGAAAACAGAATATCTTTGCGTGGTGTTCATGAGAAGAAGTTGTACTCCTATAAGGTTCTTCTAACATTTGCAGAAATTTAATAGCAGCCCAACGCTTTACTGAATAGTAAAAAAGAATCTCGCCTGTAACAGAAACTTAACAGACTTAAATACCAAAAACAAGAGAGTTTCCTTAGCAATTCCTGCATCCTAAATAAACTTACTATAACTAAAAGAAAACAAACCCGAAAAAAGTTCCGTACTTGAATAAAATAGGAAATGGTGCTACACGCGAATTCTTCCGCTCTTAGATGGATTTAACTTTAAGTGATTATCACGTCTGTATTCAAACACATAGCAAAAGGGAATTAGTTTAACTCATTAGTGAGTAATCCAGGCCATATCAGCTTTAAAAATGCAGTACATCTATTCAATTACTAAATATTAAGATAAATAGGCCAGTGGGAGGACACGTAATTTAAGGTTTGTTTGTTTTGTTTTTTGTTTTGTGTGATTATGGCAAAGCCTCGAGGGCTATCTGCCTAAGGGGAGGGATGCCTTCGTGGAGGACTTTCTAAGGAAACCTCGCTCGTATACACGTTACACATGGGGAAAACCACGAAAACGCCCATGCAGCCAGCCCGTTCGCGGGATTCGAAACTGGGAGCGATCTACCAGTGTTCAGCGACTTTACCGCTCGGCCGCTGGTGGGCCCTCGTAATTTAAGGACTGCGAGGAATGTTTTCGGGGAATTTTTAAGCGCTTCTTATCTAGCTACATACTCTTATTTTTTACGGGACAACAGCGTATGAGGATTTTCGGTGTAAGAGAGTTATTTATGTGAAAGAATTCAAGAAAGGAGCTCGACAGCAAAAATAATAGTAGTTGTAGTATATTTTTTATGCCTCATATAGAAGCTTATCAAGGGATGGAATTTCTATATGTGTATCTACTGAATTAAACTTTTTATTACATTACAATTAATTTCGCAAAAAGGCGGTCCTGATCCTGAAGGGCAAATACAAAATAAAAAATATATATTTAAGCAAAAACTCTTTAAATACAGACGTTGAACAAAAGCATAAATTCTAACTAACTTTTCTATGAATCGATCCTTATTTGGGCATTTGTGAAGCTTTGGAAATGACCTATATAGTTAAAATTAGTTGTGAACATTTCATATTTTTAATTTAAACATTTTTTTACGGCAAAGGCCATGAGATGAAATTAACAAGCTAAAGGTACTATCAAACTCTGTTTAAAACTGCAGTTAGGTTAAAAAATTGGAACACGGTAAAACTGGAACACGATAAAACGCGCGAGGGCTTTCTGCTAAGAGAAGACGTACATTTATGATATATGCAAAACTCATTTTTGGTTAAATTAGCATTTAAAATACTACACTCTGTCTGATGTATGTTCAAATTTTGTTTTGTGCTGTGCGTCTAGATTATAATTTAAGTACTGAAGGGAGTTCTCAAAAACTTACCAGATAAACATCAAAACACTTCATTAATAAAGTAAACTTTATTCTCAAATAAAGTAGGCCATATTAGTTCTTTGTAGATTAAATTTCTGCAAATATATTCTCGCCATTTTAGAGCTCCATTGGCTGAGCAGTCAAGGTCTTTGAATACTGCGTTTCGAAGTATGTTCAGATATTATCAAACGGTTTGTCTTTATGCATATTTTCACAGTTCTTGCTGGTAAGCATTTCTCTTCTTATTCAAGGCATAGCAAGATATTCTTAGCAAATTCCAACCCTACAGAGCACATTCCGAATGAGAAATCCACTACAAAACTTTTCTTTTATGCAGTGCTTTAGATGTCGTTTCTCTCTTCTGCGTCGTCTAAATGCGCTGAAATACTAATCATTTGCATATCCCAACTTCTTCCTTTCACGTGATTTTGGCGTTCGTCAGATTATTCCTTCCAGGTGTCGCAATTTTGAGGTCCAGCAGTGTATTATAGAAACTGACAAACTCAGCAATAATTAGTATTACCAAAAAATATTACATGTAGAAAAACTCTGAAAAAAGATACATTAGTTATCAAAATAGTGGACTTATTAAAATATTGACAAAATAATATACTTTCTAGAATTTGGATTAAACATACTTTTAACAAAATTTTCAGTTACAAGTTAAACAGTTGTAATACTAAGCGTTAAAAATCGAAACCGGATTATAATTTAGATATGATCAAGATTATATGAGACATAATTTACCGCAACCAAATATTATTGCAGGAATTGCATGTGTTAACTCTCACAATTACAAAAGAATAATATGCAATGAGTATTTCTGATATGAATGTTCATGATAAAACCGGTTATACAGGGAGACGGTGAATAAATTTCAAATTTTATTTAACTATCCACTATTTTACCATCAATTACCTAAGACCTTGATCTACCATTTAGGCACTAATCTAAGTTTTACTACTTCGCTGGTGGAGACCTTTTATTTCAGTAGCCACATCAAGACATCCATCGATACATCAGATGACCAAATTTCTAAAATGGAAGGTAAGTTAAATAATATGAGTTTTTCCCTTTATTTCCGAGGAATCTTTAGACGGCGTGCTTTCTTTCATCAGTCGTTTTACAGTGGCCGCTTTCATCTTCTTTCTCTTCCTCCCCGTGTGAAGAACAGCACTTTCCCTTCTCACTTCTCAGTTTTGATTCTCGGCGAGAAACTTCCCACTTTCTCATCCAGCAAATCCAAGAGGGTCGCCAACCACTAACAACATTAGTAGAGCCTTGACTGAGGGTCTACCAGAAGTTGGTAAACATCGCTTTTACTTCCTCCTCCGCAATCTAAGGACTCCAGACAACCTGACCATCTCCTCCCGTCACGTAGGCTCCCAACTTTCCCGCATTTTCAAAAACAAGACATTCCGATAACTAGCCTCTACACCAGTGCCCATTTTCAGGAACGCTGAAAATCCCAATTTTCGTCCGCAACCGAGGTCATGTTGCAGAATAAAAGTATACAAATTTCTACCTCTCGGCAGAGTCTCATTTCTACTAAACAACATGCTTTTCAAATCTGTAAACCATACAAAATCAGCTTGAAGAGAAAACTACCCTTCCAACTGATGACAGACCAGGTATTCAGATCCTGCTTACAGTTTAGATAAAAACGTACTTTTGAACAATTCTAAATACCAAATTCTCTATAACATAAAAGTTTTACGAACTTACAAAAGATCGAAAAATACCACCTGAGTCAGTAAATAATGATGCAATAGTTTTACAGGCAGGATGGATAAAATTTTGAAGTACACATTAAATTAGCGAAACAATTAAGTTTAAACACCATTCAGTGTAACAAAAAATCAAAATTTAAAATTAATAATTCTTAAAGGTCATATCAAACAAAACAACAATTAAATCAAAAAGAATAAACCCAAACTTAAATTAAGTTTTTCAAACTGTAAATAAATATAAGTTCTCCTTAAAATTTTAATAAGATTAATCATTACTAAATTACAGCTCAAATCATTTAGATCTCAAATCAAAAGTTTTAATAACCACTTTAAAAAAATAATCAATCACCAACAAATAAAAAATAAACAATAATTAAATTAGCTAACAAGTTACACAAACACGTCTAAAGTATGGAATCTTGGTTTAGATTACTAACACTTAAGTCTCATAGCTACAGTTCTGAAGCCACTTAGTCTAGATTACCAAAATTAATGTATGAAATGTATGAAAAGTTTGATAATTATTTGCTCCAGTTTTGAACCTAAGCAGAGAGGGATAAATTTTGAAGTGTTATTACCGATTTTTAGTTACAATAAGAGCCTTGTAATTTTCCGTTGTTTAAAACTGAAACTTGTAATAATATGAAAATGCGTAAATAAAATAAAAATAACTACAGTAATAATAATTTACATTTATTCTTTAATTTTGATTAAAGCAAATTCTGCATCTCAGGTTTTAACCATTTAACTGTTGCCTTATGAAGACTGGAAACTTGAAACATAATAAAATACACTATTCATAAATTCAGTTACGCATGTATACTACATTTAATCCCAAATCAAATTCTTTTGGATCAAAATATTATGTAACATGAGCATTTTAAAATTGTGAAAGTATAGCATCATGAAACAGCTCAATTTTTTAAGCCAAATTGCCTTCCAAAAGACTTAATTGCTAAAAGCATATACATTTTACTTTTTTATTATTTTGATTAAAAGTGAGAATAATTTTAAATATTTTTCTGCGATGGTGGTAACTGCAGCACTCACTTTCAAGGAATACATTAATTATATTTAGAATTAACTACATAGCATTAATTTAAAAATTACGAACGACAGAATTATATTAATAGAATGAAGGTTGATTTGAGATTCTCTTAATGCCGAGACCAGTGTTGACAAAGTATAAACAGAGTTTTAATTATAAAAGAGTATTTTTATTTGAAAGAATGTTACTTTAATGATTATATAGATTAGGATATGCATTTGACTATCCTTTATAAATATTTAATCTAATTGCACTGGAAAGCATTCGAGATACTAATTGCCGAAAACAATGTAAAGATTATTTTATACAGTTACTGCTCATCGACTCATTCATTCCACTTGGGTACCATGTTAAATCAGTTGACAATAGACTCTTCCAGAGATTTGTTTTTACAAAGAGACATTTCTACTCTGTATTTCAGATGTGTCATATAAACTTTTCTTATTCCACTGCTGATTATTATGTATAGCGGTTTTGAAAATGTTTCATTACAATGGATTCCATTCAAATTACATGTACTCGAACAAATCATATTAAATTTCCAAATCGAAGTTATTAGTTCTTCGCTAGTACTATGGGAAAAATGCATGCTTATTGGAAAATTATTAAGGCATGAATCGCTAGGTAAGGAAACAAATCCATATATTTCATTATTCTAATATTATTAGGTGAAAAATTTATATATTAAGGTGTATAATAAAGTGTCGAAATTTTTGAGTGTTTTTTATAAATGAGACCTCTTGCGTTTGAAAGGCTGTAATTCGTAACCACTCATTTTAAAACAAGGGAAAATACTTATTTCCGAATGAGTGGTCTCTATTTTACATTATGTTGCATTCAATTTATTCACACAGACTTTATAAAAAATGTGATTACGTTAATTTCGTTTATGTAACTGCATTTAATAAACGTTAGTTATAAGACGGGTCACCTAACAGTTTTGGAAGACAGCATACTGAATACATCTCTTTTATTCATTTTTAGCTGTTTTGTCGCTAACTATTAACCCATTTTACGTATTATTCTTCAAATTATGCGAAAGTCTCTGAATCATCAACCACTACCTTAGTTCTCAGAGGTGTTATAATCTCTTATCCAAGTGTTTCGGGATGATAAGAGTTGAGTCCAATATGTCTACGACGTCGACGTGGCATCGTTACATCCTTCAATGTCACCTCTGCCGCCACGGCAATTTTCTTCTTTCTTGCTCATCGGGAGAGTTTTAAAGGGAGGAAACTGTTCTTCTGACAGCCTAATGCCAAGCTTATAGATCGAATTTTTCATCGTAAATTTCATTCTTCAGCAATTATTTTTTTTTTCTCAGGAAGACATTCCTGATTATAAACTGGAAATTTAAACTACCTGTTATAAATCTGTAAAGACATAAATCTTACAATGTAACTACTATTCCACTAAATTTTAGTAATTACTTAGGTTCCAGTTTCGTTGTTTCATTAATTTTTAAGATGTGTTTTTAGAAATTTATCTTTTGCCTTATTTTAAAATGTCTATTACCATGTTAAAAGCTTTCAAACAGCCTATTACGTTTGGAGCTAGTATGAATTAATTTAATTTGCCTAATTGTTTGGAAAATACAGTTTATTTAAAAAGCACATTAGAGGACTCCAGCATTGGTTTAAAATATGCATTTGTACCTACATAAAGTTTGTGAAACTAAAGAACACAAGCAAAAATATAACTATCTATGTATCCATTGTTAGATAATAATAATAAAAACAAAAAGAAATTTTTACTTTTTCCATTTACAGAATTTTGTAGTCTTTGATTTGTAAACGTAAAATTAATTTTGAATCATAAAACGGTTATTCTTTGGTAGAAAGTATATATTCATAGTGTGAAATTTTCTGACGCTTAAAATGTTATTACTTGCTAAACAACTTGCATGCAATTTGAATAAGTCAAAAGATTTTATTTACAAATTAAGTATCTTAATTTTATTTTCGAATAAAGAAATCATACGTACATATATACCATACAAATACTACGCAAGAGCCTTAATTATTTTTTTTTCAATTTATTCCTGCTGCTTTCAATACTAAAATGACTTCTGATGCTTATTGTAAAATTTGAAAGTACCGGTCGAAATATTATCACTGCTACAGCTCAGAGAAACCCGATTTTATTTCTTTCTCTTTCTACTGGCCTAAGAAATCTATCTCATGTCTTTCCTCTCTCTCCTAGAGGACCAATAAATCAAAGAAATGACCATGCCAAAAAGACCAGAATAGCCCCGATAAGACAAATCCATGATTATTCTCTCTCGTTCTCTCTATTTTCTTTGCCTTAAAACCGATAACTTCCAAATTAATCAAACCTTTTTTTTTCTTATGTTGTTTCGTGAATATTTAGAGCTGTGTTTTATTGATTTTCACATCTGTCTACAGGAGCCGCTTAAAAGCTGATGGATTTTACATGTTCATTTTTTGGTAACTACTCACATATTAGAATACCCTGAGATAAAAAAATATTAATCCTCATTATATGCTCATGCGTTTATGAATATTTTCCATAATGTGGCCTGCAAGCATTTCGCTAAATAATACTTTACACAGATGTAACATAAGTCACTCAATTACTAAAAACTGATATAAATATTAAATGCATTTTTACAAATTGTTTTTGATTTAATATGTTTATTCCCTAATCTGAGCAAACAAAGTTTATTGAAAAAAGTAGTGTATCTATTAACCTTAAACATTAGACATGTTTATGATAGATTTCAGAGAGAGAGAGAATTAATATACCATCACGTTTATTAGATTTCTAGCAAAAATTATGGAAAATCTATGTATCTACTCTGAATATCGTGGATATTGATGCAGATGATATAATTGCAACGAATACATTTTTCTAAATAATTACAATTTTTAATTTGAAAGATATATTTGCTTCATATAATCAGAATATTACCGACTGCAAGTTCAGCATGTTTTGATCATGTTTCTCAGTATGTAGCTCTTGCCTTTCAGTATGCATTGTTTTATTCTCGAGTGAAAATACGTTTAAAAATAATTGTCGCCATTCATTTCTGATACATTTTTGTTTTAGTTTTGAACAATCCAATTAGAATTTCACAAATAAATGTAATTTTTATTTCTCTAGTTGTTAATAGTTTATTATTAAATATAGTAAAATCTGATTAGGGAAATAATTATTCCGATTTTAGTCAATGATGTTTTTGAATTTTAAAATTTTACATACATATAAAGATACGATATTAACTATTTTAGCTAAAAGTATGTACTTCTTTAGCATTTATGTTGGATTTCAATTTATGTTGGATTTCAGTCTATGCTAGACTGTTCTGAAAGTCATAAAAAGGAATAAAACATAGATTCTACAAATATTTTGAATTCTCTTTAGATACAAATCATATGTAAACACAAAAATAGGCTTTTCATATTTGTTGCATTAACTTCTTTCCGCGTACATAAAAGGTTTCTATTAGAAGGCTCGCGATTATGATATGGAGGGAGTTTAAGGATTATGCATTTATTTACTGATAATATTTCTCTCAGATAATTTTCTAAAATTGCCTTGAAATATATAAACACAAATTTTCACCAAAATCAGTAAAATGTGCTTTGAAACATATAAACAAAAATGTGCACAGAAATCAGTAAAATGTGCTTTGAAACATATAAACAAAAATGTGCACAGAAATCAGTGGCTTGACATAGTTATCATCAGATAAGGATACATATCTTTGTCTAAGTATATGCAGTTATTCACATTGAGATACTTAAAGAAGTGGTTGTAATCGTAGTGGCCGATTTAATAATTCTTCATTTTAATTTTCAAACATTTTTCAGTTAACATACATAAATTGGTGCTGTAAGCTCTCTCATTCTTGAATCGATTATACGCGTTTAAAATCTGAAGTGAAGCTGCTGTGATGCGGCAGGTTGCCAGACCGGAAGCGAGAGAGAGAGAGAGAATGAGACGTGTTCATGATGAAATTCTGGTTCATAATGATTTGATTTAGGTTTAGCTGTATATTGATTCGTTAATGATATATTACTAAAACAAAATTAAGGAAGACTTATTTAAGTATCTGTGTCATTAGAATTATTCAAGAGCCATACGATTCATTTTGAAATAACGCAATTCTTAAAGATTTATTATATGTAGTTGTTGCTATTTTTAGGACAGTAAGGAGAAAAAAATGAAACTAAAATGGACAGGAGCCATTGCAAAGGTTGAAAATTTCGTTCTTATATAGATATATAAGACTGAAACTCCTAACTTTATATATATATATACATACCATTCCAATGTATTTTTTAATGTTATCAATTCACCCGAAAACTCTGCTCCTCCCTTGATCAAGGAAAAATAAAGCAAAAATAGAAAGTAAAATCATAACTGAAGATTTTCCCTGAATTCAAAATGAAACTTTCTAAAATTTGGAAACTTACCCATAATACGTAGAAAAAAGTGGAAATATCAAATACCATCACTGAAGAAATTCCTTAAGATTATAAAATAACACACACATACACAACGTAGCAAAAATTTAACGCAAAACTGCAAGAACCTTCTATTAAACACCAATTCGAAGGAATGAAAATTACCGTTAGAATCTAAGATGCCTATGGTTGCCAGTTCGGCCTCTTTGGCGAAATTAGAAACTGCAGTCGAAAAGGCCATCTCCCACAAGGTAAATTTAAAGCTACAAAGCAAAGAATTTTGAATTTAAAAGCAAACCCTTTTATAA
Source organism: Stegodyphus dumicola (assembly GCF_044657685.1). NCBI lineage: Eukaryota > Metazoa > Arthropoda > Arachnida > Araneae > Eresidae > Stegodyphus > Stegodyphus dumicola. The sequence goes on along the minus strand of NC_140781.1, from coordinate 161,847,202 downwards.
TTAAAATCTTGAAAAAGCAAAAATTTTAAATTAAAAATAAATTCGAAAATTAACTGAATATATATAATAAAACTAATGAAATGAAAATGTCACCTAATAAAAGTGCAACTTAGCCATAAACTAGGAATTTCAATTTGAATTCAACATCAATCCCAGTCAACTATGCAATTTAAGTAACCATTCCAAAAGTTCGAAATTAAAAGTAAATTTAAAATACTTTTAAAAGACAATTTAATAAATTTCTTAAAAATAACTTAAAAGGAAATAATATATATATATATATATAATGAAATTCCAGAAATATTTTAAATGCCTAAGCAAATTTGGAAGAGCTACTTGTTAATTTGTTACGATAATTGTTCTCTCAAACTGCAAATGAGCCTTAGATTAAATTAACGGCATTGTCATTCGTAATAGGAAAGCAAATTAATACTTCAGGCGTCACTCAACGCGACAGTGGAATAACTATTTTGAAAATGCTACTAGTTAATGAATACAATTTGGTATCTCAGTGTCTCATTTTGTAATATTGACAAATTGCTGCGATAAATAGCGTAAATTATACATTTTTCAAATTTAATAGTTCTTATTCGTTGACTGTTCTCATTTTATATCACTCAATGTTGAAAACAAATAGCCTGGAGAAACAGACTGGGAATAAACAGTGTGGAGTACGAATTTCAGTAACAGCATATATATCATATATGAAGACGTATCATTTAAATATAGTAACTTTGAAATAACGAGAATGAGGAAATAAAATTAATGCACTAATAATTAATATACATTATAATGTACATTTATCACAGCTGCCTTTCGAATATAATGCATAAAACTTAGCAGAGATTAATTTTAAGTTGGTTTGGTTTTATAGAATATTCTATAAAATATTAACTTGTTAAGGTTTAATAATGCAATTGATGCTACGGTTCCTTAGAACAAGGGCCAACCTCCGCTTATATTTTGCAAATTTTATATTTGATATAAATTCGTATCTTTATACAAATGTTAAACATAATAAGAATTTTCTAAAAACTTGGAAGCAATTTCAGGATTTAGAAAATGACTGTGCCACTAAACATAAAATGCATTTTGCAAAATGTAATCACACATTTTATACCAAAATAGAACTTAGAATCTTCCATGACTCTTGAACACAGCACAAACGCGTAAGAGATACTTGTCCGAAAAGAAATTCTGATATGAGGAAAGAATCAAAAACCTGAGTACCTTGTAAAATGAAAAAAACAAAATCCTGAAAGAACTGTAATACAGAGAAAGCGAAGAAACAAAAGGGAAAAGAAGTAATACATATACGTGTAACTAAATCGTAATATTGTTGTAGTTTCTAAATTTTAACTTTATCTTTAATGCAATATTTTTTAAAATTTAAATATCACTTTGCTATTCTTGTTCCGCCTTGTATCATATTTTGAAGATCACTTTTCTGTGTAAATAAACAAAACATAAATAAATAATATAAATTATTTTTGAATGATGTACATAAAAAAATAAATGACGAGTTGGGAGCGTTTTACAGCAAATGTAACTTAAAATTAGCCACTGGATAATGGAAGATATGCCTCAAGTAGCACATTTCGAAAGCCTTAACTAGCGTATTTTGAAACACAGTTTCTTAAATAGAATACCAGTTGCATTTACTAAACATCCGTGCAACAGTACTGTGAATAAGTTTTTTTTATTTTTTATTTTAGGAGCTTAAATCATATGTTTACTTTAAATATGAGGTAAATTAATTAAAGAAAATCTGAAAATGCTGAGATATTCTGATGTGAATTTAATATTTTTATTACATTCACACAGAATCAACATTTACCATTTTGGTAAATACTGTTTTGTTTTACCCGTTTTAAGTAATCAAACAAATCAAAATGACGTATTGATTTCAGAGATGCAGTGTCTTTTAATGATTGTTTGGGTACTCATATGTGTGGAAATGAATTTATTACTTGAAATTAAAAGAAAATGTTTAATGAAGCGGATTAAATTGACATGTTTGGGTTATGATTTGTACGGCAGCTATCCCCTATAGAAAACTAGCTGCTTTTGTTCTCACATTCAGAGTTTTAGATCTCAGAATTCAATGCAAGCCCATTGATGATAAGCGACATCTTTAGAAAAAGAAGTCTGAGAGTAACTTCTCACCTAAAAAATTTAATCAACGGAGGCAGTGGGGAGGACACATTACACAGATGACATCGATCTCCTTCCCGCTGGGTCGAATTTCCCATCCTCCAATGAAGGGTTACTGCCCGATTATATTAGGGTTTAATTATAATAAGGAAATTCGAAGTATTTCTTTTGTCAAGAAAAACATCTTTTTGAGATTTTATCTCTCCGAATAGGCAATCTCCTGTCCCATATTAACTAGATGTTAAAAACCACTGTTTAATTATTTTTACCGACTGTCGTGTTAATTTAATGACGGTTTTTAGGAACAGTGGGTTACTTCAATGAGGCATGTACTTTAAACAGGAAATATGACCATTAAAAATAAGGGAGGAATAATACTTAAATATTAATAACTAAATTCATTAAATAAATTAAAATAAGGCGGCACCGTTACATTTGCACTACTATGCGTATTTCTAGACCCCTTTTTGCAATAAATACATATTATATTTGCTTTTTAATAGTTTACTAATTAGCATCACCTATCTTAACGCGCCCAACGGGATAGCGATTAGTGATTCTGACTACCGTACCGAAGGCCTCAGGTCGAATCCTGGAGAGCGAGCCGAACGTCTTCTCGTGGGTTTGGTGCATGAAGTTAAGAATAAAAGGAGGGGCCAACCCCCACTACGACTGAAGCAGTGATCCCGGCTTTTGTCTCCAGATGGGGGGTTTTGTTTACATCCAGAGCTTCCTTGACAGCGCTTTGATAGTATTTCTACCCACGGCAGTTCAATAGTTTAGAGACATTTACGCAAAATTCACATCTTGGTTATTTTTCGATAACTTGCAGTCTTGCAACAGCGATTTAGCGGTACCTTTAAAATTATATACGTCTTTCGATATCCTTGATAAAGTATTCACTACTTTTATTTTATGTTCCAAAACACCAAAATGTGTTTAATAAAATTCATGAATTGTCATCCACAAATATCATTTCATTTTTATATAACTGAAAAATAATCATTTTTGGGTTTACACTTGGGTTAACTAAAAAATGAAAAAAAAAATAAGTTCTGTCTCTCTTTTTTTAAATTTTATTTAGCAAAATGTTTAATTAATTGATAAGTAAATGTAATACAGAATTATGAATGAAAAATCTTTATTATTCAATACGTATACTTGAGTGTTGGTTTGCTATTTTTGAAAGAGTTTCAAGACATTAAAAACGCATCATCAGTGTTAATAATCGGTATATTAATACACTTATATTGTTAACTTCTGGATTACCTCGCAGTATGAAAATTTCAGGTATTTGTGAATTTATATCAATTAGTCGTTTTAACTGTTTTAAAAAATAAAGCAACATTACGCAGAGTAAGGCAATCAAGATTGCTATTTGATGACAGTGAGGTTAATGTTTAATGCAAAATGGATAGTTATTATTTATTATATTATTAAAAACTATTAAACTGGGTAAAATCTCTAAAAGAGGTATTGAATGTTCTGCCAAAATATATTTATTAGAAAATTTGAATTTGTTAATGAATGTATCCTAAAATGTGTTTTAAGTCAAAAGTTTGAAACTTTATGGCGAAACGTAAATATAAAATTATGCATGTTAAAATATTGTAATTAGGAAATGGGTGAGGTTAAGTTTCTATTAAATAAGGTAAGGCATATAAGGGCTTTCAGCGTAAAGGGAGAGATGCCATCGTGGAGGAATTTCGAAGGAAATTTGATTTAGATGTATTAAAAATAAGGTAGAGGTATTAAAAATTAGGTATTAAAAAGGGTATTAAAAGAGAGGGTATTAGAAATAAAGCATGCAATTTTCATTCAAATTATATTTCTACATATTTCTTACGTAAAATATTCTGGTATATGCTAAATTATTGTAAATTGCTTTACTTGAAAAAAATAGTGAATGCACAGAAATGAAAGATTTGCACATGCGAAAATGAAAAATATTAAATACATGTGAGTATTTATGCATAGGCTTGCAAAAAACATGTATCTGCCTTTAACAATTTTATTAAATTGTATATTAAATTGTTATTATATATATATATATAAAATTTTTGTTGTTACATTTTTTATAAATGTATTTGGAAATGAAGGATTTATTCATTCATAAACTCCTGTGAAAGTTACTGCGAAGAAATCTCATTATTAAATATATCTAAATGTATAATGTTTATAAATATTATCTAAATATATAATAACCTTAACATTTAATTGTAAACATAAATTGAAATTCTGTTGAAAAATACCTTTAAAAACTAGTTAAGCAAGAATTGTTCCTACTGGAAAGCAAATAAATATGTATTGTTGAAAATAAGGGTAAAAAAAATCTGATTAGTATTGAAAGCATTATTTCCTTACATATTATAATAACTCAGTTACAAGTTTTGAATAATATTAAAAAAAAAAAAAAGCATTTTCTTTTTATTCTCTTTCAAAAATACTCATAGAAAGTTAAGTACATGGAAATTAACACCAATATTTAACGTATTTTACTATTAAAATAAAAGGTGCTCTAATTTGAAATTAACAAAACAGAGCATTAATTATTCATTCACTCAGATTTCTGATTTAAAAGATGCCTCAGAAGTTAAAAAATCGTTTCATATTTGGTAAAGTAATTTAGGAAGAAGCTCTGTAAATAGAAAAGAAATAATGTGTAATTTTAACATAATATAATAAACTTCGATCTTAAATTTTTGTAATCCTGAAACGAATAAACTCGAATTACCTTAATTTTTTTCTAATGTAATTAACGAAAACTTGTAACAAAATTTTCTTTCAAATTAAACTGTTCTGGGAAAAGTATAGCGTTTCATTCCGTTCAGACTGAAATGTTGGTTAAAACTACATTCCTTTCACATACTTAGGACTCTGAAATATTCGCATTTATACGTATATTTACGACGTAATTAACAAATGTTTACATCCAATAATTTCAAAGTGAATTTTAAGTCACTGAATGTTTTGGTCTCCGGGAGGGGATTGCCACTGCTTCAAAGCAGTGAATGGGAAAAACTTATTAGGGCCTCTCCTCTTACTTCCTACTTCCATGGGTTTTGATGGAACGGGAGGAGGAGTGGGAGAGCCTGGAGTCGACACTCGCAGGGTGCTCTCCCTCAAAATTGGCGTGAAACTAGGCAAACTCGTACTTTCGTCTAGATAATGCGCAAGGCTCTTGCCAACGACAAACGCAATCTTGTACTCTTTATCACGATAAAATTCGTGAGCTTCTTCTGATTGCATGAGCAACAACAACAACAACATAAACAATAATAACATATCTTAGAACTTTATTCAAAAGTAATAATATGCAAAATAATAAGGGAAAATATACATGAAACGTAAACGTAATGAATTCTGTCTGAATTTTAAAACTATCTACATGTATATTTATGTATGGCTGTCTGCGCGCGTGCATATATATATTTATATACACATTGTCTTCACAAATGTCATTATGTGGCTTTATTTTAGTAAGCATTGGTCGTAGGCCTATACTTCCAGTTACAAAAATGTTTCAAATGAAGCAAATATTCATGTTTCGACATTGTTTACTTTATAAAAACATGTTTGTGAAAGTTAACAAATCCAACTTTTTGATAATTTCGTGGCCCTTGTAGTTATATTTAGTAAAATTTATTAACATTATAAAAAATATATGTCACTTAAGGAAAGCCATTTTTCTAATTAAAAAGTTGAATATTATATGATTTGTATTTATTTATTTATTTATTTATGATTTAGGCTCTGATTATTTCTGTCGTTTATAACGTTTTCTCTACATCAAATTTCTGTTTTAATGAAACTATGATCAAAGAGCTTCTCGTTTAGCATATTTTGTAACATCAAATAGCTCCTGATATTGATATCAGGATAACTTAAAGTTGGCTAAAATAAAATATTAAAAATACAAAGATTCTTCTATATCCTAGCATTTTGTGCCTTTCAAGATGTGTGAAAGATGACAACTTAAACAAACAAGTTCACAGGTTCACGAAGTTAGTCTATCCCGTGCTAAAAGTAACAAGATTCATCAGAACTGAAAGAAATTAGCTGAGAACCTTCCTTTCGTTTCTCCTTAAATTAGGAAACCAAGAACAATTTACTGCAATTTTTCCTAACTCCTCTCACGTTGATTAAATGCATTAGTTATTATGTCTGGAATAATGAAACTTTAAGCGAAAGCAACATGTTAGAACAAAAGCGAAACTTTATTATATTATGCATTTCTTCAAGGGGAAAATATCAAGGGAATATTAAAATACTTCTTTTTGTGGCGAGAAAAGGAATAAATTTAGGGTGAAGATATGGTAAAGAAGGATGATGCATAAATAATAATGCATCCAAACGAATATATTTTTAATTACAAAATAGGGAAAAGTGAAAAGGATTTTCCCCCTCAGTACGTTCGCTCTCTTTTTCTAATAGAAGCACTTAAAGTCAAGCCGAAAGATAATAACAAACCTCTTAGTTTCATATTATTATCTTTAAAAATCATAATTACTTAAGTTTCTTATTTTTAACTTAGAAAAAACTTAGATTAAATTTATTTTTACTTTTCATTACCTTATATTATTCCTCTAGTAAATTTATTTTTAATTTAAATTGCAGGAAAATTCACTTTGATACATCTCGCAGAAACTTTTAATGTGAATTTCGCCCTAAAAGCAATTAAGTACCCTAAGATTAGAAAAAAGAAAGAAAAATGTTTAGTTTTCAATTAAATAGTATAGCATATTAATTAAATCATACAGATTTCTTTGCTGTGAAATTTCAGGACACTTACAATTTGAGATAAGTGAAGTAGGTAAATGTGATGTATTTTTAGATGGAAAAAAGGGTCAAAGAAACATAAATGCAAAGATAGAATTTTTTACGAAAATAAACAGTATTTTTGCTGTATATCATATGATGTAAATTGCAGTATGTAAATATTGGGTAGAAAGATCTTATATCAAATTAATCAAAGCTAGTAAAATGCAGTAATAGCGTCAAATTAAAAAAATCCCAAAATGATGAATGTGTTTAACACGTAGTGTCTAGTTCCTTCATTCTAATGAATGTTTAAATACATTATGGCGCTCTAAACTCATTTTGTTAAGCTGATATTTTTTGAAGTGTAAATAGTTAAGAAACAAAGAATAGAATTTCAGATCATTTTTATTCTAGAAATGGTAATTATTTTTATCCTCAGTTCAGTATTTCTTAAGAATTTATTTATAAAAGTTGATCTTACATTACAGCTGGAATAGTTAAATCTTAGAAACCATTTTATTGAAGATTTTAGATAAATAAAAAAGCTGATTTTTGAAAGTTATACAAAAAATGGCGTATTTTCTACACTGAACTTTAACATAAGATATAACAAATGCTAAATGATCCTGAAGTTACACTTGACAAGCAATCCTGCTATTCAACGTTAATGCTTAAGTTTCTAATTGTATTATATTATTATAATAGAATTACTCTTATGCTTGAGTATTTTAGTCTTAATAAATATTTTCATTTTGAATATAAATTTTAATGTGGCAAGTTTCTTCATCTGTTACAACCAGAATAAGTAAATCATTAATACTAAGCTTGTCAGTCTTAAGGATCTAGTATATTAACTACTACATCTTAAGCTAATAGGGGACTGATAGTTTTACATTTTTTACCTTAATTAAAAAAATAACTTAAGCAACTATATTTTAATATTTTCTCCATTAGGACCAATTGTTTATTAAATACGTGTTTGACGAAAATAAAACTCTGAGAAAAGAGGCTAATTAAAGAAAATTTTCTCATAATAACAGATACTGATAGATCTAATTATGTGGTTTATTTTCTCAATCCTTCGCTGAGAATATTATTGGCATCATCATCATCATGAATAATTTGACTAATTATGTTTTATAGCATAAATAATGATATCAGTCTTTCTAGTTATTATCAATATAATAATTTTTCTGATAGAATTTATAGGAATATCATAAGCTGACATTGTATTTTCAATGAATGGAATTTAGTTAATCAATGTTTTTATGCTTTTGACGAATTCCCCTAATTGAAATTTACTTATTTCACGGCAGCTCTTATGTGCTGTATTTTTTGTAAAAACTTAGAAACATAATAAAGCTATTCTGTATAAATATTTGGTATGTGTTTAGTTTTTAATGATTATTTTCTAATGTTTAAAGTTTGTTCCTTCTGTCTTCTTTCATGAATGAGATTGGTCATTGCGATTCGAAAATTAAAGCTAAACTCGATAACACGAAAGAAGTTAGATCATATAGAAAGAAAAAATATTGATTAATGGGTAAGTAGATAATGTGTACAAACGGTTATGTAATATATAAAGAAATAAATTTTTCCTTTAAAGAGTAAATGAATAATTTATAGAGCCCTTTGATTAATTTATAACACTCCACATTTTCCTTATTTATTAATTATTTTAATTGCTCTCAATAGTACGCATATAGCATGGATAGACTAGAAAGGTCCTAAACTTAATTTAAAATCTGAAACGGTGGACATAAATATAAAGAATTAAATTAAATTATGAATATATATGAAAATTAGAAAATCAACTCAAAGAACTGGGGTTCATCAATGAAATTCCAGCCAAGGCTTCCATCACTGTAAGGAGTTGCTTTACCGAAATGGAAAAATTATCCTTTTCATTAATAGAGCTGAGCACTTGCAAAAACTAAAAAAACAGTAGCTGACTCTTTCCGAAATTCTGCTTGAAATTTCATGCATCTCGCTTATGATCATCAGTTAACCATAATAACGCTTCCATTTGGGTTACTTTGATCAGCAGTGAAAGATTACAAAATTTGTTCATTGTGACACATGGTGACAAACGACTGACGAAGTACTTTAGTTTAAAGTACAGTACATTTAAAACTATAGAATTTTTGCTGATCATAAGTGAACGAATACAAAATTTGTCCAGTGTGACTTGGTGATAAACGATTGATGAAATATTGTAGTAAAGTGTACAGTGCATTTAAAATTACGGAATCTATGATAAAATAGTTTAATAATTACAATTTTGATAATTGCAATTGTTAGAATACTTAATGCGGCTTATTATAACAAACGAGTTTATCAATAGTGTTTTATTAAAATATCATTTGGAATAATTTTAAAGGATTCCTTCTTTAAACTTTAGAAATTATTTTCTTTGTGACCTCCCATATAATAAAAGGAAAATGGTCAGATAAGAAAATTAGTTTTAATTTAAATATCTTAAAGGTTTGTTTAAAATTATTGCAGAATAAAACATAAATTTGCAAACGCATTATTGTATCATAGTAGCTAATATGATTTATACAAGCAAAAAGGTGTAAGGAAAGAAATTATTTTCAAATGGAGAAATCATCTGCTTCTGTATGATTCCTGATCTTCAAATTCTTGCAATGTATAAGGACATATAAAAGTAGCAAGTATCATATTTCACTTTTATTCCTTCTTCTTGTTAAGATTTGTAACAAATAAAACTGAAACGTGTTCCACAGGCAGCATTTATAATGTGAGAACATTCACATTGACCCTGTCGCCTCATCGATTTTTGGTTCTTGATCCAATGCATTCATGTAAATGGGTTGGATGATGTCTCACTTTACCCTGAAGAAGTAATTTGTAAGCAGGGAAATTTCTGCTTATAGAGCTATTCCCTGTAAGGGTCATTTCCTCATTATGGGCTCAGCTGTTTCACTATTGTTTTTACTAGAACCTCTTACGGTGAAAACGTTTTCTCATGTTCCTTCGTTAGACGACCTCAAGGGTTATTTATCTTGGTTTCTTCTCATTTCTTTTACTATTGTTTTTGGCTTTAACCCTCGTCTTTCTTAAGAGACCTGCTCAGCACGATTTTCAAAAGCGGAGATGTAAACTTAAAAAGGACGTCCATAAATGAAATAACTACTTATCACCTTACGTTTCAGCTGCGAACTACTAAATTAAATTTCCAAAGAACTTTATGCAATTTATCAGATATTTAGGAGTGTTAGGAAAATAAATTTATATAAATGTGCATATTATAAGCTCATTTGAAATGCTTTACTTAAACGAGTTGTATTAAACAAATTATTTAATTTACTACAATCGACGTTCACAATAGCTATCATTCGTTATGATAGCAACCATTTCTTTACAACGTTCGGTATAAGAAGTTTTCTATTTATAAGAGGACATTAAATAGATTTTAGCTAGAGATATCACTCATTATAACGAGTTATATCTGCAGTACTTAAGAAGCCGTTATAATGACTGCCGTAAGAGAATAACAGTTATTTGGGTAAAATAAAAGCATACAATATTAATTTGTCAGAATAATAATGTTTGAAATAAAAGTTTCTAGGAAAACAATTTTTAGATTTATTTCTTTTAATAAAAAGTAATAAATTATAAGGCATTTTCTCCCTCCTTTCTGTATGCCTTCGAGGTGTAACATTAGCACACTCGGCACGTATTCGAAGGTTCCAGGTTCGAGTCCCGGCAAGAGCATTGCTCCGTTTTCATGTTTCGTGCTTCAAAATCCTAATGAATCTAAAAAATAATAAAAGTTAAAATAATGAAAGTTCCTAGGAGGAAAAAGCTTTAAAGTTTTAAATTTGATTTTTGAACTTATTTGGTTTTGTTATATTTCAGTAAAACACATCAGACCTTTGTCAAAATTTAAAATATTTATATCTAAATCCGAAAAAACAACTTATGATCACAAACTTTTATTGAAAGCGAGATTTAGTGGCACGCATGTATATAAGTTTGCGTTTAATTTAAATTCCTAGGAATTAACAAAATTCGAATTATGAAGTATTCTGATAATAATTTCATCCAATGGAGATTTTAGTAACGTCAGTTCTTGCGCTATTTTGCCGAAATCTCAAATTAATGAAAGTTAACAGTACTTATAATGTAGTAAGAAATAAATAAGTGTTCCACGAATATATTGTGATATTTTACATCTTCTTCAACATCAGAGAAAGTTAAATTGTTTTAATTTAAAGAAATTTTAGTTGAAAATTAGACAAAGCTACCATGTTGACATGTTCCATATAAAATGACGTCTACATCATGAGGTCTTTTTCAGAATTTTATTAATGTTGTATATTTTTATCCCAGACTCCATTTAGATGCTTTACAAAATACTTATCAGAATTTGAAATTTACAATCATAATATTTTGACAGATATTTGAAATAATTAAGCCCTTTTATAAATTATGTTTCCTAAAATATAATACTAAATCTGTTTCACTTAAATACAAAAGACATTCCAAATTTATTTTTAAGTTGAATTAACCTAATTTCAGAATTGCATGTATGTCCCTTCTATCAGCAAGGAAGTCGTAAAGTTAAAATACATATCTCTTTACATGTATATATATATTGGCATTCAGAACGGATTCAGGAGAAGGTATTTGATATGGATCATACGTGAAGAAATCTCGTATTTTTTTATTTGATCAGTTTCTCTTCTTGTAACCTAAGAAGAACGACTAACATATACTCAAAAAAAAAAAAAAAAAAAAAAAAACACCTTTAAAATAAAACCAAACTATGAGACTACAATAAGAAGGAGAAAAGAAAAATTTGAGATGAATGAAGAAACCCCATGGTAGAAGACTTTAAACATGCCGACTAAGGAAAGTAAGAATACTAAGATAGAAAAGGCCTTACATTTCAAAATTGAGGGATCGAGTAACTACTAATGTAATTGGAAAAGCTTGGGAGGTTCTTGGCTACCACAAGAGAATATAGATCTGGAAGTGGGTTATTTATTTTTGACTCAAATTTTGTTAAAATAGATATTATTACAAAATTGAGAAGATATATTCCGATGTCAAAATTAGGATGCGTTGCAGTAATTCTTTGAAGAGAAATATTTGTCATCTGCGAGAGAATATTGGAAAATTATTATTAAAAGGAAAACAAGAAAAGGAAAAACGTAAAAATAGGTGTCTGACTCTTACATACTTCAATTAATTGTCTAAATACCAGGTTTCTGAATCTGAACTTAAAAGGAAATGCTTTCACTTTAAGAATATATATATGAAAATTTTCTAACATATCACAGAGAAAACCCGGAAAGTAATATAAAAATGGGCATGTTTTTATAGGTAAACATTTCTCACGTTCATAGCCTTAATGAATTTAATATGTTTCATGAACGTTATATTCATATTTAATATACGTGTTGCTGATCCTTGTATAATTGTTGAATATTAAGAAATATTCCACTAATTTTAAATTTTTAATTACACACTTAAAGACATATGTACATTTTATTTCGTAGTCCAACCTTAGCCAAGTAGTTAGAACCATCTGATCAGCTGAAATGTCATTTTGATTGTCAACAACGTACAATCTGGATGTACTGAACTTGAATTTTCTGAATTTATATGGTTGGGTGATTGTTTCTTTGAACTAGGCAAAACATTCTAGAGCTAAGAAAAGAAATACTTTCGTAAAGGATGATTTTATGCTAACTGGGTTATTACATGCACATAGGAAAAACAACGAAAACACCCACGCAATCAGCTTATTCGTCAGGATATGAAACCGGGCCAAACTATCAGCGTCCAGCGGTCTTAACAACTCGAGAGCCAGTGGACCCCACGTATAAGATATCACCCAGTTTCCCTTAAGCCATGTGTAAAGGCATTCTTCTAGGCAAATACCATATATTTTTATCTTACGTCTCACTGTTGTGCATACTTAATTAAGATAATGGGGTATTCAAAACATATGCTATTTGGGTAATATTATCTACCTTCCATCTCTCTCTCTCGAGCATAATTCTTTAATTAAGAGAATTCTGTATTCAAAGTACATGAAATATGGAGAATGTAAATACATTTCAATTTAAAATAACTTGCAATTTCTAAAGTTCGTTTAATTTGAGTACCTTAACTGCATGTAATGCAGGAATAAAATTTTAGTTTACATAAGCTTGGTGATTTCCTAAGATGAGTACCTGCTTTTTGTCTTAATACATGAACTGAAAATGTCAGGGAAGTTCTTAAATATCGGATTCTAAAATATGCATTATTTAATAAGTTATTTCATCATTTAAAAATCTATTCATTGGTGGTAAAAGCAAATAATTGTGATGACTGTCTGGGAATATTTTTTGCTATCTCAAAAACTCGCTTAAGGACATAGGCGATTTAAAATACAATGTCAAGACAGTCATTAATATTCATAAGTTAAAGGAAAAAATAAAATTAAGCTTATTACAATTTTCCATTGGTTTAGTTTTCTTTTAATTTCGAATTCCTTGGTAGCGAATAATTGTTCGGTTTCTCAATCAACAACTTTTCCCATTCAAATAGCTTGTCTCTCTTTAACGCAATGCTTTCAGCGTGGCATTTAATTCAAATGGAAAAAAAAATGTTACGGGAGAGAAAAAGTTGTTAAATAAAATTAAATAAAACTTCAAATTCTCACTGCGTAATCTAAAAAATATTTAAAAGAAGTGGAAAGGCAGTTTTTTGGGGAGAAAAGAGCAAACTATTTCATTTTCTAAGATGTGAAGTATACGTTCTACTCTCCTGAATAGTTTTTATTTATTTAAATTATGGAAGTTTGAGTGTTAAATACAAGAATATTTTTTGAGGAAGGGTGTCAGATGTGATATAGTAATATACTTAATTGGCCACAGAATTATACATCATTAAAAAAATAAGAATTAAAATTTCCAATAGCTCAAATTTATGGAATTTGTTACACATGAAATGAAATTTTCAGCATTGCATGAATAAAGTAACTGTGACTTATAAAAGTGAAATTTATTAACTTCTCGGTAAAATGTTGTAGATATCACACGAATTTTGAAGCGGGGTTTGTTTTCAAAGACACTATTGTACTTTAACCTAGAAATGAACCTGATAATTCAGATGTCACTACTAATATACTGAGTATTTCTTGATAATATTCAAATATATGCAAGATAAAAAAAGCAAATCAAAATTATAATTTTAAATGCCTCTTTCTTGCTCATTTTTATTTTGGGTGCTTTCTGTCTAGTAATAACTTTCTCTAAACTGCGTCATATCTCAAAACTAATTCCGCATTATGTCATCTTAAACTTCTGCATTGCCTATAAGTTTTAGCCAATCAGATTATCGAAATCTTTTACCATAAATACCGTTGAAACCCAATTACCCTCCCTCTTTCTCTGCCCATGCTTGCTAGCTAAAGGCCATCTCTTGCTTGGCTGGTTTTGTTAAAAGTGTAATGCGTCATTATCAAAATTGTGGGGTGCAGATTGGCTCTTTTGGGAAGTGCAACAAGTAATCAAGATATTTGGAATATCAAGTGATTTTGTGATTCTTGAAACGTTCCCGGCATCTTTTGCTACCCGGCATATATATATATAAGGTAAAAAGAAAATTATATATATATATATATATATATATACTGCTCAAATGTATATTTGCATTCATAATCCATTTTAATGTTCCTTTAAATTTGTTGTTAACAAGCAATTTTAGTCAAGATAGGCAAAGTGGCACGACAAGCGTGCCTGTTGTAGAAATTTTAATATTTTTGAAGACAGTAGGCAGCAACAAGTTAACCGTAAGATAAGATAAGATACAGGCATTCCACACTCCGCGAGACTTAACCGCTTTATGAGTCCCTTCGCCCGTTAGAACGAGGCACAAAGGTTCAGCCTCCGCCCTCGCACCTTGGAGAGAAAGACGCATCGCTTTTGCGACACCAGTCGTTGACTATGATTTGCAACCTGCCAGTCCCTCGGGCTGCCCGTTACAGAAGGACATTACCCAGTGTCCCCGGGCGCCACCCTGGGTTACTAGAGCCATCTACTCTAGGACTTGCCGCGGGCCGGCCAATAAGTGATCTTTCCGAAGCCTCCAGAACCACTAGGTGAATAAATTTTATACCCCGTGGCCGAGACTGCCTAGGTCAGATCTTATCCAGTATCTTCGCAGAGTTCTCTACGTCGACCCCCGGGGGGGATAAAAGTTGACCGTCAGGAAGCGGAAAAGCAAATGCGCTGCGTTCAAGATGAAAACCTTGCTCAGAATGATTTAGTATCAGTTCTGATGGCTAATAATTAATTTCCATAATTATTATTTCCCAAGATCTTTATGTAAGTACCTACGTCATTAGTTATATGGAAGAATCCTATTACAGTTGCTAGTTTTAAAATGACGCATTTGAAAATGGTTTATTATAATCTGCTACCATTTTTAAAATGCAAAGGTGGCACACCCAAATTTAAAAAAAAAAAAAATTAAGGGACTATTTCAAATTAAAGATAGAACCTGTTGTTAAGCATAAATTCATCAAAAATAACAGCAAAACGTAACATATGTCAACGAAGGAAAAGGCGCATTAGTCTTATTGTTATACTTTCAATTAATTAATCGTTACATTGCAATAACTTATTGAATTCACATAGCTTGGCTTAGGTAATCTGGTTTGCTAAAACGCAGCAGCCCAGATGCTTCTGATTATGGGTAGCATGAAATAACAGAATTTATACCTATAAAAGAATTATGAGATATATATATTTATCGTTCGTTTTATAACCATATAAGGTATTTTCCCGCCTTTTCAGAGAGCCTTCGTGGTGTAGAGGTCTGCACGCTTAGTGTGTAATTGAGAGGTCCGCGATTGGATTCCCGGCGAAGGCGTTGCATATTTTTCAGCTTGCCTGCTTCCAAAAAATACCTAATGTCTCTACAACCATGGTATGCGCACTAAGGATTAAACCTTTATGCACTATACCAGAACACGATTCAAAATTACCGATATATGAAGCATTGTAAGCTCTTCTGTAACTGAGTTTTCTTTTTCCTCCGTGATAAGTACTTATTTATATTTATGCCAAAAAAAAATTATTTTTTATTTTACTTTATTTTATTTCAAAATATTATATGGTAAAAAATATTTTATGGTTAAAAATATTTTTTTTTTTTTCGTGATACAAAATAAAAGTACTCTTCCCGCCGAATAGAGCAATGAAATTATCAGTTAATTCTGCTAAGCCCTATTTCCTATTTTCACTAAAATAAAACAAGGAAAATAATGCTTTCTCATGTAGGCCTTAAAACTAAACTCACAATTTAATCTATATTAGAAGCTCTAAAATTAGGCAATTTTTTAAAATTTCTATTCATGTAAAGCAAGACGCATATAATATTTCTATTCAGTTAAAATTAAAACAAGGCGCAACTGTTATTAATGCCAAATAGCAAAACGAAATCGCTTGAAGAGTAAGCCTGCGCATATATGCAGACATTTCTCTTTCACTAATGCTGTGGGTTGCGTATTTATCGAATATCTTAAGCCAGTCAACGTTTCATACACATTCATCTGGATTAATTTAATAGCTTGTTTATAAAATGCGTACTGTAATATGTTATCTGTTTTATTATATAAATTAAGGAGAATTTTTAAGTGAAAACAAATATCAATAATTTATTTTTTTTATCCAAAGCTAAAAAATGAAAGATCATGATAAAGAAATTCAGGATATATGTTCTGTGGATAATTTTAGATAACATACTATAATTTGATTTACTTCAACATTCATTCGTTCATTGCACGACATTATATTCTGTGAAGGTCAATATAACAAAGCTGAGGAGAATATCTTTTCCATCTTTCTGAAACACGCATTTCTCGTCGAAGTGTTTTACCGCCCGATTAACAAATGAGAAAACTCTACCAAAACATATCTTCATACTTTATTGTCTTACCGAAAGCTTTCCATGTATTAAAGAGCCCACTAATGTTTCTAGCGCTGTGGTTAGAACGAGAAATTCTAATGAAATGTTTGTTATCTTTTAGCACCAAAACCTCGTTATCAAATGGAAATAATGCATTGCGTTCGTCAAATGTTTCCTGAGCGTTCAAGCAATAGTCGAAAACCGAATATTTGTCACGCGATCTGAAGATACTGTGCTCCCTGGAGTAGCAGTACGGGTATTTTCGAAGTGTTAGGTGATAACTCAGAATATGCCTCATGACATTTAATTATACTTTGCTCGTTAGTTTTCCAGGTCCAGTAAGGAACAGCGGAAACAAGATGTATTCTGGAAACATGCGCTGCAAATTAAGCACTCCAAGATATCTAGCAATTAGTGGATATTTTAGGTGTCCCTCTCCGAATATGATCTTTAACTCCAGTATCATATATGTATACATACACACACACACATATATATATAGTGAGATAAAAATGGTTAAAACGGTTTCTAGATTTAACACGTAGATAAATTTATCCGCTGCGATATTTTGCACAGAACTTCCAATATCACCTTTTTATCTTTGTGCATTACTTGGATTAAATATTTGCATTGAATAATTCAACAAGTTCCAAACAATCAGTTTCATCTCTTTGTGTCACAAAAGCATGTTTATTCTGAGTGTTTCTGAAGAATCGTATTAATGCCAGAGAAATATGCATCAATATAGTTACATTAGACTAATTTTATCAACATGCTTCACATAAGTATTGTATCAGCTTATACTAAGGAATTATTTCTAATAAATCTAAAGTAAATATACTTAAGTAAATGACATTCGATTACTACACTAATATTTGTGTATTAAATCAATTACTAAAAGCAGGATAATTAATGACAAACGGTAAATATTTGTATAGAATTTTCCACTGGTGTGGAACAACAGCACAATCCTGAAACGCCTACCACGTTCTAATATGCTGTACAAAAATAAATCTGAGCTCCTCTGCTTCAATTCTCCTCTCCTTCCTTAAATTCCAAATACACGGCATTTCCTAACTTTTAGAAAAACATTTACAATATGTTACTGAATGAATGATGTAATTAATACGGCTCTCATACTTCTACTATTTTCGTAGGAAATTGTTTAAAGCTTCTTTAGATTTCCGAATAATTGCATACTTCTGATTTTGATTTCCTGGCGACAATTACATAAATTAAAGTATAAAGTACCAACTTCTGAATGTTGCTAAATATGTTACATAAGTGTATTTGTAAGACCCGTGACTATGCATATGTAGTTTAATTCCTTATTGAGTTTCAACTAAAATAATGCATACAGGCGAAAGTAAACATAAAGACTGATGTGCAAACCTTAAGCAACAACTTCAGTTTTCAACATGCAAACATGAAACTGTCCAAACGGTTTTTTTTTGTAATAAGTACAATAAAAAGCCAACTCAGTCAGAAGGTGGTTCATGTGATATATATTATTTATTTTTATTAGTATTTCTGCACTGCATAACTATATTTTGAGCGGTTGCTGCTGAAAGAAACTTTTCATGCGCCATCAAACATTTGCTTTTCAGATATATTATGTTTCATTATAGTTTCATTTACCGCAGCATATTCCAAATTTCAGTTAGTGAAACAATCTTCTAGTATGTATAGCTTATATTTCAGCACCACGCATCTGTATTTTGCTTGGTTCTGCTGAAGACGTATTGCAAGCAATACTCTTCATGCACAACCCAAATTCAAAGCTTGCCGATGCATCATGTTATCCCATCATTTCTTGCTAGAAATTTTTACTTCAAATTTTAGAAGCATTATGTTACTCGTATAAGATCGAATGTCAGTTTATTATGTGCTAGAAATAAAAAGTTTTGCATATACAATGATACTTTAAGTGTAAGTGTTATTTTAACCTTTTCAGTACACTCATGTATTGACAAATCGATAGAGTTGACAGCATAAAGAAACATAAAACACATTTCAAAATGAACTATTTCATAACAACACATTTATGCTGCTGGTGACAGTATTTTGATATCTATTTAAAACTTCTAGTAAGCATAAACAGAAAATCTATTCTTTTTTCCTTTTAATTAGTGAGTAGGAATAATATATAAAACCTTAATAATGGAAACCAAACGCTAAATTGATGGCTCTTATGTGGTTAAATTAGGAAAGAAGAGAGGAGAAAAATTATATCATTGAGCAAATCTCTAAAGGATAGTTGATATATGGCCTTAATTGTTGATTCAAGCTTGTAAGTGGACATCATGTACGTGGAATATTTATGAACGGTAGAGTATATCCGCGCTGGGATTTCAGGACATTTGATTCAAAAGAGTATAAAAGGAGTTATACTTTTTTTTTCGCGCTAAATGATGTTTTCTTTTTTTTTTTTTTCTTAGATTTTCATAGGCTGTATTTGGTACTCTTACTCTAATAAGCGACTGGAAAACTTTATTTTGAGTTCTAGTTTTTTTATGTTTGTTTGACAATTTTGTTTATTTTCTTTGATAAAAGCAATGTTAAAATGTCTTCTAAAGAATGTAAAAGTAATGTTATTGATGTAAGTTTTAATTTCAATTAACCATAAGCTGTATCATGAACGCATAGCTATGTTTTCTAAATGTTGAAGATGATTTGTTTCTTTAAACTTTAATTCCCTCATCACATATTTTTAACGGTTGACCATTTATTTACCTTTCCTCAACATTTTTATGATACGAACGTGGGCAAATTCTGCTGTTGCAAGTTTCAGTTTCCAGTTTAGAAGGAAAAATTAATTCAGATAAAAGAGAGTATAATTTATTTTTTGAGTTTCAGTGAGTTAAAATTAATAAAACATATTTGAATCTGCTTAAACATTTATTATTGGAAATCTATATTGATATTTTAGTAAAAAATAATTTATTTAATTTAAAGCCTAAAAATGAAAACGTGTTACATGTTGAAAGGTGTTTATAGAAGCGAAATATCCTAAATTTTGTTTTATAAAAGTTTTTGTTTATTTGGCTTCTACCAGTAAAACATTTGCTTAAATTTTAACTAGGCAACGATAGACAGCTTGAATATATTTCAGATACGTCAATGCTAAGCAGTGGAGATTCATATCAAACAAAATTTAGAGACTAGGTGAAAGCGGGAAAACCCTTTTAATGTAAGCGGCATGCTTTTACATTAGAGCAATTGTTTCCCTTACTTAGAATGTGTATATAACAGACTTAGAATGTTTATATAACGATAATCCTTTATTTATCTTTGCTACATAGCTATTTAAATGTGATATCATTTAAGATATAATTTAACTGAGTTTTAATATTATATTTATATATACAATTTTTTAATATATATATCAATCAGAGATTTATTCCATGTTATATCTAAATTTATATTCTGTAATATTTTTCCAAAGACGTTCGTACCAAAGCTTGATCTATAGGTAGCGAAAACGTAAGAAGTTTACTTTCTTGAAAATATCTATCACTTTTGCAGCCTTAATGGTCAGATAAAAGATACTACTTTTTTATTTTTGTAGAAGGTACTGGCTATATTTTAAAATTTATAGGGCAATTTTGTTAACTGCTCCTTTTCTAGAGCACTAGAGTTTTGATATATTTTTAAATGAAAGAAATTTTGTGGCAGTTTTATTAACACAACATAAGCCTCGTTAGCTGCAAATGCTATTTTTCCCTCTCTTAGCTTTTACTAGCCTTTAAAAGATTCAATTAACTTTACGTTTCACTAACTGCCTAGAATTATAATAATAAAAACAAAACTCTTTGAGCAGCACATCTTAATTTTTTTCTCTTTTCGTCTGTGTGTAGTCTAACTGTACTTAATTGTCGTACCTTAGACATATCGAACAGATTTTCAGAAAGATTTGCTAGCAAGATATATCTTAATTTGCGGAAACATTAGAGAGAAATATATAACTTTACTTTTTATTAACTGCCTAGAATTTTAATAATAAAAACGACTTTGAGTTGCTCATTTTTTAATCAATTTTTTTAAAGTGTCGACAATTAGAATATAAGCATAATATAATGGCATCACAGCGACAAATCAATTGCATTTTCAACAGTTTTTTCGTGAATATTTCACATTTAATTAATGGGGATTATTCTTAATTGAAGATCTGTTAAAAACCCGCATGGGTTTCAGATATTTCGTTTATTAATTCTCCACGCAGTGTGAACCGTGCATGAATTAGGGTTAAAATTACTCATTTATAGTGGTTCGTAATTACTAAACTATTGAAGACTAATTAGTCTCTGTGAGGAAATGTAATCAACCTAGAACGAATGATTTGCTTCACTGTAACACGGGAAGCGAAAGTCTTTTAAAAAGCTTTGTTTATTTCCAGTTATGTTTTAAGAATTCTGGACGCATTTTGGATTTAAATTTTAATTATGGACTCGTTGAGCAGCATCAGAGATATATGTTTTTGACATACGTGTTCAAAAAGTTACTCACACCGAGAACAAGCTACAAACATAGGAATATCACATATAACTCTGTAGAAAATTTTATGAATTTAAGGAATAAAATTCTCGTAATCTGAATCGAGGTCCTTCAACAATAATACACAATCTACCAAAACTGTGACAGTTGCAACGTAATATGGTACGTTACTTAACCACGTACAGGAGTTAATTTATATTAGACGTATTTTTATTGGTTTTTATACAGATTAAAAGAACAGAACAAAATATAGTTCACCAACACGGGAGTGTGATGATTCAAAATATAGAAACAATTTCAAATCTGAATTGAAATCACATTTGAGTGATTCAGAAAACTGTCTCATACTTCAAAAAACAATCGAGTCTTCCAAAAATACTCTACGTTTACGAAAATGTAGTTCTACTTTATTTCCGAAATTGTTTACATCTTTCAGCGAAACAATATCGCATTCATTTTAAGATGTTTTCCCAATTCTGTATCAATGAAATTTGAGATGCGAGTGCCATGCCAACAGTATTTCATTCTTTCAACTCCGAGGTAAGTAAAATAGGCATTTTCTCAATAGTCTACTGGTAGCATCAGCACCTGTGGGCTCTTTACATATATTTTCTGGAATTCCCACAGGAAAAGGGAAACAGGAAAAACAAAATAGAGCGAAGTCATCTTGGAGCCGTCACTCACGTAGAGTGGAATAGAAAGAATAGACATTTTTATAGTTCGCTCGGACGTACGTAGCATCTTTGTCCCTGAATATTTCATATACTTCCCAGGTTGGGAAATGTTCCAATTTTGTAAAATGTCAACAACTTTAAGATTTTTTTGTTTTATTATTCTTTTTTTATTATTAGAGGTTTGCATCTGAGACAGATTTTCTGATATTGACATGCCTCGGTTTAAAATCGAAGAAGTTATTTTCGATGAAATTCCTCTCGAAGTGAAGTACACGTGTTGAAAGGTCCCCATTATGTTTTTAAATAAATGATATACGAGACTGTAGAAAACTTAACCAACGATATCAATGTTCAAATGATTCATCTGGGACTTCATTTCATGAGAAGAACAATTTTTATCGCTTGAGTGATTTTTATTCGTCAGTGGCTGCGGAAGATAACATTATGAGATGTCTGCTTATCAAGAAAATGCTGTCACTGCATCCCGAATGAGTGTTACAAGGAATTTATTTGTGCGAAAAATTAGTGACTGTATTCTACTTCTAAGGCGAAAAAGGTTGATTTATTTTATATCACTAACCATGGTTTATTATTGGTGTTCTTTTGAATTTTGTTTTCGCTATACAGTATTTACTTATGGATGCTTAGGTAAAAGTCAATGATTTGAAAAATCTCTTAATGATTGCAAATGTGTGACATCTCTTTGAACAAAAGAATTAAAATTCAGATTTTTGCTACTATCAGTTAAGTGTTAAAGATTTAGGTACAGAAATCAACAGTATTTAATTTTTCCATAGTTACAACCTCTGAGTCACTTTAAATACTTTTCCCAATTGGAAAATGGCATACGTTGTTCGATGAACAAATTCATGATTTCTTGTAAATGCATTTATTTTCTCATAAATTGATTTCTCTTGTACCTGCAGATGTGATCCTACCTTGCACTGAAATTCTACTTACTCGTTCTCCACCTAAGCTAGGTAAAACATTTTTTTTTCTTCTGAATTTTTTCCAGATTGTGAAGTAGCGAGGAATTTCACTACTGCAGTTTCGATACTTCAACTCAGATATTTGAAATTATAGAGCAAAATAAAATAAACCCTTTCAATGACTAAACTGTATTAAGTTGCTCGTCGATATAAACTGAAGATATCAGATATTTTGTTAACAATGATGTGTAGTTATCTATAGCAGGAAATTAAACAAAAATGACAGCGCAATTATACGCTTGGTGTAAAATTGAATAATTTCTATACTAGTATTTCTAAATCTAGATGTTTACATTTTTAGTTTCAATTGCAATAAAAATTCGTTGATGCCATAATGATGGTTCTAAGAATTAGCAGATATTGCGTATTATTACAAATGTCTGTTGAAAATTCTGATCTTAATTGGCATTGACCATTCAAAAACCAGCAGTTTTTCTCCATGAAGTCTTTCTAGGTAAACGCATGTAAATGGTAAGCTTCTTGCTTCAATCCTGAGCCATTAAGTACAAAGAGAGCGAAATCGGAAAACGATAATTCAGATAAATAATGTGTCGGAAAACGGCAGTCCAAAGACAGATAAATAATGTGTAACTGATATGAGAATAACGAGTTTTGTAAATATAAATTGGTCAAACATCTTGCATCTGTATATTTCAAGCTTGAATCTTCGTTGGAATTTTCAAGCAAATGTAAATGTGAGAAAGAGAAGTAGCAGAGCACGATCAAATAATTATTAAAGATATAATCATTTTGTTCATAGGGAGAAAACTCTAATTTTTTCACCTAATTTTCAGCTACGCTAAAGAATTGTGAAATTCTGCCAATTTGAAATAAAAATAATCTTCTTTAGTATGAACAAGGTAAAATTTTTCCTCGATTTCAGCACTGCTAAACATAAAGTTACTTCTCAATTCATAAATTTTCTTGTGTAATTCGTATTTTAAAGTTAATATCTATAAATCAGTGAAGGACTGTTTCCCAAGTGTTGGAATTACTCTCGTCAAATTTTGACTTAGATACGTCTAATTTTGAAAAATACTCAGCTTTCACTTTATTGAATTTAACATCAACAGTAAGTTTAATTTTACCATTTACTAATACATAGGGTTGCTCTTAGGTTCACACAATTTGTGGGAAATGTGTAAGAAAACAAATTCAATTATTTGTATACATTCATATTTTTCTAGTTCTGTAACAGATTAATTCGTTTCCCATTTGCAATATGAGTTAAATTTTTATTATCCTATACTTTTACAGTTTCTCTGATGGCAAATATTAAATTCTTAAATCCAAACTTGGTGCTATTTTGGAAAACTTTTACTGGAAATTTAAAAAAAAAGGAAGACAGACTATACATCCCTTTACTTCTTCACTAATTTTCAATACTCGAATTAAAACACAAATGCCTTTTATATACGGTTTTTATAAAATGCAAAACTCTCTAATAATATGAATTTTCTTAAATTATTAATGTAGTCCAAGAAATGAAAAGAACTTCAAGTATAAATTCTTTCTGAGGATTATATGTTCAACTGAATGTTTATCATCATTCATCCATGGATATATATTTCTAGTCAGAAATGGACATTTATTGTGCAATTAAAATCTATGAAATTTTAATTTCATCTCTGTTTCGTTACTGCATGCCTTGTACCCTTATGCAAGTACACATACAAAATTTTTGAAGAGCAAAATATTCGTTCATCTCTGCATGCTACTATTCTGAGACTTATATTTCCAATGTGCTTAGGTACCATCAGCCAAGATAGGGAGAAATCATTATTAGCATATGCATTAAAAGTACCGTTCAGAAATCTACACTCATTGTATTTCTCGGTCTCATATCAGGTAATCTGAGCGGAACCTCGGCCTTGTCATGCATGTGCGCCTCAAAACATTAACTCTCGTCATATTCTTCTGCTTGAAAATGCTGCTGATTTAGTGTTACATTTAATCTGCATTTCCGACTGATTCTTTGTAAAAACATGAAAAAAGATCTTGTTCGAAACCAGTGCATTTAAATCATAGACGCACCTTGCTCGCATCTTGCTTGTCAAATATATATTACTTTTGTGCTTTGACAGTACCATGTTGTATAGAGTCTGGCAGGAACTGGTTTATCGCATTGATGTACACCGTATAACCAAGGGTTCATACACAGAACATACGTAAGGCCTGGAAATAAAAAATTAATTGTTTCTATATTTCTTTCAATGTTCTTTTTTTTTGTTGTATTCGTCTTAGAATTTTTACCATAGACATTCTGAAACTCCGGACGAAATTATAAATAACTCAGTAGTTGTAGAATTATCACTAACTTAAAAATTTAAGTGGCGTTAGGCGTAAAGAGGCAGCCATTTGTTTGCATTTGAAAGTTCTAAAGTAGAATATGAGTGAAGAACTAGAATGGTGAACTCAGTTAGTGCACCCACTTCAATGTCTTTTTGCCTTGTGGGGCCAAAAGTTAACTTTCAAATTTGTGCACCTAAAATTGTCTATTTCTGCCCGTTGTTCGAATTGCTTGTTCTGACACAGAAATATGACTTATAAAAACTACATTTTAACAGTTTTAAGGATTTTTCTGTATTTTACAGTTTTTAATGAAGACGTTTTGAGTTTTTATGTATTTTTGACTTGCTACGAAGTGAGATTGAATTTACTGAACAAGTAACATATCTCTTATGAAATAAGTTAAAATGAAGTCCAGCAAAAAATGTGTATAATTAAACAGACCGTGCGAGGAAGTAATGTGGTGCCCGAATCAGATTTTTTAACAAAGAGTTGAGGTAATAAAGTTTTCATTCGTTTCGGAACATCAAAATAATTTGGCATGATATCAAGGCGTTGTTGTTTAGTACTCTGTTCATACAAAAATTTGCACTATAATATATTATATGAACGAAGAAAAATGGAGGATTTCAGATTTTTACACTAAAAACCGACAGCTTCAAATTTTCTTCTATCTACATAGAATACAGTAGCAATTATCCGAATTAAGGTGACTAAATTTTGGGAAACACTTTTTTGGATGACCCTTTTGTCCGGCTCATTTTCATAAAAAACGGAAAATGATGTGTTTTGCATGCAACATATTCAACAATATTATTATTACTGAATACATTTAGAAAAGACTAAAATTAAAAAATTGCATTTTAAATGCATTTTTTATTTTAGTTAGTTTACTCCAACTTCTTATTGAAATGGGTTGTGCTTAGCAAAGGTTTTGATATGTAATAGAAAGAAATTCGCCATGTGTACATAAATGCGAATCACTTTCCTTATAAAGTAATTCACGAAGGTTTCCGTTTTCTTAAGCAGATAGGTATCGCATCACAAACCAGCAGTTTGATCATAAAACCAACTACAGGAATGAGAACAATAATGAAATGAACTTACTATTAAAAACCAAAATTCCTTTTATAAAATTCCAATTACTCAGCTATAATTTTGCAGGGTTCATTCCTATAATATGTTTACCATAATGCAAGACCACATTAAAACAAGAATCATTTAAATCATTTCCATTACACATTTAAGAGCCAGTGCCCTTTCACATAAATACTGCCGCGGTAATTGATAGAGAAACGTTGAGTTATGAGTTGTGAAATAACTTATAATATAACAAAGCATTTGAATTAACGTGTAAAACATACGATTCCTAAATGCGAATGAATTTACGCTTGAGTTCGTAATACACATTGTCCTGTCAGAACTGCACAAGCAATTTACATTTAGATTTAGATCGCATCTGAAATGATTGGTACTGCTACTTCGAGAATGATTGTAATTTGTCCTAAAATCACCTGTTTCATGCATTGTGTAAGGGAATAGATTCACAAGTCTCCAAGTAACAGTCGTGACATGTATAAATTGCTTCTGCAATCGCACTGTATTCATTCCGTCAAAGATATCCAAACTGTAACATGTTAAGTTCGTCGCACCATTAATATAAAATGCACTTCACTAATTTTCCTTGTACGAAGGCTCTTTGACTCTTTCTTTATTTTTAGCTGAGTACATGCATGTACCTGCATCGAGCCGCTGTAAAATGTGGACTTAACAATGCAATGAAGCATTACAATACGTCATGAATTTAGAATCAGCCCCATATACTTAACACTTTAAAATCTTGAGTTGCTTCAGTTTGTGTTTCATCAGGCCCTAATAGGGATATTTTGGAATATTATGTAATTGTAAAAGTTTAAAGACATCATGCCAAAGTTTTAAGACCAGTCTTAAGATTTCAGTGTTGAAGTTATTCTTCCCCACTTGTTTCCCCATTGTTTTAGTTTTCATTAGCTCTGAAACTAAATTTATAGATCAGAGAGACCACACGCTAAAATGTCAGTGAGTTAGTGTTCTAGATATGTAATGCGTGCAATATTTTATCTCACTCAGAAAAATTCTTTATTTTCAAAGAAAATGCACTAGTTTGGCAGTTTGCCAAAAGGTAAAGTTGCTTAAAGTTGTAACATTTGTTGATACTAGGGCAATTTAACAGAACGCACGCTGTAGCAAAAGCTTTTAACAATTGAGAACTAAACTTGAAATGTACGTGGGAGCTCTAAGTGATAAATCTAATGTACACCTTTCTGTTCGTTCTCAGTAGTTTATATGACACTCACCTCCCTCCCCGTTCAAAACTTTAAAGCTTGACTTTATTCCATTGAAATACGGAAGCATAAATTTGAAATGATTTTAAAATGTATTTCTTATATACATATTCAAATTTACAGAACTTTGATAAACACAAAGAGTTTTCAAACGTATGTTAACAATACGTTAACTTTATTTTTACTTTCTGCTACGAAGTAAAGGAAGTTTTGTAACCGCGAAAAATTTCAGGTTTCATATCTCAACGGAAATATCCATTTTGACTTTTCTTGAATCCATTTGGATGGTTAATTTGATTGAAGTTTGTACGAATGCACAGGGTAAAGGATTCCCCTTTTCCAAAACGAGTTGTAAAATGGATTTGGTAAAGGATTCCCCTTTCCCTAAACGAGTTGTAAAATGGATTTAAAATGGATTCAAAACCGATTTTTTCATGATGTCTGTACGTGCATACGCATGCTCTTATGTATGCATGAATGTATCTTGCATAACTAAAAAAAGATTAACGTTGAAATTTGATATACGAGACTGGTATAATATGTGGTTGTGCGTCTGTTTTTTCTATTATAATCCCAGCAGTACCAAACCTTATATATGTGCCCATCTCCTTACTCGGTTTAAAAATCCTTACCCGGTCTTTATTTTCTCAATCGTTGGTCGTAGTCATATACGTTCATTTACAGAAGTGTTTTTAATGACGAAAATAGTCACAACTTGGCAACAGCAAATTAAAAAAATAATTTTCGAAAGCTAATAAAAAGTAACATTTAATTCGGTCTCATTGTTCCTAGTCTTATTTTTCTAAAAGTTTTATATTCGTTAGGAAAAAATAAATTATAAGAAGTTGGGCTCCCTTACGGCAAGGATTAACCGAGATATTTAATTTCGAAATTCGCAGCTTCTGATGTCATTTTCATCTTTCCTTGAGAGATCGGTTAAACAGGTCAGAATAATTTTAAAAAAATAAGTGTAAATGAAGTGGAGCAAAAAAAAATGTGTATAAATTAATGGCCAGTAGAAGGAAGTCATGTGATGTCCACATCATATACTTTAAAATGTTTAAATGTTTAATTATTACTTAATTTTGTAATTAAATTATTAAGTTCTTTAAAATCCACACCGGATACTTGAAACCTTTGGATTTGACGTTATGACGTTGAATATGTTACAAAAATTCGTTTTCTTAAACTAGAAGAACTAAGATCATCACTTTATAGAATAATTTGTGTTATCACTGTATAGGAAATTTTAGAATATCATCTTTCTCGAAAATTGGAAGTATATGAGATCAGTTTTGTGTTAATGTTGCTTATGCAAGTTCTCTTAAGCGAATTTAAAATGGCAGTTCACAAAAATTTTATTTTTAGTGTTCAGCTGTGTTTTACAGTGATTGGTAAGCTCAACTGGTATACTTTTCATTTGCAGAACAATTTAATAAGTAATTCTTATGTTAGCTTAAGCCGACGGTGTAAAGAAAAAAGGGGCAAAAATACAAGATCAATTATAAATCACTGTTCCATTCCTATTGCTTAATATTTTTTCTGTTCCATTTTTTGATATTCATTAATTAAAAGCTATCATTAAATGTTAAGCAAAGAAAATAAACGAAAATATTATCATTCCAGTAATATAAACAAAATCATGCACTGCATTTTTCTTGCATGAATATTTTATTATCATTTCTCTCTCTATATATATTTGTTATAACTCGGCAGACATTGTGTATTTTACAATTTGAAGCGAAATATTTATGCTTATTGACGAAGTGAAACTGTGCATTGTTTCATTACAGGCTGAAATATGGACATTTAAGGCATAAACCATTCTATAGTATCAATAATGTATACATTGTAATGTCCTTCGCAACCTTCAATTAATTCCTAGTCTAAATTTCAAATCCTACTTCTAAAGAATTCCACTTTACAATAAGATAGTTTTCTATCCTGTAAAGCAATAACATAGTTCGACTCAGTAATTTAATTTTCGATGCAATTTCAGAAGCGCAAAAGAATGAAGTGTAATTCCCATTGTTTAAAGCTCCGTACTCTATCTTATCTCTATCCGTACTTTATCTTGTGAGCTCAAACTTATTCTAAAAGCAGCCAATATACACAATTTTACGATTTGCTTTCAAACGCATTCAATAATGTCACTTTTCTAGAAGGAATGTGTTTTAATACACAGTAAAATGAATGGACATTCTTCAGGTAAATATATACAATATCGAAGATTTAGGTCTGCTTTTCTTAAAATAAGTCTCTACAAATCACATTTCTAAATTTTCATCTCAGAACAAAATTAGTAGTTAATTGCTGAATGGTTTTGGAGTTTTCTAGTGTAACAATTCTAGCAACGTATGCTTTCATATACACGTTTTTCTTAGTTAATTGCTGAATAAAACCTATCGTCTATTTCCTTGCAAGACAACATCAGATTTCTGTTTGAACAATCCTTTTTGAATATCAGTTGCAGATGAAATCACAAGCATGCTTCTGCAAGGGTAAACACACAATACTTTCTGCTTAAAGTATTTTATTCTCCCATTTTATGTGCGCACGGATAATCCAATCCAAGATTGCGACAGATATTTTACGTCGTTTGAAAGATGTTCCTGGAAACTATTTCGCTTGGGAGCGTTTAACATTTATAAATATCTAGAGTGCTTTGCCAGCAAAGTTTTCATTTTGTTGTTCGACACATTAAAGTAAGGAACGTCGCTAGCTAGCTTTTGTACTCAGGTGCCAACACCATCTGCAGAGGTATTGATTTTGCATCAAAACGTTGTGAAAGTATTGAAGCGATGTTGAAAAAGTTCAAATACAACTTCTTTTAAACAAATTTAACGACCAACGCTTTTCTGTCATTTATTTATCCGTAAAGCCGTTGTGAGCAGAAATTTTATGAGTCATGTTCTTAGATGAGAAAGCTGCAGAAAAACATATTCAATGGGCTCAGTTCATAATATTATGATGCAATCCAAAGCGAACTAGTCATCATTCGACTGATGAAAATCCTTTCTATCAAATGTTTGTGATGTGCTTCTTAGATATATGCTTGATAAATGTATTCTTTCCTCAAGTTCCCTACTCAGAAAAGAATAATAAGTATAAGCTGCTAGATTATTTCGAAACTTTATATTTGTTATTTAAATGCCGTGAGAATTCGAGTGCGTTTTTGATTAAATAATTTTAGCGTTGAGAAATTTATGCTGTTGGTAATTTTTTAACTTCCACTTATAAATATGAGGTCTCCTAAGTTTCCTCAGAAGGCATCCAGTTTGAATTTTCACTGACTGATATTTCTGCATTTCCTTTTGTTGAAGGCATGTGCATTGTTTCAAGGAAACGTGAAATTCAATAGACAAGAAGATACATTAATCTTATAGTTATGAATATTTGATGAAATGTAATAGCATTTGATCAAAGAGCAAAATTAGCTCAATCAGCATCGCTAGGAATTTACGTTTTTAATAATGTTCAGTAAATTAGCGGATATTACTGCATCAGTAACACTTTACGTTTTTGATATAGCGGATTTTGCTGTAAAAGTAACAATTTAATTTTTTGATAATGTTTAGTTAGTTATCGGATTTGATAATGTTTAGTAATGCTATTAAATTCTCAATTTCGATAAATAATTTTAATTCAACATTTAATTCTTATAAACACCCACTTTCTCTAGCATTCTGTCTAACTTTTCCTCTTCATTTTTTTCATCAATTGATGAAATTTCATTGCTACGTTACCAAAATGAATATCGAATAAGAAATGTATAAGTCTTCGTGTTTAAAACGATATTCACTTGAAGATTATCGCACTGAAAACGCCTTAGTTTTGTAAATTTGAAAAATAAATAGTTTTCGTATTCGACCAAAATGGTGAATGTTTTTAATAAACCATCACTACAAACAAAATGGTGTCAGGAGGTAGCTGCTGGGACCGTAATTATGAAGCCAGTCTTCATATTTCTCTGAAAGTATTTCATCTTGTTACTAAACTCAAGTAATATTAAGATGTTGTAAAGCTGAGTTTTTATATTAAAGTGTCAAATTGATTAACAAGATTAAAGCGGTTTTCTTTTTAAAATTGAACTTTTGAAATAGAGTGGCAAATTTATAACGCAATAATGGAAAATTTAGATTTAAAAATTTGAGCTCTTGTATTAGAAGTATATCGTTGTGTGAATAAATTGCAGCTCTTGTATTAGAGGGGAAATTTATTCTGCAATATTCAAAGATTTCCGTTTTGAAATTTGAGACCTTGTATTAAAGTCCCAAATCAAGGATTTTGTTGCGTGAATCAAGGCTTGTAAGCTTTTAAAGTTTTCAAGCCTTTCAAGCCTTAATAAAATAAAAATCTAATAAAATTCTTAGATTTTTATTTTCAATAAAAATCTAAGAATTTTATTAGATTATTTTCAATAAAAATCTAAGAATGCTTTTAATAAAGAAATTATAGAAAAATTTATAGAAATTTATTCTATAATTTCTTTATTAAAAGCATTCTTAGATTTTTATTGAACAGAAAGCAAATATTTTATTGCACTGGGTGTTTTCTTTGAATTAAAAGAATTTGTGTTATATTTGAATTTTTAATTATATAGCAAAGAAACAAATTGTTAGAATGAGGTAGTTGATTTGAATTTTTGAATATTGGCTAAAATGCTTTTCAAATTAATTGTTGTACGCTATCCAAGTATTTTTTATTTGAACAATTTCTTTTCTCCCCAACGGTAGAAAGCAAAGTTTAGAAGTAGTCGAAGAAAAAGGTCAGGATGTGTCGCTCTCTAGTAACGTCACAAAAATTAACAGATTATCATTGGAAGTCAAATATATAATGAAGAGAAAGTTAATTCTAAACCGAGTAATTGCTGATTGAGAAGCTAAAGCACAGGAAACGAAAGAAGCAAGAGCACAAGAATTAGCAATAAAGAAGGTTGAACTGAAAAATCAAGAAATACGAGCCAGAGAATTTTCAACGAATATAGTAGAATCCAGCAATAAAATCTATTTACCACAAATCACTCCAGAGTTTAATGAAAAATGGTTGCAATACGATATATTTTACAAATTTCGAGAGAATAGCTGAAATGGCTCAGGTTCGTAAGAAACATTGCCAGTCTTTTGGGTGTTTTACCTACAAAAGTCTCCAATATATTAACCAAAGAACCGTCTGAAGATGGAAGCAATTATTATGATGTGAAAAATTTAATGTTAAAAAGATATAAACTTAATAGAGAAAAGTTGAAATAGTTCTTTTATCTACATCAAAAGAAACTGTTGAAGAAATTAGTCTCATGAACTTACAGTTATTTTTGAAGTGAATCGAAGATTTAGAAATTAAAGGATTTAAAAAACTAAAAGACGTAATAGTTGCTGAGCAAATTAAATATCGAGTTCTAGTAGAAGTTAGAGATCATTTTACTCATACATGGATGAAACTAAAAACTCCATATGACCTAGCAGAAAAATTACACGAGTATGAGAGTATTAAACAAAACTTTAAGAAGAAAAGAATTAAGAAATTCCTCTCTCTCTCTCTCTCCATCATTCGTATCTCTAACTGTAAGGCTGCCTAAGTTGCGCCAGGTCTGGGTGCACTGTATCTATAAGTATAAATGAATGTATACTTCTCCATGATAAGATTCATTCTATGGATGTATCAGAAAGGTATGTAGATAATTTTGTGACGCGAAGAAATAACTGCTTTAGAACTTTTGTGTGAAAATGGAAGTGTGTCTAATGAAATTTAAGACTTTGAAAAGCCCTTTTTTTAGATGGCAATGCACAAAATTCTGCAAAACAGTCCATATAAAGATGAACCGAATCTTGATGAAAATGATATGAAACAGAATTTGATCCTGAACCCATGATAAGAAAATAAAAGTGCTTTCTAATGATGATTACTATGCTATTCAAGAATAAGAATGTTATAAATTTTCTTAATGAGACCTTTGGACTGGACCAAGTAAAAGTGAGATAAAGAACAATTTGAAGAAAATGCTTCTGAAGAATTGGATGTTGAAATTACAAATTCAAAAGCGATTTTAAATCAGAATTTGAGAAATAAATGATTTAGTCAACTCATACAGGAAGGAAAAGTATTAGAAGGAAATACTGGTTTGTCAAAATAATTTTTAAACATAAACCACTTTTGGTTTCGGATGACAAGACGTTAAAAGAGTATTTTAGATCAGATTCAAATATGGAAAGGTGGTGCTACATGACTTTGACATATGATGAAATAAGTTCCGAAACTAACAAAAGTACTAGGAAGAAAGCGAAAATAATAAAAAAAAGTGTGTAATTAAAATAAATCACAAAAAAAGCTGAAGCTGTTCCTGATACATTAAATAAAAAATAAGAGGAATAAGAGGAAACTTCATTTGAAAACAGGAACTTAAATGATGAGAAAACTCAGAGTAGCACAAAATCATCGAAACGAAAACGAAAGAACAGTTTACATCACCAGTCGTATCAATTTAACCGAACACTTCTCAAATAAATAATTCACTTCTTCTAATAAAAGAGACATTTTGAGCTGCCTGTAGGAGACAAATGATTTGCTTTCTGTGATGAAACGTTAACTGCATGTGGTATTAATCCAAACAAAAGAGCAAAATAATATATTCCCAAAAAAAGGTTCCATTAATAATTTCTTTTATTCATAAAAAAATTTCTTTGAAAAGTTTCCTGCGAGGGAAGGATTTTAAAACTGTAATTTCTTTGCGTTGCTACAGTAACAAAATAAATATCGAGTGAGAAATGTGAAAGTCCTGGCGTTTGAAAAAGATGCTCGTTTGAAGATGTGTTGAAGTTCTTCGTGCTGAAAATGTCTTAGTTTTGTAAGTTTGAAAAATAAATAGTTTTGATGTTCAACCGAAATTTTGAATTTTAAAACATCTCACTACAATATGTACAAACTATATTTAATTCCAACTAAACTGTCAGAGTAAAGGAAATGCGTTAGTGAAGTGATATAGTGTAATGAATTAACATATCCTGTTATGCATGTTCTGGCGGTATAAATGCATGTCAGGCTAGCATGTAGTTTGGACCTCAGCGATGACGCTGCTGATTTTTCACTTTTATCCCTCCAAAATTTAAATAGACTACTGTAGAGCTTATAAATGTGTTGGACGTTATCACCCGGATTTGGTCTGTAAGAGTCTCGCTCCTCTCCGAGTCATATTTGATTGGAGGAGAATGTAATAAATTATCGCAGTGTCTCATGCGTGCTTTCGTTGTGTAAGTGTATGTAGGTACATTAGAATTTTTGGGAGCAGCAGACTTGAAAACTGACCTGCGCCCTAGCCGGTAATCGAACCACGGACCTCTGGAATACGCGCCAAGCGTGCAGACCACTACACCACGAAGGCATGCTAAGAAGGCGGGAGAAATACCTTATATATTCCCCCTTTTAAAGGGCGACTGTGGTTTTAGGAGACCCATTCGTCAAATCCTGGGAGTGCAGAATCATCATCCGCTATCCTTTTAGTTCGGGCACCACTGTAGAGACATTAGGTATTTTTTTGGAAGCAGGCCAGATGAAAAATAAGCAACGCACTTTCCGGGAATCGAACCACGGACCTCTGGAATACGCGCCCAGCTTTCAGACCACTGCACCATGAAGGCACGCTAAGAAAGCGGGAGAAATACCTTACAGGTATACTATGTCCAGCTAGCAAGTGAAAGGTCCATATTTGAAGTCCGAGAGAGGCCAAAGTGAACTCTCATGTTTCGATCTCCAAAAATTGAGTAGTATCTACTCATTTTCGCGTGATCATTTCATCTGTGCTTGCAAAAGTTTTGCTTGAGACTCAACATTTTACTGAAATAAGAATATCTCTTCGGTTATGTTGTGGAATTCGGTTTTATGCTCATAGTTAAAGTTTCAAATTCATAGAGGGAACTTCGTTGATTTATTTCATTTTGCTGGTATTAGGGTCTTAATTTCAATAGTTTTGTTAGTGGCAAATTCGATTTTAACGCTAGAATTATTCTCAAAGAAATTTTCCATTAACGTCGGTTGATTACATTTTGGTAGTTATTAATAGACAATCTATATAGCCTGTTTCTCTGAGAATAATTTATTATATGTAGAAAGGCCTTCAACTTTCTTTCATTATTTAATTCTACAAGGATTAATAAACTTATTGTTGATTATTATGACTTAATTCAAGCCGCACAGAATACGTTATCTGTAAACGGGGACTTTATTATAACCTTTTTATTAGGTAGTTCAAATAGAATATAAATATTTAATATATATCTTTAATTGTTATTCGGATGTGATAACGCGCAGGTGGCATAAAAACTGAAGCAGTCTTCTTTGATACGGTAAAAAGGCTGATCCTGGGGTAGATGTCACAAATGCTGCAATAAAACCACTAAGTGTACAAGTTTATGTATGTTATAGTTTCAAAGCAGTGTTCTTCACAAAAACATGCATTTCCTTTAAAAAGTCCCAGATGGAAAGCATCTCTCGCTAATACATTTTTACGCATCCCGATAATTTATTAACTGCACTTTAAAAAATAACAAATTATATACTGTTTAAACTAATTTAAATATAAGTATACTATTAACATAAACATTTTAGAGTTTTATAAAAGGTAGTTTTTATTACATAGTACCCAATAAAGAAGTACTTGGAATCTGAAATTTCAGACTAACTCTTAATGAGACTCTGCAGAAAACAGTGAAAAACAGATAACTCAATTGCGAAGCAATTTAAATAAGATTTCTCGGAGTCTTGTTCTAGTTTTGCCAAATTTAAATGTTCTATTCTTAGAATATTGCATTATATATTCGGACTGAACATAAATAGTCAAATTCTAAGGCAAGAAATAAAAACGAAGCTAGGTATATTGTTAATAAAATGTGGCAGAAACTAATTTTGTTTTCTTTAAAGAATTTATACAATCTAGCTTTTAAATACCTAAAAAACGATCTATTTATTTACTAAACTTGAAAGATTACGCTATAATTTAAGCTTTGATTTAGCTTAAACTACCAGTAATATATTTTTATGTAAGAAACATATTTCTTTTTTATTCTCTTACAAATCGAAAATTCATGGTATCATGAAAACTAAAAAAAAGTTGCTGCATTTCATTATCAGGTAATTCGTATATCAAGCGCATCAAAAAAGAATGAAAAGAAAAGAAATGTATTTATATAGATTATTTTCGCAGCTAATACGAGTCAATATATGTTAGACATACATTGTTCAATAAATATTTAATAAGACAATCTGCTAGAAAAAATTACGCATTAATATTTAAAAGCTATATCGTGTGAAAAGAATAATCAAATACGTTTTATCTTCCTGAAAAGGAGGTCGGACCAGCTGAAGAATAAAGTGGATGAATGCTGCTATTTACATACTCTTTAAATATATCATAGAGTTTGGAATACTTTTATTTTTGTGGTTATTAATACATGCAACAAGTATAGAGTTTAAATATGTATAAGATATATAATGATATTATTGTGTTTCTTATACATACTTAAACTGTAGAATGATAAGCATTTATACCACATTTGCATTGGAATGAATAGCAGATTTCTTGAATGCTATTTAAGAAAACTGGTAACAAATAGCTTAAAGACTTAATGAAATTTAATAATAATCTGCAAAATACCTTTTTAGTTCTACCTTTCTTTACATCTAGAAACATCTAACAATCTTTGGTTAACTTTATTTTGTCCAAAATTGATGTTCCTTCATCGCTTAATATTTTCTAAAAAATAATGGATCATTAAGTTCAGCTTTGTTTCAGATATAATTTCACAATTTCTTAGTTCGAATAGACATTATTACAAAAGGACTAGCATTAAAGTTACAAAGGCAAAACCTCAAGTGTTGCGTTTCAAAAGGCTGGTGTCTAAGTTGTTTAAAATATATGCTGGCTCTGTAGAGTTCAACATAGCTACGCAAAATAAGATGCAATAATAGGAATATTAATAAGGCAAAATGACTTATTTTATTCAACAAATAAGAAACAGTAATGCACACAAATAATAATAAAATCATTCATGCACAGAAATAATTTTACTTTATAATATCTTATACAGAACTGACTTTGGATTAAAATGCATTA
Organism: Stegodyphus dumicola; assembly: GCF_044657685.1. Taxonomy (NCBI): domain Eukaryota; kingdom Metazoa; phylum Arthropoda; class Arachnida; order Araneae; family Eresidae; genus Stegodyphus; species Stegodyphus dumicola. The sequence continues at coordinate 161,809,479 of NC_140781.1, read as the reverse complement.
TATTCAGAGTACTGGTTTCCTAATATTTAGCTTAATATAATTCAAGATCAGTAATGAAATATTTTTCACAGTACTGTTTGTTGTTGTTCTTTTCAGGTTTGATATGGTGACTTTATTTAATAGCTTTTGCTGTTATATATATAAAAAACTGTGAATCTCCCAGTAAACACCATTTGTATGTTTTATGATTTTTACTGACAATATGAGTATATGCACTATACAATCAATGATAGTAAAGTCCAACCAAAACTATCATTCTTTTAACAGCATATCAAGTACGCATTCATTTATTCGTGTTGTGTTAGATGAAAATTTAAAAGTTCTAAATTTACCTTTTAACACTAAAGTTAGAACAAATATTTTTTTGAATAACAACACTCAGACTCGGAATGCATTTTTGTTTATTTTAATTTGTTCTATATATATATATATATTTTTTTTAAATTTAGCTTCTCTTTTTTAACAAAAGTGTTTTTAATTAAGATCCGTGAAGAAAACAGAACTGTGCATGAAATTTGTCTCTATAAAACATCTGAAAACAATATAGATAAAGTTTTCGCAAAAGCAGTTTATCTTTGTTAAAGCGAAGGAATTATTAGGATTATAAAATACATCCATTTCTGCGAATTCCCTAACTTGAGTTGTCTTCTGCTGTTTTATATTTTTCAGATTCGTTTTATTCATCTTCTTTTACGATTAATCCTTAATCAGTTATAAAGAACCCTTCACTTCCAGTGCGCTGTTGTCTCTCTTTTTTGAAGTACTATAAATAAATAATATATTTTATTGCATTATAACGGACGCAGAATAAAATCGCAACTAATTATTGTAAATCTTTTAATTATATGTGGCTGAAATAAATTACTGATGCAATAAATATAAAAGCTGATAACACCTAATATATGCTGAAGAAGCTAAATCGTTGAGATATATCATAAAGTGTCCTATAAAAGCACTGTACCCAGAAGAACATGCTTTCTTCCAAAATAAATAATGTAACAAGTTCAAGGAAAAAGGTAGTAAGGATAAGTGCAGGGTAATTCCATTAATCCTTCGCTTACTCATCCGAAAGCCCGATAGTGTGGAATCCAAAAGAGCTGGTTAGTAGTGAGACATCTATCTAAAGAAAAGTACAAGATCGGTTTCCTTTTGTTTTGTATTTCAAGAGAAATGTAAGCACTTATAGGGGACTGGGATTTACATTGGTCAGCTCAGTTATATTAGATCTAAGCAGTTTCTGAGTCTATCCTGCTGAATTTCTTCGTTTGTAGTGTGTTGTTGTCAGTTGCGCATTTTGACTTATCGTAATGTATTTAGTCGCGTTTGTTTTTTTAACACAGGCAGATATAATGTATTTTATGCTATCAATTAAAATAAAATAATTTGGAATAAAAATGATATTTAGATGTTCATAATTTTGATGTTGATAAAATATATCCTGCCCTCCAAATGAGGCATGATAGACATGTCGTTGGCAATGTAGTGTTTAGTTTAATTCCTTCATGTATTACTTCATATAGGTAGATATTTCACTACAGGATAGGAATAAATGTGGTATTAATACGTTGTAATGCTGTTGGTCCTTATTTTGTAATGCTTGTAGGATGTATAAGCAAATGCTTTTGCAATGCATGTAGGATGTGCAAGCATCCGCAAGCTTTTGGTAGGAAGTACAAGCAAAAGCTGCGGAATTAATGTGTACGAAAGATTAGTTTTAGAAAACGGAAAATACATTTACATACGTACAACAGATTAATATTCCGATTCAGGGATGTCGTGTTTGATTTGACCTAGTAACAATGGCATTTTGTCACTATCAGCTCATTGCGCAACTTGATAGCAGCTTAGTTGACATGGAGCGCTACACAACGGAACGGTGAGTTTAGATTGTGAAAATGCACTGTAAAAATGACGAGTGTTATACACAGACCGTTATAAAGCTTCGGGCAATCTTTGGACGGGAAAGTGAACCTAATGAAGCAACGGTTCGGAGATTAATAAAGAAATCTGAGGGCACAGATTTGACAGCAGACACTAAATCACCATGCTCTCGATCTAGGCGATCTGCTGAAAACTTGAAAATACTGCTGTTTGGCGTAAAAGTGTTACTGCAAAACCCCAAAATTCTGATTTTAAAGAGAAACCATGAAAAAACTGAATGCGTTATTAGACACCTCGATATGCAGACACGTGAAAAAGCAATTCCGAAATTCGTCCTGAGAATGGGACGCCGCAATTCAAGTCGTAGAAGAGATTATTCTTCATGTTTAGATCGGAACATCGACATGTTATGAGTATATTAAAATATTTCCCATTATCTGAAACTAAACCATTTTATTGGACATATTAAATCCGGGGCTATTGTTGGAACACCCTGTACTATTCTGCATCATAGGTTACCACAGGAAAGGCATTAAATACATTAGATTCCGTGAGTTTGAGAAGTAACTCGCAAGTAAATTTTGTTAAAGTCAATTATAATGCAAAAAATTGGTCGTTCTAGCTTTAAATAATATATACTAGATTTTCGGAATAAGAAAATTGCAGTATAAATACTTATGTGCAAACGCCGACCAGCGGCCGAGCGGTAAAGACGCTGAACACTGGTAGTTCGGTCCGAGGTTCGAATCCCGCGAACGAGCTGGCTGCATGGGCGTTTTCGTGGTTTTTCCCATGTGTAAAGTGTATACGAGCCAGTTTCCCTTAGAAAGTCCTCCATGAAGGCATCCCTCCCCTTAGACAGATAGCTCTCGAGGCTTTGCCATAATCACACACACGCTTATGTGCAAACAAACAACATCTGCGTATACAAATGCATTACGTAGATATGAAAGCAAAATAGTATTTTTTAAATAAACCTTTTACTCAAAAAGCAGATTAATTATCTAAATACAGTTTAATGTTTAATTTTTTCCAACGCTTAGAAATCTGGCTTTAATATGACGTTAGTTACAATAAAAAAAGCTCTAAGGGAGTTTGATGGACAACGTCACAGATTTAACATCTCACGGAACAAGATCTCTTAAGTGGGTGCACTAATTAAAAATCTATTGATGCAAAGTAACGGACGCATAATGTTACCTACCGAAACAAAACGTAGAGAAAAATCTTCTGAGATAAAGCGTATTAAGTTTATTAAATGATATTGAATGAAAATATTGGAAATATAGTTCTTTCCAATTCTAACTATGTTTTACTCTTTACAAAATCATAGTTTCAAAGCTTGCAATTAATTTAATATAGAAAATTTAATTCATAAATCCGTAATCAAATGAAACAAAGTAATTAAGTTAATAAATTAATATGTTAGTATGACATCATGCTGTTACTGAATTAAGATAAGCAGAAACATCAGCACTGTATAATTTTTATTCTTTTTTATACGGCTTGAAACTGAGATTTGAATATCAACGTAATAGAATTTGTTTGTCAGAAAACATACCCGGCCTGAGTTACAATTTTAAAAATTAGTTATTCGCTTCTTCAGTGGCATCATTCTGAGGAAGAAAGTTCTTGTAGGAAAAAGTATTCTCACTCTAATGAAACACAGCAGATGAGCTTAAAGTCATGGAAGAATTCTAGTTTGAGCAAATGTTTTAAACTTATTTATTTCCACAACATAGGTCATGCAGAGCTGTTGGCGCAGTTACTTAAAAGACTGGATTTGAAAGAATGCTAAACCACTGGTGAGGGAAAGGTTTAAAATAAATAATGCTCCAGCTGAAACTTGATAATGCTAATCTCTTGATCGATTGCTATCCCAATATTAGCAGCTGCAGAATTTCTAGAAATATTTTTACATCTTCTTTTCCATATATAGTTGTGTCTTCAGTTCAACGTATGATTCAAGGGGTAATACAAAAATGTACTTTCAGAAATATTTTGTTTTGAAATTGAGGAAATTTTGGTTGCAACACTGCATATTAATATATAAAAGGGCTTTAATGCACAACATGATGTTAAGGACCTGTGTCCTACGAAAGGAATTTCCGTAATTTTAATTACAGATCACCAAGCAATACAAAAATAATGAAAGTTTAACGATATAATTTGTTGGAGTGCAGTCCGTCGACATTCATGAAAAATGTACTGATCTGTTTAACGGACACTAATGTCATTTCACGAATTCACGAATTACGAAATATTCAGGTTTTTACAGAACTTGAGAATAATAAAGAGTAGACACATTAGGAATTATTTTATGCTGGGAGACATGAAAGATGAGCAATACCCTCACCGGTACTCGAACCACGCACCTTTCGAATACGTGTCGAGCGTGATGACCACTACACTACAAAGGCATGCTAAGAAAGAACATTATAAAAGTACATGGGAATTTTCAATGAATATAATAATAGGGCTTTCTTTAATATTAGATGGATTCGTATAAAAACGGGAGCACAACAAAAATTATAATATTTGTCGTAGCTCATGATATACACAGAACAAACAGCACTTCTAAATGAACTGATAAACTGATATCAAAATAAAATTTCAAAGTGCATGAGAAATATAAGCCTCAAGCAAAAATTGTATATCTGTACAAAAGTGTATTTTTGCTGGACATTTTCGAATACATTCCGCCGGTTAATCTAACTAAAATCACTCTACATTTAAGACAAATCCGTTTTTCCTGCTGCTCCCAACAAATAACATAACAAAAGCAATAAACTAAAACTAAATCAATCTACTAAATGTTGATTTATAGAATACTTACTAGGGTTTTTTACACATATCAAAATATTTTGACATAATATGTCATGTTTATCAATAAAAAAAAAGACAAAATTCACGTGGCACCTTATAGCACCTAAGAAAACGTATGATGCAGTCTAATGAAAATTTAAATGCTATTTAAATCACGAGTTTGATAAATACCTGTATTTGTCGTCTTTTTATCACAGTCTTAGTTTCATGCAAAATCTTGCCAAGATATTTACTGAAATTTTCTAAAAAAGTCGAATGCTTTAAAGATTTCAAGCGACTGTCAAATTTAATTGTATTTAGTTGTAAATACTTAAATAGGTAAATAAATAAAGGAAAGTTGGTACCAGCGTTGTTCAGCCTGTACTACAGAAATACAATCCAATAAATATATTTATTTAATTATATTATTTCTCTATAATTTTTTTCAAATTAAGAATATTAAAATCTGCTACCAATGACAAAACTGTTGTTACAAAAGTGATATTCGCATAAAGTGACATTGGAAAATTCTCTGAATCTATTGTGATAGATAAATTTAGTCCTATGTAAAACTTGCCCTTTCCTATGCATGATTTCGCTTAATTAGAAGAAATATAATATTTTTGTAAAACCTCTCTTCTTCTCTTCTATAGTGCAATGTTATCCCACGTTTCAATGACATGAATAACACTTCCTTAAAATGCTTTTTAGAAATACTTTCTTCCTAAAAACCTGCAAGCAAAATAAGTTATTAAAGATTTATTTATTAAAGATAAAAATATTCGCCATATATTAAATAAACTGATAATATTCACAGAGCACTTTGATCAGGCACCAAATAAACCTTAAAGATTATATACAGATTAATAGAATGTATGTTTACCTTCCCTTAAATTTATACCAAGCTTTAAAATTCTAAATTAGAGAATATACTGACGTTCCAGATTATGTAAAATGTATCTAGACAAAGCGAATAAGGTTCACTCCTCAATTTATATTAGTGAAAAGCCATTTGGTTTTCTCTTCTCAGTGTTGTGGAAAAAGAAACAGGTATAGGTAAATAATGTGTTATAAAGATGAAGGAGTTAAATGTAGAAAGACGTAAACGTAATAAGAACTAAGGTGCAAATAACAGCAAACGTACAATAAAGTAATAAAGGTGATTAAATCAAAGGCAAGAGTAGTAAGACTTCTAAGATAGTAAAGGTAAAGATTTGTATAATGTTTAACAAGCTGCTATAGGAAAATGTAAACAATGTTTAAAACGAAAAGTGTGCTTGCTCCTGGTTTCTAAAACCGTAGTGTTTTAAAATCGAAAGAAAAAGTACTTTGGATATTATAAAACTTGATTCAGAATTGTGAAGCTAGGTTCAGTGTTCTATCAGATTTCCAACTGTTTATCCATATACAACTATGACAGTTTCTAATATAATCAGCATAAATCTTGCCAAGTTTTACTAGTTTTTTACTAATGTTCACTTATTTTGGTTCATGATATTTTCATTAATTTGAAGAAACAGTGATAAACAAGCTCAAATAAGAAATATTTCTTCAATGAATAATTAAATCATTAATTTTAAATAACTAACAAAATAATTATAACAAATCATTTTAAATGCACTTTATTTCGTAATTTTAATGGTTTACTTTGACAAAAAAGTTGATAAGTTCATAATGGTAGTCCGAATCACTGTCAGGTTTTCCAAAATTCAACTCAATCAAAATTGTTTCTACCTAAGAAGAATTTGAATTTCAGAATTTTCGTATGTTCGTATTTGAATTTAAATAGAATTTTATTGTGACTTATATACATAGTATTAAAAAACAAGGCAAGTGTTCGTTTTTTCAAGTAGCATAGGAAGGAATCGAACCACAGACTTCTCGAATACGCGTCAAGCGTGCTGACCACTACGCCACGAAGGCATGCTAAGAAGGTGGGAGAAATACCTTATAAGCTAAGTAAAAAAACAATTATTATTTTAGTAGTAAAGTGCTCTAAGTATTTAATTTTTTTAATCACGATTGCTCAAGAATGGCAAGGTTGTAAGAGCAGAAAGGACATCTCGATGAGTTAAGTGAGTGAATAATAATATTACTGTATTGTATTTAGTTTAAGTTATGATCAAGCATTTAGTTTAAAATTAAAATTATGACTAAAGTATTTGTTTCCAAGACAGTAAAAACGTTATAGTTCATATATGAAACAAAATGCAATGATATATGAGGATTACACTCTATCAGAGATATTGCATTTATTTTTATCTCGTAACATATTATTCATGACATGTTAATTTATCCTTATTTGCCTTTACTAAATTATGTATGATTTCAGAAACTAGATTATTTAACAACGACAAAAATACTGATCATAAAGAATAGAAAGCCGCATTTTTTCCGGGGGAGGGTAAGAAAAATTAAAAAATAAAGTTTAAGAATTCTTTTTTGTTATTTTCATTTTTTTCTCGTAGTTATATAGTGTAAGATATTTTTAATTAGTAACTTATTTATACATACAAACGTAAAAAAAAGAACTAAAGTGTCTATTTAAATATCTTTTAGAAAATGTGTGTTTACTTACAGAGAAACACATTTTGAACAAATTGAATGTGCAGATTGTTGAAAATAGATTATATTAAAAATATCCAGCATCATAATAATTTCGGTAAAACACATTTGTTGCATACTGCTTCATTTTTTACATTTTACCACTTTTTATTTGCTTGACGTACACAGTTTTTTGAAACTTATACAATTTCTAGAACTCAAGCATAATAAATTAATTTATTATGGTACCACTCCGAAACTCCGAAAACGCATTGAAACTCCAAGTTTTCTCATTTACAATTTTGAATTCGAAAATGAATATATTTTGCAAGGATATTTTTTTCAGACACATGTGTTAAAATTGTATTTTTATATAAAATTATATTTATGGTATTATATTTTATTTAAAATTATATTTTATATAAAATTATATTTATATTCTGCGGATACTGTGAGTTTGTCGACTTCAAGTAAGTAATGATTTCATTTTCCTTTAGTTTTAAATTCTTAATTCTATTTAGCATACCAAATTTTTGAATGCATAGAACACATACGATGTTCCTTATTGCCATTTTACCTCTGACTATTTGTGAAAATAAATTTCCCTGACACATTTGATTTTGTCATCTATTATTGACATGTTTTACAATGTACAACTGATAGAAAATTCGTATAATTCCAGCTTCGGTTAAATGATCTCATTCAGGTATTCATCAAACCTCTTCATTTGCTTAAAAATGCGTAGACTTAAAATCTCTGTTAAGAAGCGTATAGTGAGAGACGAAGGTAACGAATAGAAGTGAAAACATGGGGTAGAAAATTCCTATCAAACAAGATAAAACCTCGAAAGAAGCGGCCTTTTAAATGCGAAGACAGTAAATCTTGTTTAGTTTTTATAAATCTGTAAAAGTGTTGAGCTTCGCAATACTTTTTTTATAGCATACACGTTTCTACATACTTTTTTTACAGCATATACATTTTTACATACTTTTTTACAGCATATACGTTTTTACATGCTTTTTTTACAGCTTAAAATCGAAAAGTTTAAAATTTGAAATATAATGATATGCCGTGTGTTCTTAAATAGTCTAATCTCTGTGAGTAAACAGACTACTTCAACATTTAGCTTAACGGAGATCACGTATTTGTTCAAGGGCATGCAAATCGTTATGATATTAAGCTAATTAAAATTGTGGATACTTTTGCTCTCTAATAAAATGTATTAATACTCTGTAGCTTTAATGAACGTTAATAATTTTATGATAATTCTAGAGAAATTTTGAAGAATAAAAATAATTAATTATTCTAAAGAAGCAGAAATTTAATAAAAGTTTTCATTATAAATCAAATTATTAGGAAAATCGTTAATTTCCTTTTTTACAATAGCTTTTGTTGCGAGCGTATATTACGCCATTTCAAAAATCAGCGTCTCCTTTCAAGAAAGTCATTTAGAATAACTCAAAGTTTATTCGAAAAGAAGAGTCATCAGTAGAAAACTGAGCCGTAAAAGTTTTCGATATGAAACGTTTTTCCAATGGAATGCACTCTTCAATAAATCGATATCCCTCCTGCTCACGAAAATTGAACCTGACTTGAAGACACTCTCAGAAACAGAGGAAAAAGAAGGAAGACACGCAACGTCTTAATAGTAAGACAAGTTCTCCTTTAACCTCTCATGACAGAACTTACAGCTGTCAAGATGTTCGGAAAGTGAAGAAACATCTGCACATTCTATCTCAGGAAAGAACCTCTCAAATATTTCGGACGTTATTACTTTTTTCTGTTTTCCCTTCTGTCAACCGGTAAAGTTGCTGAAAGATCTATACAAAAATATGGAAAAACGTTTTTAAAATTAAAATTATTAAAGTTTGTTAGAAATTTAAATAACTAAACTGAATCTTAGCGCAAATAGTTGCAAAGATTGTAAAATATGTACATATTTTAACTTCCAAATTTAAAAGTTGCGTTATATATTGTGTCTCCGTTAGACAGAAGACAGTGTATAAGCTATATAAATCTGTCTAGGATGTATAGAACGTTATACATTTTTTCTCTGAACGTTTTAGAGACTAGGAAAAATTACTAACCCTGTAACCCTGTGAAAAATGAAACCTATCTCATTTGTGCACTATACAAATGTTATTAAGGATGTAAATCACTCATTCGATAATTTATATTAAACGTATAATTAATTGCCATCATATATTGTCTCAGTTTTGTCGCCTTATTTACGTTTGGTGTTATTTACATTAGGGCCGAAAAAGTGCATTTTAAATTAGTATTGAAATTTTCAGAATAATTTTAAAGGAACACGTAGCACAGATTTAAAAAAAAGAAGGTAACATAGAAGTAAAAAAGTGACATAGTTTCAAGGTCGAATTCCTATTTAAAAAACAGTGGGAGGTCGAAAAAGTGTATTTTAAATTAGTATTGAAACTTTCAGAATAATTTTAAAGGAACACATAGCACATATTAAAAAAAAGAAGGTGACATAGAAATAAAGATAGTAACAAAGTTTCAAGGTCGAATTCCTATTTAAAAAAACTGTGGGAGGATGCAAATAAATAACAAATGTGCCACATTTTTACATCTTAACTTGATGTAATAAGTCATCTTTTAAATAACGAATTCAACAGATATATAGGAATTAAAACTGGAATTCAAAATTTAAATCAATCTGAATCATATTAATCATACCCAAAATCAAAGTTACATAATAATATCTTAATACTCGCAGAAATTATTTTCGTTGAATTACTAATATTATTATAGACATTATATATATAAATCTGTGTGATGAGAGGTTAAAGTCAAAGTAAGTTCTTTAAAGATATTTTTATTTCTTCTTAAGTAATGTTTAGAGAAAGTGACAGACACAGTAGATGGGTGAAGATTTCGATTAGTAAAATAGTTTTATTTCATGGAGTATTTATGGTAGCTATGGCTCTCTGTGAATCAAATGGATAAAACCTATGCACCACTGTAGAGGGACTTTATCGAGTTCGCGTGCGAAATATCTTCAAATTGCAAATTTAATTAAAATGGAACATACCCAGAGCTTTGGTATCTCCCATGATGTTTCGATGATACTACTGTTAACCTCCTTCTAAATGGCGATGTTAGTTAAGGAGTACAATCATTATCCGTCGTTATTTCCATTGGAAAAAATTTACAAATTAAAAAAAATTCCGAAACATTCTATTACGCTACGCTGAGAATGTCATATATATATAAGATTCTGAAACTGAAACTAAATTCAGCGTCACAAGCAGCCCTTAGAGAGCCATGGATGCAGTGCCCTAATATATGCTTTCTAGACCGTGGGCTCCGAGGTGTTTGTGCATCTTTAGCCCTGACAAGTGGTTAATTTTTTGCAGGACCTCCGATGTTTAGTCTCCAAGCGAACTTGGTACTCATTTTATCGACCCACTCCAGGGATCAAATCCTCTTTATTTAAACTTTGCTGGATAAGTTTGCATATGTTTTCAAAGCTTGTCTAATGAAATGTTTGTTTTAAAGGATGCCGAAATACCACCTTTCGTAGATATAAATAAAACAGTGAAGTGTATGTTTTTGTGGATACTTGCTGAGAGGCTTATACTGCATGCATATTTATTAGGTCGGTCACAGGTCATGAAATAAGAATTCAGGAAGTTAGAGTAAAACCAAGAGTTTCTTAAGGCAAATGTCGAGAACTGAACTTAAATTGATGCCATACACTATTGGGGCCAAGTTGATCAATTCTATGCAACAGCAACAAACACTTGGCATCTCTGATATAAAAACTACATTTTGGAGCGTTTCTGTGCTTAACCTGTATTTGTTGAATAGGTGAGGAGAATAGACCGTCTATGTTTAAAATAGAGTGGACGAAATACATACATTACCTCCTGATAGCGAATGACGTCATGTGTCAGGTAAAATGAATCCTGCTGATTTGTTTTCTCGTGGATGTTCTTCTAAATATAATAAATGTCTTTCACTTCTAAATATAATAAATGTCACTGTGAATCACATAATGATTCACGTTGGTATGAAAGACCGTATTGGCTGAGAGAAACGTCTGATTGTTGGCCCATGGTTGAAATAATAAGTAATGAAACACTTGAAATTGCTTCTAAAAGGAGAAAGGCTAAACATTGTAAAATAGTTATCAAAAGTTCAGTTGCTATGGTATGTAGAAATATTCTCCAATTTGCATTCGATCTTGAGGTTAGTAGCTTGGATATCAAGATTTGTTTTGTAATATAAAATCAGAACATAAGAGCAGAAAAGGGAGATTTAACGTTACAAAATATTAAGGATGTTGAGTTTATAATAATACTAGAAGTGCAGAAGGAGTGCTTTAGTACTGAAAAAGAAATTTCACACATATGTACATTCAAAGATGAAGAAGAAATTATTCGTGCAAAAACTCTAACGTAAAGAATTTATGAATCAGCAGAGCTTATATCACCAATTTTATTGCCTCAGAATTCTATATTTACACGAAGTCTCATTGAGCCTTTTCATCTGCAAAACTGTTATAGTACAGTAACTCAAATATAACTTAGCACCCTATGCTAAAATTATTGAGTCCTTAAAGTATGAAAACAATTCGAAATACGTATTTTAGTCTCAGTCATTAATGGCATAAGTGCATCTGTGTTTGAAACTGCTGGAATAGATTTAGCAGAACTCATTTAGACGCTTTTTAGCGAGACGAGGACCACTTAGAATCGTGTATTGTGACAGGGTACACATTTTAAAGGTGCTTGAAGTTACCCAGAAGAAATAAACTGGGGGAAAATAAATCGGTTAGCTGATGTTCGACGTATTACGTAAAAGTTTCTTTCTCCCACGGCAGTCTGATGGGAGAGACTTGTTCAAAGTGTTAAAGATCTTCTAAAAAGATCTTTAGGAAAAACTGTCAAGATTAACGAAGATTTAGTCAAAATAATACCTGATTGTAAAATACTCATAATTTCCCGATCTTTATCATATTTCAGAAGTAAGAAGACATGGGAAATCTGGTTTAACTCGGCCATGTTCTTAATTGACCGACCGTATTCAGAAGTTGCAAACTTTGACGAGTTTGATGCTAGCAGAAATTTATGGAGAAGAATGTAGTATCGTGCTAAATGAATCGAAGATTTCAGATTACGCTTTAAAAAGGAATATTTGAGACAACTTTCGAAGACATCGATAAAACCCTCAAATATATCGCATTAAAATTGGCGACATTGTCCTAATGAAAGATAATTTCAAAAAGCGCTTGGACTGGCCTTTAGTAGGAATTATTCAATTATTTCAAGGTATAGATGGTAAAGTAATAACTGTAAACTGAAAATCCAAGATAACGTACTAATTCGATCTGTTCAAAGAATGTTTCCTCCAGAGATTCTCAGTCAAAGCTTTCCCGTAGAACCTGTTCTTAGAGAAGTTTCTTTTGCAAGTGACTGGTCAGCACAGACCCTGGATCCGGATAATGACAACTCCACAAACTCTCAAGAAACTGAAATGATTGAATTTAAGTTTTTATTTGACTTACCAATAAGCAAGAATCAAGGACTGATGTCGCGTGATGAACTGATACTTTTAAAATCTTCAGAATGTAGAGAGTTTTGAAATTTCCCCAGCAACCAGATGCAGTCATGAAAATGTCTGTATGTTTAATATAAGTTTTCATATAATTAAATCGTGTTTAATTAGGTGTCATACAATATCTTCATTTTGGGAGATACCGAAGTAACGTCGTGTAGATGTTATTTGTTGTGCAATATTTTCAGAGTTGCCATCATTGCGATATATGCAACACTTGTAATACAACATCTTCATTATGTATACCATATATGAACTGTCCATGAGAACGTGCCCTGAATGCCCCTAAGCTTTGTGTGATGCAAATTAATAACCTCTGTAGTCTCTTGTTTACTGTTACATTGGTAATGGCTTTTATGGATTTATCTAACTTTTATTCAGGAACATAATTCTTATAATACGAACCTGCGATTTCTTGACATGTTTAAAGTTTAACACAGCTTATATCTCTACTTTAAGATTTTTAACCGTATTATGTTGAGAAGCAGTTTCTGGCGCATTTACAGAAACCGTAAATAATTAGTCTACCAATTTGATTATTTCTGTGGTATGCCGTAGAAAACTAAGTATGTATTTCAGTATTGCGTGTACATTTTAATCGCTTTTATTTACTTATCTTAAAAAAATTAATAACAGCAACTAAGGTAAATTTTCTATTATAATTACTGTCTTTATTTTATAATCACATATTACATTTGATTCAGTAATGTCAAAATGGGTATGATCTGTATGTATATTATATTGGTCAAAATTTTGATTATTCTTCGAAATGGTGAAAACTTTCAGTCTCCTCAGAAATGTAGATTTCAGTATTCTTAAACGTTTTTCTTCAATAATAATAACAGTGCCTCAACGTTGCTTTCCAGTTGTAAGGAGATTTACTTGCTTACATTAAAAATGCAAGTGCGACGATTAAAATTTCATTGTTGAAAGCGAGAACGAGATTATATTTTTAAACAGAATCGTGAGGTTATTCAGTACTTCCAATGCAATGTGAAACCTTTCCCTCAGCAGCTAATTACTTTACTTATTTTCTTATAAGATTTTGAATTTGACTCTTTATTCTTTTAACTGCGTAGCTATGTTTATATCATGTGCTGCTGCATTATCTCAATTCCACAGGTCTTTAGTGTCGAGAATATAGCTCCTAATGAAGAAGATTCAAACTGACACAGATGGATGAACAAGGCTTAGATGAATGGATTGAAACTGACCGCTTCCTATGAGCTCGCCTGCTAATTGAAATATGTATTAGACATCAATTTCTAGGCGTTCAGTTAAGCCATTTGACTCGTGCTTGAATTATACTATATCTACATCCTCAGAAGCTTATTGATCGAAAATGTGTATAATCATTCAGAGAATGTTCAGAGCTGGACAAGAATTATGCAAATGAGTTATGAATGCCATCTATTCACGTCTATAATAGAATGGAGGATCTACTAAGCCATTTGCACTTTGTTCAACTGCAGAGTGCATGCGAACGAAGAGTTTATCTTAGTTGCTGTCTTAACTTTAAGCATTTACTTAACGTAGCTCTGGTACAAATTTACTTCGCAGCTCAGCTGAAAACGTTTAATGTAGATTATTTCATTTTCATATCTCATATACCAATTACGAAGATTTGCATGATATTTCAATTTTTTAAATACCACGAAAACTTCGAGATAAAGTCTAAAAAATTTCAAATATTTTAGCGAAGGTAGAAATATCTTAACTTTTGACAGAATGTTAAAAAGAATTCAGCAGCAGTTTTTAAAAGCTTGTATTTACTTTCATGTGATAATTTCATGTGATTTCATTTGTAAATAGGGAGGAAATATACGTAGGCAATTTTGGAGAGAAGTCTTAAAGATGTAACAATAATTTCAAACGGGAAAATAATAATGTCTATTAAACATAATTACTTTGAGAAATCATATTATTTAAAAAAAACTCATTTCTGAAGTTCTCATTTAGGAAACGGATGTGTAGCTTATAAGAAAAGAGCTAATCAGTATAGTACGGATTTTGTCTGAGCATGTTTTCATGTCTGATTAATTATACTTGCAGCGCATCCCATGCACTTCAGTCGTTTAGGATTTGGGAAAGTCTCTAATTTAAGCATGTCAAATCAGTTAAAAGTTTTAATAGAGATGCACTGAGCAGTAACTATGAATATGATAGAATTTGCATTCCTGTTGCTACTGGTATCATTAGTGCACTTATTATTGCTTTATTTTTTGTGATCTAGGCTCTGGTTGCCAGGAATTGTTATTAGCTTATTCTTCTGTCTGTGAGTTGTGCTAGTTTTAGTTTGTCTTACGTTTTACTGAGGAATAGCTCATCTGAAGAAGTGCTGGTTTTAAGCACACAGAATTTTTGCTATTGCTTTTGCTAATAAACTCTAATCGCTATTATTCGTTCGTTTTGCCAGTATGAAAGAAAAACAGCTACGATATTAAAATTAAATGGAGTATTTCTGGTGGTTTAAAAATAATATTTTATCCTCCTTGAAATCCAAAAGGAGTACATAAAATACTTCTATTGTTTCAAAATGAGGAAGCAAAGCTATAAAAATATACTGTATCCGAAACCGTCGGTTAAAATGAACATCACTAACACCAAGGATGTCTGCTAACAGTAATGTTGGATATTGAAAAAACGATACTACCTTCAGCTAAATTCGGATTCTATGTAATGATGTAATCTCTAAAGCTATGTAATGATGTAATAAAATTAGGTATTTTCAGGTGCTAGAAATTAAAACAAAGTTGAGCTACTGAATCTACAGTTGAATATATAGCATGACAGTCATTCGATAATGCTTGCAAGAACTTTCTGTGAGAGTATTCATCAGAGAACTATTAAGATATGCGAAATTATAATATTATATGCCTATAAAATTTGATATTTTTATTTAGATATTTTACATCTCTAGGTATTTAAGAGACATGATCTCTAGGGCAACTACAACCCCTCTTAGATGATGTCCTGCTTTGATGCATGCACAAATTGGTGAATATTGACCTCGAATTTATGTCACAAAACTCTATGCATAATAAGGAAATTTAGCTACAATAAGGTCATCTATTTTTAACTTATTAAAATACATACTGTTCTCACTTGATGTAATGCTTTATAAATTTCTATTCTTTATAATGGTATTCTTTCTATTGTTTATAATAACTTTATAATAACGAAATTATTCAGAAATACTTTACAGTAAGAACAGAAACAAAGTTACGGCTTTCAAAGAAAACCATAAACTATTTCTGTTATTTTTAATGAAGATATTTATATTTTTCTTTTACCTTTCTGTTTTATTAAATATAATGCAATATAATACAACTTCTTAAATATATTGTAATATACTGT